>NC_137285.1:13782500-15032500 GCF_054371585.1 Giraffa tippelskirchi
TATTATCATATGTGAAACAGAACACCATTCCATGTTCGATGCATGAGACAAGGGCTCAGGGCCGGGGCAATGGGATGACCCAAAGGGATGGGATGGGGAGGGAGGTGGGTGGGGGGTCCAGGAAGGGGAACACATGTAAACTCATGGCTGATTCATGTCAATGTATGGCAAAACTATTACAATATTGTAAAGTAATTAGCCCCCAACTAAAATAAATAAATTTATATAAAAAAAACAAAACAAAACAAAAAAAAGAAACTATGTCACCATGATTCAGAAACAGACGTAGGACTGTCTTATTTTAACATGGCAGGATACAGGGTAGTAAAAGAGGTATTTTAAATATAGTATGATAAAACACATATATGCTATAATAAAAAGTATACATCCCTGTTTCATAGTTTGTCTCTGTCTTCCCTTGAAAGCATAGCAAGACAATTTAATCAGAGATATTTAATATACTGCATTTCCTTTTCTCAACTCCCTTACAGAGTGTCTATTTGTTAGATATCAAGATAAGAGAAATGTGAAATGCAATGAAATTGGTAAATGTTTCTAAATATTGGCCCAATGACTGACAAAATATCACCCATACAACCAATTCTATTATCATTTCCACCTCACCAAATTAACAAAACCAAATATTTCAGTATCACACAATTTGCATTGCAGGAATCAAAAGGAAAAAGGACTATCTACATAAGAGGTCAACTGAGAGAATAATCCTATAAAGGCTACCCACTCCAGTGTTCTGGCCTGGAGAATTCCATGGACTGTATAGTCCATGGGGTTGGAAAGAGTCAGACACAAGAGTCAGATACAACTGAGCGACCTTCACTTTCACTTTCACACTATATATGAGAAAGAGGAAGAATGGCAAAGCTAGGATAACCCAGTGCAAACACTTACATCAAATGTGAGAACAATACTCCACATTTGCAGGCAAAGGTTAACCAAAGTTCTACACTACATAAATGGACAAGATAATAACCTGAAGAGATGAAGGTTTTTTACCGGCTAAGCAAAAAAATTTCAGCTACAAGTATACAAATTAGAAACAATCACCACGTAATATAAAGCTTTTTACATAACTGACATCCATTTTTATAGTTATTCATCTGTCTTCCCAACGTGATTCTTATTTTCCCTGTGTCTAAGTACTTAGAAACATCACTTTGACTTAAATCTCAGACATTTCACATGAAAATTTCTCAAGTATAATTTTAAAATTTCATCTTATACTGACATTATTAATTTGGTACCCAACCACACTATTCTTACTATATTTAATAGTCCTCTTTCATTACTGATTATCTCCCTGCATAGTTAATTTTGTATTATTAAAAACACACCAAAATATAAATCTATCATATAAAAAAATAGCACATTAAAAGAGTACATTGTCACATTTAGAAGTCAGTGTCCGAAATAATATTTACTAACAGCAACTTGAATTTTACAACATCAATTTGAATTTCCAAAGCAAACTTCTTAACATAAATTACAGAATTTTCAGGGTTAGTGCTACAGATGTGTGTTACATTTCTGATGGCTAGATGTTATAGTACTCTATGGTACTCAACCAAACACTTTGATAACAGAGTATTTTGTACTGAAATATTTATACAACTTGACAAATGATCCTAATTTCACAGCTAGGAAGACCTAGAGTCTTAATGACTTGCAGAGCTAACTGTTCTTTGGGACAGACCTGCAAAGCTATATGTAATACATAATTCTGAAAATTAAAGTCAAAATTGGGCTAAACTCAACTATGTAACTATGGAAAGCTATGCAGTCATTTGAAAGAAAAAATATCAATTTCCCTACTGTTAGAAGTATCCAATATACAAACCGAAGAACATGAATATATTTTTATTAATAACAAAATAATGCTGTAATCCTGTGATACATTTATATCATTCTTAACCACTCCTTACATTGTCTTCACCTCTTTGTAAAGAATAGCGCCTTCTTGATTGATCACCTACTGAGTCTATGAAGGTGTATCTTAATCAGCCTTGTAGTATGCAGCATATACTAGGAATTCCAAACTTTGGGGGCTCAATCCTAAAATATTCACTCCTAAGATATTCTCATTACTTAGCATTTGAAAGGGAGTTTGAAATGAGAAAAAATCTAACATCTTTTTGTTAAGTGGGTTCTGAATTAATATAAAGAGCTTATTGGAGACTATATAGTTTTGCTCTGTAAGCAAAGCAATCTATATCAGAATGAATTTTTGTGAAGTGAATTAATGTTCTGCACTACCCATTTTAAAGTATACTTATTTTCTCCACGGAATATGCACTTTGAAAATGCATACATAAATTGTTTGTATAAAAGGGGAATACTGAAAGCAGAACAGTTATTCAAAGGGGAAAGGTAATGAGTAATTACAGTTTTGCTTCTTAGGTCCAAAATTGTTTAAGAAGTTCTTCCCATAAAGATTTAAAATCTCCAGTTACTTATGTGTGTATATGTACCTGATTTTTTAAAAAGAGAGCAGTTTCATGTCAAGAAGTAGTGGAGACTTTTTTCTTAACTCATATTGTAAAACAGAATTTTAATATAAAACTCATTCTGCCTGTATTTAAACTCAGAGAAACTGTTGACGCAGATAAAAAATAATACCATGTATATGGGTTAAGGGTAAGTGGGAAGGTTTCTCAAGGTCCAACAGTGGTGTCAAGTAACGGGGACATTCACGTACCTGAGCAGGACACAAACTGCTTCTAAAATGTTACAGGAGAGTAGACTAGAAGAAAGGAGAGGGAGAAGGAAGGAGAAACCAAAGAGATTCAGGGCAAAATCTTGAAGTACAGTACAGATGATATGGCCATTCTCCATGGAACACTCACTCATTGCAGAATTAGCAGTTGTTTACCCGGCTACCACCAGCCATATTTTGAATCTATATGCATAGCTATTAAAAGGACTTTAACTAATTACCTGAAAGGGTTGTTATAGAAGATGCCAATGACACAACAGTAAGCACCAGTTAAAAGATGCTGGTCGTATCTCCTAACTGTCAACATTCTTTACTTGAGTATCTCTATAATCTAAGTGGCTTACTTCATGGCCTTCTTCATTCTAAACTGCTAACTGGAACAACTTTTAAGGATTTCACCTCAGTCTCTGTGGCATGACCACACTGCCTTGGTCATAAAACCCCAACCTGGTGCTGTTTACAACAAAAAACTCTTTATTACTATTATTGCCTATCGGTCCCATGGAACTCAAGAAAGTGGAGAAGAAAGCAAGCCAAGAAAGTGCGGCTCAATAGAAGGCAAGGACAGAAATATTTTCTGAATAGAACAAATGGTTAAATATGCCCGAATCAAAAAGAATCAGAACTTCATTTTTTAAATAAGTCCACTGGATATACACAGAAAAATATGACTTGTTGAATAAGTCTATAAAGATTACAGCTGACCATGTCAGGCTGAAGTGTTACTGGGACTGTATCTGATTGATGAAGATATAAAACACCAGTGTTTCAGTGTCAACCACCACAGAACAAAGACAAAACTGTGAAAACAGTCACCCGCTTGCCGTTTGTTCTTTCTCTCATGACTTCACTTTCCACTTCAATAAAGAAAGCAATTGGAAAATGATGTCCACAGATGCAGAACTCCACCTCTACCCAAATGCCAGAACCTTGGTCCCTCTTCTATTACCATAAATCACTGGTACTCAACCTGAGGCAATTTTGACCTCTAAGGTCAAAGTTTTTGATTGTCAAGACTGAGCAACTAGTGAATCAAGGCCCAAAATGTGGCTAAACATCCTACAGTGCCTAGGACAGCCCCTAAAGAATTATATAGCCCAAAATGTCGTCAGTGCCAAGGTTGAGAAACTGACACAGATGGATTATCCATGCTACTAACAAGTCCCTAAGAAGATGCCCTAGACCCCATCCCCCTCACCTACTATAAGAAACAGGTCCAGTAATTCTAAGTTTCACTATTACATCAATTTGTGTGCAAGAAAAGGCAGAATCTTAATTAAGGGGATCCGAAAGAATTTTATTTAAAGTAATATATATTTTAAGCTGTCTTCAGCACTAATCAAACCTAAAGGGCTAATCAAAACTGTAGCAGTTCCTCCTTCCACATAATTACAATGTTTATATGTAGAAAACAATTTCTAAAAAAACTTGGAAAGGAGTTTCTTGTTAAACAGAAACATATCTTGAAATTTTATCTAAATATATCATTTATTAACATTTTCTTTTTTAAGAATAAAAAAAGGTATAATCTAACTTTTTAAAAAATTCTCATGCAAGCATTTGGTCCTCTGTTTGAGATTACACATGACATCACCTAAACCTAAATTTCCTTTGCATATCATCCAACTGGAATCTGGCACCAGTAATTTAGACAACAAGAATATAAAAACACTCATGTTACCACAAATTACACTGTGATACAATCATTTCTTTAAAGTCAACCAAAGTTTTAACTAAAATAATGTTTGCGAGATGGAACAAAAGGGGGGAAAATTGTATTTCTACAGATTATGCTTTAAAAAATGGAATACTAGGAGAATCTCAAAATAAACTTTGGGGGGAGGGGGTTTAACACACTCTTACTACCAATAGTAAGACCTAAAATCGTAATTCAAATTGGTATTACCACAGTGAACTTCAGGCAACTGGAAAACTCTGTGGAGCACATAACCCACAGGTCCCACCACCTTCCATGTCCCTCATTCTCACGCCTTCTAGTTGAAACTCCATGGTCACTCATTATAGTCACTCTATCCATGAACCTTCAACTGCCTTGGCCCTCTCTCATGTCCTTGTACACTCTGACAAAACTCCAGTTTAATCCAACTCTCCACCTAATCAGTGCCTCAACCTACACAGTTGAATGTGACTACATGAAACCCAAACCCACACAAAATTGGTGATACTTTAAATTCAAAACCACAACTTAAGTGGGCTCCTGCCATCATGCAGAGAATTAAATCACTTTTCCGGAGGCCCTTCACTTTACTGCTCTCCTGGAAGACTAACCCTTTTCTTCTTTACCCTCCACAAGCCTCTGACATCTCTTCCTCTATCTTTGCTCTCAAGTGATGACCTTGCTTCTTTTTTCAATGATAGTAAAAAACCACTGAAGGAGAAATTTCACATTCCACATCTACCACCTACTGCATCTGTACTCATCAATTCTTATCTCCTCTCTTATTACACAGATATCTTTTTGCTCTTACCTAAAGCCAGCTCTCACTTCTGCACTTTCCCCCATTTCCTATGGCTTACTGAAGAACACTGCTCCAGTAAATTCAACTATCCTCTCCGCTTATCCTCCATTTTACCTGTCCATTTCTCATTCTCTACTGTATTATTCCCAACATACAAAGCAAACAAAGAACAGAAAGGAGAAGCAGAGAGACATAGATACCTTCTCATGAACATGAAGTGAAGTCACTCAGTCGTGTCCAACTCTTTGCAACCCCATGGACTGTAGCCTACCAGGCTCCTCCACCCATGGGATTTTCCAATCAACAGTACTGGAGTGGGATGCCATTTCCATAGAGATTCACAAAACACAATGTGGGAAGCAACGGACTCCAAACACCACACATCACATGACTGCTGTCCCCATATTGAAATCCTGGTCAGCGTTCAAGGACTATCCCTTTTAGAAAGTGCCTTCTCCCTTAAAGTTCCAGCAGAGCACTATCAGAGCACTTTGATCACCCAGCTAACATGCTGCTCTTCAAGTACAAAGATACATGTTTGTTGCCCTTCTTGAGATTTTAAGTTCCCTGAGGTGTGTGAATGTTCATCAAAGGAAGGAATAAATGAATTTTTGCATATATTCTTGCAGTTTACACACTGGAAAAAACATGACCAAAAATTTGTTGAGAGAAAAAGCTGATTTAAATAAATGTATTACAAGCACTTTAAAAAGGTCCAGAGAAGGATTTGAACTTAATGGGAATCCACAGGTGACAACAGTTTATAACATACCTGTTTGGGTGTAAATATTGGGAAATAAGTTCACAGTAGTTTAACCGGCTATGCAGATTTTGACTGTGCTAAAACCTGAGATTTTCACAAACTCTGCTGTGAACAATTAAATATTTTAATACACTTCTTAAATGAAACATCACCTATGAACAACTGTTCAGTTCAGAGATACTTAAATACAGGACCGGTGGGCTAAATCTTTAAATGCACATTTTAAAATCTCCATCTGTAAAACTGAGTTAATGTATAAAATAGTATCATAGAGCATACCAAATAAAATGACTAAGTACCACCAAGGAGGACATTTGATTTTTAAAATACCAAATTTCAAATTTCTGAACACCACCTAATAAATTCCAGAACTGCCAATTCCTAGCATTTATAAACAAATAAGTACTTTAGTACTAAGACCTTAAAGTTAATTCTGTAATACAAGCAAAACAACCACTAAGGTGAAATGTCAATTTTCAACTATAAGATAAATACTCCAATATGTTCACAATCTCTGAAAGTTCACTTTATTTTGTTTTAAAATTCATAGGAGTCAATGAAATTAAACAGCTTTTTAGTGTGTGGGGAGGGGGAAATCAACATCAGATTCTTTCTTAAATGGGTTATAAATTCTCCATATGTTTAAAAAAAAAAAGAAAAGATATGTGTGAAGAAGATGAACAACAACAACAAAACAACAGAGTCCTTGGAAAACAGAACTTTCCTTGCGATAGCTGGTTAGGACAAACTCCAAAGCTTCAACATTACACCAGGCAGAAGCCAGAGAAGTTCTAAATAGTTTACAAACCACCATTCCAACTACCCTTAAGCCTCATTTCAGGATTACTGCCTACAATCTAACCTCACTGTTGCCCCTGCTTCAGTGTTGAGTCCAAAGAAATGACTAAACAAACATAGGGTTTCAGCAAATGTACTCTTCATGAGCTATAGAGAACACACAGGAGAAGTCTGCTCAACATTCAGAAAGTCAGAGCCCCTCTGGTAAGGTTGCCACAATCTTTAGTTAAACCTTAAATTTTTAGAATAATTACAATCAATCTGAGGTCAAATGTGGTGAACAATATTCTACTGCATATTAAATAACAAAAACTAACAAAAGTAAATTAACAATTACAGAACATGGATGGTATGCAAAACAGTTTTTAAAAGTGCACAAATGGAAACTGAATACTTCCAGGAAATGTGGAGTTTGTATAACAAAGAAGAGAGGGATGTTTTCAGCAAAGTGGCAACTAGCCAACATCTCATTTTGAATCAAATCTGTCACTGAAATGAGGTTTTCCAGGAAGCAATAAGAATAATAAAACTTTAGGCTTCACAGAAACTCAGCTTAAGAAAAAATTATGTGGCAAATACTCAAATCATCAGTAAAGTAACTAATAAATAATTTATTCAACCTGAAATCTGAACAATTTCTGGAAATGTCAATTAAACCAGACCTCTATTTAAGCAGCAAGTCTGAACTACTTTTCTGATGTCAAACATTCACACATACACACACACACACACAATCAATAAAAATCATTATTTTGATTTAAATCACATATCTAAAAAACATAACTTTATCACTTGGTTTTTCACGTGGCACTGTTGGTTTTTCAAGACAACTAAAAGTCAATATTATTAAAGTTTTAATGCTGTGTGAAGTTTACCTGATAACCACTACCAAATATTTATGACCCAAGCCTGTTAGAAACAGCATTGTACATGGCAATGGGATTTCACACTTTTAGGAATATCATCCTAGTTAGTGTCTACGGTGCTGTGGAATCACAAAAGGCCTAAGAAGCAAGCACATTCAAAAGATTTCTTTTGTATTATCAGCAGGAAATTTTATCACCAAGAAATTTTAACATACAAACATTTTTATTCTTGAAGTGTCTCATCTGGAAAAAAACTATTGAAGACTGGGATAATTTCAATCAAACTCTGAATAATTACACAATCTGTACTCTCTTACAAAGTAATCAGCAGAAAGTAGTTAATTGGGTAAATTGCTCTGGGCACAATAAAGGACAGAAAACTTATGGACCTAACAGAAGCAGAAGATATTAAGAAGAGGTGGCAAGAATACACAGAACTATCCAAAAAAGATCTTCATGACCCAGATAACCACAATGGTATGATCACTCACCTAGAGCCAGACATCCTGGAATGAGAAGACAAATGAGCCTTAGGAAGCATCACTACGAACAAAGCTAGTGGAGGTGATGGAATTCCAGTTGAGCTATTTCAAATCCTAAAAGATGGTGCTGTGAATGTGCTGCACTTAATATGCCAGCAAATTTGGAAAACTCAGCAGTGGCCACAGGACTGGAAAAGGTCAGTTTTCATTTCAGTCCCAAAGAAAGGCAATGCCAAAGAATGCTCAAACTGCCGCACAACTACACTCATCTCACACGCTAGTAAAGTAATGCTCAAAATTCTCCAAGCCAGGCTTCTATAGTACGTGAACTGAGAACTTCCAGCTGGATTTAGAAAAGGCAGAGGAATCAGAGATCAAATTGCCAACATCATCGAAAAAGCAAGACAGTTCCAGAAAAACATCTATTTCTGCTTTACTGACTACACAAAAGCCTTTGACTGTGTGGATCACGACAACCTGTGGAAAATTTTTCAAGAGATGGGAATACCAGACCACCTTACCTGCCTCCTGAGAAATCTGTATGAGGGTCAAGAAGAAACAGTTAGAACTGGACATGGAACAACAGACTGGTTCCAAACTGGGAAAGGAGTACGTCAGGGCTGTATATTGTCACCCTGCTTATTTAACTTACATGCAGTGTACATCATGTGAAATGCTGGGCTGGATGAAGCACAAGCTGGAATCAAGATTGCTGGGAAAAATATCAATAACCTCAGATACACAGATGACACCACCCTTATGGCAGAAAGTGAAGAAAAACTAAGCCTCTATATGAAAGTGAAAGAGGAGAGTGAAAAAGTTGGCTTAAGCTCAACATTCAGAAAACTAAGATCATGGCATCTGGTCCCATCACTTCATGGCAAACAGATGGGGAAACGAAGGAAACAGTGACAGACTTTATTTTCTTGGGCTCCAAAATCACTGATGATGGTGATTGCAGCCATGAAATTAAAAGACGCTTGCCCCTTGGAAGAAAAGCTATGACCAACCTAGACAGCATATTAAAAAGCAGAGACATTACTTTGCCAACAAAGGTCCGTCTAGTCAAGGCTATGGTTTTCCCAGTAGTCATGTATGGATGTGAGAGTTGGACTATAAAGAAAGCTGAGCGCCGAAGAACTGATGCCTTTGAACTGTGGCGTTGGAGAAGACTCTTGCGAGTCCCTTGGGGTGCAAGGAGAGCCAACCAGTCCATCCTAAAGGAAATCAGTCCTGAGTGTTCATTGGAAGGACTGATGCTAAAGCTGAAACTCCAATACTTCGGCCACCTGATGCGAAGAACTGACTCACCGGAAAAGACCAATGCTGGGAAAGATTGAAGGTGGGAGGAGAAGGGGACGACAGAGGATAAGATGGTTGGATGGCATCACCGACTCGATGCACATGAGTTTGAGTAAACTGCGGGAGTTGGTGATGGACAGGGAAGCCTGGCATGCTGCAGTCAATGGGGTTGCAGGGTGTCAGACGTGACTGAGAAATTGAACTGAACTGAGTACCTTTTGATAATCAACAGGATAGCTGATCTTGACATCTAACAACATTCAGGGTCTAAAGTTCCAAAGCATTCCAAGCAAGCCTCTTGGTAATCTGGTCCCATCCCATACTTTTGATCTATTTCCTATTATTTCTGGCCCAGATACTTATTACAAAAATACCAATTTTTGTGGCCACATGTTTTTCTTTCTCTATGCCTTTCTTCATTGTATTCTCTTCCCCTGAAATAAATAAATTTTCTTCATTTCAGCATCACATCCCTCTTTCAGCACTTCTCCTCCACAAAGCATTCCCACTTCTCCCAAGCAGCAATAATCTCTTTTGAATTACCACAACCATAATTATTTCATAAGCATCATTTTGCATATACCATTATACTTAATATGTTTCTCTCCCCTACTTGACAGAGTGTCCTATGTTCAAATCACACCTGCTGAATAAAAACCATCAGTGTTCCATAGATCCCAAAGCCAGAAGAGATTTGGTATCAGGTGAATAGAAAGAAGCAAAGTGTTCCCACTCACCTGTATTTTAATTCCTGTTTAGCAGCTTTACTGCTTAGCAAGTTTTTTTTTTAGGAAATATTTATATGGGTCCAATAAGTTAAAAGTCGTGGAATATCTCAGTTGGTTGTCACAGAAATCCTAAATTAGGTATGTGAAACTAACCCACTATACAGCTGAGGAAATGAAACCCTGTGATTAAGTAACCCATTCCAAGGTCATTACAGCAAGGAGGTGGAAAAGCTGGGTCTACAGTCCAAGCTTTGTGATACTTGGTTTACTGCTTTTGTTTCACCACACTACCCCCGCTCTGGATAATCACAGCAAAGCTAAAATACAGAACTTAGCAAAGAGGCAGACAGACTAAAGAGCCACTTTTATAGTCTTCTCTAGCTCTAAGAGTCCACATACAAGGTATCTATGATAGATTTTGGCTCCTGCTGTTCCTCTAAATGGCTTCCCAGAAAATGTGTTTCCCAAATCCACACTTTGCCATTCAAAATTCTAACCCTAACTAATCTGGCCCATGTTTTCTAGCGCTCTCCTGGACACACTTTCAGCTCCCACAGCTGCTCACCGCTCTGCAGCGCTCTATGCACCTTTAACGCTCACTGCCTGGTGCTCAGGCCGCTATCACACTCCTATGTACGCTTGTGCTCATCTTTTGTGTCTTCCAGGCAAACTGCCCTAATGACTCCAGCTCACAGATTTCAGCCTATTACCTATGAGATCACATTTCACATTTTATTATATGTGCTCTCATTTCTCTACAGAAGTCAGCATAAAGTGGTTAAAACCAAAGACCCAGAGCTAGATGCCCTTCTCTTCCACTTATGTGTCCTCTGGGAGTTCTTAACTTCTCTATGCCTCAGTTTCCCCATGTATAAACAGGAAATCTTAGTATAGTCCCTACCACACAGTAATGATATGATAAGATGAGTTAATACAAAAAAAGTGCTTTGAACAATGCCCAACATGGAGATAATGCTTCAAAGTCAGTAGCTATCATTGCCATTTCTTCCAGTACCACAGTTAGTTTTATCTCCTCAGAACTATTTAACTATTCCACAATGCTAGACACATACTGTTCCACTTGTAAGTTAAATTTTAATAATATGCCTTTAAGTCTTTCCCCAAAAAAATCAATTTATCTTTTCTGAGATATCTTTCATTTTATAAAGCAAACCAGTACATGCTAAAAACTTATTTTTATAATATAGAAAATATAACTATGGTAATCATACGGGATTAACAGAGGTGAATATCTGCTCCATTAAATCTGGAAATCTGTACTGATCCAACAGTTCCATTCATTTAATCAAACACCATGCAAACTATTAAGAGTTCCTTCTGACTTTAACAGCCAATTTCTCAGAGAAAAAGCAAGTGCCTGCTAAAAGATTTTAATAATCCACAGGGCTTGGAGAGTACTGCCTTTTTTCTTTTTCTTTTTAAAGTTAAAAAAGGCTTTTCCTCTCAACAGAAATCAGCGAAAAGCCTCTTGAACACAGCAAGAAGATAAGGTTGATTTTAGCTACAATGTAAGTCACTACAGAATTTCAGAGTGCCAACAATGGTGTCACTTTTCTCATTCACTGGATTTATTCCTGTTTTTTCAGGACTACAATAGTCTGTACGTTATGAACTCCTCACCAGTGTTACATTTCACATAACATAATTAACAAATCATAAAAAAAAAAAAATCATTGTCCTATCACAGCTGCTATTATTAGGCCTGAAAGGAAATCCTAAACATGAAGGAAAAAAATTGTATTATGACCAATGAGGCCAATTTTACACCTGTAAAACCATATATTTTGAGTAATTTGAGGATAGCTAAGTATTTATGTTTTTAAAAAGTAAAGAGGGGGAAAAATCTGTGCCCATATTATTCAAGGATCCTCAATTTTCAGCAACTGTAAAAAGATGAGAATAGCCGTGGAAATACATGATTTGAGTTTAAATTTTACAAAGCCAGCAACTTATACAGATGCCAAGCAGCTAAGTAAAACAGAAAATAAGTCCCTATCGAGTGAAAGGGGAAATCATGCACTTATATTCATTTTTAATTAAGCATTTTATTTTGAGATAACTGTATATTTACAAAGTTATAATAAAAACAAATACCAAAGACCTCATGTACCGTTTATCCAGGGTCCCCAATGCTAAGCACTTACAAAACTATCATACGATATCACAACCAAGACACTGACACTGACACACCAAGACAGAGAACATCTCCGCCACCACAGGGTCCCTCACGCTCCCACTTTTATAGCCACACCAGCTTTACTCCTCTCCCACTGACCTAAACTCCTGGCAAACACTTATCTATTCTCTACATCTATAATTAAGTCAAGAATGCTAGATAAATGGAATCAGACAGTATGTATTAATAACTTCCAGGGTTTGCTTTTTCACTCAGCATAATTTTCTGGACATTCATCCAGGTGGTTGTATCAACAGTTTACTCCTCTTTATTTAACTGCAGTATTCCATTGTGGAATGGCTATATCACAGTTTAACCTTCCCACATATTGAGGGATATCTGAGTTGTTTTCAATTTGGAACTTTTATGAATAGAGCAGCTATTAGTTTATAGCTATACATGTAATAACCTGTTTTTATGTGAACATACATTTTCATATATCGGGGATTTGCCCAGGAGTATAGTTCCTGAGTTGTATGGTCATTGTACATTTAGTTTAAGAAACCACTCTGACAGAATTAGAAAGCTGAACCGTTCAGGGACTCTCTGCACAAGCGGTACAGAAGAGCAGACCATCAGTGCTGCACTGGCATTAATCCCAGGAACCACGAGCAGCAGTGGAGCACCACCGATCTAACACAAGCACAGGTGTCTCATGACAAACATTACTAGCATCATGTTCTAGCACTGTATTCTGAAAGACATTAATTTATTAAATAAATTGTTGCTGGAGACTTGCTCCAGCTGGTCAGGGTTCTTTTATTAAGGTGCTACCGTTCAGGGGCCTAGTCGATTGAGGTTTCAGAATGATCTATTTTAGAAGAGAATCAGGAAAGGCCTTTTGCCTAAGTCACAGAAAATAAGAAGAGGTTTATTATAACAAACATCAGAAAGACAGATATTATCTTCAAGGTGAGCGCTGAGGCAGCCTTCCGAGAATCCCTGAGGGCTGAGAAGCCGTGTTCAAATCAGTCCTCTTCCTCATGACTCTGTCACGGGTGGGATCTCGTGGGCCGGCTCCCGGCAAATTGTATATATTTTTTAAACAAGAAACCATACAGCTATTTTTTATAGTGGCTTTGTGTACTATTTCAATATCCTACCAGAAACATGTAAGTAATTGTTTCTTCACATCCTCCCCAGCATTAGGTGTTGTCACTATTTTTCACTTTAGCCATTGTGGTAGGTATGTAAGTGATGATAGATAGTAATTTTAAGCTGGATTTTCTTAATGGCTAATGATACTGAAAAGCTTTTAAAACACACTGCCTTGTATATTTGTCTCTACAAGTCTTTTGGCCATTTTCTTCTACATTAACTATTTGTTCTTTTACAACTGAGGTCTGAGAAATCTTTACATATTTTAGATACTAGGTCTTTGTCGGATATAGGGTTTGCAAAGACTTTTCTCCCATTCCAGCTTTTCATCCTCTCAGGGGTTTTCTGCAAAGCATAAGTTTTTAAAGTAAATAATCAGTTTGTTAATTTCTCCTTTTATAAATTGTCTTTTTGCTATTGGCTCTAAAAACTCCTAGATCATAGAAATTTTCATACTCATTGTTTTTTCCAAATGTTCTATAGTTTTACATTCAATGCCTGTGATTCACGGAGTATTTTTTTTTTTTTGTAAAAGGTATGAGACTTGGGTCAAGGTACTTTCTTTGGTTGATTTTGGATGTCTAATTACTTCACTACCAATGGTTGAAAAGGTGTATGAATTTTCAGCATATGAGACCTATACATTTTTTGTTAGATTTTGGAGGCAATTATAAATGGTACTGGATTTTCAGTTTTGTTTTATCCACATGTTCACTGTTAATATAGAAATAAAAAATGATTTCTATATGTTTACCTTGTATCCTGTGATCTTGAACTCACATTATTTCTAGACTTACTGGTCTTTTTTCTTTTTTTGGTAGATTCCTTGGAATTTTCTACAAAAACCATTTTATCCGCAAACAGGGACAGTTTTATTTCTTCCTGATCTGCCTCTTCTTTCTTTTTCTTGCCTTACTGTACTGGCTAGAACATCAACATTAAAGTGAGTAAGAATGGTTAAAGCAGACATCCTGGCCTTATTCCCAATCTTGGGGGAGGGGAGAAGTATTCAGTCTTTCATTATTAAACATAATGTTAGCTGTTTGTTTATGTAGATGCTCTTTACAAAGTTAAGGAAATTCCCCAACTACCATTTTTCTAAGAGTTTTTATTTTTAATGGATATTAATTTCTGGACTTGAGTTTGTCACAATTTTCAAAGGAAATCGACAAAGAAGTATTGCTCTGAATTAATCCTCAATTGTTTGTTCTTTAAGTATGAATCTTGTGAACAGAGAAAATTGCTCACTACATCAAGTCTGAATTAAACTGCATTTCTTTTTACTATATAAACATACCTTGTATCAACAGCTTCAAGTCATTCCCCCCAAACCTAGGAAGCAATCCAAAAACATGATCATTTGGGCAACATGCAACAATCTAATACTTTTTGTTGAATCAATTCATCAAAACTAAGTACTGCTTTGCTTTCCATGTTCTTAAACGTTCACTTATTTTTTTTCCTGCGTAAAAAGTGATGTACTCTTTTAAACATATGAAAACACTACAATTTGACCTTGTCAATGGAAATATGAGTGGTTTTTGTATCCTGAGATGTTTCTGCTGCTACCTTGAAAATCACTGCTTAGCTCAGTCAAGTAACAGTCATTCCCTGTCAAATACATAAAACAAAATTCTATCCACTAATCACTATTTATCTAGTGTTAAACTGCAGTGGTACTCTCAAGGAGTACCACTCAAGGATTAGTGGTGAAACACTAATCAAGCTCTGAATTTAAACATGCATCTGCTTTTAACTCGATTTTAAAACTGAGAATTTTAAGAGCATAGAAATCTACGTTTAATTTAAATTTAAACTATGGCATAGAATTTAAAAGTCCAATTATTTCAAATCACCAAGGGACTGTCAAAGGGAAGACAAAGGAGAGGCAAATACACCCAAAGTATTAATAATCTGCATCCTATCTAAAATTGTATTCCTTTCCTTACTCTTAGTAAGGGCAATAAATAGAAAAAAGTAGTTAAAATAACTATGATAAAATAGTTTACATTCAAATGCTAGAAAAGCAGATACAATTACTAAGTTAAGATTTCTTTAAAGTTTTACATCCAAAGCCAAAACAATACTAAGCTTACAAGGCTGTGGAAGCATTGTGGCTATTGCCTCTGTAGAACCAGCCCCCTCCACATACTCCCCTCAGTGAAGACACCCCACTCCTAATCTACCACAGCCAGGCACTTCTGTACTCCAAACAACAGAGCATAACAAAAGACTTTTTAAACCAAGTATATCAAAATTTGAAAATTGCTAGTATAGTTGGAGAAAATTTAACTCTCTAATTATCTATGTTAGTTATGTTTGCTTTAAAGATAAGTGAAGTAAATGGGATTTTTACCTGCTTAATCTAAAAGAGTGAACAAAGAAAGAGGAAGAAAACAGAAATACAAATGCAAAAACAAAACTGAGAAAAACAGAAATGAAAATTAATAGAATATACCAGTAGTAAAAGGTTTTACTGTGTATGATTTCATAGGACTTATTCTGCAAATGCAGAACTGTTCTTAAGTTACATAAGATATCAAGCTACAACATATCTTAAGTTACATAAGATATATTGGGGACCTGAATACACTCAGATATGCAGATGACACCACCCTTATGGCAGAAAGTGAAGAAGAACTAAAGAGCCTCTTGATGAAAGTGAAAGAGGAGAGTGAAAAAGTTGGCTTAAAGCTCAACTTTCAGAAAACTAAGATCATGGCATCTGGTCCCATCACTTCATGGGAAATAGATGGGGAAACAGTGGAAACAGTGTCAGACTTTATTTTTTGGGGCTCCAGAATCACTGCTGATGGTGATTGCAGCCATGAAATTAAAAGACGCTTACTCCTTGGAAGGAAGGTTATGACCAACCTAGATAGCATATTTAAAAGCAGAGACATTACTTGGCCAACAAAAGTCCGTCTAGTCAAGGCTATGGTTTTTCCAGTGGTCATGTATGGATGTGAGAGTTGGACGGTGAAGAAAGCTGAGCCGAAGAATTGATGCTTTTGAACTGTGGTGTTGGAGAAGACTCTTGAGAGTCCCTTGGACTGCAAGAAGATCCAATCAATCCATCCTAAAAGAGATCAATCCTGGGTGTTCACTGGAAGGTCTGATGTTGAAGCTGAAACTCCAATACTTTGGCCACCTCATGCGAAGAGTTGACTCATTGGAAAAAACCCTAATGCTGGGTAGGATTGGGGGCGGAAGGAGAAGGGGACGACAGAGGATGAGATGGTTGGATGGCATAACCGACTCGATGTACACGGGTTTGGGTGGACTCCGGGAGTTGGTGATGGACAGAGAGGCCTGGCGTGCTGCAATTCATGGGGTCGCAGAGAGTCGGACACGACTGAGCAACTCAACTGAACTGAACTGAATACACCAGTGTTAAATTTGTATTACAAACCTACTCAGGAAGTGAGTGGATAGTTTAATATTCTTCAATTTCCAAGAGAGTGTGACAAGAACAAGTAAAGCAAACAAGAAAAACTGAGTCTATTTTTTTATACTTCACCACTAAGTTAAACAAATCATGTAAAAACTAATTTCTTTTTAAAACAATCAGAAGTATTTTTCAATGTAAATATAAAAGTATGATATTGCCAGTATTTTGTCTTAGAACCTAAAACCCTAAACTTAAAATTTAAATAAGCATAAATATCAACTGAAAATGTCTACATATTAATTTATCATTTTAGGAATAACTTGAAATGTGAGCCATCTATCTCTTAAAAAAAAAATCTCAAGTAGTATATAATTAAATACATTATGAAATCTAGTCAAGATGAAGACTTAGCATTACACAGAGATCTCAGGAAAATCCAGCCCCTCCCAATTACCAATATACCCCCCCAAAAGACAGGCAAAAATTCCTAATTCCTCATAATCAGAGTCCCCAAAATTAAAGGAAAAGGTGCAAAGAAATGAAAATCACATGTATGCCTCAGAAGGAAAGCACATGGGACTAGCCAGTGACAATCAGAAACTGCCTCTAGTCCAAAGGAGAAATACAATCCAGGGAACTGATTACTTGACAAATGCCTCAAAGATAGGAATATTAAAGGAGAATTTGTTCTATATTCCATTGTTTAACAGAGAGAAACATAAATTACAAGGTAGAAGGAAAAAAGGAAGGGAAAGAGAAGGAAGAAAATCCTGTCTGTAGCCACACCTCTATTTTTTTAAAGTACAGGATGATTTCTAATCATTAGAGGGATAATAAAAATCATACATTTTAAGACTACTTCATCTGTAAATTTTTAACGCATCTGATCAAATTCACTTTCACCACATTGATATGTACTTCAAAAATATAAAGCCCACAAAGTAAAATAAATTTTGGCTGAACTACAGAAGGACAAAAATTTGTACCTTACAGAATACAAAAAGATTCAGAAGACTGTTTAAAAGAAAAACATCAAAGGAGTATTAAAAGTAAAGTATGACTGGGAATACAATAAACTAGAATCCATTCTAATTTTTCAATTAATTTAGTTATTCTTAAAGTAATAAATATCAGGACTTCTAGTCAAGCAGATATAATAAATTGCTCTGAAAACCCATTCTGCTCCAAATATAAAGCAATGATAGATAAAACAGACAAATTTAAAAGGCATGAATACACTTTTAAAAAAAAAAGACAAACACCATGACAAAGAAACACTTAAGAGTAACAGGGATTTAAGCTGTGAGCCTACTGGGCTCTGGTTTTAGAAGGTATGAACAGAGGCCTAGATTTCAGATTCTGTGAGAAAAGAAATAAAAATGGCCCACCCAAGACTAGAGCTGAAATTGGGCCAAAAAAAAAATTGCTGGTAATAGCTGCCCAGGGATAAGTAAGTTGTGTGCATGTAAGTGTGGCTTCTAAACTGAGTGCCTAAGAAAGTGAGACTATCCAACTTAACATATAGGACCTGAGCCACACCATCTAGTTGACTGGCCAATGGAACAAAGATATATCGAGCAACAGGGGTGGACAGTCATCTGGTTTTGGATTGGGGGTTGGGGAAAGGGACAGTAGGAAGAACCAGTTAAGGACACCTGCAAAACCATTAGATAAGAAGAGTAAGAAACGAAGGGGTAGTGACTTCTTGCCAGTCAAGTTGTACCATGACATATGAAGAAAACTAGTAAGAAAGACAGTCTACAAATACAGCAACTGAAGTACGTAATTCCTCCAAACAAAACAGAAACAGGAAATATACCTGAAAAACAGATGTTTAATAGTTCCTAAAAGATAAATATTAGAAAACATAAAATTTCTTTTATTAAAGGAAAAAAGTCAAAGACAAGCAAAACCTAAACAAGATTAGGTGGAAATGAGAAAATCAGAAAGGGGGAAAATTAAGTTTATAAGTTTTAAATAAGTAATGAAATTAAAAATTCAACAGACAAGAGGAAGTTTAAACTGGGAAAGCGGAAAAGGAATTCATGAACTAGAAGATAATAATGAGGGATGTAACAGAGTTTTTAAAAATATATACTATAAAGGATCGATACCAAGGTTTCAAAATGTATTTAACAGCAGTTTCAGAACAAACAAAGAGGCAACGGTAAGAGACTAACCTTGTATTAGTAGAAAAGAGAAAAATTACAATGAATCATACAGTATTCCAGACAGATGAATAGTTTTCTATTAAAAATCTTCACAAAGGGTACATTTTAAACTAACGTACAGTCTTTCAAACAGCAGGGGAAAAACTACGAAGAACTCATCTAACCTAATTTTAAAACTATATTTTGAAAGTTGACAAGATGTAATTAACAAAAAAGTTCCACTCACCCAGTCTTCATTTGCAACTCAATAGTCCTCCAAGTTCACAGTTTCTACACTCAGAGAAATGAGGCACCAGATGAGAGTGCTTTGCTTGTCAAAAGGGTGGTAATAAAAATTGTGATTGGGATAGAAAAGTAATAAAATAGTAGATTATACAACTGAATAATAACTAATTTCCAACAAAAAAGAAAATTTCTTCTTTACTAAAATCACATAAATCAACAAAAAGCAAAAACTAGTGCTATCAACAATAAATTATTCAAGCAAAAGTATCTATTACATTTCCCCTCTAAGTTTAAAACAAGTAGAAAAACTGTAATGCTGACAATGGAGCCTGCATTTACACTAAAGTTTTTGGTGGTTCAGCTATCTACAAGGCTAAAGAATTTGACAGTTTTACCTGAACAGGTTAAGATTCACAACTGGCTAAAGCTTTGTGTGTTTTAGCAGGACGACTAGATTAATAAAAAGTGAATTAGTTTTATCATTGTACAGACGTGGATTCAATCATCTACACTGATCACTTATTTTGATGGAAATAGATATTTAGGAATCATTCAGAGATACAGAGTAGCCGAAGACTACACAAGAAACAAACACAAAACTATAGATAGAACATCAGTGTCCCCATCAAGACAAAGCATATTCTTTGCTGGTGATAAACAGTTTATTCACTTCACTTTAGTCTAAAACTCCACCCAAGTGATCCATAAAATTACTGAGTTCCAGTGGGTAAAAATACAGCAGCAGACATGCAGCCTGACTGCAAACACAGGACTGTGTACACAGCAGAGTGCCTGGCCTTGCTAACGAGAAAAGTTCAGGCATTTCTTCTGTCTGACAGCAGAGAAACACTCCATGTGCTTTCTCAGTTCTCTATAAATGTCAGTAGCCCTCTGGCTCACTGCCATAAGGAGCTCTTATCTCTGTTCTCTGCTTTATCTCTTTGTCCATTCTTCAGTCATTTAGCACAACCACTACTCTATTTTCATCAGTAAGATGTTCTTCTGCAACAAAAATGGGAGCTCCAATTGCTTCAAAAGCAGTTACTCAACAGCTGCTAGCTAAAATCATGAAAATTAGAAAGCAACACTTTGTGGCTTTTTTAATCAAAGGAGCATAACATTTCAAATTGACATTTACCACCCAGCGATCCACCCTCTTTTATAGTAAGCCAAATATATATATATATACACACACATATATATATTAAAACGTTCACATAAAAGCAATCACTCTGATAAAAATTTTATAGACATAACACTTACAAAATGTCTATGAAATCACAAACTCATTAACAGTAAGAAATAACATCACCAGTGTTTATTTAAGTATGACAGATAACCAAAATACGAGCTGTTATTTATTACTTTCCTTCCACACACCAAAAACCCAATAATTTTTTACTGAATGTAAAAAAAAAAAAAGTATCTCAACCTTTCTTCTGCTTAGGTGTGAACTGTACCATCAATCTAACATTACATCCTGGCTTCATTCTACCCTTTTCTCCCCGCTGACATAAAATTCTCTGTCAAGTGACCTAAGAGTATTCAATGTATCCTGTGTGTCCATATACTAAAAAGAAGTAAACAGAAAAGATAAAAACATGCCTTTCTTACATTGTACCATCTGCTTTGAGTAGCTTTTCCTTCCTCTTCTAAAGGATATTATTCTTTTTTTAAAGGCAGTAGCTCCATACAGGAGAAAGCAATGGCACCCCACTCCAGTACTCCTGCCTGGAAAATCCCATGGACGGAGGAGCCTGGTAGGCTACAGTCCATGGGGTCGCTAAGAGTCAGAAACGACTGAAGCGATTTAGCAGCAGCAGCAGCTCCATCCAGTTGTGCTAAGTTTTCATCAATAGGCAAACAGAACAAACTGCTTTCTTCCTGTGATCCCATACAGAATTTTAGGCCTGCCTCTTTACATTGAGACTTGCCTGACAACTCTGCTCACCAGGTTGAGGGCAAGCAGAGTGTTTCAACTGGAAAATACCCTGAGCAGCAGTTACTGTTGCCACAACTTAGAGCATGATAACTATCTCTTTTCAGCAGCAATCATTCTGCTTCTAACACCTCCTCTAGCTAAAAGCTTCTTCAAGGCAGGGTCTCAAGAAACATCTCTTACCACATCGAGATGACAGCTCTCCGTATAACAACCATGCAAAAACTGTTTGGTGAATAATGAAAATTGAATGTATAACACACTTTGAGAAAATTAGTACAATGAGTAACAGTTATTATGTTAGATAAAGACACAGATGCTAAGGAATGTAAGACTTTAAGAATACAATTACACGAAGTCACTGTCTCCTACTACGTCTCTCTAAGCCCGATTACCCACCCTTTCTATCCCTAGGAACCACTAAAATGTAGATATTTACAGCCTGACACACTGATTCAAGACTGTAAGGTATGTACAGATTGGTGTCAGATCCATTTAGAGAATTTATGATCTCTGCTGTTCCTTCTGTCTGCTCTAAGCATCTGATATCAGCCTCTTTCAGAATTCCTTTCCTTCTCCAGTCCCATATGTCTCTCCATCTCTTCTACCTTCTCTTACAAATGAACTTTTACATCAGAGGACTGGCCCATTTTATACAATGCTAATCAGCCAGGGAAACACATTTTATTCCATGCAGTAAAGCAAGCTTTGATTTTAATAGACTTTATAAACATAATCTCAGGCATTTCTGCCTAAGAAAATGGAGAAGAGAGTTCACACAAAAAGTGGTACAGGCTTCATGTACACTTTATTTTTATGTCAAGTAGCTTCCTATAGCAATATCCTCATCTGCGGTAAACACTAAGGTCTTATTTAGGAGTGCTAAATTGTGTCACCCTTGAGGCTTACAGAAGCTTATCATCTGACTTTTAAACATTGTCTATTAGAAAAGAGTTTCATCAAACACCTAAATTTCTACTTTCACTAAGTGTAAAAACAATAGCACTAAAGCACTTCAGGAAAACAGTTCCCATTTCCTTAAACATTCATCAAACTTTAAGACTGAGACTACATCAGTTTAGTTCAGTTCAGTCATGTCTGACTCTTTGCAACCCCATGGACTGCAGCACAGGCCTCCCTGTCCATCAAACTCATGAGCACTGAGTTGGTGATGCCATCCAACCATCTCATCCTCTGTTGTCCCCTTCTCTCCTCCTGCCTTCAATCTTTCCCAGCATCATAGTCTTTTCCAATGAGTCAACTCTTCGCATCAGGTAGCCAAAGTACTGGAGTTTCAGCTTCAGCATCAGTCCTTCCAATGAATATTCAGGACTGATTTCCTTTAGGATGGACTGGTTGGCTCTCCTTGCAGTCCAAGGGACTCTCAAGCATCTTCTCGAACACCACAGTTCAAAAGCATCAATTCTTCGGCACTCAGCTTTCTTTATAGTCCAACTCTCACATCCATACATGACTAATGAAAAAACCATTCTACTAGACGGACCTTTCTTGCCAAAGTAATGTCTCTGCTTTTTAATATGCTGTCTAGGTTGGTCATAGCTTTCCTTCCAAGGAGTAAGCATATTTTAATTTCATGGCTGAAGTCACCATCTGCAGTGATTTTGGAGCCCAAGAAAATAAAGTCTGCCACTGTTTCCACATCTACGTGCCATGAAGTGATAGGACTGGATGCCATGATCTTAGCTTTCTGAATGTTGAGCTTTAAGCCAACTTTTTCACTCTCCTCTTTCACTTTCATCAAGAAGTTCTTTAAGTCTTCTTCACTTTCTGCCGTAAAGGTAGTGTCATCTGCATATCTGAGGTTACTGATATTTCTCCCGGCAATCTTGATTTCAGTTTCTGTTTCATCCAGCCCAGCATTTCACATGATGTACACTGCATATAAGTTAAATAAGCCGGGTGACAATATACAGCCCTGACGTACTCCTTTTCCTATTTGGAACCAGTCTGTTGTTCCATGTCCAGTTCTAACTGTTGCTTCCTGACCTACATACAGATTTCTCAGGAGGCAGGTCAGGTGGTCTGGCATTCCCATCTCTTGAAGAATTTTCCAGTTTGTTGTGATCCACACAGCCAAAAGTTCTGGCATAGTCAATAAAGCAGAAATAGATGTTTTTCTGGAACTCTCTTGCCTTTTCAATGATCTAGTGATGTTGGCGATTTGACCCCTGGTTCCTCTGCCTTTCCTAAATCCAGCTTGAACAACTGGAAGTTCACGGTTCACGTATTGCTGAAGCCTGGCTTGGAGAATTTTGAGCATTACTTTGCTAGCATGTGAGATGAGTGCAATTGTGTGGTAGTCTGGACATTCTTTGGCATTGCCTTTCTTTGGAATTGAAATGAAAACTGACCTTTTCCAGTCCTGTGGCCACTGCAGAGTTTTTCAAATTTGCTGGCATATTAAGTGCAGCACTTTCACAGCACCATCTCTTAGGATTTGAAATAGCTCAACTGGAATTCCATCACCTCCACTAGCTTTGTTCGTAGTGATGCTTCCTAAGGCCCACTTGACTTCGCATTCCAGGATGTCTGGCTCTAGGTGAGTGATCACACCGTCGAGACTACCTACTTACACACTTTGGGGGTGGGGGAGGTGGGGGGATGTCCAACCTGTACCAGTAGAAATAACATTTTGATCCCGTATCAAATTCTACTCTTCTCCACATTCCCACAAATGAAGAAATGTATCTACCCTAGCACCATACTTCTCACATTTAAGAAACTAATCAACTAAAACCATTAACTTCATACAGTAATCAATAAAAAAGGCAAATTATTATCTCAAGAAAATAATTTCAAGTTCAAGCTTATAACATGAGCATTCTCTCTCCTTCTCTCTCTCTTTGGCCACACTGCACAGCTTGTAGGGTTTTAGCTCCCCGACTAGGGATTGAACTTGGGCCCCCAGCAGTGAAAGCATTGCGTCCTAATCACTGGAGGGGCAGGGAATTCCCTATATGAGTGTTTTCTATCCTAGATTGTGTCTTCTATGTAATATAATTTAAATCCGCAAAGAGCCAAAATTCTTTGTTATGGTTGAAATAAAGGAGGAAAAACAAACATATTTTAAGCAGCCTATTAAAAAATTCACATATAATTAAAATCACTTACCAAGATAAAAGTATGTTCGATAAAATGACACCAATCTTCTGCCTTTTTAAACGGTCTTATTTCCTTCTAAGACCATGAAAAAAGGAATAATGGCCATGTCGTAGTCATTCAATATTTCCAAAGCACTTTTATACTTTCTACAATGTTAACTATTCAATATAATTTAGCCTCCGTTCTTATCATAGGCTGCAAAAATGATGCTAAACCAAGACATCAATTATATTCACAATAAATTATCACATTTATTAGAACAACAGCATTTGTAGTTCAAAATAATTTGAACCATCAAGGGAAACAAAGAAAATAATCTTTCCCACCAAGTCTATATTTTAAAACTCTTGGGAATTCATTCAACTAGCAATTGTTCAACTACTGCTGAAATACTTAGTAAACATTATGCTAACAGTGTTCATAATACATATGGAGACTGCCCTCAATGAGTCTACAGTCTGCTGGGAGGGAGCATGAAACCCATGATACATATGAAGCACGCTTCAAAGACAGTACCCTCAGTGAAGCTCACTTTCCTATTAATGAATTTTAATTGTCTTAATGAGTAAATGCTAAAAGAACATTAATCGGCAAGTTGAAATTTTACAATAAAGGGCTGGAGGTACATAACATCATAAAAGTTCCTGTCACACAGTAGATATGATGGCTATTGTTCCTGTAACTTAAAAACGGAGTGGGAAACACAAATAGGTCCAGCCTCTGAGTTCAAAAGAAATCCAATTCGGAGAGAAGGTTACAAGAGCAGTCATCCTCAAGATAAATTAATAAACATACATGCTAGCCTTGAAGAGCTGGCAAAATTCCAAACTGTAAAAGAAAACTACACAAAGACTACTGAATCAGCCAAATACAATAGTACACATCCACTGGTTCAACAGACAGGCCCCTGTGGCTTGTCATATGAAGAGTATCTATCTCTACCTAAGTCTCAATTTTCTCTAAGGTATTCTATACCTACATTGAAAATATCATTTGGAAATATTACACACAAAAAGTATCAAGGAAAGAACTTCACAAGATGAAATCAGATAAGCCCATTGTTACTTTAATACCATATAATCTATCATATGAACTTTTGTGATCAAATGTACGGCTATAAAAACCAAGAAACCCTGAGATGGATAGCTTTCCTTCTCTGAGAAAAACTGGAAGAACGAGGAAAAATAATAAAAACAGATAATAAGGCAGGGAAAGAAAAATAATATATGTGTAGACCAACATATTTTATTTAAAATAGTGACTCAAATATTCAATGAGTCTAAAATCTGTACATAAAAAAGGTAACTTTGGTCCATAGTCAACATTATTAATGTACTTAATAACAGAGGTCAAACAAAAGACATCAACCAGGAAGCAATGTACTTAGGGGATCTGCCCTAGGGAGCTCCACGGCCCTACAACTGTCCAGTTTTAGAAGTATGTCCATAGGTGCTTTTCCTAGACCACCCAAAGCTTTCCGCAGATCTCAAATGGATAAATGACCTAAAAAAACTAAGAGTTACTCATCTAAGACTGTAAGTTTCCAACATTCCTAATATTAATTTTCCTTGACAATGAACAACAATAAGAAAACAAGCTAATAAGAATAAGGTTAAAACAAGCTATCATAAAACTCAGTGGAAATTTTTTTACAGCGTCAGAAAAATACACTGTATTCTCTTTGTAAGTTGTAAATTTGAAAATTTAAAGTTTTATGACACTAAACTAGCTTCACAAAACAGATGTTGTTGCCTATGCCATTTAATCAATTCAAGTCACATTCCTAGAAGACAATATAGCCATCTGATGAGTTCAGCGTCAATGGAATGAGCCAAATCCACACAACAGCATTTTACAAAAATAATCAGTGGTTTAAAGCAGGGCATGTGCAAAATTCCTGAAATAACACATACATAATTCACTGCCAAACTCAGATCAATTCAAAATCTGCAGAGGCAAGAAGCATTATTACGGCTCTGAAACCCATATTCAGTAAGGCTGTGTTCAGAAAAGTTTCATTTCAATTTCAAGAAAGTAAATGACTAGAAAAGCTCAATAATGATTTTGGCAGATATCAGTATCCCTCATTCAAAGCAGAAAAATTTTACACAGCTCAAGATTCTTTAAAAGATAAAGAAAAGCACCAATTTATAGAACCTGAGTCTGAATTTAAGGATGAAATGTCACCTACTTGAGAAATATAACACTGCATCCTCTCAAATATTACAGCCATCTAGACAACAGAGGCAAAAGAGCACAATGGAAAAGGAAGGAGAAAGCACAGCCTTATAAGAGATCAGGCCATTATTCTGGCTCTGCCACCAGCAAACTGTAAGGCTTAGAGCAAATTACTCTACCTCTTTATGCCTTGGTTTACTCAACAAAGTATTAGCTAACTGAATCCAATAGTACATAAAAAAAGATCACACACACAATCATGTGGCATTCATCCCAAGTTCACAAGGATGGTTCAACACATGCAAACCAATCAATGTGATACACCACATAAACAAAAGACAAAAACCACATGGTCATCTCAATAGGTGCAGGAAAAGCATGTGACAAAATTCAACACCCATTCATGATAAAAATTCTTGCCAAAGTGGGTACAGAGGAAACGTATCCCAAAACAATAGAAGTTATTTATGATGAACCCACAGAGAATGTAATACCAGTGGTGAAAAGTTGAAAGTCTTCCTGCTAAAATCTAGAACAAAACAAGGATGACCACTCTCATCACATCTCTTCAACATAGTATTGTAAATTCTAGCCACAGTAATCAGATAAGAAAAAGAATACAAGGTATCCAGATTGAAAGGAAGAGGTAAAACTGTCATTACATGCAGATGATACAATGATATATAGAACATCCTAAAGACTCCATACAAAAACTACTAGAACTGATAAATGATGAATTCAACAGAGAGCAGGACACAAGATTAATATACAGAAATTGGCTGCATTTCTTCACACCAGCAATGAAATATCAGAAAGGGAATGTTTAAATAAAAAAAAAAAAAGTATCTTTTAAAATAAAAGCCTCCAAAATAAAATACTTAGGAATAAACCTCATCAAGGAGGTAGAAGACTCATACACTGAGAACTATAAAACATTAATTAAGGAAACTGAGGGGGTGTGCTCACTTAGTTGTGTCCAACTCTTTGCGACCCTATGGACTGTAGCCCGCCAGGCTCCTCTGTCCATGAGATTATCCTAGCAAGAATACTGGGATGGGTGCCATTTCCTCCTCCAGGGGATCTTCCCGACCCAGGGACTGAACCCGCATCTCTTACATATTCTGCACCGGCAGGTAGATTCTTTACTACCAGTGCCGCCTGGGAAGCCCAAGGAAACTGAAATGATGCAAAGAAATGGAAAGATAGTCCATGCTCTTGGACTGTAAGAATTAATATTGTCAAAATGGCCATACCACTCAAAGCAGTCGACAGATTTACTGCAATCAGCATCAAATTACCCATGACCTTTTACAAAGAACTGGAAGAAATAATTCTAAAATTCACATAGAACCATAAAAGACCCAGGATTGCCAAAGTAATCCTGAAAAAAAAAAAAGCAAAGCAGGAGGCATAACCATCCCAGGCTTCAGACAATATTATGGAGCTGTGAGAATCAAAACAGCATGATATTTGCACAAAAACAGAATATGGATCAATGGGACAGAATAGAGAGCCCAGAAATAAATCCACACTGCTACTGCTACTGCTAAGTCGCTTCAGTCGTGTCCGACTCTGCGTGACCCCACAGACGGCAGCCCAACAGGCTCCCCCGTCCCTGGGATTCTCCAGGCAAGAACACTGGAGTGGGTTGCCATTTCCTTCTCCAATGCATGAAAGTGAAAAGTGAAAGTGAAGTCGCTCAGTCGTCTCTGACTCCTAGCGACTCCATGGACTGCAGCCTACCAGGCTCCTCCATCCATGGGATTTTCCAGGCAAGAGTACTGGAGTGGGGTGCCATTGCCTTCTCCATAAATCCACACACCTACAATCAATTAATCTTTAACAACAGAGGCAAGAATATATAATGGGAAAGAGTCTCTTCAGCAAATGGAGTTCTACACCCACATGTAAATCAATGAGGTGAGAACACACTCACCATACACAAAAATAAACTCAAAATGGCTTAAAGACCTCACCATAAGAACTGACACTATAAAACTCCTAGAAGAAAACAGAGGCAAAACATTCTCTGATGTAAATCACACCAATGGTTTCTTAACATCAGTCTTCCAAGGCAATAGAAATGAAAACAAAAATAAACAAACGGCTAAACAAATTTACAACCTTTTTCACAACAAAGGAAACCATAAACAAAATGAAAGACAATCAACAGAATGGGAGAAAATACTTGCAAACAATGGCAACTACCAAGAGCTTAATTTCCAAAACATACAAACAGCTCATACAACTGGACAACAACAAAAATAACCTCATCAAAAAAGAAGACAGAAGACCTAAGTAGACATTTCTCCAAAGAAGAAATACAGAGGGCCAACAAACCCATGAAAAGATGCTCAACACTGCTAATCATTCAGTTCAGTCGCTCAGTCGTGTCTGACTTTTTGCACCCCACGAACCGCAGCACGCCAGGCCTCCCTGCCCATCACCAACTCCCAGAGAAATGCTAATCAAAACTACAATGAGGTACCACCTCACGCTGGCCAAAATGGCCATAATTTAAAAATCTACAAATAACAAATGCTGGAGAGGGTGAGGAGAAAAGGAAACCCTCCTATACTATTGGTGGGGATGTAAATTGGTGCAGCCCCTATTGAAAACAGTATGGAGGTTCCTCAGAAAATTAAAAAACCGTATGATCCAGCAATCCCACTCCTGAGCATCAGGCATGTGCACTCAGTTGCATCTGACTCTTTGTGACCCCATGGCCTATTGACCACCAGGCTCCTCTGTCCATGGGATTTCCCAAGCAAGAATATTAGAATGGGTTGCCCTTTCCTTCTCCAAAGGATCTTCCTGACCCAGGGATCAAACTTGCTTCTCTTGCATTGGCAGATGTGTTACCACTGAGCCACCGTGGACTACTACTCAGCCATAAAAAAAGAATGAAATAATGCCATTTGCAGCAACCTGGATGCAACTAGAGATTATTATACTAAGTGAAGCTAGAAAGAGACAGACAAATACTGTATGAAATCACTTATGTGTGACACAAATGGAACCTAACTATGAAATAGAAACAGAATCAGGACACAGAATATAGACTGTTAGTTGCCAATGGAGTGAGGTGTGGGAGAGGGATAGGCTAAGAGTTTGGGATTAGCAGATGCAAACTAGTATATATAGGATTGATAAACAAGGTCCTACTGTACAGCACAGGGAACTATATTCAATATCCTGTGATAAACCATACTGGAAAAGAATATGAAAAAGAATGCATATATAACTGAGTTGCTCTGCTGTACAGCAGAAACACAACATTGTAGTTTAACTACACTTCAATAAAAATAAATTTAAAATAAATAAACTGCCTGAAGCTGCGATGCCCAAGGAACCTCGTAATCTCCCCTGACAACCACCAACCCTTAACCACCCCATAGGCTCAAGTCTTCCTTAAAATACAATTTTAATGCTTTAGGGAAATTTAAATTCCTTCTCACAAAAGGCATGGTAGTAAACACAAGAGTCTCAAAAATGTAAAAACATCTGGCAAAAGAAGGACAAAAGAAAGAAATTACAAAGGTTTACAAAAGTACTGCTGTTCAGGACCCAATGCTAAACATATCTGGAAACCAGAGCAATGAACTTTACTGAAACTTTTCAGAAATGAGTCATGATTGCTTTCCACAGAAATCTATGTAGAACCTGTAGTCTGAGTTTCCTCACCTGCCAAGTTGTATGTATGTTTAGGGGATGGGAGTGAGTATGCACTAAAATCGGCAGCTTTCAAAACACGTTCCTCTGAACTCTCAGGTCCTGTGAAAGTGCCTCACAGGTCTCAGGACAAATGTCGTCACACCATCTTCAAGCAGGCACCCCAGTTGTATTGCTTTATGTATGATCTGGTTTTGCATTAAGGTAAAATCACGTAAGGATTCCATGTAAGATTCTGTCTTACAACTAAGTTCTGGTTATAAATGTTGGCAAGTGATACACAAAATAAATAGTTCTTAAAGCTCTGACACTCTGTGAGTTGATGGCTATCATCTTGAAATGGAATTTAACAGTAAAATGAGATTTGCTTTACAGAAACTTGCTTGTGCTCCAGATTCAATGACAGATTACATCTATTTAATACTACATTTATCCCCACCTCAGGACAAAGGTAACATCTAAAATGTTATCTTCATGAAGTTTTAGAGGGAAATACCAGAAAACTGACAAGAAAGTCAGATACAGAAATGCATGTGGTTTAATTCTTCCATGTCTAAGAACTTTAATGTGATTACAATCATAAATCCCTGCAATTCAATTATTGCTAAAGTTAGTGTTAATTTACAAATGAATTGCTTTGAATTTCTTCAAAGAAAACCCACATATGAAAGGAAGAATATACAGAAATTCCTTGGCACTGACAGATTTAGTTTTTCGTTTCAACTAGTCAAGAGGCAAAGGAAGGGCCACTTTGTAATGTAGTAAACTGCATTTTGCAAAGGCTAGAATGTGAACTGCTGGCACAGTGAGACTGGTGAAAGGGAGTAGTCATTTCACTTGCAAACAAGCTTCACTAGTGGACTGTTTATGACTTTTTTGCTATTGTTTATTTCTTTCTACCTGTTGCCAGAAATACAGTAACTTTCTTGAAGCTACTGTTTTAAAAGTTGCTTTTTTAATAAAAAACGGACACAAAAATAAAAACCAGCCAATTGCTAGAGCTGGCGGTAGACGTGAAGAGGTCCAAGGAATGATTAGTGTTAGCCAAAAATACAAGAGAGGAAAGTCACTGGTGACCACTCAGACTTAGGAAGTGAACCAGTGAACCACATGCTCAGTTAGAAATAAGAAAAAGCCATCTGCAGGAGTATTTTTGGTGAGTGGACCAGGCAGGGCAAAAATTATATTTTATGGAGGAAAATTCTGTCATAATGGTATATTTTAAAAAAAAAAAAAGTGGGACTTTTTTTGAAGAAGGCTTCAAGATGTACCTCTCTCAAATGTCAGTGTGAACTGTATCACAGTAATCTAGTGAGCTGTTTCCCAAAGTCAACCCAACCTGAAGTGTCTGCATACGAACAGATTAAGATTTTATGGACCACAATCTTGAAATCTGTCTACTTTGACAGAGAAGAGAACTTAACAGAAACTAACTTAGCATAAAACCCTAGTGATTTGGACCAGCTGCTCAAGAGTCACGAGCAGCCAGATGTAAAGTGAATTGCCGCACTCTGCTATCATCTGCAATAAGGAGAACCTGAAAGGGCTTTCCTGATGAGGAAAGACTGCTGTCTCAGGAGCCACACTGCAGATGGCTCAAACCAGCTCTCCTGGTCTACAAAACCAGACCTCTTTTTCAGTGTAGATGGATGTTCTGAGCCCCAAATGAAAACATTTAGCCAAAAACCTTGTCTCTATTATGTGTCATGGAGTCTGACTGCTGCCATGACTTTTAGCATAGAACCCTGCTTCATTCCCCACTAAATGCTCTCCTAGTTACAACCCATTTCTTTCCATCTTACTTTCCACTATGTATATCTTCCTTTGGTCCACCCCTTCTTTGTTTTAACCCACTATATTTCCTATACCTGGCTGCTGCTCTTAATCCCAAACTTTCCTCGTCTTGTGTGTGTGGATCCCAGCCTGCTATCTTACTTTCATAACTAATCCAGTCAGGGTCCAAGACAAATTGGCAGCAGACAAGACATGATCCCTTCTGGAATATATGAAAGGGCTAAGATGAAAGAATAGGAATAATATCATTGCCAAGAAAAAGGAGCAGTGTGCGTTAATGGTGGTGATCACAGCTGGCACTCATTCACAAACACCAGTGCTTTACTGTCTCCTCTCATGGAGACACTAGGACACTATCAGGGAGTGAAAAGGGACAGCCCTCACTTTCAACAGCACGTGGCCTCCTACAATAACCCAGTTACAAAAAGGACCCAGAAGCCATCTCGCACAGGTTTTTACTGACTGAAAATAAGACAACTTACACAACATCAAGAAGGATGACAACTGCAACTGACTGAAACAATCTGTTTAAATCCTTGAGTTAAAAACATTCAAAAATAAAAACTCACAGGTCAGCTTCTGAAGAACAGTTGACTATCACTCCTTAAACTAAAGAATTTTCTTCAAATACTAGTCATGTTACACCTGCCGTTTCAGTAATAACTCTAATAAGCTTTAAATGTTCTATTCATAGGGAAATGGAAGCAAAACTAATTTGCATACTCTGCATGAAGAGTAAAGCATCAGAAAAAAGAAGAAGAAGAAATGGCATTATCTGGTCAAAGCCGTGATATGAAAGATGGAAATGTTAAACCCCTCTCCCTCCACAAGAGTCACGATGTGTATTTTATGCATCCCAATCAGCATTTTTGTATATGCACATCCTGACTTTTAAATCTATGCAAGAATCATCAATGATTGAGTAGAGTGCTGAGAATCTAATGGTTTTTTAAATTGCCAACACTTTAGGTACCTATTACCAGTGGACTTTAAATACTGCAAGTATACACAGTGGACAAGACTTTGAAGTTTCCGATTCCTGAGGATAAATCACAAACCAAGGAGATAAACCACAATGTTCAACATCATTTAATAACTTCTCTTTTGGACTAAACGAGAACCCTAAGGCCACACTGAGGAAATATTTTTAAACTGTCCCCAGAAAAATCACACAAGCTAGAGTTTATTCCTCTTGAACTTTATGGCTTTGCTTTAAAAAAAAAAAAAAAAAAACTACTACTAAAACTGTGTCACATTATTGACCTCAGGACCTTTCTGCTGCCTTGTCTAGCTACAACCAAGACCATCTCACACTTTTTTTCAAACTGTGACTCAAAGGAAAAAAAATTAAAAAACACCGCTCTTTACTCAATTTACATAACGAGTATGTAAATCCAGCTATCCTCTACCATGCTTTCCTTCCTAAGTATTTGTCTGAATATTCCTCATTGCTTCCTATCAACTGCTGAGCAAATAGTCAGATAACTATTAGGGCCAACCTCCTACCACAGTGAGGTTTGTTCCAGACCTACTTACATGGTCCCAAAGCCAAAATAAAACCAAGATGATACTTCCTCAAATGATACAGAGTCCTCTAACTGTGGTAAGCCCTGAAGATTTTCAAGTGGTTCTACTATAATCTGGGCTCTAATGCTAATAACACTTTACCATGGAATAACCAAAATGATGGTTCCTCCTGAAATACTCTTCTAAAAAAACACTAGGAAAGATAAAACAATTCTAAAAACTCTAAGAAAGTTAACTATTTTTCCTGTAAATTTCTCTAATGTTTTGGGCAGTCAACTGCCACAAACTACACTAAGCCAATTTGAGTGAAGAAAAATTCAACTGCTTTTCCTTCCCATTTCAACTTACATGCTAAATGAGATACAGTAGCTTGGGAGGGAGGGCAGGCAGGTTCAGACTAAAGAATAAGGCTTATAAGTATGATGAGTTAGCAGAGGCACTTCAAAATGAATTCCAATCACCCCAACAGCATAGACATTCTCTAAAAGACATTCAAAGGATCAGAATCTTCAGTGAAACCATTTAAGGACAGAGTGAAAGTGAGACTACACATGTGGCTCTTCAGCTACACAGAAGGAAAGGAGACTGCTTTGAAATACCGCCACATTTACATTCTCAAGAAAATCAGAAAAATCACAAAGCACACAGTATGAATAACATTCTTACTTCTCCCAAACCTCTGAGGGCATTTAATAAATGCTTATTGAATGAATTGCCTTATTTTATGCAATAAGCTGAAATAAGGTGGCCAACAGGGTGGCCACTTAGGGCAACTAAGCACATATCATAGCTCCTTAAATTTCTTTCTACCATTTCTCCAAAATAGAATAAACATCCCCAAATCAATCTTAGAAAGTTACCAACATATACTCACATAGCATTTCTATAACAGTATCGTATAGCCCTAAAGTGTAACCACAGGTCTTTTCAGGTAAAACGTGTACATTCTGTACAGCACCTAATATTCTGTTCACAAAGGGACAATGAAAAAGCCACCAAGGATTCTAAAATCCAAAACTGGCACAGTTGTATCTACCACATTTATATTTGCCCATAAGCAGAAATGCACAAAAATAAGCCTCCATAAATCACGCCTGGGTTTAGGAAAAATGTAAACTAGCAAGATCATAAAGAAAGAAACCTCTAACTAAAGCTAATGCAAATGGAGAGGCATTTATTAATGAAAGCTCATCAGGAGATCAAGATAAATCATGTGAAAAGTAGATGCTGAAAAGCACTGTTAGGTTTACCACCTGAAGCTGTCAACTTGAAGAGCCTAGGAAAATCATCAAGAAAACTAATTCCCTGCATAGTAAATAAGTTCACCACCATTTCAAAAAGGAAGTAAGAGAGGAAAGAGAAGGATAGAAGAAAAGAGGACAGGCCAAGGGAGGATTTAAGGAAAACTTCAGGACACCCTTATTAAGCTCCCAGCCAGATGAGGAAAAACTTTCTACCACATTCCTGCACAATGGTCTTCTGTTAGAACACTTTAGTGCCTCCTCAAGGTGGTATTTCTGCCCTTTCCAACCATTGCTGGTTTTCCCCCATACCAGAACTGCTAATCACATCTTCCATAGCAATGAAAAGGTCTCCATTATCCAACAGGGTGGTTGTGTAGGACAGCTAAGCACCTGTAATGTGTCATGTGACAGAGGATCTGAGTTTTTCATTTTATTTAATATTCGTTAATTTAAATTTAAACAGTCACACGTGAAGTGGCTGCCATGCCAAATAATGCAACTCTAGAGTCAAAGTAAGTAATCTGATACTTTATTGTTGAAAAAAGTTTTACTGATAAAAAAATGTACCTTTTACGGTGGCTGACTGATTCAGAAAAGCGTATAAACTCAGGGAAAAAAAAATTTTTTTTTCTTGAATACATTCCTCTACATATCAGTCACACAGGGTCCTCTCTACTGAAAGGCATAAACCAAAACTGCTCTATTTATACTTTAAGACAGCCAAATTTTGGAGTTGGGAATAATTTTTATGACACGCACGAAAGGTAAGTGACAGAAGAAATACAGTACAAAAATAAACCTAGAAAGCTCCAAAATTTTTGTTTAACCTTTTTAAAAATAAAAGTAGCAGGAATTCCCTGACAGTCCAGTGGCTGGGACTCGACACTTCCTGCCTGGAGGCGGGGGTTGGGGGTCACGGTTTAATTCCAGGTGGGAAAACTAAGATCCCCTAAGCCCCTTTGTGCAGACAAAAAAAAAGGAGCTACTTCTCACAGGTCCCAAGCTGCTAATCACTACACCCTTATTAAAAAGTTCCCTTCTCAATTACTACTGCATCATATTTTATATGTATCATATTTTAACCTTTAATTACATTCAATTTTAAAACTTTGTTATACATGACTGTGTTAGGTAGCATTTCCTAAGAATACTGTGACATATTCTTATAAAGCAACATGGAAACAGGACTACAGTAGCTCAATAAATAATTACTGAAATAAGTTAAAATAATGAAAAACAGTCTTTTAAAATGCTTATTAAGTATATATGTACCACTTTCCCTGAGGAAGCCAAATCTACTAATCATATTATACCTCTGTAATTAAATTTTTAAGTTTGCAAATAACATCCTCTTAGAAACCCATGAGATTAAGCTGCTAATTGTTTAATAATGATATTAAGTTAATTTTTATAAATTATTAAAACTGATACTACTATTATTTCCCTATTTGAACAAATATAACTCAAGAAGAATACATTTTCTCATGGGAAACCATCAAAACTTCTGAGAACCAGAGAATTTGATCCCACAATTTTCTGGTCTTTTCAGCAAAGTGTACTATGATGCTATTTCTTATAACTTGGTTTTTCTACTAGAAAGAGATTTTTTTAAGCCAAACAATTACAGATAGTTAAAATTATTCCATAAATATAGTACATATGGAGCATGTTAAATAAAACTAGTTTTCCAACTTAACATGGTATTCAAACTTCATGTCCTGCAGCTCATATAGCTAAAACAAACACACACACACACTCATACACACACAACTTTAACCAGCCTAAGCAAAACACACGTACAGTAAACAAAATCAAATGTGTTCTGCCCTGATGATCAAATTATACTTTAAAAAAAGGCTTTATAAAACATCAGGAAACTCAAGTGATTCCTAAAAATACATAGTTCTTATAGACAACGAAACTACTGCAGAAAGGACACTGAGAGAATTACAACATACATCATCACCTTCCTTTTGAAACTAAAAATCCCAGTACAATCTCAGAAAGTCAAAAGTAATGCTCAAGGCAACTCCTTGACATGCTGCCATTAGACCAGGTAGACTGTCTTCTGCGATGTTGCTATGGCAATCAGAGATGGCTATCCTAAAAAGAAAAAAGCAACTAACACCATCAATTATAGTCTCAATACTAGCATCCAAAAACAAATCCAATACTGGAAGAAAAAGCATGTTATAAATGAAGCACAAAGCCTACTGCTCCCATCATTTGTGTGGCCTGATGAACTTTTACAGTTTAAATTTTACTTTTCAATAATCCAAGTAGGTTTTCTTCCCACCAATTAATTCCCCTTCACAAGGATACAGGGAGCAATGGACTGAGAGATGGACAGCAAAAGAAGAGGAGGAAGGGGAGACCTCCCAGCTATATAAAAATTACCTCTGCTTCCAAATCAAAGGCAAAAGCAAGTATGGGAGGGCAAATATTTTACAACTAAAAAATAAACACTAAAATTATTTTGCAAGTTTCTCCTGGAGTACAGGTTATTTTCCCTAACATTTTGCAACTATTCTTCCAAATTCCTAAATTTGATGCTTCTGATTTACTTGCACATAATGATCACTACCAAACAAAAGATCCTTTATTTCAAAGGGTACTGGTGAAGACTAAATTTAGTTACAAAGTAGAAAAAGCCAAGAAAAGCTCATTAGCCCAGAATTTAAAGTTTATATCTAGGAAACAAAGCATTACATCGATCTTGTATCGATTCCATCTGTTACCCCTGGCCCACCTCTACACCCCTTAAGGGAAAACAAAAACAAAACCTGAGCTATCTTTAAGTCACAGAGTAAAATGTAGGATTCCTTAGTGATGTGAACAACTCTACTAGATACAAAGTTCTGATTTCTTTTTCCCCTAATCAACAGATGGGGTTAAATAACAACTACATATAATATCCTCCTCCCAGTATGCTGCAGTCATGGTAACAACACAACAGCAAAATACTATGCTGTTTCCTTCCCATCTGACTCATCTTGTTATGTAATAACTCAGTTCTGAGAGTCAAAAGCCATTTAATGAAACTAGAATTACTTATGAAGAAACCATCTATTTTCTCTTAGACTGTCAAATGATTAAAAAAAAAAAAGAAAGGAAAAGGAAAAATAGCTTTGCAATATCTATTTCAAAGGTGTGAAGCTGGATCAAATATTTTCAAAATATTAACTAAAAACTGAATTAACCCCATATCAAAATTTCAATATTTATATTCATCCCAAATCTGGATGAAATATAAGTAACACTCAGATTTCCCCCTATTCAGGCACCCACAATATCTAAGGAAAATATGGTTTCCAGAAACAGTTTCTTTCTCTTGGTTTCCTATCAAACAACTTAAATAGGAATAAGTAAAAATGGTTAGCTCAAAATCACTTTATTCAATTTGCGCAAAAAGTAAATACAACATCTCAGTCCATATTATAACTAAAACCTCTGGAGGAAAAAAAAACACAGCTTTTAATCTAACTCACTGTGATTTTTATAAAGTGACCACAAAGTGTGTCTGGTTAGCTTAGCTCTGCACTACTTTATCACCAGAAGATATCCTCATACATAATAATTTTTGCTGCCCAACAGATAATGCCTTTATTGGACTGACCAGCTAAATTTAGGCTGCCTTATTTGAATATCCACCAATCTGGCCTCATAAAACTATCAAATAGTGTACCCTAATATTTCTAGGGCACTTTTAATTTTACAAATTATCAAAATCTACATAAAAATTTCAAAGGGTATCATTATATATGTACAAACTGAATAACAGATTAATTTTTTAAGTGTTCCAATAAAAACGTTTCAGGGGCAGGTAGTGGTTTAAAATATTTTATTTTTGCTTTAGCTATGCTCAATAGTATACTATAATAAACTCTTTCACCCACAAATGATGTTGTCTATGAAAATCAACACCTCCTTTAAGTGAACATTCCCTAATATCGTTCTTTCAGAAATGACAAAATCATAATTACAGGCTCTTTTTCTCAGCAGTCTTAGAGAAATCTGTCACCTTGCATTCCATATAACTTTCAGTGGCTTTCCCCACTGTCTAAGAGATAAAGCCAAGGAAGTCTTGCACAATCTGATTCCTATCTATCTTTCCAGCCTCAACCACCCTCCCCTATCCAGTCACCTCTTCTACCACATATTCTGCAAGCCCTGAACATCTACAGTTAACTCAACCTCAATTCAACTTCTCCTGCCCTGTTAAAATACGAAAACCTAAAAAGTGCTGAGATCATATCTCACTTTTAGATCCACAATGCTTAATGCAGTATTTAGGAGAGAGGAACAAATCAACAAATTAAAACACACATAAATTCAATATTAAGAAATCAAAAAGCCAGATTAAAATACACAAAAATGCTATTTAATGGCTCTCGGATTTCACCAAGAATGATGGTTCTCCTTGCCACCAACTTCCTTGCTCCAATTTATGTAACACATTGCAGTCCAGATTAATCCTTCTAGCTGCTCTGGATTCTGAAGAGATCCTACTAATAGTCTACTAAATGGTGCTAATTGCCTTAACCCACTATTCAAGGTCCCCTATTATTTGAACTACCTTTCCAATCATTTCTTCCTCTTCTTCTTGTCACTCCCTTCTCAATCAGTTCAGTTGCGTCCGACTCTTTGCAACCCCATGGACTGAAGCATGCCAGGCTTCCCTGTCCATCACCAACTCCTGGAGCTTGCTCCAACTCATGTCCATCGAGTCGGTGATGCCATCCAACCATCTCATCCTCTGTCGTCGCCTTCTCCTCCTGCCCTCAATCTTTCCCAGCATCAGGGTCTTTTCCAATGAGTCAGTTCTTCTCAACAGCCAAGCTGAAATTCCAGCTATGACCAAAACTTTTCTACTGTGCCTTTATCCTTGGTTAATCACTTTCACTAGATTATCTTCTCTTCTTCCTGCCCCTGAAAGTCACATGTCCCAAATCAACTTTCTAAAACATCTTTTTTTTTTTTTAACTGGTCAATGTAAGAAGCACACAGCCATGAATCCATCCTCTTGCATTCCATACTCAACAAAGATCCCATTCAATGTAAGAGAACTACAGCTGGTGGCTTGAGAGACGGTAACAGTAGCAAAGACCAACATGCTATTTCTATGTCTGATTTCACACTGAAAATTCCCAACAAAGATGTATCTAACTAGCAAGGAGATATGGTATGTGGAATACATAAAACATGTCATAATACTATATGACAGCAAAGTTGATAATAAGGACGGGAAACTTCCGCCAAAATCCCATTTGTCTTCCATATGAAGAAAGTTTTAATATTCTGACATTTTTAACGAATCTACTAACCTGGGAAGTCTAACCTTTAGCTTTTCAGAATATTCATTGAAGACACTCATTCAATTGGCTTGAAATGTCTCCTGTCACTCTCTGAAGGTTGTCACAATCCAAAAAGACACTGCAACATATGAACAAGTCTAAGAAGCTGCTTGGGCACCTATCTATCGATATAAAAATACAACAACCTACGTAGGAAAGAAGCAGGAACCCAGTGAGAGAAGTTGAGTTTTTATAACCATCTGTCTTTTGCTATTAAGTAAGCAACACAGAAAGACAATTTGGGGATGAAGGAGAAGATACATAACTAAGCAACTTTTTAACTGCAAATCTAGCTGTCATGAATCCTAACTACACATCTCTTGAGTTTCAAACATATGATCAGTCAAGTTTTACCATCCTGCTCCCACATGGAAAAAAAACTTCATGTCTAGCTTACCTTTCTATCATCTCAAGATAACGGCATCTTACAAAAGAACTGCCTAAACATTTTTAAGTGAAGAAACAAATCCCTAATGTCACAAGAGGAACAGGACACTTCGAGGAGGAAAAACACATGAACAGAACAGAAGTACTACCCATATCAGAGCATTTATCACACTGTACTGAGTACTTAACTAACTGTCCCACAAAGAATAAATCTGAGAGATCAAGAAGTGAGTTGTCCAATTTACCAGTGAATGCCAAATATCTAGCACATTATCCGGCCCATGTTCATAATACATGAAGATTGAACAAACAAAAAGCAAGAGTAAAGAAAACTCACTAAAACCTCATGAGTTCCTGAGAACTGTATCAAAATAACATGATTAAACTGTAATTTTCATTAATTAAATTCTGGGAAAATGAACAACAAATTATGTATGTCAAGCTCCTGGAAGGCAATAACCATGTCATCCCCAGCACACAGGACAGTACCGAGCACTCAACAAATGTTTGTTGAATTGAATTCCATACTTTCCTCCTCCTCCAAGTATAAGAGATAAAAAGAGATTCGCTAAAATAACTATCTAATTAGCCTTTTTCTAATTAAACCTTTGCCAGGTCATTTTAGGAGGTACATAATTTTATTTTAATCCAGTGGCATATGGTGATTAAATTTACCTCAAATAACACTTTTTTTTTTTTAAAGCTAAAACACAGAATAGAAGATGGGATTTTACTCTTTTTTCTAACTTTCCTTAATAGTGCCCTTAATCTTAACCTGAATCTATTCTATAAGCTAAAAAAGTCTCTTTAAATCTATTATTCAGTACATTGGGCAATTACTATCCACTAAATATAACCAAGTCAGGATCAGTTTTTACTCTGTTCAAAATATCAGGCACTTGAAGACAACTCCTGCAATGCCAACAATTATAATCATGTCAACTAGCCAACATTTATAACAAAAACATACTTTTTATATCCAAAATGTCTTTATCCTAACTCTGGAATTCACAGTTTGGTACTCTGTGTACTTTTTGGCATTTTCCAGAAATTCAGTCTCCAGCAAACAGTTTCATACTTAACACACCAGGATTTTTTTATAACATTAACACCATACTTCTGAGAAAATAATGACATTGCTAAAGACTCTCTAATATCAAATTTCTTCTCTAAATAACCCAAGACAAAATTCAGTAGAGTACCTACCAACATTTTGCAGAGCAGTTAAGACTAGCAGTTAAATATTCTAATGCTGGTTTTACCAAAGAACTGACTATATTTAGAATTCCATGGTAATTTTAATTTTCTTCACTATTTTCAGAAATCAAAAAGCCCACAAAGGATAACTTAAAGACTTTCTCAATTATAAAAGGAACACAACTGAGTTGGATAGATAATTTTTAAATGATCGAAACAAATGTATACCTTAAAATTTTACATCATAGTTCTTCTAAGTTAGAATGAAAGTATCACTGGATACTTAAAGCATAATAGTCAATTCCATACATCATTTTAGTTAACTCAAAATATTCTGGAAAAAGATAAAATGTTAATAAGAGATGAAATTTAAATTATTCTTTTCCTATATATAACTACTGGTTTTTAATTTATATTGAATTTTAAAAATATATAATCAAGGAAAATGAAATAAAATATTTAAACATGAAAAATTAAACTTAAATTATATTTGTTATTAATGTAATACATATTCCTGCCACATTACAAACTTAAGATATACCAGCATTACAAATATAAAAATGATGAAATAAATTTATTTCAGAAGAAAATAGATTCTACACCCAACTCATTCATTTCATGAACCTTTAAGTGATCTTTAGCACTTCTTAAAGAGAAATATATAAATATACAGATTGATTCTTTTTTTTATGTTCATAATGTGACCCCAATTCAAATCCCAAGATAGCCAACAAACCAAACTTTCAAAAGCATTCATCTACTGTACATCAATTGTAATTTAAATTTTGTAATTTCACATTTATATCATTTCCAAGGCAAAATAATCTTAAGAACAAAATGTTAACAGCAAAATTGAACCACAGTTATTCAAGAAATATTCAACCTTCTAAGGCCTAAAGACTGGATTCCAGAAAGCTCTTGTTAAATTAAGTTCAGCTGCCAAACATCTTTTCATGTGAAACGTCACAAATATCTGTAAAGCCACCTATGTAGACTAAAACTATAATATATGGATTAACTTTGCTGTGTTAAGTGAAGTCGCTCAGTCATGTCTGATTCTTTGTGACCCCGTGGACTGTAGCTCACCAGGCTCCTCCATCCATGGGACTCTCCAGGCAAGAATACTGGAGTGGGCTACCATTTCCTTCTCCAGGGGATCTTCCCAACCCAGGGATTGAACCCAGGTCTCCTGCATTGCAGGCAGACGCTTTACCCTCTGAGCCACCAGGGAAGTCCTGTGTTAGTGCTATAATAAACTGATGAATCTTTTCACAAAACACATATTCAATAATCATAAAAATCTGAATTATTCCAATGAATATTTTTCCAAACTCTATTTTCTTCTAAGAGAGACTTTCAAGAGAAAACTATGAACTCATTATTTATATAGGTGACTTCCATATTTCCCACTTCTTTCAGCAGGACATCTAAATACATAGACTGATTAAAGCAGGCTATGACCAAAGGTTTTTTTGGTTTGATATACCTAGACTGGCAGAGGTTAAATTTTATAGTCCATACACACAAGAGTTAATCAACCAAATAAGATGCCAGGTAAACTTTGGGGCACAATACTTAACCTTAGGAAAACTAAAAAGCTGGAAAAAGCTATGTGACTCTGCTATTTAAATAAAGTATCTCAACTACTAAACAAGTGAACTAAAAAATTCAGTGTTTAGTTCACAGTCCCTCTAGTGTTCAACTAGTTAAATTAACAGTCTCAAAATGGTAAAGACTGCTGTTTATTTCATAACTACTAAATCTGTTCCACATATTAAATAAAATTGAACTAAAAAAAAAAACAAGGTACAAAAACATATCAACAAACTCTGAAATCTTTCCCTTAAATCATTCAAGATAAGATATAAAAAGAATGAATGAATTCAGAACCATTTTCCACTGCAAGATTGATCATCAAGCACCCAGCATGATGCCTGGCACATAACAAGTGAACTATAAATATTTGATTATTGTCTGGTTCCTACTTTCAACATATAATTATTTCAAGTTATCATTTATTTTTGGTTTATTGCTACTATAAAATTAGAAACAATAAGCATAAATAAAAACTACTCTGCAAATAAAAAAAACAAATGTGGAAAGAAAAATAGGCTTATTATGGCATGTAACACGAATCTGTGGTAATCCTTGTTAATCAAATATTCCTGCCAATTGTCTATATGCAACAGTCAATAAAAAGTTGAAAACACTCTGGTCAATTAATAATTCAGATACACCATCCACTCACCATAATTTTCAAGGATCAGATCACCATCCCATTTAGAACAATACAGAACACAATTTTAATTTTTTATTCTAAAATCCCTTCAGCACAGGCCTAAGTATTATCAATCATCCTTGTACTGTCAAAGCCAAAAAAACAATTATGAGACAACTTTCTGAAAAATCAAATGGCTACATGTTAATTTAACTAAGATGACACTGACAATGTCAGGTAAAAAAGAATTTAAATTTTATCTACAGGCAGAAATTATGACCAAAACTATGAATTATAAAACAAGTTCATAAAGATTTAAATATTTTCAAAGCAGAGTTCATTAAAGGAAAAGTATGACTATGAAAAGCATTTATTTACACAGCACTTGAAATCTATAAACTTTTCATAGTTGCTTCATGTTGTATCATAAAGTAAAGCTATAATTCCCATAGTATAGGCAAGAATAAGTCAAAGCAAATTTAAATGACTTGTCTCTAACGAGACAAGTATCACAAGGAGAGACAAGGAGTAAATATTCAATTTTTTCTTTTAGTTTACTTATCATACTTATGGTCTCTACCTCTACAAAAATAAAAAATAACAAAAAAATGCTAAATTTCTTCCTGGCCTCTGCTACATTTTGGATATGTGAGAGTGAACAGGAGGGAGTAATTCACAACCCATGACCTATACTTCTGCTGAATGCCAGCTAAGCTAAGGTGACAAATGGAAACAGAGTGATAATGGTTCCTAGCCAAGAAGGTGTGATTTGCTGAAGATGGAAGGGTCCTTCGAGCATTCTCTGTGAGACAGGGCTGCATTTCATGTGTGGTCAAATGGAATTTCAACTAACACAGGAAATTCAAGTAACTGCAGGTATATATGCAAATACATTTATAAGCATCTTTGGCGGGACAGATCAACTTTGTGAATAGTTTTTGGAAAATGCCATTTTAGAATCATAGAACTAATAAAGTAACAACTTGCTATCTTAAATGTTTAGAAAATGCTGCTGCTGCTGCTAAGTCGCGTCAGTCATGTCCGACTCTGTGCGACCCCATAGACGGCAGCCCACCAGGCTCCCCCGTCCTTGGGATTCTCCAGGCAAGAGTACTGGAGTGGGTTGCCATTTCCTTCTCCAGGGCATGAAAGTGAAAAGTGAAAGTGGAGTCGCTCAGTCGTGTCCGACTCAGTGACCCCATGGACTGCAGCCCGCCAGGCTCCTCCGTTCATGGGATTTTCCAGGCAAGAGTACTGGAGTGGGGTGCCATTGCCTTCTCCAGTTTAGAAAATAGACAGTACCAAAAGGCTATCTTTATAACAGAACAAAAGATGTACATTGACACACACACAAAAAGTCTGTCAAAGGATTTCACTGAAAATGTTTGCCTAATAGTATACTAACTCATTTTATCATGTAGTCTATAGACATGATATTTAAAGAGGTCAGTAATTAAGGATTTCAGAGTGAGAAAGCTCAGTGAAAGCTTTCAATCTGATTCTATAGGAAAACATGCAGTTTACCAGTGAGCATCTCAGCCAAGCAATCTTGGCTAATGATTTCTGCGTAACAAATATGAACTCAAAGATTGGGCTGGCGATTTATAACATACAGAGGACAGCCAAAGTCATTCAATCTGTGACATATTTATAAGTTAACAAGGCTTCTGACACATAAATATCATTAAGCACTTTAATCCAATAAATAGTGCTCTTCCAAAGCCCCTGTTCTACATGACACAAGCTTTCTTCCCACTGCCCAAACTACTTGCTATCTACGAATGAATAAAAATAATTTATGGAAAATAATTCAATTAAGTTTAATAAAACCTTTAAAATTAAACTATAAAAAGCAATAACCCCCCAAAAAATGAAGAAAATTATACTACTGTCTTTTTAATATGGAGTTAAAAGAGAAATCAATGCACCAAGAAAATCTTTCAAATGTGGTCATATACTTTCTTTATATGTCTTCTATAAGAGCATGCTTTCCTATGTGATCCAGAATACTACAAGGACTTCATAGTGTGCAATGGTGCTAGACTGATAATCTTCATACAAACTTCTCTTGCACTCATTCATTTACTAATTAACTTATCCTCTAAATATGTGCCAGGAATTATGTTGGTCCTGCAGTTACAACAACGGGCAAAGTCAGATGCAGGTCTTACCCCCAGCACAGTTCACAGCTTACAGGGAGCTTCCCATCTCATCCTCTCCAAAATTTCCCAAATCCCCAACTACCTATTAAGTCCAAACTCCTTAGCCTAGTATTTAAGCTCCAGCACCATCAGGCACAAGCATGCAATTTCAATCAACTTATCTTTAACTCTTCCCCCCACAGATATTGTAAACTTGCCTACTCTGTATCTTTGCACGTGCAATTTCATATACATGAAATGTTCTTGCCGTGACACAGTCATATATCCAAATACCCAAATTCTACCCACTCTTTAAAGCTCAGTTTAAGAATCAATTGTCCTCAAAGTGCTCTTTCCAAATAACTCCTATAAGACTGTGTGTGTTCCTCTCAGGACATTTCCAATAATGCTGTAGGTACATGCGTTGTGTCCCCTATTAAGAGTGTCTGTTTCTGAAGAACAGAGTATGTTTCTGATTCATTTCGTATTCTGTGCAGCACCTAAAACAATGCAGGCTCAATAAATATCTGCTGAATAAACACATGGTGGTAACTCTTAAATATTCAAGATAATTAAAGAGCAATAATACTTTACAAAGCCGAAAGGATGCTTTTAAAACATCCTTTCACACATTATTTTATTGCTGTTACAAAATACTATAAATTGAAACATGAGGGCAACTGAGTTGAATCAGTATTCCAGGACATCCCAGGAAGATGTTCTTGCCCAGGTATATTCTACCTCATTGTCCCAATCATGCTGCGCATCAAATTGATATCTGTGCACATCAGAACTAATCACAGACAGTGCTTTATTTAAGTCATTTAACCCTTTTATTGGTAAAATTTCCTTTGAAAAAGTGTAAGTCACTCAGTCGTGTCCAACTCCTTGCGAGCCCATGGACTGCAGCCCACCAGGCTCCTCTGTCCATGGGGATTCTCCAGGCCAGAAAACTGGAGTGGGTAGCCAGTCCCTTCTCCAAGGGATCTTCCTTACCCAAGGATCAAACCCATGTCTCCCACACTGCAGGCAGATTCTTTATCATCTGAGCTTATTTGTGCTTATTAAGAATGGGTTTAAGGGCTCTGGCTATCTGAGTTCTTTGCTAATGAAACCTTTTCTACAGCAACTGGGTACGTGTTCCAACCCCAGATGTGCTACTGGCATCAAGGGCTCCTCTTTGTTACACTCTTCATGAAACCAAGAAACGGCCTGATAAATGTCTCCTTAAAAGTCATTGCCAACAAATGTTACTTCCTTCCCAAACAGAGCTGCATGTAGTTTGTCCAAGGATGCCAAGGCAGGTGCCCTTTCCATTATTAACATCTGCTAGGCTACTTTTAAAATAAGTTAAAAATACACTGCCTAAAACTGAACTGACAGTATCTAAATTTTTCTCCTTTAGACTAAATATATTTCAATGTGAATAATCTGCCCTCTTATAAATAGCAAACATCAAAGCTGCGTACATTTAAACAAGCCCAAGATTACCAGTGAAAAAATAATCTTAATGAAGAGACCTCATCTTGATGATGTTCACACTTTCCTTCTTCAGGCAGTCACTCTACAAATATTTACTTATTTCCTACTGAATGCAGAGAATAAGCCTTCAAGGAGATTAGCAAAAAGTCTTACCTCTCCCTAAGGCTAGTAAAGCCATAAATAAAGCTAATGTTTTAATGAAATATATTTTGCATATGACATTATATTAAATATGAGGAAGGGGTTTTTCATGACAAGTCTGTGAACGTGCTACCTTTCAACTTACCACTGTATACACACAATCCTTTTCAACACAAAAGCACTCTATCTTTATCCAATTTTTAATCTTAATATTTAATTTGTTTTAAGTCAAGCCAGTTTTGCTGCATGATCAACTGCAAACCGCAGGCATTATTCTACCACAATAGCCTGGCAACTGGCTCATATTCAGTTACCCTATCACAGCACCAAAAAAAAAACCAAACAAATTAACTGTATGATCATGTGGCTACTGCAGAAGGCCTTTAAGCTCAATCCTAGGTGAGCCTCAAGAGGATAATGCTTATTCCGTTGAAGTCACAGACAAATCCCAGTACAACAGAGCCAGGATCAAAACGAGACCCAACTATACAAAGAGTACATTTAATCAATGTTGAGTTTATAAGAAATAGGTATGTGGCCCAGTATTTGTGGGAAACTGTACAAAAATATTTACATAGATGAAGCAGTAAAGAGAATTACTGAACTCTTACTAGCCATAATGATATTCAATGAAAAACTCTTCAGGTAGCATCAGGACAACTTTAGGCATGAAATATTTAAAGCAACAGAATCCAATTTCATAATTCTCTAGTGCTTAAAACATTTCTAAACCTTTGAGATCTTTTGGGAGGAAGGGAGGAAAGAAGCATATACTATGTGTTATTTCTGCCATTAAAACATTTTTTATACAGAACAAAAAATTTTAGCTCCTAACTGAATCATTTTGCTGTTCATCTGAAACACTGCAAATTAACTATACTCCAATATAAAATACAAATTCAATTCAATTTTTAAAAATACTAATAAATAAATAAAGTCAAAAAAACACAAGCCCTATGTCCGGAATTAAGCAAGTCAGTGTTCTTTCTGTAAGTTCAGAAAATAGATTTTATTAGACACATAGATAATAGAACTCTAATAGTTTATTTTAAATGACATGGTAGATCACAGTTTATGTTACATATAGCTTTACAGACAACAATGGTTTTAATTTCAAAAGGTATAAAGTATGGATTTGAGTTCCATTACAACTAGTGATATGACTAAGTCATGGACTTTTATAAGCATCCATTTCCCTTTGGGTATGCTAACTTAAATGTATGAATGGGACACGATACTCAAGGAGTCCTCTCAATGATGAACCACCAAGATTCAGCCCCACTTTCTTCCTTCCTTTAAAAAAACCTAGTTTTATTTTAGAGACTTCTAATTTTATCTTCTATATACAACACTTCAAACAGTAAGACTGACTGAATATGTCAGCAAAGGATTTGCTTGTAAACTGTGTAGCAAAGAGTGTTTTGTTCTCTAATGTGTAATTTTATATCTACATTACTCAATTTTAATCTCCAAATATGTACTTTTTCTCGAATTAATTAGGCCTTTAAATTCAACTAAATATGTTAACTTTTTCTCCAATTTAGCACATTTTAGTTTCTTAGATCAACCTCTCTGAACTGCTAAAGAAACTGCTTTACTGGATAAAGAAATCTTTATAGTACTTTAATGCATAGGAACCTATTTTAAATCTTAAAAGTATTCTATTAAAATAGAACAAGATTTTAAACTGTGTTCATCACTAAAACTACTTATGTATTGAGCAAAAAGAAAAAAACAAAAGCTGGAATAACACCAAGAAAGTTTACCTATTTTTAGGTTAATTTGCATCCTTACTTGTGGTGGTGACTTTAACACCTTGTTACTGGGGAGTTTTATTCAGGTTTACTTTATAGGGTAGGTAATTTTATATAAAATGCTTATACATACTTACCAAAACACAAACCTACACACACACACACCTTGCAAATCAAATGATTCGATTTAACTTTTCCCTAAAGCAACCATCTTTAAAGTATACTTTTTCTTACCAACTGTTTAATTTTCATATCATTAGAACATAAGTCCTTTACATGCTATTTCACTACAATCTCGATATAAATGTCTCATTTTTCATAGAAAAAACTAATTACATGGTTCAGTAAGTTGCCTGTGGTAACACATCGATTTTATTTACATTCAAGTTAGACTTCAGCTTCTTCTTCAATTTCAAGCACATTTAGCTTAATAATTCTATCTAATCCATTAGATCTTTTCCTATTCTTCATATGAAAGAATTCTTAAATCTTAACCATAATTTTACAATATAAATTTACTGCTTACCAAAGTCTTAATAAGTATTTTACTTTCTCTTTTAAGAATAAAATGTATAATTTTCTATTAAATCTAATATTTCAGTAATTACACACTAGAATCACTTGTATAATCACACAGTGAAAACTATTACTATTTTATAGTTTTTTAGCAAGCTAATTCTTTCGAAACAAAACACAGTGAAAACAAGGAATACTTACTTTATAACTACTCAGAACTAGCTACCATTTACCACTCGGTTCATGTTTTCCATCAAAGTGTTTGCTTCTTTTGAAATACAAATGTATTTTTCTATTATCCTCCATAAAATAAAAGCAAATATGAAAATTACAGTAACATTTACTTTTCAGATACACCGTGTTAACAATCTCAAGAATTATTAATGCCATGTAATGAAATCTCCATATAAATGTTGATACATAAAATAATATTAGAAATCTAGAATGTTGTAGAATGGTATAATTCACTTGCTTTACAAAATCAGATTTATACACTTGAAGAATAAATAAATGCAAACAATGTGAAAAAATCTTTTTCAATCTAGCCAGAGATTAATTTTAATGAATCATAAGTGAACTATCAATAATGACAAAACAGATATAAAAACAGAGTGGAAAGTCAGGGATCAGAAGAAATTTCTTTAGAAGACATTTTCAAACTGAATGACATTTTACCTAATTTCATTCCTATTAATTTTATACTTAAAGGTGTCATTACATTCAGAGAAAGCAATTCTTTTTCATTTCAACCGAGAATAAACCCATTTACAATGCTGACCAAAATTCATTTCATTTAGTCAAAGATAATCAGAAATCACCAAAACCCAACTAAAAATTCAAAGACTGTTAAGACACACATACACGGTAATACATTCCTGCATACTTCATTGTCTATGATTTTAGAAAATTCAATGCCAACACTTCTCTTTTTAGTATTCTAAGCAATAAGTGGCTATTAATTTTCAGAGTTTGGCTTGATCATCATAATTTGCCTTTGCGAGCTCTTGAATGTTTTTCATCCTTTCTTCTCTCCTCTGCCTGACCCCCATCTTTCTTATGACTTAAGAACAATCTTCATTTGAACTTTTAACTGCTTTTGTAAAAGCAAATGATTCAAGAAGTCTTCTGTTTTTAAATAGGCTCAAAATTAGGTTCTTCCTCAAGGCAGAGTGAAAAGTTTTTGAGGCAAATAACAATCACAGTCTCAAAGTTTTGCCCCAAACTTACTTAACAGTTACAAAAGTAGGAGGGCATCTTTACACTGGATATTTACACCTCACTGAGAATCAAAAACAGGAATAATAATGCCTTAACTAGGTTTCAATCTCCTCACATTACCAAATAATTCAAAATTTCAAGTATATTTACTAAAAATCAACCTTCTGAAAGCATAAACCATGCTATGTTAGAATCATTTAAGAGGTTTTTCATTCATTCATTCAATGAACGTTATTAAGCACATATACAACTAATCTGTATAAGATACTTCTTCTGGGTCAGGAGTTCTTTGGGTCAAGCCATCTCCAATCCCTAGAAGTCTGTGTTTGTTCTCTGTATGAGTTTGGGACTCCAAGACTGCATGTCTTTCCCATTACTGACTAACAGGCAATGAAATGACCAAACAGTTGTGTTTATAAAATGATTCTGTTTGGTAGATAAGAAGTCAATTTAGCATATTATTCTCTAAAAATTAAACTGAAAAATGTGGGAAAGAATTTAGTCAAGCAAAAAGAGCAAATTATAATAAAATAAAATTGGCAAAAACTATCAGTATAAAGTTCGGTACATAGTCATTGGTATTTTTTTAACTTAAATATATCTGTATCCTAAACAAAAACATTTAAGGTCATAACTCAATTTAGAATAAAATAATATATTATAATATTATGGTCTTCCTGACAGTATTCAGTATCTTATATACAATCTTTCTAATTATCTCTTTCCTGATCAGAAACCTTTAACAATTCCTCAAAATCTATCAGATTAAGTCCTTGCTTCAGTGAAGCCCACACTATGGCCCACCTCCCCACTTTTTGTTTTCCCTAACTATCTCACTCATACCCCACGTTCTGGGCAAGCCTGCCTCTTCCACAGTTCATTCACTGCCCAAAGGCTCATTTATAGAGGCTACTTTCTCTGACTAGGGCAAATTCCATTGTAACCTATGTAACAGATGTATCCTGTAAGACATGGCAAGCCTCACAGTCTCTGGGCTTCACCCCTATCTCCCTATTCTCTTTCCCTGAGGTTGCATCTGGTACTTCTGCGAGATCCCTAACTTAAAACATTTGCGGCTTACTCCACTGTATCATCATTATGGACTAATTTAGCTGCTTCCCCAATAAGACTGTGAGCTCCTTAAAGATGAGGATTCATTTTTACACATCCAGGGCTGATCACAGTTCTTGCCTAATAAAGACTAAATAAACAGACCAGAAACCAAGAAGGTTTCTCACTAGGACTCACAGTATTCTTGTGAAAACTTTATAGAACACTTATTTATGCATTAGTCCTGGAATTGAGGGCTTCCCTGGTGGCTCAGACGGTAAAGAATCCGCCTGCAATGCAGGATACCTGGGTTCGATCCCTGGGCTGGGAAGATCCCCTGGAGGAGGACATGGCAACCCACTCCAGTATTCTTGCCTGGAGAATCCCCACGGACAGAGGAGCCTGGCCGACTATAGTCCATGGTGTCGCAAGGAGTCGGACACAACTGAGCGACTCAGCACAGCACACACCTGGAATTGAATGTTTGCTCATGTGGAAAACAATCAATCTACTATATTTCTCTTATGTACTTACAGTGTTCCCTGCATTATAAATATTTGTGTGCCTGTCTTATATCCTTTTCAGACTATAAGTTATCAAGGGTAGAGATTTCAAAGCCCTATAATTGGACCTGCTGATACAGGTACTTAGAGATGGATACAAGGAGGGAAATACTTGTATATTCAGTATTCAGCCAGTGTCCTTCGATACCTCTATGTGGAGAAGGCAGTAAAGTTACAAATCTGCATTACAGGGATCCAACAGAGTCAAATCTTAAAGTTCTGACCTCTTTATAACATAATTTAAGGTTTGTTATGAAATTCTGTTTACAGACTCAATCTATCTAGACAAATTTCCTATAAGGAAGAGCATCTTTGCTGCTCTCTAATAGTTTACTATTCTCAGTTATTCAACATTAACAAACTCAAAAATGATTACTTCAATCTAAAAGTATACTTTAAAAAACTAGTATTTGACAAACACCAGCAAATACTGAATGTTACACCACATAGATCAACTGCCAAAATGTTTTCATTTTAATATCTGAGTTGATTGCTGGCATTGCAGTAGCAGCAGTAGTTACAATTCTAGATTAGCTTGTTCTCTGTGCTGTTCTGAGTACTTAAAACTTTTTTTATTCTTGTAACCCAATTTAGAGTGAGGAAACTAAAAAGCACGAATAAGGTAAATAACTAGACCAAAGATACAGAGCAAGCAAGTCAATAAGCAAGGATTCAAACCCAAGCCTCTGAACCACTATGCTATACAATATAAACAACAACTCCCTAAACAAGAGCCCAAAAGTGTTTATCCAAGTGACAGGGACCAGTTATAAATGTGTCTTAGTCTTCTCATAGACTATTTCATAGGAATTTTAAGCATTTGAACAAAAAGTGTAACATAAAACTATGTGTATCCTATAGGATTGTTCTCCTTCTGCATATATTTAAATCCAATGCTTTGTGACATTTCTTAGTAGAATGCTATTTGGGCTAAACTGTAAAAACAAAGGTAAATGCCTAATAACATAACTAAAAAGCATTTTAAAGGACAATAAAATGTCCCTTAAAAAGAGAATGCTACAAAAAACGGTACCATTATCTTAATATTAAAGGATCCTGACAAAATTTATTTTAGCCAAAATGAAATCATTCTTACACATACTAGACAATGAAACAGACTGCAGATATTCTAAATCTGTATGACTGTCATTACAATACTCCCCTGGTATCCTTTTTTCATGATTGCTCTACATGTCATATTCTCCCTCACTTGAAACAAAGCAGTCTTTATGTCACTCATTTTTCTAATTAAGTTTCACATATTTCCTAATATTAGTTGAAACATGAAACTACTCTTTGCAACCACTTTTACCTAAAGAAAAGATCATTTGCCTTGATCTAATAACTTTCACATATTCAACATATTAAAAAGAGTAGCTGTACTTAACAAAGTTATGATTGGTTCATCACTCTAATACATCCCTGGTGGCATACCAAAAAATAAACAGTTTATACTGTTTTCAGACTCAACAGGGAAGAAAATTAAAAAGCAATCATTCTCAGGTGAAAACATTCATAAGACACTGTTAAGTGAAAAGGGTTGAGTTACAGAACAGTATGATACCACTTTCATTTATACATAGAAACACCAAACACTAAAACTCTGCTTTAGACTTCAGGATTCTTGTTTCTTTGTTCTCTTCCTTTGGCAGTTTTGTTTTCCTAATTTTCTAATTAAAATGTAGTATTTCTGTAATTTATAAAACGATCTAAAAGAATTTAATCTTAAATATTTACCACAAAAAACACTTAAAACATGGACAAATGTACATAGGCAATCTATAGCAACTATAAAATATTCAAACAGGCTACATCTTTTTGTTAACACAGTGACAAAATCCATGAGAAATAACACAGTAACTTAGCAAGTTATTTCTAAAAACACTGACCATGTGCCTTTTTGGTATGGATAAATAACTCTATACATCAACTAAATAAGCCTAAATAACAGTTGGGTTTGGTTTCATCTTCATTATAAAATGATTATTTGTGTTGCTAACAGTAAAGACCAGATCAAAAAGTTAAAACATAAAGGATCAACAGGGAGTAAAGAAAGAGTGAGACTGAGTCAGGAACAATCAGGGAAAATGAAGGGGAAAGAAACAGAAAAAAAGAAAAAACTATATTCCTCTAGCACGTGTGCAAAATATTGTGAAAAAGAAAAAGATATGCTTTGATATTTAAATGGACAAATATAAATGCTATCTTTTAGGAGGTATCTTATTTTAAAAACTCTGATTAAAGAGAAACCAGATGCTTAAAACTAATTTTACCTGAGTTCACTGCAAACTACATGTAATAAGCTTCAAGATGTATATAGTTATGAGATTTTGCTGACTAACCAGCTAAGTAAGCAATCTTACCCAGAATAGATTCTTATATATATAAACCAAATACTCTAAAATACTATGGGAGAAAGGTTTGAGCTGAGCAAATGGACCATAAAGTAAACAGCTCAATTAGTCCACTGTGGTTTACTGCCCTCTGGCTGTTGTGGCAGGAGATATCACAGATTAAAAAAAGTGGCTGTAAAGAAAAGGGAGGAAGGTGTCAAGAAGTTGGCAGGAAATCCTTTAGGCAAATTTAGATGCTTTAAAATAAGATCCTCAGATACATTAAAGTTAGTTTTACTCCTTCCTATAAAAAAAACTAAATATATGCAGTAATAAAACATTTCAAACACTAACTGAAATTTTTCAACCACAAATTAATAATGATTTAGACATAATAAATGCTGGCTCTAGGAGACTAAGTCAAAAAGAATTAATGGCCTATCCGAACTAAGAATCAGAATTAGCCCTGATTTAGAATAATTCTTTCGCATACTAGATGAAAACATTTAAGGAAAGAGGTAAAAAAGTTTTAGTAGAAATTCAAAGAATATTGATAAAATTTCCTCTGGTTATAAATTGGTGGTAAATACAAAAAGTATCAATAGCTCAGAAAAATCAGTCTTATATTAATTCAAAATTTCCAGATATCAGAGGTAATCTCAAGTTAAACATTAGGCAGCATTAGAACAAATAATTCCTGGAATCACCTACTTACATAAAAAGCAGGAGCAAAACACAGGAAAACTTGCTACATCAAAACCAGAGTAGATTCTTTACATGACTCTTTCTTCAAATATACTATGCAATGACACCTCATAATTTTGTCCAATAAGGCTTGCACAAAGTTTCTATTATCACTTTACAATTTTCCACCAGAGTTCAGCTGGCAAAAACCGTAACAGCGTGAGTCCAAAAAGAAAAAGAAAAAAAAAAAACACAATTCTTTTCATTTCACTGACTTGTTAATAACTCACATTTCACCATCATTTTAATACAGTAGATCTTAGCCTCAATTCCAACCCAAACACCCAGGGGACACTATAATAGAGTGGCTCACAAGGTACTGATTCCCAGTATGAATGGGAAAGAATCTGAAAAAAACAAGGGTGGAAAGAAGAGGGGTGAGACTAAGGAGGTTCCTTTGACACAAACCCATTAAACACTTGGATTTTTCTTCTCAGCAAGTCTTAATAACCTTTTCAGAATTTACCACTATTCAAAAAATATATAATGCAGATAATTTTTAAGAAAAAAAAACAGAAAAACTTACCCTGTAGTTCATGATGGATTACACCCACTAGATTGGGTTCATCTCCCCACCAGAATATCCATAACTCCTTGCAATCTGGTTTGACATCACGGCGCCATACACACAGCAAGTTGGCTTGGAGACAGCGGATGAAACTTAGCAGGATTGGATCATCTTGGGCTGGGGCTGAAATTATGGGTCCACAGTCCCCGTGCCCTCCAAAATTGTACCTACGCCATTTGATTCCCGTGAGTTCAGCCTGGAAAAAGAAAATTACAATTTTGACTGTTTTCTTCACATAAAGAACACTAAAAACAGGCTTTAATACAGAAAAATAAATCTGCTAAAAATAAATATTTACAGCATACCTCATTACTGTAAGATTTCTTCCACTGAAGAATTTCTGTCAATCCCTGATTTTTTTTAAGGGGGTAAAAAGGTCATTTCTTCCAATAAAGATTTCTACATATATTACATATCAAAATACAGCAAAAAAGTAATCATTATTTCCTGTTGAACCATTTTTTTTACCTATTATTTACTATAAAGTCCCTATACATAAAACTTTCTATATTATTATTTAACTCATAAATAACATTTAGAAATCAAGTAAGAGTCTGTAGAACTGAAATAATTTCTTTCAAAGAATTTCCTCAATTTCATCCCATTCAGAAACTCTAGTTTAAATCTTTTTTAATCGGGGAAATACAATGCAGTATGCATAGTACTTCATTATGAAAGCCAAAATAACCTGCTAATAAACTAATGGAATGTTATCGGCAATTTATTCCTGCTATTCAGTGTGTGGCACTCAGAAAAGCTTTCCTTCTATAGCAATTCCCTAATGTAGTTTTTGGTCTTTTGTTTTTTAAACACATTTTAAAACATAGTAACTTTAAACCAGCTGAGAGTAGATCCTCTATCTTTGATCTGTCTTGTGAATTTGTATGCTAAAATTTCTTAAGTATTAGGTTTAAAAAGAACTAAGTTTCAAGGATGTTTCAACACAAACAAAAGTTGAATTCCTTACCTGACTATGAACTACAACTATGTATTCAAAACTGATAGTAAAACTGATTCATAACATAATTCTGTATTGAAGAGTCCATGTATCCTTGCATTTAACCCTTACTCATATTCCCCCTCCTCACACCACTCCTGCTACTAAGTCGCTTTAGTCGTGTCCGACTCTGTGCGACCCCATAGACGGCAGCCCACCAGGCTCCTTCGTCCCTGGGATTCTCCAGACAAGAATACTGGAGTGGGTTGCCATTTCCTTCTCCAGTGCATGAAAGTGAAAAGTGAAAGTGAAGTCGCTCAATCGTGTCTGACTCTTCGCGACCCCATGGGCTGTAGCCTACCAGGCTCCTCCGTCCATGGGGTTTCCCAGGCAAGAGTACTGGAGTGGGGTGCCATTGCCTTCTCCGACACCACTCCTAACAGTTGGTAGTTTTTGTCAAGAAGTTGCTTTTCGAAAAACAAGTACCACAGGTGAGAAAAATAACTGTTACCTTCTACTAACATAACTAAAACAAGCTGAAGTCCTAAAACAATCACTATAATGAACACCTCTAAGAAAAAATTATCAGTTTTCTTCAATCCCCAAAAAAGCTTCTCTAAAAAAAAATGATTCCAAAAATACTAACATCCAAACTAGAACTGTCTGAAATTCAGTAATTTTTCCTTTCACAGCAGACACAACTTACAGACTAACACTAATGTTTACACTAACCGTATTTAAAAGGTTAGAAAATTTAAATATATCAGATATTTAGACATCAGGTGAGTCACTTCCCAAGAAAATCTATGAACCGCAATTTACTCACAAGAATACTTTCACCTGTAACATCCAATACGGCTCAGCAGACAAAAATATTTGGCTTTGATTCAGGAGAATGGTTTCCTAATCCTAGCACTTCATTAACTTCCTATCAGTGCTTCTATGGTCTCAGTGGTAAAAGAAAGCCGCTGCCACCTGCTCTCTATCTTTATGGAGTTGTTCTAGCAAGTGATATAATACAAATGCAAGGGACATTACTTCAAAGCTACAAACTTAATCTCTTCATAACTAATTCAGCCAGAAGTACTAAAAATGTCCAGTCATTTAAAAACAATTTATCCCTTTACCTTAAAGCTAAAATTAAATATCACTATATCAATCTTCACTGGAAAATGTAACAATGAAACACCATTCAAGCCTAACCTATATCTAAGTATAAAATGAATGTTCAAAGATTTAGCTTTACATTTTGAATTAGTATTTGATAAGAGGAAAAATGATTGAAACACTCTGTCCATGAAAAAATATTCCATCATGGATGTATATTCAATTACACTATTAAAATATGTCCTTATATGCCATGATCATGTTTATAGTTAAAAATCAATTCCACACAAAGGTCTGTTGACCCAATTTCTGACAAATGTATATTTCCAAGACTCAATATTCTTGAAGCAATCCTTTAAAATATTTCTAGATGCAAATTATCCCCAAAATGCAAGTATTTCTCACTGTCAAAGATGAACAATCCATATTTATATTTAAGATTGTTGTTGTTTAGTCACTAAGTCGTGTCCAACTCTTGTGACCCCATGGACTACAGCCCACCAGGCTCCTCTGTCAATGGAATTCTCCAGGCAAGAGTAGTGGTGTGGGTTGCCATTTCCTTCTCCAGGGGATCTTCCCGACCCAGAGATCAAACCTGCATCTGCTGCATTGGCAGGTGGATTCTTTACCACTGAGCCACCAGGGAAGCCCTAAGCTTAAGATTGAATGTGAAGTCACTCAGTCGTGTCCGACTCTTGGTGACCCCATGGACTGTAGCCTTCCAGGATCCTCTGTCCATGGGATTTTCCAGGCAAGATTACTGGAGTGGGTTGCTATTTCCTTCTCCAGGAGATCTTCCCAACCCAGGGATTGAACCCAGGTCTCCCACATTGCGGGCAGACGCTTTACCATCTGAGCCACCAGGGAAGTCTCAAGCTTAAGATTACATAGTTTTAAAAATACAGAATCAAAAGGATATATATGTATATAAAAGTGTATATATAAAAGAGTTTTATTTATCACCTACTTAATACCAGGCACCACAGCAGGGTCTTCACATAGAATTTCTAATATGGGGCACCATACTAGGCTTCATATGTAATTTCTACATATGAGGCCTTCATATGTAATTTCTAATCTTGGCCAACAGCTAAAGAAATTAGAAGTCAGAAAAATAACTCTTCCATAACCACACAGGCAGCAACTGGCAAATCCTAAACATAACTGAATTTAAAGCATAAATTCTTTCTACTCTGCCATGATGTTTCATAGGGCTAATGGTAACAAGTAGCCCTAGAGGATTGATTATAAAATAGCACAAAGAAACTGTCATCAACTCAATTTAGCAATGACAAGAGCTCATGGCCATACTTTCTAATTTAAGAAGTTCATGAATCTTTCTTCACTCTTCCTGAGTTATTAAGAAAACTAGTATAAGACTGCTCACTACACCATCCCATAAACAGAAGAGATTAATTTCACTCAGATAATTACATACTCCTGTACATGTTACCACTGTAAGACCATATCCACACAAGCTAATTCTTAGGGTATGTATAACAAACCAAGAAAATAACTACTCTAATAGCAACAGAGACTGGAGGGAAGTTTTCTCTGCAATGGCTAGTATCAGCTGCATAGGTAGTCAAGGTCCTTAGGGAATTGAACTTAACCAGAAGAGACTCTCCTGGCCAAAACATTAGTTCAATTCAGAATGGTTCTAACTAACTAAATTGCAACAGAATCAGGATAGATGCATTTTCTTATGACATGAATGTATTTAAAGAAAATTTATATTGATTCTTAACACCCTACTCTTTAGGTACTAATGTAGGAAGTGAGCTGATAAATTTTCCCACTAGAGGTCACTTATTTGCACTGACCCATTGCAATCATATTCCTTGTGACCAACATATATCAATACTTGCACAGTGGCTCTCCAAAGTTAAAAACTGTATTCAGAGGCCATGGAATAGAGTAAAACTAACGTAACTTGGTAAGAATGCACCCCAGGTGTATTATGGAAAGAACACTGGCTGCAGGTCAGGAGACCGAGGCTCTAGTCCTAGTTTTTCAACTATTTACCTAAATGGTATCAGGAAATCTCCATCTCAGGGCACCTTGGCTTCCCGACCTGTAAGGTGATATGGTTGACCTAGATACTATAAAGAGCTCACCTCCTGACCCAAGCTAATTACATCCCACTCACAAAGGCGACTTGTAAATGAAACTGACCCTCATTAGAGACATTTGAATTTTCAAGAAATAGTTGAAATAAAGATTTCTCAAACTACAGAACAAGCAGCTTAATATCAATCCTTGGCAGGATTCTAGGATGATCTGTAGAAAAGGCAGCTGTGATCATTTGGGACTAATGTGAGTACAGGAGGAAATTTCAAGTCTGCCTCACACCACTTCCTCCCGTGATAGGGTTACTATACTAGCATATCAGAGAAATACAGCTAAAAAACACATTAAGTCACTTCTCAACTTGAGTCAAAGGAAAGAAAAAAGTTAGGATAATAGAAAACGTCTGTTAAAACATAACTAATCAGCTCCAGGTAAAGATGGCAGAACAAACACACACATCTGCTTTTGCTCTCTCTTAAATCCCTCAAAAAACCCAGTAAAGAAGTTTGTTTCTTTGTTTTCTTTCCTTAAATCATAAAATCACAATAGTAGGTAGCAGAGATGAGAGCATCCAGATTTTTAAAGGTTAGAAGCCAATGCTCAAGAGGTCAGGAGCCTTATAATACGTAAGAAAACTGAATCTGGGCTGTGGAGAAAGCAGAGCTACAACCCAATTTACAGAGAACTATAAACACAGGTACAGTCATCCCTCAATATCCGTGGGGGATTGGTTCCAGGACACTCCACAAATTATCAAAATCTGTGGATGCTCAAGTAGTTTAAATAAATGGTGCAGAATTTGCATTTAACATATGCATATCATTTAACCTATGCATATCATTTAACCTATGCATATCATTATCAAAGAACTAAAAGTGCTCTTAGAAATTTTAAAACAATGATGCCAGAAATCATAAAACATCCAGAGAAGGGCTAGAAGGTAAAGTTTCTCCCAGAAAGTAAAGCAAATAAAAATAAATAAATAAATAAAAATAGGAGGGTGGGGGGAGGTAAAACTAGAGATCAGCCTAGGAAGTTCAAAACCAAATAAAAGAGCTTTCAGAAAGGGAAAACAGAAAATGAAAAAGAGGAAATGACCAATAAAATGATTCATGAAAATTTTGAGGGGTGGCGAGACAAGGGTGGGGACAAAGGAAGAATGTGAATTTCCAGATTGAAAGGGCTCACTGAGTACCCAGAACAGAGTAGAAGAGACTCACAGAAAGCATATTATTGTCAACGTTCAACACACTGCAGACAAAGAGAAGCACCTCAAAGCTCCCATATAGTAAAATGGGGTCAGGAATCAGAAGGATCTCTGACTTCTCAACAGTAATACTAGAAGCAAAAAGGCAATAGTGTAATATCTCCAAAATTCTAAAGTATTCCAAACTAAACATCTATGCCAATCTAAATTATCTATGAAGTGTAAAAGCAGAATACATTTTAGAATATGCAATGTGTTTTTTAAAAAAAATAAAAGGCACCCTTTCTTAGGAAGCTACTGGAGGCATACTCCATGAAAAGGAGGGACTAAATCCTAAGTAGCCATGAGATTTAGGAAACAGATTCAACATGGGAGGGAGCAAACGAAGCCCTAAGATTACAGGCAATAATCAGATGATCCCAGGTTGTGAACCGTGCAGCAGTTAGAGGGCAACCAATCCAGATTATAAGAGGTCAGATGGCTCCAGGGAAGACCCTGTCATGAGTCTGGAACTGACAGAACACCGGATATTTGAGTCTTTTACACGGAGATTCAAATAATAGGCAAAAAGTTTGGTGATGAATTAGTCAAAAATACATAGAAAAGTAAACAGTCCAAAAGCAAGCAAACAAAATCCAGATAATTACCATCCTCAAGTTACACAGAAAAGAAAAAGTAATCAGAGTTTACTCGATGGCTCTGCCATATATTAACATAATCAAGTGAATGTTAACACTGAATACTGAGCTAACCAATATTACAATACAACTATTTTGGTGAAATGGAAGGATGGAAAAGGCATATTTGCTTAGTAGGAGGGAGAGAGAATAAGCTAAATCTTGATTTTCAACAGTGGAAGGTTCAGAATTTTAAAACCTCAAAGTAATTATAAACAGAATTTAGAAACATTTAAAAATTAAGATAATGAACAAAAGTAGATGAACACGTATGTCTCTGGAGAGGGTAAAATAGGGGCCAGGAATAACGGAATGCCATTCACTAAACCTAAGAATTGGGAGATCCAGTGATTAGGACTTAACTGCCGTCACTGTCAGGCCCAGGTTCAAATCCTTGTTGGGGAACTAAGACCTCACAAGCAGTGTGGTGTAGTTAAAAGAACAACAAAAACTTTGTAGAACTATTTGATTCTTTAACTATGTCAGAGTACAATTCTATTCTAAAATTTTAAAACACACTAATGAAAATATAGCAAAAATATTTAATACATACAAAAAGCTAAAACTATTTTGAGAATTCACTTATACATTTTTACAGACTGATTCTCGGCAAAGCCTTAAGCTTAAGAACAACTTAATATCCCATAAATTGTGCTCCAAAGCCAAAAACTTATTTTACTGGGTATTAAGATAACTGTTATCAGTTTCTTCTCTCCGTTTTTAGACTATTAAAACTCTAGGTGGGCACACGCTTCCAGCTGCATGCTCCCTCCCATCCAGCTCTGCTCAAACTCTTCCTGCTCCAAGACAAGAGGTTTCCCAGGGATCACCTCCACAGTGGCAAGGAGGACAACAGGGCACTGGGGCTCTCAGCTGACTCTCATCTAACATGGTGTTTTCACGTTCTGAGAAACGTAGATGGTAACTCCCTCCATACAATGCAGTTGTATGTCAAATATGCATTCTAACACCTACATACGTTTGCTGACTCATAATAACTTTTTCCCTCAACTGTAACCTTCTTCCCAGCCCTCAGTTAACCAACACTAATTCAAAAATTTAAGATTTTTAAAATGGAGTTTAGCATGAGTGGAAAGGGGTGTTTTGGCAATGACCTAAACACAAACAATGTGAAGTAACTATTTTAAAAGTGACTACCATCCTAAGGTACATTGATAAAAGTATAGTACCTAGAGCCTAAGTAACAGATTGTAAGAGTCACTAGTCAATACTGCTTTCAACTCCTAGCTCCTTAATTTGAGAAAAATCTAGACAAGGTGCAACAAATTAACAGATGTAGGATCAGGAAATCTAAACATGTCATATGGCTAGAAGTTATATGGCCTCATGTTCCAATTCTCTCAATCGAATAAATAGCAAAAAGAAAATAAACCCACAGGTGAATTAAGTTGAATGAAGTTGAGGCTGAAGAAATTTGAAAAGTCTTCAAATATAGTCACACAGAAGACTGATACAGGAAAGATGAATTCAATTTGCTCAGAACTGACCCAAGTGGTAGCAGACAATCAAATGGAAAAAACTAAAACAACACTGAGAGCTCACTGAAGAAAATAGCCCTCACTGGCATCCCTGAGAATCACAGATATGGGGGGTCAGCGAGAAGCCGGTCAATACTAGATGCGGCTTCAAACATCAAAGAGCTGGTTAAACAATGTGATTTATAAGGCTCCTTTCAAACAGGAAATACGTATCGCAAAGATTCCTCCCTTTCAAGCATAAGACTTCGTAACCCTAACATCATTTGTATCTCAGTCAAGTAGCTCAGGGGGTAGCAAACTAGGGCCTGCAGGTAGGCCACTTATTTTGTAAATTAAGTTTTATTAGTACACAACCACACCACGTAGTCTATGCTGCTTCCACAGTACAACCACGCTGTTCAGCCTGAAGTAACAAACTCTCTGGTTCTCTAAGAAAGTCTGCTCATCCCCAAACTAGGATAATATACACAGGCAAATATGACAGTTAAAACATAAATAAGAAGCACCAGAATTATCCTCCCATCATAAACAATCAGAAAAACAGACCAAAAAAAAAAAAAAGAAACTGTTTAAAAGATACTGGACAGCAGACAACACAAAGGTAGAATCTCTGAGGTAAAGAAAACCAATGAAGCAAGTCCTATAAAGTCTAAGGTAACTAGAATATATTAAAGTAGATCACCAGAAAAGAGAGAGTTTATGCAGAAAAAGAGCTCCAGAGATCTGATAGGGTCTCTTTTGAGGCTGTTCCTAAATAACAAGTTGCACATTTAAACAAAATTCAACAGGCGCCAGGCAACCAAGGAGTTCAGTGAACTCAGAGCAATATAAACCAAAAGAAAAAAGAAAATCAAAATATATACAATTAAACATCTGAAAACCAGTGATAAAAGGAAAATCTTCTGCAATGACAGGCAGGTTCTTTACCACAAGTGCCACCTGGGAAGCCTCAAAAAGAAAAATCTTAAAAGCTGTCAAGAGGCGAAAAAAGAAACACATTACATAAGCAGAAGCAAACAATATTTACAACAGATTGCTCAAAAGAAAATACGCAAGCAGAAAATAATGGAACTTGGGACTTCCCCAGTAGTCCAGTACTTAAGAATCTGCTCTTCCCATGAGTTCAATCCCTGGATGGTTAACTGAGATCCCACATGCGACACAGTTAAAAACCAAACAAACAAAAAAAAACAATGGAACAAACTGAAAGAAAAAAAGTCTCCACACCTATAACTCTAGATCAAGCACAAATCTTTCAAAACTGAAGGTAAAATACTGATTTTTTTTTTTTTAGATCAACAGAAGCCAATGGAATTGTACTTTAATAAATGTAACTAGAGTAAATGCTTTTTAAAAAGTTCTTCTGCTACAAGGAAAATTTATCAGATGGAAACCTAGATCTACACAAAAGAATAAAAAGCACCAGAAACAGTCAATATATAAATATAAATCATGTATTCTCATTTTGAAATTTCTTGAAAAGCTAATTAACTGTTATTGCAAAAATAATGGATCATGGACTGGATACTGAAGAAAAATTTAAAACAACAGAACAAAGGCCAGAAGGAGAAAGTGGATATATACTGTTCCATTAACATAAACGAAAAAATGCACTATTTGGAGACAAACTGTAATAAGCTAAAGATGCATATTATAAACCCTTAACCAGTTCTTAAAAACTAAAACAAAGAAGCATATCTAATAATGAAGACAAAATGGACTCATTCAAAAAAAAAAGTACTCAAAATAACCCAAAACAAGGAGAAAAAGACAAAAAAAAGAAAGAAAGAAAAGGGATACAACAGACAGGAAAAAAGCCAAAATAGCTGATTTAAACCCAATCACATCAATATAATTATACAATTAAAAGACACCAATTCTCAGAGTGGATAAAATATTTAAAGGCCCAACTATATACTGCTCATAAGAAAAGCACTTAAAGAGTGAAATGACATAAAAAGGTATATCAGGCAAGCATAACTTATAAGAAAACCAAGTGACTAGATTAATACCAAAGTTGACTCCAAGAGGACTATTACTAGGACTAGAGAGAGAAATTTTATAATGATAAAAATGGCAATTCTTCAAGAAGACATAAATCCCAAATGTGTAGGTATCTAATAACAAAACTTCAAAATATATGAACCACAATATAGATATATATGATATATCTAAAAGGAGAAATTGACAAATCCAGAATATAATTGGAGACTTCAACAAGCCTCCTCTCAGCAACTGATAAAACAAGTAGACAGAAAATCAATAAGGATATAGAAAAACGTGAACACTATCAACCAACATAACCAAACTGACATTTATAAAACATTACAACTCAACAAAAGACTACACATTTTTTTTTTCAAATGCACATGGAGCTTTCACCAAGAGAAATCATATGCTGGGCCATAAAATAAATATCAATGTATTTTTAAAAGCTGAAATCTCTCAACAGAATTAAATTAGAAATTAACAAAGTATATCCAATGCTCCCCTCCCCTACAAATAACTTTTAAATAATGCATAGGACCACCTCCTGCCAAAAAAAACACAAGGGAAACTAGAAAATATTTTGAACTGATTATGACAACAAAATATACTGAAATATGAGGGCTACAAGTAAAACAGTGCTCAAAGAGAAATCTGTAACGTCATATATATTCACATCAGAAAGGAAGAAATGTATAGAACTGCTCTAAGCTTCTTCCTTCAGAAGCTAGTAAAGGTGTAAATTAAATTAAATGCAAACTAACAGAAATAATAAAGCAAAGAAATAAATGAAATATAAAACAGACTAACAACAGACAAATCCAATAAAATGAAAAGCTGGTTATTTTAAAAAATCAATAAGATTGACAAACTTCTCACTAGGTTAATCAAGAGAGGTAAAAAAAAGACAAATTACCATTATCAGGAATGAAAGATGAGAACCTACTCCACATTGTAATGACACTGTAAAGATAATGGAATTACTATCAACAACAGTATGTCAATAGTTAAAACTACTTAAATGGACTATTCCTTTGCAACAATTACAAAAGTAACACACACACAAAGACCTAAACAGCCCTTTATCTATTAAGAAGTGGAATTCATAAATTAAAATCTTCCCTAAAAGAGTTCTCTAAGGCAAGACGGCTTCACTAGTAAATTCTATTCAAACATCTAAGGAAGCAATACCACCAGTTCTACACAAACTTTCAAAAAACAGAGGGACTACTTATCAATTCATTTTTATGAGACCAACATTACTAAGACCAAAGATGTTACAAGAAAAGAAATCTACATGTCAATATCCTTCATGATCATAGATTTAAAAATCAGTAACAAAATATTGGCAAATCAAATCCAACATTATATAAAAATAATACAGGAGTTTATTTGGGGTATTAAACTTAATAGTATTAGTTTGAAAATTCATCAATGTAATTTCAGCCAAGTTTAGTTCAAAAACTCATCAATATAATAACCCATATTAACAAAACTTGTGATCAACCCAACAGATATAGAGAAAACATTTTACAAAATTCAACATCAATTCATAGCAAAAAGATTAAGCAAACCAAGAATTAAAGGAAACTCTCTCAACTTGATATACATTCTTAATACATTTCTATTCAACTTTGAACTACAGATCCCTCCCAATCAATGCAATAAATAAAGCAAGGAAAAGAAAAGGCATACAGATTAGAAAGGTGTAACACATCATTTTTATTCATAGGCAACAGCATCATTTACATTTACAAAAATTAAAGGACTTCAGAAGAGCTACTGAAATTAATACAGTTGACCTGCAACAACATAGGTTTGAACTATGCTGCTGCTGCTGCTAAGTCACTTCAGTCGTGTCCAACTCTGTGCGACCCCAGAGACGGCAGCCCATCAGGCTCCCCCGTCCCTGGGATTCTCCAGGCAAGAACACCGGAGTGGGTTGCCATTTCCTTCTCCAGTGCATGAAAGTGAAAAGGGAAAGTGAAGTCACTCAGTCGTGTCTGACTCTTAGCGACCCCATGGACTGCAGCCTACCAGGCTCCTCCGTCCATGGGATTTGCCAGGCAAGAGTACTGGAGTGGGTTGCCATTGCCTTCTCTGTTTAACTGTGCAAGTCCACTTAAGTGCAGATTTTTTTAATACTACAGCACTACATGATTCATGGTTAGCTTAATCTGTGGATGCCAAACTGTGGATATGGAGGAACCATGGATATGTAGGGCTGACTATAAGTTATACTCAGATTTTCAACTGTGGGGAGGGTTGCTTCCTATAACCTCTATATTGTTAAAGGCTCAACTGCAACTGAATTTAGGGAATTTACAGTGTGTGGGATAAATATTGGGCTTCCCACGTGGCTCAATGGCAAAGAACCCGCCTGCCACTGCAGGAGACGTAAGAGATGCCAGTTTGATCCCTGGGTATGGAAGATCCTGGAGAAGGGCATGGCAACCCACTCCAGTATTCTTGCTTGAATAATTCCATGGACAGAGAAGCCTCGCGGGTTACAGTCCATAGGGTCAAAAAGAGACGGACACGACTGAAGTAACTTAACACGCATGCACAGGATAATATACATAAGATAACTATATTCTGTCAATACATACTCAGTTCAGTTCAGTCGCTCAGTCGTGTCCGACTCTTTGCAACCCCATGAACTGCAGCACGCCAGGCCTCCCTGTCCATCATCAACTCCCAGAGTTTATCCAAACCCATGTCCATCGAGTCGGTGATGCCATCCAACCATCTCATCCTCTGTCGTCCCCTTCTCCTCCGGCCCTCAATCCTTCCCAGCATCAGGGTCTTTTCCAATGAGTCAACTCTTCGCATGAAATGGCAAAAGTATTGGAGTTTCAGCTTCAACATCAGTCCTTCCAATGAACATCCAGGACTGATCTCCTTTAGGATGGACTGGTTGGATCTCCTTCCAGTCCAAGGGACTCTCAAGAGTCTTCTCCAACACCACAGTTCAAAGCATCAATTCTTCGGCGCTCAGCTTTCTTCACCGTCCACCTCTCACATCCATACATGACCAATGGAAAAACCACAGCCTTGACTAGATGGACCTTTGTTGGCAAAGTAATGTCTCTGCTTTTAAATATGCTATCTAGGTTGGTCATAACCTTCCTTCCAAGGAGTAAGCGTCTTTTAATTTCATGGCTGCAATCACCATCAGCAGTGATTTTGGAGCCCAAAAAAATAAAGTCTGACACTGTTTCCACTGTTTCCCCGTCTATTTCCCATGAAGTGACGGGACCAGATGCCATGATCTTAGTTTTCTGAACGTTGAGCTTTAAGCCAACTTTTTCACTCTCCTCTTTCACTTTCATCAAGAGGCTCTTTAGTTCTTCTTCACTTTCTGCCAGAAGGGTGGTGTCATCTGCCTATCTGAGGTTATTGATATTTCTCCCGGCAGTCTTGATTCCAGCTTGTGTTTCTTCCAGCCCAGCGTTTCTCATGATGTACTCTGCATATAAGTTAAATAAGCAGGGTGACAATATACAGCCTTGACGTACTCCTTTTCCTATCTGGAACCAGTCTGTTGTTCCATGTTCAGTTCTAACTGTTGCTTCCTGACCTGCATACAGATTTCTCAAGAGACAGGTCAGATGGTCTGGTATTCCCATCTCTTGAAGAATTTTCCACAGTTTATTGTGGTCCACACAGTCAAAGGCTTTGGCATAGTCAATAAAGCAGAAATAGATGTTTTTCTGGAACTCTTGCTTTTTCGATGATCCAGCAGATGTTGGCAATTTGATGTCTGGTTCCTCTGCCTTTTCTAAAACCAGCTTGAACAGCTGGAAGTTCACATATTGCTGAAGCCTGGCTTGGAGAATTTTGTGCATTACTTTACTAGCGTGTGAGATGAGTACAATTGTGCAGTAGTTTGAGCATTCTTTGGCATTGTGTTTCTTTGGGACTGGAATGAAAACTGACCTTTTCCAGTCCTGTGGCCACTGCTGAGTTTTCCAGATTTGCTGGCATATCGAGTGCAGCACTTTCACAGCATCATTTTTGAGGATTTCAAATAGCTCAACTTGAATTCCATCACTTCCACTAGCTTTGTTCGTAGTGATGCTTTCTAAGGCCCACTTGACTTCACGTTCCAGGATGTTTGGCTCTAGGTGAGTGATCACACCATCTTGATTATCTGGGTCATGAAGATCTTTTTTGTACAGTTCTTCTGTGTATTCTTGCCACCTCTTCTTAATATTCTCTGCTTCTGTTAGATACATACTAGCAGTGAGCAATTTAAAAATAATATTCAAAAGCAACGCCACTTATAACAGCACTGAAAAATATGAACTACTCAGAGATAAATCTGATAACATATGTTACAGACCTGTACACCAAAAACTACAAAAAATGCTGAGAGAAATTAAAGATCTAAAGAAATGGAGAGCTAGAACATGTTTATGGATCAGAATATCTAAAACTGTTAACCTATCAATTCTCCCCAAGTTGATCTACAGAGTCAACCAGACATCAATCAAATCCCTGCAGTTTTTTTTAATAAACTAACAGATTGATTCTAAAACTTATATTGTAATGCAAAGCACTCAGGAGAGCCAAAACAATTTTGAAAAAGAACAAAGTTGGGAATTTATCCTGATTTCAAGATATACAATAAGATTTCAGTAATCATGACTGTGTGCTAGTGGCAGAAGTAGACAGATCAAAGGAACAGAATACAGGGAACTCCCTGGCAGTCCAGTGGTCAGGACTCCTCTCTTTCACTGCCAAGGGCCCAGGTTCAACCCCTGGTTGGGGAACTAAAATCCTACAAGCCATGCTACACACATACATTCAATACATTCAATAGATTTTTGATAGGGATAGGGAAAAACATAAGTCTTTTCAACAAATGACGCTGGAATAACTAGATATCCCACATGCAAAAAGAACTTCAACCCTTAACCTCACATCACATAAAAAATTAACTCAAAATAGATCACTTAACCGCAGACCTAAACCTAATAATGAACACTATGATACCTCTGGAAGAAATCATAAGAGAAAATCTTCACTACTCTGGAATACCAATTAGAACTCATACATAGCTAGCTGCAATGTAAAATGGCACAACCACCTTTTTAAAGTTGAGCAGTACTTAATAAAGTGAAATCTTTATTTCCCACATGATTCAGCAAGTGCACTCTTGGTTGTTTACAGAAATAAAAACTTATGCCCCACATAAAAACCAGTACATGAAAGTTCATAATCATCAATAAATGAATGGATAAGCAAATTGTGGTGTATCAATACACAGAACTACAACTTAGCACTAAAAAGGAATTATATACTTAAGAAACAATATAAAGCCACACAAAGGAGACTATATACTATATGATTCCATTCATAAAATATCCTAGAAAAGGCAAAATGAGTCTACAGTAGCAGAAGATCAGTGGTTGCCTGGAGGTGGAGGATGGTTTCACAGACTACACATTCATCAAAACTCATAAATCTGTACTGCTTAAGATGGGTAACATTTTACTGTACATGAACTATACCTCAATAAAGATAATAAAAATGTATGTATTAAATGAAAGAACCTACATTAAAAAAATCTCTCAAAGAAAAAAACTTTTAATATAGCCAGAGTAACCATATTGTGTATCTCCAATATAAATGAATCTCTTTTACAAAGTATACAATATTTTCAAAAAAATTATTTTCATGCCTAACTATAACAGAACACTGATTAATGATTTATATTTATTAAACTTAACTAAAAGAGAACTCGTACGAAATATCTGGGAACTATTTAATGAAGTTCATTAGTGACATTGGGATGATTTCTTATCCAACTGCAATAACAGACTATAAATAAAAAATTTATGTTACTTTCTCTGTATATCAGAGATTGTTAGCTGCCTACCCAAGCATGAATGGCTCCTTCCTCCACAGTAACACACTCCAGTGCTGGGGAAAACAACATGCTCACTTCAAGAACTACATTTCCCAGCCTCCCTGAGGTTAAGTATGGCCAGATGTGTTGTAAAGAACTTCCTAGAGGTTTCCTTTAAAAGGAGGGGTGTGGTCCTCCTACAGTTCCTTCTCCTTCCTATCTAGAATGTCACCAGGATGATTAGAGTTTGAGAAGCCATCGTGGACAATATGCTACTTGTGATAAACTAGAGACGATAGAATAACAAGAAAGGACGAGCCTGGGTCCCTTGATGACTGAGAAGTAACCCAGCCAGTTCTGAAATGCTGCCTCCAGGTTGCATGTATGCAAAAAAGGAAATTTCTACCTTGTTAAAGCTATTTTTATTTTGAAATAAGCACATGATTATGTTACTATAATAAATCATTTCTGATGAGCATTTCAGCAACTGGTTTTTCATTTTCAAAAAAAATTTTAGTGAGGTGATGAGTTTTTTTGAGACTATACAGTCACCTAGGTTTTTATCTTGCCTAGTCATTGACCAAAACAATAAACCACCCTAATTTTTCAATTGATTTCTCTATTTGGAATAAAGTAGTCTAGAAGGAAAAAAAAAAAAAAAAAACCTGCCTATCTGTGGGAAGAAATTTTAAGCTGTGTTATTACTCCATTAATCTCTGATGAAACTTTTAAAAAATGTAAACTGTGTTATCACTCCATTAATCTCAGGCAAATCTATATGCTCCAGTGACTTCTACCTTCACGCTTATGCTAAATTATATGGTCTACACTGTTAATTTTTAAAAGGCTCAGAAAAGAGAGAGACCGGTAATGTCTGGAATAGGTAGGAAGAGCTTCACAAAAACTCGAAAAGGATTTAGACAAGGAAAGAAAGAAGAGCACACAATACAATGCACCAGGTTAAGTGTTCAGCCTTTTAAGTCAGTGACTCATCTCCATGACTGGCTGGCTGTGTGACCTAAGGCAAGTTACTATAATCTCGCTTCAGTTTTCCTATCTGAAAAATAGGAACAGTAGTATCTATCTCATCAGGATCTTGATGAGAAAATTTACATAGCTGGCAAGAAGTTAAGCAATTCCAGGCATTCAGTAAGCACTTTTAGAGCAAAAGCTGTGACATGAGAATGTGTGCAACATGTGAAGATCTAACCAGAAATCAAGATGCCTGTTAGTGAATGGTTGGAAATTTTAAACAGAAAAGGAAAACAGAAGGCTTTCTAGAGATTAAATGCTTTTGAAAAATAAGAAAATTCACAAAATATGTATACCCGTTTGTATAAAAGCATTCTCATAACCTCATTAGAAATAAAGAAATTGAACATTTAAATACTGATATATTTTCTGCTCAGAGTATAAAAATTTTAAAAAGTTTCACAATAGGTGAGGATAGAGGAATTGGGCATTTATATTACTGCCCAAGGAAATATAAACTGACACATCTTTCTGAAGAATTTATGGTTATAACTATCAAAAATGCATAACTACTTGTTACAGAAAAAACTGAATTGTAATATTTCTCACAGTTGATGGTTAAATAAACAGTACATCCTATCCTGTGAAACATGATACAACCGCTTAAAAAAATAATAGTGAGGTATATCTAAATTTACTGAGTCAAAAATATTTTGAGACTTTGATTCTATGACTTTAATATTTTTTAAATGTTAAGTTGCAGAACTATGTTGCAGGAAAAATGGGAGAATTAGCCCCCACCTGTAATTTTTTTAACTACAAATATGACCATCTTCAATAGAATGCATAAACAAACTGTGGTACAAGAGTAAATGATAATTGCACATTGTTGGAACACAGTATTAAATAAAAAGGTAAGTTGCAAAGGAATACAGTTCATTTATAAAAAGTTCCAAAACCCGAAACTATATATATGTATATGTAGATATATACATAACACACTAAATTCACATGATTAAAACTTTGTTTAAAAACAGATGATAAAAATAAAATCCAGAATAGTTACCTCTGAAGGGATAGAAAAGAGAATAGAAAGAAATCATAGGACTTCACAAATGATAAAATGTTCTTTTTCTTACTCTGGGTATTAGGTACATGGGTGTTCAATATATTATGATTGTTTGTACCTTACGTACGATTTATACATGCTATTATCTAATGAAAACAATTTTGAAACTGCAAGTTTATAAGCACACAAACATATTTTTTAAAAACCCAGAATGATAAAAAGTAAACTAACCTGGAATGATAAAAATTAAACAACTGGTAGTTACCCCTACATGGGGAAGGGGAACCTCCTGTTAACAATACTGAATTATTAAATTATAAAATTAATTACATTTATAAAATACTTTTCTCTTTTAAATTATAATTATGAAAATGGTAACCACATGGAAAATGTTAGTGCATACAGCTGAATTAAGAACGGTATTTACCCTGTGATTATATCTGTTTACCCAAAAATTGCACGTTAACAAGAATAGAAAAGTTGTGTGTGTCTAACACACACAGATCTAACGGTGTGTATGGATTATGTAGGCACTTTATGCAGTTTTAATTTCTTGGAAGTTTTATTTCTTGGAAATATTTTGTATTTCATTAGTACGACCTCACTTGGAGAGAAATTACGGAAAAATGACAACTGCAAGAAAGCCAACTCTCCACCTTCAGGGTAGCCAAGTTAAAAATCTACCCGCACGGGAAGGCTGAATGAATTACAGCCAACTGACAATGGATGGCACATGCTGTGCCAGGAAGTGCACTCAAAACAACTAGAGAGGATCCCCACCGCACCCAGGAGATTACATCAAAAGGGTCTGAAGTACATATGGACATTTTAGCGCTTAACTGAGTAGTGGTGCTGCCAAGTAAAATGCAGCGGGTAGGGTAAGTTCCAGAGCACAGGGAGTCCAAGAATGTGCTGAAAAAGTAAAGGGGTAGGGAGGGATGGGCAGAAAGTGAGGGACGAAGGGAAAACTTGTCCCAACATGTGAGGTAGAAATCTGATGTGGCATAACAATGATACTCTCAGTATCTATAAAAATACTGTCCAATCAGAAACCTAAGAGCTGAGGGAAGAAAAGGATGATAGGAATGAAAATTTAAAGGAACCCAAAATCAGAATAAAGAAGAGGTGCCAAAGATACACACTGTTTTGTGGTCTTTACAACTGTCCTCTTTAAGTCTATTCACTATGCCAGTTCCTAAAAACCGGCAGTTTCCACATAGGCAAGAAGAAAAACGGGGGTAAAAGTCGTTTTCATCCTCCTACCAATAATATCACTAATATGAAATTAATATAAAGAAAACCTTTAAATCTTAATATAAATAAACCTTTAAATAAAAAAACTAAGTGAAAACCACCCAGAGCAGATTTACAGAGGGAAAATGTAACCTGCTTTCTGAGCTTACCACTATTAAAAGCAGAAGCATTATGTAACAAATGCTGATAGAGCCACTGCTATTGGGGTACACCCCCCCCCCGTCTATTTTCTTTTCTGTCAGAGTTTCTCCACACCCATTTCTGATCATCAACATTTCAAGAGCTCTTCCCCTACCAAAATATTCTTCATTCCCACCTACAAACAACCACCATTCATCACCCACACATCTCCATCCACCCTACCAATACAAAGGCAGTATTGGTAGTACCTACCAATACTAAGCTTTTGTACAGCCTACCAGTCCTGCCTTCTTTCTTCCCCACCTTTTTAATTCACCCCTCCTTGCTCCTAAATCTTATTCTCTATTTAGGAGAGAAATCTGGTTCCCACTGCCTCAAGTCTTTTCTGAAAATAGGCAGGTTATAAAGGCTAATGTTTGTTTTTACTTTTTTTCCACTATCTCTTGTCTTTCTGCCCCCAGCTCTTGTCCACAATTAATTTTAAAACTGTGACTTCCACAGGGCATAATTTAATAGCAAGAACCCAGGCTCAGTGAATGCTTTCATATATATATATATATATATATATATGACTATGATCAAGGCATAGTTCTTGTTCACAACTATAGCTCATGGATGCCACTAACAGTTCTTTGTTTTGTATAAACAAGAACACAAATGCTATAAAACCAAGAATATCTGTTTGCCATTTAATTCCTTTCCCATGACAAAAATTGTTAACCAACTTCTGTCAATTGTACCTCCAAAATATTACTTGATACCATTTCTTTCTCTTCATTCCTACTGACCCTGCATAATTTCTCAGATCCAGACTATTCTAAGAGCCTTCTCTCTGCCTTTGGGGTTTCTCCGCTATGACAGCTGACACTACACAGAGCGCGCATGAGATTTCTCTCTGAAACATCAATCTGGTCAGGTCATTATTTTCCTCAGAAGCCTTCGGGCACTCCCCTGTGCATAGAGAATAAACTTCCAGCTCCTTCATGTCATCCAATATAGCATCAAACATCACCTTTCAGGCTTGTCTCCTATCTATTATAAGCATTAAATAAAAATAAGTAAACTCAACAAAACAGTAATTTCCAAGGGTATCTAGAAATGACTTCTTAATGTATTATGTATGTAATTATTTATGTAACTGATAAATTTATCTATCTCAACCACATACTATTACCTCCAAACTCAACTTTTACAAAATAGCTAAATAAAGTTCTATCCACCTAATGTGTTAAAACTGAATTTCACTATTTAAAATATTTTTATTTCCAATTCCAATATTAAAATGTAAGGTGGACCACAAGGATTCTAAATCAACAGTTATCTTTTAAACGAATGTTAACACATATGGACAAATTTCTCACAGTTTTCTGGAATTTGTTAAAGTCAGCTCTTGGAGTTGTCAACAGTGTATCACATCTACCATATGAGAAAGTTTGATAACAAAATCTAAGTCACTTTATAAGATAAGCACCTACCTTACTGAATCCCATTTGTTTTCCATCAAGACTATTTCTTGAGTTTACCATATAAACTATCAAACCAGGCTACTCATCTTAACACAGTTATTAGAAAAGTTTCCTAAAAACAAGTACTTCTTTTTCAAATCAAATTTGTAAAATTTACTAAGAAAGACAGTTTATTAGCTTACACATAGCAAAGGATGGGTTCTCATGAGAATCATTTTGCTGTGTAATTAAATGTTATAGGCTCTTACAGACAGACTCAAGAATAGCACCATCTGTCTGGGCTACAAAGCTCGGTTTTACCATGATATCACCAAACAGCAACAAAATATTATTTTCATACGTATCTCAAGTAATTTACAGACAACTAAAGAATTTGTCTATTTGGGATCACAACACTTGATTCAATCCATACCCATGATAACACTTTATATGTAAACCAATACTCTTTGAAAAATGTTTTTAGTAAGTTAGACTTATATTTCATAAGGTAAACATTTATGGTCTTCAGTAGCTACGATGTAGATTTATGCTCTGGTATAAATTCTAAATGTTAAACTGTTCAGGTGTTAAATACATCTGTAAAATTTAAAAGTGCCTGTTATTTGTTTAGAATAATATCATTTAAGTAAATTTTCCCCAAATATCCACAGATCTAGGATTACACTGCCACACTTTTGGATAGGATTTCAATTCTCATTTTTTAATGTGAAAAGTATTTTTTAAAGAGAAATTATTAAAATAAAATCATCTCTGTAACATGAAAACCATACAAACAAAGCTGACTGAGAAAACTCTCATGATATTCCTGAATTCAAAAGCAGAAAATAATCCTTGCCACTGCCACTGCAACTCAATCTAAATAATACAGGCATGCCTGCTACAGATCAAACATCCTCTGCACCACCTCCTCTAACATTGAATGTTAAGGCAGTCCGTGAGAAAGTAAAATCTTAAATACGCATATAAGTGCTAATCTTTGCTGCCTGTGGAAGAAGCTGCTGACAGAACACGCCTGGGACGATAGATGGCTTCATGCGTGTTGTGTGCGCTTAGCCGCTCAGTTGTGTCCAACTCTTTGTGACCCCGTGGACTGTAGCCCACCAGGCTCCTCTGTCCATGGAATTCTCCAGGCAAGAAGACTGGAGTGGGTTGCCATTTCCTTCTCCAGGGGATCTTCCCAACCCAGGGATTGAACCCAGGTCTCTCGTATTGCAGGCGGATTCTTTACGGTCTGAACCACCAGGGAAGCCCATAGTTGATTTCATGGGCAGCCTCAAATGGGTAAAGCAACACTAAGTGGACAAAGGTAAGTTACTTTGGTCTCACAGGCCAAACTTCCTGTTAAAACCTAAAGAAACTGTCTCAATGGGATACTTTATTTATCCTAAGGCTCTTCTTTACAATTACTTCAGTTTAGCCAAAATTGAGGAGGCTGCCCACGTTGCTCAGTGGTAAAGAATCCACCTGCCAATGCAAGAGACACGGGTTCAATCCCTGGGTAAGGAAGACCCCCTGGGGAAGTAAATGGCAACCCACTTCGATATTCTTGCCTAGGAAATCCCATGGACAGAGGAGCCTGGTGGGCTACAGTCTATGGGGTCGCAAAAGAGTCAGACACAACTTAGTGACTAAACAAGCCAAAAATGAAGCTCAGGAGGATAGCGACGTTTGCTAGACAGAGACAGAACACAACTTACAATTCTATTCCTCCTCTTCTGATAATCTGCCTTGATCCCCAGAGAGCACAAATGGCACTCCCACTATCTAGTCCAATCAATGGACCACTAAATCCACCTCCACTGAAACTGAACTGAAACAAACACACTGAAGCACCAGACAGAGAACCTGGAAGGCAACTGTACAAGCAAGGAAGGAACTCTTGGCATATATGCATAATGTACGCATTCCAATACAGCTGGCCCTTGAACTGCCTGCCCTGCAGAGTGGAAAATTCATGTGTAACTTCACAGTCAGCCCTCCTTATCCATGGAACTCGATCCATGGAACAAGCCACATAATACTATAGTATTTATTTATTGAAATACACCTAAATATAAATGGACCCATGCAGTTCAAACCCATGTTGTTCAAGGGTCAACTGTATAGCCAAAAGCAGAGTTCTTCCCAGGACTTCTGCTCATCACCAGTAAAACCCCCATCAGAAGGTACTAAATTGCTGACATAAGCGATAATTTAGAGCAAAAAGCAGAACCGAGAAAAGAGAGAAGACACTGACCAAAGAAGTATACTTTAAAATAAGACTTTTCAGGACAGATGACTAAACTGTCTCTAAAAGAAATTCCAAAGGAAAACAAACAAAAGATACTAGACAATGGCATCAATACCTGATCCATTTCAAAGGAGTCTACTTTGAAGAAAGCTTCTCATTTGAGCAGATGTGTTCTAGTTCTGGTGTGAGTAGCTCAAAATTAGTTCTGTAATTGTGAAGTGTACAACCAAAGGAGGTGACATTTGACCTACTTAAAACAACCATTAAAGGAAAATAAAAACAAAAATTGTTGCTAGTAACAAGCACATCAAGTAAAACACAAAATTTTTTAACTAAAAAACATTTTACATGTTTATTCAGGCTCAAGCTCAGTATCTTTTAGTTTTTGAACTTGAAAAGCACTCAAGCTACAACTGAGATTGTCCCCACTTCCTTCATACTTATTCACTTCTTATACCCTCACAGCTTTTATTTCCCAGGTGTCTTACTCTTTTCCCAGTGCTAATCCCATCACAAGGGTTCTTAATACCATTTCCAGCCTGATTGTTCCACTGATTATCAACTATTCTTGTATCTTTCATCTTTCTTTCCATCTCTCTACTACAGTTGCTCCTAACCTACAAACACAAATGAGGCTCTGGCCTTCTGAAAAATTGCCTTCATCTACCTTTCAGTCTCTTACCCTTCCCACTCCCATATCACTGCTTGTTTCACAGTCAAGTTTCTTCAACTGCGAAGTGTACCATTCATTCATTTTGCAAGCTGCTGTAATCCAGGTTCTACCCTTAATAAGCATATGTAATGATTTCAACCAAGTACCAAGCTGCCCAAACAGGAAACTTCCTCATCTTCCTCTCCTTAACTCTTTCCTTCAAGGTCCACCACAATTGTCTTTGAAAATTACGAATATTCCTTCTTTATTATTTTTATGTCAGATAAAGCAAATTATATTGTCTGCTGAAAACACTTTAACATATATATTCATGACTTGAATGTCTAGGCTTCATGAGAAGTAATTCTAGACCAAAATCTAATTTGTTTTAAATGCACAAAATTTAAAGAATGATAGGTTACACAGTTCAACAATTCCAATTTGTCTATGTAAGACAGCAATCCTAGAAAGGCTTTTAAACATATTATTAAATGCAATTCCATTTAACACACTTGTTTTTCCTCAATTCATTTCTCATAATAGTTTCTATATCATCTTGGATTACCTCCCACTTTTAGTTTCATATCCCATCTGCTCATTTAAGATTCACGTCTGTCCAGTTTCTGAAATATTTGTCACTTTAGTCATTAGCATTTTGCGTAATATAGCACTGTTTTTTTAAAGTTCAAAACTGAATTATTTTAGAAAACTGATTATTTTAACATCACCACTTCTTAGCCTAAATCAGTCTGCCCACACTTCAAATTTTCCACCTAACAAAAAGCATATTTCAGTAAGTTTTTGTACTGTTTTTTAAAAGGGAACCAAGACCATAAATTAGAAGTGCTCTCCTATATACCACTTCAGGAAATATTCTCAAGGACAGACAGAGTTGACAACTGAGCTTCCAAAGAATGTGCAAGCTTTCCATCCCCTTCTAAGAAGCCATATCCATCGATTCCTTCAAGACCCAGTTTAAAACTCCCAAGTTTTTCTGGCTGAGTTACTATGCTATCTGTTCATGTTGCTCTCCCTCTGCCCTTACCATATACAATCTTATAGAAACTAAATATCAATAGTATATGCAGGTCTTTATCCTACATATCAAACCCTTTGTTGTTTAGTCGCTAAGCCAGCTGTCTCTGACTCTTTTGCGACCCCATGGACTATAGACCGCCAGGCTCCTCTGTCCATGGGATTTCCTAGGAAAGAAAAATGGAGTGAGTTTCCATTTCGCTCCAGGGGATCTTCCCGACCCAAGGATCAAACTCACATCTCCTACATTACCGGCAGATTCTTTACTACTATTCCCTAGGGAAGCTCGTTAGCCCTTCTGTAAACCCAAGCCAGATTTCAAGCATTTCTGATGTATGTACATTATTTGAAAATAAATTATATACATCCTAAATTTCTCAACCATCTGTTGTTCAGTCGCTCAGTCGTGTCCAACTCTTCGCGACATGGACTGCGGCATGCCAGGCTTCCATGTCCTTAACCGTTAACATTCAAAAAAATTGTCTAAATACTAATTTATTAGTTACCCCATCCAAAGTGAAGTCGCTCAGTCGTGTCTGACTCTTTGAGACCCCACGGACTGTAGCCTACCAGGCTGCTCTGTCCATGGGGTTTTCCAGGCAAGAATACTGGAATGGGTTGCCATTTCCTTCTCCAATCTCACCCCCAATTCCCTTTGCCCTTCACTGAGGCTCATAAGTGCTCATTTATCACAGAAAATAGCAAGTAGAAAAGATTGTCTTTAAGGGTGAATGAAGGAAAAAAGAAAAGGGAAAAGCTAACACGCAAAGATGACATCACAGAACCTGTCACTACTCCCTACATTTCAGGGAGTACATCAGCAAAGAGGAAGCAGCAGCAGATACCCTCAGAAAGGTATCTTAAATCCTTGCTCCAAAACTGCTGTCCTTCCCATTGGGGAGAGGCCACCCTCACCTCTCCATGCCCTCTTCAAGCCTCTCTTTCAGACAGCAATCCTCTCCTACCCTTCAAACACACCCAGAGTCTGGATGGGCCTCATTCCCACTGCCTGGAGCTAAGATGGGTTCTAGGGAGGGCCTGCTCTGATGGCCAGCACTATAGTCAGAGGAAAGGTACTCCTAATGACCTAAACTTTCCCATAAAAATGCTCCCATAAATAGCATCTGAGTTCTATAATACAAGTGATTAAATACAATACAATAGGCTAACCATCATTTGTAGCGACAGAATTAAGAGTAGGTTTTATTTAAAAGCAAACTTACTACAACTTTTTCTAATATTTAGAATGCTGGAGACCACTAATGTAAAATTCTACACTTTGGATAAAAACTTTGGACACTGTTCATAATCAACATGACTAAGACTAAAACTACACACTGGGGCGGAGGGGCTTTCCTTCCTTCAACAAGGTCTAAACAAAATTTTTAGATGTCGCCACATTATTAAATGGAAAATAGAAACTGGCTGGCAGTTGAGGATATACACTTTGTTCAAAACAAAGTAAGGGTTATGACAGGTGTGTCACACTAAAATGTGATTTAGTCTTTAAAAAGAAAAAGATATTTATTAAGTACTATTTCTGACGTTCCCTGAGACAAATCTCAAAATGTTAATAGAACTGCTATTTAAAGTTCAAAGAGCACTCTGGAGCTGCCAAGGCATTAATAGCTTAAACTACCAAATAAGAGCCACAGTTCAATCTCCAGTCTCAGCCAGTCAGAGCTCAGGGTTGGCACAGCAAAATCGCCCAGCTTATTAAAGACACACTGTGCAACCTGAGAATCATATACACAAACGAAAAATTGTGACATCTAAAGGTGGCTCATTTATAAAGAAAGACACAAGAACAATTTAATCTTCTGCTCCTCTCAAAAAGCACAAATTCAACATAACTGCCATACTTAAACAAGTAATTTTGCTGTTCCACTTCCTGGTTAACTGTCTAGGGTTACTCTATAACTTTAGTTGTAATTTGCCATAAGGCTCTTCCTGTTAAAACACATTATCTAGTCATCCAAAGTGCTTTCCTTAAAAGATACTCAAAATGATTTCTCACACCTCCTGACCTCTGTATTTCCATCAAGTTTATTGGAGAAAATGAGGCACAGAACCATTATGTGATCAACCAGATATAGTCACTAGTTTAAAAAAAAAGGGGGGGGGTGTGAATACCACTCAACTTTCCCTATTACCAGTTTACTACCCATTTTACTGACCTCAGAGAAAGTAATCTTATAACTGAAGATTAAGCAAAAGCCTTCTTACAGGATACTTCTTAGAGAATGAAAATGAAGGAATTTTGGATCAAACCTCAAACAAAATCTCCAACAGGTTCCAAAATCTATTAGATTGCTACCACCTTACACAAAATCTAAATAGGAACCAAATTCCTACTCCTTTGGGGTATAAGCATGCATCTCTTGATCAGCTGTAAATTTTTTTTAAGAAAGACTTTCTAGAACTCATCTAAAATATTACCAAGCAACAGTACATACAGCCTAAACAATGTATGTTCAGAACATAGAGCTCAACAGCTAAATAAACTTCAAAAATAATAATAACATGTTGTGATCAGGGCCTGAATGGGTAATGAGAACTCCCTTACGAAACAAGGTGGGGAAGAGAATAGTTGTCCAGTCATTCATTCATTCAACCGAGTTAACCAGCATTTAACTATGAAGGGAATGCAAAGATGACTTAAGACAGGGTCACTGCCCTACAGAAGTTCATATGATTATCAGAGGTGACAGAAGGTGGTATATGGAAGGAGCAAGAGTGACAAGTTTGATCTGTGGGAGTCAAGGAAATCTTCGCAGGGTGGTGACATTTGACCTACTTAAAGATGAGGAGGACTATGCCAAACATATACATGTGCAATAAAACTAGGAGCTGGTTCCTGAGTTGGACATACGTATGTTTTTTCTTATTTCTCTTTAGGACATTAATACTCAATCTTGTGAACTGCCAACACAAAATGCTTTTTCACACCGATTTTACTCTATTGAATACCTTACTTATTAGCTCTCAAATTAAGCACAGACGGACTGTGGGAACTTTATGTGTCATGCAAAAATACTTCCTCAGAAATATATCAATGATGGGAGCGAGGAGAAAGATCATGGTTTTCATGCAACTTAATATGTTTTATGTGAACAATCTTTGTAATTTCTACTCAGTATTATAAAGAATTCTATGCACAATTAATGATATATTTTATTTGAAACAAATCATTTTTTCAAATTTAATTTTAATATCAAATGTCTTAAATATATCCGATTAATGTAGTGATTTAATACAAATCAAGACAATTATTAAAGAGATCTAGTGAAGATTGAGAAAAATGTTTACCTGAAAAATTTACCTAATTCTCTTTATCTTCCCCATTTAAACAATGTAAAATAAAGGCACAAGTGAAATTTTAAAAAAATCAACTCAGGATGTTTCCTTTAACAGTAATGGAATTTCACTGTACTTGGAAAAAGTACAAAATGCAGAAAGCTGTCAACCAGGGCTCTGTGCTATTTCACAGTAGTAGAAATACGGCTTTAATAAGACTACCACAATTCATCTAGAATGAGAAAATAAACATTCAGAAATATACATAATAAACTATAGAGTATGGAAATGCCAATGGTGTAAACATTCTCCCTTGGACACCATTGATTCTTTTAATTCTCATCTAGAAAGAACAAAACAAAAACCCTCACCTTTCCTGACTAGAATCCAAATGTACTCTAAAAGACATTTTATTAGCTTAAAAAAGGAAAACAACTTTATTCCAACAAACATAACTAAAACATGTTAATATAAATGCAAGTAAAACGTGAGTTCCTAAAAGAAAACTATGATAGCCAATTTATGACGACAGAATCCAATCTATACTACAGATGATTTTAAAAATTAAGTAACAAAACAAAGTAGTACGTTGGGGAAGCTGCCTCTGAAATAAACATCAATCACATATTAAAAGCATTTAAAACTATTTTTGTGTAAAGTAAAGCAAAGATAGAAAACCATGCTGATGTACATAAGTGACTTTATACTCAACAAAAATTGAGCACACATACATATTTCATTCATGCAAATGAACATGAATTTACAATTCCTCGTTTATGTTAATATTTACCAAGATTAATGGAAAATCATCTCCCCTATGTAATGAAGTGAATTCCCCCAACAGAACAAAGCTAACACCTTCAAATCTTTCGAATAAACAATGAAAGCACATACTATAAAAGGAAATTATCTGAACTGGATAGAAGTTAAATGACTCAAGAGGAAAGGAAAGTCCAAAATTCCAATACACACTACAACCATTGATTCATTAATTCCAAATCTCTAAACCAGTCCTATGAAACAAAGAGGTGTGCATGCAAATTTTTTAACTATCCCCCACAGCACATTTTTAGACTATCTACCTAATTACCTCACTTTGCAATGCACTAAATGGAATTTCTCGAAATAGCAATGTTTATACAATGACAAAATAGAAATTCTGGTGGCCACAACACACAGTTTGTAAAGTAAGTTAGCACATAACACATTTTAAATAAAGGACACTAAAAGAAATGCCACGGAAACTCTTTTTCTCCATTTCTAGTAAATGGCTGCAATGCACAGCTCAGTAATAACATCTAACATTCAACTGTATTACTAGTTCTCATAAACTTTGTCTAATCTCTCACAGTAACTAACTTCTGTGAAATAAATATATCATCCACTTTCAAAACAACGATAAATCAGTACCTTCTACTACTATTTCAAAAGAAAAGATTATGCTTTTCCTCTACTGAAAACAAATTAAACCATTCAGAAAAATATCTAGTCTGGGAATTCCCAGGTGGTTCAGGGGTTAGGACTCTCTTCCAGTACATGAGTTTGATCCCTGGTCTGGGAACTAAGATCCAAGTGGCCAAAAAGAAAACAATCTAGTCTATCTCTGAATCAAAATTTGAGAAAAAGTTGAATTGTTTATTTTAAAAAATCCAGATAAAAGTAATACTATTTACACTGAATTTCACCTCAATCTAAATAACTTAAACATTACTATAGAATATGCCTATCTTTTGCCAATATATAATACATAGAGTATAGTATAAAGTGGTGACAGAGTATCTTTCTTATTAATCTCAAGGGCAGAGAAGGCCTTTGAAAATGTTTGATGAATACAATTAACTCAGAATTAACTAGGCTAAATTAGCCCGTGAACAAAAAAGATGAATGAATCTTTCCATGCCTAATTAATATAATCCACTACTATAACTTAATGTTATTTAAAGAATGCCTTAAAAGGTTGTTTCTTCCCCAAATACCTAATACAGTCATGAAAAAAATGACCAAAATATTCCAAAGAAAGTGCTTAACTACATAAGCACCTGGCATAAACTCAACACTCATTGTCCTAAGGCACCCCCTGCCTTTATTCTCACAAAGCAGCAGCCGCAGCCTAACTTCCTCTCGATGAACTCTTCAAGCAATAACACAGCAACACACTCTACCACACAAGTCCTGTGGACATTACTTTCTCTTTAAAATTACAAACTCCTCACACGTACAAATGGCTCTTTAAAACGGCCCAGTAAACCGCTTCGCTATGCCTTAAATTGCTGTCTATTATGTACTTAAAAATATTTACTAGCAATTGGAGGTTAATACAGCAACTACTACCGGGTAAGCAATTATTGCTATTAAAAATATATAAATACTGTAATACCATGTGATACTAACAACAAAATGCTAAACAGAAAACAAACATTAGCAGATTATAAATATTTTCATTTAAGAAAATGAACTATCATGAAACAAAGACACTTCATGTGTAAATACTAACACTGGAAACTCAGATGAAAAAAATACTCCATATAAAGTACTGGCATTTGAGAAAATTAATCATTCCTTCTTTCTCATTTTCAATTGATGGTCCTCCCCATCTGGTTCTAACTCAAAAGAATAAATCTCAAAGTTTCTACAACTATCTTCCCTCTCTGCAAAAAAAAATAAAAATAAATCTCAAGAAAAAAGAAAGCAGGTCAATGAGAAATTGCTGTAAAATCTTCAAATATTGAATGAATGGTTCTTAATAGGAATTATGTATTAATGTGTATTTCAATTTAGGAAGGAAGAATTTGATACCATACCCATCCCCCACAGTTAGGAAGATTCTAGGCAAATAAAACAACTTAAATATGGGGCATACATAACTAAGAATTAAACTGCCTTGTGTCAGAGTATATACTTAAATCTAGCTGAAAGACATAAAACTGCTTTTCTGTGTATCATCTTGAATAAGAAACAGAAAGAAACAAAAGTAAAAATATACTTACATCTGGAAATTATAATGTCTTTCCACAAGGGTGAGCTGACACCCCATAGGGCATTGGTACTCTCTCCAAAGGGGCAGACTTAACACACTTAACTGAATTATAACTGAGTGAACACATAACGAGAGTCTCCCGGAAATGTGATGGACAGCATGAGAAAACAGTTCTGAGTCACAAAGGCACAGTCAGGCAAGCATTTAATGCAGTAGCTACAAATCTCACAACTTCAAGAATAACCCATATCATGTATGCACAATGGCATTTTTCACATGTTAGGAAAAGGAGGCGGGGCTGACAAAGAATTTAGGAAATAAGATGCCATGCAGTCGATTATCAGAAAACAAAGTAAGTAAAGGACTAACAAAAATCTTAAGGCACCTGACTGCACAAATCAACTCCTGCTAAGCCATGTGAACACCCTGAGGTAACAGAAAGTGGGTGGGTCATTAATGTGGTACAGAACTTTATCAGCTCTAGCTTACATTTCAATCCACATTAATAAGAATATTTACGTAAATTCTCTATAAGCAACTTTTCTCTGCTCAAAAAAACTACAGGTCAAAAGGAAAACTATATGCTATTATTATGCACTAAGAGTTTTTATAATACATGCTTTATTTTGAACAGGTGATGATTTTATCTCCTTTGGAATTAATTATTCCATACAATGTATTTTAGGCAATATATTTTTGATATTCCAGGTTGCTGCTGTATCTGATTTTCAAGAAAATGCTCAATTTGGAGCAAGAAAAATTTACAGTATCAGCAGCTCTTTAACAGATTTGTAATTTTTTAATAACTAGCTACCCAACCTCCATCTATAAGAGAATACAGACATTCCATAGTTCTTAAAAAAATACAAAAAAATGCATTTCTGCATTTCAAAGTTGCTACCTAAAGAATAATTCTGTTTAAAAAAAGTATACTCAAAAATCAATTCCTGGTTTAAGCACAAACCTTTAGAAAGTCAGAAAGCACAGAATCCTCTCCTACAAATTGTTTCTCCAAAACAATATTAAACATCTTTAGCAACATCATCATTCTTACTTAAGCTTTTTCAAAAAAAAAAAAAAAGGATAAAAAAGAAATGATATATACTAAAGACTGGCTACACATATATTTTCATTCCTACATGAAAGGTACTGTATACAAAACAGCCACATATATACAAGCCATTATCACTCAGCATGATATATGGTAATTTGGGGGAATCTCTCCTCACTAATACTGATCTACTTGGTTATTTTAATTTCCTGATAAAGTGTCAACGCGGTCACCAGTCACCAAACAAAAACCATTTAAACACCCCTTAGTCAATGCTTGCTAACCTATGGAAGTCCCTGAGAATCTGAGTGATACTAAATGAGAGATGGAGAGAAGAAAAGAGGAGGAAGTTATTACAGGACTGAAAGGGAGAATCACAACTTATAACTGAATTTTAAGATTAAATATCCGAATAAAAACGTTGGAAAGAAAAAAACTGACCTGCTATTACTACAGTAAAAGCACAGATACTATGTCACTTGGTCTCAGTAGGTAAAAATCGAATGTCTTGATTTTTTTTAATCTGCATAATGAAATATATTTAATAAAGCTTCCATTTGAAAAGTTGGCAAGCATTTGTATTTCTCCACTAGCCTCAAAGGAAAAAAAAAAAAGCATCCATGCTACCCATAATTAAATGTAACTAATTACAATTTGAACACTAAATTATGTATCCAGTGTAAACAAAGATTAAGAGGAAATAAAGCTCTAGGTACAGCAGAGGTTACGGAAAACAATTTCCAAAATGCATGTTCTCTAAAGGCAGTCCCCCAAAAACAGTACACCATTTAAACAAAGTTGGGTTTTTTTCAAGTCTAAATTAAACAAACCGTTCAACCAATTTTCCAATTATATTCCACGCTCGAAACATAATTGCCTTACATCTGTTTACAAATCTTTGCTCAATATTTAAACAAATTTGTAGTCTCCCGGGCACATAGCTATACATACAGTAACTCGTGCACAAAGCACATATTTAAAGACCACGCACTGCAATTATTAGCCTAAACGCCAGGTTTAACAACGTGAATGTTTTCAGAGCTAGGTAATACGACCCAATAAAAAAAAAGCAAAGATGGCATTTACCACCAAATGTCACTGCCACCGCCAGGAAAGAGTTGCTGGAACCCTATACATTTTTAATTTCGATGAATCTAGACGCCGTCGTCGGATGCCAGCTTCCAGGAGAACAATTGACACCCTAACTGCTTCAAGATTAAGGCAGGCGATTCAAATCCGAAGGAAAAGTTGTCAATTATCAGAGAGAGAGAGCGCAAGAGAGGCGAAGGCAGATAAAAGCGATGTTATCAAACCGCCCAGCTTGTTGCTTTGTGTGTGTGTGTGTGTGTGTGTGTGTGTGTGTGTGTGTGGATTCGTTGTGAGTAGAGAGAAAGCAGTTTTTAAAAGACACAGGAGGAGAGAAAGAAGAAAAAGCGTTCTCCACCTTCCGTCGGCTCGGTGCAATGGCTTTAAGGCTCTCCAGCGTAGTAAGCCCCGAGAGGCAGGCGGCTGTCGATGTTTACAATCGCCGGAGCTTCGGGTTCAAGAGTCCTTTACTGACACAATCGCATTCAATCAACTGTTTTCGGGCGAAATTGCAGGTGTCATTATGGAATTTTTTTAAAAATTCAAAAGGCGGGCGGGCGGGCAGGCAGCCGATCCCACACAAGGGGGGTAAAAAGCTGTTATCGCAGGCGCGGGCAACACAAGGCAAAAGCCTTCCACATTTAGGAGGGGAAAAGGGAGGAGAAGGGGAGGGTAAGGGGAGTGCGACTGCAACAGAGGGTGGGCGTTCGAAGTGCGACCCAGAATCCGCAGCTTTGAGACTTCCACATGCAAATTCCACGCCGAGCGCCGCGCTCACAAATGATTTTTAAAGAGCCAAATAAACACTGGATGGGATCCAAGGCGAGGGAGAGACGATCCAAAAGGGGGAGAATCGGCAAGAGGCGAACGGCGGGGAGAGGCAAGGGAGGGGCGAAGTCCCGGCGGCGGGAGGAGAAAGTTGGTCGGCGGCGGAGGTCGACCCCCCCCCACCCCACCCCACGGCACAGCCCCCTCCCCGCAGCCCGGCTACTCACCAGCGAGAAGAGGTTGGAGTGACAATCCTCCAGGCTCGCCCCGTTCGCCACCCAGTTCGCTGCCGCAGTCATGATCCTCCGCGAGCCCGGCCGCCAGAGCGGGGCATGTCGGAGCGAGGCGTCCGAGGCGAGGCCGGGCCGGGCGGCGGCGCCTCGCCGGGGAGCGTGGGGCGGCCGGGCCGCCGCCGCCGCCGGGGGAGGGCGCGAGGGCCGGCGGGCGGGCGGGAGGCGCCGCGGCGACGCCGCGCCGGGGGCGGCGGGCCCGGGCCGGCGGGGGGGTCCGCGGCGGCCGCGCGGCTCCTTCCTGCTCGGGCGGCGGCGGCGGCTGCTCCCGCGGCGGCGGGGGGCGCTGTCCGCGCGGCCCGGCGCCCTCCCCGCCTCTCAGGGCCGCCGCTGCCTCCTGGGCCGGCGCTGCGGGCCGGCCGCCGCCTCCGCCTTCCCTGTTCCTCAGCCGCCGCCGCCTTGTTTATCTCCAGCCACCGACTCCCCCTCAGCCCCCGCCGGCTCGTGAGGGGAGGCGAGCCCTGGAGTCGCCGCCGCCGCCTCGGAGCCGCTGCCGCCGCGGAGCGCGAACTCGCGAAGGGGGGGGTGCGGACGAAGCCAGCGGGCGACCCCGGCAGCCGAGCGACGTCCCCTCCTTCCTCTTCCTCCCCCACCCCCCCCTCCTCCCCAGTCAGCCTCTCTTCTCCTCCCTCCCCGGGCTCGCTCGCTCTGACAGCAATGGCGGCCGCCGACCGCGGCTCGGCCCGCCATTGGCTGGCGCCTTGTCACGTGACGGGCGCCGGCCGCACCGGGTGGGGGCTGGAGGGGGCGGGGGAGGGGCCGGAGCGGCGGCCGCCGCTGTTCGCTGGCGGCGCTGCTGAGCCGAGTGCGGCTGGATTTTCCGGCGGAGCGAGGGAGGGAGACGGAGACAGAGAGGGAGAGAAAGAAGTGCGGGCGGCGCGGCTCCGAGGCGGGCGGGCAGTCAGCCGCCGAGCCGGCCGCCCCGCCCCCTCGGGTGCACGAATCTTTGCTGGGCGCCACCGCGAGCCCAGGGAACGCCCGTGGCCGTGGCTGCGGAGGGTTCGGGGCCCCTTGCCTGTGCCCTCGATCGCCCCGGCCGGCCGGGTGGCAGAGGGCCGCCATGGGCCAGACAGCAGATCCAAGTGCTTCGGGGTGTCTCCTCGAGGTCTCACTCCGTGGTCCGCGTTTTGCAGATGAGAAAACTGAAGCACAAAGAAATTAAGTCACTTACCCGAGGTCGCTCAGCCGGGAAGAGGACGGGGTGGGATTCGAACTCCTGCGTTCAGACACACAGCGAAGCGAAGCTCTTACATTAAGATTTTTAAGCCCAGCCCAGGAAGTGCTTACTGTGTACCATGCACTATGCACTGAATCCAGAAATGCCTTTTAAGCCCTTACTCGTAGGCGCTGTGTGCATGCATGCATGCATTGCAGAAATGCTTTCTGACCTCTTGCTTTGTGCCAGGATATAAATATATGTATTTTTTAAACTACCAGACACTACTGGGCTGGATTGGGAGCAGACCTTCCTGCCTGGCTCCATTCAGTCAATAACCAACATTTCCCAAGCATAACAGCGTGGGAGTCCAGAGAAATGCCAGTATAAGGAGGCTCTCTATCAGCCCTCAGAGCTCATGCTCCCCGTGAAGGTGGGAAGGAGATAACTTCTTCATTAACAAGCCCGCAAACTTGGAAAAGCCAGGTGGATTGGATTAAAAGAGGGACGAATGGAAAACAAGAAAGAAGCAATGTAATAAAAGGAGAATAGTATTAGATATATGAATTGAGCTTTGGAATTACCACAAACTACTGCTAAAGCAAAACTCAGGAGCAGCATGTTATAATGTGTATTATAACTGACACTATGTTATAACGAATGTACCTACATTATTTCACATAGTCCTCAGAACAACCGCATTAAGCTACTGTTATTATCCTTAGACGGTCAGTCAAAGCTCAGAAGTGCACTGACACCTCCAAGCTCTCCAGTTAGTGAGCGGCTCCAGCCCAGATGTATCTGGCTTCAGAGCCCAAGCCTGAGTCCGGAAGGTTCTGTCAACAAGTGCCTATAGATGACTCTGGCACCCATGGTTGTATTACCTTGACCACCAGAGTTTAACTCTCTGAGCCTCATTTCCCAGTCTGTCAGAAAGACGTCCCAGTTGCTGACCCACTGACTTCAGACCAATTTCATGCATTTCTGTTAAGCTGTATTGATGAAAATGTTTGGGGGAAAAAGAGCACTTTATCAACATGCAAGATGTTACTTGGGTCTGAGCAATCAGAGTGATGGTCTATCATATCCAGGTGTGTTTCTATGCCAGGAGGCTTTCATCTTACATACCTGGTCACCAAATTCTCATTCTTCAGTAAGTTTTTTTAAAAGTCTCCCAAAGCAACCTAATCGAAAAATGAGAAAAGGACCTGGACATTTACAGAATAGGAAAGACATATTGCTCTTAAATATATAAAAAGATGTTCAACCTCACTTGTTGCAATGGACAGAATGTTTGTGTTTCCCTAAAATTAATCTGCTGAAACTTTCATTCCCAGTGTGATGGTATGTGGAGATAGAGCTTTTGGCAGGTAATTAGGTCACAAGGGTGTAGCCCTCATGATTGCAGTAGTGCCCTTGTAAGAAGAGACAGGAAAGACTCCCAGCCTTCAAACTCTCTCCCTCCCTCTTTCTCTCTCCCTGCCTACTTTGCCCTCCCCCACCTCAACTGGCTCTGCCCTGTGAAGACAGAACCAAGAAAAGCGTATCTTACCAGGAACCAAATTGGCTAGCACCTTGATCTTAGACTTTCCAACCTCCAGAACTGTGACAAATAAATTTCTCTTGTTTAAGCAAGTCAGTCTATGGTAATTTGTTGGAGTGGCCCAACAAGTGGACTGAGACACTCATCATAAGAAAAACAGAAATTAAAGCTATAATAAGTATTGACAATATTTTAAAAGCTTAGGCAACTGTGAAGGGAAGCAGAACTCGTACACGCTGTCAGTGGGAATATAAATTAGCACTGCAGCTTTGGGTGTCAATTTGGAAAAGAGCAAAATTTATAATGCACCTTCCGTTTGACCTAGCAATTCTGCACAGATGTGTAGAGACCTAGAGAGCAAGGATGTGAACTAAAGCCTCTTTGTAGACAGCAACTTCCATGTCCATCATTTGAGAGTAGTGAACAGTATAATTTAATCCCATGCGGCCGTTAAAAATAATGAGTTAGTGCTATGTATACTGGTACAGAATAATCTCAAAAAGAGATTATAAATTGAAATATCCCTGGAAGGTTGCACCAGAGACAATGGTAATATCAGTTCTCTCTGGGGATAGAGTAGGAGCGAAATCACTTTTCACTGTTTTGCATTTTTTTAGCCAAATGTATATATTACCTATTCAATACAGTAAATTTTAACACAAATCAATAGATAAAATTGAAATCAAATTTTGCAATCAAATAAAAACAAATAAAAAACAAATAAAGCAAATTGGGAGAAAAAAAAAGAAAACCTCATCTAGGGAGATCTCTTCGGCTGTCAAAGCGAAAGCCCCAGAGTGGAAAAGAAAAGGCCAGAAGTGCAGTGTGCAATTGCCCCAGCAACATGAGTAACAGAATGAGGACCCAAGAGAAATGGGTTCTGGTCTCAAGTGGGCCCCTGAGCAGCCCTGTTATCTTAGACAAGCCACCCGACCTCTCTGGGCCTGTTTCCTCCTGTGCGAAAAGGCAGCCCAGGTGATCCTCCATGCTAAGTCATTTCTAGCAATGAAACCCTTTGACTCTGCACCGTAGAGATGACTGATAAATATCTGCAGAGCCCTTAATAGAGAAAGCAATGGGAGTTGATAGAGAGCCTCAGGAGATAAAATCAAAACAAAACAAAGCCATGCTGGCGACTAGGCAGCAGCAAGACACCAGGCACTTTTGAGTCCAGTTCCCCATATGCGGGGCTCATTAGAAGCATCCTTGTTCACGACGTTCATGAGTTTCCCTCTTTGTGAAAATGCCTAACTGCCCAGGCAGGAAACGGATGGGCCCCTCTGCACAAGTCTCAGGTCTTATTCTGAGAATGACAGGTTAGTTCCCTTTCATGGTTACCAAATGTCATGGCAGAGAGAAAATGGAAGCAAAAACCTGACCGGAGGAGGAACCACCCTGTTAGAAAGACCACAGGAAGCCGCCACAGCTGCAGGGTGGGAGTATTTTGTAGGAGTTAAGAAGACAGCTTCAGAGTAAGATGCACCTGGGTTGCAATCTCTGCTCTGTCATGTGCTAGCTGCGCAGCCTTAAGCAGGTCACTTAACCCCTGTTCCAGTGGGTTGACCTCCCAGAGTGATGGCACCGAGAGAGATCTTAGCACAGTGATCAATAAATTACAACAATCACAAGTCACTTTTCTATCCTTGTACAATGGAACGTGGCACCCAGTCACATCACTTGGAGGTTTTTTTTTCCCTTTAACCTCAGTTTCATTGGATGTAGTTTATCGTAAATAACACAAGTAACAAAATGCTAGCTGTAACAGGTTAAACAGCACTGGAGCATGCCAAGGAAAATCTCTACCACTGAGATCACCAAACTCAACCAAATTGTTAGGAATCCTTATTCGGCTTCCTCCAAGCTCATACCAAATCATATTGGTTGGCCCAAAAAAGTTCCTTCGGTTTTTAAGTAAAAATAAAAGACACATTTTTCATTTTCACCAAGAACTTTGTTCAACAATGTATTCACCGTTTTGTTCCAATACCTTCTGCTACTTTTTAGGCAACTTCATAATTCCATCTTCCCCAAACTTTTTATCTTATTGAGCAAAGAACTGCTCCAGGTGTCTTTTACAGTCTTCCAGGGAATTGAAATTTTTTCCATTAAGAGAATTTTGTAAAGACTGAAATAAACGGAAATTTGAAGGTGCAATGTCTGGTGAATACAGTGAATGAATCAGAACTTCCCAGCCAAGCTGTAGCAGTTTTGGCCTGGTCATCAAAGAAACGTTTGGTCTTGAGTTATCCTGATGGAAGATTATGTGTTTTCTGTTAACTAACTCCAGAAGATTTTCGTCAAGTGATGCTTTCAGTTGGTCTCACTGGGAGCAGTACTTGTTGGAATGAATCATTTGGTTTTCTGGAAGGAGCTCATAATAGAAGACTCCCATCCAATCCCACCAAATGCACAACCTCACCTTCTTTGCATGAAGATCAGCCTTTGGTGTGGTTGGTGGTGTTTCATTTTGCTTGCCCCACAATCTCTTCCATTCCACGTTATTGTACAGTATCCACTTCTCATTGCCCGTCACAATTTGTTTTAAAAACAGAACATTTTCATTACATTTCAGTAGAGAATCACGTGTGAAAATACGGTCAAGACACAGGTTCAATCCCTGGGTCAGGAAGATCCCCTGGAGAAGGAAATGGCCACTCCCTCCAGTATTCTTGCCTGGAAAATTCCAAGGACAGAGGAGCCTGGCAGGATACAGTCCATGGGGTCTCAAAGAGCTGGACACGACTGAGCACACATGCGCACAGATATGTGGGACCCAAACATCGCAGTAATTAACATAACCAAGCTGGTGCAAATAATTTTCAATGCTTGATTTGGATATTTTGAGTATACTGGCTATCTCCTGCATGGTATAATATTGATTGTTCTCAATTAATGTCTTGATTTGGTTGCTATCAGCTTCAGCTGGTTTACCCAAACTGGTGTGTCATCCAGCAAGAAATCTCCAGCGCCGAACTTTGCAAACCACTTTTGATACATTTGACCAGTCACAGCACCTTCTTCATACACTGCACAAATCTTTTTTGGGGGGGTTTCAGTTGCGTTTTTAACCTTTCTTAAAACAATAAAGCATACTCTGCCAAAAATGTTGCTTTTCTTCTTCCATCTTCAATATTAAAATGGCTACCCAAAAATTCACCATTTTTTTAATGCACACTGATAGAACAGCTGTCATGAGACAATGTAACAAAACTGCTTCAAATGAAGTTAGACAACTAAGCATTACTAGAGCCATCTTACAGAAAAAAAACAAATGAAACTTTTGGCCAACTGAATACAATTTAAACACACGTTCCTAAGAGGATTTTTTTTTTTTTTTTTTTTGCTTTTTAAGAAAATGGGATCATGTCACATATATTACTTTGCAAGCTGCTTTTTTTCACTTAACAATTTATCACAAATATACCCCTAGGCCTATATATCTAGATCCAACTGTCTTTTATTAGTTGTATAGTGTTTCATAGAACACCTGTGCCATAATTTATCCAATTATTCCCCTATTTCTGAACCTTCGGGTGGTTTTCGGGTTTTTTTCCTACTCTAAATAAGGGTGCAGTAAATATCCTCATCCATATTTCCTTATGAAATGACACTTTTATTTCTGTAGAATAAAGTCCCCAAAATAGGATTGCTTTTTTATTGTTAATAAATGTGTATTTTTATTGTTAATAAATACAGCTGGAAGACTTTCCCCAAAGATTGTAGCAATCCACACTCCCTCAAGCAATAAGGGAAGACAGTATACTTCCTCACCACCCTCCCAGCATTTGCATGTTGCCAGTCTTTTTAAATTTTTGCCAACCCAACGGTGAAAAATGGTGTCATTATTGTTTGGATTTGCTTTCTCAAACTCCAGCGAGGTAGATCTTCTCTTGGGTCTCTGGACCCTTTGCATTTCTTCCTGATGGTTTTTCGGTTTTTTTTTTTTTTTTGCTACTCTCAAGTCAGCAGCTGAGACTAAAGAGAACCAAAGGTAGTCTCAGGGAGACCAGCCAGGGGTTGGGCTCAGTGACAAACACGAGTCTTGGGTCCCTCTCATCTGGTGTGGACAAGGCTGTTCATTCCGTAATTCCAGAAAGATGTTTCTAGATGCTTCCATGCGGCATGCCTATCCTTTTCATTCCTTCACTTTCATAATTCAATTTTTAAGTTGAGGTTTTTAAGTTCCCTCTGAGAGAATGGTCTTATACCAATCAAGCTGGGCTGCCTTGGGCAATAACAGCTCTGCTCATAACCACCAAGGATTTCCTAATTGTTCCAACCTCTCCCCTAAGACCGTGCAGAGGATGAAGTAAAAACAATAGCAGTCGTTGCTGGTTCCAAGCGTGGCTTGAGGTCTGGGGAAGGGCAAGAACATCAGTGCTGGTCCAGACCCCAGCTCTGTCTTGGACTCTCTTGAGCTGTTAGCCAGTGACTTAACCTTTCTGTGCCTCAGTTTCCTCATCCCTAAAGCGGAGTCGTCCTTGTGTCTGCCTCTTAGAGCCACTGTGAGTATTCAGTGCGTTACTGCACACAAAGCACTCGGCACCCACCCAACACATAATAGGTGTTCAATAAATGTCAGTGACTCTTCAGACCCAGAGCTTTTATAAAATGTTGGTGGAGACAGAACTCCAACAAACACCACCAAGGAGATCATTTAAGCAATGATTTGAGTTTTTAAAAATCCCAATGAGCTTAAATTAACTGTACTTGACGGCATTTTACCTACACCTACATACAAAGGACTCTTGCTTCCGGTAACGTGGATTTTTGAATGAATTTAGCAAACCACGATAAAGAGCTTTCAAATAGCCAATAATAAGGAAGTGTGTGAAGGTCCCCTGAAATTTTTCTTTGACTACTCTGCCGCTTGACCCAAAACAAGTGATCAACCACATTCATAAATTTTTGGCCTCCACTATGTTTACATGTTGCAGGCTATGACCGTGGCAGGTGGTGAAATATATCACGTGAAACTAAATTCTGTTTCCTCTGGATGGACCCACATACACACACACTCTCTCTCTCTCTCTCTCTCTCTCTCTCTCTCTCTCTCTCTTTCTCTCTCTCGCAGTCTGAACGGCCTCACTTACAACAGCCAATTCTGGTTTGAGGCTGAACAAAATCGTCTTTAAGAGAAGAGGGTGTTCAAGAGGTGGATTCTATAACTTTTCCTCCTCAGGGCTGTGCAAGTGTGAATTCAGTGCTCGCGAGAGAGGCTCAGTCAGGCTGTGCTCTGGGAGGGGAGACGCCAACTTCTCTGGCAATTTTGCCAGCCCATCTAAGCCTTTCTGCTTTCTTGTGCTCCAGGCCAGACCCAAGCGTCCAGGGGTTTTGTAAGGAAAACAAACATCTTTTCACTGGTGGCCTGAACTAGGGACTTCAGCCAAGGTCTGGATAGGTGAGAAGGCAACTGATGGAGCCACCTGGGCCGTGTGATGCTGCTTTTTGAGAAGCGGCATCCAGATCCTGTCACGTTAGACAAAGGCCACCATCCTCCAGGGACCCTACCAGTTCCCTCCAAACTGCCTGGCACTTTACGTTCCCAGGCTGAGAGGACACTGCCTGCTCCCTGGCACAGGTGTGCAGGCTCCCTGCTGGCTGGGTCCCTGCCTGGAGCCCAGATTTTGCTTTCTGCAACAGACCGTTTTACTTAAAGGCAACCCTTAGAAAGAGCATAGTCCTCACTCTGGCAGCACGTCGGAGGCAATAAAAAAATGCCATGTGTGAAACTTGAGTCATCACTTTGTTTTCATGTGGCCTCAGTGACCAGTTCACTGGGCTTCTCCTGTCGCCTGGGTTATGGGTTCCCGGCAACGATGAGGCAAGCAGCTCATCTCTCCAGCTTGAGTCTCAGTTTCTCCTTTTTAAAATGGGCTGCCAACCTCTCAGGATGCTGGTGAGTTATAATCAATTGGGTTTTTTTTTTTAATTGCACACACAATTTCTCAATTTTCAAATGTGCTGACTGCAATAGTCTGTTGAGGATGGAAATGAAGTACATCTACAGAGTCGCTCTGTTGCTGCTGTCGGTACAGATCGCTTCCCCAAGGAAATAAATTACATTTCATTCTCTATATATTGTTTACTTTATAGTCTCTTGATCTTACTTTGCTGACTTCTTGTTGTAGATTTTTTGGTAGCTTGGTTCCCACTTAATCACAACAGCTTCTGTAAATGTTAGCAAGTTGTGTTATGGGGATTTGCTACCGGCGTTTCACAACGGTTGCTGAACATAGAAGCCCCTTCTTTATTCTACCAAAAATGCCTCAGTAAATATTCCCTTCACTTAAAAAAAAAAAAATAGACCCTTAAAATGATTTTCCAACGAGCGGACTTTATTTCATGTTCGTCATGCAATAACTCAAAGCATATTTTGCATGGTTCTGTATTTGTGGTTTTATGAAGAGGTCACTGTTTACACAGCATGTGCACCCCAATGAGCCGGTTCATTATAATCTAATCAGCCACTTCCCAAAATTGCAATGGAAGACAGGCTTTCTTCTCCCTAGCAGAGCTGTGTGGTGCAGCCAGAAAAACCAGCCATTTACTTGGTTACAACCCTCCTTACTGTACCACCTTTTCAGGGGGGTGCTATCTTCCAGATGTGTTTATGGAGCTCATTTTATGACAGATTTCTACTTGCCACAAGTATCTTATGAGGTAGGTTTTATCCCAGTCTCCATTTTATAAGTGACACAGCTGAGGCTCAGAGAGGTGAAGTGACTTGTCTGAGGTCACACAGCTTAGAGGAGCCAGACAGGATCTGAAGCTTGGCCACTGCTGGCTTCTGTACTCTGATGAGGTGAGAAAACTTCCCCATGCTTAGACACCCTCTGCCTCTTATCTGGGCTTCTTGTCTTCTTCATCGGCCCCGTCTGCCTCCCCAAAAATGTTCCAAGGGGGTCTGGAGAAATACAGCTCTGCCACTCACCAGCCATCTGCCCTCTAAGCCTCAGTCTTCTCATCTATAATGTGGACATAATTATCCTGGCCTCGCTGGAAAAGTTGATAATAATAATAATAACAAGCACAGACGTATGTACTGAGCACGTCCCCTGTCCCAGGCACAGGGCCTGGTACTTAACACCATGAGCTTGTTTAAGCCTCCTGTGAAAGAGACACTATTATCATCCCATTTTGCAGATGGGGAAAATGAAGGATGAGATAAGAATGTCCAGAATGTGCCACCACCAAGTCTAAGCCACTGGCCTCTTTGCTGCTCTCACTCCTTCACCCCACCCTTACTGTGTTCTCTTTTCCACACAGCAGTTGGAAGGAGTCAGATGAAACCTAAGTCAGATCAAGTTCATTCCCCTCTCCAAACCCTTCCGTGACTCCCACCTCATTCAAGGTAAAAGCCAAATGCTCCATTGCCATCTACAGGGCCCTGTGTGACCTGGCCTCTTGCTCTCTTGCCAGTGTCCCTGTGCACACCTGGCCAGAGGCCTGTGACCTCCCTGGGGCTCTTCTCACAGATGCAACCTCAGGGCCCTGGCCCTTGCAGGCCTCTCCGTTCCTCGGCTCAGTGGTCCCCAGAGCGATAAGGTCCTTTCGGGCCACTGTACCTAAGACAGGGGGCGTCATCCCTCACTCTGGCACCCCTCACTCTGTTCAGTTTTCTCTTAGCATCTAAAATCCCCTGACATATATTTGCTTTTATATATTTTTGCCTGTCTCCCCCTCCCCCTATTAGAACATCAGGTGATAGAATATAAGGGCTCTTTTTTCCTCTTCTTTGTTCACTGCCATATCCCCAGTGCCTGGAACACTGTTGGTATTTAATACATGTTTGTTAAATGAAGGAATTACAAAATAACACTAAGTAGTAAGTGTTTGGTCTGTGTCTAGCACAGAGCAAGTGTCAAAAAACTGTTACTATCAGAGGTGTTAAACCACCTTGGGCCACAGACAGTAGCCCTGAGCCTCATTCCACCTCCATTCAGAAAACAGTCCCATGGGACCTGCTGAAGGGCCATCTCCCTGCCGGGTGCAGCTTAGAGGGGACAGCAGCTGTTCCTCGCCTGGAAGTAGGGTGGGGGTCCCAAGCCAAAGAGGAGGGCATCCCCCAGGCTTCTCAGGGTCTGCAAAGTCACACTACATCTTTAACACCCTGAGTGGACAACTGCCCTCCAGAGCCAAAATAAGGGTCACGTGATGTGCCTGAGCCTCTCAGGTGAGCTCTGTGCCTCCCTGCAGTAGCCTGGCCAGCACGGAGGACTAAATTTTATATCATAATTCGATTTCCCCTGTAATTTTGCAAGTAACACTTGCCCTATAAAATATTCAAACATCAAAGAAATGTGTAGTTTAGAAAATGAAATACCCCTTTCCCCAACCCAGATAACTTACTGTTAATAATTTGGCATGATGGATATTCATTTAGATTTTTTTTCCAAAGCATATTCTAACATTATTATTATTACTTACAAAGATGGGATCATATAGTATGCACCTTTTGCACTTCAGTTTTTCCCCTTAATCAGGTTTACTGATGAGGTATGACTTACATATAGTAAAATTCACTGGTCTTAGTGTAGCGTTCTTAGGATTCTCAACAAAACATCTACAGTTGTGTAAGCATCACCACAATAAAGATTTAACACAGGGACTCCCCTGGTGGTCCAGTGGCTAAGACTCTGAGCTCCCAATGAAGGGTGTCCAGGTTCGATCCCTGGACAAGGAAATAGATCCCACATGCTACAACTAAGAGTTTGCACGCCTCAACTAAAAATTCCGAGTGCCACAACTAAGACCCGCTGCAGCCAAATGAATGAATAAGTTTTTTTTTAAAAAAGATTTAAAACAGTCCTAACATCCTCTGAAATTCACTTGTGCCCCTTTGTAATCAACCCTTTCCTTCACTCTTTGCTCCTGGCAATGACTAAACTGTTCTCTGTCCCTAAATTTTACTTTTGCCAGAATGTCATATAAATGAAAATACAGAGTATGTGGCCCTCCACTAAAGATAATCCATTTTGTTGCATGTATTAGCCTCTCTTTATTTTTTTTTTATTGGTATATAATATTCCATTATATACAGCTGTACCATGTTTTGTTTAACCACTCATCAGTTGAAGGACATAGGGTTGTTTCCATTTTGGGGGTGACTACAAATAAAGTCACTATAAACAGTCACACACAAGTTTTGGGGTGAACATAAGTTTTCATTTCTCTTGGGTAAATACTCAGGAGTGGGATGGTTGGACTATATATAACTTTACAAGAAAATGCCAAACTATTTTCTAAAGTGGCTTTTCCACGCTCCTTGCTTTTTTGTAAGCTCCATGAGGGTAAGGACATTGTCTCCTTTCTTTACTCCTGCATTCTCTGCCTAGAGCAGTGCCTGGAACTCAGGAGGTACTTGAGAAATGTATGGAAGATGAAAGAACCCCAAGCCTGCAGACCTCCCTCCACCTGAGGAAAGGTAGAACCACATCGTTAACCCACCAGGGGCAACACCATGAATGCTGCTGCCTGGCCACTAGTCCTCTTACTGTGAGTCCTTGGTACCCTCCTATTTTTTCACTTTAAGGCAAGGCTACATTGATGGGCTTGCATATTTCTTTGCAAACTTGTGTGTGAGTTTTCCATTATAACAAATTCCTAGAAGTAGTATTGCTGAGTCAAAGTTTACAAAAGATCACAACTTTCATATATCCTGCAAAAAGGTTATGCCAATTTACACGTCCTCCAAGAGTGCAGGAGATAGCCTGCTTCTGGAAAGTATACGCTTTGCCGCAGCCTCACTTACACTGAGGATGGTCATTTGGGATAAAAATGTTAAATCTATGCTGCTGGAAGTCTCAGGGTCATCAAGATCAGGGCTTCCCAGATTTTTGGATTTCACATGTGGGTACACTCTCCAGAAAGAATGGTGGAGATCCACGCAAGACTGCTAGCTTCTTGTTTGGCTAAGCAAAGACAACAACAACAACAAAATCAAGACTGAAACAAACCTATCTATAAAACATAGTACCACCTCCTATGGTCTTATAAATAAAAGGACATTTTGCTCCATTGAAAAATTGGAAAGGCAAACGTGGAGAATAAAATCAATCTAACTGTAATCCAGTTGGACTTTTTTTCGATTTCACTGTGAATTGGGGAAAAGAATGCAGCCTGGGTCTTGCAGATGAGTTTGGATGGGAGCCTGGTTAATACCAGCAGGCCTGCGTAGGTGACCCTGCAAGGGCTTTAAATGAGAACAACAAAAGATAGTTGGGGAAAAAGTAAAATGAAACTGAAAGGGGGGAAGAAATGGAAGTGTTACAATTAGTTAATTGGGCTCCGTTCTTGTGGTTGTAGCTGTATCTCCCCCACTGTGCATGGAGTTCTTCTCCATATCAAAGACCATTGAATGCCTGGAGAATTGGAACCACTGTTTATGGAGTGCTTTGAAGATGTAAAGTACTGTTTAAATGCTAAGTATTATTATTATTATTGCTTTAAATTTTAAATACCTTTTATTTATTTATTTTTTTTTGGTGCTGATGAGAATTTTTCATATGTTTGCCATTTTTATTTTATGCTGAAAGGGAACTTGTCTGTTAAATCACACCTCTATTCAGGCTGGGGTGGGGCAAGCACTCCGACATACCTTTGGAATATGGAACCGAATTCACCATTCTGTCCTTGTAAATTGTGTTCTCTGGGAAGATGAACGCTGTCAATCCGATGCTGTCAGTTTATGTAAGAACATGTCTCAAGATCTAATTGAAATACAGTCTCTTTCCAGGCAGGGTTGATAGAGTTATCACATTACAGATTTTATTTGACTCTGCATCTCAATTCATTCCTTTGTATAGTTTCCAGATTTCTTCATAAAACAGAATTAGACACAGTCTTGACATTAGAATTTCACGAAGAAGCAATCAAATCCAAATTACTTCGAAGAAGGAAAGGACTATAAAAGTGACTAAACAAAATGAAAGGGAAAAAACCTTCTGGAGGGCTCTAGCTTGTGAATTAATTTTCTGATTTGGTCCTTGGGACAGGTCCAACTTAATTTAGGAGGTTGACCGACTTAAAGACATGAAGAAAGACTTTTGCATATGTGGCTACTAAGGGCTTAAAGATAAATATTGTAAAGTTTGAAAGTTTTGTTTACTTTTCACTCTCTCAATTTTTTTTTTTTTGGCAAAGAACTCAGACAGTATGCCTCTCATGTGTTCACCGTGTGCTAATAGATTTTTTTTTTTTTTTGAGCATTAATGGGGAATTTTTTTAAATTAAAAAGTCATCAGGGCTTAAATGAATCATCCGGCATAAAACTTGGATGGAGAATGAAACACAGTCATTGGGCCTTTGCAATTTCCTATGGTAACCAAAGACCAAACTGTGTTTTAAAAACTCTTCTAGTAATGAGATTCACAAGAGGTCTCAAGTTACTAAGTAAGTGGCTTTGAGCCTCTTTTGAAACCGAAGTAAAGGAAAATCTCATTAATTTGAACTGTGCTAATAATGGAATTTGTTATAAGTCAGCCTGGCCTAAGCTGCAGTTTACCTTTGCTCTACCTGTGAAGAAAACTTTACCAGTATTACCATGTAAAGAAGGTTGTGTAAAGAATGTCTCATGTCTTTAAAGGAATAAACCGTTTTAAGGCTTTTAGCACCTCGTCTTACCCAAAGAAATTCCTGCCAAATCCAGATGAGTTTTAAATGTTGATTAGAGCAGCTGGGAAGTAATACTACTTGGGAACTCTTTCTTTGTCAAATTCTCCTCTGTACTCAAAAGAAAGAAAGGTTCATTTTGTTTAAGGATTCTAAACAGGCCCTTTAATGCAGACGGATCTCTTAACCTGCCCTTCATACATATTGTCATGAATGAATGAGGTTTTATTGAAGCAGTAGCAAAGATCTGTAATTACAACCACCAACAAAGGAAGGAATTCAATAAAATGCTCTTTTCCATGACACTTATATGTGTCAGGCCGTGTGCAGCACTTTTTAATTTCTTCATGCGGTGCCTGGTAACTAATAGGTTCTTACTAGATGGTCACATTTACTATTAAGTAATCTGTGTCTTCTTCCAGTTATGGGAGGACATTAACACTTGTTGACCTCATGGCTATCAATGGATGGATTAAAGGAAAAGGAGGAAAATATATGTACAGAAATAGATAATAGATGATAGGTAAGGATGGATGAGGGCTTCTCAGGTGGCACTAGTTGTAAAGAACCCGCCTGCCAGTGGAGGTAGATGTGCGAGACACAGGTTGGATTCCTGGGTTGGGAGGATCCCCTGGAGGAGGGTATGGCAACCCACTCCAGTATTCTTGCCTGCAGAAATCCTTAGACAGAGGAGCCTGGCAGGCTGTAGTCCATGGGGTAGCAAGGAGTTGGACACGACTAAGTGACTTAACCTGCACACATGCAGGGATGGATAGAGAGAAAAACACATGGATGGATGGATGGATAGATAGATGTACACAAAGCAAAGAAACAAGGAGAAGTGGCACTTTGGGCATGCTGGCCCAATGTCAGTGAATGGTTCTCTCCATCCAATCAAGAACTGTGGCAAGGCACAGTAGAAAGGTGGCCATGAACCAAGAATAACATAGCCTCTGGCGATTACAGCAAGCTGGCTTAGGAGTCTGTATTTGGTGCTCCTCTGATGAGGTTCCAAGGTCTTATTAAACTTCATTCAGTCATTTCCCTATCAGACAGATAATAGGTCATTCATTATAACTGCTTTCACTATTAAATATAAATGCTGTGATGAATATCCTTACAAATAGGCTCACTTCTAAAGGAAGTGAATAGATGGGTAGATAAATGATAGATGACAGGTAGACAGATAGATAGATAGAAGGGAATAAAGAAGGAAGGAAATAAACAACCAAAGAAACAATTGAATAAATGAATTATGGTATGTCCATACAAGAGAATACTACTCAGCAATAAAAAGGAATGAAGTATTGATACACAGCAACATGGATGAATCTAAAATTATTTATGCTGAGTGAGCCTTTCACAGCTTCAGTTTTCTTATCTGTGAAATGGGGATAGTAAGTAGTATTGTCCACAGACTGCCTGTGAAACAAAGGCATGAGAGGCTCAGCACGCTGCACGGCACACAGCAGGTACCGAGTGAAAGCTAATTTCATTTTAGTTTTTACATAGTAGTGAGGTGAAGAGCTTGGACTCCGGATTCAGGCTGATCCAAATTCAAACCCCAGATAGTTGCCCCTGGGCAAGTGACTTAATTTCTCCAAGCTTCCGTTTCCTCCTCTATAAAAGAGAAATGATGCAAACATGCTGGTCAGAAGTCTGGCAGGAAACAGAGGGCACACTGAAATGGAGTAATCTGAGGTGAGTTTAATATTAATAGATTATTTGCACAGCTGTGGGCAGGATTTGGGGCGATCAAGGCAGAGTGCAATACCTGGGGCTAGCAGAGGGAGGCGCTATTCCCGTCTTGGGTCTGTAGGAGCAAGGAGAACGGTTAATTCCAGAACCTGGAAAGGAGAGCTGTATGGAGAGAATCACCCAAAGTAGCCAGCCTATAGCCACACAGCAAGGAGGAGTCTGGAGGGGTGGGAGTGGAATTACTGCCCCCAATTCATTGCCTTTCTTCCTCTTTTCTTATTGTGCAAATCCAATCAGAGGCCAGAGTGCATGGGAGCCCACTGGTGCCATCCACCCATGTCAGCCTCCTGGGCTCAGAGCAAGGGTAAAGGGGGGCCACCAGACCTAGAGGGGCAAAGAGATGAAATGCAACATGCAAAGGTCCCACCTCATAGGATCAGTAGGATGAACTGAGTTCATGTCCATAAGGCATTTGCACATTATGAGGCTTTGCAGTCCATGCTTACCCCAGAACCCACCCCAGCCTGGGTTCTTGAGGTTGGTGCCAGGCCAGCCTTGACCCAACCTACAGTGCTGGGAATGCAACTGAGCTGATCTACTGCTACATTCTGTGTTTACTTAGAGAAAACTTGGCAGCTGAGAGCAAGGAGAGGTTGACTGTGGTTTTCTGCAACAGCTGAGGGGTGGAGGGGAGGTGGAGAGAGGGGAGCTGGAATCTATTAGGATGCCTGAAAGCCAAGAGACCCCAGAGCCTAGGAATCTGAGAAGAGTCCAGGTCGAGGGCCGAGTCTGCCTGCATTCTCTTTGCCAAGGGGGCTGTGGATTTCGGGGACTGAGCAGCAAGCCCTGGGACCTCGTCTCCAGGGGGCCAGGCCACAGGGCAGCCCCCGGTGCTGGCCACGTGGAATGTGCCACTCTTGGAACTGAGGCTTTTGCTTTTCAAAATTGGCTTGTAAATCTCTGTATAGTTTTCAGGGTTTGGGAATTTTATTTTATCTGGATTAAAGTCATGTTCTGCTTTGGCATCGGAAGGCGTTTATGACTGTTAAAACAAGAAATGAAAAATATAGGCCTGGAATCGGCAAGGCTGCCTCCTGCCAGACTCCTGGGGATTTGTCTTGGGGGCCAGGTTGAAAGTTTTCTGCCCCTTCCCCTGCCTGCTCTGGTCTTTCTTGGTCAAGCGAGAGCTGACTGAATCCGAGCAGTGAATACAGCGCAGGGCGAGTCCATCAGGAAGAACTCCTCTCTTTTTCCTTAGGTGAGCTTTACCACTTTGCCTCCTTCTGGTTCCACCTCCCCTCACAGCACACCCTCTTCTAGGTCATTGTTTAAAGGACTTTCTCACTGTCACTGTCACTTGGCTGCACTTGGTGTAGGGGGCAGATGGCTTAAAACTTTTGCTTCATCATTTTGGGATAACTTTGAACACCCCAAATCGCAATTTTGGGCAAGATTGAAATAACTGCAATTCCAGCTTCTTTGGCCTACTTTGCCATCTTCTCTGTTCCCTCTGGCTTTTAAAACACACACACACACACTTCTTTCCTAATGGCAAAAGTTATAGATGCTTCATGAAGAACACTTGAAATGCAAAGAAAAGCACCAATGGGGGAAAAGAAAGCAAAAAATCATGAGGGAAAGTCACTCAAGCTTTTGGCAAAGATTGTTCCAGTATTTTTCCTCTTCTCCATTTATCTATCATTTATCTATTTTAAAAGTATCACAATGTGCAATCTTGTCGCCCGTATTGTCACTTATATGTTGGGAGAATCTTTGTATTCCTACAGATAATGTATTTTATGACAGTAACAATAAGGGTTGCCATTTATTAAGCACTGTGGTTTAGAACTCAGCCTTTGTAGACAGAGATTTGGGTTCCAATCTCAGCTCAGTCAATGTCTAGCTTCGTCTTTGGGCGAGTTACTTAATCTTGCTGCGTGTAAGGAGGTGTTAATATATAGTAAGTGTTCAATAAATTCCAGTTCATTTTCCTATGGCTGTGTTCAGCAGTGATCCATATAAGACATTTGTCTGTGTTTTTCTTTTCATGAGAGTGTTACATGCAGCATCCTCTCTAAACCAGAACTTTGCGTTCCACAGCATTTGTTTCACGGTAAGCAGCTAGCTGATTTTCAACTTCTATCTTCCCTCAAGAACACACGACAAAATTGGCAGTCTATACTATGCAAAAACTCACCCAGAAATGGGAGAGAGGGACATTTGCACAAGCTGGGTTGTGTCTACAGAATTAGAAGGCACAGTTGGACTAATTTTAGTGCTAAAAATTGGAAACATTGGAATCATGCTTCATAGGGAAGGCAAATTCTCAAAAGTGGCGAAAGGAACCCTCAGGAAGGTTAGAATTGGGTACCATCCCCTCAAGGTTTGGGCACCAACCCAAGCTGTATACAGGTCTCGATTTGGCTGGGAGTTGAAAGGTTCAGGCGGGAAAGGGTTAACCGTCCTTCCAGCCTTCAGGTTAGCAGTGACCAGGAAGGTCTCCTTCACGTGCCCCTTCATTGTCTTGGCTTTCCCGGCTATCTGCTGTCCATTGTGTGGCCAGAGATAATTTTGATCCCGTGACTGGGCAGTTGCTGTGTCGGGGGGCCGCTGGTATTTTGTCCTTTGGGATTTCTGAGAGGCACTGGCCTCTGTGATTGGCCTCACGTGGGCAAAAGCTGCACACAACTCACTTTGTATCTGAGGAGCCAGAGCAGGGGCCTTACTCCTTTTTTGTCGCAGCCAATCAGGCTGGGGCTGAGAATTTATGAGTTGAGGGGGAACCACTTGGAAGAAAGACGCCCTTGTCTGCAGGCCTGGCCATTGCTTGCTGGTGTGTGTGGGGCGGCTGGGAGGGGGTGGGCCGGCAACCCTGGGGATGGATGGGGGAAGAAAGGAATCTGAGCAACCAGGGTCAGAAGTCTTTCTGGGAGCAGGAAAGAAAACTGAGCAGGTCGCCTTGCAGGTGGGGAGCCAGAGCCCTCCCCAAGGGTCAGGGAGGAGCAGGAACATCGCATTTGCCTGCAGACCCCATTCCTCCACGAGGGCAGAACCAGAGAGGTGAGGTCGAATTGCTTCTAGAATCAATCCCAGCAGTCAGTAGCCTAGACGCGGTAATATCTCCATGGAGGCAGCGAGGTACAGCTTCTCGTCTTGCTGGCCTTATACCTTTTGGCTTCTGATCTCTGAACCTCAGTTTCTTCATCTCTTAAAGGAGGTGGTTGGTTAATCACAATCCCCTGCTCACGGGACTTTGGGAGAAATGCGTGAAACACATTCAGTACAGCACCTGGTATGAAGTCAGTGCTGAATAAGTAGAAGCTATTATTAATGATGATATATTTGGTTTCAGAAGAGGGTAGTCTGTTTTCCTGAAAGCTCAAATTAAAGTTCATTCATTCACTGGTTCTTTCATTCACTGGTTCAGGTGATCAGTAAAGACTGATCAGGGACTTCTGGTTATTTTACTGGAGGTGATGATAATAGTAGCTAACACTTGTTTGGGGCTGACTGTGAGTTAGGCTCTACTGCCAACCCTTCATATATATTAACTTGCACAGGCTTCACAAGCAGACCATTGGGTGGGAACAGTTTCTCCTAATACCTGAAAGTAGAGTGTTCCTATGACACTTTGTAAGCCAATATTGTTTAAAGCAAAGAAGCTATTACCTTAGGATACATCTTGCTCAGCAAAAAGCAGAGACATCACTTCGTTGACCAAGGTTCGTATAGTCAAAGCTATGGTTTTTCCAGTAGTCATGTACAGATGTGAGAGCTGGACAATAAAGAAAGCTGAGAGCCAAAGAACTGATGCTTTCGAACTGTGGTGCTGGAAAACATTCTCAAGTGTCCCTTGAACAGCGAGGAAATCAAATCAGTCAATCCTAAAGGAAATCGTTCCTGAATACTCATTGGAAGGACTGATGCTGAAGCTGAAGCTCCCATACTTTGACCACTTGATGTGAAGAGCCAACTCACTGGAAAAGACCCTGATGCTGGGAAAGATTGAGGGCAGGAGGAGAAGGGGGCAACAGAATATGAGATGGTTGGATGGCATCACTGACTCAATGGACAAGAGTTTGAGCAAACTCCGGGAGATAGTGAAGGACAGAGAAGCCTGGCATGCTGCAGTCCATGGGTCACAAAGAGTTGGAATGACTGAGCGACTGAACAACAACACATCTTGTTCACATGGACTTCCCTGGGAGCTCATCAGTAAAGAATCCACTTGCCAATGAAAGAGACTCAAGTTCGATCCCTGGGTCAGGAAGATCCTGTAGAGAAGGAAATGGCAACCCACTCCAGTATTCTTGCCTGGGAAATCCCATGGACAGAGGAGCCTGGTGGGCTACAGTCCATAGAGTTGCAAAAGAGTTTGGATACAACCGAGCGGCTGAGCACACCTGAACATCTTGCTCACAAATTCACAAAATAAATTGAAATAAAGCACAGATGCTCACACAGTTCAACGCTGTGGCAACTTGATGCTGAGATGCCAAGGGTAGTTTCTGGAGAAGATTGGAGCTGCCACTACTGCTGCTTGGGGGCACCTGTTGCCTCTATAAACAACCAAACAGCAAAACAAACAGTGAACACTGTTTTGGCTTTTAGCCTTTTTTCTGTAAAAGTGGAAGTCTTCTTCAGATTTCTTTCGGTTACTGATGTACTGATGGGTACTGGTGTGGGTCTTTGGTAAAGTGAAGTAGTACGAAGCAAACTTCTGATAAGCAGGGGACACCTGTGTTGAGAAAATGAATTTGTCCAGGATCACATAGCTAGTAATATTAGAAGCTGAGATTTGAACTAATGTCTGCCCACCTCTCAAGTCTGTGTCTTAAACACTCTGCTAGCTCTAAACTAAGAAAACAACACATGACTTCTGTCCACTAGAACTTTCTGCAATGATAGAAATATTTGCTATCTGTGCTGTCCAGTTCAATGGCTACTGAGGATTTGACATGCAGCTAATGCAACCAAGGAACTGGATGTTGAAGGTTTTGTTTTAATTTGTATTCATTTCAATGTAGATTTATATAGACACAGTTGGCTGGTGGCCATTGTATTAACCAGGACGGTTCTAGGAATTCAGAGTCTAGGTGGAGCCATTTGTGTTAATGAAGGCAGTAAGTGTTATGCTATCAGTTCAGTTCAGTTCACTCGCTCAGTTGTGTCTGACTCTTTGCAACCCTGTGGACTGTAGCACGCCAGGCTTCCCTGTCCATCACCAACTCCCAGAGCTTGCTCAAACTCACGTCCATCAAGTCGGTGATGCCATCCAACCATTTCATCTTCTGTCGTCCCCTTCTCCTCCGGCCTTCAATCTTTCCCAGCATCAGGGTCTTTTCCAATGAGTCAGTTCTTTGCATCAGGTGGCCAAAGTACTGGAGTTTTAGTTTTCATCATCAGTCCTTCCAATGAATACTCAGGACTGATTTCCCTTAGGATGGACTGATTTGAACTCCTTGCAGTCCAAGGGACTCTCAAGAGTCTTCTCCAACACCACAGTTCAAAAGTATCGATTCTTTGGCGCTCAGCTTTCTTTATAGTCCAACTCTCACATCCATACATGACTACTGGAAAAACCATAGCTTTGACTAGATGGAGCCTATGGTTCTGCCCAAGTTCCAAGGGCATAGAGAAGTCAGCATCGGTGTTGGGTGGTGCCTGTGGCCAGGTCAGGGGAGGCTTCCCTGAGAAAAATCTTCTCTGAGCCAAGTCTGGAGGAAGGAGGAGCTGGCAGGAGGGGAGGTATTCTCAAATATACCCACATAGGCTGGGTTTCATAGCACGGATGGTGCTCAGTGAGGACTTTGGTGGAGACTGAAACCTGTAAGCAAGACCCAGGGTCTTCTCTGAACTACAGAATAACCAGAGCTTCCCCCTGAAGGATGAAAGAATATTGGATTCAGGAATCTGTTCACTGTGTTGTTGTTGTTTTTCTTCAGTTTACAGGTATCAGCTTGTGTTTGGCTTCTAACCATCACCTCTCTGAGGATGTGAAAACACCAGGAAAACAAATCTGAAAGATTCACCAGCTCATCAGAATGCTTTGTCAATATCATGTGAAGCTAAATGTCCAAGAATCGTGAGCCAGCTGTAGGCAGACAAAAGAGTAGTAATAATAATAAGGATAATGATGATAATAATGAAAAACAGTTACCACTTATTAAGACACTTACTTTGTGCCAGACCCAATCTTAAGTGCTTTCGTGTATTGATCGTCTCACACAGTCTTACAATCTATTCTCTACATGGCAGGAGAGTGGCCTTTTTAAGACATAAACTCTAAATCAGATCATGCTAGTCTGTGGCTAAAAACCCTTAAGTGGCTCCCCATTATATTTAGAATGAAATCAAAGTTTCTGGCCCCGGCCTGCCACGTTTGTCCCCTGTCTACTTCTCCCCGTCTGCTTCCATCTACGCACCGAGCTCCAGACACATAGGAACACTCTCTGGTATAAAGCGCCAAGCTATTGTCTGCCCCAGGACAATATTCACCCTTACCCTCCACTAGAATGAATGTGCCGGCGGAGAACAAGGACTTTGTTTCTTTGCTCACTATTGCATCATTAGCTCCTATGACGGTAAGAACTCAATAAAAATATGTAATTGAAAACATTTCAATCCGATGTACTAGGCATTATTATTCTCATGTAACAGATGAAGAAATTGAAGGTCGGAGTAGTTCATTTGCTCGAAGCCACACGGTTTGTGAGTTTCTGACTCTGTAGCTGGAGGAATCTGTCCATTTCCTCATCAGTCAGCCGTGCCGAGGCTGCACACCTACCCCTGGAGGAAAAGCATCCTTCAAGTTGTGGTTTTCATTCTTTCACTCTGCAAAGAGTCCTGGTTTGCCTCACTTAGTCCTTTATTGCCTGGACCTGTCTATATAATAAGAAATCCTAGCCTGCATAATAACCCAGTCTTCTTCTGGCTTTTACTTTATGTTTTTCTCTGATCATAAAAATGAGTATTGGAGACAGACTGGAAAGTATAGGAAAAACATATAAAGAAGCTGGGGGAAAAAAAATCACTCATGACTTTACAACCCAGAGGCAAATGGGTTAACGCTTTGGTTTCTTGATTGCCAATCTTTTCTATGGTCCTGATCTCATCATCTGTATGTAATTTTGTCTCCTGCTTCTATCCCTTAACGCTCTATCTTCAGAGTGTTCTCGAGGCATTGCAAAGTTTTCATACGCATTAAAGCTAATGGTTGCGTAATACTCCTTCACTTAGGTACACTCAATTGACTCAATCATTTCTTTTAATTGGGAGGGGGGGTGAGATTCCCTTTTCTTATCTTGCAAAGTTAGTAAGTCAAAAATAGGGCTTAAATGTAAGGAGGCACATACTACATTTATGACTTAAATATAAAGAGACGCTTGGAAAATTATGTTTCCCTTTTGAGATCAGAAAAAGGCACGTTTGGGTTTCCCTGGTGATTCAATGATTAAGAATCCACCTTGCAATGCAAGGGACAGTGGTTTGATCCCTGGTCCAGGAAAATCTCACACGCCACAGGGCAACTGAGCCTGTGCACCACAACTGCTAAGCCCTCGCTCTGGAGCCCACAAGCTCCAACGGTTGAGCCCATGAGCCACAACTACCAAAGGCCCGCATGCCCTAGTACCTGTGCTCTGCAACAAGAGAAAGGGCTTCCCTGGTGGCTCAGACTGTAAAAAAATCTGCCTGCAATGTGGGAGACCCAGGTTCCACTCCCAGGTTAGGAAGATCCGCTGGAGAAGGGAATGGCAACCCATGCCAGTATTCTTGTATGGAGAATTCCATGGGGTCACAAAACAATGAGAAGCCCTTGCACCACAACAAGAGAGTAGGCCCCCCTCACCACAACTAGAGAAAGCCTGCAAGCAACAATGAAGAACCAGCATAGCCAAAAATAAATACTTTTTTTAAAAAAAAAGAAAAAGGCACATTTGTATGTCATCAGAATAATTATTGCTATTATTTTATCATTTCCTGAGGTTTCATAGTATATTACACTTGCAGATATTCCAGAGAAAATCGTGGATTATACCTAAATGTCTTTCAGTTCAGTTCAGTTCAGTTGCTCATTCGTGTCCGACTCTTTGCGACCCCATGAACCACAGCACGCCAGGCCTCCCTGTCCATCATCAACTCCGAGTCCACCCAAACCCATGTCCATCGAATCAGTGATGCCATCCAGCCATCTCATCCTCTGTCATCCCCTTCTCCTCCTGCCCTCAATCTTTCCCAGCATCAGGGTCTTCTCCAATGAGTCAGTTCTTCGCATCAGGTGGCCAAAGTATTGGAGTTTCAGCTTCAACATCAGTCCTTCCAATGAACATCCAGGACTGATCTCCTTTAGGATGGACTGGTTGGATCTCCTTGCAGTCCAAGGGACTCTCAAGAGTCTTCTCCAACACCACAGTTCAAAAGTATCAATTCTTTGGCGCTCAGCTTTCTTTATAGTCCAACTCTCACATCCATACATGACCACTGGAAAAACCATAGCCTTGACTAGACAGACCTTTGTTGGCAAAGTAATGTCTCTGCTTTTTAATATGCTGTCTAGGTTGGTCATAACTTTCCTTCCAAGGAGTAAGCGTCTTTTAATTTCATGGCTGCAGTCACCATCTGCAGTGCTTTTGGAGGCCAGAAAAATAAAGTCAGCCACTGTTTTCACTGTTTCCCCATCTATCTGCCATGAAGTGATGGGACCGGATGCCAAGATCTTAGTTTTCTGAATGCTGAGCTTTAAGCCAACTTTTTCACTCTCCTCTTTCACTTTCATCAAGAGGCTCTTTAGTTCTTCTTCACTTTCTGCCATAAGGGTGGTGTCATCTGCATATCTGAGGTTATTGATATTTCCCCAAAGCAAATGTTTTAGGGCTGTGTTGACTCTTGGCAAAATCCCTTTGGTTGCCTGGTCACCAATACTTTCTTAGCCACTATTCCTTCCCATGATGGGATCCGGACGGTAAAGAACACACCCTCCTGCCAATACAGGAGATGTAAGAGACACGGGTTCAATCCCTGGGTCAGGAAGATCCCCTGGAGAAAGGCATGGCAACCCACTCCAATATTCTTGCCTGGAGAATCCCATTGACAGAGGAGCCTGGCTGGCTACAGTCCATGGGGTCACAAAGAGTCGGATACAACTTAAGTGACTTAGCACATAGCCCAGCTTTCCACGATATAGCCACGGGCAAGTCCCTCCTCTTGCCAGTGATTCGTTCCCTGGGGGCCACATGACCCCATTCTAGCGACTGAGACAGTGAACGTGGGGAAAACTTTCCTTGCTCCAGGAGGTAGAGTGAAAAATTGCTGGGATTCTAGAGGCCAGAAACCAGGGTTCAAGGTCCAGCGTTAGGGCCTAACCATGTCACGTGCCTTTGGTCATGTCACTTCTCTTCCCTGTGGAATGAGGATCATAGTCCTTGCCTCAGAGAACTGTGAAGGTCAAATGAGGCATCTGACAGGGAGGTTGTGTACTAAACTCAAAAAGGCCATAAAGTTGTTTGGAATGCTTATGACCCAATGAGTTATGACCACAGTGGCTATTTAAAAAGACTTAAAGGTCAGTAGAGCCAATGTTCTCCAGCTCAAATCTTTTAAAGACTTGCTCTTGTATAAGACGTTATATATAAACCAGATTAGCGGGTCCTCTGCTCGTCATAAACTCATGGGGATTTGAAAGAGTGGGTGTAGCAGGCTGTGCTGGTTGCCTACCCAGTATCCATGTCCTACTTTGCTCTGTCCTACAAAAGATCTGTTGGGGTCAGGCATTCGCCTTGTCCCCATTCAAACATGACTCAGGGCGAAGTGACTCCACCCCCAACTGCAGGGGTGGGCCTGATTGGTCAAAGAATAGTCCCTCCTCTTGCCAGTGATTGGTTCCGTAGGGGCCACGTGACCCCATTCTAGTGACTGAGACCTTGAGTGTGGGGAAACCGCCCCTTGCTCCTAACAATTTATGACCAGAAAGGAGTGTTTTGTTCTCCTCTGGATGCCCCACCTTGAACTCTGGTCGCCATCTTGCTATCAGAATTGGGGATGAAGGCAACGCGGACAGAGGAGGGGTCCAGAGAATGATGCCGGATGTGTTAATAACAACAACAACGACAACAACAATAATAGCAGCAAACACTTTTTGAGCATTTGGAGCTTTACAGGTACTATTCTAAATGTATTATAGGCTTTAGCTTAGGGGGGCGGCTGCACCTATTTTTATGGCCCGTGAACCTAAGAATGGTTTTTATATTTTCTAATGGTTAAAGAAACAATCAAAAGAACAGTATTTCACACCACATGAAAATTACATAAAGTTCAACTTTCAGTGTCCATAAATAAAATTTCACTGGACCACAGTCATGCCCACTCATTTATCTGTTGTCTACCGTTGCATTCATGCTGCAACAGCAGAGTTGAGTGGTTGGGCAGAAACTATCAACTATCTTGCCAAGAGCGAAGCCTAAAATATTTACTACCTGGTCCTTTATAAAGTTTGCCTGCCCTTGATTTAGCACAGACAACAGTGCTATGAGTTAGTGTACTATTTCTAGCCAGTTTTTAACAGATGAGAAAAATGTGTCTCAGAGAGGTTAAGTAATTTGCCCAAGGTCACACAGCTATTAAGAGCTGGACTTGAGATGCACTACCAAACAGTCTCGCTCTAGAGCCAGTGTTCTTAACCTCTTTGGGAAAGAACCTGTATTCGCGATGACATTGTTGAGATGTTGAGTCAACCAACCCCAAGCCTGCCTCCCTTGGGATTTCCAGATTGAAGCGGTACTGTGTTAGCAAAACCGGTTTGAGACTGTTGTTTCTGTTCTTCGCAGGTGAAAGCCTCCCAGCTAATGCCATGAGGAAGCACCTTAAAGAGGTAAGAGCAGAAACGGAAGGCAAGCTCTTTGGACCAACTGCTTTCTTTCCTCAGTCAAGAGAGTAAAAGCTTTCTTTCTCCAGGCAGTTCAAGTCTCCACAAGTTCTTCCCTTTAAAAGAGATTACGAAGGAAATCCTATTTTAGGATTGCTGCTGCTTTTGGCAATCTGCAATATTAGCCTGATGAGGAATTACACTCGCTAATAAAATATCTCAAGTTGGGTTGAGTCTAATTGTTGCAAGTGCTGGTTGTAATAGCCTGTCACCAGGACTTCTATGCCAGTGCATCCCTCGCTTGGCTACAACCCATGTGGAAAATCAATTTCCTCTAAATGTTTGAAGAATGGCACAGAAGGACCTGATTTCTTTTCCCTCTACTGGAGTCAATCTGGAGATAGTGAGCCTATGCCACTGCTGCTGCTGCTAAGTCGCTTCAGTCGTGTCCGACTCTGTGCGACCCCATAGACGGCAGCCCACCAGGCTCCGCCATCCCTGGGATTCTCCAGGCAAGAATACTGGAGTGGGTTGCCATTTCCTTCTCCAGTGCATGAAAGGGAAAAGTGAAAGTGAAGTCGCTCAGTTGTGTCCGACTCTTAGCGACCCCATGGACTGTAGCCTACCAGGCTCCTCCGTCCATGGGATTTTCCAGGCAAGAGTACTGGAGTGGGGTGCCATTGCCTTCTCCGAGTGAGCCTATGAGATGAGTGAAAATAGCTATGATTACAAGATGCAGGGTAGAATGCCAAGCTGAGCAAAGCCTGATCACAAGCTCTGAGTTCTAGACTTTATGTCGTGAGACCACAGACAATTACATTTGTGTCCCAAATCAACATGCTCTTGAAAAGTCACAGAACAGAAAGGATCTGACTTCAGCCCAGCTATTTCACTTCTAGGAATCTCTTCCACTGAAAAACTCCTACAGGTAGGCAAGAATATACAAACAGGGTATTCCTCACAACCTCCTTTGTGAAGGTGAAAAACTGGAGGTAATATAATTATCTGACAAGAGGAGACTGGTTAATTAAAGGGTGATATTTCCAGGCTATGTACCCATTAAGAAGAAACAGATAAATCCATATGTATTCATGTGGAAAGATTTTTGTGATATGGTATTGAGTGGAAAAAAAGAAAGCTGAAGACCAGTATGTATAGTATAAGTTTGTTTTGGTTAAAAAAAATGTGCACATTTATATGCAGATGCTTATACATGTAGAAAAAGGTATGAAGGGATACACACCAGGTTATAGATGGTGGTGGCTAAACCCAGAAAGTGGGATTAGTGCAGATGAGAGGGAAAATGTCCCTTCTATATTATTGGGATTTTTTACGAGAGTATATGAGTTTGACAATGATAAAGGAAATAAAGAGTTGACTTTCTGGCATGTATGAATAACACTGTACTCACTACCATTTCTGAGGGTGCAGAGAATCAGCCTCGGTTCCACAGCGCTTACCATCCAATCAAGTCACAGATGCAAGTCTGTTACATAGCCTAATCTGATGGGTCATAGCTCCTCTTAGTTTATAGTTGTCCCAAAGAGACTTCAACCGTAGCTATCTGCCTGCCAAATCAGAACCAACCCAAAATGTCCTGCTACCAAGGCCAGAATTTAAAGACTTACTTTAAAAATCAATGGCCAAAAATATGTAACATAAAATGTACTATTTTTAACCATTTTCAAGTATACAATTCAGTGGCATTGGGTACATTCACAGTATTAAGCAACCACCAGCACTGTGTGGTTCCAGAACTTTCTCATTACTGCAAAAAGAAACCTCAGGGACTTCCCTGGTGGTCCAGTGGTTAAGAATCTGCCTTCAAATGCAGGGGATGCTGGTTCGATCCCTTGTCAGGGAACTAAGATCCCACATTCCGTGGGGTAACTAAGCTTTCCTGCCACAACTAGAGAGCCCGTGCTGCAATGAAAGATCCAATATGACGGAATGAAGATCCTGTGTGCTGCAACTGAGACCTGATGCAGCCAAATAAATAATTTTTTTGAAAAAGGAAACCTCATACAAATTAGCAGTCACTCTCCACTCCCCTCTGCCCAACCCCTCTAAAACCACTAACCTGCTTCCTGTCTCTATGGATTTGCCTATTCTAGACATTTCATACAAATGGAATCATACCATATGTGGCTTTTTGTGTCTGGTTTCTTTCATGTAACATGATGTTTTCAAGGTTCGTCCATGTTGTAGCCTGTATCAGTACTTCATTCATTTTTATGGCTAATATTCCATTGTATGGATAGACCACAATTTATGTGTTCATCAGTTGATCCACATTTTAGATGTTTTTATCTTTTAGATATTATGAATAATACTATGAACATTTCTCATACATATTTTTGTTGAGCACCTGTTTTCTACTCTTTTGTGTATACACACGGGAATGGAATTGTGGGGTGATATAGTTAACCTTATCAAGATTTGCTTTTAAAATCTCATAGAGCTTCCTTGACCATAGAGGACATAGCTTGAATGAGAAAAACTTCCCCTAAGTTCTCCTAAGTTTCTCTATCATGTCCCCTGAGTCTAGGCAGTCAAGTACATAGATGAAGATAATTACTACGTAATTACCTTATCTATGCTTTAAAAACCATCTGTTAAGATCTCACTTCTAGGATATTCCAAATATTGCTATCACATGAGCATTTGGGGAACTGTTATTCAAAGTACATTAAACAAATGGTTAACCCAGGATTTCTCTCGAAAGTTTCACTTTCTGTTACCACTTATGGAAATTCAATAGTTCTGACTATTACTAAGCACAATGGCACTAACTTTGAATTGCTGAAACACCAGACCAGGTGAGCAGGATCTTGAAATCCTTTTGCTCAATGGTAGCTTGCAATTATCAGTGTATCTTAAGATGGGCTTAACTTGGGATCAGTAAAACCATAGTAGTTAAGTTGCTTTGGGACAGTAGGACCTGGATTCAAGTCCTGACTCTGCCATTAACTAATTTACCCTGGGAAAGTCACTTAACCCTTCTGGGTCCCCCAGTTCTCTCCTCTATAATATGGTTATAGGACATACTTCATGGCTCATTCAACAAACATTTATTCTACACCTATACAAGCATTTACTGACCAAAACACAGCAGTCCCTGGTCTTGTGGGGAGAGGCAAAAAATAAACATAACTAAAAGTAATTATGAGGTAGTTAGATGGTGATACATTTTATGAGGAAAAAAGAGACCAGGAGGGCTAAGGGAGGGTCTGCATTTTAAATGGTGTGGTCAGCATAAGCCTCCCTAAGAAGGTGACATTTGAACAAAGACTTGAAGGAAGAAAGAGGATAAGTCATGTGGGTAACTGGAAGGAAGAGGAACAGGTATGCAAAGGCCCTGAGGCAGGAATGTTCTCCCACATTCACAGAAAGTTGAGGAGATTGACTGGTGTGCTGGGCCCAGCGTGCATTTGGGGGAGAACAGAAGAAGCTGATTTTGTGGGCTTTTGGGGAAGGACTTTGGATTTTACTCTGAGAGAGAAAAGGAGCCCTTGTAGGCTTTTGACCTGAGATGACTTTTACCTCAAAAGCATCATTTAATCTGCTCTGTTGAAAGTAAACCACAGAGAGACAGGGGCAGCAGCAGGAAGATCAGTTAGGTGCATTCTGCAGTAACGCAGGTGAGACAAGGTGGTGGCATGGAGATGAGAAATGGCAGGACTCTGAATATATTCTGAAGGCAGAACCAACATAATTTCCTATTGAAAGGATTAAATAAGATAATGCAGGCAAAGCTCTCATCACAGAGCCTGCATGTAGTTAATACAAAATAATGGTAGCCGCCTTTATTATCAAAGTGGGCTTCTTATAGGGGAAGATTAGGAGCTAAAAAGAAAGTGAGCAGACTTGCGTTGTGGTTAATAATCTGCCCACCAAAGCTGGGGACATGGGTTTGATCCCTGGTTCGGGAAGATCCCACATGCCAAGGGGCAGCTAAGCCTGTGAGTCGCAACTGCTGAGCCCACGTGCCCTAGAGCCTGTGCTCCTCAACAAGAGAAACCATCTCAAATGAGAAGCCCACGCACTTCGACTAAAGAGTAGCGCCCTACTCGCTGCAACTAGAGAAAGCCCACACGTAGCAACAAAGACCAGGTCCAGCCAGAAATAAATAAATAAAAAGAAAGTGAGCAAAAGAGACCATATTCAGTTTCCAGTGTGATTTGCAGTGAGTCGTAAGGCCACCAAAGGTAAGGAGGCATTGACAGAATGAAAACAAGGGCTTCTGGACCTTCCAGAGAACTGGAAAACCCAAAGCAGCAAAAACTGACATAATTTAGGCCAAAAATAGAGATTTTAGATGTCAAGTTTTTCAGATAATTGCAAAAGCTTCCTTTTCGATGCAGTGGTAAAGAGTATGCCTGCCAATGCAGGGGTCGCTAGAGACTCGAGTTCGATCCCTGGGTCAGGAAGATCCCCTGGAGGAGGAAATGGCAACCTGCTCCAGTATTCTTGCCTGGAGAATCCCATGGAAAGAGGTACCTGGTGGGCTACAATCCATGGGGTGGCAAAGAGTCGGACATGACTAAGTGCACGCGCACACACACACACACACACACACAGTGTGTGGAAGGCAACATCAATCAGGGGAAAATGTTTGTTTCTAGATTTCCTCGCTTTGGAAATATTTACTGGTGATATCATTGCAGCCCAGGTATTTAATTTGGGGTTTTTGATTGAATGCCCAACTCCAGAATTCCTTTCAGGAAGAAGAGCCATTTGCCAGGAGACAACTGGATTCCTTGCAGCTCACCTTCTCTTTGTTCCAAATTTCAGAGACAAGATGAGAGGTCGTTTCTGAGACTGATAAAGATGGATTTTTCCAACGGGGATGCCAGCATTGCTCCTCGAGCCTCTGGTAATTACACCTCCTGGAAGCCCTCTGCCAGCCTCTTCCCATCAGACATCTGGCCCCAGCAGGAAGAAATGGGGACCAAGGCACTTATTTTGGTTTTGACATCGGCAAAGGAAGGCTGATTAAATTCATCATGAGAGCAGATGAAAACCTACCAAACTGTATCTCTCTCCGTTGTATCACCTGCATTTCTAGAGCGGGCAAAGGTCTTGCTTCCTTTTTTTTAAAATTTTACTCTGGATTAAGGTGTGATTTTTTTTTTTTTTACAGTTAATTAATTAGAAGATAATAATGCCAGTGAGCTTATTGTTAATTATTTGTATCTGTACTTAATATTTATAAGTGTGCTCAGTTCTTGCGAGCTAACATTTGGCTTGTCAGATGTGTTAGTCATTGTAATTAATTGAGCCCATGTATGTTCACTGGGTAGATTTATAGGAATAGCAGCAGATATGAAATGTCTTCACTACCCTTAACTTATCTTGACTTTTTGTTGTTGTTTTTTTTGACCACGCTGCATGGCATGTGAGATCTTAGTTCCCCGACCAGGGACTGAACCTGCACCCCCTGCAGTGGAAGCGTGGAGTCTTAACCACTGGACCACCAGGGGAGTCCCCTGCGCTAGACAGAGAACAACTTTGGGGGTTGGATCCTTTGGGTGATGGTCATTCTTTACTTGTCAGGCCTCTTTCCTCATTCCTCTTGAGATGGTCTTTTCTGTAAGACCCTCCACATCCTCTCTCTTGTGACTCCCCCCTCCTCCTTCATTTCCTTTGTACCACCAGGCCCAGCTGCCTTGCTTGTGGGGGTCTGGTGCAAAATAAAAATATGGATCCCCTTGGTCAGAAATAATGAGGAATTTCAAGATGGTGACAGCAAAGTATTAAACCCAATGTGAGGCCCTGGTGACTGCACAGGTCACACGCCAGTGAAACTGGCTTTGCATGCCATGGTCGTCTTTTGCTTTTTCCCAAAAGGCATCTTCCCGCCAGAAAGCACCCCATCACCCTTCTCTACAGCTGAAACAGGGCACAGCACCAGGAGGGGCTCAAGAAATGAGTAAAAGATTTTCCAAATGCAAGCCTGAGAAAGGCAGAGCATAATCATGGAGCTCTCCTGTTCTCTTCTAGATGGGTTGGGTTCTGTATTGATGTAGAGGTGGTGGTCACAGAGGGGTAAGTGTTAATCGCTCAATCGTGTCTGACTCTGTGTGACCCCGTGCACTGTAGCCCATGAGGCTCCTCTGTCCATGGATTTTCCAGGCAAGAATACTGGAGTGGGCAGCCATTCCCTTCTCCAGGGGATCTACCCCGACTCAGGGATCAAACCCGGGTTTCCTGCATTGCAGGCAGATTCTTTACCATCTGAGCCACCAGGGAAACCCATGGCGGTGGCAGGGGTGGGAGGTGGTTGAGATAAACATTTGTCAAAACTCATCAAACTAGACTTCAGAGGACTGCACTGCACTGAGGATCATTGCACATCAATTAAGAAACAGTGGGCCTAAAATAACCCCAATGGCTCCACATTACCCTCAAGACAGAGTCTTGTTTTTGTCACACAAGGTCCTTCTTCAGGGGGCTGTTCATTGTTTTTCAGCCCCACGTCCAGCACTTCTGGCCTCCCTGTTTTCTAGCTGTGCCCGCTGCTAGCGTCTGCCAGCTGCCCCATGCCCTTCCTACTCAACAGCTTCCCAGTGGCCCAGGAGTAAAAAGTCAAATACTAACAACCAGTATGGCATCAGCACCACGAAGGAAGGACTGAGGAGCTGAAGTGGAGTCCTGGAGCTTCCTGCTGTACCAGGTGTTAACCTTGTCTTCTCTGCATTATGGGAAGTTGATGGAGGCCCAGGGAAGAGAGGGTGAGTTGGAAGGTATGTGGTGGGCTGCAGGCACTGGCTATTTATCCATCAATACAAAGGTAGGGAGGAAAGCTATGACAAACCTAGACAATGTATTAAAAAGCAAAGACGTTACTGTGCCTACAAAGACCCATGTAGTCAAAGCTATGGTTCTTCCAGTAGTCATGTACAGATGTGAGAGCTGGATCATAAAGAAGGCTGAGCACCGAAGAACTGATGCTTTCAAATTGTATTGGAGAAGACTCTTGAGAGTCCCCTGGACTGCAAGGAGATCAAACCAGTCAATCCTAAAGGAAATCAAGGAAATCAACCCTGAATATCCACTGCAAGGACTGATGCTGAAGCTGAAGCTCTAATACTTTGGCCACCTGATACAAAGAGCTGACTCATTGGAAAAGACCCTGATGCTGGGAAAGATTGAAGGCAAAAGGAAAAGGAGGCAGCAGAGGATGAGATGGTTAGACAGCATCACTGACCCAATGGACGTGAATTTGAGCAAATTCTGGGAGATAGTGAAAGACAAAGTAGCCTGACATGCTGCAGTCCGTGGGGTCACCAACAGTCAGACACACCTTAGCGACCAAACAACAACAAAGGTAGTCAACCTGGCATAGCAGACTCCTGAACATCAACCCACTACCTAAAATGAAAGTCAGCCCTTTCTTCTCTGGCTGACACTTTCCTCCTCTTCCTTCAAGTCTCAGCTTACGGGTTTTCTCCTCCAGGAAGTCTTCCCTGACCCCATCTTCTCTCTTGACCTCTCCTTCCATATCTCTGTAATAGCATTTACCACACTGTTCTAGATGAATTGACATCTGTCTTCTCTAGCTGTTTAAGGCTAAGCCAGTGTCTTCCTAGTCCCAAAGTCCAATAAGGTGCTGACACAGAGACCTGGGTACACACGAGTGAAGGGGTTTTCTTTTGGCTTTCCTGGTGCGTGGTGCAGACAGAGATACACTCGTATGGAGGGATGTGTGAACGAGCGACTGAGTAAATGTCCCCCACACCTTATCTATCATTCCTTTAATCGAGGCAGTGGGGAGTCTTGGGACATGGGTTTGGAGAGAATGTATTGCTGCAGCTAAAAGGTCTCAGACTGTGGTCTCAGGCAACCCAGAGAGATCCTAGCCCTTGCTGACAGGCATGCTCAGGCAAGCGACTTGACCTTCCTGAGCATCAGATCAGGTCAGTATTGCTCTGACTTCACAGGGTTGTTGAGAAGCTCAAAGGCGATAATACCTGCAGAACACTTAGCCTTCAGCAGCTCTGACTCAAAGAGAAGTTGGATCTTGTTAGGGGGCCTGAATCGGTGGCTGTGGTCACCGGACAACAGGAAAAGAGGTCATCTGCCATTTGCAGCCGTCCTTGAATAAGCAGCTCTGATTTTTGCCTTCCGTGAGCTACCCAATCTCCTGGGTCAGGTGATTGCACAACAAAAGTGAACTTTTCTCTGCAATAAGAATATAACTATTGGCAGATGTCACTGAACCGAAATCTGGAAAACAATAAAAATGGGCATTTTCTTGTGGGCCTCCATCTTCCTGTTTCTGTGTAGGAAGACTCCAATTTCAGCCCCAAGAGAGAGAAGACAGTGGTCCTCAATCATAAAAATCAAGAGAGAAACCAACGCATTGATTGCCTTCCCAATCAAAACACCTTGTTTTCTGCCTTTCTGAATATTCCGCCCAAGAATAATTCTTGGCTAAAATGTGGCATAAATTGTCCCATTGCCCCATGCTTCCACCTCCTTCCAAACCACAGTCTCCCAACAAATCCTGAATTCCCAAGAAAAGGCAGTTTTGCATCCTGCCTGAGAACTCAGACTCCAGAGTCAGACAGACTGGAGTTCCAGTCCTCCCCTTACTGGTTCTTGGCTGTGAAATCTCCGTCAAGGCTCTCTCTCATAGTTTCTTTCCCACCCTGTTCGGTGAGGAAAGAACAGTGTCTATATGGTGGAGTTTCTGTGAGGACTAAGTGACACTAAGTGGCAGAACTTGCTGAGATTTCATGAAGTGTTGGTGGTTGTTATACTCATTGTTTTAAAGAGAGGATATGGGATGGCAAAAATATTTTAAATGCTTATAATAAGCCCTGCAGACCCACAAAATTTGGGAGAGACTCTCATTTTTATAAATCATTTCATCATCTCCTGATGTGGTAGGAAAGATTTAGAATCAGTTCCCTGGAATCTGGGAATGTGATCTCACTGGAAAAAGAATCTTTGCTGATGTAATTAAGTTAAGCATCTTGAGATAAGAAGATGTGAAGGGGCCCTAAGTCCAATACAAATGTCCTTAGAAGAGAAGGGGAGGAGACCTGTATGAAGGCCATGTGGGGACAGAGGCAGAGATTAGAGTGATACAGTCACAAGCCAAGGAATGCCAGCAACCGCTCAAAGACAGGGAAAGACTCTCCCCTAGAACCTTCAGAGGGGGCAGGAGCATGGCCTTGCCAACATCTTCACTTCTGGCCTCCAGAACTGTGGGAGGATACACTTCTGTTTTAAGCACCCTGTTTGTAATAACTTGTTACAGCCACCCCAGAAACTAACACATCTTATGGCATCTTTAATAGAGAATTCAATACCTTGCCTCACAGGGTTCTGAGAATAAAGAAGGTGATGCTGCAGGTTTGCTGCCTTGGGAGTTTTGTTAGAAGCCAGCATGGAGCCCTTACAGCCTGATCGTTGAGAGCAGGCAGACTTGGGTTCAAATTCCAGCTTCCCTTTTAACTGCTGTACAATCTTGGGCAGGTGACTCAACCTCTCTGAACTTCAGTTTCTTCATAGGTAAAATAGGAATTGTTGTTGTTGCTCAGTTACTCAATCATGTCTGACTCTTTGCGACCCCATGGACTGTGGCACACCAGGCTTCCCTGTCCTTCACTTTCTCCTGGAGTTTGCTCAAATTCATCTTCATTGAGTTGGTGATGCTATCTAACCATCTTATGCTCTACTGCCCCCTTCTCCTTTTACGTGGCTTCATTAAGTTACACAAGCCCTATTGCCAACAACAAGGCTGTGATCTGTGAAGGGGAAAATAGGAGTGGTAATATCCCTTTTAAAAAAAATATTTTATTATTTTTTGGCTGCACCACATGGCATGCAGGATTTTAGTTCCCCAACCAGGAATTGAACCCATGCCCCTTGCAGTGGAAGTAGAATCTTCACCACTGGACTGCCAGGGAAGTCTTTGGAGTAGTAATATCCTTATCTCATGCGATAATGGGATGATTCAGAAAATACATCCGAGGTGCCTGGTATGCAGAAAATGTGACGATGACTCTTTGGGGGAAATCCATCAAGCTCCTCACACACGTGGCAAGATGCTGATGTAGTTATGGAGTGACTGTGGCTGTGGGGAGCACACAAAACTAAATGGCATCGTGAATGGGTTGACCCCGAGGCCATTCCTGGTTAGCACAGCTAGAAGGAAGGACTTGGCTGTCTTGAGGTGCCTCATGAGACGGCCCACACTCAGGCCTCCTGCTTTATTGCTCTTGCTGAAATCAGAGGGGACAGAAGCCTTGAAAGCCAGCCCCAAGTGTTACTCTGTGTCTGCCAGGAATCTTCTAAAGGTGATGACTTTGAAACAGGCAGTGTTGGTTCCACGGCCGGTGCTGCTTCCTGAGTGTGTCTGTGTTCAGAAGGCCCCACCATCCGTGACCCTCTTACTTACTGCCTAGAAGGGGCACATCCTTTCCACTCAGTTAAAAGGACATTTTTTCCAATGAGAGCAGGTCATATTTCAAGTTGCATTGCCAAGGTATTGGGAGCCAGTAAAAGGGGGCATTTAACATCGTATTTATTTTGACTGGCAAAACAGGTCATGGCTGTAAAAGAAACAGCTCTTGAGAAGGAGGCAGCCTCGCCGACTCTGGGCTCACTCTTCCTACCCACACACACACTGTTTAAAGCATTCCAGCGCTGCTGCCAACCTTCCTGGCAGTGCTCTTATTTCTTTACATGTATGTTGCATTCCATCTGTTTAATGTACTCTCTGTGCCATTCGTGGATTTTGGCAAGGCCTGGCGAGGTGGCATGGCATGCTGAAGCTTGTTCTAAGCAAAACGGGGCACAAGGCAGAGGAAGGTTGGAGGCCGATGAAGGGGTCCTGTTTCCCCTTTGACTCGGGTGTGGGGGGGCGGCGCCTGGAGTTGCAAAGACTGAGGGGGAGTCGCAGAGCAGTTTTTTCTCCAGATGTGGTTGAATCACATGCGTGCCACTACAGCAGTTCATCCTTCGCGGGGATTTTGGGGTGTACTTTTACAGTTTCTGATACGTGGCCAGAAAAATTAAAGTGATGGAGGAGGGTAGCTGTGGGGAAGTTGACTCGTACTCATGAATCTGAGTTTCCACCTGGAAGTCTTCTAAAGCGAAGCCAGAAAATGCCAACACCTGGATCCGATGGGCCCAAGGCCTAAAGAAAACTGAACTCCATCTTTACATTATTCTCAAGAACCATTAAGTACTTGGTTGGAGAAGCTGAGGCGACGTGCTGTGATTTGGATCCTATTTCATCCACTTGGAAGACAGGAAAGCCAGGTTTATGTACCGCCAAAACATCTGGTGAATTCAGCTAAAGAGAAAACTCACCACTCCAGTTGTGGGGTGGGGGGATGGAGGTAGGGACAAAACCCTTTAGAAACAGTTGCTGGGTATTGGGTGACCAAAAACATCCTGTCGATTGACTCAAATGTTCACTTTTCCATTGGTTCCTGTCGAGTCCAACTCTTCAGAATGAGGAAACAATGGAGATTCTGGGCAGAGAAACAAAGATTCGGGGATTAAAAAGACACAGAAAAAAGACACCTTAAGAAAAAGTTTGAGTGCACTTTTTTTTTTTTTGAGTCCAGCCAAGAGTGTGAACAGAATCCCCGTGTTAAGAAATGGAATTACTCACCTGAATCAGGAGAGAGGACATGGTAAAGGAAAAAAATAAGATCCAGCCTCCTAATAAGAAACAGCCACATGTGGAATAAAATTAGTGCGAATTGTGTAATCCCAGTTGGCCAGTTGTAAGAACAGGGAGGAGGAGAAAGGAGGATGGGGAACATGTTTCAGATGTGATTCAACAGGTCCTGGAGCCTGTCCTGACCCTCTGGGTTGGAATTTCTGACTCCCTTCTCTGCCTTGACTCAGAATAGGAAACCGTATCCTGACCGCGCGTTTCTTTTTATAGAATTAAACTTTCTTGCCAACTTCCTCCAGAGCACAGGATCATCCCTCGTCTCTAAACAATACGCCAATCATCAGATGGAAGTGAGGGTGGCGGGGGGCTGGGCGGGGGGTACTGACCTGTTTGCACCAAACATAACCCAGGACCTGAGCAGAAGACAAACAACGGGAATGGAGCTTGGCTTTCATACCCGGCCTGGTAAATACAACATGTTCTTACAGGTTGGAAAACCGTCTGGCTCATCTTTTGTACTTTCTCTTCTTTCTCCCACTTCTTCTAACTTGGATCTCATCAGTCAGCTTTGACGTGGGCCAAGTTCACGTTTGCCAGATACTGAGTGGATAATGGATGGTTTGTAAGATTAGTAATAGGTTAGAGATGAGGAGTCAGGCAGCCAAGTGTATACTGGATGTGTGTGTTGAGATGACTTCTCCCGATTTCCCACCCAGCTCTGAGAAGGGCTGGCCATGTGCATCATGCTGGCCATGTGCACCCAGCTGGCCATGTGCAGAGGAGATCGAGGTGGTGGGGACAGAATCCCTTGGTTTCCATCCATTCGGTCGCCATATTTGTGCTGGGATGCAAGATTCCCAGGATACTCTCTTGCCTTGGCCAGTCAGTTAGTGGGGGTCATTTCTTGGGGTGTAAGACATACTGAGGCTTGAGAGGCCAAAGGGGACATTAACAGAAAGCAAAGTGTTTAGTAGTCCCTCATTAAAAATGGATTTTGTTTTCAATGCTTTTGAGGAAGGAACAGTGAAGTTGGAAACTGTGCTTGTAATTGGGAGCAGGTCTCCTGCCAGATTCTAACAGCTTCAAGGGATATCCAGTTTTAGGTTTACAGTACTACATTCTGGCTCATTGAAATTGCATCTAAACGTTGCCAGAATGTGTCATAAACTACAAAATCTGTACAGAAATGTATCGACATAATGGCTCTGTAACCTTAAGTCAGAGGGCTTGGGGAGCAGCGTTTGTTCCCAGCAGGATCATTCTTGCTTTGTCTCATGTCAGACTTGGGGCGCCTGGGACAATTATCATTCATGGGATTCCAACTCTGGTCTGACCAGTTCTCTCAGCTCTTAGGACACCATGCTAAAAGACTCTGGATATAATGCGTCTTCTTTCAGCTCCTCCATTGACCAAGCTCCCTCCCATCTCTGAACCTTTGCTAGTGATATTCCCGCTGCCAGGAACCCTACTTTCCTGGTTGATCCCCAATCCAGCCCTCAATTTACAGGCTGATTTTTCATGGAAGCCTTCCCTGACCCCTCAGAGTGGGTTCCTTTGTAGCTGTTTTAGCCCATTTGGGGCTTGTTGTTGTTCAGTCTCTCAGTTGTGTCTGATTCTTTGCAGCCCCATGGACTACAGCATGCCAGGTTTCCCTGTCCTTTACTATCTCCCAGAGTTTGCTCAAACTCATGTCTATTGAGTCAGTGATGCCATCCAACCATCTCATCCTCTGTCACCCACATCTCCTCCTGCCCTCAATCTTTCCCAGTACCAGGGTCTTTTCCAATGAGTTGGCTCTTCGCATCAGGTGGCCAAAGTACTGGAGCTTCAGCTTCGGTCTTTTCAATGAATATTCAGAGTTGATTTCTTTTACTGGTTTGACTGGTTTGATCTTTCTGTCCAAGGGACTCTCAAGAGTTTTCTCCATCACCACATTTCCAAAGCATTTGGGGCTGTTATAACAACCATGCCATAGACTGGGTGGCTGAAACAACAGACATTTATTTCACACAGTTCTGGAGGCCAGGAAATCCAAGATCAAGGCAGAGACGGTGTCTGGTGAGGGTTCACTTCTTGGGTCATAGACGGCTGTCTTCTTGCCATGTCCTCAAACAATGGAGGGTGTGAGGGGCTTTCTGGGGTCTCTTTTGTAAGGGCACTAATCCTGCTCATAAGGACTCTGCCTTCATAACCTAATTGCCTCCTGCCTTCATGACCCCACCTCCTGAGACCTTCACGTATATCAGCATATATCAAGACTGTCACTTAAAACTTCTGTTTCACGTCTGATTAGAGCTGCAACTTCTCAAACTATCACTGGGTGCACACAGGAGGTGTCAACATGCAGAGTCTGATTTAGCTGACCTAGGGTGGGGCCTGAGTGTCTGCATTTCTAACAAGCTCCCAAGTGACACTGATGCTGCTGGTCCATGGACCATACCCTGAGAGCAATGGTACCAACCTCTCTCACTCACAGTTCCATGAGAGAAGAAAATCTGACAGAAAATGAGTTGAGCTTCTGTTTTCTCATTTCTCTAAGGATGGTGCTTAACTAGAAGCATTGACTAGAAGTTAGTTCCTTACACATCTTGTCTGCCTTAAGGTTAGGCTTTTCAACTTCCATACGGTTGACATTTGGGGTGAGGGGCTGTGTATCATGGGATATTTAGCAGCATTCCTGGCCTCTACCCGCTGGATGCCAGTAGCACCCTCCTGCAATTGTGACATCCAAAAAGTTCTCCAGACATTGCCCAAGAACTCCTGTCTTAGGACTTTAGGGCAGCTTTCTCTGGCATGCCCGGCTGAGAAAAGTGGGAAGTCAAAGAGAGTGTTTTGTTCATGACTACAGGCCCATTGTCTAGCACAATGCTCTCTATATGGCAGGCCTTCAATACGTGTTGATTGACTGACTGACTGAATGAATGAATGAATGAATGAAAATGAATGAATGAAAATGAACTTTCAGATCCTGTTTGGCTGGTGGGTGAACAGAAGTGCCTGTACACAGCCTCCAACCTCCTCCGCCCCTTCCTCCCCCTCAAAAAACAGTAAAACTTAGTGGGCCAGTTGTTATCAAAGGCACGATTTTTCTAGATGTAGCATTTTCCAAAGTAAATATCCTTTTAAAAAAAATATAAAGAAAGATTCTCATTTGAGATCTTTTTTTAAATGTCTCCAATGACTAAAATCCTCTTACAGTAAGTACCCAGAGAGTTGCATTTGCTTAAAGAAAAGAAAATGCTGTTTTTAGTCTCAAGTATAGAAAGTACTTGAAAACCATATACTTCTTTTTTTTTTGCATCTGACTGGGCAGATTATAAAATGGTAGAATTAATTTTGGTTCTAGATTGTTTCTAAAACTCCATCTCAGACTGAGGACTTATAGATAAAGTAACATCAGGAACTTATTTGAAAAAAAAATTCCTATAGTAAAAACACAAGGAACTTGAGGGAAAAAACAGCAGTTGTAAGGATTGGAGGGGTGAGGAGAGGTAATTTTATACAATTTCAAGAGGAAAACTGCAAATAAAAATAAATCTGCACCTTACTCAAAAACTACAGACTAGGGTTCTATTAAGAAAAAAGGTGAATTCATTCAATTGCTTGTTTCTACGTACTCAGAGACTTCAGGTTTTTAAACCAAATTGCTATGGAGAAAGCAAAGCTGACCTCTCCCTCTTCTCGTTCAAACCTTTGGTCAACTGGGATTTGGAGCACTGAAGAGGTTTCTGGAAAAGGATACAGTGGTGGTGACATTCCCATGCTCTTCAAGTATTGTTCTTTTTTACTTAGCAGAGGCAAAAAATCTTTTTTTATCTTATGTGCTTAACTCCGCAATCCACTGGTAGTGGCTGTATGTGTGTTTTGGGGAAAAGAGTCATTGATCGGTAATGTCTGCCATAGGCAGAGGAGTGGAGAGTAGAGGTGAATCAGCTGTGTATTTGCCATTCCTGGATCCTGGTATGGTCTTCTCTATCGTAGGTGTTTTAGGAAAAGGAGGACATCAAGGAGAAGGCCCTGCCCATCTGAGCATAATGTGCAACATTCTGTGTCACAGAGACACACCAAGACAATGTCTGAAATCAAGAAAACTCCTGAGACAGAGTGACGCAGAAATGCACTCTGGGGGCACATTTCCCTTTCTCCTCTGGATATATTGGAAGAGGGTACCATATGCATGTCCCCCTTCTCAGGGGCAGTATGGCCAGGACATTGCCTTTCCCCCATCCAGTTACCCTACATTCGACTCTGTCACTGTGACATCATATGCTGCCAAAACCACACATCCTCCTTCCTTGGAATAAAAAGGCCTTTTCATAAGACTTATTAAGTCTGAATATTAATCATATTCATCATTATTCAGTCTGCCTGCTGTCCACAATATTTAAATGAAGGAAAATTTAAAAATGGAAAAAGACAAGTTTAGGATTTTCAAGACACTGATGAGTAAGAAATGATAGGGAAGAAAGCAACAGTGACTGTAAAAAAAAGAAACAGTGAAAAAAAAAATCCACAAATAGACTCAACTTTCAATATTAGTCTTTATTTAAAAAATAAGGGGAAGGATGATTAAAGAGATGAATTCACTTTTGAATAGAGTCCAAATGACTTAAGAATTATTTGGATTCAAATATTTCAGTTGGACAAGGAATGATATTAGAGTTATGTGATACATTAGGGGCTAAAATGAAATGGAAATATTTCTTTTGTTTAAAAGCAATTTTCTGGCCTTTGTGGTCCTTGAGAATTTCCTAGGTTGTGAGTGCCAACCACCATCCCCCAGCTTTGCTTTGGACGCATGGACTCCTAGTTCAGATCCACTCTGTTTTAGGGGGGAAATGGAGTCTATATTTTTGAGAGCTCCTTTTTAAAACCATGTGGCTATGAGGAAGGCTTTCCACAGCGAGTTGAGAGGTTAGTAATTTTGAATCCAAATTAGGAAGTTTTGATAATCATGATATAGCAGGATTACATCTGAATCGGTGCTGGCTTCAGAACCTCCTCTCATGGAAGATAGCTGCATGAGGTCCGTCCCCGGTGAGTGGGGCTGAAGTAAAATTCCAGTTTGGGAAGACAGGAGGCAGGTGGCCCAGCAGGTCTCCAGCCACATTTCAAAAAACTGTGTGTATGTGATAGAACCCAGCAAGCAAGATGTAACTATACACTCACCAAATATTTGTTAAGCACCTACTTTGTGCCAGGCCCTGAACTAAGAGCTCTGACATATGGCATCCCATTAATCTCCCACCACCCAGCCCAAACCCTTAACAAGCAGACCATCCAAGCAGACTCCACCCATCTCTCATTCCTAAATGTGGATTTGACAGTTAACTTACAGCAGGGTTTCTCAGCCTCGGCACTAGTGGCATTTTAGGCTGTGTGGTTCTTTGTTTTGGGAGATTGCCCTGGGCATTGCAGGATATTTAGTAGCATCCCTGGCTGCTACCTGCTGGATGCCAATATCATATCCCATCCTAGTTATGACAGTGCCTTTCTAGACATTGCCAAATGTCCTCTGGGAGAGAAAAATTGCCCCCAGTTGAGACCCTCTTCCTTGGAGACAGAATGGTTTGAATCCTCAGGCAGTTGTAGGTAAACTTTCCTTTTATTCTTTCTGATGGTCTGACTCAGTGGTTCTCAAAGCCGAGTTGTTTGTATATAATACCATATATACCCTACTTTATGGGCAGGGCATTTTCAAGTGTACCTTGACCCCATCCTTTTTTGCCTTATGTGCTGACATGAGAACCTAAAACTTCTTTTAAATTTAACACTACCAGTCTCCTGAAGAGCCCTGCAGTGATCACAAAGATCTTTCCAGGACAGAATCTCTCTTATGCTCAGGCTTTTCCATGGAGCCAGTGGTGACAACTGCCATTGCTGAACACTCCCCATGGTGTCCCACCATGTTACTAAATCCTCATGTTTACACCATTTCTGCCCCATTTCAAGAGGAGACACTAAAGCTCACACAAGGTAAATCACTTGCTCCAAATTCCATGGCTAGTAAATGGTAGAGCCCATTTGATGCCAAGCTGTATGGCTTTTCAATAGAAAATACAATATGCACAGCATACACTCAATAACTATTAGTGACTGTTTGCTAGTGGGAAACAAATCTGTCTAATTTGATCATGAACAGTCATTCAGAATTCTTTCCCTGAGCTGAAGAAGCCTGATAGGATTGCCCAATCCTCCCACCATCCCAGCTAGCAAGGATAGGGCTTTTCAGAATGTATGTATATATATACCTCAAATTGTGTTTCTCTTCTGCAACACAAAACAGAAACTACCCAAACATGCATTAACTAACTGTCAAAACAAAACAGATCATTTCCTTTGGAACTACAAAAAGACTGGAGTGTTGGCAGGTACTACAGAATAACTCACCATCATACTTGCCACACCATAGTATCATTACACATTTCTACTACATTTTCCCACATGGCTGAGTGCTTCTTGACGTCAGGGACTGACTTACTCATCATCACTAGACCCTGGTCCCATACTATGACTGTAGAGTTAGTGAATAACACATGAATACTCTTTTTAACTTAACACACATATTTTATCTTCAGTCTCTCAGTAACTGTGGGTGGTATATATTTTCAAGAGCCTCTTTTTCATAGGAAGAGACTAAAGTTGAAGGAGATAAAGTGACCAGTAACAAGGTCACCCTGTGGAAAATTGTGGACTCAAGTCTCATGCTTTGGACTCCAGATCTTAATGCTTTTTACAAAGAGGGCTTTCAAAGTCAAGATGGGTTGGGATCCCCAAGTCCTAGCCTTGACCCTGATGTCTAACGTTTCTGAACTGTCTTACTATGAAGCAAATTAAATACAGGGAAATTGCCTCCTATAAGCCTTTACTGTTCCTGGATTCAGCCACACAATCTTGTGGAGAGAAAGAACAATGTAACAAGTACAGGTGGTTCCTATAGCAGGATATGTGATGAGGGCTTATCCAGGGTGACTTTTGGGTGGGCTGAGAGGATAGCTGATCCCTTGATTCATGAGTTTCTTCTTAGGTGTGGCCTTTGGATGCCCTGAGAGTCCAGTGTTTATAAATGTTTTTCAAGTATTTAAGGGCCAGCATTTTTCATACAACCTGACTCCTAAATATAAAGATACTGCTTTATCTGGTACTCAACCAAAGAAAAATGTGGGATAAACTGGGCAGAACGTACTGGATTGAGAGATGGTCTACAGATGGCCAACATGGCTACTTCCAAAGGGATTTTTGAGGGATATGTGGGACTGTCACCAAACATGTTGATTCTTGAACCCAAGATATACCTGAGAATTACTGGGAAAACATCAAAATCAGATCTTATACAAGAGATCTATGAAGATATAAAACAAGAAAGAGAGACAACTTGGACATCTTTTTTGAGTTCTAGACATTTTTCTTTGACGTTCCATATGCTAACTGATTTAATCGGCAAATACGCCTATTTGGTAGGAACTATCATTTAGCCCTATTTCACAGATGACAAACTGAAGTATACAGAGATTCTGTACTTTGCTGAAGAATGTAGCTAGGAGGTGACAGAATCAGTATTTGTACCTCAGTAGTCCAGGCCCTCTACATCAAACCACATTCCTATCTCCCCAACTAGATGGTCATCTCCAGGGGACTTAGACTGGAGTTTCTCATCTTTCTGTCTCCTTCAAATCTGATGCTGTCTTGTAAACACTAGGAACTCAGTAAAGCTTGTTTTGATATGAATCAACCTCTTAGACTGTTGACTGGCCTTTAAAATTTTTTGATAAGGTAAAAAGAACCATTACCCAGAAGGCTCAGTGGTAAAGAATTCTCCTGCCAATGCAGGAGACTCGGGTTAGATCTTTGGGTTGGGAAGACCCCTGGAGAAGGAAATGGCAACCCACTCCAGTGTTCTTGTCTGGGAAATCCCATGGACAGAGGAGCCCGGTGGGCTACATACAGTCCATGGGGTTGCAAAGAGACAGACAAGACTGAGCACACATGCATGCACCCAGGAGCTCAACATTTCAAGCGATCTATAGCTTGGTAACCACACCAAAAGGAGTGGAAACAGGGTGCTAAAATGAAATAGGAATAGAGTTAACATTATCTGCAGAGCACTATTATAATGCATAACAGTGGCTGGTCTGCTCTCTATAGAAAACACAACCTCTTTGCAATGTTTTGTTTGTGTTACTGTTTCTGTTAGTGTTACTGTTTCTGTTAGTATGAAAGGATTACAGATAAAGAGTTAAATATTTTAGTGAGAATTCTATTAATCGGGGCAGGAGTTGAATGTGGACCTGTATTAGTTCTATCTCTGAAAAAGGCTTTCCAAAGCCTGATTGTGTGTGTGTGGCGGGGGTGGGTTGGGGGGGTGGGGGTGTAGCAGGAGAAAGGCTTAGCCTACTCAAGACAACTGTTTTTAAGTAAGTTGACAACCACTTTGCTGGGGTTCCTTTAATGAGCTAATTACAAAGGGCTCTTAGGTGTTCACTGCAGCCAGTCCTGGAGGAGTTCTACTTAAGAAACATTGAATGAGTCATTAGCACCTGAAATACTATAAACACTATAGACTCTTAGAACTTATAATGAAATGAATGTATCTACCACTTCAGACTGATCTTCCGGCGAAGTCAGGGCTTTTTCAGTTGCAAGCAACAGAAAACTAACTCCAATTGGCTTAAACAGAAAGGAATGTTTGTGAACATTAGGCAGAGCTGAATCCCCGTGCTTAAAGGGATGTCAGCAGGAATCTAACTTGGTCGTTTCCTGCCTTTTCATCCTTTGTGTTTGCTCCCTTCTCAAGCAGGCCTAAATGATGTTGAAGCCATTCCTGACAGTTTCAGCCTTACATTCTACCCGCTTAGCATCCCAGTGGAAAGACAGCACTCTTAATATCAGCACTTCTGCCAAAAATCCCAGGGCTAAGATTCTTCGTCTCTGATTGGTGCAGCTTGGCTCATATGCCCATCCCTGAGCCAATCCCAATGGCCAGAACAACACTGTACTCCTATTAGTCAGGACTGGGTCATGCCTACCTCTAAAGCCAATACATGGCCAGGCCCACCTTGAGCCACAAGGATCTAGGGGAAGGGACCATTTTCCCAGAGAAATATCTGAATTCTGATGCCAAACAATGTGGGCAGGGGTACAGAGCAGGTGGATGCTGGGGTAGGCAAAACCAATGAACGTTGGAACCTTCTCTCCAACTTATCTCTAACAAGCAAGCTGTTACCAAGCAGGAGAAGTTTACAGGTGTTATTTAGATATTTGCTCAGATATCTGAAGTTTAAAACATGAGCTGTATTGGCTACATTATTTTGGAACTGTTTTTCTGCAAATTGTACTCACCCACATAGCCTGAAGTTTTGGGGGTTTTCTGTCTTTCTGTTTGTGTTTTTTTTTCTAATTCTTGGAACTAGTCCTTAAAAAAAAGAGGAACAGAAATGCCACAGAATGATTCAAAACAGACAACTCTGAGAGCAGACAGAGATGGCAAATTAACACACTGTTGACATTCCTCCTGTCCTGATGACATTTCTTATGTTGAATAATATTCTCATGGTTCCTTTCTGCCTCTCCATTTTTATGTTAATAACTGTGTTTCAAGTTACAAAAGCAATAACGACCTAATTCAGAAAGAATTGAACACATCCAGAAAGCACCACAGTGAGCACATACACACATATACCCACATACTATCACCCACCATTTTATTTTATTTTATTTTATTTTTTCACCCACCATTTTAGTTAGAAACGTTTATTTAATAAGTACCTTGCCCTTGGTATAGTCCAGAAACCATCCTAGACCCATATCAAAGATGAGGGAGCTGAGGCTTACAGTGTTCAAGCTGGTAAATGGTGGATCTGGGAACAGAACTCATGTCTGTCTTATCTCCAAGCCGTCATCCTTACCTACCTCTGTTACTCCTCCATTCTATCCTATTACCCAAAGATCTCCAAAACTAACCTTACAAAAATGACATGATGTTCATAATGTTTTACGGCCTGCCTTTTCATATACCACATTCTCCTACGTTATTTAATATGCTTCTATGCAGTTTTTTTGGACTGTATTGAATCTGTCATATGGACATGCCATAATTTACTCAACTAATCCCTGATTATTGGATATTCAATTTACTTCTAATTTTTCAGTATTATATTAATGTTACAGTGAGCCACCTTGGAGGAACATTTTTTGCATACATATCTGATTGTGTCCTTATGACAAATTCCTAGAGTTCTGGATCAAAGGGATTGGGTATTTTTAGTGCTTTAGTGTATTGCCAAGTTGTTCTTTAGGAAGGCAGGCCCAGTGTACAATTCCACAGTAACAGATGAGTTTCTGCTTTTCCACTCTTTCCCACTTATGCCTCTTCCTCAGAGATTACCAGTCATTAGTTAATTGTGCCTCCCACCCTCTGAAATGGGGAACAGTGCTCATGCTCAGTCACAAAGTCATGTCTGACTCTTTGCGACCCCATGGACTGCAGCCCGTGAGACTCCTCTGTCTGTGGAATTTCCCAGGCAAGAATACTGGAATGTGCTGCCATTTCCTCCTCCAGGGGATCTTCCCAACCCAGGGAGCAAACCCAAGTCTCCTGCGTCTCCTGTATTGGCAGGCAGATTCTTTACTACTGCGCCACCTGGGAAGCCCAATTGGGAACAGGGGCCTTTTCAAAGTATAAATCATTTAATAATATTAAATGGTTGAATGCAAATGCAGTGGTAAAAAATTGTCAGTGATAATTTGCATCCCTATCATTGTTACTGCCTACACTGGGAAAGTTCACAACCTTTCTTCCCCAGCCCTTGGGACTGGATCCGCAGCCTTGGCACAGGACTCTGGCCGGTACCATGAAAACAACTCTCGGTCCAAGTCAGGAGTCATGCACTGATTTCAGTGAAGGAGGCTATGAGGCTAACCTGCCATCATGATCCTTGCTTATGACTGTGTCATGTTGACATGGAGCCCAATTTCCCCTGGAAACAACCAGGTTTGCAGTGCCCCATGGTCGGTCCTGATTGGACCTGCCCTGGGCCTGTAATGTAGCTGGCCTCAAAACACAAGAGAATCAGACGTCTTTCAGAGATTTGAACTTGAAAAACTAAAACAACTGAAGGCAAGTGGAGAGTAGTTGAGTCCTTTATAGGGAAGGAGGGAAGATTCTGAAGCTCAGGATTCCATGGCTCTATGTCAAGCACAGGCTGGAACACCAGAGTAGTGCTCAATATGTGTTTGTTGTCGAATGAATTTATGGATTTGCTTACGATGAATTTTTTTTTCTACTCGGTTCAGCACTCTTTCCTCCTTCTTTCTGGCAACACCTCTGATGGGTGATTCTGAAACGTACTTCTAGTGGGAGGAAGGCAGCCTCCTCTACATGTGAGCTGACACTGTCCCCTGGACCCACCGGAGCTGGGAGGTGAACTACACCCCTTTAGCCCTTAGGGCCTCTCCGTGGTGTGATGCCAACATTCTTTTCCTTCTACACCCACGCTCCCCCTTGGCTTATTGCCATTCCCAGGATGGGCTCTGTACTTTCCGTCCTTTGTGCGTTTGCTGTTTCTCAAGTCTAGCCTACTTCTCCCTCCATCTCTCCCTATGGAAATCCTACAAGCCCAGCACAAAGGCCACCTCTGCCAGGAAACTTTTCCTCTCTGCCCTATTTGATTTTCTTCAAAGCACTGGTTAAAACCTAAGACTCCTTCACTTCTTTAGGTGATTATGGTCTGTCTTCCCTGCCATGAGGTGCCTGGCGTGAGATCTTGTCTGTCCTGTACCCAGCCGCATCCCCAGCTCTTAGACCAGAGCCTCGGACACTGTCGGGGCTCAAAAAACCTGTCTCGACTGACCTAGCCTTAGGGATATTGCCTAAGCGAGGCCAGTGAAAGGTTCTAACCAGGAGTTGGACTCTTGAAGCAGGTGGGCACCTTCTTCCCAGGTGGCTCAAGTGGTAAAGAACCAGTCTGCCAATGCAGGAGACGCTAAAGATAAGGGTTCGATCCCTGGGTTGGGAAGATCCCCTGGAGGAGGAAATGGCAACACACTCTATATTCTTGCCTGGAGAATCCCATGGACAGAGGAGCCTGGAACCCAGTCTCTGGGGTCACAAAGAGTTGGACGCAACTGGGCATGAGCACGAGCGGAAAGGGGATCTGCCAAGTTATCCGTTGGTTACGGGTCATGGCCAAGGGCCTCAGGTCTGCTTCGGCCCACCCTTTTCCTAGGACCCAGAGGCTCATCTCTTCTTTAATTCCAGAGCTACCCCCACAACCTTCCAGTCAATTAGTTATTTGCCCATGTGGCTGTTTCTGCTCCTTGCCATCCCAAAACCCTAACCACATACTGATCTCCATAACTAAGGTTCATTTACTATTTTGCAGAGGATGAAGCTGAGGCATGGGCTTGCCCCCACATCCCAGAGACAGCATCACTTGTGGGCTTTGAGGAGCTTTTCCTGAGTTCCTGTTAAATTTGGCTGATCAACAGCCAACTCAGAACAAGATGGAGCCCCTTCACTGTTTTCTGAGTGCCCATGCTGTTGTTGGCGGCCTGACCTCCGTCTGGTAATGAAGAAGTGAGTGTTATTCTCGGGAAGCAAAGGGCCAGGTAGGAGATGTTGCATGCCATCTGGAAAGGTGAGGACTGAGTTTGTTCCTCAGCGGCTTCCATAATTGAAGGAGATACAAAACCAAGGCCCTCTCTTCTTGGGCTCGTGTTCCTCCTGGCTCCCACACCTATTACAGTCCGTCTGATGTTCTGGGTCCACGTGCCCTTACAAAGAGTCAGACATGACTGAACACAAGTACAAGGGGAAAGGGGTCCTGCCAAGTCATCTGGTGGTCACATGCTCCTATCCACTCTGATTGGACTCCATACAGAATTTATGACATAATGTTGGGCTGATTTCTTGATCTGCCATCTGTCAAGACCCATCATGCATCACATATTTATTGAGCACCTACTATGCATGGCCCTATTCTGGATATATCAGATCCCTGCCTTGTCAAACTTACAACAGGAGGAATAAAAAATAAGTAATAGATCACAATAAATGAGTAAATTCTCTAGTATATTAAAGGGTTATAAATAGACCTTTCTTTCTCCAGAAGAAAAAGTAGAGCCAGGTAAGGGGCTGAGGAAGAAGTAGAGAGGCCAGTTACAGTTTTAACCAGATTATGGGCATACCTTGAGATGTGGGGTCGGTTCTGCATCCTCATAATAAAGTGAAGATCTCAATAAAGTGAGTCACATGAAGTTTTCAGCTTCCCAGTGCATATAAAAATTATCTTCACACTACGTTGTAACCTATTAAGTATGCAACAGCATGATGTCAAAAACCAATTACATACTCTAAGAATACTTTAATGCTAAAAAATTCTAACCGTCACCTGAGCCTTCAGTGAGTTTTTGCCATAGTCACATCAAAGGTCACTGATCACAGAACACCATAACAAATATAGTAATGAAAATGTTTGAAATATTGCTATCCAAATGTGACAAAGAGATACAAAATGTATGCCCATGATATTGGGAAAAAATAGCGCCTATAGACTTGCTCGATGCAGAGTTGCCATAAACCTTGAATTTGTAAAAAAAAAAAATTAAAAAGCAAGATCTGTGAATCTCTATAAAGTCAAGCACAATAAAAGGTCTCAGTGAAGCACAATGGAGCACAATAAAAGGCCTGTACTCAGTGGTGGCCTCACTAAGGAAAAACTGGAGGAAAGAATGGCTGGGTCACATGGATGCCGGGGTCCAGGGCGGGGAGAAGGGCTTTGCAGGTACAGGGACCACCAAGTGCAACATCCCTAAGTGAGGAGTTTTAGAACCCAGCAGATTGGGGTTCTGATCTCTAATGCTCTACTTTCTCTCTGTGCAGGCTCGGGAAAGTTAATTAACCTCTCTGAGTCTCAGTGTGCTTATAGGAGAAAGGGAAATAAAAAATGAGATAACACCCACAAAGCAGGTTGAGCAGGGCTAATTATCAGTAACTGTGATGAACGGGCCCTGCCTGATCCCAGAGATGTGGAAAATAACTTACAGAAAAGTCCGAGGTAGCAGCGGGCAGTAAAGTGTGATGATTAAGAGCATCAGCTGTCATTTAGTAGTCCTGTGACCTTGGGCTAGTTTATGTAACCTCAGTCTCCTCTCTTGTAAGTGGGATAATAATAGCAGCGACATCAACAGTCATTGTGAGGAATCAGTGAGCGAATCCTGGAACGTGCTCAGGAGGTGGGCTTGGCTCTGAAGAAGCACTCGGGTGAATGGCAGCTATTTTTTTGGCTGAAACCATGGGGAGAGAGGCATTCTTTTCTCCGTAAGATTGCTAAACTGGTAGAATGTGAGCCGGGAGCTGCTGGGGGCCATCGGTGGGAGGTCTTCCCTGCAAAGGAAGCCAACCCAGGGAAAGCAGAGCTGAAGGGTGGACAGAAAGGGACTCCTGACAACTTAAAAAATATATATAACTTTAAAAATTAACCCAAAAAACTTACTGTCAGGGGCTTGTACCATACACACATTTAGCTTATGCAACAAGTTGGTTGCTTGCCTTGGTGATGCAGTCCTCAGGAAGCAAAGGGCCAGGCAGGAGGGGTTAGGTGCCAGCTGGAAAGGTAAGGACTGAGTTTGTCCCTCAGTGGCCTGTAGCTGAGTGGGGGGTGGGCGGAAGGGGGACTCCAAGCCAAGCACCCCCATCCTTCTCCCTTCTGGTTCCCAACCATCCCAGTGTTTAGCACCTTTGGATGCCCTTTTTAGACCCTCTCAAAATCTCACCAACTTGCACATTAAACAGTTGTTTAAGAGAAGGCATAACAACAAAAAGCCATGATGACTTATTCTCTGCTTTTAAAGGATTTTTTTTTTTCATTGCACTAGTGTTGAAAATCCAGTCATATGTCTATGTGTGGGAGGTATTGTTTATTCATTCAATGGATAACTCCAGCTGCACTCTGGACATGTGGGCCCTTGCTGTGACTCAGGAGCCCAACTCCTCCCCCCACCCCAGACCTTGGCCACCTGCAGGTCCTCACTTGGTGACCCACAGCCCACTGAGAGGGTCCACTGCTCCCTCCTGAGGGCCACGACCTTGTCCTGAAAGGCCATTCCCTTCCTCTGGTTCTTCTGAGCAAGTAACATGTACATCCTTGGATTTCTAGCTTTATGTGTGACTAAGTGTCACTTTCTAGGAAACTACTGAGTTACTACAATTCACTAGTCATAACTAAAATTAGTATGTTACTAGGGTTTACCAAGAAATCAGCTGCAGCATTCTTCTTGGAAGGCTGGCTCCTGCTCCATGCTTCCCAACCTTGTAGAACCCCTACTACACAAATTGGAACTGGAACTGGGGATGGAGACTGGATGAAGGGTCTTTGGCCACACCTAAGTTAACCAAAAAGGGCAAAAGAACTTGAGAACCACTGTTCTAGGATCTGGAAATTCAGAAATCTCCTCTCTGGGGTGCTTTCGTGACCCTCCCCCAACACATTTCAATAGCCCTGACATTTCCAGTTGCCTCTACATCAGTAGTGATTGCACACATTTAAACCACAATGAGTTACCCGCAGAACACATTTTAGACCAGTATCCATAAATAAAATTAAAATTCTAGTTCTGACCTCCAGATGCCTAAAGAACTCCTTCATACATTTAATATATATTCATTAAGACTTTAAAATAGGGACTTCCTCAGTGGTCCAGTGGTTAAGAATCCATGTACCAACGCAGGGGACATGGATTTGATCCCTGGTCTGGGAAGATCCCACATGCAGCAAGGCAACTAAGCCTGAGCACCGCAACTACAGAACCTGCACGCCTAGAGCCCGTGCTCCACAACAAGTGAAGCCACCGCAATGAAAACCCCGGGCACCACAACTAGAGAGTAACCCCCTGCTCACCACAACTAGAGAAAGCCTGCCCACAGTGACAAAGATCCAGTGCAGCCAAAAACAAATTTTTTTAAAGACTTTAAAATATATCAGGCGTGGGTTAGTTCTGGGGCATGCAGTGATAATCAAGTCTGTCACATTCCCTGTCCGCATTAAGCTTACAGTCTGGTCAGAAAAAGACATGACACAAGCAAACAGCAAAGCAATTACATAATTCCAGGGGTTTAAAATACTAAACAAGGTACTGAGAATAGCAGGGGAGGCCCTATTTAAACACTGTGATCAAGGAAGGTGTTATCAGCCAGGCTTCCGTGGTTGCAAGCAACAGAAAATGATCCTGGAATGTGGTTGCAAAGATGTGAGATGACTCAACAGATACAATGGAAAACTGGACAAGGTGCTGGAAGAACAGGAACCCGGGAAATGCTGGGAATCCTGGGGACAAGAGGAATGAGATGTCTTAAATGCCTCAGACAGGAGGTATCATGGCCAACCATTTCCTATTCTTAGTTCACATGAGTCAAGCCCCACCCCACCCCACCCCCTCCCTGCCCCCACTGCTGGAGAAGTAGTGGAAGGGCAGGACACCTTGACTGACAGTTGTTCCAGGACCACGTGGAACAGGCGGAGGGAAACAGGGGGTCCCGTGGCAGATTCCGTTGGCTGGCCAGACCAATATACATCTCCACCTCCTTCCCTTCTGTATGTTTCCATTGTCAAGGCTAATACAACCTAATTCCTCACCTTCCAAACCTTCCTTGCAGGAAGAGATGGCCACATATATGACACAGGTCTGGCCAATGAGACAAGCTGCTGGGGGTAGGGGGAGAGGGTTCTGTAAAAGCTTTTTGTTTTTGAATAAAAGGGACAGAAGTTGCCAGTAGCACCACTTCCCTCTTCTTCCTGGTTGGAATGCGGAAAAAAACAGCTTGGAATGTTAGCCACCAGCCTTCTTACAGACCATGAGAGCAAGCCCAGAAGAAGTATGGAGATACTGGTCAGGATATTAGTGTGTTGCCAAACTCTGAAATCACTTGAGATCTTGCTTTGTGAGAAAAATAAACCACCTTTTTTTTTTTAAGCTACTGTTTGTCAGGCATTCTCTTGTTACTTGCAACCAACTGTATTTTCAGCATATTGTGCTAGATTGTACTACTGTTCCCCAGCCATTGGCTTCCTTCCCTGTAGCAAGCTTATACACTCTTGTTCACTGCTGCATAAACAGCAATCCCCCCAAAGGTGGTCTATCCTTCCCCATCCTGACATACTGGGACATGTGACTTACTTAAGCCAATGGAATATCAGCAGATATGCCTGACATTCACATGCCAAGTCTGAGTTAATAGCTTTAAGAGAGAGTGTAGAGGCTTCTCTGGTGGTCCAGTGACTAAGACTCTGTGCTCCCAATACGGGGTGCGGGGGAAAGGGTTTGATCTTTGATCAGAGAACTAGATCCCACATGCTGCAACTAAGAGCCTGCAGGCTGAAACTAGAGATCCTGAACGCCACAACTAAGACCGGGCACAGCCAGATAAATAGATATTTTTTGAATATAAAAACACTTCTTTAAAAAAAAGAGCGAGTGTACATTTTTAGTTGTTACCTGTTATTTGCCATCAACCACCAGGTGACTTGTCCCAGATAGTGGCTTCAGCTTGTATCGTGGAATGAGAGATGCATGGAGCTCAAGCTGCAGTGGCTGAAAGGTGCCATACATGAAATAAATGTTTGTTGTAGTGAGCCACAATGTTTGGGGCTGTTGGTGACTCTGACGAAGCTGACCAAAACACTGTAAATGATGCTGGTAACCACCCCTCCGCCAAAATTGGTATGGATGTTGGGCAGGCAAAATTACTGGGTATCAACTATTGAAGACCTTGCTGAGGAAGTGGCAAGAAAAGCTGAGGCCTAAAGCCTGCAAAATAATCATCCAGTCAAAGAACCAGGTGAAGTATTCTAGGTCAGAGAATCACGTGCTCAAAGATCTGAAGTAGAAAAGTGTGTGGCTTTTTTAGAAATTGGAAGAAGGTCAGCATGGCTGGAACATCCTCATTCTTACTCCTTAACCCGTGTCCCTTTTCTCTCTTTTTAAGCCTTTAGCTTGGACTCGTGTTTCTAGTGCCAGTCTCATTTCCTTGGACTTGCTGACCCAACTCAGATTCACTCTCCTTGACCATCCACCTCTCTAAGGATTCAGCTTGCAGTCATTTCTGGCTTATCCTACTCTTAGCTCTTTGGGGTATCCTTCTTGCCCACTCCAACTGTGACCCTATGAACCAAACCCTAGCCTGAACCCAGTGGAGACCTTCCAGAAACACAAGGCCAGGCATCAGACAAGGTGGACTTTCTCCCCATCTCACTACCCAGGCTCATTTTGTGGGGCTCCAATTCGGCCCCAGGGAAGGAGAAATCCTTCCACATATCTCTTAATTGGTGGCCACACACAGCTCATTAAGCTTAATTAATGAGCCTTTATCAACTTATTTTTGATGCCTTGGTGGAAAGTTGAATTGTACGTGCAGGCTGGAAAAACAGATGGGTGGGTGTGTCTGCATGGTTCTCAGTGGTAGGTTGAATTCCTGGTGGGCACTCATTGGATCTTCAGTTTAAAACAGTCAAAATCCCAATCTTACTAAACTGAATGGAAAATCTGCTCCTAAATCCTATGAATCAGATCCATTTTAAGATACCTGCCCCCCCGCCCCCCCCCGGGGGGCCCTGGAATGCTTCTCGGAGGCTTTCTATTTCTCAGGAGGCTTCTCGGTTCTTTATTGATTCTCTGTCCTTGGTTTCTGAGAGAACTGTGTCTTTACAATAAATCTTGTCTTACTTGGAGGAGACTGAGCCGGTTTCTGTTTCTTCCAACTCAGGATGTTCAGCCTAGACCACCTGCTTTCAATTTTGCCCTAAGCTATGTTATCTGGTAGAGACCAGAGTCTCATTATCTGGAGAAGGGCTGTCTGCCCATCTTCAACTGATCCTTTGGGAGAAAGTTTGGCTTGAAGGTTTGGCTTTTTTCATAGTGGAGTCAAGGTGACCCTAGCAAGAGGAGGTGAAGAAGGATAGGGAAGTGGAGACTGAAATGGAAACATGACGTTGGAGGCTGATAGAAGAATGGAAGATTCTGGTGGTGCTTCTAGAATTTAGAAACTGGGGTGACTGGGGGCCCTACTTCAGCCTTGCAAACATGTTTGGTTGGGCTGGAACTATGATTTTTAAACATTTGAGTGTAAATGCTTTCGGACAGGAATGCACTTAATTTTTTTTTTTTTTGATGTGGGCCATTTAAAAAGTCTTTCTTGAATTTGTTACAATATTGCTTCTGTTTTATGTTTTGTTTTTTTCCTGCAAGGCATGTGGTATCTGACCAGGGATTGAACCCGTACCTCCTACATTGGAAGGCTGATTCTGAACCACTGAACCACCAGGGAATTCCCATGAGTGTACTTTTTTTGTTCACCATAGTTCTCTCTCACCACTTCCTATTGTATTCTACCCAAATGTTTCCTTCACTTCGAGTTATATTATTAATACTTGTCTGGCTTCAGCTAATTGAGATTATCATCTGTGCTTTCCGTAAAATGCCTGATGAAGAAACAGTAGGACTCTATCATTCAGTTCAACCCTGACTTCACACTTGAAATCTTTCTACCCGAGTCCCTCCCACCTTATCAGCCTCTGTCCATCATTTTCATGCATCTAATGTGCTCAAGAATTACGTGCAAACCTGCACTGGAAGTAAAAGGAGCATAGCACATTGTTTGGACTCAGAGACAGAGAATTAACATTTCTCACCAGTTTGCTGAAGCTTGAGGAGGAAAATAACCTCGGGTATCCCTTTGGAAGGGAGAGGGCTCTCAGTGGGAATCACTTCTGCCTCTGGGACCATCTGACTTCTCATGGGAGGAAAAGCCAAAAATGCCTCTCTAAAGAGCGGGGGAAAAAGAAAACACACTTTGGGACTGCCATGATGAGGAAGCCCAGTCCTGGGCAGTGCTGAAGGCAGGGGGCAATGCATCCAGGGCTGGTAAGAGACTCTTCGGCTGCATTCCCCAGCTCAGCCTGAACTTTCGACCCCATTGTCTACTCTAATTACTGGAACCAGCAGGATTAATTCCTCGACCTACTTTCCAGTCCTTTTTGCTGCCACAGAGCGATAAGGCCTCACTGGGTTTCTCTCTGTCATTTTAATGCAGCAGAACTCGCTGAGAAGTTACATGTGAACTCGAATTTGAACCAAAGGAGCATCTCATTTTTTGAACTGAAGAAAGGGGCTCAGGATAGCTCCTTTTTAGCTGATTCTGACATTCGGCTTCTCTAAAGTTACTCAACAAAGCAATCAAACACAGGAAAAAATTCCCTACTTTGAGAACAATTGGAGATAGACATAAAAACAAGGTATCATTTTATATTTCCTAAATTAGAGTAAGATTTAACCTAATAATAAGTGCTGGTGAGGTTGTAAGAAATCTATATGTTCACAAGTTGCTGGCTGGCACAATTTTATAATATGGCAATATATAGCAGGGGCCATTAAAAACATTGCTGTCCATTGATCCAGTAATCTCATTCCTGGGAAGTTATCCAAAGGAAGTGGTTCAAAAGAAGGAAAAAGCTGTATACATAGAGACATTCCCAGCAGCAGAGAGACAGGGGGTGGCAAAATAACCTGTGGGCTGGCAAATCTATGGACTAAATTCAGCCTAAGACCTGCTAAGACCTGTTTTTATATGACCAACAAGCTAACAATGTTTTTCTGTTTTTTTTAAAGAATTATGACAAGATTGTTAAAGCAAACAAACAAAGGATATGTGAAGTGCTGACCCTGGAGGAAGAGAAAACTGGATGAAGACTATAAAACAACATGGGGAAATGTTTATAATAAACTTTGCAAAATATAAATGGGATGCTTGCTATGATATCAACCATGTAAAAATATGTCATGCCATACAGACAGGAAGAGAATGCAAAAAAATGAAATCTGTTGTTTGGGAGTAATTTCAAAGGTTTATTTTTCTTAAAGGAATTCCTTCTTATTGGTTAATTAATTTATTTTTTATTGAAGGATAATTGCTTTACAGAATTTTGCTGTTTTTTTTTTTTTTTAAAGAATTCCTTCTTATTGCAAACAGCCCAGATGTTCACAGAGAGGGAGTTAATTGTGTGAATGCTATTTCCTTATGATGGAGTACTATGCAGCAATCAAGAATGATACCGTGGGTCTGTACTGAGATGGAAAGTACTTAAGACGTATGTCAAATGAAAAGGCATGTTTTACAGCAGTTTGTGCAGTGTGCTCTCATTTATATATGGGCACACCTCATTTTATGCACTTTGGTTTACTGTGCTTTGCAGATATTATATTATTTTACAAATTCAAGGTATGTGCAACCCTGAGTCGAGCAAGTCTATAAGCACTATTTTTCCAGTAGCATCCTCTCACTTTGTGTCTCTGTGTCACAGGTTGGTGATTCTAGCAATATTTCAAGTTTTTGATTATATTTTATATTTGTTGTGGTGATCAGTGAACTCTGATGTTACTGTTGCAAAAAGATTGACTTGCTGAAGCCTCAGATGATAGTTAACGTTTTTAGCAATAAAATATTCTCTTTTTTTTTTTTTTTTGCCACATCATAAGGCAGGTAGGATCGTAGTTTCTGGACCAGGGATTGAAACTGTGCTCCCTGCAGTGGAAGCACAGAGTCTTAACCATTGGACCACCAGGCAAGTCCCAATAAAATATTCTTTAAGTATGTACCTTGTTTTATTTAGACATCATGCTATTGCACACTTAATAGACTACAGTATAGTATAAACAACTTTTATATGTACTGGAGAAACCAAAAACTGCATGTGACTCGCTTTATACTAATATTAGCTTTATCATGGTGATCTTGGAACTGAACCCAAAGTATGTCACCTTTATATCTCTATCTATAAGGGCGGAGAATAATCTGGAAAGACAGACATTGAATGTATTTATAGCAGTTATTTTGGGGTGATGGGATTTGTGGCAAACTTTTTTTCCTTTTACTATTTGAAGGTTTAGAGTTTTTTTAATTTTTTGTAAGGACCATTTATTATTTTTAGAATCAGAAGGTATTTTCATAAAAATTGAAAGAATGTTGTGAAGGGCTTCCCTGGTGACTCTGGTAAAGAATCTGCCTGCCATTGCAGGAGAAACGGGTTCCATCCCTGTTCTGGAAAGATCCCGCGTGATGAGGAGCAACTTAAGCCCGTGCGCCACAATTACTAAGCCCATTCTCTAGAGCCCAGGAGCCACAGCTACTGAAGCCGGAGCACCCTAGAGCCTGCGCTCTGCAACGAGAGAAGCCACCGCAGTGACAAGACTGCACACCGTTAACTGAAGAATAGCGCCCGCTATCCCCAACTAGAGAAAGCCCATATGCAGCAACGAAGACCCAGCACAGTCAATAAATAAATAAGTAAAATTATATTTTTAAAATGTTGGTAAAATGTTTTTACAGTAGAAAAAGAAAAATGTGCCATTTACAATGCTGCTGAAGTTACAGGAATCGAAGCAAAAATGTCCCTTCTGAGCTGCTGGCTGCCTTGTCACACTGTGTCCACCTTAAATGCTGCATCCTCCAGCCTGAGGCTCTCTGACACAGACTGAGGTCACAAGGGGACTGAGGCTCTTGCTTTGGGTTCAAAATTTAAAGTGACACCAAAAAAATCTCAGTAGTCACGATAAATATTTTAATACCGTATTTTTCAGAAATTAAAATTAATGGCAAAAAAATCCATAATGAACAAAATATTAACATTTTAAATAAAGACAGGATCAGTATGACTGATTTTTCTTTTGCCTCAGGCCACCATATTGCTTGGTACACCACACTGTTACTGATCCTGTCCTTATTTAAAATGTTGATATTTCATTCATTATGGATTGTGGAGCATCCATTTTTATTTTTAGAAATATCATATTGGGCTTCCCTGGTGGTCCAGTGGTGAAGAATCTGCCTGCCAATGCAGGGGACACAGGTTCAATCCTCGCTCAAGAGGAATATCCCACATGCCAAGTGGCAATTGAGCCCACGCAATGCAGCTGTTGAAGCCCACGCACCTAGAGCCTGTCCTCCCCAACAAGAGAAGCCACTGCAACGAGAAGCCTGCGTACTACAACTCAAGCGTAGCTCCTGCTCACCACAACTAAAGTCTACATGCAGCAACAAAGACCCAGCGCAGCCAAAGATAAATAAATAAATCTTTAAAAAGTATCATATTAAAATATTACTTATCTTGATCCTGAATTTTTTGACACCTCCTTAAATGTACTGAAAAGCATCGAATTGTGCACTTTCAAAAGACCTTTAAAATATATAAATTATATCTCGGTGGAGCTGTTTAAAAACAATTTGTGGCAACTGAAGTTTAAATTTTATGTGATTTTCACATATCACAAAATTATTCTTCTTTTGATTTCACTCCTCCAATTTATAGGTGCATAAACTTTCTTAGTGGGTGATACAAAAGGGGGTGACTGTCCCAATTTGGCCCACGGACCGTAATTTGCTGACTCCTGAGTTAAAACATGGGAAGTGCTTGACATGGAGCCTGACAAGCAATAGTTTAAGCTTGAAAGGAGTCCACTGGCCTCTAAATCTGTTTCCTCTCATAGAGGATGGGCTCACGCTAGCCCATACCTATAGTATTAATACCTATAATACTTGGGAGTAAGTTAAGGGAATACAGGCTATGCACCTAGGATAGAATTTCCTTTTGGGTTGTTAAGACTGAGTTTCCTTACATAACCAGAAGCAGGGCTGCTGAGCGAGGCCCCAGGCAGCTCCCTCTGGAGGCCCAGAGGGTGCTGGGCCAACTCCAGTCACTACTTCTGTTCTCATCGCTCCTTGGTCTCGTCCTCCCTTCCATAGTCCCCACTTCCCACTCATATTTCTCAGCAGAGTTTGTAATGACTGTCCAAGCAGCCGCCACCTAGCAGCTTATCGGCTTCATTACTGCATGACAGGGCCATAAAACTGCAGATAACCCTGGCTCTCTGGGCGGGAGGGCGGCTGCCTTATCAGACACCGGGTACAATAATTAACCACGCGGGGAAATAAAAACAAGTATCGGACAGTGGATGCCTCATACGTGACCTAAAGCCCCTGAATCCACAGAGACTGTGGGCTCTGCTGTTTCCTTATGGCTCTGATGCTGTTCTGACTGCAGTTTTCCTGAAATTTCCATCACCTGAGCTCCTGTTCCAGCCGCCTGTGCCTTCTGAGTTGAAAAGCCCATGTCTTAACCTCTCGTTTATCATTCACCTTTACCTAGCTTTTCGTGCTCCCCAATTCTTCCACTTCAGTTTGTCACAGCAGACCATCAAAGAGGAAAATGAGGCCTCCGTCATGGGCTTTTTGAGTGGATTAAATGAGACAACACACATGAAGGGCCTGGCTTGACGCCTGGCCCACAGTAGGTCTTGGTGAACAACCGTTAGTATCATTTCAGTAGATACGTGTTAAATAGCAGTGCCTAGGATTTGCAGGCCTGTCCTTATTTCCAGGGGTACAGATTGTCGATAGGTCTAACTTCATCACCCCAAATGCAATCAATATCTTGCCCTATCAGAATGGTTTGTAATCAATTTCATTCATTCATTTATTCAACACTGAGGGGCTTCTGTACCATGTTAAGTAATTTGAATTCTTCTGTAGGCACTGGAAGCATTGGCACTGAAAAAAAGCAATGGACTTATCAAAACTGTGTAATTGAACATTTAAGCTCTAAGCACTGTTCTAGACAAGAGTGGCATGGTTCTGGTCCTCAAAGAGCTTAAAGTTGAGATGGGCAGCCAGGCACACAATGCAAGTAACTTGCAGGAAAGAGGAATAGGTTCAGCCTAAAGGTTGAGCTATAGCTTCTTCCTGTAGGGGGAAGAGTGTGAGCTGCCCTTGAAGGAAAAATGGCCAGGGAAGTGGAGGGGATGAGGGGGGAGTGGCCCAGATGTGAAGGGGGCTTGGTCATCCAAACACCAGCACAAGGGAAAAGCAGAGATGGTCCTTGTGATTTCAGCATATTATTACACCAGCAGCTCCTTCTTAAATGTACTTTGAAGGGTTTGCTAGGTTCCCAGCTTTTTTGGGGAAACTAGTTGTGACATGACTGAGCCACTCAACTAACAGCATGATTTCTGTTTGGTGAAAAGATAGACCCTCATGTGTTCAGCTGCTATAATGGTTTTGGTTAGTCAGTGCCAAAGGTGATCCTGGCTGGTTGAATAGGGTTGATCATAGACAAGCTTTCTGGTCAGAGCCAGGAGCACCAAATGAAAGCATCAAGTCATCAGTGTCTGGGGTCTAGAGTCAGGTCACCAGGCAGGTTCAGCAACTGAGAACTCAGGAGCTGGCAGGGAGGCCAGGACTGGAACACAGAAGCTGGCTGCCCCTTTCTTAAGCCAGAAACATGGCAGTGGATTCCTGGGTGGAGGAAGTGCCTCCCATCCAACCTGGCAGGCTGGGGCATGTGGAGGCCAGAGGAATGGGTCTCCAACTGAGATAAGAAGGGCTCATATACCCTGACACCTGATTGGACCTGAGGCTTCCACTCCACAGCATGCCCTATTTCCTCACTAGACCTGGCATTTTGTTTCTCTGATTCTCTCTCGTGAGGTCTTATTTTTATAACCTTCTTCCTTTACTCACTTGCTGCTAAGAATAAGGTAGAAAGATGAGAGGGCAGGAGGCTTAAAACTCCAAGGGGCTGTGGCTCCTTCTCCCCACTGCCCCTCCACCCCACCTCATGCATAAACATTTGGTGAGTGAGCGACTGAACGCACCAATGAGCGGGTCCTGCAGATTCCATCCTGCTACTATCTGTGCTAATCCATAATCATTTCTATTTGACTTTGGAATGCACTATGTAATTTGAATTCTGCAAATTTACCTTCCTAATTAGGTTCTTCTTTGGCTAACACAGAAATTACTTTGCACAGATTGAGTGATGGTGGGGGAATGTTTGCTAGGTGTTGGGATCATTAGGTAGATAATCCATATATTGGCAGTCAAGAGCTGTCTATATCAGGAAGGTCAACTTGATTGATATTTGAGGCATGGGGAGTGTGTGTGTGCGTGTGTATGTGTGTGTGTGCATGCGTGTGCGCACGAGCCTGGTGTCCTGTTTCTGCATTAGCCAATCCATGGAAACTGGGTCTACTTAAAGCCCTACCTTCCAGCTTAGTCTTCGTCTAAACCTTCTGACCTGTCCTGTCACTGTTCTGAGAATGATGAGATTGTTCACAGCTTCAAAGATCCAGAAAGGAGTGCGATTACACCTGGTCCTGCTCATACTTCAGGACCTCAATGCCAGGGACTAGGTTCCCAGGTTAGTACATTAGATGCTAGGATACTGCCTTATCTAACCCCTGCTTGCCCAATACATAAAAGGATGAGTGAATGGATGGCTAGATGGATGAACTCTTTATACAATAGGTCCCCAGTCTCAAATTTTGGTTCTCCAGGGACAATTGCTGATGTATTGACTTCTGTGCCATCCATCCACCTGGATCTCCACTGACTGACCCTTCTGTTTGAACTGGGGCTGGGCTTTATTTGGACTTTGATTACTAGACTCTAGTTTCCCCTGAAAAGAATCCCAAGTGCCCAGCCCGGCTGGCGATTCTTGGCCCCGTGTGCCTGGGTTTAGGATGCCCGGTCCCTGAGTATGTTTCAGTGTTTAGACATTTGATGGGGCCTGACCTGGCCACGTGCCTTTAAGCTGGCAGGTCTCACCCCAGCCACATGGCCAGTATTCAATACAAATGAACCACTGACACTGTCAACTCATTCACAGCCTTTGTCCTGGATCATTCGCCTTGACCTAGCTAGCTTGCCTTTTGTTCCTAATATCCCCTAGGTATATCTGCTGCTGCTGCTGCTAAGTCGCTTCAGTCGTGCCCAACTCTGTGCGACCCCATAGATGGCAGCCCACCAGGCTCCCCCGTCCCTGGGATTCTCCAGGCAAGAACACTGGAGTGGGTTTCCATTTCCTTCTCCAATGCATGAAAGTGAAAAGGGAAAGTGAAGTCGCTCAGTCATGTCCGACTCTTAGCGACCCCATAGACTGCAGCCTACCAGGCTCCTCCTTCCATGGGATTTTCCAGGCAAGAATACTGGAGTGAGTTGCCATTGCCTTCTCCACTAGGTATATCTAGCCCCTAGATTAACCTTCAGATTGATTTATGCTTCCATATTGGCTGTGATCTCATAATTCCCTCCTGAGCAATGGGTCACACTTGACTTCCTACCCCAGAATTGTGTCACTGAGCTCTGCCTTCTCTCCTCAATGAAGGTGTATGCCAATCCCTTTGATTACATAACTGTTGGCAGCTTTGGGATAACATTTGGCCAAATCCGAGACCCTATATCCATGGCATCTTGTAGCCTTCTCTCTCCTGGGTCCATCTGGCCTCGGGAATGAGAGCAGGATGTCTACACCTGCGGGTCTGCTTACAATCCCAACACCAGCCTTTCCTGATCTCTCTTGGCAGCTTTCCTTCATCAAACATGTATGAAATACCTACTATGTGTCAGGCACTGTACCAGGCCCAAGGGATTTAATTGCAGCCTAGACAGTCATTACATGAAAGCCTCTCAGGGAGACAGATATGTAAACGGGCAACTGCAATGTAGCTTGTCAAGAGCCAGAACAGAAGGAAGAGATCTCTGTGAACTATCACAGCACCTCTCAACAAGAAGCTGTAACTAGAACAAAGGAGATGAAAATGGTGCCAGATGCCAAGTGAGTGCCAAATGGAAACCCCAGGGAATTGCTGCCCCAGAGTTCCCTTCCCTGGAAACCAGAGCCACTTCCTCCTCTGGGGGAGAGGCTGTGATGGTACAAGAATGGCAACCATCAATGCCACGTGAGTTGGCCTGATAACTGGTCTCTGGAGGGCAAGCCAGACATACTCCCCACAGAGGGAGACTTTATTGAGCCTCCCCTCTCCAAAGAAGTATTGCTCCAAAGCAAATGTGGTGTTTCAGCCTAAAAGGAAAATGTTGGAGAAATTACTGAAAACACAATGATGTTCAATTTTGCCTCCGAGATAATGGAGACAGGGCTTTGAAAGAGCTCTTTGATTTTAAGAAAAAAAAAATTAGAAGGAAGCTGAGCACTTGTCTGTGTAAGATGAGAAACCAACAGACAACGCAGTATGGAAGTCCTGGGGTCAGACTATGTCAAAGAAAACAGCAAAACAAATGCCGTAAAAATAAGGTTTGTTCCCCTCTCCCCCACATGCCTATTCTTAGCTGATACTCACAGCATGGCATCTGGAAATTTGAACTCACTAATTTGAACTGTGTGAGGAGAGATAGTCTAAACGAGTAAGTGGTTCAAATGTTAGAATTTATTTGGAAAGAAATGACTCAATTATCTGGAAGAAACTATGCCAAAGAAGCAATGTCAGGAAGTGGGGGGAATGGGTCTCTTTAAACGAATATATGACGCTCATTTGGTAAAACAGAGTTGTGTTCATGAAATGATTCCTGAGGTCCTCAAGAACTTGCCCTTCCTCTTCCTGTCTGGATGGGCTTCCCCTACATCATATGACCTGCTTTGTTGAGATGACATTCACTCTACTCTTCCCCTTAGAACAGGAGGTGGACAATGTGTAGGGACAGAATCTTCTCAATAAAGAAAGGGCCCCAAATGCCACCCCTATTATACTTGTTACTCTGTTAATTTCCTTGTCAAAACCTGGTGGGATTTAAAGCAAAAGGATTTTATTAGGGGAAAGGTCCGTGTGAGAAAAAACAGGGAGGGAGCCATGGAAGTTAGGAGGATTATCAGACCCCCAGTGAAGAGGAGAGGAAAGGCAGGTCTTGTGGGAAGCAACCTAGACTGTCATGCAATTTGAGAAGATTCATTCGGCCAGGCCCATGGATCGCAGCTGCCGTGCTCATTCACTGGCTGGGAGCAGCAGCCCTGGGGATGTCAGAGCCAGCACTGGGGCCCTCGATCAACTACAAGCCCTCTGGTAAGAGGTCCTCAAGGCACATTATCATGGCTGCTTCACCTCTCTTTGTAGTTAGAGTGGCTCCAGTTTCAAGTTTAGATCTGTGAATGTCTGGACTAGGGGCTTCTGCTTTTGGGTATGACAGGCAAATGGAGAGATAAAGTTTGCATGCTAAAATATTTCAGGGACTTCCCTGGCAGACCAGTTGGTTAAGACTCTGCGCTTCCAATGCAAGGGATGTGGGTTCGATCTCTGATCAGGGAACAAAGATCCCATATGCCATGTGGCACAGTGAAAAATAAATCAAATAAAATATTTCAGTTGCTGAGATATTTAAATAGTTTGTGAAGATCATTGGGGTAAATATTTAAAAAATCAAGGCAGAGCTTCTCAAGGGTAGTCCTCTTCTGGCAGAAAACATCTGGAACATCTATATAAAAGTCTTTATTTCTGCCCAGATCTGTTGAATTAAAACCTTAGGGGTTGAGAACCAGAGGTCTAATAGATGCCATATTTATAGATAGTACAAAGTAAAGAGAAGCTTGTTTGAGGTTATTTACACCAGACCCAAATTAAATGATACCTAAATGAAATATGACTATATGTTAACATCAGTCTTCCTACTTTTTTTTCCTTGCCACTAGTAGCTACATACACCCCTCTGCTTCAGATTCCTTCTGTTTTCCAAGTCCTCCTTTCAGACAGCTACAGGGAGGGGGGGGAGTTAAGAACATTCTCAGAAAACGGGGCTTCAGAGAAAGCAGTAAGATTACTCAATTGTTTCTCTCTTGTTAATTTGAGGATCTTAAAATTATGCATGTTGTTGTGCTCATATTTGCAAGTTCAATTCACATGTCTGAGCTACCAGTCTGCAAGATAAAAATCAAGCACAAAGTAACCTGCGTCTGATTTCTCCTCATCCAAATTTCAGGACTAACCATCTTTGAGACAAAGAATAGATAATTAAATCACTTGGGAAATGCAGGAAGAGTGCTGGTGGGGTCAAGAAAGGAAAGCACAGGTCAAGGAGCCAACTCCTGCCTCCATCCCTTCTAGATTGCCAACGCTTTCTCCTTCCACGCCCCGCTGGATTTCATAACCTCTGCTTAGTCACTTCAGTCGTGTCCGACTCTGTGCGACCCCATAGACGGCAGCCCACCAGGCTCCCCCGTCCCTGGGATTCTTCAGGCAAGAACACTGGAGTGGGTTGCCATTTCCTTCTCCAATGCATGAAAAAGAAAAGTGAAAGGGAAGTCGCTCAGTCATGTCCGACTCCTAGCGACCCCATGGACTGCAGCCTACCAGGCTCCTCCGTCCACGGGATTCACCAGGCAAGAGTACTGGAGTGGTCTGCCATTCATAACCTCTATAAGGCCGCTTTCCCAGAAGGGACTGACTACCTTGATTCCAATCCTTAAATCTAGCCAGGATGGGAGGCCAGAAGTTGAGTTTGTCCTCTGTCTGACGTGGGGTAACCTTGAATACTGAGAAACCACCACAATACTGACGGTCCTGAAATTTGAACCAATGCGAGCCAATATGCAGATTAGGAAGTTGGAGCCACCCATCCATTGGCAGACTGCTCGTGTGATGTCACAAAGGCCCAGCCCAAACGTGGCCAGAAGTGCTGTGGGCAAGTTTCTGGGCAAGTTGCAAAGTTTTTATTATTATTATTATTATTCTTTGTATGTGTGAGCCCCTTAAAAAAAAAATCAGCTGGTCCTGTTTTCCTGAATTTCCTGTATTAGGAGAAAAGTGTTCACGTACTAGCCAGCGATGAAGGACACAGGGCCGAAGAGCATTTTGTTCTTTGTGGTGGCTCTGTCCCTCTACTTAGGGTTGACTGGTGTTTTGAACAAAAATGACATGAGGGAAAGCTGTGAATTCCAAATGAGCCATGGGGACTTTACGAACCTCTGCAGCTTAGTGGTGTCTGAGAAGCCCCAGCCTGACCCAAAGTCTATGAGCCAGCTCAGTGGAAGTCTTTGGCTGCGATCTTGATGCCAAGGCTCAAGAAATGCAGGCATAGGAGGTTGGGGCCTCCCTGACTTCCCCTACCTCTCTTTGCCAGGTTCAAGGCAAAGACAGAAGCAAGTTCCCTGACTTGTGAGCTTCTGGCAGCTGGCCCCTCAATGCGAGGTTCCCAATTTCAATACCTCTGAAGAGCTGAAGTCTGTTAGAAAGGAGGGAGAAATCTTATGTAGAGAATAACAAAATAGGTATAACTGCTAGCTTCACACATCCTGAAAGCTTGTTTTTCCCAAACAACTGTCCTTGAAATGTCTGGCAGCTCCTATGACGCTGTCTATTTGGTCTCCTAGAGCCACTAGGAATTTTTCCAACATCTCTCACCACAGGAACCCCTCCTCCCCAAATTGGCACAGACAGAGATGTAACACAGCTGAAACGTTTCATGGGAGTTGGGGGAGGCACTCTGTGTTGTTTAGTTTGTCCAGATACCATTTTATCTCCTGGGAATAGCATCCATTTTTTCCCCCTTTGGGGAATCATCCCATCATTGCTGTGAGTCTTTGTTTGGATTAAGAGGGAGCCCCACCCCCCAACCGTAGAGACCGGCATGTGTCCCGGGCCTGGCTGACCTGCATGTCCCATTCTCCTGGCTACACAGGGATCAGGACTGAGCATGTCATGCATGTGTGGTCCAGTGATGGTCAATCCAGGGACTTTGATAGGAACTTTGTGAGAGTAGGTGCTCTCTTTTTGCACTGAGATTGCTAAACCAACAGAAAGCCACCATGGAGTTGATGGTGACCATCTCTGCTGTTACAAAGAAAAAGGTATTCAACAAGGAAGTCACTACCAAACAAACAAAAAAAAGAGGTAAAAGAGAGAGAGAGATTTCTGATAATGTTGTTTGAGCACCTGGATCCAGCTGTGCCTGAAACTAGAAATGGAAATTTTAGTTAATGGAGCCAATATATTTTCCTTTTGGTATAAGTCAGATCAGGTTGAGTGTCTGTTAACTTGGTAAAAAGAATCCTCACTTAGATATCCAATCACTGGGTAAGGCTTACTCTTACTCTTAAGGATGGTTTAGGGCTAGATTAGTCCCCTTCCTGTGTGGTCTCTTCCTGGTTCCTTCTGCTTAGTTGGGGGGAAGGGGGTGGGGTTGCTTTGATGGCGTATAGGTGACAGATAGAGGAGACTGGTTATTCTGGAGTGGTACAGCACAAGGATCAAGTGAAGGGTACTGGGGTTATATATAGGGCTGGGCAACTAACATCACCTGGGTGAGCCCCACTTCTCTCATCTGTAACATGGGGAGAGTGAAGATCTCTCCCTGCTGTGTTGCTGTTCTATGCACAGCATCTGGTGCATAGTAAATGCTCAAGAAATAGCAGCCATTAGCTAATTCTAGTCAGTGAACCACAGAAAAGATGGGCTTTTCCCCCCCCGGGCTCCAGTACAATGTGGGAACAAGGGAAGGGAGGGCTCTGAAAGCCTTCACTGCAGTTCTAACCAACAATTCTGAGCCTCTGTTGACACTGCCAGCCACAAGCACCTGCTAAGCGGGCAGCGTGCACCTGCCACCTGCCACTCCAAGAAGAGATTCCTATCCAGCCAGAGCAGGCAGCCTCCTTTCTAGGCCAGATCCTGGCTGTGTGTGGAGTCTGCGAGCCCGCCCACCTGTTCTGAAGCCCCAGCTGGGCTCCGTCCTTCGCCTGTCCCACCTTCCACCCCCAGCTTCCTTCCTTGATCCCACACCTTCCAAGTTGTTGGCACTGTGCTAGGATTCACAGAGTGTGCAAGGAAAGAAACCTGCATCAGTAAAGCACCTACCACCTGCCACACAATTGCTTTGCTTATCTGTCAGCCTCACGAACCTGAGAATTTTGTTCAACACACCCATTTCACAGAGGCGCGAACTGAGAGCACCTCCTGCCATGGGTGATGGAGTCAAGATCCGAATCCTGGCGTGTTTCTTCAAAGCCCATATTCCTCCTTCTCTTCTCACAGGCTGCTTACCATAACCGAGTGTAGACGGAAGCATGATGTCACATTAAAAAATGTAGTGCACAGTCTCACTTGCAGCACCTTATCTCAGAGAAACAAAAACCAAAGTTCACACAAAAACCTGTACGTGAATGCCTACTGTGGCTTTATTAATAATTACCAAAAACTAGTAACAACCTAAATGTCCCTCAATTAGAAGATGGGTTAAAAAAAAATCTGTGGTACATCCATACTATGGAATATTATTCAGTAATAGAAAGGAATGAAGAACTTGGATGCATCTTGAGTGAAAAAAGCCAGTCTCGAAAGTTTGCATACTGTAGGATTTCATTTATGTAACATTTTCAAAATAACAAAATGGAGAAAGATTAGCAGTTGCCAGGGACTGGGGGAGAGGAGTTATAACTATACAAGGATAGCATGAGGGAGCTTTGTGGTGACAGAATAGTTCTTTATCTGGATTGCGATGATGTTTACACAGATCTGCATGTGTTAAAACTGTGTAGAAATGTCCACATGCAGGACACCTGAAACCAGCAAGATCTGAATAACTGGTCAATTGTATCAATGCCAATTCCTGGTTTGGATATTACACTATAGTTATGCAAGATAGTCTCCTTGGGGGAACTGGGTAAGGGTACATGGATCTTGCTTGTTCTTTTATTTCTTTCTTGAAACTTCCTATGAATCTATAATTATTAAACTTTTCTCCCTTAAGTTAAAAAAATAGCATAGTTCCTAGCACAGAATAAGTGCTCAGTAAATAGCTGGTATAAATACTACTAGGATTCTGGCTCTTATGTAGCCATATGCATGGAGTAGGGAGACAGATATGTTAACAATTGACTCAAATACAGAAGATAGAAAGCAGAGATGTGCAATAGGAACATATTCAGAGCCACATATATACTTAAATTCTTTCTAGTAGCCGCATCCAAAAGGCAAAATGAAACAGATGAAAGTATTTAGATGAAATTAACTTTAATAAGATATTTTATTTAACCCGATATACCCCAAACAGCAGTATCATTTCAACATGTAATCAAGATAAATATTAGTGAGATATTTTACTTTTTATTTTTTGGTACAACATCTTTGAAATCTGTGTGTAAGTAATCAGCTATACCCCAAAACAAAACAAAAAGTTCAAAAGAAAAAAAATTGAAGTTTTAAGTAAAAAAATGTGTGTATTAAGTATAACACATCTCAATTCAGACACTAAATTTACATTGAAAATACCTGATCTGTATTTAGATTTTATAATTTATGGTTGAAAAACTAGATTCGCATACCCAAGTTGTTCCAAACATACTTAAAGTTTTCCAATAACTGAATGCAATATTAGTTTTTTAACTTAAATTTAAACTAATTAAAATTAATTAAGAATTCTGTTATTCAGTTGCACTAGTGGCTGCCTTTGGCCACTGTGTTAAGCAATGCAGGTAGAAAGGGGTGCGGGCTAGACAGAGGATTCCAGGTAAGACTTTGGGGAAGTGACGCATTTGAGCCAGGCCTCAAAGGATCAGTATGATTGTCACAGGGAGGGGATATGTCAAGTACACAAACCATCATGGACAAAAGTAGGCAAATTCTTCTGGTTGCCCACGCAATATCTATACCCACTTTCCTTAGTGACCTAACTTTGTTTTTTGTTAAGTGGCAACAGACCAACTAAAAAAATCTACATTTCCCAGCTTCCTTTGCAGATTGTTGTTGTTCAGTTGTGTCGACTCTTTGTGACCGTAGCAAGCCAGGCTTCCCTGTCCTTCAGTATCACTTAGAGTTTGCTTAAACTTGTGACCAGATATACAAGCCATTTCTGATAAACAGTATGTGGAAAACATTTGGGTAGAGCGTTCAGGAAAGCTTTTTAAAAATGAGTCAACTCATTATACCCTTTTGCTTTTCTCTCTTCCTCTTTCTGCATGCCTGGAATGAAGACATGATGGCTGGAGATGCAGCAGTGATTTTGTGGCCTTGATAATGGAAACCATAAACCAAGGATAAATGAGAAAAAAAATGAACATGGGACATTGATGATTTTGAGGACATAGTATGCCAGTCCTGGACTTCTTTTTAAGTGAGAAGAAAATAAATCCCTATTTTTTTAAAAACCACTGTTACTTTATGTCTCTGTTACCAGTAGCTGAGGCTTTTCAGGTGGCGCTAGTGGTAAAGAACCTGCCTGCCGATGCAGGAGACGTAGGAGACACAAGTTCGATCCCTGGGTCAGGAAGATACCCTGGAGGAGGGCATGGCAACTCACTCCAGTATTCTTGCCTGGAGAATCCCTTGGACAGAGGAGCCAGGCAGGCTACAGTCCACAGGGTCGCAAAGAGTCAGACATGACTGAAGCAACTTAGCACGCACACCAGCAGCCAAGCACAATTCCTAACCAGTACAAGGTGTGAGCGGAGAAGGAAATGGCAATCCACTCCAGTATTCTTGCCTGGAGAGTCCCATGGACAGAGGAGCCAGGCGGGCTACAGTCCAGGGGTCGCAAAGAGTCGGACGTGACTAAGCAACTAACACTACAGTACTACTACTATTATGTGGTGAAGGAAATGGCAACCCACTCCAGCATTCTTGCCTGGAGAATCCTATGGACAGAGGAGCCTGATCGGCTACAGTCCATGGGGTCGCAAAGAGTGACTGAGTGACTAAACCACCACCACCACAAGGTGTGAGAGTGATGGGAGAAAAGCAAATAGTTTGGTACAATTGGTATTTCATAAAACCATCCTGGGAAAATTATTTATGTATTGAATACTGCTTCACAGGGCTTAAAAAGTATAATTTACCTAATCATTGCTGTAATAAAATTGTGTTAATGAGGAAACTGAGACACAGGGAGAATTAAGCAACTTAGTCAAGGTTACAGACCTGACAGGTAGTGAATCTGGGCTTCAAGTCCAGGCAGTGTGACCAAAGGGTTGCTGTCTTGGATGAAAGTAAAGGAATTCTGTCAGAATAATGTGAAGGAGCTCAGACTGGGTTTGGACACATGGACCTTGGCCTAGATGTTCAGGTGTCTTCTGAATACCAATGTCTTCAGCTCCTTTACTTGGAGGTGGCAGGCCGTATCCCTCTACTTGATTGCACCCAGACTCTGGGCCATGCCTCTGAGATTTGCTTACTCCTTCAAAGTGTGCTATGTAGCCTCAGGGAGACGACCTCTTGGCTGAATATCATATTCGCTGGTTTTCTCCCAAGCTGCCTGACCCAGCAGGGAGCTCCCTCATTTTTACCTCAAGTACACTGGCTTCCCCCAGGGGCCCCACAGCATCATAGGTTGCACGGAGCCTCACTGGGGCTGATGCTCATAGGTACACCAGGCCAGGGGTTCAAAGCTAATATCTCTTCTGATTGGCAGGTGGCCATACTTGTGCTAGTTATTAAAGACATGTAATAATGCCCTTGCTTGGGCTATAAACTCTGTGTCTTCACAGCTATAGGATCTTGAAAAAGTCACTTCACCTCTGAGTTTTAATGTGCTCATCTATAAAGTGGGACTATAATACCTCCTGTGATCAATGAGGCATCAGTATCAGATTAGGCCTGTAAAGAACTCAGCAGCTCACCTAGCTCCTCGACAGGGCTGGGAAACTGGTAGTTACTATTATCCTGCTAGAGATGTCTCAGGTCAAGAGTGCGCAGGTCAGTGTTATTGCTTCCTGGGTCTTGAACTTGAAGCGGGGAGCATCCTTGATAGCGAACAACTGCAACCTCCCGGTTCTGCGCCTCAGTTGGTAGGTAACATGGAAGGAACGCTGGTCCTGTTTTTAGATGATCTGGGGTCGCATCCTAGCTCAGGTCTGATGTGGGACAAGCTGCCACTAACATCTCTGAGCAGTCTTCAGTGGGGAGATTGTAGACAAAGACCCAAGGGGAGCCAGGTGGGCTGTGCAAATGGGAGAAGTAGGGTGGGGGGTTGGGTTTCAGATACACGGAGAGGGGGCAAAGGTAGTAAGGATGAGGCAGGGGTGGAGAGGGTCCTGTCTTCAAGTAGGCCAGTTCTCCAGGCCTAGAGTCACTAGAAACTTCATGAAGGGAAGGGAAGTAGATATGAACATCTATTAAGTTCCTACTCTATACCAAACTCTATATATTATCTTATGTAATTTTAATAATACAGTTCAAGGAAGGCATTTTAATCCCCATTTTATAAAGACAGAGATTAAGGCCAAAAGAAGGAAATGACTTGCCCATGAGTCACACAGCTGGAGGCAGCTGAACTGACATTCAAACCCAGGCCTGACTATCCAGAGTGGGGGTCTTTTTGATTCCTTGAAAAATGCCATTTGGGGGTTTCCTTCTGAGGGTGCTGCTCCTCTAACTGAAACATCCCCCACTCCCATCTGCTTTCCAGGCCAGCTCCTTCTCATCCTGCAGGCTTCAGTTTAAACATCACCCTTTGCGGAGGCCTTCCTTGACCACTCCCCGCCCTGCAGCCCTGAACAGGCCACACCTGCCCGAGTTATCGTCTCTCACTGAGCTGTTCCCTGCTTCACAAGGCACAATCACTTATTAACTTTTTGTTTGCTTCCGTTATCTAGACAAAGGCTTTACTCCCAAGGAGCTCGCATTGACATGGAGAAGAACCCAGAAACCAGTAGTTATCCAGGATGGTGATAAGTGCTGAGAAGAAAAGAAAACTAGGCAATGGGCTGGAAAGTGACTGAGAGGGAAAGGGAAATTTAGAGTGGGGGTTGTCAGAGAAGGCTTCCTGGGGAGATGATATTTTTGATGAGATCTGAGAAGTGAAGAGGAGTGAGTCATATGAAAATACAGGAAAGTTAGCTCCAGGCAAAGGGAAAAGTAAGTACAAAGGCCCTGGGGTGGGAATGAGTTTGGCATGTTCAAGAAGTAAAAGAAAGCCAAGTGGCTAGAGCTTGGCAGTCCTGGGGAGGGTGACAGGAGATGAGACAAGGCCAAGGGCCAGATCATAAAAGGCCTTAGAGGCTGAGCTAAGGAGTTGGTTCATTTCTTGGTTAGTCTCCCATCTAGGCTGTGAGCTCTACAAGAGCAGGGCCCTTGCTCACCACTATATGCCAAGACTCTAGCCCAGTGCTTGGCACATGGCGGATGCTCAGTAAATATTGTCTGAATCAATGAACAAATGTGTTCACACACTGCCTCCTACACTCAACACCTTCTCTCTGTGTATTTTACCATCTCTTTCCCCCAGGCTCCCTGTCTTCTCTTTGCTGTCCCCTTCACCCTAAGCCCCAGCTTTGAGAATGTACCCTAATCATGTGAGATTATTTACCCACAAAGGCTCAGGGGTTCCCCTTTCAAGGAGGTCTGTATTTGCATAGCACTTTGCAGAAAGTGAAAGTGTTAGTCACTCAGTCATGTTTGACATTTTGTGACCACATGGACTCTACCTCAACGGGCTCCTCTGTCCATGGAATTCTCCAGGCAAGAATACTGGAGTGGGTAGCCATTCCTTTCTCCAGGGGAGCTTCCCGACCCAGAGATTGAATCCAGTTCTGCATTGCAGACAGATTCTTTACCATCTGAGCCACTAGGGAAGCCCATTTCAGAAAGCTCCCTCCAAGTCTGATGGCATCAAATGGTGGAATTTCAGGCCCATATATGTCTGTGCTCACATGCACGTGTGTCTACCTGGAAGTCCTAGTTGCCCCCTCAGATCAGGGCAAGAAGGCGAACCCAACCCACCAGCTGCTAGGAAACTCGGTCACATCAATAATTCCTATGCCTTGCTCTTACACCAGTGCCCGAGGGAGCGGGAAGTTAATTAGCTTTGCTAGAAAGGGCCTGTGAAATGTGTGGGACTCTGCAGCCTTGAGAACCCTTCACACTCAAGGCACAGCTCTGCATTTCAGCCCCAGCCCAGGCTCACTCAGCCAGATCTTATACCAGTTCACGGTGTGGGGTGGTATTTACAGACAGTAGACACTCGTGGGTCAGCAGGAGGACAGGGATGGGGCCACCCTTGCGCCGCGTTTGAGTCGTTGCAGAGTTAACTTAATGATGAAACAATCACCATTCATTCTCCGTTCTCCTGGGAGTGCAAATGGCTTTATAAACACCAGGCCTAGGGCGAGCGAGGGGAGGCGGGGTAAGCGGTTTACCTTGGGTGGGGAGTGAGCCTTCAGTCCATTAAGGGGAGTCTGAGAGCAGAAGTTAATGGTCCCTCCAGGCCTGGAAGTTAATTCGGCCTTGAAAATAGTTCTCAAAATCCATTTGCCGACCACTTCGGCCCACACTGATCTCCACGCCCTGCCTATGCCTCCCTGGAACCTCTTAACTTGCTGTTCCTTGGTTTGATTTTTTCCAAGATGCTGGCCCAGGAAGTCACTGACCTTAGATTGGGTTTCTCAAAGTGGGGAGTACCTTCCTTCTGTATGCAACACAGGTGACATAATGCAAGTGAGGCGCTTGCCTCTGGTCCAGAATTTAAGGTGCTGACAAAAAACTCAGTCATCAAGATAAAATAAGCACAAGCAATATTAGAAGAATTAAGATTCATGAAAAATATCTATGATGAACAAAATAACAAAATTTATAATAAGTACAGGATCTTATTCTTACTCACTCTACTTGGATCCTCGCTCAAATGACCTTGACCCTCATTGGCATGACATTGACCCTCACTCATCTCCCTATAACCCTGATGCAAGATGATCTTAGATGGCCCGCATGTGAACATTCAAAATTTTAATACACACATTTTTTTTTAATTATGGCAAGTGATCCCAGCTTTCTATTCATGGTAGGGATATACCATTTCTCTTTTATAAAAAAAATAGGTTTATTTATTTATTTTTGGCTGTGCTAGGTCTTCGTTTCTGTGTGGGCTTTTCCCTAGTTGCAGTGAGAGGGGGCTACTCTTTAGTTGTGGTGCTCGGGTTTCTTAATGGGGTGGTGGTTTATCTTGTGGAGCACGGACTGTAAGGCCTCTTGGTCTTCAGTAGTTGCAGCACGTGGGCTCAGAAGTTGCAGCTACTGAGCTCTAGAGCACTGGCTCAAGAGTTGCGGTGCACGGGGTTATCTGCTCCGAGGCATATGGGATCTTCCCATATCAGGGCTTGAACCAGTGTCTCCTGCATTGGTAGGCACTGAGCCACCAGGGAAGCCCCAATTTCTCTTTTAAAATACATTGATTTTAACAAATAATTTAAAGAAATTTATTGAGTAAATAATAGGATGGGGCCAAGGTCCTGGTGGGGGGATATTTGGGCAAAGGCTTTACCTGTGATCCTGCCGTAGGCAGGGCCAAACTAACCTTCTTTTCTGTTCCTTGTTGTATGAAGGTGACTTCTGATTTATAGCAGGAGCTTAAGAAAAAGAGAATGGGGCTTATTGGAAGGGTGGCTTCGATAGTCACCAAGCCCTGCTGAGCCCCATACTCTTCACCTCTAGAATGGGGCTTACAACATTTGCCCCGGTGGGTTGTGAGGTTTATAGGAGATGACTATAATATGCTCAGTGTGGATCAACAGGGCCACAGCTTGATTTTTTGTGGGCTCCTTTCCTAGAGAAGGGAATGGCTACCCACTCAGGATTCTTGTCTGGAAAATTCCACGGACAGAGGAGCCTGGCAGGTTATAGTCCACGGGGTCTCAACGAGTCAGACACGACTGAGTGACTAACACTTTCCCTATTAAAAATACTAAAAGTTATTTTTTATATCTGCATAGTTATAAATGCAATCCACTTTAATTATTACTATATTCACCTTTATACCAACACAGTCAAGGTATGCATCTTGTGTATCTCAAGAAGTATTTTGGTGGGGAGGGGACTCCTGAAAGTACCACGTCCACAGGCCTTGTGCCTGCTGTGCTAGATGGAGAGGCCAGCCCTGGGCACGACAGGCAAGCACTTACTCTTTTAATCTTCACAATGCCACAAGGCAGGCATTACTAGCTCCATTTTATAGATAATGAAAAGAAAGTCCAGAGAGGTTGAGCAACTTGCTCAAGGTCACACAGCCCCTGAGTAGCAGGGCAGAGGTCTGAATACAGACTCCCCTGATTCTGGAGTCTGCCATGCTGTCACGCCCCAGGAAATGAGAGAGTCTGGAGGGCTGCCAACATGAGTGACTGTGTCCCTTGATAATGGAAATTGTGATTACATTTGGGGCCAGCTCCTGCAAGGCCCATAAGGTGGAGGCAATCTACAGGAGGAACCCAGTCTCCTAGCTCCTTGGTTGCCTGCTAGTTTGGGTAGGGGCTGGGTGACATGTGCAGGCTGGTTGCTTGAGAGTCTCTGGGCATTTAAGCTGCCACCCTTAGGCAGGGAGACGTGCTCAGGGACTCCGAGGACCAGACTTCAGCAGACCGGGCTGCAATTTGCTTCACGACTCTGTGTTCTTGAAAAGGACAAAGAAAAAGAGAAGAGGAACTTTGGACACAGACCAAAGCCACTCAGGTTTTCTGCTGTGTGTCTTCTTGCAGGCTCCTCAACGAGGAGGGCCTGATGAGTGTCACCTGAACAAGGGGTCAGAGCCATTCCCCTCCACACACGCGACACTGCAATTTTAAACAACTGTGGCTTGAGACAAAGATCCTCCCAGGGACGGAAAATCTAACCGAGTTTGCAGTTTCTAGCTCTGGCGCTTCTTGAATTATACATGGGCAAAACCCCCTTGAAGGCTGCTTTTTAAGCCGTGAGGGGAAGGCATGTAATTTTGGTCTCTGGCATTCTGCTAGAACACTTGCTGAAAGTGGGGGCCCCTCCCCAGCCAAGTGGCGTTTGCCTCAAAACCAACTGGGGGACGTTTGTCGCCTCAAATAGCTTCAAGCTGCCAGCTGAAAGGATGCTGAGGGAATCGGTTTTCTCTTTGCCACAGGCTTGTCTCCTTAGGGGCCTCTGTCCCTCGGAGGCTCTTGCCTTGCTGTGGCAGCTGTGACACTGACCACAGACATCCTCCTCCTTCCTGGCTGGGAAGATGGACAAGTGCTATACCCTTCTGGAAGGGGAGGCAGGGGGCTGGGTGGGGGTCTGCAAGGTGCAGCAAGGTCCATCCAGGCCCATCCCAGTGTCCTCTGGGAGATGGAAGCTCCAGGTCCAGACCACCCAGACACTACACCGGGTCCAGAAAGAACGGTGCCATTTCTGGCCCCTGTAATTGGGCAAACTGTCTCCAGTGATCTGGAACTGCAAAATGCAGCCTAAAAGAAGGGGGTTCCCAGCATTCTTCTCCCATGGGGGATTGCCCCAGGACAGTGGACAAGGGCATCTCAGGAATCTGAGTTGACTGGGGTCATTTGGGTCATTGGTGGCTTAAAGTGAGGGCCCTGGTGACAGTCTTGGGGTTTGGAATGACTCTGTAATTTATTAGCTGTGTGAACCTGAGGTTACTGCACCTCTGGGACCCTCAGTTCCCCTGACTGTAGAATGGGCTGATTATCTACTTCAAAGAGTTGCTATACAAATGAAATGCCTGCTGAGTGCCTTTAACACAGTAGCAGGGCAGATTTGGAAAAAAAGTGAAAGTGTTAGTCATTCAGTTGTGTCTGACTCTTTGTGACTCCATGGACTGGAGCTCACCAGGCTCCTCTGTCCATGGGATTCTCCAGGCAAGAATATGGGAGTGGGTAGCCATTCCCTTCTCCAGGGGATCTTCCTGATTCAGGGATCAAATCCAGGTCTCCTGTATTTTTAGGCAGATTCTTTACCATTTAAGCCATCAGGAAAGCCACCAGAAATGGTGGCTATCATGATCATTTGCATGCTGAAGATAAGCAAATGACAAGTGGTGTTAGTTCCCATTGGTAATTCAGAAGGGGTGTGTGTGTGTGTGCGCACGTGCATGTATGCATATGTGAGTGCCTTTTCCCTGAGTGTGAATACGTGTGTCTGTGCATTCTTGAATAGGCTCCAAGCAAAGGTCGGGGGAAGAGTGTTCTTGTTCCTAGACGTGGAAACTTGAGAAGGGCAAATACTTCATTATTTAGATTCAAAAGCTACTCATTAGACGAGACTTGGGCACTTAGAAAGAAGAGCTGACCTACAAGTGTAAAATGTTATTATAAGTAATGACAATGATTATAGGATGAGGGTTGGACGGAGAGAGGGAGCCGGAGAGGTTAATGTCCATTAACTACCACGAATTAGGAGATGGTGCTTCTGCAGACACTTCTGGGGGAAACCTAACAGTCTGTTTATTTACCTCATGGGGAGCTCTTAGCACATCAAAAAGGTATTTAAAACACGACCCCCCCACCCAACAATTAGCTTTAGGAAGAAGAGTAAATATGGACGCAATTTATCACTCCAAGAGAGCCCTGCTATCAGAGACAGATGCCGTCAGTTAAATAAAACAGACACTAAGACTTGCCAGAAAGATCAGCCCAGAAGCAATTTGCTCATTTGCTGATCATCAGTGGACAGTAGGATTTTGGGGGCCCACCAACAATTCATGTCTTTCTGCTGATTTTTGTAACCTGAATTACATGTTCCTTTTCACATCCAGTGGGGGAAGGATGACTCAGGAATGGGTTGAGGTGATTTCAGTGGCTTTGTCCATCTGTGATTTTAAAATGTACTAGAAGGAAATTGAACACTGAAAAAGTCACGGGATTGGGACTTCATTGTAGAGGGTCCAGTCATCCCGGTTTGCTCGGGACTGAGAGGTTTCAGTGCTAGAGCCAGGAGAAGGTTGGTCACCCCATTTATGTCCCCTTCCCTGGGTTCCCAAGTGTGAGTATCAGTCAGTCCCAGTCAGAGTAATAGTGGGCAGAAGCTGGCTTGTGGCTTTCCCGTTAGAAATTCTACCTCCCCCCATATGGCGAAACAGACTGTGAACCCATTAGCTGCAGGAATGTGGGGTCACATGGGACAAGTGCAGGGGAGCTGCACACACCGAGGTCAACGTGCAGGGAGACCTCTGATAGGCGAAGGCGCGGGGGCCAAAAGCTGATCTTGTACAGATTACTTCTAACTTCCCAGAGAACTCTTGATGGAAAATTGCAGAGCCCAGCAACACTTTGCACATTCGAGTCTCTGCCCTCCCCACCCCCACCAACAGGTATCTGATCGTGTTTTATAAACTAGGGCAAGAACACACACTAGATACTCAAAGTGCACATCATTCTACCATTTCAGTTGTTTCCACTGCTTCTGAGATTTTTGTATATAAATATCTCTGCGTGTGCGTTTGTGTGTACATTTCTTGACATATTTACGAAGTCCCAGTTTGCCAACCTTCAGGGCATAATGCAAGAACTATTTTTCATCCTAATCTGCTGTAATGACACGTTTTATTATACTATTTCAGCTGTTTCCATTGCTTTCACTGTTTCATGTTTTATGTATTTTAACTAATGCTTTAATTTTAGGACGTTGTGCCCTAAGGTGGTTTCACAAAGGCTCACTTTGGAAAAGCGAAGGGGATTCACAGAGATGGCTGTTGGAGGCTCTACCCACACACAGCACAGCACAGAAGAAAGAGGGTCCAAACACAGGGCAGGAAGCAGACACACTGGAAGGCAGACTGGGCAGGTCAATAGCTTAAGGGCCTAGCGTCCATAACACCAAAATGTAAGGGGAGCCTGTGTTCGCCTAGGGCTTCTGCCCCATTTGGCACGTGGGAACCCCCTGGCTTCTGGACAAAGCAGGATGGTTGGTCACCCTACCAAGATGGTGGGTTTGATGTTTGAATATCCTGGTTCTTAGCAGGTGGGGGGCTTTTGGTGTGACACAGAAAGAGCCTGGAGTTTGGAATGCCCTCTTCTTAGTTTCAAACCCCACCTCCACCCATGCTTTAATAGTCATTTGAATCTGAGGAAGTCACTTAAGCCCTTGCTAAGCCTCAGTTTCCTCATCTGGAAAATGGGGCTGGGAAAGCATATTGTGCAGAAGTGCTGTAAGGGATGGAGGAAGAGATGTGTGATCTGTGCCTGGTACATCATCTCCTGGTTCCCCGACCTCACAATGAGGGAGCTACAGTGAATGTTCAAAATCCATGTCCCGTGGCAGGCCACCACACAGACCTCCCAGACATGGGCACCAACGTGTCCCCATAGCCTGTGCAGACCCATTGGCAGTGGGGGCTAAGGGGTACAAGAGGCATAATAATAATGGTAATAATTATAATAATTATAAAACAGTACATTTTTAGTTCGCCAGGCTCCTCTGTCCATGGAATTCTCCAGGCAAGAATACTGCAGTGGTTGGCATTCCCTTTTCCAGGGGGTCTTCCCAACCCAGGGATCGAACCCAAATCTCCGGTGTTCTTTACCATCTGAGCCACCAAGGAAGCTCAATAATGGTAATAATTACAGTTACAAAACAGTATATTTATATTATAAAATACTTTATCATAAAATATTACAGTAATCATGGTGATACTAAGATGGCTTCTATTTTCTAAGTGCTAGCTATGTGCCAGGCAAGCCCTGTGTTACACATTGCCCTTCCTCATTCCATGTAATCTGCCAGCAAGACATCTGCTGGGTAGGTGAGATCATAACTCCCATTTTGCAGATGAGGAAATGGAGACCCAGAGAGGTGAAGACATTTACCAAAGACCACATAGCAAGCAAATGTTCAATGGGGCATTGGAAGCCACATCAGGGGTACTCCAATGTCCATGCTTTTTAGCACGAAGCCCTGGAAGAAAAGCTATGACAAACCTAGACATCATATTAAAAAGCAGAGACATCACTTTTCTGACAAAGGTTCATACAGTCAGAGCTATGGTTTTTCCAGTGGTCAGGTACAGATGTGAGAGTTGGACCATAAAGAAGGCCATGCACTGAAGAACTGATGCTTTTGAACTGTGGTGTTGGAGAAGACTCTTGAGAGTCCCTTGGACAACAAGGAGCTCAAACCAGTCAAGCCTAAAGGAAACTGATCCACAACATTCACTGGAAGAACTGATGCTGAAGCTGAAGCTCCAATACTTTGGCCACTTGAAGCGAAAAGCCAACTCTTTGGAAAAGACCCTGATGCTGGGAAAGATTGAAGGCAGGAGGAGAAGTGGGTGGCAGAGGATGAGATGGTTGGATGGCATCACCAGCTCAATGGACACGGGTTTGAGGAAACTCTGGGGGATAGTGAAGGACAGGGAGGCCTGTTGTGCTGCAGTCCCCGGGGTTGGACATGACTTAGCTACTGAACAACAACCTTCAGCCTCCTTGTCTAGAAGGAGAGGAGAGTCAGTCAGGGCTGTAAGGCACTGAGAAGAAATAAAGAGGAAAGATCAGTGGGTAGAGCTGAGAAGCCCTTCTGTTGTTGGGCCTCAAACACCCACTCCAGCCTGGAACAATCCCAAGGTAAGGCAGGTACAGGAGCCTGATATTTGACACCTGCCTTTTTCATCCCCCTTTCTCACCTGTACCCACTGCATATCCACAGCCCACCCATCTGTCTCTGTGCCTATGCATGTATGTGTGGTCCTTGAGCATAGAACATACATGTATGACTTTCATCTCTCAGAAAACTCCTATTCACCCTGCAATGCCCAGCTCCTTGATGTCCAGGCCCCTGTCTCTTTATATTCCCACTACTGGCTTCTTTACTGACTTAATGGTAGCACCTGCTCATGCCTGACATGAAATGATGGAAAGTTTGTTGGTCAGAGAAGTCTCCGCTGTCTTGCTCACCCTGTCTGGATGACAATATGCCAACGTGTTTCAGACCCTGACAACGTGCTACCACACTGAGTTTAATTTAATTAATGGGGTCCCAGAAGCATCATCATTTCTATTTTCTAGATGATGGGTAAGCAAACTACAGCCCCTAGGCTAGCTGCCCGCTTTTGTAAATAAAGTTGTACTAGACACAGCTATCCTTGCTCATTTATGTGTGTCCACGGCTGCTTTCACGCTACAGAGACAAGGTTGAATAGTTGCCGCAGAGACCGTATGGCCTGCAAAGATATTTACTATCTGATCCTTTGCAGGAAAAGTATGCTGGCCTCTGTAAATCAAAGTAAAGACCTGAGGTTCAGAGAGGCTTAGCAACTTGCCCCAGTTCACTCAGCCAGCCGAGGACAGCCCTGGGGCTCAAACCTGAAACCCCAGCCTTCAGGGTGGTGCTCTTTCTATGCCCCAAATGCTATCCTGGCTTTCCTCCAAGTCCTCTTCCACAGACGTCCCCAGGGGCTCGGCATCAGGCCACATAGCAGAGGCTCCCTCCTGCTTGGGTTGGGGGCCACATGCAGCGGCTGATCACAGAGTCACCTGGACTCAGGTGTGAGCACTTTAAGGCACACTGGGGCCCAGAAAAATGGGAGTGGCCTGGAGAAGATCTTTTTTCTACAGGATGAAAATACATTTGATAAAGAATCTCACCTCACCTGCCGACTCATTTTCCAAGCACTTTACAGATAAACCCGTGGTGCTAAGTGAATTAGTCTCTGCTTAGCTGCTCTGCTGGTGCCAGTTTCAGAGGGGCCAGGCCCAGCATGGCTTGCAAGGGGCAGGGCCTTCCTTGGGTCTGGAAACCGCCCCTCAAAGCAGGAGACAAAACTCCTTCCCACAGCCAAGCTCCTCTATGTCCTCTATGTCCCACTCCCCTGCCCCCTAACCAGCGCCTACCCTGCAGCCTCCCCTCCCTGCATCTCCAGGGGTCTGCTTCCCCACCCAGCCCTGGGAGCTCTGTTTCAACTGAGATACAATTACAGATCACGGTCCTTTTCTTCCTCCCTTTTTCTTTTTAATAAAACTGTTTTGTGTCTCCACCACTCCCCCTTCCTGCATTCCTCCCATCTTAGTCTTCCCCTCTCCCCCTCCTGTAGGAAATGTCTTGGATTCTCTCACTGGGGTGTAATGGTTAAATTGCTACCAGCTGATTAAACAGCAGAAGTTGAAGCTGTAAGCCTTGGTGTTCAGGAACCCGGGGAAGCAGAGACGAGGGCCCTGACCTGCTTAGCCCCCCTGACCCCCTGCCATGGGCCCGCCCTAGCTTCGCTCTTTTCATTTGTCCCAGGCTGATAGAATCCTGGGGGGGGGCCGGCGGGGGCAGGGTATGGAATGGGGCTGGGGGAGGAAAAGGAGAGAAGAGGCAGAGACAGGGGAGGGAGGAGGGAGGTGACGTCTCCCCAGCCCTGGCCCAACCTCGAGAAATGTCTGTTCCCACCTCTGTCCCTTCTTTGCCCCACAACAAGTCACACACACACACACACACACAAACTGACACACATACATGCAGACATTCTCACATACACACACTCATGCTCACACACACCCAGACACCCAGCCACACACATACCCTCAGACACACACACTCACATGTGCACACACACATATACACACTCACACACACATGCAGACATTCTTGCATACACACACTCACGCTCACACACACCCAGACCCCCAGTCACACACATTCACACACTCTCACCCAGGCGCTTTCTCACTGTCTGCCGAATGCAGACCAGCTGAAGGAGAGGACCCACCTGCCTTGCCCCTCCCTCCTCCAGGGAACACTGTCTCCCCACCTGCCCCACCCAGAAAAGGATGGGGAAGACAGAGAAGAGTGAGCTGGGAGGGAGGGATCCGGGGAGAGGGAGGAGACGGGCTTTTGGGGATGGGCCCACTCAGGTTGGACCCTGGCTCTGCGGGAGCCCGGGGGGTGGGTCGGGACAGCCCTTCTTAGAGCTTCTCTGAGCCTTGTTTGCTGACTGGGAGTGACAGCCACTCACAAGACAGCTATGAGGATGAAGCAAGTGAACACAAGAGCATCATGCCCAGCCCGTCACAAAGCCCGTCTCATCTCAGATGGCCTGGGCTGAGGGCTGGGGTGCAGTGCAATCGTCATAACCTCATAACCTTCAAATACATTGACCCCCTACCCCGACCTGCAGGCAAATAAAAGCTGTGTGCCCCTGGGCTCCTTACAGGACCCCTCTGACCCTCAGCTCTTCCCCTGCAAATTGCCATCGTCACGCTCTCCTCATGGGCCTGTGACAACTGGATGTGACCTTGCACAAGCCATGCCAGGTTGCCAGGAGCCGGGACCTCAGGAGTTGGGGACCCCTCAAGGGTGTCTCTCTGTTATGAGTGGTGTGGTTACGAGTGACGTGGTTGTGGACTCAACCTCTGGGCGAAGAAGAGCAGGGGGCAGTGAGCCTCCTTGGGAAAGTTTATTTCCATGGAAAGTGTGGTTCAGATGAGGGGAGGATCCAGCCTGGACTCACCCTCCCCCACACTTACTCAGAAATTGGACAGGAGAGCCCTGGGGTGAAGAGGGAACTGGCTACCAGCACAGGGAACGTCTGCCCCTCGTCCAACTACCCTTGGAAGCGTCCTTTCTCTTTCCTTGGGGGAAAGAAAAGCCTCTGTCTTAGGGTTCTCCAGAGAAACAAACTCTCTATCTGGAGACACGTGTCTCTGTCATTGTATCTATATAGGTATCTATATAGAGATATAGATATGCAATAGATATCCTATATGTAGGATAGACATAATATGTTGTTGTTTAGTCGTGAAGTCATATCCGACTCTTTGTGACTCCGTGGACTGTAGCCCGGCAGGCTCCTCTGTCCATGGGATTTTCCAGACAAGAATACTAGAGTGGGTTGCCATTTCCTTCTTCAGGGGATCTTCCCAACCCAGGGATCGAACCTGTATCTCCTGCATTGGAAGGTGGATTCTTTAGCACTGAGCCACCAGGGAAGCCTATACATGATATAGACCAATCCATATGTAGATTTGGGTATGCAGCCAGCCCTCCTTACCTGAGAACTTCACATCCCTGGATACAGAGGGTTGCTTGTATTCACTGTGCTATGCCATTTTATCTAAGGAACTTTAGCATCTTTGTTGGGTGTTGTTGTTTTTTTTTCTTTTTGCCTGGAATCAAACCTGGGCCATGGTAGTGAAAGCTAAGAATCCTAACCAGTAGGCCACCAGGAAATGCACATGTTTGAAATTTGTATCTGTTGGAACCAAGCCCCCACATATACCAATGGACATTCATAAATATAGATCTGATATAGATGTCACATAACCTACATCTATCTATATCTGTCTATCTATTGAGAGGGAGAGAAAGAGATGTATTCCAAGAATTTGGCTTGCACAATTACAGAGGATGAGAAGTCCTACAGCCCGCCATCTGTCAGCTGGAAACCTGGGGGAGCTGGTGGTGTAAGTTCCAGGCCAGTCACAGGAGAAAACTGCGTCCAACTCAAAAACTAGCCGGCAGAGAGTGAATTCTCTGTTCCTCTGTCTTTTTGTTCTATTCGGTCCCTCACGGGATTGGATATGGGAGGGCCATCTGCTTTACTCAGTCTACCCTCCCTATGCGAATCTCATCCTTAAACATCTCAGAGACACACCCAGAAAGTGCTTAACCAGATATCTGGGCACCCTGTGGCCTCATCAACTTGACACATGAAATTGACCATCACAACCTCCAAGTCAGGGAGCAGGAAAGAGCGGAGGAGAAGGCTGCTCGAGGGCTGAGGGTCGGGCCCGTTTCTGTGCAGTGGAGGTGACTAGTGTCCCCCCAAACACACATCTACCTGGAACCTCAGAATGTGGCCTTCACTGGAAATAGAGTCTCTGCAAACACAATTATCAGGGCTTCCCTGTTAGCTCAGGTGGTAAAGAATTCGCCTACAATGATTGGTTCGATTCCTGGGTCAGGAATATCTGCTGGAGAAGGGATACCCACTCCAGTATTCTTGGGTTTCCTTTGTGGCTCAGCTGGTAAAGAATCCGCCTGCAATGTGGAAGACCTGGGTTCGATCCCCGGGTTGGGAAGATCCCTTGGAGGGAAAGGCTACCCACTGCAGTATTCTGGCCTGGAGAATTCCACGGACTGTATAGTCCATGGGGTCACAAAGAGTCGGAAACGACTGAGCGACTTTCACTTCAGACACAATTAAGCTAGAATTGAGATGAGATCACAGCAGGTTAGGTTGGGCCCTACATCCAATGAGAATATCCTTACAAGAGACAGAAAAGGACACAGACACAAGGACGAAGGCTGTGCGAAGAGACAGAGGGGGAGACTGGAGTGATGCACCACAAGCCAAGGGACGCCTGGGGCCACCAGAAGGTGGGAGAAGCCAGGAAGGATCCTCCCCTAGAGCCTGGAGACGGAGCATGGCCCTGCTGACACCTCGATTTGGAACTTCTGGCCTTCGGAACTGTGAGACAATAATCTTCTGTTTTCACCCACCCAGTTGGTGATAATTTGTTAGAGTAGCCACAGGAAGCTAATATATCCTGCAAAACATGCACCACTGCTCTCATTTTACTGATGGGGAAATTGAGGCACAGAGAAGGGGAAAGTCCTATGTTCAAAGTCACACAGCTGGCTGGAAGTGAAGGCAGGATTCAAACCCAGGTCTAACTCCAGTGCCTGGAGCCTCTACTGCTGAGTCCACCCAGAAGGGACATATCTGAGGGGGAGGGATGTGGTGAAAGATGGAAGAGAAGGCAAGTGCTGGCTTCCTCTGCTGCCAGCTCACTGGTAGCTGTGCTGTGTGGGGTCTGAGAGATGGAACCTGCTGTCTCAGGGGTCCTTTCCTAGGCTGAGAGTCCCTGGGTAAGGTGGGGTGGGGTCTGAAAATTCCACCGGTGTAATTAGGGGAGAGAGAAACTCTGGTCACAGGTGGTTTGACCAGAACATTCTTCCTGTGTAGGAGCTGCCCTGAACTTGGCATGTGCAGTAAGCTACTAAACCTGAGTGTCTACCTAGATGCAGGGATGAGGCAGGTGCCCAGGGCTCAGAATTCAAGGAGGCACTTGCTCACGGAGTGAGCCAGGGCCCAGCCCCAGAGTGGTATGAACTTGAGCCTAAGTGCCTTCTTACATTTTGCCTGGTGCTTGCCTCACCCCCGTCCTGCCCTGCCCCCAGGGGTAGGTAACTTTTCAATGAAACAGGGGGCATTCTTGGCTACTGGCAGCAAGTGGGCTTTGGAGCCACAGAGATCTGGGTTTCAATCTGGCTTTAGCTGCTTACCAGCTGGGTGACCGTGGATGGGTCTATTCTCTTATTTGAACTCAGTTTTCTCATCTATAAAGTGGGTATGATACATTAAAACCTATCTCAGGGGCTGTGGTGGGGATTAAATGAGAGTCTGCCCAAGAAGTGCCTGACACTCAATTAAGACTATTGTTACTATATTTGCAGCTTGGAAAGAGGAAGTTGGGGGGTAACAAGGCAAGTACCGGCTGCATCTGGAGGCAGATCAAAGGTGGCCAGCCAAGCTGACGAGCCAGTTGGGTGTATCTTCAGAGTGAACAATAACTGGTCATTTCTTGTTTAAGAAAAACCCAGGCTCAGACTGGAAGGGGGAGGCAGCCCGTGCACGCAGCTCTTTGGGAATCTTCACAGCCCTTTACAGGAGTCACACTTCCCTGCCTCTTCCTCCTGTCTGGACCGGAGCCGTGATGATCCTGTGGGCTTCTGTGGGCTCCTATGGGCACCACCTCTTGGTGGGGGGCGCTGGAGACAAGAGTCCCAGCTCCCCCCAGTTTCAGCTCTGAGGATGTGAGCTGGTCACCTCTTGGGGTCCTGGTGCTTCCGTTGGAAACACGGAGGACGTTGGGCAGGGTCCCTGGCGATAAGGACAGGTTGGGTTGAGCAACCGCATCTGTTCCTTATCCGGGCGACAGATCTTTTCTGAAGTGCAACTCTGGCTGATGCCCTGAGGCGCGGCGGAGGTTCCTACTCCCACCACCCGTGAGTTCACAATTCTCCAGGCGGACGGTAGTGGGCTGCGAGGCCCCACAACGGCCACCTGCCCCACCAGGAAGGTAGACAGGGCCTCACATCATTGACCTGCTCTCACTTTTCAAGCTCATAGATTTGCCCTCTTGACCCTTGTTCCCAGAGAGAGAGAGGAGAGACTTACATCCAAAGCAAGGAGCATGCCCAAAGTTCCTATCTGGGTATTTTTTTTTTCTTTTAAGGGGAGGCTACCCATCAGCCTGAAGCAACCCCCTCCCAATCTTCCAGCTCAAACTACAGCCCTCGCCTGCTTGCTTGCACCTGGCTTGAACCCAGCTCCTTAATCTGTCCCTCTGCTAGGCTCCCAACACGATGACGTTCACACTTTTCCATTAGCACAATTATCACATTCTTAATCAGCGTGTCTACCGTTTATGGAACTGTTACTATGTGCCAGGCACCGTGCTCAAAGCTTTCTTATGTTATCTCGTTTAGACCTGGCAGTAACTCCAAGAGAAGATGATTATTTTATAGACAGGATGAGCTACTTGATCTAGCCCACCCACCTGGGGAGGCAGGGTTTGAATATAAATCTGTTCGTCTTCCCAATCTGGGCCCTAAACTTCCCAATAAGCCATCCTGTACTTTGGTTACCTGCAGACCTATGTCCCCTAGGGGCACAGGTGTCCAACCTCCGGGCCACAGACATGTACCTCCTGTCAGATCAGTGGCAGCATTAGTTTAGAAATAAAGTGCACAGTAAATGTAATGTGCTTGAATCATCCCCAAACCATCCCGTCACCCTGGTTCGTGGAAAAACTGTCTTCCATGAAATTGGTCCCTGGTGCCAAAAAGGCTGGGGACCACTGCCCTGGGGTATAAACTCTGAAAGAGCAGAGAGACACAGCTATTATTTTTTCAAAAGAAATTATATAAACTTACAATTAAATAAATTCTATTAATAACAAAGGAAATAAGTATTCAGAACTCCTCACTTAATCAATTGACTGCATTATTCTACTATCTATGCTATAGAGATTATTTATGTCTATTATGTCTGTACGGCGAAGATACTATATGGTATTTGCTACAGTACATCTGTCTGCACATCTTTTCCCAACTCTGCATTCAGTGAACTCATATTGGTAGCTTGAAACTGGCCACAGTGAGAGTCTTTGCACCACAGCAATTGACAAATGCTGCAAATCAGGGTTTTCCTCCTGGGAGCCAACTACCTGTGCACCAGTGGTCACAACCTTTGTGGTAGGTATTAACCATTTCCCTTGAACAGATAAAGCAGTTGAGGCTCAGAAATGCTAAGTGATGTGCCCAAGGCCAACTGCTAGGAAGTGATGGGGCTAGGGTAAGATCCAAGTTCATGCCATTTCCACTGCCATGATACACCTTCAAGTCTCCTAAAGACAGGAAAACAAAAAAAAATCCAGAAGCTCAATTTTTTCCAACTTACCTGATCTCCAGCTGCTGCCTTGTCTTTGGTGAATGACAGCCATGCAGAAGACCTCTGATTCAGAGAAGAATGGTAGATAAATCCTTGGCCTGAGAAGAAGGGAGAGAAAGAGACAAAAAAGACAAGGTCAGAGGCTTCCCTGGTGATTTAATGGGAAAGAATCCACCTGCCAATGCAGGAGACACGGGTTCGATCCCTTATCTAGGAAGATTCCACTTGCCACTGAGCAACTAAGTCCGTGCACCACAGTACCAAGCACAGGCCCTAAAGCCCCGGGGAAACAAGGACTGAAGCCCACGTGCCTCGAGCTTGTGCTCTGCAACAAGAGAAGCCACTGCAATGAGAAGACCACTCACCACAACGAGAGAGTAGCCCCCTGCTCACCACGACTAGAGAAAGGCCCGTGTGCAGTCTTGAAGACCATGCACGGCCAAAAATAACTAAATAAATAATAATAAAGAAGCAAGGTCAGGTTTTCAACAGACTGAAATCACATTTCACTCACCTAAGCCTTCAAGAGCTAGTGCTAGGTTGGCCAATTAAAAGTCATTTCATCTCTAGAGTCCCTTTGAGGGTTATTTAAAGAAGACTTAACAATTAATCTCTCACTTATCCCAAGAACAAAACAAGGTTTCCCACCTCCCATCTAGCCACTCTTTTCAAAATGGAGAGGTGTGGTGTTAAATTAATGTTATTAATTGTGGATTGCAATCGCAGAAGAACTCTGTGGACCTGGCATGGTGTGTTGCATCTTTCAGTTATACATGTATTTTAATGTAGACTTAAGGTCTCTCTTATGAAAGAGTCATGAGCTCAGCAAATAGCAGAAAAACCTGACACTCATCAGTTGGTAAATATCATTTGTTCTGTCTCCGGGAGGGCAGAGACCTCGGCCCAGGTGCCCTGGAGAGACTGGATCCTTACTCCTGAGAATTATATCATCAAAGGCAAGCCCATACTAAATGGTTGGAGAACAGTGAGAGAGGAAATGCAGATACTAAACAAATCTGGAGGGCAATTCAGTGACTATTATCTGAGAGAGGAAACCTCAAACAACACTTAGAAATCATTCATACATACTTTCAAACTAGTAAAGTTAGCAAGGAGGGAAATAACTCCAGTGGAGGTCAATGCTGGCTAGGATTTGGTGAACCAGACATTTTTCATTCAGGGTAAACAGTACAACGTTCTAGAAACAAGCCAGGTAGATAATGCTTATCCTGAACTTTGTGTTCATTACAAATGTCCTCAGTTGTTTTGCAGAGGCCTTTACTACTTTGTCCATCTTGGACATGGAAATCACAGCCATTTGTAACTTAATCACAGAGGTGACATCCCATCAGTTTTGCTGTATTCTGCTGACTAGAAGTCAGTCTTTAGGTTCAACCCTCAGGAGGAGGGGATTATACAAAGGTGTGAACAAGAGACAAGGATCAGGAGGTGGGGTGAGGGGGTAAGAAGGGATCTTGGAAGTCTGTCTACCACACACTTGTACAAGCCAGAGGTGAAATCAGCTCCTCTTAAACTATGGCGGGTAGAGAGTGGAGGGAGAAATCTTCCCAAGAAATATTGGGATGCTTTTACCAGAAGAAGGGTAAGTTTATATAATTTGTACAATAGTTTGCTATTTATTTAACAAGGGGCCAAGAGGCACATGGTCCCTCTCACCAAGAGGCACATAGTACCTCCCACTACTGTCAGGGCTCAACAGTGTCATCAGAGATCCTAGGTTATTTCCACCTTTTTACTCTTCCAGTTTCAGAGTATCAATACTGTCTGTCCTCATGGTTGCAAGACAACTTGCCACAGCACCAGATATCACAGTCTCATCTGACAGCGTCAGATACAGGATGAGAGAAAAAGGAGGAGAAGGAAAGAGAGAAATTATTCTTAGGTAATTCTTTTTCCTTTGGAAAAGAAAATCTTTCCAAGACCACCCCCCCCACAAAACTTCCTAGTACATTTGTTTGAGTAGAACTAGGTCACCTTCCCATCTCTAAACCAATCATTGGCAAAGACAAATAATATCGTGTTTTGTTTTTTCTTTTCTCTCAATTTAGGCATGACCCATTACTGGACACGCAGAGTCAGACACAACTGAGCATGCATGCATGCACATTACTGGACCTAGACAGACTGCTGTTCTGAACAACATCAGGGGAATTTATCAAGAAACAAAAAAGAAGGGGTCGTTGGTGAGTGACCAAAAAGAGTATCCACGACCGTAATGATGATTATCCTCGGCATGCTTTTCTGGCCATCCATAATCCACCAAGTCCTGGACTAAGCATTTCACATGCATTATCCCATTTGATCTTTGCAGCCACCCTATGAGACAGGTTCTACCTAGGACTCATTTTTTATGGGTTGAATTATGTCCTCTCCAAATTTGTATGTTGAAGTCCTACTGCCCCCAACCCCACCCCATCAAATACCTCAGAATGTGACCTTGCTTGGGTCATGGCAGAGATAATTAGTTAAGATGATGTAATTAGGGCAGACCCTTATCCAATATGACTGGTGTCTTTCGAAAAAGGGGAAATTTGGACACAGAGAGAAGGAAGGCAACAGGAAGAGGTGCAGGGAGAACACGGCCATCTAAGGAGAGAGACTTCGGACGGATCCTTCCCTACACAGCTCACAGAAGCAAGCAGCCCCGCCGTCACTTTGATTTCCAGCTTCTAGCTTCCAGAACCATGAGACAATAAATTTCTGTTGTTTAAGCCACCCAGTTTGTAGTACTTTGCTACAGCAGCCTTAGCAAACAAAGATACCATTTTTACAGAGTAATGGCTGGGAAAGTTAAGTGAATTTCCCAAGCACTCATTCCAACCCAGGTCTCTCTGACCACAAAGCCCGTGGTCCTGACCACAAATCCTATATCCTGCAGGAATGGGGAGCTGGAGAAAGTTTGAGTGGCCCATTGGAGCCACATTTTGGGTGGAACATCATCACCGCAGAGATCAAAAAGTTCCTTTTCGTGTCTATTGTCAATCTCTTTTATCCTAGGCTCACAGCCTCTGGCCTGGTTTCTAGGAGACAGGCAGAACCCCTCCTAGAGGCCTCCTCATAAAACCCCCTGTGTGGACAAGCAGCAGGTAATTAAGTCCCTTCCTTTCTAGGACCTGTGGTCTTGGTCTTTGATCTTTCCTCGCTCTGCCCTGAAGCTTCCTTGGCCAATGAAGGAGGTGTGAGCAGGGTGTGAGAATGGCAGGGTGAGGGAGAGTGTCCAAGGGGACCCGGGGACTCACCCAGAGCCAGGGGGATAGGAAAGGAGTGCTGGCTGGAGGCCTGACCTCCCACACATGATGTCGCCATGGCGACCCCCGTCTACCCAGCCAGGGGCTGACGATGCTATATCTAGCCTCCTTCTTTGCTCCTGAGATCCAAAGTCACCCGATAGTTTGGCACCTCTATGCACCTCTCCCGCTTCAAAAATGTATACATTTATATACTATGTTTTTTTGGTTAAAAACGAAGACAGAGGGAGAGTGAGAGACAGAGAGCTGCTTCTTTTATCTCCAGTCATTACAAAGCTCCTCTTCCCATCCCAACCCTGGCCCCGGGGCCTCCTCCTTCACCATTCTCTACTCAGTTTGCAAGGCTGTTATTTCTGCCAAATGAGTCACTGACGTGGGAAAGTTAATTTATTTTGGCAGACTTCATCACTGCTCTGAGAAATGGACTGTGCGCCTATTGCTGCAGAAGACACAGGTTATTGTGATGATTCATTCATTCCTCTCCGCTTTCTTTCATTCATTCATTCATTCCCAGAGCACCTGACCATCTCTCTCACAGACACACGTGGGCAGACTCATGGATTATTTTCTATCTCAGGGAGTAAATATGAGGCTTACATGAGGTCATATATGTAAAAAGGCTTAAATAATAGTAATACTTATAATAATAGCTAATCCTCATTTGAGCACTTATGTGTCAAGCTGCATGCTAAGTTTTTTTTTTAATAAATACGGCAATAAATCAAGCAGGCTTTATTTAATGTCTTTAATCCTGTTGCTGCTATCTGGGGCAGAGAGGATGATTATCTTCATTTGGAGATTCAGAGACTGAAGCTCAAAGGGGTCAAGGTGACCTGGTCACAGTCATTACATGTCTCATAAGTGGCAGAGGGAAGTCACGTCCAACTCCATCTTATCATGACCCACATTTATAAGGTGTTGGCCACGTGGCATGTACTGGACTTACAACCTGCTTCTCCACTTTCAGTCCTCTTGGTTTTTCACAGGAACCTGTGACATGGGGACTGAGATTAGCATCTCTGTTTTCCAGCTGAGCAAACGGAGTTTGGGGGAAGCAGGGCAACTTGCCTGAGGAGGCATGGCTATTACCCAGAAGAGCTGGGCGGAGAGCAGGCAGTGAGTGGAAAGCAGGCAGTCTGGGCTCAGAAGATGCTCTGCCCTCACTGTGAGCTGAGAGCTTGGTGCTTAGCACATGTGTCCCGTTCCTACTGACCACACTCACCATCAGCACCATCAGTACTCCTCCTGACATCTTTACATGGTCCCAGGCACATAGGTCCTGTGACAGAGGCAGTACTGTGTGCTCACCAAAACCCCATGTCTTCATTCTTTGAGACACACAGATGGACCACAGCAGTGAATTGGGTTCATGCCACTGAATTCTGACCAATGGAATGTGTGGTAAGTGATGAGGGTCACTCCTAAGCCTGGCCCTAAAAAAAAGCCTGTGATCCTCTATCTGCTACTCAGATGCAGAGGATCCCGTGGAACATTCTGAGACCCTAGGGGAGAGTGGAACCACTCAACTGGAAGATGTCCAGGTCCCTGGGTGATTGTCTGAAGCCAAGCTCTTCCAACCTGAGCCATATTGGACTGTAATGTGGACCTCAACCTTTATTGGTGTATCCACTGAGATGGGGCTATTTGTTATAGCGGCTAGCCTATCCTTACTCATACAGATGTTATTGGAAGGGTTTCTGATATAATGACATTCTGATCTAGGGTTTCCTTGGGAAAAGGCTCACCTCCACCAGAACTCAAGCTTCATAAAGGTAGAGTCCCCTGTGTCAAGTGCAGGGCCTGACACATCTTAGATCTTCAGGAAATAGGTCTGAAAGTGACCAAATGGACCTCCCATCTCAGAGGTCCTTGGACCACTGGGAAGCTTCCTGGATGGAGATGCAGGAACAAAGTCTTAATCATGCTACCTAATCCTCTATCCTTTCCCAATACTCATGCTAACTAACTACCCTTTTCCAACTCCCTGCATGTCCCTGGTAGAATGCTGGGGAGACAACTCTAGTAGTAACATATAGAACCTGCTTGTCAAGTCTGACGTCATTCTACAAATATCAAGCTGACTTCATTCCATCCAATCTGGCTGTCAAATCTGGAAAAAGCCAAGCAGAGTGGGCTCCAAGCTGCACACACTACATTCAGATGTTTACAGAAAACTAGTGTATGAGGATTTGCTCAAAAGCTAAATTTCCTCTTAGCCAAAGCCCAGAAATACCTTTTAAACCCTGAGCAAATAAGCCAGAGAAGAAGGCATTTTCCCTCTGATGGAGCCCTTAGAGCCTGGGAGATCTTCAATTTTGCAAGGAAGCAAGCTTACTGCAGAAAGGTGTGCTGCACAGCGGAGCCCTTCACCACCCACAACCAGCCCCTTCAAGAACTTTCCCTTTAGTCCCAGAGCACATGGCATGAATGGCCACAAGCCCCAACCCTGACTTCAGGCTGTTAACAGAAGCCCTGACATGCACATTTAGGTCCACTTGGAAAGACGTTGACTTGGAATAAAATTAAAAGGAGCCATTGTTGTTTTGTTTTTTTGTTTAATTAACCAATCAAACAAATCAATTTCCCTATGGGGTGTTGAACTGAGTGGGATGTATACTGAACAAAGCCTGCTAGAGCCACCATTGACATGGAGAATATTGCCCAACATTTATCAAGTTCTTCTTAGGAGCCAAGTGATGGCTTTCTATAGAAACCTTGTTTCATCCTCACAACAAACTTCTGAGTCAGAAATGGCTGTCATTACCTGTTCTACACATGCAGAAACAGAGGGGCAGAGAGGTTCAGTCATGGGTTCAATTTCACACAGCAAGAAAGCGGCTGAACCGGGATGCTCAGCGAGCACGTCAGCAATTAGACAGGTCCCAGCTCAAAGGCCAACTCAGATGGGCCGCACGATCTTGGGCAATGTATTCATTAAATAACTTCTCTGGGCAACTCAAGAATAGCAGTAGTACCCAGTTTATAAATTTAAGTGAGATGATATATGTGAACATTGCTAGAACGGTCATTGGGTCTTGAAGCCGTTCATCTTGCCTGTTGTTTTATTTGTAAAGTTCAGGCTGCTGGCGGTGGGAAGCAGGGGTCTGCTCCCATATCCAGATGCGTTGGAGACCCTGGGGGTCCGAGACCAGGAAGCAGTCAATTCCTGGGGCTTGAGTACACTGGCAGCAGTGGGAAGAGGTGGGAAGCAACCACAGAAGGGTGAAGAGAGCTGGGCAGGAAGAACAACGAGACTTTCAAATCCAGCAGCAAAACCAGTGAAAGTGGCCCCCTAGATCAAGTGTGATATGGCCCTATTGGGTACGGCCGCAGGGGTACCCCTTCTTTCTACCTATAACAGGGAAGATGATGTGGTTGATCAAGAAGAACATTGCAGAGATAGGAAAGCCTGTGGACTGCTGGGGTGGTCGGGGCAGTGCTTGAGAGAACAAAGGCGCCAGTTGAGCAGGAAGAAACAGGCAGTGTTAAGAGTTTTCTGTACCAAATGACCACAAATTGCTAGCTTAGAACAAGAGAATTTTTTTCTGTCTTTCAGTTCTAGAGGCCAGAAGTCTGAAATCAAAGTGGTGTCAGGCTCACACTCCCTCTGAAGGCTCCGTGGGAGGCCCCTTCCGGGCCTCTCCTAGCTGCTGGCGGCTCCAGGCATTCCTTGGCTTGTGGCTTCATCACTCTAGTCTCAGCCTCTCTCTTCACGTGGCCTTCTCCTCTGTGTGTGTCTCCCCACCTTCTCTTTTCTTCTTTTGTAAGGACACTTGTCATCACATTTAGGGACACACCCTCCTTAATCCTGGATAATCTCATCTTGAGATCCTTAACTTTATTACATCTGCAAAGACCCATTTTTCAAATAAGGTCACATCCATGAGTGGAAGTACCTTTTGAAGGCCACCGTTCAACCTGCTACAGGCTAAGGAAATAGACAGGTTCATTTGCTCCCTAAAACTCACAATCATTAATGATTCCAAACATTAAAAAGCACAGAACATAAAATAACAGACATCCATGTACCCAGAACTCTGATTTAACAGATGTTAACATTTTCCTGTAATTGCTCTGATCTCTGTCTTGGAAAAGAAAAAAATATAAAACACAACAAACACATCCCTTCTCTTCCTTCTTTCCTTAGAGAGAATCACAATCCTGAATTTGGTCTTACACTCTCGTGCATATTGCTATACCTTCTTTGCATCTGTATGCAACTTTAAATAATTGATAGTATTAATTCCTGTGTGTTTTTAAAGTATTAAATAAATGCTATCACACTGTATCTCTATAAAAAACTGAGGCTTTATAAAGGTATAATTCACATATCATAAATCTCATCCTTTTAAAGTTTACAATTCAATGAAAGTGTGAAAGCGTTAGTAGCTCAGTAATGTCTAACTCTGCGACCCCATGAACTGTAGTCCAACAGGCTGCTCTGTCCAGGGAATTCTGCAGGTAAGAATACTGGAGTGGGTAGCCATTTCTTTCTACAGGGGATCTTTCTGACCCAGGGATTGAACCCCGGTCTCCTGCATTGCAGGCAGATTCTTTACCGTCTGAGCATTCAGTGGCTTTTAGTATATTCACAGAATTGTGCAACCATCACCACTATCTAATTCTAGACCATTTTCGTTACCCCAGAAAGAAGATCATAATCACACCCCTGACTTTCTTTTCCCTCCATCCTCTGGCAAGCACTAGTCTACTTCCTGTCTCGACTAACTGGTCTATTTGGGACACTCCATATAAATGAAATACATGTGGTTATTGGGTATCTTTAATTTAGCACAAAATTATTAAGGCTTCTCTAGTGGCTCAGACAGTAAAGAATCTGCCTACAATGCAGAAGACGCAGGAGACAGGGGTTCAGTCCCTGGGTCGGGAACTTCCCCTGGAGAAGGACATGGCAACCCACTCTAGTAATTTTGCCTGGAGAATCCCATGGGCAGAGGAGTCTGGCGGGCCACAGTCCATGGGGTTGAAAAGAGTTGGACATACCTGAGCAACTAATACCAGTTGTCAAAGTTTATCCATGTTGTAGCATGCATCAATACTTCCTTTTTATGACTGAATAATATCTTATCGTATGGAAGGACCATATTTTGCTTATCCCTACATCATTTAATAGACATTTAGGTTGTTGCCACTTTTTGGCTATTTTACAATGTTGCTGTGAACATTCATGTACATGCTTTTGTGTGGATGTATGTTTCAGTTCTCTTGGGAATGTACTTAAGAGTGGAATTACTAGGTCACACGGTAACTCTACGTTTTTTTGAGGAACTGCTTAACAGTATTCCAAAGTGGCTGTTGCATTTTGCTCTGCCCCAAGCAATGATGAGGGTTTCCAATTTTGTGCATCTTTGCCAATACTTGTTACTGGCTATCTTTTTGATTACAGTTATCCTAGTGGGTGTGAAGTGGTTATCTCACTAAGGTTTAGATATTCATTTTTCTGATGGTAATGACACTGAGCACCTTTTCACATATTTATTGGCCATTTCTGTATTTTCAGTTGAGAAATATTTATTCAACTCTTTTTTCCTATTTAAAAAACTGTTTTTTTTTTTTTATTGAGTGGTAAGAGTTTTCAAAAATGCATTCTGGATACAAGTCTTTTATCAGTTATATGATTTGAAAATATTTTTTTCCCTTTCTGGGGAACAACGCACAAAAATTTTAAATATTATGTCCAACTTATCTATTTTTTCCATTTGTCACTTTATTTTTTACTTTTCATGTCATTTCTAAGAAACCACCACCTAATCCAGGGTCACAAAGATTTATGCCTATATTTTCTTCTAAGAATTTTATAGTTTTAGCTCTTACTTTGAGGCCTTGGATCCATTTTGAGTTAATTCCTGTAGATGGTATAAAGTAGGATCCCAACTTCATGCTTACACATGTAGATGTCTTTCTTGTATGCGCCCCAGTACATTTTGTGGAAAAGATAGTTCTTTGTCCGCTGAAGCGTGTCTTGGCATCCTCGTTGAAAATCAATCAAATACAAATGTAAAGGTTGATTTCTGGACTCAATTCTATTTCATTGACCTATATGTCTGTTCATATACTAGTACCACACTGTCTTGATTATAGTAGTTTTGCAGTAAGTTTTGAAAAGGGACATGTCAGTCCTCGAAATTTGTTCTTTTTCAAGAGTTTTGGCTCTTCTAGATCTCTTGCATTTCCATCTAAATAGTAGCATCAGCTTGTCAATTTCTATGGAAAAGATGGCTGGAATTTCGATAGAGATTGCATTGAATATTGAATTCATATTGAGATTAATTTGAGCAGTACTGTCATCATCACAATATTATGTCTTTCAACTTATAATCATGGGGATTCTTTCAATTTATTTAGGTCTTTAATTTTTCAGTGGTATTTTATAGTTTTTAATATTCAAATCTTGTACTTTGGTTAAACATATCTCTAAGTATTTTATTTTTTTATGCCATTATAAATGGAGTTGTTTTCTTAATTTTATTTTCAGTCTGTTTATTGTTAATGTATAGAAGTATAATTGATTATTATATATTGATTCTGTATCCTACAACCTTGCTTAACTTGTTTTAAAGTTCTAATAATTTTTATCTTTGTTTCTTACATTTGTGGATTCCTTATGAATTTCTATATACAAGATCATTCCATCTGCAAATAGAGATAGTTTTACATCTTCCTTTCTAATCTGGTTGCCTTTTATTTCTTCCTCTTGCTTAACTGCCCTAGCTAAAACCTCCAGCACAATGTTGAATAGAAGTGGTGACAGTGGATATCCTTGTCTTGCTTCTGATCTTAGAGAGAAATTATTCAGTCTTTCATCATTCAGTATGAGGTTAGCTGTGGGGTTTTTCATAGATGCCCTTTATCAGATTGAGAAAGTTCTCTTCTATTCCTAGTTTCTGAATGCTTTTTTTTTTTTAATCATGAAAGGATTTTGGATTTCGTCAAGTACTCTTTCCGCACCTATTGAAATGATTGTATGGTTTTCCCCCTTTACTCTTAAAATGGCACATTACATTGACTAGTTTTTTAGTATGTTAAACCAATCTTGCATTCCTGGGATAAATCCTACTTGATCATGGTGTATGATCCATCTTATATGTTGCTGGATTTGATTTGCTTTGTTAAGAAATTTTGCATCTATATTTACTAGAGATATTTTTACTAGACAGTACTATATTTACTAGGCCGTACTAGAGTACGGTCTGTAGTTTTGGTGTCTTTGCTTTCAGTATCTTAGTAATACTAGCCACAGGAATGATTTGGGACGTATTCTCTCTTCTTTTACTTTTCGGGAGAGTGTGTGAAGGGATCAGTCTTAATTATCCCCTTTTAACATTTTTAAAAATTATTCTTTACATATGGGGTAGAATTCTCCAGTGAAGCCACTTGTGCCTGGGCTTTCCTTCATCGGAAGTTTATTTAATTACATATCAAATTCTTTAAATTTTAATGACAGTTTTTCAAAGGTCTAGCATATGGTCTCTCCTAGAGAATGTTTCACGTGCATTTGAGAAGAATGGTCACTGATGTTTTGGGGTAAAGTGTTTTATAGACGCCAAAGAGGTCTGGTTGGTTTATAGTACTGTTCAAGTCTTCTATTTCTTTGTTAATCTCCTGTCTTTTGGTAAGTACTGTATTGACATCTCCAACTTTTATCACTGAATAGTCTAGTTCTCCTTGCAGCTCTGTCAGTTTTTGCTTCTTTCATTTCAGGACTCTGTTATCGCCTTGACTGATTGATTATCATTATAAAATGTCTTTCTTTGTCTCAAGTACAGTTTTTTTCTTAATGTCCATTCTGTCTGATATTTGTATAGCCATTCTAGTTCCCTTTTGGCTACTATTCACATGATATACCTTCTTCCATCCTTTTATTCTCAATTTACTTGCATCTTTGCATCTAACCTGTTTACATAGATAGCTTATAGTTGGATTTTAAAAATTCACCCTGCTCATATGTGCTTTTGAGTGGTGTGTTTAGTTTTCTGGTGGCTCAGACAGTAAAGAATCTGCCTGCAGTGAAGGAGAACCGGGTTTGATCCCTGGGTCAGGAAGATTCCCCTGGAGAAGGGAACGGCTACCCACTCTAGTATTCTTGCCTGAAGAATTCCATGGACAGAGGAGCCTGGTGGGCTACACCCCATGGGGTCACAAAGAGTCAGACACGACTGAGCAACTAACACTTTCACTGTAAGGTAGAGTTTAATGTAATTATGGATGAGGTGTCTGTAATTTTTCTATTTGTTTTCTATGAGTCTCTGTCTTTTTCTTTAACCTCTATTTCTCTATCACTGCCTCCTTTTGTGTTAAATATACATTTTCCAGGGTACCATTTTAATTCCCTTGTTCTTTCTTTTGTTACATTTTTTTGAGTTAACTTTTTAGTGATTGTCCTGCAATTAACACCTTCATTTAAAACAATCTAGTTCAGACTAATACCAACTTAATTTCAACAGTACACAAAAACTTTATTTCAATATAGCTTTTGTTCCTTACCCTCCTTTGTGCTATTGCTGTCTCACAACACAGTACACAGAAAAACTTCATCTTTCACATTATCAGCCCACCAACACAAGTTAACAGTTATTACTTCATGCAGTTGTCTTTTAAATAACAAAGGAAAAGAAAAGTACTTTTATGCATTGTTTTATATTTACCAATATAATTACCTTTACTTGTGCTCTTAATTGCTTTCTGGGATTCACGTTAATGCCTAGGGTCCTTTCATTTTAACCCAAATTACTCTTTTTAGTATTTCTTGTAGAACAGGTCTCTCAGCAATAAATATGCTTCATATTTGTCAATGTCTTCACCTTCATTTTTGAAGGATAGATATACTGAGTATGGAATCCTTTGTTCACAGTCTTCCTTTTGGTACCTTGAATATGTCATCCTGCTGCTTCCCAAACTTGATGATTTCAGATGAGAAATCCATTATTAATGAGGTATGAGGTAATGAGTCACTTTTCTCTGCTTTCAAGATTTTCTCCTAGTCTTCCCTTTTGACAGTTGGACTATCTGTGACATATCTGTGTCCAGATATGGGTTCTTTGAGTTTACCCTACTTGGAGTTTGTTAAGCTTCTTGGATGTGCAGGTTAGTTGTTTTTTTTTAAAACAAATTCGTGATATTATTTGAATATTCCTTCTGCCCCTTTCTCTCCTTTCTTTTGAGGACTCACATTATCCATTTGGGGCTTCCCTCATAGCTCAGTTGGTAAATCATTTGCCTGCAATGCAGGAGACCTGGGTTCGATTCCTGGGTTGGAAAGATCCCCTGGAGAAGGAAATGGCAACTCACTCCAGTATTTTTGCCTGGAGAATCCCATGGACAGAGGAGCTTGACAGGCTACACTCCACAGGATTGCAAGAGTTGGACATGACTTAGTGACTTTTTTTGGGCTCCAAAATCACTGCTGATGGTGACTGCAGCCATGAAATTAAAAGACGCTTACTCTTTGGAAGGAAGGTTATGGCCAACCTAGATAACATATTTAAAAGCAGAGACATTACTTTGCCAACAAAAGTCTGTCTAGTCAAGGCTATGGTTTTTCCAGTGGTCATGTATGGATGTGAGAGTTGGACGGTGAAGAAAGCTGAGCGCCGCAGAATTGATGCTTTTGAACTGTGGTTTTGGAGAAGACTCTTGAGAGTCCCTTGGACAGCAAGGAGATCCAATCAATCCATCCTAAAGGAGATCAATCCTGGGTGTTCATTGGAAGGACTGATGTTGAAGCTGAAACTCCAATACTTTGGCCACCTCATGCGAAGAGTTGACTCACTGGAAAAGACCCTAATGCTGGGTAGGATTGGGGGCAGGAGGAGAAGGGGACGACAGAGGATGAGATGGTTGGATGGCATCACTGACTCGATGGACATGGGTTTGGGTAAGCTCCAGGAGTTGGTGATGGACAGGGAGGCCTGGCGTGCTGCAATTCGTGGGGTCGCAAAGAGTAGGACACGACTGAGCAACTGAACTGAACTGAACTGAACTAGCGACTAAACCACCACCACCATTATACATTCAATGGTATACCACAGGTTTCTGAAGTTCTGTTCATTTATCTTTATTCATTTTTCTTTCTGTTGCTCAAACTGGATACTCTCAATTCACCTGTCCTCAAGTTTGCTAATTCTTTCTTCTGCTAACTCAAATCTGCTCAAGTCCCTCCACTGAATTTTTCTAATTATGGCATTGCACTTTTCAACTCCAGAACATCTATGTGGGTCTTTCAAAAGTAATTTCTATCCCATTATTGATATCTCTGTCTGGCAGTACTTCATCTCATGTGTGTGTGCGTGCTCAGTCCCTTCAGTAGTATCCAGCTCTTTGCGAACCTATGGACTGTAGCCCACCAGGCTCCTCCGTCCGTGGGAATCTCCAGGAAAGAATAGTGGAGTAGGTTGCCATGCCGTCCTCCAGGGGATCTTCAAACCCAGGAATCAATCCCACATCTCCTGTGTCTCCTGCACTGCAGGTGGATTCTTTACCACTGAGCCACCAGGGACACCCACTTCATGTCATCCTTTTCTTTTATCCTGTAGACAGGGTTTTTTTTTAGTTCTTTGAACATATTTTAAACAGTTGATTTAAAATCTTTGTCTGGTAAGTCCAATGTCTTGGCTTCCAAAGGGACTGATTCCTGCGTGTGAGCCATATAATCTGATTTTTTGAATGTCTTATATTTTTTTATAGAAACCTGGACTTGTTAGTAATATAATGTGGCAACTCCAGAGATCAAACTTTCTCCCCAGGGCTTTTGCTTTTTGTTGTTGTTACTGTTTGTTTAGTGACTTTCCTGGACTTATTCTGTAAAGTCTTTAATCTTTGTTGTGCATAATCACTGAAATCTCTGCTCTGCTATCTTAGGGGTCAGTTTTTTTATTTAACAGAGATTTTCATAAATGCCTTGACCCAGTTAGTCTCCCAGTCTTTGCTGCAGGTTTATGTGTGTTGGTTATACTTTCCATGCTGTGGCAGGCAGTTTTTCTAACTGCTTTAATCTTCACTTGTGCTTTTACACAGCTCTTCAAGGTTAGCCAGAGTTGAGCTATAAGTGCCTTCTAAGGTATTTATGACCATACACACAGTCTTGCATATATGCAAGACCTTCCGGATTCCCAGGTTTATATCAGAGCTTTTCAAAGCCCCCTAGGGACAGTTGGCTTTTTCAGTTGTTTGATCAGCTTCTTTTAATTCCAAATGGTAGAACTGCCTTGGGTGCTGCTGCTGCTGCTGCTAAGTCGCTTCAGTCGTGCCTGACTCTGTGCGACCCCATAGACGGCAGCCCACCAGGCTCCCCCGCCCCTGGGATTCTCCAGGCAAGAACACTGGAGTGGGTTGCCATTTCCTTCTCCAATGCACAAAAGTGAAAAGTGAAAGTGAAGTTGCTCAGTTGTGTCCGACTCATAGCGACCCCATGGACTGCAGCCTACCGGGCTCCTCCGTCTATGGGATTTTCCAGGCAAGAGTACTGGAGTGGGGTGCCATTGCCTTCTCCAGCCTTGGGTGACTGATGTTAAAAAATTGCCACTGATTGTTTTTGACAAATGCTACAGAGATAGAACTGGGAGAGCTCTGAGTCAGGTCAGATAAAGACAAGACCTAAGAATGGACCTTTTCAGCAAGGCACCAGACAAGTTGTATGGTGACAGTTCTCTGGGAATGGGATTTTTGGAGATCTCTAAACCCATTTTATCCCTCTAGCAACTGCTATGGGGGAGAAAAGTGGGGTTAGGGTCGGTAAGTTAAAACAGGGCAAAACTCATAGTTGTCACTGAAATTCAGTCATTAAAAAATAATCTTTAGATTCTTGTAAGCCCTTAATTTCCAGGGTCCTCAAAAAGCTCTTTTTGACAACTTTTTATAGTTCTTTTGTGGAGAAGCAGGATTTCAGAGGTCCTTTCTCTTCCATTCTGAAAGTGCTCCCAGTTCAATCATGTCAGTTCAGTCACTCAGTCATGTCCGACTCTTTGCGACTCCATGAACTGCAGCACACCAGGCCTCTCTGTCCATCGCCAACTCCCGGAGTTTACTCAAACTCATGTCCATTGAGTCAGTGATGCCATCCAACCATCTCATCCTCTGTCATCCCCTTCTCCTCCTGCCTTCAATCTTTCCAAGCAGCAGGATCTTTTCAAATGAGTCCGTTCTTCACATCAGTTGGCCAAAGTATTGGAGTTTCAGCTTCAGCATCAGTCCTTCCAATGAATATACAGGACTGATTTCTGTAGGATGGACTGGTTGGATCTCCTTGCAGTCCAAGGGACTCTCCAGAGTCTTATCCAACACCACAGTTCAAAAGCATCAGTTCTTTGGCGCTCAGCTTTCTTTATTGTCCAACTCTCACATCCATACATGACCACTGGAAAAACCATACTTTTGACTAGATGGACCTTTGTTGGCAAAGTAATGTCTCTGCTTTTTAATGTGCTGTCTAGGTTGGTCATAACTTTTCTTCCAAGGAGCAAGCGTCTTTGAATTTCATGGCTACAGTCACCATCTGCAGTAATTTTGGAGTCCAAAAAAATAAAGTCTCTCACTGTTTCCCATCTATTTGCCATGAAGTGATGGGACCAGAGACCATGATCTTAGTTTTCTGAATGTTGAGTTTTAAGCCAACTTTTTCACTCTCCTCTTTCACTTTCATCAAGAGGCTCTTTAGTTCTTCGCTTTCTGCCAGATGGGTGGTGTCATCTGCATATCTGAGGTTATTGATATTTCTCCCGGCAATCTTGATTCCAGCTTGTGCTTCATTCAGCCCAGCGTTTCTCATGATGTACTCTACATATAAGTTAAATAAGCAGGGTGACAATAGATAGCCTTGATGTACTCCTTTTCCTATTTGGAACCAGTCTGTTGTTCCATGTCCAGTTCTAACTATTGCTTCCTGACCTGCATACAGATTTCTAAAGAGGCAGGTCAGGTGGTCTGGTATTCCCATCTCTTGAAGAATTTTCCACAGTTTGTTGTGGTCCACACAGTCAAAGGCTTTGGCATAGTCAATAAAGCAGAAGTAGATGTTTTTCTGGAACTCTCTTGTTTTTTCGATGATCCAACGGATGTTGGCAATTTGATCTCTGGTTCCTCTGCCTTTTCTAAAACCAGCTTGAACATCCGGAAGTTCATGGTTCACATACTGTTGAAGCCTGGCTTGGGGAATTTTGAGCATTACTTTACTAGCGTGTGAGATGAGTGCAATTGTGTGGTAGTTTGAGCATTGTTTGGCATTGCCTTTCTTTGGGATTGGAATGAAAACTGACATTTTCCAGTCCTGTGGCCACTGCTGAGTTTTCCAAATTTGCTGACATATTGAGTGCAGCACTTTCACAGCATCATCTTTGAGGATTTGAAATAGCTCAATTGGAATTCCATCACCTCTACTAGCTTTGTTCATAGTGATGCTTCCTAAGGCCTACTTGACTTCGCATTCCAGGATGTCTGGCTCTAGATGAGTGATCACACCACCATGATTATGTATGTCATGAAGATCTTTTTTGTATAGTTCTTCTGTGTATTCTTGCCACCTCCTCTTAATATCTTCTGCTTCCATACCATTTCTGTCCTTTATTGTGCCCATCTTTGCATGAAATGTTCCCTTGGTATCTCTAATTTTCTTGAAGAGATCGCTAGACTTTCCCATTCTATTGTTTTCCTCTACTTCTTTGCACTGATCGCTGAGGAAGGCTTTCTTATCTCTCCTTGCTATTCTTTGGGACTCTGCATTCAAATGGGTATTTCTTTCCCTTCCTCCTTTGCCTTTCACTTCTCTTCTATTCACAGCCATTTGTAAGGTCTCCTCAGACAATTTTGCCTTTTTGCGTTTCTTTTCCTTGGGGATGGTCTTGATCCCTGCCTCCTGTACAATGTCACAAACCTCCATCCACAGTTCTTCAGGTACTCTATCAGATCTAATCCCTTGAATCTATTTGTCACTTCCACTGTATAATCATAAGGGATTTGATTTAGGTCATACCTGAATGGTCTAGTGGTTCTCCCTACTTTCTTCAATTTAAGTCTGAATTTGGCAATAAGGAGTTCATGGTCTGTACCACAGTCAGCTCCTGGTCTTGTTTTTGCTGACTGTATAGAACTTCTCCATCTTTGGCTGCAAAGAATATAATCAATCTGATTTTGGTATTGACCATCTGGTGATGTCCACGTGTAGAGTCTTCTCTTGTGTTGTTGGAAAAGGGTGTTTGCTATGACCAGTGCATTCTCTTATATATAAAATTTGAAAACCTGCTTTGTTCTCTTATGATTGCCTTTTTATATGAGACCAAATTTATTCATGTTAACTGCTGAATAGTATTCTAATTTGTAAATAAAACACCACGTATTAATCTACTCGCTTAGAGATGGTTATTGTTTTCCAAATTTTGTTCTTATCAATAATACTATAATAAACATCTTTGTGCATATCTGTATGAGAACTTCTCTAGGACATACATGTACAAATGTATTTGCAGAGGCACAGTGTATATGTATTTTTTTTTTTGTATCTTTAGTTTTATGTGATATTTCCACATTTCTAATCCACCAGCAATTGCCAATCCACCAGCAACTAATAAGAGTTACAATTTCATCACATTCTTGCCAACATTTGAAATCATCAGATTTTGTTCATTTTTTATAATCTAATGGGTTCTAAATGGTATTTCATTTTGCATTTAATTTGCATTTGGATATTTTGTAACATTAAGTCAAAGCTATGAAGCTATGAAGAAGATAGACACTCAGCCTGGTAAGCTGTAGAAAAGCCAATAGGAGTTAGTATTCCCTGTGATAAATGTATCTTTTAGCTATTTCTACTGAAGCCAGACCCTAACAGGCAGCTGCAGATCTTTTCCTGGTTGAGTTTCAGATGAGATCACAGCCCCAGCTGACCACTTGACTGCAGTGAGGGATGGTAAGCAGAGGGCTGAGATAAGCCTTGCCTGGACTCTGGATCCACAAAAACTGTGAGATAGTAAACGTGTTGTTTGAAGGCTCTAAGCTGTGGGAATATTACTAGGCAGCAACAGGTAAGTGATATAGGACACAAGGACAGACTGCCAACCTCTGAGGTTCTGTGGGTCTCCTTTACTGTATTTGGATTCCATCCCAGGAAAGAGCAGAGGGCCTGGGTCCCAAAGACCACCATCTATTTACTTTCTGTCCCCTGCAGGCAAGGACGGTATCTATAATCTCAGTGCCCTGCACAGTGTGTGGCATAGCACGGGTGATCCATCATTATGTGTCAAATTCTAAATTGATGAGTGAGCTCCAAAGCCCCCAGAGGATCAGGGAAACCCAGCTGCAAAACACAAAGAGCCAGGCCTGAAGACCCTCAGGCACAAGGTCAGAGTCTGGCCCTGAAATAGGCCATTTTTTTTCCTTTTATGAGGACCAACAAGAGAGCCTCATTGAAGTGTGAGCATTACCCAGACCATCACAGTGTGATCATGGGTCTTGAGGGAGGCTGAGGCATTAGGAGCAGTGCAGGGCGGTGGTTAGTGCAAGGACTCTGGAGCTCATTGGATTTGGCCCAAAATCCTGATTCAGCCTGGTTCCCTTTCATGCTAAGCCCCAGTTTCTCATCTGTAAAATGGGTGCTCATTAATGATGGTGCTCATCTTGCAGGTCTGTTGTGAGGATTCATAAACACACATAAAATTCTTAGCAGTAGTAGTTTAGTTGCTCAGTTGTGTCTGACTCTTGCGACCCCACAGACTGTAGCCTGCCAGGCTCCTCTGTCTATGGGATTCTCCAGGCAAGAATACTGGGTTGCCATTTCCTCCTCCAAAAGAATGTGTGTGTGTGTGTGTGTGGGTGTGGGTGTGTGTGTATAAATATATATACACATATAGTGAGTGAAGTGAAAGTCACTCAGTCGTATCCAATTCTTTGTGATTCCATGGACTATACAGTCCATGGAATTCTCCAGGCTAGAATACTGGAGTGGGTAGACTTTCCCTTTTCCAGGGGATCTTCCCAACTCAGGGATCAAACCCAGGTCTCCCGCATTGCAGGTGGATTCTTTACCAGCTGAGCCACAAGCACATAGTAAATAAATGCTCAGCTAACACATCTCTCAAGAAACACATTTTAATAGACCACCAATGTGCGAGATGGCCAGCCTCAGGCATTGTGTAGACTGGAGCCCAGTTTTCCTTTTATGGAGTCACAGGAAGCTGGCTCCACCCAACATATGCCAAGAAGAGGAGGAAGCTTGGAGAGAACCCTGGGGAAGTAGGGGGGGATAATGCTATCTAAAAACATAATGGTTTCTCTTTCCCCCTCTTAGGGAAGAACTGTTGCCCAGACCCAGAGAGTTACTGGAGACAGGACTAGTCTGACGTATAAACAGAGTGGCAGTTGTGCAATGGAGATGACTGAGAAGCACAGTGAATGACCCCTCCCCCCTCTCCCACCTACAGGCCAGGGGCAGCACCAGAGATCTCCACCAATCAGGACGTCTAAACGTCCTGAGAAAGGTGATCTGTCACCTTACACTCATCCAACATCTCTTTAGCTCCTATTGCATACAGACCATTTTGGGAGAAAGATCCACTCATGTTTGTCTGGTAATTTACAAGGTACCTGAGTAGCTAATTTGATCATCATGATAATGCTATGAAGTAGGTATTTAAGATTCTCCCCATTTTGTAGAGGAGGAAACTGAGGCTGCATGAGGTTAAGGGTTAAGGGGCTTATTCAAGTCAAGCATGTAGTAAGTAGCAGAGTCAGCTCGGGCTCTAGAGTCAATCGGGCCTGGCTCCAAGTTCTTGGTGTTTTGTTCATTTTTTTTGTTTTGCTTTTTTTCATCCCTGCTGCTCTCAAGAAGTTTACAGAAAACAGACAAGTAGGCCAATTGACAAAATGATCAGGGGTTTTTCAAACCTGGTGTCCTAGGGGTCCCCTGGGGGCTGAGAGGTGGGAGAGGGTTGACAGGTGGGTGGCACTGGACCTCTGGCTCCCCAGACATGGTGACCAGATCTGCTCCCCATTTTTCTGCCTCTAGGGGTACAAGCGGTTCATTTTCCAGGACAGATGATAACCGCAGGAAAACCAAACAAGAATTTCTTGAACACCTATTATGCATCAATACCTACTGAGCCTGGAGTGGCAGGGAGGGCCACTTCAGGGAGCGTAAGGGGAGCTTACAAAACAACCCACTTGTGAAAACTTGAAGAACAATAAAAAATTAAATAATGGCTCAATTTAGCAACAGACAGCTGTCCCACAGCTGCGTTTGGTCCCCTAATTAATTGCTTCAGCAGTGACTTGGGTGGTCAAGGGAGAGTGAAGATCTGTTTAGCTGAGTAACCCAGCACCACCCATTATCAGCACAGGGAGCAGGAGCCTGGAGCCATGAAACCCAGGCTGGGCAGGTTTGGACGGGAGGAGACACGAGGGAAGGTGCTCAGTGCGGGGTGGTGAGCACCAAGGAGACGCAGTGTTACAGCCAGAAGCCTGAGCAGAGGGCCACACCACAGGCTTGTACAGCTCCACCATCACCACAGCCTTGCCCCTGTTGATGAGGACTCATCCTTCGGAAAGCACCCCGCAGACCCCCTCGAATCCCCCTGCCTCTTGCCGGCCCGCTGGACCCTGGTGAACAGAGATCATACACTGGACGGTCCTGCAGGCGGGGTGCGAACCCCAGCCCTGCTTCCCTGGAACTTGAATACATGGAGGAAACAACATCCGCCTTGTGGGGCTGCTTGGATGGTGAGCTGGATAATGCACATAAACAGCCTGGCACTGTTAGCTGCTGGCACATGGCAAGTTCTCAATGAATGTTATTGGCTACTCTCTGCAGTTATCAATACGTTTAACATGGGCAGCCTGGGAACAGGCTCATCTTGGTTTTTATTCACTCGTTTAACAAGCATTTAATGGGCACCTACTCTGTGCCAGGCACTGCACTGAGAGCCAAGGCCAGAGATGGAAAAGTTCATTTTCCTTAAGTAGCTCCCGGTCCACTGGGGAGGCGGAGGGCAGACAACCCCCATTCTGAGTAAGTATTAGAACATCTGCCTGGGAACAAGGAGGCTAGTTTACGTTTATTGAGCACGTTCTGTGTGCCAGTTACGATGCATTTGATATGTATCATTATCTCATTTGATCTTTACGAGGTAGGGCTTGACCCTTCCTTTTCCAGAGAGGGGTCGCTGAGGCTCTGAAAGGCTCTGAGAAGCTATGGCTTTAGCTCAAAGGCACGTGACCCACATGTGGCATGAAGTCTTCACTATTATTTATTACTATAGCAGTCCCTGCTTTTGCGTGGTTCTGATATGCATGAACTTCAGTTACCAAGCTTTAAAAAATAGCTCTAGCCATCCCCACTCTCCAACATGGTTCAAATTTCACTGACCACAGTATATTGGGCTTCCCTGGTGGCTCAGACAGTAAAGAAACTGTCAGCAATGCAGAAGGCAAGGGTTCAATCCCTGGGTCAGGAAGATCCCCTGGAGAAGGGCATGGCAACCCACTCCAGTATTCTTGCCTGGAGAATTCCATGGACAGAGGAGCCTGGTGGGCTATAGTCCATGGTGTCTCAAAGAGTCAGACACAACCAAGCGACTAACACTTAACTTAACATAGCATATTAAGTGTGAGTGATTGCACAAAGTACAAACTTCGCTGCTGGCTCTTCAGTCTCCAGATCACTAGGTAAGTAACTGAAGTGCATCATGGCCCATGACCCATCACGTCACTTCTTCCTAGTCTGCGGGGAGTGGTCACTGAGCATCTGCCATTCAGCCCATGTACTGATAGCTGAGTGTGTAGCTGTGTTGCCTCCCTGCTCTCAGTGATAACCCATGTGACAGTTCACATAAATAGATGATAAAAAGAAAGGAATGGCCAACGAAGACGAAAGTGCAGTGCAGGGAAGAAATGAAAAAGCGAAGCTGGAAATGAGATTTGAATCAAGTTTCAGAGGGGTTTGTTGCTGGAGAACATCAAGGGTCAGGGTTCTCCAAAAAGACAGAAATAATAGGCTATATATTACACACATGGGCTTACCCAGTGGTGCTAGTGGTAAAAGAATCTGCCTGCCAATGTGGGAGATCCAAGAGATGTGGGTTCAATCCCTGGGTTGGGAAGATCCCCTGGAGTAGGAAATGGCATCCCACTCCAGAATTCTTGACTGGAAATTTCCATGGGCAGGGGAGCCCGGCAGGCTACAGTCCATGGGGCCGCAAAGAGTTGGATGACTGAGTGACTGAGCGCGCGCGCGCGCGCACACACACACACACACACACACACACACACACACATCAGTTACTATGCACAGATATGATATACTCTAGATAGATATAAAGAAGGATGGATGGAGAAGTGGATGGATGAATGGATGGATAGAAAGGTAGGTAGGTAGGTAGATAGAGGAGGCTAGTAAATACAAAATCTGCATGGTAGGCTGGCAAGTTGGAAACACAGTTGACAATGCAGTTTGAGTCTAAAAGCCATCTGCTGGCACAATTCTCTCTTCCTCAAGGGAGGTCACTCTTTTTCTATTAAGGCCATCAACTGATCAGATGAGGTCCACCCACGTGAAGGAGGGTTATCTGCTTTACTCAAACCCCACCAGTTTAAAAGTTAATTGCATCTGAAAAAATACCTTCACAGAAATAGCCAGAATAATGTTTCATCAAATAATCTGGGTACCCTGGCCCAGCCAAATTAATATAAAATTAACCATGAGAGGATTACAGGCTTACAGAAAAAAACAGACAATCGTGGGAATATTGACACTGTCTGTCTCCATGTAAGAGGCTCTAGACCTGCTGCCAGAGGAAGACAGATTTACTGACATAAATGAGGGAAGTGGCTGTTACGAAAAGGATGAAGACATCCCGAGGAAGTGAAGCCAGCAGGAACTCTGAGATATTTCACAACGTTCAAAGCAACAAAGGATAAAATGCTGGAAAAGGATCCAGTCTTATAAAGGAAGATGACAATTTGCCAAGGCATATAAAAAATGCTCCCTCTGTATTATTAGTTAAACAACCAGAAGAAGAAGGCAAGCACTGTTCAAACTATTCTTGATCATATTTACACAAGGAAATAACCACAGTTCAGTTCTAAACGTTTCCAATGGTCTAAATTTAGGTATACTAAATACATGTTGAATACTAGAGTGGGCTGCCATTCCCTTCTCCAAGGGATCTTCCTGACCCAGGAATCAAACCTGGGTCTCCTGCATTGAAGGCAGATTCTTTACCTCCTGAACCACCAGAGAAGCCCCTAAATACATGTGTGTTTTGCTAGTTTTTCATTCATTTCCTTAAATGTTTGTAACTGACAATAAGAGAGTATTCAGTGTTTTGGCAAAAAGAATATTAAAGGTCACAGAGTAATCTTTATTTTCTCACATTGATTTTTTTTAAGACCGTTTTGCACAATTTCAGCTTGCAGGTTCTTACAGTCTGCAAGACCATGCAAAGTAAGGACTGTCTGCTTTATCTGTGGCGTCACCGTGTATCATCATCAGCTCTACCAGGCAGGTCTGGCAGACATGCCAGGATGCCAGCCCAGGCGTCAAGTTCCTTTGACACCTTTTTCTGACTCTGGACAGGGAGCCTCCTACAGAATCCCAGGCCGGCTCTGGCCAAGGCTGCTCATCCTCCCTCGGCAGGGGTTTCAGGATTCTCTACAGCCTCAGGAAGTTCCCAAGGAAGAGAGCTCGGTTTACACACCAATAAAAATAACTCAGGGGGTGATAAACAGCCCCATGTCTCCAGGGCAAGCCGCTCTTACGCAACCTGCCTTGATTTCAAAAGCCCCACGTGGCACCGGGGGCAACTCAGACTGCGATGTATACCCTGGCTGACAGCACGGGGAAGGGGCCCCTGTGGCCACAACATCTGGGGACAAGTGACTGGCGGTGACGTGAGGGTAGTTCATTCACAACAGAAGGTACACAGAAATAGCACATCGATTGACTGGCTTAAATACTGATATTTCTTTTTACTTTCTATTTTTGGTAAGGTATGTAAGCAGTGGATGGTCTTAGTAGAAAACTCAAAATACACATGGGCCAAAAGGGAAAGAAAAATAAATCCAAACCACTTATGGTCCAGTCACCAGAAAGCCCTGATAGAGTTTTCTAGAAGCTATGTACCAAGTGTGTACGGTGTCAAGTTTCAGACCACAGACTCTGGAGCCACTTTGTAAGTTTGTTGCATGGAGAGAGGGCTTCCGGTTTTCTTCCCACTGCGAAAGAAGGCAAGAGGAAGCTGCTTGTGGTTAAGTCTTTGGGTACCTCCTTAATTGTTCCTCCAAGATAAATTCTTGGGAGTGCAGCTTCAGTGTCAAAGACAATTCACATTTTTTTTATGGACTTGTTCATCCACTCCCTACCCAGGAAACTGTTTAAAATGGGCTACCTGGGGACTTCCGTAGTGGTCGAGTGGTAAAGAATCACCCTGCTAATGCAGGGGACCCGGATTTGAGCCGTGGTCTGGGAAGATTATACATGCCACGGAGCAAGGAAGCCTGCGAGCTGCAACGACTGAGCCTGCCTGCCCTAGGGCCTGTGCTTTGCAACAAGAGAAGCCACCGCAATGAGAAGCCCATGCACCGCAAATTGAGAGTAGGCCTCGCTTGCCACAAGGAGAGAAAGCCCGCATGCGGCGATGAAGACCTGGTGCAACCAAAAATAAATAAATAAATAAATATGTTAAAATGGGCTACCTGGAACTTCTGCTGCAGTAGGGGTTGGCAGCCAAACCACCCGTCAGAGAAGCCAGGCCCAAAAAGGCTGAGTCTCCTATCCAGGGCACATGGCAATTGTCACCACTGGACTCTCAGCCCCATGAGGACAGGAATGGTGTCTGCCCTGCTCACTGCAGTGTCCCTGCTCTCCCAGTGGCTGAAACAACTCAGAAGAAGAGCCAGAATGTTCTGGAACCAACCAGAGCCCTGAGGACGCCTCGTCTTTCTGCTAACCATTTTCTTAGAGATACCATGCTGGATTCTTTGCACCATGCAGCCTTTGTTAAATTCTATAATGAATAAAATATTAGCCAACACACTTCAAAAGAAAAGGAGGGCGCCAGAAACCCCCCAGAAGAACTCAGGAACAAAGCAAAGCCCGCTGTGAAAGGCGAAAATAAATAAATGCATCATCATTATTGTCATTTGATTGACATGTCTTGAATCATTTATGGCGAGCTCCGCCTCTTTCTAATAATATGGAAATCGAGAACATGTTGCTTTCTGTCATGATTATGAGTGAGTTGCAGAGCATGTTCGCAGGTGAGGGAAGACGGATGTAGGCGGTGACACAGTCATTAAGGTGTGTGTAGATTTCAGCAGGCGACCACCACGGGCTTCCTGCAGCGTGGTGGCCTCTGATGTCAGTCAGCGAGGGAAATGTTTCCTGTCCTTGTCAAAATGATCATCCCGTCATCCAGTATTTAACAAGTATGCAGTATGCACTAGGCCTTGTGCCGAACGCCCAGGACTCTGCAGGATCCATTCTTCACTTTGTTGGGACGAAATGCTGCATGAACACCTACTCTGTGCTGGATGCCATGCCAATGGAAAGTCAGGGGAAGAGTCTGGAGAGTGACACAGATGCACAAACAAGTAGCCACCTCTCCCACCTAAGTAGGGCTTATTCTTCTAAAATCAGGCTTCCTGTGCATTCACTACTTTGATCCTTCCAGAAGTCCTAGTGGCCAGAGGCTTGTGGATTCTTCTAGTCTCAACCTGATCCAGCTTGGGCTCCTCCTGGCTCTGCCACTTACTGGGGAAAGTGACACACCCTTCTTAGCCTCCTTTTTCCTCCTCTGCAAAATGGGGTGCTGCCAGATAAAACATGAGCTGCCTTGTTAGTGTAAGTACATCCCAGCCATTGCACGGGATATGCTTATACTAAAAATATTATTCACTGTTCCTCTGGAACTCCAAATGAACTGGGTGCTAGCTGTTTTTGTCTTTTGCTAAATCGTGCAGTCCTAGAAGGGGAGACAGTGATGGTGACCAACGGATGCCTCTCAAGGGCAGTTAACACTCCCTGTTCCTCCCAGATCAGGGACAGGGGAAGAGGCATATTGTTTATATAAGGGGATTCTATGCACGGCACCAGTAGCATCCTTGAATAACTTCTCACTCTCCATCCCCAAACCTTCACATCAGGCGGACTCCTGGGTCCAGCAAAGTTGTAGGCAGACAATCCAGTTTGCTGCTAAGAATCACAGACTCTGTCAGTTGAAAAGACCCTTAACGATTGCCAAATCCACCTGTCTGGTTTTGCTGAGGGGGTCTGGAGAGGTTGGGTTATTTGCCTAAGGCTGGGGTCACAAACCTCACTGTCACAGGGGTCAGCCAGGAGAAATAAATGGTGTCCAAGATGATGAAGGGTGGTGGAGAATGTGGCAAACTGGAGAGAAGGGGCCCCTCTAATGAGGCGACAGCAACAGCCTATTTCCCAGAGCCATAAGGGAATGGGTGCTCAGAGTGACGAACGCCTCTAAAATTCTCTTGAGTGCTCGCTTCAGCAACGCATATACTAAAATTCTCCTGAGGAGCTGGAAATATGTGTGTCTGTTTCATGTGAAATCTCTTGGTTTTGAAATGTTGGCACCTATTGGAAATTCTTAAGAACGCTGGAAGGGCCAAGGAAAACATGTCAGCAGGCCAAACTGGGCCCTGGGGTCACCACGTGCAATCTCTGGCCTATGGCCCCAGGGGACATGGGAAGCACAGCCAGGCTTCCTGGGCCAAGGTCATTTCTATCACGCCAGCAAAAGGCCACGACTCGAGAGGAGGGAGACAGGAGTGGAAATACCGGAGGAACGGCCAGCGCTCCTACTCAGAGCCTCCAGTGTGAGTTAGAGTGGGAAATCTCAGGCGCCAGTGTTATTTTGTTTTAATTGAGATGGAATTCACAGAACATAAAATGAACCATTGTAAAGTGTTCAGTTCAGTGGCACTGAGTGCATTCAAAAGGTCGTGCAACCAACCTGATCTAGTTTCAAAATGTTTTGATCACCCCCAAAAGGAAATTCTGCACCTGTTAAGTGCTCACCCCCTCCCTCTCTCCCCTTCCCTCCAGCCCCTGGCAACCACTACTCTGCTTTCTATCTCTATGGATTTACCGATTCTGGGCATTTCAGATGGATGGAATCCTACAACATGCGGCCTCTGGTGACTGGCTCCTTTCATTTAGCATCATGCCTTCAAAGTTCTTCCATGTTGTAGCATGTATCAGTGCTTCATTCCTTTTTATGGCTGAATAGTATTTCATTGTCTGGATGGACCACATTTTGCTTATCTGCCTGTTGATGGCTAACTGGGTATTTTCACCTTTCAGGTGTGGTGAACAATCTCAAGGCTCCCTTTTTAAGGGGAGGTAATTCCACGCTGGTGTTCAGGGACACAGAGCCCCGATGGGCCCACTGTGTGCAGCAGCACAATGCCTAGGGCCCATGAAAATGTCTTCATATCTTTGAAAATCAGAAGCAAAAAAACCTGACTTTCGGAGTTGAAGAAAATGTTTTACTTTTTAATTTGGCCTGGATTATATTTGTCTTTATACCAAAGCACCCATAAAATATAATTATGGAGGAAGGAACCCACAAAGGCAAAAGTGACTAAGGCACTCAAAAGTGGTCCTGCAGGGACACAGAACAATTAAGGACCTGGAGTTAGAGAAACTGGAGGGGGGCCCCTCGTTCTCCTCCGACTCGCCAGCCTTGTGGGGTGCGCCCGGGGGCCAGCTTCTTTGTCCTGTTCAAATGTGGCATTCCTCACTGCCAAGACAGGGCCTGGCACCCAGTAGGTACTCACTAAATACTTTTTGAAAAGATTCATTAACCTAACACGAGTCACCGAGTTCTCTGTGCCTTGATTTCTTCATCTGAGACATGAAAAAAATAATCTGGATCTCTGAGGGTGGCTGAGAGGGAGAGAAGGCTGTGCCCAGTGCCAGGAAGGGAGAAGGCCTTAAAGAATCCACTTCCTTCCTTTTGTTTTTTTTTGGCAGGGTGGGGGCAGGGTGAAGTTGATAGCCGACTTACGAGAAGCAAGTCTCCATCAAACCCGAGGTGCATCTGCTCTTGTCTCTCTAAGCAAATATATCAGGTATTTCGACATCTTGGCTGAAGATCCCAGGGTCTTGGGAGCGGGGGTGATTAACAGGCAAAACCACAAAGAAAACGTCGAGGAAAATGATGCCAGAGAGAAACAAGTACTGACAGGGAAGGGCCAGTGAGGGAGTGAGTGAGTGTGCGTGGATGTGAGCGTCTGTAAATGCATTGTGTGTCCGTGTGAGAACTGTGTGTGCTTGTGAACGCACACGTGTGCATGTGTACACACATAGTGGGAAGAGGCGGTGGCAGGGAAGGGAAGGGAGGGAGAGAAGAACAGCCCTGTGATCACAGACGCGGGAATTCTGCTTTGACTTTAGGTTGAGGCTGCACATTCCTGGGGCAGGCCTCCGGTGGGGTCTGAGAGCAGGAAATGACCATATCTGGTGTTTTGTCTTGATGAGAGGAAATTCTTTGCCCAGGGCAACAGCCCCCCTGGGGTGTGCCCTCCTCTGTGGGTGACTGGGAACTCAGAGAGCCAGAGCCCGGGATCCTCTTCAAACCCAATTTGCATGAGAAATCAATGTGGTTTTATTTTGTTGTTGTTGTTGTTCTTTTTCTTCAGGCCCTGAGATGCCAAGACCCTCAAATAATAATGACGCTTTTCAGACCAGGACTTCAAACTGCTTAGCTGTGATTAGTCTTCTTTTTAAACACAGGAAAACTGGGGTGATTTGAAGGAATCCACTGACAGGTCAAAGGGAGGCTCAGGGAAGCCTTGGCCCCACGCTGGTCCCCACTTACCTGGGGGCAAGGAGGCCCTACTGGTTTCTGGACAGAAGTAAATTGAATCTCTTATTGATGTCTCCAGGGCAAAGCCCTGCAGGCCAAGGAGGCAGGTTGCAAGATCAATTCTGGAAGGTTCTTCCGTGGTCGGTTTTGTCCGGAAGCATCGAGACATGCCTTGATGTCCATGTGTCATGTGGACACAAAACACCAGATATGGTCATTTCCTGCTCTCAGACCCCACCGGAGGCCTGCCCCAGGAATGTGCAGCCTCAACCTAAAATCAAAGCAGAATTCCCGCGTCTGTGATCACAGGGCTGTTCTTCTCTCCCTCCATGTGTCTCTTACTCCATGTGGAGTAAGAGGCGGCTTACTGGTCGGAATAAGGTTTGAGTCCTGTGACAGGAACCTCAGTTTTCTCATCTGTGAAATGGGGATAGTGTCCTTTGGCACAGGGTTCATTAAGGACTAATTAGATGTAGGAGAGCATAGCGCAGAATACGGCGCAGACCCTAGCAGTGGTAACCATAAGAGTCATAATACCACCATCATCATCATCTCCCTGTGAAAAGATTACTTCCCTAGCAGTGGAGATCCCAAGAGTCTCAAAGATCTAAGGGGGCTAAGAAAACTCACCCCACACTCCTGGACCCTCCAGGCCACTGCTGCTAAGGGAGGAGAGCGACTCCATAAAAACAGCGACAAGATTTCCTGCTAAGAGCTCACTGTCTCCTAGCTTCCTGGGGAGCCTTGGAGATGTGGGCTGAAAGGGTTCTGAGAACCCCTGTATCAAGAATGTCTGACTTCAATATAGAACTTTTTAAAAAATTAATTAATTACTGTTTTGGGGGGTTTTTTTTGGCCACTCCACATGGCTTGTGAGATCTTAGTTTTCTAGCCAGGGATCAAAGCTGGGCCCTCAGCAGTGAAAGCTCAGAGTCCTAACCACTGGACCGCCAGGGAATTTCCAAGATGGAACTTTCAAAAATTTACTCTCTGAAGGATCTGGACTAAGACTGTGTGTCTGCAGACCCCGAAAAAGATGATCGGCTTGATGGGAGAAGGTGTCCTGGAAAGGAACTGAGTTTGGAGGGAAACCCAGAGTTCTATAGACCTGGGTTCCAATCCCCCCTCTGCTGAATCTCAGCTGCGTGGGCCTGAATAAATGATGCTGCAGTAATACACTCTCTTGTGATGACAAATATCAGGCTGCAGGCCCATAGTAAGAGGCCCAAAATGGCAGCTCTGTTGGTTGGATCAATGTAATCAGTAAATGGACTGGTTTGAGACGATGGAAATGATAATGGTGAGTTGGGGGGTCGTTCAGTCCTCAGATGCTTACAAAGAACCACCTATGCGCCAGATCCTGGGAAATGGGACTGGGCCACTGTCTAGGAGTGGATGCCAGGAATGGTGGTAACGAATGTAGTCTGCTCACCATGTCCAAGCCGAGGCTGACATATCCCTCTCTGGTGCTTCCCCGGTAAGATGGGCCTCTGGGGAGAGTAGACCCAGCCCTAGAGTCTTGGAACTGCTGTGGTGGTCCCCGGGGACATGGGGTGACAGGGGAGGGCTTTCTGATCCCAGACAAGCAAACAAGAATAGAAGAAGAACCTTGCCGAGTTGTCAAGTTGGGAGGGCGGCCCTGACAGTTGAACCTAGTCTTGGAAGACTGAGGTGCAGCCTGGTTCCTCGGGAGCCTCCCTGAGGTAAGATGACTCACCCAGCATCACGCCAGATTGGCACAAGGGCCTCTGGGCCACCAGCTACCAGTTAAGAAGTCCCCAGGGGGCTGTTTCCTGACAGAAATGGGCCTCCCTGCTCTTACATTCAACCTGAAGCTGCAGAGGCCCACAGGATTGCTTGAGGAAGGTTTCTGAGGAAAAGGAAGGGGGAAGGGAAGGGGCTGGTCATTTGGCCTTGGGTCTTTGGGCCCACTAAAGGTTCTCATGGGTTTCTCTCTGGTCAGGGGTTAGGAAGTAGCCTGGTCCTACAGCTCTCTAGCTGTGGTCCTGGCAGAGAGGAGATGAGCGGGGATGAAGTCAGGATAGTGGAGGACAGGGGGTGCGGGCGGCCTCCCCCGCCTCTCCCAGTAAGGATGCGTCTTCCGACAGGAAGCTGCCCAGGATGCGGTATCTGGCTGGAGCCGTGGTCTAACAGCTGTGTGGGCATTATAAATCTCTCTCTTGGAGATGAGGCTCCGAGGCTCTCGATGGATCCTGCTAATGGTAAATCTGTCAGTGCCCACAGTGCAAGACTTGGACTCAGAGCATCAAGGTGAGACTGTCTGCTTCCCTCAAGCCTGTTCATTGCACCTGCTGTCTATTTCTCTCCAAACTTGGAGGGCTGTCACCTTTTTCGTTGAAAGCGTCAAGGGAGTTTTAACTGCAAGGTAGACTGCGCTTCAGGTCCAACTGAAATGCCTCTGAAACCAAAGTTTCACCTGAAAACTTTCTGCCAGAAGGGACCCTTCTGCAAGACCCTGGGTGATTTGGATGAGTTTAGGCCAGACAATGTCCCTTGGGTATTGTGGAGGTTTGTGTGGTTTTTATTGTTTGCTTTTTCTGTGCAGCCTAGCTTTAAATCTTCACTTAAAAAAAAAAAAAGTGGTCATTAGCCTTATTTTGATTTAGAGGATGGGAAATCAAAAGTTCAGACCCCTGATTTATCACCTCATAGATGTATAACTTTGAACAATCCCTTTGTCTCTCTTAGACTGCTCATTGTAGAAAGACGATGATAAAGTCTTATCGGTTGGATACAAGGATGAAATGAGATACTCCATCAATCAGAGCTTTAGTTGGAAACATCCATTGTTACTGCTGATAAATCAACTCCTTGAGAAACAAAAAGCTCTGATTTGTAGCACTTGCTAATTTCCATAGTGTAAACACTCCCGTCACTGACACTTGCAAGCTACCAACATGACATTGCTGAATAAAGAGCTGGGAAGAGGAATGAACCATTGGTCCTTCTGCACTGAGCGGAAGCCCCTTAGTGCAGCCCTGAAGACAATAGACACAAACTCTGGCTAATTGTATCACGAAATAAATAAGTCCCGAGGATAGCGGGTAGCTTGCAGAATTTTCAGTTGGTGAATTAAGCCTGGAGTTTGTGCAGGCAGAAGTTACATCCTAAATTACCCACAAAGTCATCCAATAATGATGTTGCCACTGTCCCCTCTGGCACAGATACAATAACATGCCCCATCGTCACTAACAATTCTGGACACTGGCCAATGCCACCAAAACTGCAGCCACTGATAGCCCTGAAAATACCATGGTGCTGTGATGTACTGTGCTTAGTCACTCAGTCATGTCTGACTCTTTGCAACCCCACAAACTGCAGCCCGCCAGGCTCCTCTGTCCATGGGATTCTCCCAGCAAGAACACTGGAGTGGTTGCCATGCCCTCCTCCAGGGTATCTTCCTGACCCAGGGATTAAACTCGGGTCTCCCACATTGCAGGCAGATTCTTTACCATCTGAGCCACAAGGGAAACCCTGAAATACCATAGAGCTGTCCCTAATGCCATCCTTGTCAGCATGCAGAAGGCCCCAGGAGAGGTGTGGCTTCTGCTTCCTCCCACCATTAGCTTCCATTTAACGCAGGAAAGTGCATCTGGTTGGTAGAGTCAAGTCGTATGTCTCTGCCTAGCTGCAAGGGAAGCTGGGAAAGTGAGTTTATTAGTTTCCTGTGGCTGCTCTAACAAATAACCAGCAATCAGGTGGTTTGAAACCACAGAAGTTTGTTCTCTCATAGTTCTGCGGACCTGAAGTCCAAGTTCCAGGTGTTTGCAGGGCTTCCCTCCCTCCGGAGTTTCTAGGGGAGAATTCTTCATTGCTTCTTCTGACTTCTGGTGGCTGTTACCATTCCTTGTGGCTACATCACTCCAGTCTCTGCTTCTGTCTTCACATGGCCTTTCCCACTTTTCTCTCTGTGTCTCCCCTCTGTGTGTCTCTTTATAAGGATATCTGCCATTGGATTTAGGGCCCATTTGGATAATCTGGGAAGACATCATCTCAAGATCCTTAACTAAAGTGCTTCTGCAAAGACCCTTTTATCAAATCAGATCAGATTCACAGATTCTGGAGGTTTAGGGTGTGGACATATCTTTGGGGATCACTATTCAACCCACTGCAGTGAGTATCTGTGTTTTCAGGTTCTCTAGCAGACAGTGAGCCCTGCCTCATTAGATGGGAGATTCTTTAATTATAAGATGGGGGTTCACAGGCTGGGCAGTCGGAAAAACATCCAATGTCTTCTAGAACAGAGGTCACAGCATTTTTTCAGTGAAGAGTCAGAGGATAAATATTTTCAGCCTTGAGGGTCATACGGTTAACTACTCAACTCTGCCCTTGTGGCATGGAAACAGCCACAGACATTCTGTAAACAAATGGGGGTGGCTGTGCTCCAATAAAACTTTATTTACAAAAACAAGTGTCTGTTTAGATTTAGCCCAAGGGCTATAGATTGCTGACCCCTGTTCTAGAACATGAAGTAGTGCTTAGGAGGTATTGACTGAGTTTTCAATCCTCAGCATGTTTGAAATGTATTGAATATGGAGGACAGAGCCAGGGCAGAAATTAATAAACAACTAAAATGTATCACCAATGCTCTGTCACCCACACTTTTGAACATGCAAGGGTGAAGAGCTGTAGTACCTAATTGAAAAAAAAAAAAAATCCAGTTTTACCTGTTTTAGAGCCTAGTACTAAATATGGGCCACATTTTGATCCCGGTTTCATACCTAGTGACAGCACCCCTAACCCAACCAGAGACCAGGGAGGAGTGTGGAGGATTTACACAAATGAACCCCATCAGAGGAGCACTGGGGGCAGGAATCCAGCACTTCCTGCTGGCAGCAGAGAAGAGCCACAAACGCCTCCATGAAGGGTGAATCACATGAAATCCAGGTTTCTGCCTCTAAGATGGCAAAACAGCACAGGAAACAGTGTCTGAAGGACAAAAGCAAGGCTGGTGCTTATAGTAAAAGGACAAAACAAAACGTTTGACTTTGAAGGCAAACAGACCCAGGTCCTTATCTCAGCTCCTCAGTCACCCAGTACAGCCCAAGTAGGTCTCTTTACCTCTCCAAGCCTCAATTTCCTCATCTGTAAAATGGGAAGAGTTAGATCCATCCCACCCAATGGTTACAAGGATTGAAGGGGACAATTTTCATAAAATATTGTAGCACCCAATGAACTCTCAGTAACTAACACTCGGCAAGTCTGAAAATTAGAAGTGGATTTTGGAAGTCTGCACACCAGAACATATATGGCAAAGAAAGCATACTCCTTCAAAGGAGGCCCCCGGGAAGGCCGACCCTTGGCCGGCTGGGCGGCCCGGGGAACAGCAGCCCTGGCAGGGTATTTCAGGAACTGGCTGCTGATGAGCCTTCAGCGCCTCAACAATTTGTCCTGACTTTCCTCAGCGGCCAGCAGGTCCTTACTCTTGGAGAGTGGACTGCTTTCTGGATGGAGCCCAAGGTTAAATGGAGCCAGGTCTGATGAACAAGGTAGGAGATGAAGCTGGCTGGGATCACTTTGGATGAGAAAAGATCTTGATTGCAAAATAATGAGCAGGGGTGACTTGGAGCCTTTCTCTGAAGGAAATCCCCAGAGAGGAGTTCCAAAAGGGCTTTAAGCATTGGGAGCTTTCCTGGAATAAATGAGTAAGTCCCTGGAGGGGTGGCTATGGCAGGGGAAACACTTGTTTGGAAGGGCAAGTACTGGGGTATGGGGGGGGGGGGGCTCTGTATGTTACAGTTGTATCTTGTAAGATTCATTCATTCAACATTTGGTAAGCAGTAGGGGCTCCCCTGATGGCTCTGATGGTAAAGAATCTGCCTGCAATGCAGGAGACCCTGGTTCGATCCCTAGGTCGGGAAGATCCTCTGGAGAAGGGAATGGCAACCCACTCCAGTATTCTTGTCTAGAGAATCCCATGGACAGAGGAGCCTGGCAGGCTACCGCAGGATGCAACTGAGTCACTAACATACTCTAAGGCTAAGGCCCTGTCCTAGGCACTGGGTATGGTGATGATATGCTTTCCTCCTTACCCTCAGATTTACAGCCACAAACAGACATTATCGCAACTTCTGCGCTGTGCTGTGCTTAGTTGCTCAGTCGTGTCTGACTCTTTGCGATTCCATGGACTGTAGCCTGCCAGGCTTCTCTGTCCATGGCCATTTTCCAGGCAATGTCACTGTGATCTTTGCAAACGGTCCCTCTGGAGTTGTGCAGTGCACAACCTGTAGAAAGGTACATGGCAGCCTTGCTTGAATATGAGAAAAAAACAAGGGTGTGAGTTATATGCGTAAGCTCAGGGAGACACTTGGTCTGGATCACTGAGGAGGTGAGGCGTTTTCAAGGGAAAAGGGGTGGGGAAAGGGAAAATCAGACTCAGGGACATTATGTACTAAAGCTCCAGGAGGAGGGCAAGGTGGGTTCTGAGAACGCGGAGACATCTGGTGGATTTGGGGAGGAAGCAAGCCAGCAGGCTGGGGGCAAGGAGGTTGAGGGGACTGACTTCCTGCACATGAGTCAAGATCCCCCAGGAGCTTCTTCAGAAAGGCCCTTGAATGTCAGACATTCCATTCCTCTGAGTTGGCCTCTGCTGGAGGGAAAGATGCAAGGAAGCACACTGGCCTTCCTAAGCATGGCACAGATCAGGTCTGGATACCAGCTCTGAAGCCTATAGGCTGTGTGTTCTCCAGTCAGTTACTTAACCTCTCTGAGCAGGAGTTTCCTAATCTGCAAAATGGAGGTCACAGTAATGCTGGGGGTTGGGAAATTTGGCAAGATTCGAAGTCAGAGATGCAACAGGTGCTATAAACGTTCTTTTCTTTCCTTTCCAAGTTGTGGTCTCAGTCAACCTTTATTTAGGGACAGAAACCGATACTTAGGGTGCTGATAGCACCAGCCCTCTGTAGGCTGAGCAGGTAGGAGATTATTCTTTCAGAAAGTCTCCCTAGATAGTTGGCCCAAGTCTCCACATTTCCTTCATTAACATGAGCATTAGCGAGCACTTTCTCTGTGTTCCACAGTCCCTTGCTCCTCTGTGATTTTTTTTTAATGCCAATCTGCCCCTTTGAGTCCCCAGTGCCTGGGGGTAAGTGACTTTTATCAGTGTTCCATCTACCCTAGAGTAGAAGGGGGGGCCCAGAGAAATGAGGGTTGCACATCTGAAATGAAGAAGGTGGGGGCTGCTTCCCCCATCCCCACCCCAGAGATAGTAAGGAAGCTCCTGGGAGTGGAAGATGGAAGGAAGAGGGGAAAGAGCTCTGAAGGCATATTAAATGCCTCCTCCATCCCCAACCCCTCCCTGCATGGTACTGTGTGGGGTGACTTGTGTGCAGTTCAACAGACACTCTACATACCCTGGGTCAGCTCTGTGTGCTGGGCTGGGATTGTAAACATCAGCGAGCCCTCAGGGACTTACTGTCTGGCTGGGAAAACATCATCAACAGATAAGTAAGGTATGGAGGCCAAGGTGATGTTGTAACGGTAACTGTGATGGCTAGGGCTTCCCAGGTGGCTCAGTGGTAAAGAATTTGCCTGCCAATGCAGGAGACATGGGTTTGATCCCTGGGTTGGGAAGATTCTCTAGAGGAGGAAATGGTAACCAACGCCAGCATTCTTGCCTGGGAAATCCCATGGACAGAGGAGCCTGGCGGGCTACAGTTGCAGAGTGGGACACAACTTAGTGACTAAACAACAATAAACTGTGATGGCTACCTGTTATTGAGCATTTACTGAGCCTGGCCCTGTGCTAAGAACCTTGCTACTTATTATCTCCACCTTGAGGTGGTTATTAGTAATCACTTTTTGCAGATGAGGAAACTGAGTCTCCCAAGGTCAGAAAGCTGGCAGGTGGCAAAGACTAAAAAAACCTAAGTTCCGCACTGCTGTGTTATTTGGCCTAAACTGGAAAATCAGCCCACCTGTCTGAGTTCAAGTAGGGATTTCCCTTTGTTACCTTCCATTGCCTTTCATTGTAACATTTTGGAAACAGAACCCTATTTTGTTTTGAGAGCATTTATTGTCTCACTCGTGAAGACTGCATCAGAAACCCTCGGGGGTCCCCTCTTAACCACAGGATTCTTCCGAAGACACCGTCCCACTGCATGTCTCCCCTTCTTTGTGTGGGTGGGTCTAACACAGGAAAGAGAGAATTTGAAATCAGAAATACTGCAACATAAAAGCACGTATGAAATAAAGCCTCCCGTTAGGTGCAAAACGTAGAAGCATGCAAATTTCTGCAGTTAAAAAAAAGAAGACATTGGTAATTGCATCATTTCAAAACTGAGTGGCTCGAGTGAAATTTTAACGGTGGCGCACAGTTGCCATGTGTTAGGGATGTTTTAATGGATATAAACAGACAGGCTTACCACCCCTTTCAGGGCTATGCTTGGATTAGTTGAGGTTTTTATTATGTAAAGATCTTCAAGAACACATTCCTTTTAAATCTGTGACCTCCCTCATGACTATTGTGTTTGTGTATAAAAATATGTAACCCATATAAATTATGGGTCCCCATATGGCTCCTTCTATGACTTAGTTGCATGTGAAGAACTGCCGTGTAGCTATCAAACAGTAATCAAATCCTTACTGTATGGAGTCCAAACCCCATGGCAACACTGAATACAAGCTGTCCCCTCCTTCTTCCATTCTCTCATCCCCCATTTCAAACTCCTAAACTCCCAGACAGCACGTCCTTTCTCATTGTCCCAGCTCTTAGATATGTAAATGAAATTAGTTCCTCTACCAAGTCCTCTCCACCTTCCTCATTTGTCCCATGTCTGCATTGAATGTAGGTTCTGCTGAGTCTCCAGGCTCAGGTCTTAGAACTGGGCTGACAAACACTCTTAGGGGAAAGAGGGAAGGAAGTGGAAATACCAGTGCTGGTAGGTTGTAGATTCTAGTAACGATTACCCCTCAGTCTTATCTCTGCACTCTCCCCTGGGGCTCACCATATCTTGCTGATTCCTGGGTAGGGGTAATTCCCCAAATACACCCACTGCCCATCTTAGGCTGCCCCCTCTGCCTGACTTGTCCATCCGCCCCTTCTTCAGGAGTTCACTCTTGCATGGTTTCTTCTGTGACCCATCCCCAGCACCCCTGACTCCACCCCACCCTCACCCCAGGCACACTCAGCCCCCCTTTCCTCTGGATTCCACCCTTGACACACCTACATTCTTGACAACCACCTGCAATGGTTTGTTTATAAGTCAGTTTTATCTCTAGGTGGTGACCTCCCAGAGAGCAAGGACTAACTCATTTTCATGCCTCCATCCTCAGCACTGGGCCCTGTAGACACAGTAGGTGCTCCATAGATGTTGTTGTTGTTTAGTTGCTAAGTCATGTCTGACTCTTTGCGACCCCGTGGACTACAGCATGCCAGGCTCTTCTGTCCTCCACCACTCCCCAGAGTCTGCTCAAATTCACGTCCATTGAGTCAGTGATACTATCTAACCATCTCATCCTCTGTCACCCTCTTCTCCTTTTGTCTTCAGTCTTTCTTGTTATCAGGGTCTTTTCCAATGAGTTGGCTCTTCCCATCAGGTGGCCAAAGTATTCGAGCTTCAGCTTCAGCATCAGTCCTTCCAGTGAATATTCGGGGCTGATTTCCTTTAGGATTGACTGGTTTGATCTCCTTGTAGTCCAAGGGACTCTCAACAGTCTTCTCCAGCACCACAGTTTAAAAGCATCAATTCTTTGGCACTCATCCTTCTTTATGGTCCAACTCTCATATCCATCCATATATGACTACTGGAAAACCATAGCTTTGACTATATGGACTTTTGTCAGCAAAGTGCTGTCTCTGCTTTTTAATACGCTGTCTAGGTTTGTCATAGCTTTTCTTCAAAGGAGCAAGTCTTTTAATTTCATGGCTTCAGTCAGCATCCGCAGTGATTTTGGAGTCCAAGAAAATAAAATCTGTCTCTGTTTCCACATTTCCCCCTTCTATTTGCCATGAAGTGATGGGACTGGATGCCACGCTCTTAGTTTTTTGAATGCTGAGTTTCAAGCCAGCCTTTTCACTCTCCTCTTCACCCTCATCAACAGGCTCTTTAGTTTCTCTTCACTTTCTGCCATTAGAGTGATATCATCTGCATATCTGAGGTTGTTGATATTTCTCCTGGCAATCTTGATTCCAGCCTGTGATTCATCCAGCCCAGTATTTTGCATGATGTACTCTGCATAGAAGTTAAATAAGCACGGTGACAATATACAGCCTTGACTACTCCTTTCCCAATTTTGAACCAGTTAATTGTTTCATGTAACTGTTGCTTCTTGATCTGTATACAGGAGATATAGGAGACAGGTGAGGAGATGTGGTACTCCCATCTCTTTAAGAATTTTCTGTAGTTTGTTGTGATACACAGTCAAGGCTTTAGCCTAGTCAATGAAGGAGATGTTTTTCTGGAATTCACTTGTTTTCTCCATGATCCAACAAATGTTGGCAATTTGATCTCTGGTTCTGCCTTTTCTAAGCATGTCTGGAAGTTCTCAATTTACATATTGCTGAAGCCTAACCAAAGGATTTTGAGCAGATCCTTGTTAATATATGAAATGAGCACAATTGCATGGTAGTTTGAACATTCTTTGGCATTGCCCTTCTTTGGGACTGAAATGAAAACTGGCCTTTTCCAGTCCTGCAGCCACTGCTGAGTTTTCCAAATTTGCTGACATATTGAGTGCAGCACATTCACAGTATCATCTTTTAGGATTTGAAATAGCTCAGCTAGAATTCTGTCACCTCCTCTAACTTTGGTCACGGTGATGCTTTCTAAGGCACGTTTGACTTCACGTTCCAGTATGTCTGGCTCAAGGTGAGTGACCACATCATCGTGGTTATCTGGGTCATTAAGACCTTTCTTGTTTGGTTCTTCTGTGTATTCTTGCTACCTCTTCTTAATGTGCTCATCCTTTCATGAAATGTTCTGTTGATATCTCCAATTTGGTTGAAGAGATCTCTAATCTTTCTCATTCTATTGTTTTCCTTTCTTTGCATTGCTCATTGAAGAAGTCCTTCTTATCTCTTCTATTCTCTAGAATTCTTCATTCAGTTAGGTATATCTTTCCCTTTCTCCTTTGCCTTTTGCTTCTTTTCTTCCCTCAGCTATTTGTAAAGCCTCATCAGACAACCACTTTGCCTTCCTGCATCTCTTTTTCTTGGGGATGGTTTTGGTCACTGCCTCCTGTACAATGTTATGAACTTCTGTCTGTAGTTCTTCAGGCAATCTGTCTACCAGATCTAATCCCTTGAATCTATTCATCACTTCTACTGTATAATCAAAAGGGATTTGATTTAGGTCATACTTGAATGACCTAGTGGTTTTCCCTACTTTCTTCAATTTATACCTGAATTTTGTAATATAATATATGTATAATCTGAGCCACAATCAGCTCGCAGTCTTGTTTTTGCTGACTGTATAGAGCTTCTTCATCTTCAACTTCAAAGAACATAAATCTGATTTTGGTACTGACCATCTGGTAATGGCCATGTGCACAGTCATCTCTTGGGCTGTTGGAAAGGGGTGTCTGCTATGACCAGTGTGTTCTTAACAAAACTTGGTTAGCCTTTGCCCTGCTTCATTTTGTACTCCAAGGCCAAACTTGCCTGTTATTCCGGCATCTCTTGACTTCCTTCTTTTGCATTCCAATCCCCTGTGATGAAAAGGACATCTCCTTTTTTTTTTTTTTTTTTGGTGTTGTTGGTCTTCATAGAACTGATCAACTTCAGGCTCTTTAGCATCAGTGGTTGGGGCATAGACTTGGATTACTGTGATGCTGAATGGTTTGCCTTGGAAATGAACCGAGATCATTCGGTCATTTATGAGACTGCACCCAAGTACTGCATTTTGGATTTTTTTGTTGACTATGAGGGCTACTCCATTTCTTCTAAGGGATTGTTGCCCCTAGTAGTAGATATAAATTCACTCCACAGATATCACTATATAACAGAAAGGCTTTTGGAATTCCACAGACTTGAAAAGGAGAGTGAAAAGGAAACGTTCCAAGCATAGGGACTGATATTCCTCTGGGAAAGGCACAGCACAGGCTGACTGCCCAGTTCCTCATTGGGCACTCTCTTGTACATTCTGGGTGAGTAAGCAGGCACCCTTGGTGTGCTCCGTCCCCAAAGACAGCTGAGCAAACAAACCCCATCTCACTTGCTCTTTTGCAGTTGGCAGTGCCCCTGCTCACATCCAAAGGCAGGGTCATCTCCCCTCTGCTTCAGTCAGGGTTGGCCTCAGGACAGAACGCAGCAGAAGTGAGGTAGGTCAACATCCAGACCTCAGCCCTATGAAGTCTTCCAGCTTCTCTGTTCACCACATCAAGAAGCTCAAGCTATCCAGCTGGAAAGGCCACACAGAGGAAAACCAAGCACCCCAGCAGACAGCCAACACCAACTACCAGACAGGGGAGGGAGGACATCTTGGATCTTTTAGATCCAACCATGCTCCCAGGAGAGTGTAGCCACATAAGGTGAAGAACTGCACAGCAGGGCCCCTCCTGAATTCCTGACCCACAGAATCATGAGCAATAAAATAGCCATTGTTAACATTTAAAGCAGCTGTGTCTCAGGATGGTTTGTTATGCAGCAGTAGATAACTTATACATTAATATTTTTCTGAATGGGCAAAAAAATGGTGGTGTGGGTTTCTGTGACTTCTGAGTTGGGAGCTAGAGAGGGAATGACTAGAATTCAAGCTTTGCTATCTGTATATGCTTGTTTGCTTGCTTTTTAGCTTTAAAATATGGAAGGGTCCCTTAACCCAGTGATCACAGTTAGCATCACCAGAATGGGGCAAATTGATAAAGATGCATTGGGAAGAATGCAGGACATTTCTATGATCAGCCAGCCAAAAGTGTAACACCTGAAAATAATCACAAAGAAATATCTGACAAACCCAAACCGAGGGGGCATTCTATAACATAACTGACCACTTCTCTTAAAAATTATCAGTGTCTTAGGAGTTCCCTGGTGGTCCAGTGGCCAAGACTCCATCCTCCAATGCAGAGAACCCAGGGTTGATCCCTAATCAGGGAACTAGGGCTTCCCTTGTGGCTCAAATGGTAAAGAATCTGTCTTCAATGCAGGAGACCCTGGTTTGATCCCTGGGTTGGAAAGATCCTCTGGAGAAGGGAATGGCAACCCACTCCAGTATTCTTGCCTGGAGAATCCCATCGAGAGAGAAGTCTGGCGGGCTGCAGTGCATGGAGTCGCAAAGAGCTGGACACAACTGAACAGTAACGCTTTCAATTTCTTTCAGGGAACTAGATCCCACATGCTGCAACCTAAAATTCCACATGCTGCAACTAAGACCCATCGCAGCCAAATAAATAAATATTACAAGAAAGTCATCAATGCCTTGAAAGAACAAAGAAAGACCGAGGAACACTTCCAGATTAAAAGAGGCTGAGAGATATGAACTGAATGCAATATGGGGTCCAGAGTTTCCTTGTGTTATGAAGGACATTGTTGGAACAAATGGCAAGATCCATGTAAAGTCTGTGATTAGATAAGAATGCTGTTTTGGAGTTCATTCTCTGATTTTGGTAATTATATTGTAAGATATCATATTGTAAGAGAATGTCATCTGTTTTTAGGCAATACACACTGAAGTATTTAGAGGTAAAAGCAGTATTATGTCTGCAGCTTACTGTGAAACAGTTCTGAAAAAAAAAAATACATCTTCCTCTTCTATGTATATCTATCTAGAGAGAAATGAAAAAGGATAAGGCAAATGTGATAAAGTGTTTACATTTGGGGGATCCAGGTGAAGGGTATATGGGAATACTGTCCTTGCAGCTTTTTTGTAAGTCCAAACTCATATTCAGATAATAAGAAATGAAAAGGAAAGAAGCAGATTGTGGTGGGTGCGTGGTTTCCTCCAGAGGAAAAACTGACCTGCGGTAGGGGCGGGACTGTCCCTGGACACGCCTGCCTCAGCTGACTCCGGCCCCGTTCCCGTCTCCCTCTCGTGGCTCACAGGCCTGCCCTGCCCCACAGCCACAGCTAAACTCACCGTCCACCTCACTCACCGCCCGGGCTTCCCTGAAGGCCAGGCTGGGTGTGGACGGGTCACGGGCCCCAAGGAGGCGGTCATGGAGAGTTTTCCCCGGGAACCCTCTGCTGTGGAGACACAGCTCCACAATCCTTGCACATCTGGGCTTGGGGGACTCTATTCAGAGCCACAGAGCAGAGGATCATGGAGGTGAGGGGTCTACAGCAGCACCCCCCCCATCTGTCAGTAAGCACTGTGAAGAGTACATACCTTGGGCGGTCTCGCTGTTTCACCTGCCTGGGCCAGGCAGGGCTGAGAGAAGAGGGTCTTTATGGCCCAGAGGAAGGGCAGTGTGGGTGGCGTTCATGGGATCTGGGCTGACCGAGCCTCCCAGGCTGAGCAGTGCCAACCGGGCATGTTTCTGGGCAGAGCTTCCTTCCGGAGGGGAGCTGGCTAGGCAGGAAAGAGCCAGGAGTTTGGGATCCAAGAGAGCCGAGAGGGCAGTCTCTGACTCGTCCCTTCCTGGCTGGGTGACGCTGGCCCAGAGACGTCTCCTGGAGCTGGGTGAGGGCTCTCATCTGCAAGGGAAATCATCAAACACACCCTGAGATGTGAATCAAGTGGTAAGACAGTGTCCAGCACAAAGGAGGGTCCATGCATGCGCTCACAGCCAGGCACAGCGGGGATGTCCTGTGTGTCCCCCAGACCCCTGAGAGTGGACTCAAGGCCTTCCCCTCTTGCTTCTTCTTCCTGATCTTCCCCCTCTTCTGTGCCCAGATGCTAGAGCATTTGGGTTCAAATATGAGCCTTGCCTCAGAGTGGCTGTGGTTAAGTTATCTAAGCTGTGTGTGCCTCGGTTTCCCTACCTGGAACTGGGTATAGTAATAGCATCCATCCCCTAGATTGCTCTGGAGATCAACTAAATTCATCCTTGCGAATAATGGTAAATGCTTGCATAGTGGTTACTACATGCCAGGCACAGATCTTCACTTTTAATTGGTGTCACCCCCATTTTACAGAAGAGAAAGCTGAGGCACTGAGAGACTACATAATTTGCCCATGCTTACAGACAGAATGAAAGGCAGAGCTGGAATCTGTGTTCCTAACCCCTGCTGTCTCCTGCCATGGACATACAGTAACTGCTCAATTCACGTTTGCTGTTACTGAGGCTCAGAGCCAGGGCTAGCTTCACAGGTGCACCACCTGTAATGTTCCACAGGGCCTGGACCTTAGAAGGGCGATGCTTGTTAATGTCCTGTCGCTCTCTTGAAGTTCTCAATAACGTTAACAAGAAGGCCCACATCTTCATTTTGCAGTGGGCCCTGAAAATTCCATAGCCGGTCTTGCTCAGAATCTTACAGGAAGTGACCACCTCTTCCTCCTTCTTCATCCGCCACCTAGACTGTGAGCCCCTTGGGCTCTGAGATACAGCTACTTATTTCTCCACCCAACTTATTCCATGCCTGGCAGGTAACAGATTCTCTTGTTCCGGCCAAGAGGGACAGAGGTGGCTAGACTCACAGCTGTTGCCCCCACCCGTACTTCCTCTCAACACTCCCAAGAAGAGCTTCCAGCCCCGGGAGCCTCAGGAACTGCCAGAGAAGAAACTTTTCAAGGCGTGCGAGGACTCCCGGCCAGTGGCCACCCAAACCAGGTCTTTCCAGAATGGCCAGGGGAGGGGGATATAGCCAGAAGACGGTGTAGATCGCTGCAACTGGAGAACCCCAGCCAGGTCCGAAAGACCCTAATAAGCAGTTAATTATGATGCTGGCTCTGTAAACAGTGGCAGTGAGACCTGGCATAATGTGTAATTACACCAGTTGGAGCTGGAACTGGGCAGCGTTTTCTCCCATGACGCTGAAGGTAACACAGATCCCAAGGTGCAGGCTTGTGGTCAGGGCACAGAGGTAAACAAGACCCTCCCTAAGGGCAGGCAGGACTCAGTCCAAAGGTTCAAGTGCAGTAATGATGGGAGTGAAAAGAATTTTTTCTTCTTTTTTATATAGTGAGCAGGTAGTGGGGGTGGGGGTGGAAGGGAGGACAGCACCTACTGTGTGTCAGTCTCTGTGTTCTATTGATATTATGAGAAAGGCATCTGGGGCCAAGCAGGGGGCTTGGGCATTTCTGGGACTGGATGTCACACCTCTACAGTCCTTACTTGCCTGCCTTTACCTCCTCCACACACATTTCTAATTACTGATACTTCAAAAATTGAGGTGAAATTCACATAACATACAATTAACCATGTTAAAAGTATAGAATTCAGTGGCATTTCGTACATTCACAATCCTTTTTTTATAACTGAAGTACAGTGGATTTACAATGTTTCAGGTATATAGTAAAGTGATTCAGTTATACATATATATATTCTTTTTCATATTCATTATAGGTTATTATGAGACATTGAATATAGCTCCCTGTGGTATATAGTCAGTCTGTGTTAGTAGTGTGTACATTCACAACCTTGTGCAACCACCATCTCTACCAAGTTCCAAAATATTTTCATCACCTCAAGAGGAAATTCTGTACCCATTACTCACTTACTCCCAGGCAACCACTAATTTGTTTTCCGTCCCTATGGATTTGCCTGTTCTGGACATTTTTATACAGATAGAATCATATCACATGTGACCTTTTGGGGCTGGCTTCTTTCACATTGCCTCATGCCTTCAAGGTTCATCCACACGGTAGCATGCGTCAACGCTTTATTACTTTTTATGGACAAGTAATATTCCATTGTCTGAATCTGCCACATTTTGTTTATCCATTGGTGGACATTGGGTTGTTTCTACTTTTTGGCTTTTATAAATAATGCTGTGAACATTTGTGGACAAGTTTTTGTGTGGACACGTTTTCAGTTCTCTTGGGTGAACTGAGGAGTGAGGTGGCTGGGTCATAGGGTTACTCTAGATTGAGCTTTTTGCTGGTTTCTATGGCATATGGTGCCATAGAAACATATTTCATTCTCATCTGTAATGCACAAGGGTTCTCACCCCTCCACACCCTCACCAATGCTTATTTTTTCTTTGATTTTTTAAAATTTATTGGGGTATAGATGCTTCACAGTGTTATGCTAGTTTCTGCTGTTTAGTGAAGTCGATAGGCCATATGTATACACATCTCCCCTCTTTTATGGATTTCCCTCCCATCTGGGTCACCACAAAGCACTGAGCAGAGCCCCTTATGATAAACAGCAGGCTCTCACTAGTTATCTATTCCATGCATAGCAGTGTATACATGTCAATCCCAAAATAATCACTGATTTCTCATGGGGGCTGAGGTAAGCCTCTGTCTGCCACCCAGGCTGAAACACAGCGCCCTGTCCTCTGGAATTACAGGAAAGCCCTATAGAAGCTTAAGGCTTCTCAGGTGGCTCAGAGGTAAAGAATCCGCCTGCGGATGCAAGAGACGCAGGAGACACAGATTCGCTCCCTGGGTCAGGAAGATGCCCTGGAGGAGAAAATGGCAACCCACTCCAGTATTCTTGCCTGGAGAATCCCACAGACAGAGGAGCCTGGCGGGCTACTGTCCATGGGGTCGCAAGAGTCCGACACGACTTAGCAACTAAACAACAACAACCTATAGAAGCCAGAGTGCAGGAGGAACAATTTGGGGCCCCCTAGAAATACTTCATCACACAGAAAAAGCTGGATAAAAAGAGCAGCTCCAAGTTACACCAGTCCTGTGGGGCCTGGTGATGAGTTCAGCGCGCCAAGTTGCCCCCAGGTGCCGTGTGGGTGCCACGGAGGGAAACAGCTAAGTGTGAGTTGAGAGACAGCCTGGGCCTCTGGAACCCAGCCAGCTTTGCCCCGGACGCCCCTGCCTGAGTGTCACTGAGGGAGGCAACGTTTGCAGCTCTGGGGAACCTGGCACAGGGCAACGCTGACGAAAAGAGGGCCCACTCCGGGTACTGGGAGGTGGTGGGAACAGGGCCAGACTGTGTGAATAGTCACATGGCTTCTCCCGCCCGTGAAGGAACCAAGGACAGCCATACCTCGTTTTATCGTGCCTCACAGATACCGCATTTTTAACCAATGGGAGGTCTGTGGCAACACTGCGTCCAGCAAGTCTGCAGACGCCATTTTTCCCACGGCATTTAGGCGCTTCCTGTCTCTGTCACGTTTTGGTAAGTCTCGTGATATTTCAAACTTGGTTGTTATTATTATATATCAGTTATGGTGGTCTGTGATTGGTGACCTTCGATGTGACTAAAATGAAAAGGTTACGACTTGCTGAAGACTCAGATGTTGGTTTAGCAATAAAGTGTCTTTTAGTCAAAATATGTGCATTGGTTTTTTTTTTTTGGACATAATGCAATTGCACACTTAATAGACTATAGTACAGTGTAAATATAACTTTCATATGCACTGGGAAGCCAAAAAATTCACATGACTGGTTTTATTTCAATATTCACCTTATTATTCCATTCCGCTGGAACGGAACCCGCAGTAACTCAGCGGTCTGCCTGTACTACTGCATTATACTTGCAAGGGAAGAGAACCAGAAATATTTGGCAAACAGCACTAATGACTCCCATGTATAACTGACTGCTAATAGTGTATAATCTACAATGTATTCATAGGTAAGCAATGATTACAGTGATGTTTAGAAGTGCTTCCTATGTACCATGCACTGAGCTAAATGCATCCTTTCGTGAATTCTCACAGCAATCCTGAGGTCTAGGCATTATGATCTCTAATGAGTCTAGTGTGTTATTTAAGGATGCTTTAGGCTGCAAGTTACCGACAACACAACTTCAGCTCAAATGACCTTAACCAATAAGAAGATTCATTATGTCACGTAATAAAACATCCGGGGAAGGGCACACTCTGGGGGTGATGCCCATGGCTGCATTGTATCTTCAAGGTCACCAGTTCCTCCCATCTCAGACCTGACCTTCTCAGGTTGCAGGACTTGCAACATCACATTCAAACATCATGACCGACCAGCATCACCTTCTTAGGAGGGAAGAGGAGTTTTCCCAGAAGCCCTAGCAGACTTTCCCCCTGGGTCTCTTTGGCTGTCACTGGATCACATAACCACTGGGGAACCAATCCAGCAAGAGAAAGGGGAGCCCCACGCTTGATGTCATCGTTCGGGTTTAATACATACTGAGGAGGTGGGAGGAGTGGGCTTAAGTACAGTGAACAGATCCAGTGTTTGCCTTCTTCTTGACCTCCTGGATATTCAGGGAAGCAGCCCAGGCAAGGGTGGTCCTGAGCCCTCCAGCCCAGTAACCCTCCACTCCTGATTTCCTTTTTAGCCATGGTATCCAGCACCTGGGTATCACCTGGCTTCAATCTCCCCCTCCAGCATCTAGCCAGCCAGTGACCCCGCACTTCCATTCCAATCAGCCACCCCAGCTCAGAGCCAGCCAGAGAACTTTCCATTCTGCTCCTGATCATGTGTCCACCTGCATCAGCCTTTCCCGGCTGCCCGCAGGGCCGAAGCCTCTCAGAACTACTCCTGTGCCGTCAGACATATCGGTGATCAGCAGTTCTGGGCAGGGGCCAGCAGGGGCAAGGGCCTTTCGGGTTCTGTCTGTCCACATACGTCAAGCTGTTCCCAGCCGGCGGCTCCAGCACCATCAGGCAACACGGCAGGGCCTGGCTCCGTCAGTGGAGCAGCCATGCAGTTAGAACCCCACCTGTTTTGCCTAGGGTTGGGCGAAGGCGATGGATAATGGTGGTGAGGGTTTGGGAGGAGTAAAATGTAGGGATGACAGAGGAAGAAGAAAAGAAGAGAGAGAGAAAAACACAAGGAGATTCCAAGACAGCGGAGACCTCATCTTAGTCCTGCCTGCACCCCTAACACCTAACAGAGTGCCTAGCACAAAGCAGGAAAGAGTAGGTTCAACTGGTCTGAACAATGGAAGAGAGAGAGGTGATCCCAAGAGCAAGGAGGGGGAGGAAGAGGAGAGCGACGCAGAGAACAGAGCAGGGCAGGAAGGGGTGGTGAGTGTAACCCCTCTTGTTTGTCTTTCCATCTCCTCACTCTCGAAACCCCCAGTTTACTGAGGCAGCTCCACAAGTGTTTATCTTGCTGAACCAAGTGAAGAGGAGGAGAGGGGAGCCAGAGTCAGAAAGGAAAGAAGACAGAAGGAAGAAAACCCTGGGGGAAGGGGCTCCGGGGAGGAGAGAGATTGTGAGACAGAGAGAGAGAGAGAGAAAGGGGAGGGGAGGTCAGTAATCAGGAAAGAGAACAGGCAGGACCAACCCAGCAAAGGAAGTGGAAGCAAAGAGGTGAGGCAGGCAACTGGGAGCTGGGGCAGGCTCGGCCCTTTGATGAAAATGCACATTAGCAAACGTGCTGGGATCTGACAAGTGCCAACAGGCCCATCGCAGAGTTGAAAAGTGCTACAGCTGTCAGGGTTTCGATTTTTAAGTCAGCACTTTTCTTCTCCTTCGCATGCTGGGATTCTGCAACTGTGGTCTTCCCAGCGCGTCTCCCACGAGCACCTGGGGCTTGTCCTGGAGCCTTTAGACTTCCAGGAACCTGGGAGGGTGGGATGGGTATGTTGGGAGGGTCTATGGGCTGGGGGGAGGGGGATGTGGCTGCCACTCCTACAGCAGTTGCGGAAGTGTTTTGTGGAGGGAGGGCAACAGGAAAGCAGGTAAGGTTTTCAGCAGACACTGGGAGGACCCAAGGCAATGAACCTCTGTATGTACTGGGTTGAATAGGGTCCCTCCAAGTTCATGTCCATCCAGAACCTCTGAGTGTGACTTTAGTTGGAAATTTGGTCAAAAGATCTTGAGGTAAAATCATCCTGGGTTTACAATGGGCTCTAAATCTGATGACTGGGGTCTTATAAGAGGAGGAGAGGATGCAGAGCCAAAAGGAGAGAAAGGTGGTGTGAAGACAGAGGCAGAGACTGCAGTGACATAGCCGCAAATTGAGGAACACCGAGGACAGCCTGGAGTCACCAGAAGCTAAGAGGAGGCAGAGAACCCACTCTCCCCTAAAGCCTCCATAGGAACCCTTAATTTAGACGTCTGGTCTCCAGAACCGAGAGGGAATCATTTCTGTTGTTTTAAACTCCCCAGTTCCAGCTAACTTGTTACAGCAGCCTCAGGAGACTAATACAACCTCCTGGCCTTAGGGGACCCGTTTTGCATGCTCTTGGGTCTGATGGAATGGGGGGCACCACTGTCAGAGATGAGGGAGGGTGCCTGGCTCTCAACCCGGTCCCATCCAGTCTCCAGAGCTGGAGAGTGACTTTTGTCCCCACCTAGGAATCACACTGATTCTCTGCTCTCCAGAAGAGAAGTCAGGTTCCTGCCCTGGCAGCTGGAAGATCTGTCTAGGGTGGGGGGAGGGGGAGGGTGGGGGCTTTCATCCAGCTATGCATTCAGGGGCTAACAGAGGCTCAGGAGACCACCAGACCCCACAGGACCTGGGCCCCACAGGACATAGCTGCTCTCCTGGGTGTTGCTTCAGCAAAAGCTACGACCTCTGATAGTATTAAGTCCCGCGACTTCCAAGGTGTGTGTTTTCCTTGGTCTTGCCTTCAACTCTGGGCTTTGAAAACAGCCTCCTCTGAAAAATGAGAAAGAAAATTCCTTCTTCTCATAGTCACTGGGAGAATTAAAGAAGAAAATGTACAAGAAGAGCCTAGACAAGGCTTTAGGAAATGGTGATGAGGGAGATGAAGATCTTTCCAAGCCAGTTTCTGTCTGGCCCTGAATGGTTATAGTGGGCCGTAAGGAAAGATGGCCTCTGCCCTCTAGTAAAATTGGCCACAAATGTGTGAAATTATTAGAAAACTATTAAAATACATGACAATAGCAAGTGACTGGAATTTAGCGCTGCCTGACTGGGATCAGGTCTGACGGGGTCACGGAGGCAGTAGGTAGCATCGCATGACTAATTCACCCAAGTTTGCCTGGGACGTGCCGGGGTTAAGTACCAAAAGTCCCATAGCCTGGACAAACAGGGACACCTGGTCACCCTACGTGGAGGTGGAAACTTCAGGTGGACTTTGAAGGAATCATTCTTTCATTCATCCATTCTCTGAATATTTTTTGAGAGCTCACCATAGGCCAGACTCTTTTGGGCACTGGGGACACTGGACACAGCTCCTGCCTCCAGGTCACTCGCGGGCATACTTGCATGCATACATCTATCATTCAGGAAAGCATCTATTGGGCAGCTGCTGTGCGCCAGGCACGCAGGTGCAGTGATGGCAAAGACAAGTGACATCGTTTCTGATCTCAAGATGCTCACGTCTAGTCAGGGGGAGGGTGGCAGGTCATCCCTTCCAGTGCAGGAAGGTTTGCTGCAGCATTTAGTGGATGGAGAGACCTCAGGAGAGAAAAGGGACTCCCAACCCCATTAGGGCTGGGTTTTGGTGGCAGTTCAAAGAATTATCTGGAAAGAGGATGCACTGAGAGGTGGGGTCTCAAAGAGCCTCACAATGGAGAAGGGTACTGAGGCAAAAGAATCAGCCAGAACACAGGTGGCCAGGCAGGGTGCCTGGAGGAAACATAAGTGTTGCACGTGCTTGCAGAGAGAAGCCTCAGGCACCCGGCAGGGAGGTGGTCAAGATGAGTACAGGCAAGGAGAGGGCAGGGAAGGAGCGAGTCTGGTCTGGAAAGGGACAGAGGATGGAGCTGGCAGGATCTGTGGAAGGGTCTTGACTGAAGGGAGGTGTTTAGGCCCTGTGCCCACCCTGGCTGGGGGTGGGGCAGCTGTCCTGGCTGCTGGCACAGAGCACCGTGGGGAGGTGCAGGGGAGGGAGGTCACACGAGCTCAGCTGCAGGACCGACACTCGCTGGGAGAAACAAGGAGAACAAAGAAAAGTCAGGACCCACTGAACATCCCCCTACACTTGGGCCCCAGTTTGGGGGGCTGGATGATGGCACTGAGCCCTCCTTGGAGTTTGGATCAAGCATGCACATTGTCCCTACTTGTCCTATAATTTTTTCCGTCCAAAGAATAAACACCTGTTGAGCATCTTGGAGCACGGCCCTACTGCTGAGAAGACAAAACTGGGTATTGTGAGAGAGAGAGAGAGAGCCCTGGGGGTCTTGCCTTGGGGCTTGAGGGCACGTGGGCCCAGGGCAGATCTCCCTGAGCTGATCCCCAAGGATCCAGACGTGCTAGACTTGGGAAGACGTGGAGAGAGGAGGAGCATTCCACGCGGAGCGAACAGCACATGCAAAGGCTCAGAGGTGGGAAGGAGCCGCATATACGGAAGGAGCAGAGGGGCAATGAAGGGGTGGGAGATCAGGGGCCAGGGGAGGTGAGGCAGGTACAGAAGTGGGCCGGGTCAGATGAAGGCTGGCGGAGGGGAAAAGTCAGTGAAAAGGCTCTCCTTCTCATTGGACGCGGAGGCCCAGGCACACAAGTGGCCAGTCAGCATCAGAGCTGAGGTTAGGACCCAGGACGCCAGCTTTCCGATTCCCTCTTAATCTGACCCTGTTTCCCCTTCTGGGGATGTGAGGACAGCGGCTCAGCTGGTAGTGTAGAGGGAGACCTTTCAAGATTCTGCTACTGCCCCAAGAAAGGCTAGATTCATCTGGGCCATGGGGCACGGCCCCCAGAGCCCAGAACCAGCCTGTACTCGCTGCACAGTCTTTATGTCTGCCCCTTAATTTCTAAGCCTTTCAATTTCCTGATCTCGGAGAATTTTACAGACATGGTGTGCGTGGCTGGCTGTAATAACCGTCTGTTGAATAAATGACCCCTTCTGTCTTGACTCACAGGTAGTTAAACCTCATGCTGAGAGCAAAGGTGAAGCCATCGGGGCTGGGGGGCGGGGGTGGTTTGCTTTGCCAGTGACCTGCAGGCTGTCTCCACTCTTGGGGGCTTCAATTTGTCATTGACAGAACATGACTAACAATGTTTATTTAACTCCTTTGGTGTTTTGGAACTGCTTAAGCAAAAATACTTGGCATAAGAAATACTTCGTGAATACTGTTGTTGAGTCTCCCCCTGGTCGAAGCTCCCCAGTTTTCCTCTAGGGAGCGACCTCTCCCCTGCCATCCTTATTCACAGTCCCTTTGGGTACCAGTAAATGCATCCTTCAGCTCCAGGGACCATGTGACTCTGGACTCGCCAATCAGAACCCTGCATTTCCCAGCCAAAGGGGCTGAATCGGAAGTGGGCATGTGGCCCAATCAGAACCAATGGGACATCATGATTTTTGTTACTGCCTTTGGAAAGCCCTGCTCACTCTTCTCTGCTTGACTTGAAGCTGGGAAAATGTGGTGGGGGCTGCTGGTGGCCATTTCATGGAAATTGAGGGTGGAATCAATATGGAGTTCTGGTGACATTTGCACTCCTAGATCCGACAGTGCCTGAAGCCCACCTCTCCTCTAGGCTTTTCGTTAAATGCATCAAGAAGTTCCTCATTTTGCTTTAATCAGCTTGAGCTGGGCTATTGCCTATTTGAAAGCTAAAGAGCCCTGATATGGTCATCATGTAGACTGGTATCAGCAAACCATGACTCGTGGGCCAAATCCAGTCTGGTGCCTACTTTCCCCCTCCTTGCCATTAAGGGCTTTAGCGAGATATAATTTACATAAATTATTTCACCCATTTTAAATGTAAAATTTGACATACTTTTGTGAATATACACAGCCATGCAACCAGCACCAAAATCAATTTTTGGAACATTTCCATCCACTCCCAAGATTTCACTCGTGCTCCCTCTTTTTTATGCTTTATCAGTAAATGAATTTTTTTATTTTTATTGATATTTTTGGCAGTGCTGCTCAGCATGTGGGCTCTTAGTTCCCTGACCAGGGATCAAACCTGCGTCTGGTGCATCAGAAGCATGAAGTCTTAACCACTGGACTGCCAGGGAAGTCCCAGTGAATGAAATTTTTAACACCAGCTCTACTGAGATATGATTCACATACCATAAAAGTCACTCATTCAAAGTGTACAGTTCAACGGCTTTTAGTATAGTCACAGATATGTGCAGCCATCACCACAATCAATTTTAGAATACTTTTACCACTTCAAAAAGAAACTCTTTTAGCCACCAGTGCCCCGCCCCTCTCAATCCCCTGATTCTTCCACTCCAGCCCTAAGCAACCACTAATCTACTTTCTATTTCTATGGATTCGCCTATTCCAGACACTTCGAATAAGTGGTTTCACATAGTATGTAGCATTTTGAGTCTGGCTTCTTTTACTTAGCATAATTCAAGACTCACCTGTGTTGTAGTGTGTATCAGACGTACTACATTGCTTTTTATAACCAAATAATATTCCACTGATGGGCAGACCACATTTTGTTTCTCTAGTTATCAGTTGATCGCCGTTTGGGTTGTTCTCTCTTTTTGACTCTTAGGACTATTAATTTGTGACTGTTGGGCTGCTGTGAACATTAGCATACAGAGTTTTGTGCAACACATGTTTTCGGTTCTCTTGGGTATACACCTAGGGGTAGAGTATATCCCTGAGTCACGTGATAACTCTACATTTAACCCTTGAGGTACTACTGTTTTCCAAAGTGCTGTACCATTCGACATTTTCATCAGTGATGTATGAGGACTCTGATTTCTCCACATCCTCACCAACGCTTGTTATCTGACTTTTCAGTTACAGTCCCCTTAGGGCGTGTGAAGTGCTGTCACCTGTTTTTGTAAATAGAGTTTTATTGGAACACAGCCACACACATTTGCCATTTCGATATTGCCTATGGCTGCTTTTATGCCACCAGGGCAGAGATGAACAGTTGCCAAAAAAGACGATGTGAACTGTAAAGCCTAAAATATTTACTATCTCACTTTTTATAGAAAAAGTTCTCGAATCCCTGATTAAGACCCACTGTTTCACTTTTTTTGTAACAGGAAACTTAGGCTCAGAGGAAGTTCTCTCTCTACTCAGTCCCTATATCATGGGAGACAATATTACAAGATGTGGTGAGAATTAAAAAAGGTAGTCAGTAAAGTACCTAACCCAGGGGTAGATATTCATTAACTGTGACCCAGCCCCAGAAGCCGAGGTGCCCGATACCTAGTCTAGTAGCTAACCCAATCCCTAGTTTCCCATCTCGATGCTTCTTCCATCAGTCAGTTGGACCCAGCTGAGTTACTAGTGTGCACATCGGCCCTTCCTTACCCTAATCTGAAGCCTCACTGTGCACTGGACACAAAAATGAGATTCCCTACATCTGGTAACATCACTCAGCATGTAGAACGCAGCCTGCCCTCCTCCCGCACGTCCTCTCCTCTCTGCTGTCCTGTGGGCCTGTGGCACATCATTGCTTTTGCTGGCCTGCAAGTCAACTCTCACAACTCTGCAGCTGTCACCTCTTCCTGGCTCTGTGCCAGAGGGTCAGCCCTCTCTGGTCCCCACAGTCACTTCCTTCCCACATGTAGCCATGCACCACAGAACAGGTCATGCGTGCTTCCATGGGCTCCGTCTGAAGTCAGGGTCTGGCCCTGGGACTTCGGGCATACCACTCAACCTCTTTTGGCTTCGGTTTTCTTATCTGCAAAATGGGGATAGCTGAGTCTACCTCTTAGGACTTCACTGAGTAATAACTAAAGGAATAGAATGCCTGAGAAGCCCAAAGCATAGCGCCTGGCGCGCTCAGTTGCTCAATCGTGTCTGACTTTTAGTGACCCCATGGACTGTAGTCTGCCAGGCTCCTCTGTCCATGGGATTACCCCAGCAAGAATACTGGAGTGGGTTGCCATTTCCTTCTTCAGGGGATCTTCCCGACCCAGGGATCGAACCTGTGTCTCCTGTGGCTCCTGCATTGGCAGGCAGGTTCTTTATGACTGAGCCACAGTAAAAGTGTTCTTGGAAAAGCAGGGGTAGAAAAGAGTGACTGTGCTGCAGCTGTGCAAAGGGCTTTCTGTACATCCTTTCCATGATACAATGGGGATGAGGGTTCAGAGACATGAAGTGAGCTTCCCAAGGTCACACAGCAAGTGAGGGATAGAGTTCTGTCCCTAATTCCCTGCGCCACCTTGGGCCAGGCCTCTCCCCTTTCCAGGCCTCCATGTCCCCATCTGTCCCCAACACTGGGCTGATGATCTAGAAGACCTCCTCCTGTTCTAGGTCGAGGGTCCTAGCTCCCTCAGGGTCCATCTCCTGGCAGGGGAGTGGCTTATCTCTTTGTCACTCATCTGGCTTCCTGACCAGCCAGCAGTGCCCACTTCTGTCCCACTTGCTACCCTCCCTTCCCCAGCCCTTTCCTTTCTTTTTCCGTTTCTTAAGAGCATCACCTTCTTCCTGCACAACTGACTCGGCCAGGAAGCATGGGCTTGGGGTCCTACAGGTGTTTCTACTACTGGCTAATTTGTTTTCACCAAATGCCAATCTGACAGTTCTGCAAACTTCCCTTCAAGTTTGGGGGCTTGCTGCCACTGCTGCGGCAGGGCCCGGAAAGAATCGTTACTCAACCGGGATCCATGAAATGACTCCTCTACAAGCCCTCTCATCTGAGTCAGCCATCCGGGATGCTGTAAAATCTGTGGGAAGAGACCCCTGATGGGAACTTCAGTCTTCACAGTCACTCTCCCTGGAGCAGCTGACTGTCCCTGCCCACTTCCTGCCACCTGCTCCCACTCTTCATGGCTGACTCGCTCATCCTTCGAGTCTTGTCTAGTAATGTCACCTCCTCCAAGAAGCCCTCCAAGATTGCCCCATCTAAGTAGCCCCCTCCCTCTGCTCCTCTCATCCTCATTTCCCATTTGCTTCCTTCGGCATACTTGACCCAAGTTACAATTTTACACATTCCTGTTGATTTGTTTGTGTACTTGTTGAGTATTCCAGGTTCTGGGTTGGGGTAGGGGGGATAAGGCCCTCACCTGGGTTTTTCATCAATCTGTAACCCAGCGCTATCAGTGCCTAGCATGTAGTAGGTGCTCAGTGCCTTTTGGCTGAATGAATGAAAACCTTGTTTGGAGCAGTGAGGGAAGCCTGGGGAAGCTGCTCTTTGGCAGTGAGAAAGCGCTGAGCTGGAGGGTCCTCCTGCTGGGAGCTGACTTCATCGCCAAACTTGTCCAGAGGCTACAGGGCTGCAGGGAGGGTACTGTGTGTACAACTATCATCACAGCTCTTCAGACTTCTGAACAAGCTGGCTTCCCAAGAAAACACATTACATAGAGCACACCCCCCCGCCCCCCTCCTGCTCAGACAGCCAGCGTCCCAAGAACCAGCCCTTTGTTTATGATAATAAAGCAGGGGCCATGGCAACACACTGTGATGTCATGGGAGTGTGAGGTCATAAATCCTTCCAGGGGAAGAGCAGGACAGAGGGGACACAATGGAGTCCAAGCTACCCTGGCCTGGCTGGGGCTGTTTGCTGGATATGTTTTTCTCATCCCGAGTGGCTCATTTCTTTTTCTTTACTCCTCTTTTTTTTTTTCTTGTTTCCCTCTCACTCTTTTTTTTTTTAATCCCCAAGTAAAAGAAAATTAAAATAAATAGATAAAAGTTTTAAAAGACTACGAGTGGAAAGATTTGCCCCAGGAATTTCCTGTTGGCTAATGTTCAGTTAGCAGGGAACACCAGCAGTCATGTGAACAAGGCTTGCTCGTCCTGGACCTGCCACAGGAAAACTTCCCTGATCCCCCAGTTTCATGGCTGAAACGGGGCAAAGACTTGGAGGGTTGCTGGGTTTGGGACCACGGGGTTTGCAAGGAAATCTTTCCTTGCTCACTTTCTCTGTCTTCCCTTCCGCTCAACCCTTCTCCCTCTGGCTCTTTTTCCATCTTTTTCTCTTCTCGCTGCTCTCAATCTGTCCTGCCTTCTCTGGATCTGGCTTCCTCTCTCTCTGTTTTCCCCCAGGACTCTCAGTCTCCTTCCATCTCGGTCTCCATCTCTTTCTCAGTCTTGATCTCTCCATGTCTTTCTTCCTCAGGGGTTCTTTCTCCTCCTGAGTCTGTCTCTCCCAGTCTCCGTCTCAGTCAGCCTCACTGTTTTTGACTCCCTGTCTCTCCCTCTCTTGCTTGCTCACTTGCCTCTCGTCTTTCCCCTGTGCTCATGTTACTATAACAAATCAACGTTTCTGACTCAGAACACTGAAGGGTGGGCCCGCTGCCCGTGCTTTCTGATCTGCACGCTGAGCAGCGAGGGGTCCAGGTTTCCGGCCAGGGGCTCTAAGTGGCAGGAGGTGCATGGATGCCAGACGCCTGCACCCACCTCAAGGAACTTGGGCCCGTGATTTGGGAGCTGCAGGCACAACTGGAGAAAGGGTAGCCCGCTCCCTGCCAGAGGCTACAGACCTTTTGGTGACATGCACCTCCCCCAGCCAGCCCCTTCTCTCATGCTCATTTGGAGAAGGAGGGAGGGGGCAGGAAGGTGGGGAGGGGAGACTCTTCCAGTCGCTGGCCACCCCAGGGCCTGCCCAGAGCCTCCTCTGACAACCCATACTGTGTCCTGCACCAGCCCCCATACTCAACCTAAACTCACGTTTTTTTCTACCTCAAGCCTACTGACATTTGGGCTGGAGAATCCTTTGTGGTGGGGGCTGTGCTAAACACCATAGGTTGTTTAAGAGGATCCCTGGCTTCCACCCACTAGATGCCAATAACATCCCTCCCCCCAAATTGTCACCAGACACAGCCAAATGTCCCCTGAGATGGGGGAAATAAATCACCACTGGTTGAGACTCACTGCTCTAAACCATCTCTGCTCCTGTCCTTCTACCCAAATGCCTCACTCTCATTTTCTCCCTTGCTAAAACCATCCACTGCTCTCCTTTATTATTATTACTATTAACACCATAACAGACATCTATCTGGGACTTTCTGTGTGGCCAGGAACTGTACTAAGGGCTTGGTATATGTGTGTGCATGCATGCTCAGTCGTGTCTGACTCTTTGTGAGGCTCTTTGAGACCCCATGGACTGTAGCCCACCAGTCTCTTGTCTGTGGGGTTCTCCAGGCAAGAGTACTGGAGCAGGTTACCATTTTCTCCTCCAAGCCATCTTTCCAAGCCAGGGATCAAGCCTGAGTCTCTGGTGCCTCCTGCATTGGCAGGTGTGTTCTTTACCACTGAGCCACCTGGGAAGCCACACTTTGTATACGTGTGAACTAATTTCTTAGCGCTTTTCTCTAGGGCTGCTGAGGTTGGTCACAATAAAGCAATGCCCCTTAGCTCAGGGCTAGGCTGGTAGATATCGCTATTATTGCTCCTGCATGTGGGTCTTAGTTTCCCCAAGCCCTTTCATGCCTCTGTGCTTCTGCACCTGCCCTTTTCTCTGCTCACATGGCCTGTGCCCCTTTCTCCACCTAGCACCCTCCCCTGCTTCCCCCAGGACCTATTTCTGATCTGATTGGTTCTCTAAAGAATTTCCTCAGGGCCTAAAGCACCCTTGGGCTCCTCTGTTGGAGACGCATCTCTTTTTCGACAGTTCCTGTAGGGGACCCCTGCCCCCACTCCATCCCCCCCACAACACTCCCCACCTTGCAAGTTGGGACTTGGGGATGGTGAATGGGCAGAGGCCATGGTTCATGCATCTCTGTGTCCTGGTGGCAGATGGGGTTGGGGCTTGGTGACCAGTGAAGCTTCTGATGAGAGTAAGTCAAGTACGTTGGCTGGGAAGACTACAATAGGAACACAAAGAGGGGGAGGAGCTGACCCAGCTCCAAGCCCCCTCACCCCGTCTGGGTCCACCCGGTCCAGCCACTCTCTCTTACAGACTCCAGGGGTGGCTGTGTGAACCAGGCCTGTCCATCAAGGGAAGTCCTCCTGCCCCCAGCCACAATAAGTTGGCTCATGGATGGGCACGTGACTCAACTTGGTCCAGTGACATTTTTTTTTGGAAGAAAGAGGACTTAAAGGTACACCCGAGGGTCCTACAGCCTTAATGGCAGCTGGAGGAGAATCCAAACCAAGAGAGGCAGGACTGAAAGATGGCGGAAGAGCCCGGACGTCAGCATTTGAAACCCTGGGTCAGGTGATGCCTGAAGTTTCCACCTTGAACTCTCCTCTTCTGGGGCTAAAAATTTGCCTATTTCATTGAAGCTGTTTGGAGTGAACTGTCTGTCCCTTTAGGTCAGGCCTCCTGACTTCCCAACGAGTGCCCTTTGCCCTGCAGTGCCTCCTACACCCTCATCCAAGTCCTCCTGGTGGGAAAGTCCTTAATCATTCTGGTCTCAGACCCAAGAGCTCCCCAACCAATGAGGGACAGCTGGGGGCCCCCTTAGCTCTGCACACTGTTTGCTGCCCGCCCTCCCTCAGTAAACTCAAGGTGATACTTAGACCAGGAACTGAAAACACATCCACATGTCCCCAAGGAGGAAGAGGGAACTGCCTCTCACCTTGGGGGTCTGTCTGCTCAGTGTCAGATCAAGACATGAGGCCTCCCCATAGATCAATGGAAGGCGGGCCTGGGGGAGGGCTCGCTGGGCCCACACCTGCACGTTTCCCCCGCGAGAGATGAACAGGGTGCTCGACTTCTACCGCAGCCTCACCATCTCTGCATACAGCCCTGCCACCCCAACCCTAGAGCCTGGTCAAAGGCAACTCACTAAAAAGTGAGTCATGGAGGATGGGGGGGCGTGGCACCAAAGTCACTAATGTCGATGCAACTGCACCTTCTAGAATGAAGTACAGATGGGCGAGTGTGCACACGTGTGTGCGAACCCAGTGAGTGAACCAGCGTGCAATGCATGCTGGAGATTGCATGGTCATGCCAACAGCACGGTTTGGGTGCGCTAGGAGGCATGTGTGCGCTAGGAGGCAGGTGTGCGCGCCCGCATGCGCACACGCCTCCAGTGCTAAGCACCTTGAAGCACCACTCTGCTCAGGATTCTGAAATCCTAAACCCGGGAACAAACATGGAGCATGGTGCTGTCAGGCGGTGAGTGCAAGTGAAAGCCAATGGACAGTTCTTCACAGTACCCAAGGTGGCCTCCACGCTATCTGCGTAACCGTCCTCCAGAATCAGGGATTCTGGGAGGCACCCCAAACTCATCAGCGCTCGTGCCACTTCCCACCCTCACGCCCAGATGGTGATGCCTGCGATATAATCGCGGTATAACCCCCCTCAAGGCTGTGAGCCATGGAATAAATTTCGAGCCATGCTATAAACCGTGCTTTTGGATGTCATTGAGCGCTCCCGTGCCAATGACATCACCGTTTCCATGGCAACTAATATAATTAACATGAGAGAAAGTGCAAGGAGAAAGAGAAAGGAAAGAGGGAAAACACCAAGTCTAACCCCAAACAGAGCAAATTACACAGTGGGGGAAAGAGGAGGGGGGGCCGAAGGGGTCTATAAAATGTTTTACTGCCACTTGTTAGGAAGGCCCGACATAACTCTGTTCATGGCTGCGGGGGTAATGAGATCATTTGCAAACTGTATCTCTTGCAAAATACAGAAAGGGCTTTGTCGCCTTCACAGTTTATGGAGTTGAAACAGAGGAGCCTGCTCCAGGTGAAGCAGGAACACCTCCGCCTCCCTCCCTGTTCAAGGTTCCTATTAAGCTAGAGCCTACTCGACTTGGAGCCCGGAGGGACTTAGACAGTCGCGGGTTTGGTCCTCTGGCCATTCACGTCCACACACTGAAACATATTCAAGCATGAAGCAGAAATAGGCAAAACGATGCAGCAGATACTCCTAGTTGACTGTGAGCAGTGAAAACATCTCACATTCTATTTGGGCTTTCTAGCACCTGAGAGACCCTCGTGAATTACCTTGATCAAGCTTAGTCAACTCTGGGTGTCTCGTGGTTTACAGTTTTACACCCACTCTACAGATGGGCACATTGAAGCTCAGAGAAGAAAATGCACCTGTGTGAGGGGGCTGAGCTGAGTCAAGGACCCAGCTCTGTCTTGACCCCTGGCATAGGGACCTCTCCACCATCTCAGAGTCATCCCAACCATTTCACAGCTGTCAGCTAACTCTGAGTGGGAATGGAAGAAACCCCCAGCCCAACCTTGGCTTTCAGGCTGCTTGCAGAGTAAGTTAAGTCATTCCTCTTCACTGTGCCTCAGTTTCTCTAGTTTTCCATTACTTGATAACATTGAGAAAGGTGGTGCCCTCCATGTCCGTGGCCGGCCTCATGTCAGAGTCAGCTGGGCCCATGAGAACACCTCATGCACGGCTCCGTCCCATGGAGAGGTGGGGCTTCTCAGAAGGATTTGGGGTGCAGTATGGGGTGGGGACGCCAAGGACAGTGAGGGCAGGATTGGCTATGTGTGAAGCCCAGTGCAAATTGAACATGTGGGACTCTCATTCACAAGAGAGGAGCAGTGCTATTAAAGGTGCTAATATATAAAAAGCCTTTTCCTTCTCTCTCAATCTGTCAGAGTGTTTTTTATTAGCTATTCAATGTTGTATTCTCTTCGGCATGGAGATACTTGGGGGGGCAAGTGCTGACCCAGGTGCCCGGGACCACTGGCCGCTGGGTCCCCATTCCAGCACCTGCTGAACTAACTTGCTGTTCCCTAGGTAGGGTGGAGAAATTGATCAGGACATCTTTCCCTTCCATAAGCCTGCCACCCTAGCCCCTGGTGGACAGGTGACCCCAGGTGCCAGGTAGCGCTTAGCACCTGGATTGGGAGTGTGCAATAGGCTTGCCCACTCTGAGTTGCCTGCTGACTGCACAACAGCACTGCCAGTCTAGGGTACAGAGAGGTTCACCACTCTGTGCTCGTGCTAGACCCTGCAGGACATACACGCCCAGCCCCAACTCACCCTGTGACACCCACAGTCTCCTGCCAGGGACAGGGTGGGAGTTGTTACTGGGCGGGGCTGAGGAGAGGTTGAGAGACTCCCTTCTGGGGAGATGAGAAGGCCGGAGGAGTGAGACCCAAGGTCAAAGCTCCAAGCCTTCTGTGCATGTTGCCTCGTCCCCTTGACTTCCATTTATAAAAGAAATCCAAAGTTAAAAGTATTAAGGATTTCAAGATAGTGATAGCAGAGACTCAGTCTCCAAGTACGCGTGCCCCGAGTGATGGGACCTGTCCGTCACCTGCCCATGCAGCAGGCTGGACTGTGAGTCTTGTCGACTGTGATTCTAAGTACAATTTCCTGTGGTGGAAAAAAGAAAGATTCCTTAGCTAGAAAGAATGTGAATTGTAAATGATAAGATAAAAGATAAAGATAACCCCTGGGGGGGGGGTGTGGAAAAAAAGTAACTTTTCAGGAGAGAAACCTGACAAACACTACCTCCACTAGGAGATGAAGGTCAACATCAAGTGTAAATCAGAGGTGAGAAGCATGGCACTTTACCTCTGTGGTCTTCTTCCCTAGTACCTATGACCCCAGTCTAGTCAAGAGAAAAACTTCAGACAAATTTTAATGCGGAGAGGAGGGTGCCACTGGAGTCCAGCAAAATCCCTGACCAGAAATCCTCAAAACTGCCAAGGTCATCAAAAACAAGGAAAGTCTGAGAAACTACCATAGGCCAGAGGAGGCTAAGGAAACGCAATGATTAAATGTAATGTGGTTAACTGGATGGGGTCCTGGGACAGAGAGTGGACATTAGGGAAAAGCTAAGGAAATCTAAAGTATGGGTTTTACTTAATGGATTAGTATTGGCTCCTTCGTTGTGACAAATGGACCAGACTAATGTAAGATATTAATTATAAGGGGAAATTGGGTGTAGGGTATAAGAGACTCTTAGTACTATTGACACAGGAGGGAAGGGGGCAGGGCACAACCTTTGAAAGAATGACATAGCCTGAGGATGAAACATAAACAGATTAGAATCAAGTGGGTCCGAGATGGCAGACAAATCAACTTAGACTAGGCTTTGAAACTTAGTATAAGTGTTATTAGCTCAGTCGTGTCCAACTCTTTGCAACCTCATGGACCTCCAGGCTCCTCTGTCCATGGGATTCTCCAGGCAAGAATATTGGGTGGGGAACCCAGTCCTTTCTCCAGAGGATCTTCCCAACCCAGGATCAAACCTGAGTCTCCTGCATTTCAGGCAGACTCTTTACCACCTGAGCCACCAAGCAAGTTAAATGGCATGCCCAAAGGCACCAAGACAGTTCCAAGGCCAACCATCAAAGACCTAAGAGTGAGGGATGGCCTATTTCCTGCAAATCTCCACTCCCTTCCCCAAATAGTTGGAATAATCCTCCCACTCATTCAGGCTTCCCTAGATCCCCTGGAGAAAGACATGGCTACCCACTCTAGTAGTCTTACTAGGAGAATTTCATGGACAGAGGAGCCTGGCAGGCTATAGTCCTTGGGGTCGCAAAGAGTTGGACACAACTGAGAGACTAACATAGTTCTCACTCATTAGCCTATGAAATTACTCAGCCCATAAAAGCTAACCACACCATAGTTCAAGGCCACTCTTGCCCTCTGCAACAGCCCACACTCTGTGGACTATGTTTCAAATAAATCCACTTCTTAGCTGTGCAGTTACTCAATCGTGTCTGACTCTTTGCGACCCCATGGACTGCAGCGCACCAGGCTTCCCTGTCCATCACCATCTCCCGGAGTTTGCTCAAACTCAAGTCTATTGAGTTGGTGATACTATTCAGCCATCTCATCATCTGTCATCTCCTTCTCCCCCTGCCTTCGGTCTTTCCCAGCATCAGGGTCTTTTCCAATGAGTTGGCTCTTTGCATCAGGTGGCCAAAGTATTGGAGCTTCAGCTTCAGTATCAGTCCTTCCAATGAATATTCAGGATTGATTTCCTTTAGGATTGACTGGTTTGATCTCCTTGCAGTCCAAGGGACTCTCAAGAGTCTTCTCGAACATCATGGTTCAGAAGCATCAATTCTTACTTATCACTTTGTCTCTCATTGATTTCTTTCTGTGATGAGACACCCAGAACCTGAGCCGCATTAGGTTCTGAAACCAGGTGTGTGATCTCAGTTGGGAGACTGTGGGCTTTGGCCAGGTTCAAGTACCTGTCATGTGGGTTAGAGTTCCAAGCAGGATTTTGGCTGGGTTAAGGCCCTGGCCACGTGGGTTCAAGTCCCAGTCTGAGGTAAATGGTTTCCCTTTCTTCATAATTTTTCTGTAAATCTAAAGCCATTCTAGAAAAAATTGATGTCTATTAAAAAAAAGATACTGCCCCAAACCACCTCCCCAAATCCCCCCTGTCCTAGTCCAAGACCTTCCTGGTACAGAAAAAGGCAATATAGTGAAGTGGTCACAATCATGGGCTCTGGAGGCAGGAAATCTGGGTTCAAATTCTGACTCTGCCAGTCTGCTGTGTGACCTTGGGCAACTGACTTCACCTCTCTGAACCTTAGTTTCCTCATGTGTCAAAAGGAGGTAAGAATAACAGTCAGTGTTGTTGTAGGGATCAAAGTGGGAACTTGAGATAATGCTCAAGGCATTAAACCTGGCCAGGCTAGTGATGCTGCTCCCAGGGGTAGGGACTCATCCATGAATACAAACTAGCCAACCCTTTTCCATTCACATTGGAGCAACCCTGGAACAGAACATGTCTTTTGAACATATCTATATATAGAAACGGCTTGATTTATTTGATGACCCTATTGAGTCAAGGAGACTCTTAATTGGAAATGCCAGAGTTTATACCTAGTCACTGAGCTGTATCACTGAACTTCAAAAAAGATGGTATGATTGTGATTTCTCTATGATGAAGCCACATTCTAAGAGGTATGTGGATAAATCCGGCTGGAAGAACTGCAGTATGGAGAGAAATGCTTCCTCTAGATTTCTTGAGAGTTTCACAAAAAGGGGAGTTCTTTGTCTCCCTTCCCCATCTATGAACTTGATAATAATGTTGCTCACCCTCAAGGTTGTCATGAGGACTAAGTGAGACAGTGCATATAGACAGCGGAGTCCAGGGGCCTGGCAGAGGGCAACCACTCAGTCGATATGGACTATTATTTACTGGCCTCCAACTGGGAGCTAATGCCAGACTGGACATAACTATCACAGATTTGGAGACTGAGACTCAGGGAGGATAAATGACTTAGTCAAGGTCAAACACAAGTTTGAGTGGGAGACTCAGTGGTGTCCTTTTGAGTATCCTTTCCTGATGCTGGGAAAGATTGAGGGCAGGAGAAGAAGGGGGCAATAGAGGATGAGATGGTTGGATGTCATCATCGACTCAGCGGAAAACTCCAGGAAATAGTGAAGGACAGGAAAACCTGGCATGCTGCAGCCCATGGGGGTCGCAAAGAGTTGGACATGACTTAGTGACTGAACAACAACATCCTTTCCTAATTCCCACAGTGGTGATGGGTGGGCCGGTGGCAGCTCTGTGAGCAGAGAGGAGATTCAAACACACACTTAAATTTCTCCAGAGACTGAACTCTTAACTGGATTATCCTGTATAATGGAGCGGCTCTACTTTCGATATTTTCTATATCCTCACAACAATCTACTAAATCATATCGTTGGAGCTGCCCAGGAAAGGAGAGCTACTCAAACCCAAGGTGATCGCTTTCCTTTGCATGCACAGTACAAGGTCTGCTGTTTAGGGCATTTGTATAAGGCATGCAAACACTGCCGGCTGTAAATATTAATGTTGAGGACCATAGCTGAGCCATTCTCGGCAGAGCTGGGCTCAGGCTGACTCACGGATGGCTATCTGAAAGATGCATGTGGAGGATGTGAAAGGTACCACTTGCCCGCTGCTGTCCCTCCCACTGCCTTCCCAGTGGCCGGCCTGCTTCCCATATTTGACCTTCGTGGACTCCAAGGCAGCCTGGTTTGGTCTCCTGCAGGCTGCTGGGAAAATACATGTTTCTGAGAGACGAGTCCAGCACCAGCCTTGTGGGCAGCTGGGATTGTTTTAAGTAGTAGCCCTGCCCACATTCCAAATTCAGAACCCAAAGGCTGGTAAGCTCCCTGCTCCGGCCAGAGCGCTGTACCTCCCTTGCCCTGTACCGGAAAGCACTTTGTGCAATTAGAGAGCCCCAGAGGAAGGGAATGAATTGTTACTATGTTTATGTAGGTTGGTGCAGCCTTCCTTGATCACGTGTCTCAACTTCCCTGCCCCCCCACCCCCATAGCATCTGTCTCATGAACATTCTCAAGGCACCATGGGAATAGTGCCCATCCATTTCTCAGCAGCTCTTCCTGCACCTGCCTTTCCTGTACAGTTCCCCTAGCATCCTGGGTCAGATCTCTGGCCCCTGGGAGACCTAGGTGACAAATGCACTTCATTAGGGCGCACTGGTTTTCCTGGTAGCTCAACTGATAAAGAATCCGCTCGCAATGCAGGAGACACCAGTTTGATTCCTGGGTCGGGAAGATCCCCTTGAGAAGGGATAGGCTACCCACTCCGGTATTCTTGGGCTTCCCTGGTGGCTTGGTCAGTAAAGACTCTGCCTGCAGTGAGAGAGACCTGGATTCAATCCCTGGGTTGGGAAGATTCCCCTGAAGGAGGGCATGCAACCCACTCTGGTATTCTTGCCTAGAGAATCCTCATGGACAGAGGAGCCTGGCAGGCTACAGTCCAGAAGGGTCACAAAGAACTGGACATGACTGAGTGACTAAGCACAGCACACAGCACCGGGCACACTGGGGATGGGGACAAGGAGGGATCTTTGGTGGGGGGCGTTCTGCCAGATGACTTCCTAGGATGGAGGGAGAATGTATAAACTTGGGGGCACATCCCCACTTAATTCTGGCCAGGATGGTTTTTCCCAGTGCCGCCTTGATTGCCCACTATTACGTAGCGGGACCTCTACTGGGCACTGTGTGTGACGTACGTTTCTTGGTAAGATGGGAGGATTAAATAATGATGCATGGAATGCATTAGCAGCTTGCCTGATACATGTTGCTGTTATTATTGTTTTGGTTAAAAGTTTATGCCTTAATTTATGCCAGAATGTGTCCTTTCTTCTCAATGCTCACCATCACCCACAAACGTTTACAAAGCTCCCATCCGGTACAAACCCATTATGGACCAGATGCAGGGGTTAATGTCCAGCTGTCGAAGAGAACTTACTGACTGCTTACGTAGGTACAGGGCACTTTACCTGTGTTACTTGCTTTATCCCCCAAGAACCCTAACTGGGAGGTGGCATAACCCTTTTTTATAGATTCAGAACCTGAGGTAAAGAGATGTTAATGTTTCTCACCTAAAGGGCAGAGCTGTGAGACCTCTGTGGCATAGAGTCCCTTGTGCAGAAACACAGTCCCTGCCTTCATGAAACCGTGGTCTGTGGTAGAGCAGAGGGAAAAAAAAAAAAAACAGATAAAAAAAGAACAACATGTTGGAGTTGGTGACCCAAGTGAGCACCTGTACAGGCCATGTGAGCTCAATGGAGGCAGACTTCACTGTGAACAGAAGGTTTCCAGGACGTATCACCAAGTGGACACAGGAGGACATTGGCAGAAGTGAGTTCAGTTCAGTTCAGTTCAGTCGCTCAGTCGTGTCCGACTCTTTGTGACCCCATGAGCTGCTGCATGCCAGGCCTCCCTGTCCAACACCAACTCCCAGAGCCCACCCAAACTTGTGTCCATTGAGTCGGTGATGCCATCCAACCATCTCATCCTCTGTCGTCCCCTTCTCCTCCTGCCCTCAATCTTTCCCAGCATCAGGGTCGGGACATAAGGAAATAACTGGGAGAATTCAGGTATCAGTTGGGCTTGAGGGTAAGAGGTGAGAGAGAGAGAGGAAATTCTGATGGAGGGCCAATTGCAGAATCCTTACTAACTAACCAAATGAGCTCAGACTTTGTTTTTGCAGGCAATAGGAAACCCTGTTGGCTTTTAAGGAAGAAAGTGATTTGCTTAAAAAGGCAGTGCCTTGGGAAAATCCATCCAGTTGTGTATCATTGTAGTAAGTACAAATACTTCTACTACTACCATTCTTCAATGCATTTCTTTCTTTATCAGTCAGGCACTGTGCTAAGCCTGCTAATGACTTATTTTACTGTCCACATGGCACTTTGTGAGAGGTTTTATAATCACCCCCATCTTTCAGTGTCCATCCCTCCATTTCCAGACGTTGGGATAGGGTGGAAGCATTTTGCATTGTGATATGGATGTGAATTTTGGAGGTCCAGAGGGCAGACTGCAGTGGGTTTAATAGTATCCCCCCAAAACTTACATCTACCTGGCATCTCAGAATGTGACCTTATTTGGAAACAGAATCTTGCAGATGTAATTACTGAAGGATCTAAGATGATATCATCCTGGGTTTATGTTGGGCCCTAAATGCAATGGCTGGTATATTTGTGAAAGAGGAGAGAAGAGAGAGACAAAAGGAGAGGAAGGCAATGTGACTGTGGAGCCCGATTGGAGCAATGGGGTGACAAGACGGGGAATACCAAGGGTTGCCAGGAGCCACCGGAAGCCAGGAGAGGGACATGGGACAGATTCTCCCCCAGAGCCTCCAGGAGGAACCCATCCTACCGACACCTTGATTTCAGATATCTGGCCTCCAGAACCATGAGCGAATGCACTTCTGTTGCTTTAAGCCATTCAACTTGTTGCAATTGGTTATGGGAGCCCTGGGAAAGTGACACATTCTTTGTTAGGAGTAAGAAGATCTGGCTTTCTCTGATTCGGTCTGACAGAGTGGAAGAGGGGACGGTGGACTGGATCCTGTTTAGAAAGCCTGCTGTGGTTGACAGCTGCCAACAGGGCTTTATTCACAGGAGTATGTGCTTAGGGCTGTGCATGGTGCCAAGCACACAGTAGGGGCTATAGGTAGGCCTATGAGAGTGGGAACTGTCCACCCTACTAGGTGCTGATCTATGAATGGGCACACAAGCACCTTGGAGATGGACCGAGTGAAAGGAGGGAGGTGAGAGAAGACAAGGGGTCTGGGTCAAGGTTTGGGAGCCAGGGGAGAAGTAGAGATTTCACCCCCCTCCTCTTTCCTTCAGCCATTAGACAAGGCGTGGCTAGTTTGGAGGCTATGACCTCCATCACACATTTCAGAAGAATTTAAATCTGCCTCTTTCTCTAGCCCAGAGAACTAAGATAATCCTAAGTGCCAACCTACTGAGCCTAAACCCTCATCACTCACCAAAAAACATCCACACAACTCTCACAGTAAAAAGTCCTAAGGAGTCCCTCTGACTCTGAAGGGCCAGAAAGCACATTTGAATTTTTTTTTTAATTTTCACCTCTCAGCATAAGGAGAGATAGTAGATATTTTTCAGATAGGCTGTTTTTTTTTAATCAAAAGGAAATTAAAGATCAGGGAATGGTGTACATTTCTTATGGGGAGAGCAGGAGACTTATTCCTCGCCTGTCTTAAAATAGCCTGACGGAACGCAGTATTTGCATTATGCTTGGGGTCAGCTGCTCTGGGGACCGTGGCCCAGCCCTGCTTGGAGTGGAGAGCGAGGGGCTGAGTTTTGAGATTTACTGCATTAATGCTCCTCCAGTTTCTGTGGAGTAGCCACTGGAGAGAAGCTTGGCTGCGGATGTAGTGAAAGAAACACACGCAGAAACGCAGTATCAATAGCTAAATATAACTCACATCTGAAAAGCCTTTCACTGCACCCGGAGTACTTTCCAAATATATTATCTCATTAAATCCATAAGAAAGTGGAGGGAGGTGGGGTCCTCTCTCCCTCCTCTTATGAGGGGAATGGAGATTCAAAGCCCAGGTCCTGTGACTGCATGCAGTGTTTCCTTTCATCTACAGCTATGGCCTTCCACAGGGCTTCACAGAGCGCTAAGACTCCATGCAGGTGCCCTGGGGACCAAGAGCAGGTATGGGCTAAGGCAATATCAGCTGCTGTAACAAACCGATAACCCCGCCCCCTACAAATCTATTACCTAACACAGCAGACATTTATTTTTCACTGTGTAAAATCCCAGATAGGTATTGCTAATTGGCAGGCAGTCTTCCACATGATCATTTAGGGTCCCCAGTTCTTTTCAGCTTTTGGCTCTGCCCATCTCTCAGTCGGGGCTTCCCTTGTGGCTCAGATGGTAAAGAATCTGCCTGCAGTGCAGGAGACCTGGGTTCAGTCCCTGGGTCAGGAAGATCCCCTGGAGAAGAGAATGGCAACCCACTTCAGTATTATTGCCTGGAGAATTCCATGCCTGTGGGCTACAGTCTATGGGACCAAAAAGAGTTGGACACAGCTGAGACTGGATTCTCTCAGTTTCTTTGCATTTAGCCTTCAGATGGGACAGTTTTATGGGCCAGGCCTGGATATGCCCCCATCTCTTATCACTTCCACCTTCATTCACTGGATAGAGCTCATGGCTATACCTACTCACAAAGGAGGCAGGGAGATGTAGTCTAGCTCTGTTACAGGAGGAACGGGAATGAGTGTGGTGAAGAGCTAGCCAGTCTATTTTATTAGGCCCTCCATTCTGACTTCCTGCTCCAAGCAGGGCAGTTCCGATTTTATCTGTTTTATATATGGCATTCTGGGCTTCCTTGGTAGCTCAGTTGGTAGAAATCTGCCTGCAATGCAGGAGATCCCAGTTTGATTCCTGGGTCAAGAAGATCCCTTGGAGAAAGGATACACTACCCACTCCAATATTCTTGGGCTTCCCTGGTGGCTCAGATGGTAAAGAATCTGCCTGCACTGCAGGAGACCTGGGTTTGATCTCTGGGTTGGGAAGATCCCCTGAAGGAGGGCATGGCAACCCATTCCAGTATTCTTACCCAGAGAATCCCAATGGACAGAGGAGCCTGGTGGGCTATAGTCCATGGGATCGCAAAGAGTCAGACATGACTGAGCAACTAAACACATATAGCACCCTGTATAAGATTTAGTTTGGAACAAGACTCCCAGGATGAAAAAATGCATCAAGGCTCTAGATAACAGGGCTTATTATCTGGACCACTGGGGGAGGTTATGAAAAACAGATTCCTGGGCTGCTCCCTTGGTGAGTCTGATTCAGTAAATACAGGGTCTGGTGTAGGTACAGCCAGTGTTTATGCTGGACTCCTCCACTTGCCTTTGCAAATCCATGAACAGATTGATGAAGGATAAAGATAGCAGAGGATCATGGTGAAGAAAAGATAGGAGACAGCAAAAAACACTAGTGAGGAAGTGGAGGAACAGGAGCTCTTGCAAAACCACGTATCTAGTCAAGTTGAAAGTAAGTACAGTCTGCGACCCAGCAATTTCACTCCAAGTTTATGTTCTAAAGAAACTCTTACCCATGTGCATTCATAGACGCATGTAACAATGGATCAATGTCATGATTGCCAAAATCTGGAAATGACCCAAATATCCACCAGCGGTAGAAGGGGAGGTCTACTGCACGTTCGTACAATGGAGTACAACAAAGCAATGAAATGAATGAACCACCACTATGGACAAGAGCGTGTCTGAATCTCCCATTTTGTTGAGGGCAAAGAAGCAAGGTAAAAAAGAATTTATGAATGTGAGTCCATTTACACAAAGTTCTCATTCAGGCAAAACAAAACGAAATAGTGTAGGGATGTAAACATATGTGGCAAAACAATTACAAATAAATATCTAAAGGGCTCAGATGGTGGATGCCTCTGGGAGAGACACACAGGGGCCCCTGAGACACTGGCTGTGTTCTATTTCTTTGCCTAAGTGGTTGATGTATGAGTATTTATAACTGTATTTATAACTGATAATTACCTTTATACTGACATATATGTTTCATGCCCTTTTCCATACATAGGTCATCTGTCTCAGTAAAAGAAAACGAAGGGAGGGAAGAGGGCATTCGTTGGTCCACATCGCTCGGGCAGTACAGCACAAGATCCAGAGAATAGAAAGTCTCAACACTGATAAAGTCCCAAGTTCAAACCCTAGCTCTGTCCCCCTAGCTGTGCATGCTTGGATTGGTTCCTTAGCCTTCAGGTCTCTTCGAGTCCTCATCTCTGTAATGGAGAGGAAAAGCCTTCCTCGTAGGAGAAAATATACACTGTGTTTAGTCTCCTCATTGGAAAAAACATATAGAACATATTTAACACAGGAATCAATACATAGTAGGTGCTCAATAAATTGTAGCCTGCTTAGACTAACAGACACCTGGGTTGTATGAGTTGACAGGAGGCTGGATCCAAGAAAGCAAAACCCAAAGACACTATGGTCATTGTTGTACTAGCCTAATTCCAGTCTCACTTTCTATCTCCATCTCTGATATGTCCCAACTTCCTCTATTCACCTCCTTCCGGTTAACATCACAGGGCTGGATTTTTCAGCTGCCTCAGATGGTTGTAGAAGGAGGCACGCAGACAGACAGACACCAGGTGTTCCCGCTTCTGTGCTGCCTTGATGCAGGTGACGCTTGGTGCCTTTCACACCAGCAGTGCCCATCCAGCACTCGAGGAGCATTTCAGAGGCTCCTCACCTGATTACGAAGCCTGCGCACCCCTCCTGGGGAAGGCGGGCGACACCACTCTGTGTTGTCTTGGCTCCATCTTCATTCTCTCCTTAGGACCCTCTTCAGTTCAATTCAACACTGTCCCCAAGGCACACACCCATCAATTTCAGCACCAGGCAACAATTCTGCCCCAGTTTAAAAATGGTTGTAAAATACCGACATATGCCAATGGTGAGACTGTATCTGACCTGATGTGGGCTGCGGCATCCTTAAGGTCGGGGGGCCTTCAGGTTCACAGACACAGGGCATCTGTGAAAGATGGGGAAAATTTCCCAGGAGCCATCTTGCTATTTTGATCACCCGTTCTCCAATTATGGCCTCTGCTTCCTTGATCCCCAACTTTAGGGCCTCTCTGCAAAAGCTTTTGGGACAACAGAGATCATTTAAATGTCTCAAACACAGAATTATCAGAAGGGCATCCAAGGGGTGTTAAGGGCTATTTGCAAGATTCTGTGGTCAATTAAATTTTGAAAGTATCAGGTTGTGTTGTGCTATGCTTAGTCGCTCAGTTGTGTCTGACTCTTTGTGACCTCATGGACTGTAACCCACCAGACTTCTCTGTCCATGGGGATTCTCCAGGCAAGAATAATGGAGTAGGCTGCCATGCCTCCTCCGGGGGATCTTCCGTCTTCCCAGCCCAGAGAACAGATTGTAGGTCTCCCACATTGTAGACAGATTCTTTACCATCTGAGCCACAAGGGAAGCCCAAGAATACTGGAGTAGGTAGCCTATCTCTTCTCCAGGGGAACTTAATGACCCAGGAATTGAACCAGGGTCTCCTGCATTGCAGGCAAATTCTTTACCAGCTGAGTATCTATCTGATTAATAACAACTAAAAAAAGGTGCCTTTACTACAGGATTTCTCAGAGACTTTAATATGTTAATATACGTAAGAAAAGCTAATGAAGGACTAGAAGCATTTTCCAAGCTCCCCACAGTTTCCCATGAGACTAGTGTTTCCCAAAACACTACTTTCCCCCCTATTTTCCCCCATTTTGGGGGAAATTCTGCTGTAGCTGGAATTTCAGAGTGATGGTATAGAAATACAATTCCTGCTTTCAGTGAGCCCACTGGACAAGTATCCTTGCTGAGGGAAGAGGGAAGGTGAGCCAGGCCTCTGATCTTTCTTTGCCTCACTCTACCCAGCAGTCAAATGGGTGCAGGGCCATTAACACCAAGGCTGCCACGAGAGGTTATTACATTTTGCTGTGTGACTCTGGAAGGAGACATTATTATTATCATCAAGGGTACATAAGAATGGGCAGCTTCACAGCATCATATAATTTCTGGATGACAAAAAAGATTTCCATTAGATCATCTAATTGTTGTCTCTTTTGGTCAGAACAGGAAGATCCTGGCTGATCTAGTCACACCCTTGGCTTTGCAGGCACACCTTCCTCTGAGGGACTCAAAGGGCTTCACTTTTGTTAGGGTCAAGAATTTTCCTGGAGGTGAAGGAGGAGAATGAAGGGTGGTTTGAGGGGTGCCAAAAAAAAAGATTATCCTTTTAAATTACAACAGAAACATCGTTCCCAGGCCCCAAATGGCAACCCTACAGGCATAGACGATTAATACAACCCAGTTCAGTTCAGTAACTCAGTCGTGTCTGACTCTTTGCGACCCTATGGACCACAGCACACCAGGCTTCCCTGTCCATCACCAACTCCCAGAGCTCGCTCAAACTCATGTCCATCGAATCGGTGATGCCATCTAACCATTTTGTCCTCTGTCGTCCCCTTCTCCTCCTGCCTTCAATCCTTCCCAGCATCAGGGTCTTTTCCAATGAGTCAGTTCTTTGCATCAGGTGACCAAAGTATTGGAGTTTCAGCTTCAGCATCAGTTCTTCCAATGAATATTTAGGGTTGATTTCCTTTAGGATTGACTGGTTTGAGTTCCTTGCAGTCCAAGCGACTCTCAAGAGTCTTCTCCAACACCACAGTTCCAAAGCATCATTTCTTGGGTGCTCAGCTTTCTTTACAGTCCAACTCTCACATCCATATGTGATTACTGGAAAAACCATAGTTTTGACTAGATGGACCTTTGCTGTAAAAGCAATGTCTCTGCTTTTTAATATGCTGTCTAGGTTTGTCATAACTTTATAACCTAACAGCGGAAATGATTCCAACAGCACTAAAGAGTCTCGGGTTTGGATGCCTTCACTTTGCCCAGAGCTCAGGACATGCCAACCTCTGCCCCCTTGAAGACAAAAGCAAGGAGCCATGGAGGCTGCATCTTTTACTTTTCACCTACTTGACTCAGAATCATGAAGGCAGGAATGTCAATCAATACACAAACGCTGCTTATAGACATTTTTTACCTACTGTGCACGCTTTCTGTTGAAAAGCACTACAACTTGTGGTCAAATGGCCTCGCTCTTTACTGACTATGTAACGTGGGGCAAGTTATTGAAGGTCTGTGAGCCTCAGTGTCTCCTCTGTGAAATGGGGCAGTAACAGTGCCTATCTCACAGCGTCAGCATGAGGCTGCAGTGGATGGCCCGATGCCGTTATATTCAATAGTGGCAAGTTGTCACCACTGACTTCACAGAAGCCTGGGCATGAGAGAGATTCTGTGCTGGGAAGACCTTTGTGACCACTGCAGGGGTCTTCAGGAGACCAGTGGTGTTAAATTTAAGGGAGGTTTGGGGTTCTTGTATCAGCATATAAGACTTTTTGGATGGAGTCAAGTTATCCTTGAAAATTCTCTGTCCATAAAGTAGGGTATAATGGTAACATAAATAAACCACCTGGTGGCTCAGTGGTAAAGAATCTACCAGCAAGGAAGGAGATGCGGGTTCAACCATTGGGTGGGGAAGATTCCCTGGAGAAGGAAACGGCAGCCCACTCCAGTGTTCTTGCCTGGGAAATCCCATGGACAGAGGAGACTGGGGGGCTACAGTCCATGGGTTTGTAAAAGAGTCAGACATGACTTAGCGGCTAAACAACAATAAACCTTGAGAACCACTGAGTCAGACCATCGGCGGGAATAAAAGGAATATTTGTCTAGAGCTGCCTGAGCACTCAGATCATTCTGTCTCTAAGGAAGAGGGTATCTACTGGGGGTGACACCTCCCCCAGAGGACATGTGGCCATGTCTGGTTAAGGACACTCTCATGAGCTTCTGGCGGGATACCAGACCTGCCAACCAGCTGTTTGGGGAGTACTTTGGCAAGAAGAGGCAATAGCCTTAAAATATGTGCATCCCTTGACCAGCAGTTCCACTCCGGGGGATTCATCCTAAGGAAATCAGGGTGTTCAATGTGTCATTTAGCTATAATGACATTCACTACAGTTTTCACAAAAACAGCAAAAGATTAGGGACCTACTTGAATGCCCAACAATAAGGAACTGATTGAAGAGTGTGGTACTGACACATGATAGAGCCACTACGAATGATGCAAAAGTTTGTGTGCTGACATAGAAAGATGTCCTTTCTGTACTTTGGAGGAAAAAAAGGCAGATTTTACAACGAAGCTATGTAAGATGTCTAAAAAGTGTATATGGCTGCATATGTATAGAAAGAAGGTTGATGGCCAATAAACATATGAAAAGATGCCTAGCTTCACAGTAATCAGGGAAATGCATATGAAGATGATGTGTTTATCCAGGAAATTGACCAAAAAAGAAAAAAAAAGGACTGATCATTTCCAGTGCTGTCAAGGGTAAAGGGGATCAGATTTCCTCATATGAGCACTGTATGGAAAGAGATAATTTGAGACAGTCTTTGGAGAGCCGTTTGACAATGTCTATCAACATTGATCTATAATTTCATTTCTATGAATCTTTCCCACAAAAATGCTTGCACAGGTGGAAAGAGACATACACTTTGTATTAGTGACAGATTGGAAGCAACCTAAGTGCCCATCAGGAGGGGAGTTGGTCTATGAATCACAGTTTGTTGATGTAATGGAATATTACCCAGTTTTCAAAGAGAAAAAGTAAGATCTGAATGAGTGGGTACAGAAAGCTCTCCAAGACATATTGTCAGGTGACAAAAAAGTAAATCAGAGAAACACACACATTGCATGACTCTGTGTATGTTTTTAAAAACATACTGTATATCTGTCTACCTATACACGCATGTCTACAAAACAACAAGACGAATTTATACTGAAAGCTTGACAGCAGTGACTTCTGTGGGGAGGGACTGGGGAAATAGGAAAGGGGGTACTTTTTTATAACCCCTCTTTTTGCATAGTTTGCATGCATTCACGCAATTGGCTGAACTTAAAAGACAAAGAAAAACCATGGAAAGATGTTAACACTGGGCCTTTCTGGGTAGAGGGGTTATGGGTGATTGGTTTTGTTTCTTCTGTCTTGTCGGGATTTTTCTACAATGAATATAGGTTATCTGTACAATTAAAAAAGGAATGATATTGACTGAATAACTTACAAAAGCATTTTAGAAGAAAAAGCTGCTGCAAGGTAAAGGACACAGCTTTCTACACTCCCTGTAGGATCTGGTTGGGACACTTTGTCTCTCCAAACACACACACACACACACACACACACACACACACGACAAGACAGAACAGAGGCAGTAAGTGCTTCTAGAGGTCAAAGGATGCTGAGAATGGTCTTCAGTGATGTGGCAGGGAGGGTGTCCTGGGGGCTCTGGTAGTTAAACACTGCCTTGTAGAAACAGGAGGGCTTTAATAGACAAGAAACCCTCCAGTAATTGAAATTCTATTATCTGTGCTGGTGGCATCCTGCTCTGGGGATTAATGACCCTTGTTATCAATTAATTCTTCCTGGATTCTAAGCTAGATATCGGCTACTACGACTTAAGTGGCTTTTTTGTGCTTCTGTCTTTTGTGGACACGGAGACCTTCCTGTACATCGCAACAGGGAAAATAAGCTGTATGTCCCATCCATCTCCTAGATTAAGACCACAGACAAAGGAAAGGAAACTCTCCCTGATGCAGAAACACAGTCCCATCCACCACTGCCAACTCTGGCTGGTCTTCCATAGTAAAGACACGTGTTCTCTGAATCCCTTTCCTCTGCTCGGCTTGCTCGCCCACAGTCTGATGCAAGTTTGTCACGAGAAAACTGCCCAGGGTGCCTCACCTCTGTCCTCAAACTAACCCTGGGAGGTAGCTGTGATCATCACCATTATACAGATGGGAAAACTGAGACCCTGAGTCAACTGACTGTGGGCCACAGAGGTCAGGTTTGAGACCCAGAGACAGGGCACCTTACCTGCATCATCCCTGCCTTAAACTGATGAGGTCAAGGATGTGGGTGACGTGCTCTGAGTTAATGAGTTTCCTTCTGTCCTCTCTGTGGTGATCACAGCCCACTGTACCTAACCCAGGCCAGACACACGGGCTTTCAATCTCTGAGGATCAGAACCAAGTGTGTCCCTACCAACATGCACTTTTCCTGCCAATAAAAGCTCAGCATGAATGCATGTGCTGAGGTTAAAGACCTCTGCCCCTAAGGGCTCATAGGCAGGTGCAGGAGACACACTTTTAAACACACAACTTCAGTACAAGGTGGGACATATGGCACGTGGTGGTGGGGGGAGGTTGGAGGAGAAACATCCAAGATTTGGGAGAGGTCGAGAGGGGCTTCTCGGAGGAGCTGACGAACCAACTAATTCTTGAAGAACAAACACAGTTGGCTGGCCAAGAGAAGGCGGCGGAGAAAGGTGAAGCCAGGAATACGAAACAAAATGAAGCCCGGCACAGGAGCGCCAGCCAGCGTTTGTTACGTGCTGGCTGTGCGGCTAGTTTTCATGGATCACCTCATTTGACAGTCATACAGTCCCTACAAGACAGGCACTGTTTTGTCTTCATTTAAAGTGACTTGCCCAGTGCTGTGAGGCTTGGAGGGCAGAAGGATGGATCCAGGTCTGTCGGGCTTGAGAGCAGGTGTTCCTGACCTTCAATATAGGCCTACAGAGTGGTGGTTCTCAGTGGCGGGAGGAGGCGATCTGGTAACATCTGGAGCCATCTTTGGTTGCCATGGATCGTGTGGAGGTGCTCCTGGCACCTAATAGGTGGAGGCCAGGGATGCCACTCAACACCCTACAGCCCGCAGGACGGCCCCACCACTAAGCACAGAGGAGGGAGGGCGTCTGCCCTGTGCTGGGCACTCAGTGCCTAGCTGGGGAAGATAACGCTGGAGATGAAGCCACAGGGGTGGGCTGGGCAAGGTTGCCCTGAGGCCTGGAGACAGGAAGGTTTTGAAGTAGGGGCAGATTTGTGTCTCAGGACGCTCACCCTAGCACTGCAGGGGCAGACATCTCAGAGGAGAGTGGGCAGGGAGCTGCACGGCAGGTTAGGGGCAACAGACCAGGGCCCAGGTGAGATTCGGAGAAGGCGATGGCACCCCACTCCAGAACTCTTGCCTGGAAACTCCCATGGACGGAGGAGCCTGGTGAGCTGCAGTCCATGGGGTCGCGAAGAGTCGGACATGACTGAGCGACTTCACTTTCACTTTTCACTTTCATGCATTGAAGAAGGAAATGACAACCCACTCCAGTGTTCTTGCCTGGAGAATCCCAGGGACAGGGAAGCCTAGTGGGCTGCTGTCTATGGGGTCGCACAGTTGGACATCAGTGAAGCGACTTAGCAGCAGCAGCAGGTGCGATTCGTGAACAGAGGCGGAGGAAAAGGAGTGGAGGGGACAGAAGAGCCGCTCCTGTGAGCGGCTTCACCGGCTGACATCTCGGGTCCCACTATGAACGACGGTACATTAAACCCTCTAAATGAGAGTAGTGACCTGATTAGAGATGGAGCCTAGGGGCTCCCCCCTCGGGATGCACACAGATTAACATGGTTATTCAGGCAGCTCCGGGCTCTCAGCCTGCAGTCACATCCAGCCTGTGGGCACTGAGGCTCCCCTCTCCCACCCTTAGTTTCCTGGCTTCTCCTTGTGTCTGCCCCACCCTGTGGGCCCCTGTCCCCCTGTCCTGTCTGTCTTCCATCCTTGGCACATGCCCATCTCCTCCTGTCACCCCAGGGGTGAGACAGGGGCTGGCGGAAGCTCACAGACCCAGGCCTCCTCCAGGAGAGGACTAGCTCTCTGGTCCCCCATCAGGGGCTGACTTGGTCGGGGGGCAATTCCTGGGGGCAGGGTGGAATTTATTGGTGCTGGGGTCCAGATGGAGCTGTCTGCACTGAGCTTACTCTTGTTGTTTAATTCTGAAAACAGGAGGGCCTGGAAATGGATCCTTTGAGGACTCCCCACCCTGGGTTAGGCTATTAGTTTCTTTCTTCGGAAAGACTTGAGTGTCTGAGCTCTGGGACTCAAGTTGCTGCTGCTGCTGCCGTGTGTGTGTGTGTGTGTGTGTCTGTGTGTGTGTGTGTGTGAAGACTTCTGGGCATAAGGACAGCCTCAGTGCCTCTTAAATCATGAAGTCATGTCAGCCCTTGGCTCAAAAGCCTTTGGACACTTACAGGATTACAAGATGAAATCATGGCCACCCAAGGACCCCCATGATCCTACCCTCCCAGCCCTCTGACCTCATCTATTTTTCTCCTACAGTGACCTTGCTGCTCCAGCCAGAACAGGCTCTGAAGAGTGCATTGGTACACCCTCGCCCCCCACAAACGCACCCTGATAACTCCCAGCCCCAAACCCTTCCTGCCGTGGGCTCCCTGTGCTGCTCCCCCAAGGCTCCACCCCCTGCCCTCCCCCTCTCAGGTGAGTCTGCTACCTGTTCGTTCATTCCCACCTCCTCTGCAAGGCTTCCTCTATGCCCTCAGCCCACACTCCTCCGGTCCCTCCCATAACAAAGTTTCAGGACGTGCATTTCTACTCAGTGCTTTTTCCTCGGAGCAAGTGTCTTGGCACATGGGAGAGGGTGATGGACACACAAAGTCAATATTTATTATTATTGTTGCTGCTGCTATTGTTATTTTAGTTCTCCAGTCTCCAACCTTGCTTCCCTGCCTTCATCTCTAGTAACCACTGACCTACTTTTTGTCTCTAAAGATTTCCCCATTCCGGACTTTTGTGTGAACAAAAATCATACAATCCAGGATCTTTTGGGGCCTGGCTTCTCTCAGTGTAATATTTTTAAGGTTCATATGTGTGATGATGTGAACTGGTCTTTCCTTCCTTTTTATGGTTGAATAATATTCCATTGTCTGGATAGACCACATCTGGTTTATTTGTCCTCTGATGGCCATTTGGGTTGTTTTCACCCTTTTGGCTATTGTGAAGAGTGCAGCTATGAACGTTTGGGTACAGATGCTAAGTGGACATGTATTTTCATCTCTTAGAGTAACCATTGTTTTAATTGCTTTCTTTTTTTTTCCTCCTGGCCATGTTTCATTTATTTTGAAATTCCAAATAACATTAGAACATAGAACAGTCGAATGGGTGAAGAGAGATGGCACAAGTTTAAATAAAGGGTCTTCCGGAGGCCATCCGGGCAGTAACCCTCTAGAACGGCATTGATCCCATCCTATCTTTCTCTTGGACCTAAGAAATCCCTCAACAAATTCTTGTTAAGTGATGTGAATGACAACAACCCCATGCTGAATGATATGAATGACTAAATCCAATTCTACAAACATTCACTGAGCCAAGTCCCATCATGCCTGCCGGGTATAGGATACCACAGAGTGCAAATATCATGCCCATTTTACAGATAAGGAAACTGAGTGAGGGGCAACTGTCTTAGCCCTATGATCCACGAGGAGTTCTAGAAAACAGCTGGAGGTGTGGTCACTCATCTTTTATTCTTCCAGCTTCTGCTGGGGGAATGAGATGCTGGGGGCTCTGCTTTAAACAGGAAAATCTGGACTGTCTCCACAGACATGCGAGCTGGTGGAGCTCATTTTACAGAAAGGATCCTTTATTATCAAAGAACTAAGGTTCCCATTCTTGTCCTGGCCCCTGGGAGCCTGTGCTCTGTGGTGCAATGGGCCACAGAACGCATCATTTTACACACCAGCTGGGCTTATAGAGGAGTTGTAAGTCAAAGTTTCATAAATTGGATCGTATTTTAGAGAACAGATAAAAGCATGAGGCTGTGAATCTTTGGGAAGAACCTGTGCATGAGGTGATAATCAGAACCGGATTTATGATTTCTACGGAGACAAGAATCAGAGATAAATGTCAACAACGCCTGGAATCCTGTGATGATTAATTAAGAGCCTCCTCGGGTAATAGACACTGTCCTAGCTTTAAAGATGTTTTCTCATCTAAATCTCGGCAAAAAATGAAAAAGAAAACAACAACAACAACAAAAAACCCTTTTGAGTTAGGTGTTATCTATCTCCTTTTAAGAGTTGGGGAAACAGAGGCTTGGTGATCCAGTGGTTAAGTAAATATTAAGTAACTTGTCCAACATCAGCAGCTCGGGTAGAACTGGGGCTCCAGGCCCACCCTTTCTGTGGAAGCTCTGGCCCTTAACAGGAGGCAGTGCAGAGGTTGTTTGTGGACTCTGAGGTCATCCTGCCCACCCAGCTGGAATCCCAACCTTGTCCCTTCCTCACTGTACATCTGCTTCCTAGACAGTAAAGTGGGCTGCAGAAACCCTCTCTCAACAGGTTGCAGTGAAGTGCCAATGAGATCATTTATTTAAAGCATCCAGCACACAGCTCATACTCTGTAAATGATAGCAATCAGCAACCATCATACTGAACTGCGCCATCGTGGAAATGTCAAGACCGACACCGGCACACGTCAAACCCCTACGGTGTTCCGTACAGCCCGATGGCCCCTCAGCATCTGCGCTGGGATCAGATTGTCTGTGTTTTACACTCACCCTGTCACTTACTTAAAGGGGACTTCTGCAAACTCCTCAACTTCTCTGGGCTTCAGATTTGGGGCCACAGATAGCACCACCCTAGAGGGTAACTGTGAGGATGAAATGAGCCATGTAAAGTGCCTGAAACCAGGAATCACTCCGATGGTCGCGGACATTATTATTATATGCTAGATTTACAGATGCTGTTTAAGTGGTCCACCATCCTGAGTGTGCTTTTACAGGGGAGACAGCTGAGACTGGAGAGGTTGGTATTAATAACTCTCCAGGTCCCAAGAGTAGTCCAAGGGGAGCTGGTGTCTGTGCTCATTTGACATTGTGAACACCCAGCAGGCTAACTACCCAAGGGGCATCTTCTGCACTCCTCTTTCCTGATTTTGCTCATGTGTACACCATCCCACATGTAGGGAATGAGACCTAGTCCTAGACACAGAGGGCTATGTGGCAATTTGAGTCCCTTGGGAAGCAGATGCCAAGACAACAGATGGGTGAGAGATTTATCTAGGAGCTGCTTGTGAGGGAGAGAGGGAAGGAGCAGGGAGAGACAGGGAGCCTGCAAGTCACAATGCTGCTCTGACACCTAGGAAAGGAGAGGGGGAAGGAAAGAAGGAAGGAGGATTGGTGAGGAGGAGCCTCAGATTGCAGTGCAGCTTTGAGAAAGTCCTAGTCAGGCTGATGTGGGTTAGGGTCCCACACAGGATGGAAATTTCCCAGCTCTCGGACCCCCACCATGAATACAGCCACTGTTCTGGAGCACTTGGAGAGAGCAGGGTATCTGCATGGACGCTGCAGCAGATTCATCGAAGGTGTAACACTTGCGGGCTACCAGGTGACTACCCTCATTGCAGCAGGGAGATCAGAGTAGCATGCCTCTGTGGCCAGCACTGGTGCTTGGCATTAGCCCAAGCCATTCAGAGGGATTCCATTCCCCCTGGTAGTCCTGTCTGGGTGGAAGTATGTGATGTGCTTGGCCTAATAAGACATATGGAGAAGCCTATTGTGGCACATATGGGAAAAATACTTTTCCCTTTTCCACTCAGTGGAAGAGATCTATAGGGATGCGGTGTCTGGAGCTGTGGCAGCTACTCTGAGATCATGAGGAGACAAACTTGAAGACAAAACCCAGCACATTCAAGATGGCAGAGTGAGATTTAAAACTGAATTAACCACCTTGGAATATTCTCCCTCAAGAGGCTTGCTATGTGAGATAATAAATCCTTTATCACTTATCTATTGCTGTGTAACAAATTACCACTAAGCGTAGCAGCTTAAAACAACTAACATTTATTATCTCACATAGTTTGGAGGGTCAGGAATCTAGAAGCAGCTTAGCTGGGAGGCTCTGGCTCATGGGTGCAGTCAAGAGGCTGCCCTGGGGTGCAGTCAACTGAAGGTTCAGCTGGGGTTGAAGGACCCTTTCCCAAGATGGTTCAGTCATGTGGCTATTGGCAGGAGGTCTCAGCTCCTCACCACAAGGGTCTTTCCACAGGGACAGACAGCTTGAATGTCCTCACAACATGGCAGCTGGCTTTCCCCAGGATCTGGTGATCAAAAGACAGAGAAAGACAGAAAAACAAAACTGTTTTTATGACCAAGTCTCTCAAATAACCCATTGTCACATCTGCCTTTTTCTGTTCATTAGTTGAAAGTTACATAGGCCAGGCTACACTCAAGAGGACAGAAGTTAAGTTCCAGTTCTTCAAGGGAGAGGTAGCAAAGAGTTTTTGTATTACAAGCCATGATGGTTACTTGTAGTTGGATTTTCTTTACTTATAAAGATCCCAAAGACAATATTCATTATACCCCATAACACTGCCAGCTTGAGTGGGGGGTGGGGGAGAATTATGTGCTCCGATGGGGACCCAAACTCTCAGGAGATTTTCCATTTCAGAAACTCTCCTGTTCCATAAGATTCCCACAGAGTGGGCTCCTTAAAGATACACCTGTCAAACAAGCCCTGCTACGTCACTTCAGTTGTGTCTGACTTTTTGCGACTCTGGACTGTAGCTCGCCAGGTTCCTCTGTCCATGGGACTCTCCAGGCAAGAATACTGGAGTGGGTTGCCATGCCCTTCTCCAGGGGATCTTCTCAACCCAGGGATTGAAACTGTGTCTCTTACATCCCCTGCATCAGACAGGTTCTTTACCGCTGGTGCCACCTGGCAAGCCCCAAAATATGCCCTACCTAAAAATAAATGTAAAATAATACTTTGTGAGGAAATATTAAAAAGATACAATGAAGGATAAAGAATAATTCAACGATTCCCATGAACATCACCTAGCTTAGGAAATAAAGCAGCACACATGTATCGGAAGCCCCATATATTTGCATACTCTGAGCGCGTTGCTCTCATCACCTCCAGTGGGAAGCATTGTCCATATTTCAGTGTTTTCCATTCTTCTGACTTTCTTTACACTTTAGCTGCACATAGTGTAGCTCTGAGTAATCTCTGGTGTTGTTTTGCACATTTCTAAACTTCATAGAAGTTGGTGTCACGTAGCACAGATTTTTCTGCAACTTGCTTTTTTCTCTACGTTATGTCTGTCTGATTCAACCATGTGAGAGTACAAAGAAATTGGAACCCTCAGACATTGCTGATGGGAACGTAAAATAGCGCGGCCACTTTGGAAAACAATTTGGCAGTTTCTCAAAAAGTTAAACGTAGAATTGCCATATGACTGAGCGATTCCACTCCTAGGTATATACTCAAGATTATTAAAACAAATGTCCACACAGAAACTTGTACGTGAATGTACATAGCAGCCTTACTCATAAGCGTGAAAAGGCAGTAACAATCCAAATGTCCATCAACAGATGGATAGACAAAAGTGGTCTATGCGTACAATGGAATATTATTTGGCCATGAAAAGGAATGAAGTACTGATACATGATACTAAGTGTGCAAACCTTGAAAACATTATGCTAAATGAAAAAAAAAAACAACCCGCCAGTTCTAAAAGACCAATCATACAACCATTGTACAATTCCATTTATATGAGATGTTCAGAACAGGCAAATCCATAGAGGCAGAAAGCAGATTAGGGGTGGCTTGGGGATGGAGATGGGGAGTGACTGCTAATGGGTATGGGGTTTCTTTTGGAGTTAATGAAAATATTCTGGACTTAGAGAGCAGTGATGGTTGCCCAATGAATATCCTGAAAACCACTGCATTGTGTCCTTTCAAGAGTGAATTTTATGATGTGTGAATTGTATCTCAATAAAAAAGACTCAACTGTAATACACAGGCCTGGTCATTCATTTTCATTCCCAGATCATAGCAATCCATTAGTAGGAAAATTCTAAATCCATCCATCCTCCCGTTAATGGGCATTTGTGTGGTTTCTCTCTTTGTTGCTATTGCAAGTAGTGCTGCCAGGAGCATTCCCAGCATATTTCTTTGTGCACATGTGAGGGTTTCTTGGAGGTATGTACCAAGGAGTGTGGTCGCTGGGGGGTAGGGGGTAGTCATCTTTAACTCCACACCACCTCTCTCTAAAATTTCTCGTGAGTCTGGGGAGAGGAGGCAAGGAAGCCAGCCCTGCCTCCACCCTTGGCCCCCCAAAACCACCTGAGGTCTCAGAAAATAGGGCAATCGAAATGGAAAACAAATAACAGAAATCAAGTGGGGGGCTGCTTCCCCTGCCGCCGTTCCAAGACCCGCTGGACGGGCAGCAGGGCCTCCCCCATCAGAAAATATTAACAGCATTTAATGAATATTCACAAGGATTCATTAAACATTTCCCCGTGTGGCTGAACAAAACAGTGTTCAAACCCCCAAGCCATTAACAAAAAAGGAAGAAGAAATATTACAGGGATGATGTGCACAAGCTAGAAATGCCACAGGCAAGAAACAGCTGCTTCTTTTTTTTTTAAACTCAACTTCATCTTCTTCATCTCACTGGTATTTAAAATGGGTCCAGTGTCCTAAGTCTTGGTGACTTCTTTGCATAAGACAGTACTGATGGATAGGACGATGGCTACATTTTTCTACTTCGTGTTCGCAGAAAGCTGCCTTTGTCACAGCAGTAGTATTTAAATGAGATGTTCCTATTGGAAAGGGCTCTTCTCTGAGCCACCCCCTGGACCCTCACAGCTACCTGATGGGTGGTCCAAGTCATACTCTCACCCGTCATATGACAGACAAGGAAAACAAGTCCACGTTCATCGGTGGATTCACCCCAAGGACCTGACGGAGACAAGACCATTATGTCCTTGGTGCTTTGGCCATCTTCTGAGAAAAGTTGGCCTTGTGACCTTATGACCTCGCTACCTTGATCACAGCCCACTGGACCAGGCATGGGCTTGACCTGAAGACTGAGGCTCAGACGTGGTCATGGGTGAGAGCATTGCCTGATGGATTCGGCCTCCGTTGTGCAGCAGCTAGGGAGCTGGAGAGACCTTCTGTCTGGGGGAATCTGAGGTCAAGACAGAACAGGTGGGAGCCCGGGCAGAGGCGGATGGGCCCAGAGCACACAGCATGATCCAGTCTTGGAAGTCACCCTCTGTCGCTTAGCCACATTCCATTCCTTTCAAGTGAGTCATTAAGTCTGGCTCATGCTCAAGGAGACAGGAATCAGCCTCCACCTTTGGACAGGAGGAGTACCAAAGAACTGGTGGATATTTAAAACCACCCCAAGGCCCAAGACATATTACCAGGAAATGGTGAACGCGGGATTTATCAATGCATTCCTGCTGCGAATATGGGCACTTTTGATATCTTTTGCTTTCCAATATGGTAGCCTAGCCACATGGCGATGGAGCACTTGAAATATGGCTAGTGGGCCTGAGGAACTTATTTTTAATTTTATTTAATTTCACTTAATCCAAAGTTTAAAAGCTCTTCATTCCACAACTGGAAAACTTTTATGTACATTTGGCACAAGTTGGGTAAGTGAATTGTCTCTACCCATAAATTTGATGCAATCCAAGTAAGATCGAGTATTTCCAATGAAAACTTAGCATCCTTATTGAGATGTGCTGTGATGTAAAATATACACTGGACTTTGACTGCTTAGTATAAGGAAAAAGAATATAAAATATCTCATTAGTAGTCTTTATATTGACCACATGTTGAAATGATAATATTCTGAATTTGGGGGTTAAAGAAAATACATTACTAAAATTTATGGACTTCCCTGGTGGTCCAGTGGTTAAGAATCTGCCTTCCACTGCAGGGGATGGGGGTTTGATCCTTGGTTGACGATCTAAGATCCCACATGACACGGGGCTACAACTAAGACTTGATGCAACCAAAAAAATAAATATTTTTTAAAATGTATTTTTTAAAAAATCATTTTACCTGCTTATGTTTTGCTAATTGAATGTGGCTCTTAGGAAATGTTACTGCATATATGGCCCACATTATATTTCTATTGACAGCACTGTATGATGTACTAAACACTATGGATTCATAGTTCCTACCTTCCTGGAGCTTACAGTCCAAAGGGGAAGATGGATAATAAGGGATTAATACAAAGAATAATGGGTGTTACAAGGCAGAAATCAGAGAGCCATGCGAGTTTCACAGGGGACCTGACCCAGACTGGCCCGTCTCTGGAGCAAGCCTGTGATTTGAGAGGGACGGAGGAGTTATGAAGCCCGGGGCTGGGAGCAGCGGGTGGGAGGTGCAGGGCAGAGGCTGCGTGCTGGGGGCACAGTGCCAGCCCGTGGGCTCAGGGCTGGAGGAAGCGGATGTGCCAGGAGCATTGCCACTTTGATGTGCAGGTGGCAGGGCGGCAGGGAGGGGCTGGGCTGCCATCAGCTGTCAGGTTGGCACTTGCTGGGTCTGCCTACGCACTCACCGGGCTCCGGAGGCCCCAGGGCTCTCGGGGTGTGGCTTCGTGTGGCGGCTCTGGAAAGCACCTGGGAAAGCTAGAGCACTGAGCAAGCGGCCGGGCTGGCTCCTGGGCTCCTTCCCAAGAGGCCAGGAGGTAACTTTGGCAACTATGCTGTGGCTTGATTTGAACGACTAGGATTCCCTGGTCCCTGCTTCTGGCCAAAGTGATGTTCAGGGCAGTTTCAGAGGATTCTGTGGCCGCCTACCGGGTCTCTTGCCACATCTTTCTTTCCCCAAACCTGCTCTTTGCATTGTCAACCAAATTCCTATTGTTCCTAAAGCATGCCAAACATGTTGCTGCCTCAGGGCCTTTGCACTCACAGTACCCTTGTCCTAGAATACCTCCTCTCAGAACTTACCTAGCTGTGCCTCCTCATGGCTTAAGTCTTAGCTCGGAGGTCACCTCTGTCCCTGACCACCCTTTCTAAAGTTAACCGCACAACATGCCTCTCTGTCTCACTTCCCTCTCGGATTTCTGCTTGTATCACACTCCTCACCATCAGAAATTATCTTGTTCATTTGTTAGTTTGTTGTTGTCTGTCCTCCCAACCAGAAAATAAGCTCCAGGAGAACAGGGGCCTTGCCCACTGCCTAGAACAGCTCCTGGCATGTGCTCAAAAAATATTTGTTCAATGAATTCATTCATCTTCCTAAAACTTGGATCTGAAAACAATTATGGAGACCTCATAGGAATGTGGACAAATGTTTGTGATGAAATGCGAAGTTAAAAAAGGAATAGAAAATGATACTCTCTGATAGTGTACATATAAAATATGTAAGTTCAGGGACAAAGAAGGAAATGTACAAGTGGGAAATAGTCATGCGCTGGGGGTGTAGGACTAGAGGGCATTTCTGTTTTTCAAACTTTAATACGGTTATATTGTTGTTTTTTTAAATAACAGTTTTACTAAGATATAATTCATACACCATAAAGTTCACTCTTTAAAATCAGGCAAGTCAGCAATCTTACTTGTTATTTACTTATTTATTTTTGGCTGTGCTGGGTCTTTGTTACTGCACGGGCCTTTCTCTAGCTGCAGCTAGCAGGGACTACTCTCCAGTTGCAGTGTGCTGGCTTCTCTGGTGTCAGAGCACAGGCTCTTGGGCGTTAGGGCTTCAGTAGTTGTGGCTTCCAGGCTCTAGAGCACAGGCTCAATCGCTGTGGCACCTGGGCTTAGTAGCTCTGAGGCATGTGGGAATCTTCCTGGACCAGGGGTTGAACCCTTGTCTCCTGCATTGGCAGGTGGATTCTTCACCACTGAACCACCAGGGAAACCCTATTATTATTATTATTTTTAGTACATTCTCAAAGTTGTGCATGGATCTCATTTCAGAGTGTTTTCATCATCCCCAAAGAGACTCTACACTCATTAGCTGTCAGTCTCACTCCCTCTGCCTACCGAGCCTCAGGCAATAGGTAATTTATATTCTGTCTCTATGAATTTGCCTGTTCTGTACATTTCATATAAGTGAAATGATATAATGTGTGGCCTGTTGTGCCTGACTTCTTTCACTCAGCATCCTGTTTTTATGGTCCATCCATTTGTTAGTACTCTATTCCTTTTTCACGGCTGAACACTATTCCATTGTAGACTCTCCAGTGTGGATATATCACATTTTGTTTATCTGCATCAGTTGATAGACATTTGGGTTTTTGGCATCATGTTGTTTTTACCGTGACCAAAAAAGTTGAAAAGAAAAAAAAAAGTGAAGTGCGGTTTTCTTTCTGTAGATCTACAAACATGACCTTGTCATCCTTCCTTAAACTCTTTAGAGGATAACCTTTTAAGATAACCATGCAGCTTCCTTTGCTTATGCTTGGCTATCTTTCCAGCATCTTCTTTAACTCCTTTCCCTGAACCCTTCTGCACTTTTTGACACACTAGCTGTCCCCTCTGCCACTAAGTCTTGGCCAGTGCTGTCCCCTCTTCCACTTGCTGGAAAAAAGTCATCTCATTCTGCTCATACGTTACTTCCTTTGGGAAGACACCTCTCCTCATGGTCTTCGGTCTACGACTTGCTCCACTCCTAAAGGACTCAGTGTTTTGTTTATTCCTCTGCCTGCCTTGGCCTGTGATAGTACTGCTCTCGGGCTTCTTCTCATCTTTGCCTCCCTGGCATCTGACATGGTCACTCGAGAATCACTGAATGTACGAATGGGGCTGTGAGCTGTTGTGATATGCTGAATAGGCATCCAAGATACCACCCTCAGGCAAACAAGACATCAAAGTGTCGAGGTTAAGAGAACAGGCTTTGATGGTCTTAGGTCTAATGCTGATTGCCAGTTACTTGCCAGCTGGGTGGCCACTCAGAGATCACTTCTTCATCTTTAAAATGGGGATAATTTCTCCCATCTGAGGGAAGTGTGCAGGTTAAGTACAGGTACAACATGTAGCATAAAGCAGTTGGCTCAAGTGTTGTTTTTAAATTGAGATAGACATGACATAAAAAGTATCATTTTAACCATTTTTAAGTGTATAGTTAGGCAGTATTAAGTACCTTCATATTATTGTGTCAGTAAGTGTTTTGGTGATGGAGATATCAGAAGTCTTAATGGTGTCTATTATGCCAGAGTCTGGGCGTCCCTGGTGGCTCAGACGGTAAAGAATCTGCCTGCAATGCAGGAGACCCAGGTTCTATTCCTGGGTCTAGAAGGTCTCCTGAAGAGGGGAATGGCAACCCACTCCAGTATTCTTGCCTGGAGAATTCCATGGACAGAGGAGCCTGGTGGACCACAGTCCATGGGGTCGCAAAGAGTCAGACACGACTGAATGACTTTCACTTCACATGCTACAGACTAGACAAGATTTTCTGAACCAGTAATGGACTCTAAGTCTCCACTTTAACTAAATCATTTCACCTTCCCAAGAAGGTGGGAGGTTTTTTGTGCCTATTTATACTGGAGACTCTGAGTGTTCTAACAATAAGCCCAAGGGTGCTCAGCAGGCAGGTACAGAGCTGGGATAGTCCCCCAGGCCCACTACCTCCCCACCACCTGTCTACAGCTGCCTGCCAGGTTATGATGACCCCTTTTTGACTCAAACTACTTTTCTGAGGTTTTGACTCTAGAAGTAAGAGGGCTGGAGCTGAATGGGGTTAGAGCGGGGTTGGGGGAAGGTGATATCATTCAGGGACCAGGTATGTGAGGCCAGGGGCTTCTCGCCTCCTCAGCTGGGACCACGCATTCTGTATGTGGTGACAAGGCAGGGGCTTGGCCTGCTGATGTCTTCATGAGGCTGAGATGGACTCTACTGTGGCAGGTCCAGCGCGCGCTGTGACAGATGATAAAGATCTCACTCGGCCTGTGAGATCCACTTGGGGAACTGAATGGAAACAATCGAAAAGCCCTGTGCACCAGCCACCGAAGCTGAAAGCTCACAGATTCTGCTGATGTAAGGTCTTCTGTGTGGATCTGCTGATCTTGGAGAACCTCAGCTATTTGGGAATTTTAATAGAGTCTCCAGGTATCCTTGCAGGGAACCAGAGTACTGGAACGCGAGGAGGACCCTGTCTGGTTAAGCCACAGCATGGAGAAGGGATGAGCGAGCGTCTGACATTCGGCCCATCATGTTTCATTTTGAAGACTAATTATGATTGCTTTTAAATTTCTCACTGCTCTCCTGGGGAAACTCTTAAAGGAGCCCTTCTCCCCTATTCCCCTTGCCACGGGACAGATATTTGTCCTTGCAATTGGAGAGTCTCCTCCTGCCATCATTGCTATATTTCAGCAGCTCCTGAGAGCCCAACAAAGGCTAGTTAACCAGCTAATTGCAGCTACAACTGACCCCTTGAGTGTGTGAATGAACGTGACAAGTGGCTGGTGACATGCGCAAGTCACATATTTGTGTCACTGAGCTTACCATTTGACTCTGCTCTTCCAAGTAAAAGGGTCTCACACCAGGTGATTCCAATTCAGTGTCTTTGAAAACAGTCATGAAATTGGCTAAAAGATTTAATAGGCACGCATTTATGGAAAGAGGATGCTGGATAAAACCCTATAGAAATCTGACCTATTGCCTTCTAGGTGCTTATGCTCTGGCCACAGCAGATCAGCAATATTCTAACCTCTCTTATAAAAAGCATTTCAAAATGAATGGGACTGGGCAAGTAAACCATTTGGGTATAGAATGGGATGGCCTTTGGTCACTGAGAAAGGAGAGGGACATCTTCCACACCTGGCACTGTTTACCTGACTTCCCACCTGCATACCTTTGCATATTCTGTTCCCTTTATTTACATACTTTTCCATCTTTCCTTCCCCCAGCACACATGTGCAAGGCATTCAGGACATGTCCAGCAGATGAGTAGACTTTTACGGCTTTTCCCTTCTCGAGGGTTGACAAAGTGAGGCACACAATGGGTGGGTCTTCGGGGCAGCTGGGAGTGGAGGGCGGTTGGTCTTGGTGTGTTAGAAAGAAGAGGTCTGTGGCATATAGTGAGGTGGAAAAAAAGGAGCTTACAAGCAGTGTCTTATGACCCAATTTTTTTGTAAAAAGAAAACGCCATGTTTACTTGCTTGTTTTGTGCACAGAAAAGTCTGGAATGGTATACAGTGCATTTACAGTGATTACTTCTAAGGAGTCAGGGGTGGCAGAGAGTATGAACAGGAACTTTTTGTTTTCCATTTTCTTCTTTCTAAAGTGTTTATTTTTTAATAGGCATTGTATTAATTTTATAATTAAAAATCGAATAAAGATTTTAAAATGTGCTTAGGGAATAGAATAGCTATGCTTCCCAAATATTTGCAGTGGCCTTTATCATGGATGTACCAAGCTGTTTTATCATGTTGAGTGCATGTGTTGTAATTATTCAACCAGATTCTGAGCTCCAAGAGGGCAGGGATCAGGTCTAACAGCAATACGGATAAAAAGAAAATTCTGACACTAACTCCACCATTCCTCAGTGCTACCTACATCACCTGGCTAATTTCATCTGCTTTTAAGTCTTCAGAGCTCCTTACTGTTCTGGGAAGGCATAAAGGTCCAATAAATATTTTTGATTGAGGAGTAAGATTGGCAATGCTTTGGGGAAATGTGCAACCGGGGCTCCTTATTCAACTGTGAACATTTTTCTATGAGTGGGACTTAAAAATGTTTCTTCTCACAAAAGGAAACATCAGGTAGAAAAAATATAGAGGGCAAGCTTTATCCGCAGTTAGGGACAGAATTGCCTAAGAGTTCCAGAACACACTAGGTCATGTTTTGCAGGGTGGGTTCTGTGGAACCCCAGTCTTGCACAATGCTCTGTGAAAAAGAATTTCCATGATTTGGAAAATGCTTCTAATAGCAGACCCTCTTGGAGATCTCATGCTTGAGCATGATAAAGGCTCTGTAAAGTCCTGCAGTAGAGAAGCAGTTTTAACTTTGCTCAATCCCAAATTACCCCCCAATCATTTGATCACAGAGTCTATTGTTTCATGAACAATTCTGGACATGTTTCATGTCATACACACTGGAAAATGCTGTGCTGGAAAGTTCTCAATCAGCTGCCACCCAGAAATATTTGATCCCCCCCTTGGAGGCAGATCAAGGTTCCACCCCAGGCTTGAAATGGTCAGTACTGGGTGCTTAAAGCTTCCTCCAATCTGGTCCAAAGGCCGGGTGGGGCGGGGAATGTGGCAAAGGTTATGTGGCCTGGAGGGGAGTAATTCATCCTACCCTCCAGCTGCTAGAAGGGCAGAGCGCACCAGTTCTTGGTGGTCTGGAAATGGTCTAATCCCAGGAGATATGGGGTCAGTTCTGCGACAGCTCCACCATGGACTCACTGTGTGGCTTTGGGGAAGTCACTGTACTTCTCCAAACCTATTTCCACATTTAAAAATGAGAACTAAAGTGCCTCCCTTGAAGAATCTTTTGAGGGGTGGACATCCTATACAGGAGATGCTTGAGGAGGGAGAGCTATTGGTATTTCCCCAGTTATTCACTTCCACCACGGCTCTGCTCACCTGGGGAACTGCTGCTTCTCTTTGCTTCTCTGAGTTTCTACCTCCCAAACCCTTGGCGTGCTTTTTGGCACAGACCAACGAAACTACAGGGAAATTTGGCAGACCTAAAATTCATCAGATACAGAGAAAATTTGAATTGAAACATTTTGAAAAGAAATGTCATCTTGTAACTTTCTGATTGTTACAATAAAACCAACTTATCATCCGTCTAAGGAGAATCTTGTAAGGGCTTTTGCTGCTAATGCTGCTGCTGCTAAGTCGCTTCAGTCGGGTCCGACTCTGTGCGACCCCATAGGCGGCAGCCCACCAGGCTCCTCTGTCCCTGGGATTCTCCAGGCAAGAACACTGGAGTGGGTTGCCATTTCCTTCTCCAATGCATTAAAGTGAAAAGTGAAAGTGAAGACGCTCAGTCGTGTCCGACTCTTAGCGACCCCATGGACTGTAGCCTACCAGGCTCCTCCGTCCATGGAATTGTCCAGGCAAGAGTACTGGAGTGGGTTGCCATTGCCTTCTCCGTGTAAGTGCTTTTAAAGATAAAAAAAAGAAATGTAACCACATGCACTGTTCGTGGAAGAAACAGATACAAGAATAACCTTCGCGGTCGCCCAGCCTTGGGTTGGAGTATCAGTTACAAGATGTCCTTGCTGGACAACCCTGGGTAAGTAAACTAAACTTCTCTGTGCCTCTGATTCCTCGTGTGTAAAATGGAGAGAAAGAGAAGTACCAAACCTCAAAGAGTCACGATCTAAAAGAGCACAATGCGCCTGCAGAGGACTTGGTCCATGGTTAGCCCAGTATCACTCTTACTACGACTACTACTAATTACTACGCGTTGGATAACTCTTGGCTCCTTCCGCTTGTAACTCTTTCCCCCTTTTCCTCTCCTTTCCCCACGGCCGTCTACCCCACTCCCTTTTATCTGTTCCAGCGATACAAACAAAAAAGCCAGCAGTGGACGCGGCTCAGCCGCTCAGGAGTTTTCTAGGAACCGGGTCAACGTCTGGGGCGGAGGCTGAGGGCAGCTGCCCCAGCGCGGGGTTGGCCTGCCCCGCAGTCGGCCAGGCGCTGAGCGTTCCCAGGCCGTGCCCGGGTCCTTCGCGGGGAGGGGCAGGGCGTGCGGGCGGCGCGGGAGGCGCGGGCGGGGGAGGGGGCGTCGCCGGCGGAGGGTTCCCCGAGCGCCCGGGCCTCCAGCTGGCGGGACGCCGCGTCCTCGGGGCGGCTGCGCTGCTCAGCCCCAGCGGGCCCGCCGCGCCGCCGCCGCGCTCACTGCCGCGTGCATGCCAATTAGGCCCTAATTTGATTTCTGTTATATCTCTGCGAACCCCATTAAAACCCAATTCTGCTTATTAACAACAGCTTTCTCGCTTCACAATGCCTCGCCCTCTCAGGGTTGCTCCAGCGCTGCGAAGATCGGGGCTCCGCGAGCCCGGCCGCAGGGGACCCCCTTCTCCTGCGCCGCCGCGCCGGTCCCTCCGCCCCCGGATGCGCGGGGACCCTGCCCGCGCCCCCCCCCCCCGCCCCCCCGGGTCGTCCAAGCGGAGGTTGGGGCCCAGGCCCGGCGACCCCACCGAGTCACGGGACCATTTCTTCGGAAACAATGGGATCATAGAAAGCTGGAACTGGGCGTTGTTGGGAAGTCGGAGGTCATCAAGCCCCGCCTCCCACGCCCTGCAGGAATTCCCTAGACGCGGGGCGATCCTCAGTTCTCCGCCAGTGCCTGGGCTGTTCCCAGTACGGGGAGCTCACTCCCTCTCTTGAGGAAGCCTGGTCGGCTTCAAGTTCCCGGCCCCTTCGCTGTGTGACCTTAATCAGAGCTCTGGACCTCTCTGGTCCAAAGTAGCTTCATCTGTACCCCGGGGGCGCGATGATAATGCTTGCCTCCTGAGATTGTTGAAGGATAAGATAAGACACAGGCAAAGCATGAGAAGAGTGCCAGAGTGAGGCAACTGTAAGGAGTAGCACTATAGATCCGTCTAGGTACAAAATTCAGTTGTGGTTGAGTTAATGGTTAAATGATGTAAGTCCTTTCCATCTTCGGTCTCTAGAACTGCTGGAAAACTGTCCTTTCATGAACCGTACGGTCCTCTCCCTGTTATAATAGCAACAATACTGACGAGTGGGTGTTGCCTTCTGCTTAACCCCAGTGGAAGGGGCTTGTCCCAGTCAGTTCTCAAAAAACAGATGGAAGGGCCTCCCTGGTGGCTCAGTGGTAAAGAATCTGCCTGCCAATGCAGGAGACATGGGTTCAATCCCTGGTCTAGGAAGACTGCACACGCCCGTAGAGCTACTGAACCCGTGTGCCACAACTACTGTGCCTGTCCTCTAGAGCCCGGGAGCGGCAACTACTAAGCCCACGTGCTGCAACTACTGAACCTGCTTGCCCTAGAGCCCATGCTCCGCAGCAAGAGAAGCCACAGCAATGAGAAGCCCTCGTGCCACAACTAGAGAGTAGCCCAAGCTTGCTACAACTAGAGAAAAGCCTGCACAGCAATGAAGGCCCAGAACAGCCCAAAATAAAATACACGTATTCTATAAGACACACACACATACATATATATGGAAGGACCCCGGAAGATTTCATGTTTGGCCCCTTGATTTCATGGAGAAAAATAAGGAAGGAGGATAGACATGCTTTCCTTCTATGGCACCCGCAGCCAATTTCCTGACAAAACTCTGGGCCAGTAGCCCTCCCACCACAGAAATACTCTGGATGCTGCAAGAATTATATTAATAGAAATGTCTTTGTAAGTGTGTTAAGGCTGTCCCAGTATTACACTCAGGGAAGCTGTTTTAACTGCCTGGCTCCTGTGGACAGAAATTTGAGTTGACTTGAGCTGATAACCTCTGGTCCACCTGGAACCTTCTCTACCAGAATCCCAGATCTGAGGCTCTGCCTTCTCTGCCTGCCAGCTCCAGACCCTTGACTTTCTGCAGGGTGCACAGACAGTGGGGTCCACAGCCTGGACTTGGCTTCTGATCTTTCTTGGACCCTGGTAACTTGCAGGCATGGCTCTGACCAATCTGTTTGCTGGTCTGGGTTCCCGAGCTCTCCCCTGACCCGTCTCAGTGCTCTTGAAGGGAACAGGTGATCTCTCTGAGGCTACTTTCCAGGCATGGAAGAATGATGTGGACAGACTGGTCCACCCCTGCTCATCTTCCTTCCTGCCTAAGGCGTGCAATTTCAAGATGACTAACTAGGGTTAAATAGCTGAGATACATGGGTTCAAAGCCAGCCTCTCATTCCTTTGGCAATGAGGTCTAGTCAGCGATAATAATCAAACTGTGTGACACTTAGGACAGCAGGGACCGTCAGAGCAGACCCTGGTTATAGCACAGAAGCAGGATCCTGGAGTGTCCATATGCCCAGGTACCATTGTCCCCTTATTCCTGGATGGTGAAGAGGTCCAGGGGGTCCTGCAAGGGGAGCAGGCTGGCATAGCCGAGGTGGCAGGTGGCACTTAGGGGTTCAGATCAATGGCTTCTTACCAACTGCTACAGACAGAAGTGTCCCACCATTTCAACAAATACAGTGTCACTGTATCAGTATGAATACATATCATATCAGCGCTGCCTCTCAGCACGGGGGCTGACATCACTGTTTTCCCACCAGATTTTGAACCCCACGGGGAGGGGCTGCATTGTACCCTCTTCAGAACATGGCATGGGACCTCCCTCAGACACATACACATGTGCGTGCGCGCACACACACACACACACATTTCTTGTTTGTGGAAGAGGGAGGGATGGAGGCATTCATGGACATTAATGAATAAACCCAGAGTTGATGACACCCTTCCCCTGAAGGTGCCTGGAGCAACCTGACTTCCTGTCTCTGTCTAATTACCCTGCTGACTTGTCCGCAGCCTTCTTTTAACAGCTGCAAGTTTGGAGGTGGAGGGTTCCGCTGCATTTGTTTCAGTGACTTCCAGGAAAAACTCGCCTGTGTCCTTCTGACAGGGCACAACAGGGTCTGCTCCTGTGAATTTTAATATGTGCTACCTGGGTCATCTCACAACCAGCACTTCTTTCTTTTCTTCTTCTTCATTCTCAAAATGATCCCTTTTCAGGATATATTCTTGTCCTGGGGCAGCCTTAACAAATGACCACAAACTGGTAATCAATCACTGACTTAAAATAACAGAAATTGATTCAAACCGTCCATCTCTGCCTCTTTCCTCACGTGGCTGTCTCAGATCTCTCTCTGCCTTTCTCTTGTGAGGACACTTGTCACTGGACTTAGGGAGCCAGGATGGTCTCATCTTGAAATCCTTAACTTAATTACATCTGCAAAGACCTTATTTCTAAAAAGGTCACATTCACAGGTATGGGGATTCAGAGGTGGATGTGCCTCTTGAGGGGATAGTTTGGGTCACCATTCAACCCACTGTTTATCTGCTCATTCACCTCTGTGCCCTGCGTGAGCACAGCACTGGGCACATAGCAGGACCCCGATGACTGTGTGGAATGAATAAACAATCTAGACAGGACTGCCATAGCGAGGAGACTGGTCATCTTTTGGAATCAGGCCTGTCCCTGAGCACTACCATTTCCACTCTGCGTGTGTGCGTGCGTGCTCAGTCACTTTAGTCATGCTTATTCTTTGTGACCCTATGGACAGTAGCCAGCCAGGCTCCTCTGTCCATGGGATTCTCCAGGCAAGAACACTGGAGTGGGTTGCCATGCCCTCCTGTAGAGGATCTTCCTGACCCAGGGATCAAACCCATGTCTCGTAGTCTCCTGCATTGGCAAGGGGGTTCTTTACTGCTAGCGCCTCCTGGGAAGCCCTTCTGCTTTAGCACTCTGTATTCGAATCCCAACAAAATGCAAGGACTGGGCCCAAAAGAGGCAGCAGCTGAAGGTGAGTCCAAGAACCAGCACACTACCTTGGTTATACCATGTACTGGGTATATGATCTTGACCGAGTCCCTGAAACTCCAACCCCAGTCTTCTCCCTAGCAAAACATGAGTGATAATAATGACCCCTCCCCACCAGGATTGCCATTCAAGTGGAATGACCTAACACCTGCACACTCTGTTCCGTGAGATGCTGGATACAGGGGGAGCGGACTGTGGGAGGGGTGCGTACCGACAAAGATGCCTTTTCTGTCCAAGAAGCAATACAGTTGACCAGTTGTGGCCGCTGTCACCTCCCAGCCATGCCCAACAGCCCTTGAAAGAAGCAGCTGCCTCCAGGAAGGGCTGGGTGGTGCAAGGCAAATTCACCGGCTGCATCTCATGTTAAATATGCAGAATGCACACAGGCACCCAGCAACCCATGTGGGGTATTCACTTTGGGCTTGAGGATTGCTATGAAAAAGTAGAGCCTCCTATTTTAAGTTCTTTGGCTTGACAGTAGGCAGCCAAAGGGACATTTATATCTTCAGCCTCTCCTGCTAAAGTTCCTATCCAGATGCAGCCTGCCATAGCAGGGAAAGCTTGAATTCTATGACAGGAAACTAGGATTCATGGCCCAGGACTGTCTTTGAAATATCATGTGCCTTGGGCCAGCCTCAGTTTCCTCATCTGAAAAATGGGGATGATAATAATATCATATTGTTACCTGCGATGCCATCTCAGGCCCAATGGTATAAATAGCAATTTTAAAAGTTCACAATTCTAAAGCATATCCCAAACTTTCGTATGACTGCAGTTGTAATGTAGGATGGTGCTTAAGAGCTCAATTGACTGAGTTTGAATCCTGACTCAGTTCCTTAAAAGCTGTGTGATTGACCAACTTCACTGACTTTCTCTGCCTTGGTCTCCTCATCTTGTAATATATTATTCCTAATTACTCATAACAGTTTACAATGGAATAATTTTATAGAGTTGCTGACAAGGATTTAAATGAGTTGATTGATTTAAAACCAGTATACAATAAGTTGTTGTTAGAGTTATTTTTACTTCCCATTCCATAGAAGGGGAACAGCAGTGACATTACAGGACAGTGAGCTGTGAGATATCGTGGGGCAATGCTGCACAGAGGAAGCTTCAATTGCTTGGAGAAAGAGCAGCCAGGTGTGCATAGACCAGTGGGTCTCAAGGTAGGGGGGAGGTGGGATTTTTTCCTTCAGGGATGTGTGGGCAATGTCTGGAGACATTTTTGGTTGTCATGACAGGGGCTTCCCTGGTGGCTTAGACAGTGAAGAGTCTGCCCACAATGTGGGGGACCAGGGTTCAATCCCTGGGTCATGAAGATCCCCTGGAGAAGGGAATGGCAACCCACTCCAGTATTCTTATCTGGAGAATTTCACGGACAGAGGGGTCTGGTGGGCTACAGTCCGTGGGGTTGCAAAGAGTCAGACACGACTGAGTGCCTAACACTATCACTACTATCACTATGTTGGGGCAGAGAGTGCTACTGGCCATGGACTCTGCTTAATGCCCTACAAAACACAGGACAGACCTCACAGCAAAGAATGCCCTGGTCCCAGAGTTTGATCATGCCTAGGTTCAGAGTCCCTGGGGTAGAGAGATCCTTAGTGCTTCCCTGTGGACACCAGGATGGCATGGAGCTGGTAGGCCCTGCAGAAAGCTGGGGACTGGCTGGTGGCCCCATCAGCAGGGATGGTGCAGAGCCCCTAGTGCAGTCCCGACCATGTGAGGTGTCGTGGCCACTCCTTTGGGAAACCCTGAGAACTAGAGCCAGAAGCTGCCAGAATTTCAGCAGGAATTTCCCTCATCAGTGACTCACTCACCGGGGACCTAGAAGTCAAGACACTGATTTCTGACAGCGCTGTGAGAATCCACTCTAGGTCAGAAATCAACCTTGGCAATTCCCTGAACATGTGAGTATTCTCACGCGGAGAAGGCTCACTGAGCGCTGAGGGCCTTCCCTGCCCAACTGCGGGTAGAAACTGCAAACCACCATCCCTCTGACACATCAAAGATCAGCTCCAAATACTTGTCCTCCTACATGGAGCTCTGCTCCTTGCTGGGAGGCCCAGGAGCGCAGGAAGCAGTGCAAGGCATGGGGGACACAGAGTTCTGCATGTCCAGGCATCTAGCTTGTAGGAAGACATGTTCCTCTTATTGCAGAGGACACTGCTCATCAGCTGGCTTGGCCTCTGGGATATCTGTGGGCTCCAGCATCACCTGGGTCATAAGTTGCATTTTCTAGCTCTGAGTGGCCTCCTTCTGCCCTCTCTCTGTGCTACCAAATGGAGCTGCTCTCGGAAGCTGTTGCTGTCTTCCCTTGAACTTGAGCTCTGGAGATGGTCCTCTGGGTAGCATACAGCTTCATTTCTTACCTTTTAAGAGGCTGGGAGGGATGTGACATGACAGGCACTGGAAGCAGAGTCAGGACGCCTGGTTCTACCATCAATAAAAGGTGGGAGTTTGCACACCTCATGTATTAGTTTCCCAGGGCCGTTGTCCCATGGGTCCACAAAGTTCAGTGGCTTAAAACAGCAGCTGTGTCGTCTCTCACAGTTCTGGAGGCCAGATGTCCAAAATCAAGGTGTCGGCAGGGCCATGTCCCCCCTCCCACCCCCCGAGGCTCTAGGGGAGGATCCTTCCTGATTTACCCCAGCTTCCGGTGACTCGAGGCATCCCTTGGCTTGTGGCTGCATCACTCTTGTCTCTGCCTCCGTGGTCACATGGCTTTCTCTTCTCTCTGTGTGACTGATTTATAAAGGTACATGTTCTGGCATTCGGGTCCTGCCTGGGTGATCCAGGGTTATCTTATCTCAAGCTCAGCAAGTTAATCACATCTGCAAAGACCTTTTTTCCCAAATAAGATCACAAGCAGAGGTTCCCAGAATCCGATGGGACTATCTTTGGGGGAGGGGGGCATTTTTCACATCACTATACCCGCTTCCCATCTCTGGTCTCTTCTGGAAAAGGACACGCTGATGAACCTCAAGTTCCCCTTTGGCTCCAAAAATCTGTAGGTGATCTTCAGAGAACAGACTGCATATCTCCTGATGTTCACAGCAGCAGCATCTTCATAGAGCATTCCAATTTTCTTCAAAGCACTCTCCCATCTGTTTGGCTTCGTGCTGCCAACCTCCTGATGAGGAGCACAGGGTGGCTAAGATTAGGCCCATTTAATTGATGATGCAACCAAGGTCCAAAACCTCCCTACTCATTCTCTCCTTGGGTTATTCAGCTAATTAGAGCCATGCACAGGCCTCTCAGTTTCCTTGGGCCATGGGACAGCCTCTCAGCACCACGGGCTTGGTTCTGGAAGCAGAGGAAGGTTGCTTGCCATGGAGATCCAAGCCCACTGTGCATCCCTAACTCATACTCCCTGGGTGTGCTGGAGGGACTTCATTTGAATTTGAGGTTGTCCACATGGCAGTGGTATCCTGGTCCATGTCTGGCTGCATCACACTACGGGGAACCTCTTCTTCCCTGTGAGGATCTTCCTAAGCAAGGGGACTTCTCAAACCTCAGGAACTGAGAGACTGTTAGGGACATCAGCAGAACTTGAAAGATCTGCTTTGCTTCCAGGCAAAGAAAGATTTCAGCAGTGTAGTGTTGTGCTTAGTCGCGTAGTTGTGTCTGACTCTTTGTGACCCCTCTGGACTGCAGCCCGCCAGGCTCCTCTGTCCATGAGGATTCTCCAGGCAAGAATACTGGAGTGGGTTGACATGCCCTTCTCCAGGGATTGAACGCAGATCTCCCACATTGCAGGTGGATTCCTTACTATCTGAGCCACCAGGGAAGCCCAAGAATACTAGAGTGGGTAGCCTATCCCTTCTCCAGGGGATCTTCCTGACCCAGGAATTGAACCAGGGTCTCCTGCACTGTTAGTGGATTCTTTACCAGCTGAGCTACCCCGGGGAGCCCAGATCAAATTCAGGAATGGAGACCAGAGGGGCAGGTCCATAGTCTTCATTCCCCTTGCCTGTGACTTGCAGATCTGGACAAATGCTGTCCTGTCCTAGGCCCCAGTTCCTTAAAATAACACCAGTTTGGGGGGAGGGCATGGAGGAGGGTAGAATACCCCACTCCTGCCTTTTACACCTAACTCAGAAATGAGGATGAAGAGCTAATAACAGTCAAGTGTCTGGAGTTCTTGGGAAGAAAGATGCAACATCTACACAAGGTATCATTAGCTTCATTACTTCTCAGGAAGAGGTGCAGGAACCAGTTAGAAATTGGCTAGATGAGAGGTGAGTGTACTAAGATCCCCAGAGGGTGTGGTGGGTAGGTGGGCTGGAAATGACCATTATTTATTTATTGCTTTTGTTAAGTGCCTGTAATGTGCTGGGCGCTGTGCTAGATGTGTGTAGGACAGACATATATACAAACCACTCGGGGTCAGACTTCTGTGGGTGGGTGGAAGTTAAAGCTCTCACATCTCCTCTTCTCAAAAACAGAAGCCTCTTCCTGATGGGCCAAACCTGGTGCCAGAAATCCCTGCCTTTAGCTACCGCTCCTTGGGGGTAGCCTGCTGAGAACGTGTATCTGGGTTAAGGCATCTTATTACTTGGGGGGAGGAAGGCTGTGCCTGGCTTATAACACACGGACTGAGCTCATTTCACCCACTCTTGGCTACTGCTGCAGCTGGGACCTGGGCCTCTTGTGTGCACAGTGTGGAGGGACTGGCCCTGGTCTGATGGACTGCTGCTGGGCGGGTCCAAGTTGGGACCAGGAAGTTATGCCTGCATAAATCTAGGCGGCACTATTTCATCCAATTCTATGTTGTGCTCCAGGAATGCATTTACAGAGAATACAGTGAGAATGGTGGGAAGACAGGAGTCAGCACCACTGGAAGGTGGGGAAGGAAGGGTCAACGCAGGCAGTCACTTGCCTGCTTACAGACTTACAGACTCCAGAGGAAACAGGACATCAACAAGCAAATGTTTAACTAGATCTCAGAGCAAGAGAACAAATTCAAGGGCCAGTAGCAGACCCAACTGCCAGGTGTATAATATCATGCAGCCTGTGGTGGATAACAGGTCTTTGGGAAACTGAGAAGGGAGTTTTGGATGGATCCACTCCTTTGAAAAGCACACTGACCTTTGTATACAGAGGTACACATGTGATGCTACTTTGAATGCAATTTCAGGGGGTCCACTGATCCTTGAAGCTCATCCCAGGACCCCAGTTAGGTACTCTTCTTTACCAAGTTTCAACACTGAGCTTTCGCTTCCTTGTGTGTGTGTGTGTGGGGGGGGGCGGCGCTCAGTTGCTCAGTCCTATGACCCTACAGAGTGTGGCCCACCAGACTTCTCTGACCATGGGATTCTCCAGGCAAGAATGCTGGAGTGGGTTGCAATTTCCTACTCCAGGGGATCTTCCCAACCGACCCAGGGATCAAACCCTCGTCTCTTGCATCTCGTGCATTGGCAGGCAGATTCTTTACCACTAGCGCCACCTGGGAAGCCCTTACTGCCTCAGTCTGAAAATTCCCAGCAACCCTGGGAGGTGTGGCATCATCCTTTTTCATGTAATGGAGGCCCAGAGGGAGCACAAAACTTGCCCTGAATCGTGTAGCTAGTGAACCTCCAAGTTGGGACCAGGAACTCATGCCTGCATAAATCTAGGAGGCACTATTGCATCCAGTTCTATGTTGTACTCCAGGAATGCAGTTACAGAGAACGCAGTGAGAATGGTACCTCCTAGGGGTCAGCCAATGCAGCTGCTCTGGTAAACCCAGGCCTGGGTCTTCCCATAACCATGTCTTTAGAGCTCATTTACAGGCATATATGCAAATGGACCAACTGAGTGACAGAAAAATGAGTCCAGGGGAAAATCTGATAGGGATGCAATTGCTAAAGACTTTGATGTCTAAGCCTGTAAATGGAAGAATATTTCCAAATCATCCATTTAACCAACAAATTCATATATGGAGTGACTCCCATGTGAATTTCCACCCCAAACAAGCTTGAATAAAATCCAAACTCTTTACAGTGGTTTGCATGGCCCCTTGCCTGCCTTTCTCTCCTTACCTCTTCTAACTCTCTTCCTTACACTCTGGCAACCCAGACCTTCTGTCCATACCTGGCTCTTGCCAAGCTTTCCCCACCCCAGGGCCTTTGCACGTGCTATGCCTGCTGTCTTGGAATATTCTTGCCCTGGCTCTTCTTGTGGCTGGCTCAGTCTCATCCCTCAGGTCTCAGCTTGAATGTCACTTTCTCTGAGAGATCTTCTTTGACTTCATCTAAGAATATCCCTCCACTATTCTCCAGCCATCTGTTTCTGTCTTCTTAGCATGTTTAACAATCTGCAACTGTTTTATGTCTTTATTTCCTTATGTCCTCATTATCTCTCTCTCCCTTGACCATATAAAGCTCTATGGAGCTGGGAGCTGTGCTGTCTCGTACACCATTATGTCCCCGGCCCCTAGCCATAATAGGGGCCCAACTGAAGAACAAGTGGCTTAAAAGTATGTTTAGAAGCAGGAGGACTCCTCACCCACCACTTTACCCTACCTGGTGCAACAACACAATCAAATCTAGTTCCAGAGTGTGATGCTGTCTTCACTGTGAGCTAGTGGGACCGCGACTTTCCAAGATGGCGGCCTCTGGGTCCAAGCAAGAAGCCAAGTTGAAAAGATAAATGTCCTATGCCAGAACAAATACAAATTACACATATTTGTTTGTTGATTTACCTATTTCTTATCTGACTCTCCCACTTGTGTAAGCTCCTTGGGGGCAGGGTTTTTGTCTGTTTCATTCACCACTGTATACTTAGCACTTGGCATATAATAGGTACTCAATAAACATGTGTTGAATTAAAAAAAAAAGTAAAGGTCCTACAACTTCAGCTTGGAGACACAAGAACAAATGCGGTGTAAGGGGAGGGTTGGGATGCTCCTAACTTAAAAAAGATGAGACAGTAATGCTGGCTTAAAGAAAAAATGTCTTGCCAACTGTATCCATCATCAAAGGAAACCACCTTATGGACAGTTTTATGACATAGTCTGAAGCACAGGAAATGGGCTGCACGGAAGTGTCAGGGGACTTTTAGAAGTTGTATTGCTTTCTTAGGAAAATGCTGCTGGCTTCTGGAACTGCAGTTTAATTAAATTCAGTTGGCTGGATACCTTCAAAGGCTGTTCCAGGTTCTTACCAGCCCTTGCAGACACAGACATCTTCCAAGCAAATGTGTGAGCACGAGAGTGGTGAAGCAATCCCTGGCAAGATAAGGCAGGCGTTCTCCTATCTCAGATCATACCACCCCGGCGTGTGGCGGGGGATTGGGGGGCACAGAGTCTGAGGGACCTGACTGTCCAGTCCTTCCTCCACCCACCCGGCCCTGCCTCCCCAAGGGACAACAGAGGCAAAAAAATGCTTTCTTCTTGGAGGTGTGTGGGACATCCAGGCTAGCAGAGAGGCACCCAAAGGGACAGACAGACCCACATACTGGTTCTTCTGTCTTAAGCTCTGCTGCAGACCCTCTCAGAGTGACTCATGTGCCCCCCTGGGGTGGAACCTGCTGGGCAGGTTCCTCAAAGCTGATCTCCCACAGAAGAGAGCTTTGGGGGCCACAGGGCTGCTGTCCTTCTGAACTGACCCCAATGGTGAGCCCACAACCATGCCAGGTGACTGCACACCCTTCATCTCATTGGACTGTGTCAACCACATTGAGACAAAGGTTTTGCTGGGCCTCTCTTCCAAATCAAGACAGAAAGTTCATCACCACTGGCCCGAGATCACTCAGCTTGTAAGTGGCACATGTTGAGAGACTCAGCTCATACGTTTGGCACTGTTGGTTAGTAACCTATCGCTACTGATTATCAGGCATTGCTTTGGGTGCTCTGGATTTGAGTATATAGATTCTTTCCCCCAACCCCCAAGAGTATATATTAAAAAAAAAAAAAAAATGCAATCCTTGGCCTCAAGGAGTTTACTCTTTTCTTTTACACTTAGGGTTGAATCTTTAATATTGATGTATGTATTTGTCTTGTTCTCCAATTAGGCAGCACAACTTTTAAGAACAAGGAGCCTCACCTCAACTTCCCAGGCATGCATGGGCCATGGACCCCTGGGCAGTTTGGTGAAGGTCAGGGACCTCTGTTCAGGATCAAGCTTTTCAATCCATAAAATAAAGCAATCAGGATTGCAAAGGAAACCAATTATACCATAATACAGATATCAAAATATGAAGATCCACATTTGTGAAATAGTACTTTATGAGCTTCTTTATTATGTATTAAGTATCAAGATCTAGCTGCTGGTTGATCTACTACTGAGATTTTTGTGAGGTGCACAAACAATATTTTGATATCTCTACAACAACTGCTAATGGTAGAGTATCTGTGATTTGCACGTGTGGTGTAGTCACAGGAACTGCCGATGCTACAGTGGTTTGTCACCTACATTCCTCATACAAGAAAATGCTGCCTTTCTACTAGAAGTTAGTGAGAGTAAAGATGTCATTTTTTTTTTTTTCCACCAGGTAAATTCATGGATCCCTGAATTCTACCTCTGCACCTGCAAGGGGTCTGAGGATTCCAGGTTTGGGGCACTGTTAATCTAGTGGTATTTCCATACCCTGTGCTACTTTGCAGTCAGCCAGGACTGCTGAGAGCCTCAGCAACCCTGCTGGGAAGACGCCACTGGCCCAGGGTTGCTGTCCTGTCCAGGGTTGTTTTGTGATTGAATGCACACCTCTTCAGCTTTTTTGCATCATCCGAGAGGGTACGGTGATGGTGATGGCATGTGGCGATGAAGCAGTAAATAAAGGCAGGAGAGAAGAGTGGTCAGGAGCATGGTTGAGGTAGGGGGAGGGGGTGGCAGCACAGGGGATCAGATTCACCATCAGATGGACTCCCCCACCACCACCGCCCTCCACTCATCAGCTGTTTGTCCCCAGGCAGGTCAGTAAGCAATCAAGACTCAGCTCTCTCATCTGTGCAATGGGCTGAAGCATACGCCCTCGTAGGCTGGCTCTGAGGACCCAGTGAGACAAGGGATGGAAAGTTCTGGAACAATGCTGGTGCATGGGGAGCACTCAGTAAAAACACAACTGTCTGAGAGCCACCTTGCCCTTTCGCTGTTTACTGAGTGCCTCTCTCCCTGGTGGCTCAGAGGTTAAAGCGTCTGCCCGCAATGCGGGAGACCTGGGTTCGATCCCTGGGTTGGGAAGATCCCCTGGAGAAGGAAATGGCAGCCCACTCCAGTATTCTTGCCTGGAAAATCCCATGGACAGAGAGGAGCCTGGTGGGCTACAGTCCACGGGGTCGCAAAGAGTCGGACACGACTGAGCGACTTCACTTCACTTCACTTCTCTCCAGAGAGGAGACTGCAACCGATAGCTTTTGAATCAGAGTGTTCCAGTCTCCTGCTTTTCACTGTGTCACCCGAAATTCCACTCTAGGAAGTGGCTGTTCACAGCCGGGAGGGGCTGGCGCCCCTGGGGAGCCTCAGAAAGTTTCTCTCTTCTTCCTGGCCCAGTCCAAGCTGATGAGTTTGGGGAGTGCACATTTAACCATGGCTTTTCTTTTCTTTCTTTTTTCTTCCCGCCTCCCCCACCACCCACCCCCCGCTGGCTTTTTTTTTTTTTAATTGTCCACCAAAGCTGAGTTGCTGAGTGAATCGTTAAGGGAGCGAATTCCAAGAGCGTGAGCTTCTCTTGTTTCCCAGGACAGGTTTGGGCCAAGACAAACCTTGGTGATGCCAACAGCAGTTGCTTAAACAGTGGAGCTCAGAGCTGGCTTCCCGGCCTGGCCTGTGGGGCTCTGTTTGAACTTTCTCCTCTCTCCTTCCACCCAGTGATTAAAGGAACCACAGGGAACTTTCTCCTTATGCCTCTTCCCCTTCCTTCCCTGTGCGCCCCCTTGGAAAGGCTCCGCAAAGTCCCAGTTTCTCAAAGAGCCCAGAGCTGTGGCCTCTTGATTTATGTTCACTTGGCAATGCGAGGTTGCAGTGGCCTGAGAAGCCTGAGTAACTGGAAAAGGGAAACGGAGGAGGGTGGGGCTGATGGGAGGGTCTGATTGTGGCTTGAACTCGGCCCTCCCCACATCAGAACAGAGCCAAGAACTCTGGGACCAGTGGCCAAAAGAAAATCAAACCAAGTGGCTGGAGTGTGAAAAAGAAGTTAAAGTTGTTCAAAGAAATGAACAGTATCTGTCCTCTCTGGAAGCTTGGTTACTCTTTCCTTCCATAGATGTCTCCCCCTGGCCATTTTGGATTTAATGTGTAAACATAGGGAAATAGGGGAAATCTTAATCCCTGGCCTATTAGAGGGGCTCCACAAATGTTATCTGAATTAAGCCCTCTTATAAAAGAAATGAAAGTTGACTCTTTTTGGTTTGGTTCTGTTGTGTGTCTTGCCTGGACCTGTGGTTCATGAGTTCACATCTCTATGAAAGCTTTCACCGCCCCACATGGAAAGTTGTGTCTGTTTCCAGAATTAGATCTTACATGACTTGAGGGCAGGAGCTATTCTTTCCTTCTCTCCCTCCCTTCTTCTCTTCCACAAATATTTACTGAACACCTACTATGTGCCATCATTGTCTCGTCTCCACCTCCATCCTAACGCTTAGCATGCCTGTCCCCTAATAGGTCCTTGGATGGATGGATGGGCAGATGAATGAATGAACAGATGGAGGTTTAGGTGGGACTCCAAGAAGTAAGATAGGGTCTTAGAAGGTTGTACACATGGTTAATATCTCAGGATTGGGATCCCAGGCAGCAAAGAGGTGGGCTGGGACTGGAGCTGGAAATAAGGACCCCTGGTTGCCAGTCCCAACTTGGCCACCATCTTGCTGTGTGTCAGGGAAACAGTTTATTTAAGGCTTTGGGCTGCAGTTGTCTTATCTGTAAAATGAAAGCATCTCAAGACTTCTCTGGTTTTGTTATTCTCCAAAACTCTTTACCCCCAAACCAACGAACTCAGATCCTTCCATAAAAGAGTTATGAGACCACCAGATCCATTCCCAGTTCGTTCATTTCTTGGACTGCCTCTTTTTGGTCTGATTCGGAATTGCCCATGTCTTTTCTTGTTCAAGAATCTACAGCGGCTCCCAAATGCCTGTCACATCCAGTGTACTTTCCTTTTCTTGGCTTCAAAAGACTCACAATCTGTCCACAATCCACAAACCCACCACACTTCTCAGCACTCAGCATGGGAATCTCCCACTACAGCCCCGCTGCTTACTCCCTGACACCGATTAGCCTCTAGGCCTTTACTTATGTCCCCTCCTTTTCCATTTATGACTTCTAAATCTTAGTGATTTCATAAAATTTCTATTAGAGTCAACCAAATTTAAGACGGTTTTGAAGAGATCATTTAAAAACAAGAACTTACTATAGGAAAGAGGAAAATGACCCATATTTCCACACCCAAAGACAAGTTCTGTAGACATCTTGGTTTCTTTCCTTCTAGTATTTTTTTTTTTTTTTTTTTTTTAAATTTCAGCAGGGTTTTAGGGGATGGATCACATCATTTATTTATCAATCACCTATGGCTGGTTGGCTGTAGAGGCTGTTTCTAATCTCTCACTATAGTCTGTGTTATGAGAAATATCCTGTTGTAAAATCTTACACATCTTTAATTATTTCCTTGGGCTAAATTCTTAACAGTAGAATCACTGAGATTAAAGGCTTTTTGATGATTGGCATTGGGGGGAGAGTGCATTGCGTGGGAGTGGGGGAAGAGGAACCAGGTTGAGATCCAAATCCTTCTGTGAGTCCAGAGACCATGTTGAATGAGAAAGTGCCATCCCCATCTTTTCTTTGGGAACTGGCCAGTTAGATAAGCATCCCAGCACCCTTCCTTCCCTACCTACTCATGTTCTGGCCCAACATCAAGCTTCTGAGACATCTAGGAGGTTCTTTGAAGGCACTATGCTAAAGAGAAAACTGCCAAGGTGTCTTCACCTGGAACAGAGGATTCAGAGCTAAGTCCCTCCTGGGTCTCCCCCTCTCCACCACCCTCTCCCCACTTCCCCCCACCCCTCTTCTTGGTGGATGGAACTGTGCACTTGGATGTGTGTGATTGACTGTGGTATTAACAAAATATGTATGACACAATGTTTTTAAGCTTTTTCCAGAGATATTTATATCACACAAATGGCATGTTGGTTTTTTTTCCCCTCTCAACCACCAAGAATGAATAAATCAATTGTCTTAATCAAGCTAATGGAGAGGCCATGGGCTAGATGGGTGAGAGAGGGCTCTTTGCCTGAGCCTATGGCTCCTGTATTGGGGGTAGCGGTGGGGGGTGGGCCCTGGTAAAGTTGCTTCACGTCTCTAGGCCTCTGATTCCTGTCTTCAAGATGGGCATGGTGATATCCAAAAGCTAATGACTTCATGGGATAAAGATCATCTTCTCAGTGTTTGGAATTCCTTGGAAGAGAGTAGCTGCATGAATTTTTAATCCTCTATTTTCAGCTTTTTGGAGCTGCATGTAGGAGCAGAGCTGTAAACACAGAGAACTCGCCACTACAGTCTAGCATGTAAGGCTTTTGTCTCACAGAATCCCATAGAATCTGACCTTAAGAACGACTCAGAGTGTGGGGGAAATGCAGCTTGTTGTGGTGGCTGTTATTACATAAAAATTAATGGCTTGGCAAACACAAGGATCACCCTGTCATGCTGAGGTCATGTTTAAACCAAGTGTGTATATTTCAAGTTCCTAAACCTTCAGCAGCACTGCAGGCAGAATCAGCACAATTCCCACTCAAGACACAGAATCCCAGGTGGGAACTGCCATGGCTCTTAGGGAGGACATTAGTGAGGATGAATTCTGCAAGCAGAATCTCCTAAGCCTCCACATTTCTTATGTAGGAAGCAGGTTTTTCAGGTTCTGATGTATCAAAACCTACCAACTCCACTAAGAAGTTAAGAAAAGAGAAATTCAGAAGGATGCAGGACCCAAACTTGGATCTCATTCATTGTTCATCCATCCCTCCACCAAGTATTTTTGGAGCACCTAGGCTCTTCTCTACCTTGGTCTGTGCTAAGTGCTGAAGGTACAGAGGATGAACAAAGGCAGAATGGTCCCTGCCTGGGGGGAGGTTGTAATCAAGTCAAGAAGATGGATGTTAATCAGTAATCACACAGGAAACGTAAACTCACAACCAAGCTGGGAACTATGAAAGGAAGGCTATGGGTCTTAGATGCATCATCACTGGGGAATCTGATCTAGCTTTGGAGATGAGGGAAGGCAGAAGTCATTGTATATACAAGCCTCCTTTTAAGAGAAAGAGATCTATTTGAGGATTTGAAAGCCCAGAGAAGTAAAAGTGAGGGGGAGAGAAAAGATGGAGCTAGACACACCCACTGGGATGGCTACTAAAAAAAAAAAAAAGGGAAAATAGAAAGGATTTTGTTGTCAAGGATGTGGAAAAATTAGAAGACTTGTGCTCTTCTAGTAAGAATGTAAAATGGTGCAGTCACTGGAAAACAGTCTTGGTGGTTACTCTACAAGCTCGACATTGAATTACCATATGATTCAGCAATTCCACTCCTAAGTATATACCCCAAAGAACTGAAAACAGATGTTTAAACAAAATCTTGTATGCACATATTCACAGAAGGATTATTCACAATAGCCAGAAGTCAGAAACAACTCAAATTGTTCATTAATGAAAAAACAAAAGGTGGGTTGTCCATACCATGGAATATTATTCACCCATCAAAAGAAGTAAAGCTGCTATAACATGGATGGACATTGAAAACATAGTGCTAAGTGAAAGAAGTTATAAAAGGCTACAGACTGTAGGCTTTCACTTATATGAAATTTCCAGAATAGACAAACCCATAGAAATAGAAAGCAAATTGGTAGCTGCCAGGGGCTGAAGGAGGGTGGAATGAGAAGTGACCTCTAAACAGGTAAGGGGTTTCTGTTTGGGTGATGAAAAGCTCAGGACTAGATAGTAGTGATGGTTGCACAACAGTGAGAATCTACGTAATGTCCCTGAGTTACACACACTAAAATCATTAAAATGGTAAACTTTATGTTACATGTATTTTGTAGTAAAGATGATGATAATAATAGTATGAACAGTAAAAGATGGAGCTAGCGAGGTAGACTGAGCCAGCTGGTGAAAGATCTGGGTGGTGTTGTCATGTTCAGAACAATGAACAGATCATCCTGACGGCTGGTGGAAAATGGATGTGAGTGGGCAGCAGTATTAGGATGGGGACGGGAGAGGAGGTAGAAACCATGGTGCAGGAGCAAGATGGCCTGGACCAAGGGGCACAGTGGTGGTAGAAAGAAAGGGGCAGATCTAAACAATACATAGCAGGTTAAAGCAAGAGGGTTTGGTCATTCCACACAGACTCAACTCTACTCCCTCATTATCTCTTTACGCACTCATTCATGGGGCTTGAAGGAAGAAAGCATGGAAGAAAAGACCCTTGGTTTCAGTTTTTTATTCTTTGTGCTGCCAGATCTTAAGCAAATAACTTCGTTTCTTTGAGCCTCCATTTCTTCCCCTGTAAAATTGGGACCCTAAGACCTCTTTCATAAATTCTTATGTGCAGATGGGAAGAAATACGCGTATTGAGACAACAGCACCTGCCCTAACTTTCTTCCCGGGATTCTTGGGAGACCTAGGGAAGCTGTTAATCTTTCCGACACCACACAGATCACCAAGGGGAGGCAGCCCACATCGCTGGGGCTGATGTCACAGCTTTCAGAAGGCAGGTCTCTTGAACAGAGTCTCCAAAAGCGGCGGCTTTATAAGAATCTCCAAAGTAACAGATTACAGTTGTTAAAGCTAGGATAAAAAGAGAGTGCACTCTAGGAAGCACTGGGAGATGGGAAGCAATTGCCCATTATGTTACTGTCTTTCTCTGTGCTCACCCCGCCCCCGGCTAAGCCCCACCCAGACCCCGCCCCCGATTTTAGCGCGGGTCACGCCCCCTTAACTCCCAGCTCCCAGGGTAGGAGGCTCACCTGCGCTAAGCCATTGGTACCCGAGAGGGGATGAGAGGGCATTTGGTGGGTGAGGATCGGAGTGTTAGAAATAAGCGGGGTGAGAACTGGGGAGACGAATCCATCCCTGTCTCTGCTCTTCACTCACTCCCTTGTTGAAGGCTTTGGCTCTTGCATATTGTAAGTACTTATTTAATGCGTGCGCTGGCTCGAGAGCTCATCATTTGTCTTGCTGTCCTTCATATGCCAATGGGCTTCCACCTCGTGTCTGTCTGGGTTGAAGCTTCTGGAGAGGACGGTGCTTCCCAGCAGCTCCTTTTCGACCCCAGCCCCCGGGCCAAGGGCAGAGAGAGGCTGGGGCTGGGGAGGGATTAGGGGTGGGGGACGAGAGGGGACAAGTGAGAGCCCCACTTGACAGGCTTCTGGAACCAGAGCCAGTGCCAACTTGGATTCTGTTCTTTCCCTCAATAAAAGGAACTTTTCATTTGTGTGGGTTTTTCTTCCCAGACACCCTTTACATTTTTTAAATTTAAAGATACTGGTTCCTATTCATCTGATTGGAGGCATCACAGAGCAAAAGAGAAGCTGAGTCCCGCACACACTAGCGCGCGCGCGCACACACACACACACAACCTCCTCCCGAGGTTTTCCCGAACGTACCTACTCCGGTTACAGCTAGACGCGGCCCCTCCCCCACCTTGCCTTTCCCCTACCCCTCTTCAGTCTTGGGAGGAGCATTCTCGCTGTTTCTTCCCAAGTCCCCGAGGGGGATCTCCTGTGTTGGAGTGGGATGGGGTAGGGGTGGAGGGGTGGGGGCGGCGGGAGGGTCACGTAACGAAGACCAGAAAGAACAAATTAGATAATCAGAAGAATTATAGTAATTGCTTTCACTTTCCCCGAGCCCGCTCGGCGGATTCTCTGCTCCCGCCCCTTCCCGGGCTTTCTGTCCGTCGGGAATACTCGGTCTTTCCGACCCTCTCCCCTCCCCCAGGCTCCTCCTCTCCTCTGCCCTCGCTCGCGCGTTCCCTCTCTTCCTCCGTTTTCTGGTGTGCTGGAACGTTCAGCGGAATATGATGAATGATCACCTGTCACGGCTTGTTTATTATAATGCAGGCAATCAATTACACATCCCCAACGCTGGCCGGCCCGCAGGAAATTTATATGCTCAGCACAAACCAATGTGAAAATGGAATCTCATTTGCCAAATGTCTTTCTCCCCGTACAGCACGATGATTACAGTCTGTGTTTGTTTCAACAGTCGTGTACAACTGACAGTGCCATCATTTACTGCCTGGCTCGGGTCACGTTTCTCTAAGGGCTTATTTATTGCGTTAGGAAGGCCAGCACAGGAAAAGAACAAGGGGGTCTGTCAGAGATGCCACCGTGTTAAAAAGTGGGCGGGTTGGGCCGCATTCCTGGGCAGACTATATCCTCAGCCCCTGGGCCCTGCCTCCCCAGGCCACCTCCTCGGGCATCCTATTGCCAGCACTCCTAGGCTCCCAGAGGGAGGCAGCTCTGGGTATCAGAAGCTCCACAGGTCCTAGGATCAGATGGACCACAGAATAAACTGTGGTTCTCCTACTATCCAGTTGTGTGTGGTCAGAGTTTCAACCTCCCTATCTGGAAAATGGGAGTTATAATCCACTCCTCGCAGGAATGTTGTGATGTCTGGGATATCAGAGGTGTCGCTACTTGTTGGTTCTGGTGACTTCAGATCATGCTCTGGCCAGACTAAAACCCACCCACGCATGGGAGGCAGAGGAGAGGTCCCTTTTGTGAGTTGTAATTCTTGCTGTGTTATCATCTTCCTCCATCTCTACTTTCTGAGACTCACCTGTCTCAAGACCATCTGTTCTCTTTCCCGCTAGAATTTTGCACTTATGTTTCCTCTGCTTTGGCAGATAGTGTGACTCTGGGAAAGTAAGATGACCACTTTGCTCTGCTTCCGCTTCTGTCGTTGTAAAAATAGGTGTAGCATTCCTGGCCTTTTGAGCTGTGTGACCTCAGGAAGGCCAATCCCTTTATCTCTCCGGGTCTTGAATTCCTCCCATGGAGAGAATAACTCCTAAACAGCAGCCCAGTCTTGCTAGCAGGATTCAGAGTGTCCATAGTGTAAAAAGAGCCATGTAAACTGAAAAGTGCCACTGTGGCCGCTGCCTGGCCTCTTTCTGTCATGAGTTCTGGTTGGTCTTTGGGATTTTGCTGCACCAGACATTGATTCAAATCCGTGGCCCCTACAGCACTTGGCATAAGGTGGGAGATCAGTAAAAGAGGAGCAAGGAGATTCTTGTGTGTGATTTGACTGCTCTCTTTTATTGTATATTTCTTTATAATTTTACATAGATATTTGTTTAATGACTGCCCTGCTGGGATGAAAACTTTTAGAGGAAAGGCACCAGGTTGACTTTGGTCATCTTTGTGCCCCCCAGCATATAGACTTGACTTGGCACACCCTAAAGAAATCAGTAAATATCTGTGGCTTTAATGGACGAGTGAATGAGTGGCTACCTGAATAAATTCATGACGAGGGCAACCTCTGTGGTACAGAGGGTGGGCCCGGGTGAACGGATATTTACAGGTATCTTTACCATCCCTGATCCTCACAGAATCACCTGTGTCACACGTGTCCAGCCTTGTCTGGGTGCCCAGGGTCATGCCTCCTACGTGTTGTTGTTTAGTCGCTCAGTTGTGTCCGACTCTTTTGCGACCCCATCAACTATAGCCCACCAGGCTCCTCTGTCCATGGGATTTCCCAGGCAAGAATACTTGAGTGGGCTGCCATTTCCTTCTCCAGGGGATATTCCCCATCCAGGGATTGAACCCGCGTCTCCTGCATTGGCCGGCAGGAGCCACTCGTAAGCCACCTGGGAAACCCCGCACACAATACGTGTACTCATTGCCAACTGGTGAGAGATCATAGACGTGTCTGCCTGGCTACTCCTACCCAGCCCTCAGACCAACATTCCCTGGATAAACTCCCTGACTATCGCTCTCCACCCCGTGTCGCCATAAAATCATGACCCTACTTTATGGTATTCAGGTCCCCCACACGCCCAGCACAGTGCCTGTCAAAAACAGATGTTTTCAATCAATAAAGATGATCTTTTCTAAGCATCGATGTATGGAATACTACTTAGAATTCCATTAAAACATGCTGGGTTAGGTAAAAAAAAAAAAAGAAATGATTCAAGTTCATATTCAAAAAGCAAAAAATTAACAGCTGCAGTGTATATTTTAGTCAAGTGCTTTGGATTTATGGAAGGGGTTTCTTTCTATAAATATAATTATTAGTCGTCACGAGTATACTAATAATGGCGGGGGGGGGCGCACAAAACCGAGCCTCCACAGCAGGCTGGGCTGTGCAGCGCCGGGTATTCCCTCTGCTGACGTGCTTCACTAGTTGACTAACAGACCTTATTCCCTGGCCGAGCCGATCAAATCCTGCCGACGCCAGCTTCCTGACGTGGAGAGGAGCAGGAGCAAGCGCTGTGGGGCCCTGGGGGAAAAGCAGCCTGTGCTTGTTGCTGCTTTGACTGTTGAGGCTCCGAGAGGGGCTGGCAAACAATGGGAAGTGAAACATTTGAGTGGTTGCACAAAATTCCGTGGGAAATCCCCCCTGGTGGTGTTTATGTGCGCCAGCAGCGACAAGGGGAGCTCGGGGCTTTCGACTTCAAGGGTTCCTGGGCAGACCACAATAGCGTGCTGAGATGGCAGTCCCCAGAAACAGCTCTTCTGGGGCTGCACAAGCCTGACCCTGGTCTGTCCAGCTAAAGTTTGGCCACATGCGTGGAGCTTGTCAAGTGCTCATCCGCGGTTTCAGAATGCGGGCCTCCCCACTTCCTTCTCTAAGACAAATCCCTCTCAACTCTTCCTCTAGATTTTCCCTGGCCTCAAGAGCCTGGGGGGAAGGAGGGAAGTGGGGAAGGGGGTGAGTTATATGATTGGTAGGGTTTCCCTTGGGTTCAGCCCCACCTGCATAATTGTGGGAACCTTAGTCCCCTGCAGACCCCTTCCCCACCATCTAATTGAAAAAAGTCCAAAATTGAGGCGTTATATACAATCCCCTGGCATTTTCCCATTAATATCTGGCCTCCTGCTTTCTCCTTTCCTGCTTATAATGGACATTTATTTGTCTGCTGCTTCTCCTCTCGACCCTCGTTTAGAGAATAAAGCAAACTGATAGTAGCCAACTTTTGTTTTGCTTTCCTGAGAACTAGTGAATATTCAACATCCTTAACCACTCTTGCTGATGTCTTGTTGCTACTGCTGTAATGGCATACATGTGTTTATAGATCTGCTTAGGGGTGTGGTGGAAGTGGGGCTTCCCTGGTGGCTCAGACAGTAAAGAATCCGCCTGAAATGCGGGAGACCTGGGTTTGATCCCTGGGTGGAGAAGATCCCCTGGAGAAGGGAATGGCTACCTACTCCAATCTTCTTGCCTGGAGAATCCCATGGACAGAGGATCCTGGCAGACTACAGCCCATGGGGTCGCAAAGAGTTGGACAGGAATGAGCAACTTTCACTTCACAGGGGTGAGGTGTATGGATTTTTAGAGACACTTAGTAGATGAGAAAACTGAAACTTAAGGAGGATTAAAAACTTGCCCATTGTATTAGTCAGGAGGTTTCAGTTGCAAAATGACAAACTCCTAACTTGAATGGACTTAAGCCAGATCAAAAGTATATTGGAATTTTTAACTGAGAAGTAAGGGCCGTGTGAGTTTCAGGCATGGCAGGACCCAGGCTCTCCTTGAAGTCTTCAGGAATTTGCCTCTCCTGACCTCTTTGGCCCTGCTTTTCCCTGTTTTGATTTCATTTTGAGATTGGCTCTCTCCCTCTGTTTTACAGAGCCCGATGGAGGCTTTCTCCTGGTTGCCTCCTGGAAAAGTCCCAGGATCGGGTCTGGTGGGTTCTGATAGGTTCAGCTGCCGAATGCTAAGCCAAATGACCAGGGCAAAGGGGCTAGAATGATCTGGTTACCTGGGTCTCAATTACATGCTCGCTGCTAAAGCCTGGCCAAGTCACAGGGACAGAGTAAGGGTGAGTGGTTCCCCCGGGGAACACCAGGGTGCTCTTACCAGAAGGAGAGATGGATGCTGGGTGGGCAGAAAACCATGGTGTCCTGTACTCCCACATCACACTGCCAGGTGCACAGGGCAGGCAGGCCTGCACACAGATCCATGCTCCTCCATGCTGCTGGAGACCACCTTGGGAACCCCCTCACCCTCTATCCAGCCCTGGGACTCTAGGCCTACTTCTACCCCAGGAATTCATTCCAGTTTTAAAAATGTGCACCTTGGGTGCTGCTGGAGGGAGGAAGACAGTGGAGGGGAGCCAGGAGGACTGCTGGCTAGAACTATAGGACCCCTGCCCCTCTCTTAGCTATGTAACAATTCTTGTGTCCATTTGTACATTTCATTCCCTTGAACACTTTTATTTAAACAAACAGCTCCTCATAGTTTCAAAGCTTGAAAATCAGTGATTTTTTTGCAACCTTTGCCCGCTCACTCATTCATAAATGAGTACCAATAATAGCCAGAAAGAGGCAGGAGCCTAGCCAAGGCCACGAAGGCAGCAGCAAAGTGCAGGGTCTGAGAAATCACACCTCAGAGTTCCCGTGTCCTGCCCTTCCCACTTGCAGCCTTGCGGGTTGACTAGATGTCTGTGGACAGAGACCATCACATGCACTGCTGCTACACCTCACTGACTGGTTAGCCAAGGAGGCAGAATGGAGCGGCTTCCCAGAGCAGAGCAAGAGAGAGAGGGGAACTCTGTGTGGCTTTTTCTCTGGTCTCTAGGTACAGGCAGCCACAAGGGACTCCTTCTGTAGGTAAAATCCTGCCAGCATGGAGAAAACCAGCCAGATTTCACTACTCCTGCCTTGTCCTGGGAGCTTACGTCACTGTCCCAGAAGAACTTACATGAGTGAGCCATGCGCTTCTGTTTAAGATGTTTACAAACAACTTCTCTGCCCTGCCCTCTGTGTCTGGAAAGCTGGTCTCTGGGCTCCAGCCTTGCCATGTATTTCAGACCCACCACTCTGCAGCACTGGTCACTGCTTATCATCGTAGCTAACCTTTTTCGAGTGCTTACAGTCTTCTCGAAAGTGTGTGCTAAGTGCTTGATGGGTATCGTTTCATCAGATCCTCCCAAGAACCCCACTGAATCCTCCCAAGACCCCATCGAATCCTCCCAAGACCCCCATCGAATCCTCCCAAGACCCCCTCCGTCTCCTCACCTGTAAAATAGGTGCTGTTATTATCCTCATTTTACAGGTGAGGAGACGAAGGTGCAGAGAGATAAATTTGTTTCTTCGGGGTTCTCAGCCAGCTTCAAGTTAAAGCCATCAGAACCAAGAGCATGAGCTCATGTACATGAGGTGCATGATGAACGCGTGGACAAGGAAGAAGTAGTTGGAGCCGCACCTATATGCAGACAGAAATTTCTCCGCTTCCGTTTCCTTTCTCTCCTACGCTCTCTTGCCTGGCGTCTCCAGCAAACACACCCAGGGGGTTCCAGAGAGAGAAGGCTCCCAAAGGGCCAGCAGAACATGGGTAGGTCAGATAAGGAGAGGCACGTGGGCTCGTTACTTAGACTACCTTGCAGCCGCTTATTGAATTAGTGTGATTCTTAACATCTTTCAGCTTGGATCTCCTCCAGGCCAGCCAGCTGGTACATTCAGTACGACTCAGCTCGCCTTAACTCAATTAACAAAGCCAGACTGAGCTGAACTCAACAAGTATTTCTGAAGCACTGAGCTGGCTGCAGGGGGAGAAAAAACAAAGGAGGGCAAGACACAAGACTGCCAGACTCGACCCTGATGGAGATGCCTTAAACTTCTAGCAGATAACACGGTGCCATATTTTCTAAGTACCACCTTTGCACTTCCGATGTGCTATGAGTTACCTCATAGTTTTCTTTAAATTAACTTTTAAGAAAATTAATTTCCTTCTTTAAACTTAAATAAGTAATTTTTTTTAATTATCAAAGTGAAATTGACAGAACATAAAAACAACTATTTAAAAGTGAACAATTCAAGATCATTTAGTACATTCCCAGAGTTGTGTAACCACTACCTCCGTCTAGTTCCAAAACATTTCCATCACTCCAACATAAAAACCCTGCACCCATGAAGCAGTTTCTTCTTGTATCCACCTCCTCTTAACCCCTCACAACCATTAATTTGCTTTCTGTCCCTGTGGATTTGCCAGTTCTGGGTACTTCATATAAACAGAATCATACAATATGTGATCTTTTGTGTCTGGTTCCTTTCACTCAGCATCATGTCTTTGAGGTTCATCTATGTTGTAGCCTGCGTCAGTTTGTCATTCCTTTTTATCGCTGAGTAATATTCTGTGGTCTGCACCTATCACATCTTGTCTATTCATTCATCTGTTGATGGATATTTGAGCTGTTGCTACCTTTAGGCTATTGTGAATAGTGCTGCTAAATAAGTTTACCTCATTCATTCATTTAGATATAATTGGCATATAACACTGTAAAAACATGAAACGCTTCACGTATTTGCATGTCATCCTTTCTCAGGGGCTGTTTAATCTTCTCTGTATGTTCCAATTTTGGGATATGTGGTACCAAAGTGAACGCTGAATGTTTATTTTAAAAGGAAAATTTAAATAGAATAGATATGTAACTATGATAAGTAAAAATGTTACCTATGTGGCACATAAAATCACCCCCATGTACTCTTTGATGTAGTAGTAAAAAACTGGACCTCTGGATGTGGTCAGCCTTGATTCTGAATCCGGATTTCACCACCTGCAGGGACCCTGGCCAATGTCCTGTCTTCCTCCAGCCCCCTGAATAGCACATGGGTTAGCGGCATGGACTCCTGCACAGTCAAAACAATCCCAGTGTAACTCTCTAGGTGGCCCTCATATCTGGAGTTCCACATGGAGGATTCAACCGGCCACAGGTCATATAGGACCATAGTATTTACTGAAAAAAATCTGCATGTAAGTGGATCCGTGTTGTTCAAGGGTCAATGGGACTTGTAATTGCTTCCTCCTGAAGCTGTTGTGAGAATTAAAATCATGTAAGGTGCTCAGTGCTGTCAGGCACGTAGTCAGTGCTCAGTATATGAAAGCTTGTAGGTAGGATCACAGGTTCTAAACAGGCGCACTAACAGGACTGGTAGCTAACAAAGCAAGTTATGTGCCATGTGCCAGGAACTTGGGAAACGCTTTGCATGTGGATTAATTCATGTAATCCCCACAAATTATTATTACCCCCGTATTGTAGGTCAGAAGACAGACGGAGAGAGGTGAACCCAGGAGCTGAAGGCCACACAGCAGAGACCTGAGCTCTGGGAAGGTTAAATGACAATATGAGAAGTAACCCCAAGTCCACTGGAATGTCAGGCTGTCCCTGGGCCAGATAATTAATTGCAAAAGGGCTGCCTGGCCCTTGAGGTCCCTGGCCTGGCAACTTGTTGCAGACCCTGCCTGGAGGTGCCTCCCAGCTGTGTGTTTTTATCGAGTCACTCTTTCTTGGCTCTGCCAAGAAGAGGCTCCTCACATCTTTTCTAGTTGACTTGTCTTTTGTAGTTAATGGGATTCACCTGCCCTCCCTGTACTTCATCATCCCTCAGGGTCCCTAAAACTGCCCCTTTGCTCTGCAGTCTCCCCTCTTCCCACGCTTTGAGAAATGCCATGCTGTATAAAATACTATAAAATGCAAAATACATTCACAACTCTTCTGTGTGCATAGCAATAGAAGACGAGTTTGAGGGTAAATATACCAACTCCAGAGCGATTTTGTGATTTATTCAGAAAATTGGCTTCCAGATGACTGTGGACAAGACCCAACTTGGCTGGAAAACTGTGATCCGTCAGCAGAGCCACACGGACAGCTGAGCTGGCCAAATTTTATTCTGAGAAAGGATAACTCTCATAGTGAAAGGCAAGAACTTTTAAGAAAAAATTACACTGCAGTCTGGTCCTACAATGTATGCAGTTAGGTTCTGTACATTCATTCAACTATGGGACTATGCAGAATAGTAATAACAACAATAGCATGATAACAAGAGAAAAAATAGACTAAAATACATGTAAGTGCTAAGGCAAGGGTTCACCTGCCTTTCCTCTCTGGTTTGCATGCAGTATCAGCCCCGAGCACCTCTCAGTCCTCAGCATGAGTCCAGCACGTAAATATCTGCTGTTTTCGTGTAAGACAGCCTCTAAAATTTGGCCAGCTTCATCTGGTGCTCAGCTGAGCAATCAACAACCTTCTCCAAAGTCGGAGAAACCCAGCTGTGTTGGGCTGATGGCGAGAAATCACAACCGCCTCCAGTGGAACATCTCTCCAAGGGCTTTCAAGGTTAATTTCTGATCATGGTCTGAATTCGATTAGCTGGAGAGCTGTACCATCACCTCAGATGTGACTCTGCCGTATTCTCAAAGATGAACAGAAACTGGTTTCGGCTGTATTGTCAAGGCAACTATTTTCTGAAAGCCAGGACCAAACCTACAACAGGGTTCAGTAGGGGCCATCAAAGTGATAAGATTTAAAGAAAGTCAATCAGCATCACTCCATGCCCCGTTTCCCATTCTCTCCCCACCCAATACTAAAAAAGCCTAGAGGGGAAAACAACAACAAAAAAAAAACTTAAAATCTGATGGTGTTACCTAATTGGGAAAACTCTTTCATCCTCAGTAGTCTAGTAAGTTTATCAGTTTACCTACTTAGTCACCAGCTGCTAAAAGTCAGAGGGTACAGAGATCCCCAGCAGCCTGGGGAGCACAGAGCCAGTTCTCACTCTCTCACAGCTTTGTCCCTATGTAAAAACTCCCACTGCGCACAGAATGACATCCAAACTCAAGCACCTTCATCTGCTGGGCCCTACCCACCTCATAAACTAAGCTCCTAGGGCAGGGTCTGGCTCTCACTTATCTGCAGGTCTGCCTAGCACCAAGCACCTCGCACCTAGCATTGCTAGTAAAGTAATGCTCAAAATTCTCCAAGCCAGGCTTCAGCAATACGTGAACCGCGAACTTCCAGATGTTCAAGCTGGTTTTAGAAAAGGCAGAGGAAGCAGAGATCAAATTGCCAATATCCGCTGGATCATCGAAAAAGCAAGAGAGTTCCAGAAAAACATCTATTTCTGCTTTATTGACTATGCCAAAGCCTTTGACTGTGTGGATCACAATAAACTGTGGAAAATTCTGAAAGAGATGGGAATACCAGACCATCTGACCTTTCTCTTGAGAAACCTGTATGCAGGTCAGGAAGCAACAGTTAGAACTGAACATGGAACAACAGACTGGTTCCAAATAGGAAAAGGAGTACGTCAAGGCTGTATACTGTCACCCTGCTTATTTAACTTATATGCAGAGTACATCATGAGAAACGCTGGGCTGGAAGAAACACAAGCTGGAATCAAGATTGCCGGGAGAAATATCAATAACTTCAGATATGCAGATGACACCACCCTTATGGAAGAAAGTGAAGAAGAACTAAAGAGCCTCTTGATGAAGGTGAAAGAGGAGAGTGAAAAAGTTGGCTTAAAGCTCAACGTTCAGAAAACTAAGATCATGGCATCTGGTCCCATCACTTCATGGGAAATAGATGGGGAAACAGTGGAAACGCGTCAGACTTTATTTTTGGGGCTCCAAAATCACTGCTGATGGTGATTGCAGCCATGAAATTAAAAGACGCTTACTCCTTGGAAGGAAGGTTATGGCCAACCCAGATAGCATATTTAAAAGCAGAGACATTACTTTGCCAACAAAGGTCCGTCTAGTCAAGGCTATGGTTTTTCCAGTGGTCATGTATGGATGTGAGAGTTGGATGGTGAAGAAAGCTGCGTGCCGAAGAATTGATGCTTTTGAACTGTGGTGTTGAAGACTCTTGAGTCCCTTGGACTACAACGAGATCCAACCAGTCCATCCTAAAGGAGATCAGTCCTGGGTGTTCACTGGAAGGACTGATGTTGAAGCTGAAACTCCAATACTTTGGCCACCTCATGCGAAGAGTTGACTCATTGGAAAAGACCCTAATGCTGGGTAGGATTGGGGGCAGGAGGAGAAGGGGACGACAGAGGATGAGATGGTTGGATGGCATCACTGACTCGATGGACATGGGTTTGGGTAAACTCTGGGAGTTGGTGATGGACAGAGAGGCCTGGCGTTCTGCAATTCATGGGGTTGCAAAGAGTTGGGCACGACTGAGTGACTGGACTGAACTGAACTGAACTAGCACCGAGTGTGCAGAGTTTGGCAGATAAGCCAGAGCACGAAGAATACATGTCAAAGAAGTAAAAAAAAAAAAAAAAAGTAACCTGTTTAGAGGTTGCCCTGGTGGTCCAGTGGTTAAGAATCCGCCTGCCAATGCATGAAACACAGGTTCAATCCCTGGTCCGAGAAGATCCCATACGCCATAGGGCAACTAAACCCATGGGCCACAACTACTGAGCCCGTGCTCTAGATCTGTGCTCTGCAACAAGAGAAGCTACTGCAATGAGAAGCCTGTGCACTGCAACTAGAGAGTAGCCCTTGCTCACCACAACTAGAGAAAGCCCGATGCAGCAACAAAGACCCAGAGCAGCTAAAATAAATAAATAAATAATCTTTTAAAAAAAGTAACGCAGGTAAAGTGCAAATCTCAGCACTAAGTCATATCAAAGAAAAAAAATTTTTTTTTTTAAGATAACTAGAGAGCAATTTAAATCTTTACCAAAAATTTCAGGAAACATCCAAAAAAATCTGATTTATAATGTAAAGCAAAACTTTGGAACTTTGGTATTTCCCCGTAATGGCAGCTGGCCCCAGAGTCACTCTCGAATCCTCCCCAACTCTCCTTCAGCTCTAACTTTTCATTTCCTCTCCCATCTCCCTTTCCAAATATAGCATCTGCTCTTTTCTAGAAGTACAGGGCAGCTGGTTAAAAGCATGAGTGCTGGGGCTCACCTTGCTGATTACAAACACAGTTTTGTCACTCTGATTTGGGCGGGAACCTGGCATGTAAGTGCAAATGCAACATGTTATTTAAATCCTATTGACTTCCCCATTCTTTTTTTTTTTCAACTTGGCCCGCTTTTCCATTCATGCAACAAGAAATGTATGAGTTTTCTAGGGCTGCCAAAACAAACTGCCATAAACTTCATGGCTTAAAACAATAAGAATTGACTCTCTCACGGTTCTGTAGGCCAGAAGTCCAAAATCGAGGTGGCAGTAAGGCTGTGCTCCCTCCAGAGGCTCCAGGGGAGACTTTTGTTCCTTGTCTCTTTTAGCTCCTGGTGGCTGTTAGCATTTCTGGGCTTGCGCCCTCACAGCTTCACTTCCTGCCCCTGTCTTCACATGGCCTGCCCCTGTGGATCTCTCCTCTGTGTGTCTCGTGGGAATGCTTGTCATTGGATGTAGGGCCCACCCAGATGAATCCAGGATGGTCTCATTTCAAATTCCTTAATTTAATTACATCTGCAAAGATGCTTTTTCTAAATAAGGTCACATTCACAGGTTCTGCGGGGTCAGAATACGGACATACCTTTCGCAGGGGGCCAAGATGATACTACAAGATGATACTGGGTCCTTCCTCTTGTGGGTTTTGGGTGGGGGGAGACAAGGCTGCACACTCCTGTAATTCTTTTTTTTTAAATCTTTTTATTCTCATTATGATAAATAAGTCAGTAGCCAGCATCAGGTACTGGGGAATAAGGAAGGAAAGAGGTAGATGACAGGAAGGCACTGTCAGCTTTTCCTTTTCACTGATGTTCATCAACTCCTTAAATGATGCAGGTCTGCAGCCATTGCACACCTGATTGCAAGAGCTGCTGCATCCTGGGAGGTGAAGTGGGTGCAGGAAGCAGAGAGTTTCAGCCACAAGGTCCGACCCTCAGACAGATACATCCTGTCAAAGGCCTAGGGACAGAGCATCTCAGCTTTCCCACCGGGGGTCGTGAGCTGCCTGCATCGCTGGCTGGGGCCAGGGGACAGTTCACATTAGTTATTTATTGATATCCTGTGTTAAGGTTCTGCCTCGGCTGCACTGAAGGGATCCAACAGGCAGTGGCTTCATGCGACTCACACTGCAATCAGCCAGCTTCTTGGTGCAATGTGTTTATCTACCCAGAACTATTTTTGGTGTGTGTTCATAGACAGCACACACTAAAGTATTTGGTATTTGAGATGCAAGCGTTAAAGATGATTAAAGTTAGCTGATAATGAGCATGCCTAGAATAGACAGATTCTGTGTGTGTGTGCGTGTATACTCCATGTGTGTGCTCTGTTGTGTGTCTGCAAAGCAGATGTCTACAAGCCTGCCCTTACGTGACCTCACCAGTGTCCTGGATCAGCTAAGATGTCCATGGATGGAAGATGGAAATGGACGGGAACGGGCCTGTCTCAAAATACTGCAGATACCCCAACCTCTCCCAACTCTATTCTGCCCATCCTTCAAAGCCCAGCCCATTCTGCCTTATCAAAGAGCCTTGCTTGGCCACTCTCTGAACTCCTAGACCACAGATAACTAACAGGCTTCATCTCCAGGACCAGCCTGGATGAAACGGGCAGGGAACACCCAGAGCAGTATGTTGAGTGGGATGCTGAGAGCATTCAGGCCACAGCAACAGCATAAAGCCTTTGTATGTCCCTGCTGTCTAGCCCAGGATCTAGATGTAGTAGGCACTTAATCAATACTTGTGCAGTAATTAATTTTCATTGTTTGGACTCTGAAATTAGGTCAGAAGAAAGGTCTCTCTCTTAAGTGCAATTCCCTGAGGACTTCTGAGAGTAAACTTGGATGACCACTAGAGGGTTGGGTGCCTGGGCATATCCTTTTTTTTTTTTAATTTTTATTTTATATTGGAGTATAGCTGATCTACAATGTTGTGTTAGTTTCAGGTGTACAACAAAGTAACTCAGCTACACTTGTATATGTATCTAATCTTTTTCAGATTCTTTTCCCATAGAGGTTGTCACAGAACACTGAGTAGCTCCCTGTGCTATCCAGTAGATCTTTGGTGATTATCTACTTTATATATAGAAGTATGTATATACCAGTTCCAAACTCCTAACCTTCCCCCACATTCTGCCTATCTCGTAGACCAAATCCTACATGTGTACTGGGGTGTCCCCCTCTAAGAAGATGGCCCTGTAATTGTTCAGTGAGATAATAACACCAGGCTCATCTGTCAAGCCCATCTCTAATTGTTTGGTTTTCCTAATGGAATGTAGTGTCCTCAAGAAAAAGAGAAGCACCATAATGTGAGGTTTCATGTAGGCTGGTTTCTAGCTGTGAGCTGTGGACCTGAAATTATAGTTAAATCAATGAAGAGGCACTAAGCTATCGCCTCGGAATCTGGGTGTCGGTAAAACCCAAGTATTGACAGCCCTCCGTGGATGTGTTGCAGGCCAGCTCTTCCAGCCTTGATTGGGGTGCGCGCTCTCTCTCTCTCTCTCTCTCTCTCTGGACAGGAGCAGCCGAAGAGAAATGGAAGTATGAGGCTAGCTGATTGTTTTCACAGTCTGCATGACAGACCGCCCCCCTAACAAGACTCCAGGTCAAGTGCTCTTCACTCTGCGGATCTAGTGGGGAGAAATTAGCTCTCAGTAGTATTCCCAATTATGGAGAGAAGCGATTCCTCCCTGCCCTGGCTGTAATGGGTCTGGCAGTGGACCAAGAGGCAGGAAGCCTGTCTTCTTCATTAGCCTCTTTCTCCATCTTGCGGTGTGACCTTGGCAGGTGACTTAACCTCTCAACTTCTTCACTGCCTCATCTGTAACGTTCTACCTTTTATCACTTTCGTAGTCCTGGTTCTAGGATAAATGAGACAAGCCTCTAAAAGCCATATTTTAGTCTCTGAGAAATACTGGAGCCAGGTAAATGCTAAGAATAGCCATTTCGTTTGTTTTTACCGTGTGTGTTACTAACTTGTGGGATTTTAATAATGGCAAAAAATGAATGGATTTATGTAATTGTTTTGTTTTGTCCTAGGTGCCTTGAGGCATTTCTGGGGAACTGTGTTATTGCTCACCTCTTTTACGGAGTGGATGTTGTTGTGCCCATTCCTTAGCAAACGAAGGGAGCTGGCTTTGAAGTGAGCCACATGGATGGGCTGGAAGTAATTCCTACTCCTAATGTAGTGTGGGGTTTCCCTGCTGACCCACAGGCTCCTAGCACACACTCACGGATACTGGCTCAGCCAATTATTCAGCCATATCCCCACTCTCCCTCCACCAGCTATGCTGACTTTCTTTTACTTCATTACAAGCACCAAATGCTTTCCAACCTCAAACTATGCACACCTGTTCTTTGTGGTGGGCTGCCCTTTCTGACCATGTTTCCTCTGGCCAATCCCGACCCACCCTTCTGGACTCAGCTTCGATGTCACCTTTGCAATGAAGTCTTCCATGACCCCCCATTCTCTGCTCTCACAGGCAATATGTCTGTCCTTTACGGAACTTATCACACTTGTATCTAAATAACTGTTGGTTTAATGTCTGTCTTCCCCACTAATGATGAGTTCCATGAGGGCAAAGAACTACTTGTCTTATTCATTACTGTGGCACCAGAACTGAGAAAGCACTCAATAAAAATCTGTGGAGAGAGAAGATGGATGGATAATGGATAGATAGATGGATGAAAGGATGGAGGGATGGATGAATAATATATAAATAGGTGGATAGATGGATAGATGGAGAAATAAATGAATGTATGTATAGATGGATGAATAAATGGGTAGATGGATGGATAGATGGATGGATGGATAGATGGATGGATATAGAGTGTTTATATGAGAGTGATCCAAATCGTTGGTATTCATCATCAAAAGAAAGCTTTAAGTTCCAAATATTCACAGAAGCCTATGGATGCAGACCTAGGATACATGTCAACAGGGACACAGAGACTCTGGGTAGAATCCTTCTTTGATGATGCCTGCTAATCCTTGACATTCCTTGGCTTGCAGCTACATTACTTCAATTTCTGCCTCCATGGTCACAGGGCATTCTCTCACCAGGCAGAGGAACCAGATCAAATTGCCAACATTCATTGGATCACAGAGAAAGCAAAGGAATTCCAAGAAAAAAACCTACTTCTGCTTCATTGTCTATGCTAAAGCCTTTGACTGTGTGAATCACAATGAACTGTGGGAAATTCTTAAAAAGATGGGAATACCAGACCACTTCACCTGTCTCCTGTATGCAGGTCAAGAAGCAACAGTTAGTACTGCACATGGAACAACAGACTGGATCCAAATCGAGAAAGGAGTACATCAAGCTTGTATATTGTCACCCTGCTTATTTAATGTATATACAGAGTACATCATGTGAAATGCTGGACTGGATGAATCACAAGCTGGAATCCAGATTGCTGGGAGAAATATCAACAACCTCAGATATGCAGATGAGACCACTCTAATGGAAGAAAGTGAGGAGGAACTAAAGAGCTTCTTGATGAGGGTGAAAGAGGAGAGTGAAAAAACTGTCTTAAAACTCAACATTCAAAAAACTAAGATCATGGCATCCAGTCCCATCACTTCATGGCAAATAGAAGGGGGAAATGTGGAAACAGAGACAGATTTTATTTTCTTGGACTCCAAAATCACTGTGGACAGTGACTTCAACCATGAAATTAAAAGATGCTTGCTCCTTGGAAGGAAAGCAATGACAGACCTAGACACTGTATTAAAAAGCAGAAACATCACTTTGCTCACAAAGGTCCATCAAGTCAAAGCCATGGTTTTTCCAGTTGTCGTGTACAGATGTGAGAGTTGGACCATAAAAAAGGCTGAGCACTGAAGAATTGATGCTTTTGAATTGTGGTGCTGGAGAAAACTCTTTAGAGTCCCTTGGACTGCAAGGAAATCAAACCAGTCAATCCTAAAGGAAATCAAGCCTAAATATTCATTGGAAGGACTGATGCTGAAGCTGAAGCTCCAATACTTTGACCACCTGATGCAAAGAGCCAACTCATTGGAAAAGACCCTGATGCTGGGAAAGACTGAAGGCAAAAGGAGAAGGGGGCAGCAGAGGATGAGATGGTTAGATAGCATCACTGATTCAATGGACATGAATTTGAACAAACTCTGGGAGATAGTGAAGGGCAGGGAAGACTGGCATGCTGAAGTCCATGAGGTCACAAAGAGTTGGAAATGACTTAGAGACTGAACAACAGATAAGGACATCAGTCATACAGGGTTAAAGTTCCAGGCTACTCCGATGTGACCTCATCTTAACTAATTACACCTGAAACAACCTTGTTTCCAAACAAGGTCATATCCTGAGGTACTCTGAGTTAGGATTTCAAATGTGCCTTTGGTTGAGGGACTCATTTCAACCCGTAATAATCTGGGAAACAGCAATGCTTCTCCCAGGTATGTATCCTAGAGACACCCCTGCCGAGGGGTGACAAGGAGACACGTGTGAGGATGTTGGTGGCAGCCAGGTTTGTCACAGCAAGGAGCTTGAGGTGACCTACCTGTCCATGACAAGGGAAACAGATAAACCAAATATGAATGCAGATCATGGAATAGCACGCAGCAGGCAGAAATAATACACTGGGTTTGCATATATCACCATGGATAGATCTTAAAAACATAGTATGAGATGAAAAAAGTAGGAACTAGACTGAGATTTATGATACAAAACCATTGACATAAATTTAAAACATACACACCCAGAGAACAACATTATGTATGTTTCATAAGCATTGGAAAGTGGGTTGGAAGGATTTATTTTGCACACACTGGAGTCACTGCCTGTGAGAGTGGTAATGCTAGATGAAGGCAAAAAATAATACAAGAAAGCATGAAAGGGTTCTGAGGCAGACAAGAGCTGAACCTGTGGCATAAACTGGGACATGTGATTCTACGAATGCGTGCATCCGGGGTCCAAACTTTACAAAAAGGGAAGAAATCACATAACAGATTAATTAGTGACAACTGTGCTGGGGACTTGGCAGGGTCGGGGAGGGGGCGGGGGGCAGTGCCCACGGTCTTCCAAGGACACACAGCAAGGAAACTTAACGTGCTCTAGAACAGCAGGTAAGACTTTGTGGAGAAAACAGCACTTACGCTAAGACCTGGAGAAGAACTGGAATTGTGCTGGGTGGGAAAGAGCAGCAGGTTCCAGGGTTCCAGGAAGAAGGATGGCGTGAGTAAGAGCCCAGGAGAGTCCAGGCTGGCCCGACGCATCAGCCTGGGAGAGGGGCACAGGCCCCATGTCATTGTTCTGCCCTCCCCCCAACCCCTAAGGGAGGAGAGGGCACAGGGCTGGCTGTGAGTGTGTGTTGCCCACTCAGATGCACACAGGGACCAGGTGGCAGAAAAGAGTAAAGGATGTAGACGCATATGAAACACTTCCACAGAGAATTACGGGTCTTCCTATACTTCAAAAACACAGGGCTCTCTCCAAATCTCTTTCGCCTCCTGTTTGATGGAGACATGGGTGCCTGTTTCTTTAAGAAAAACAGCAGTGGAGTGTGATGAGAAGCCGCAGCTGATTGAGAGCTGGGGGAATTCTAGGGTGGGGTGGGGCCTGTGGAGGACCAGGAAAGGATGCCCCAGTGGAAGGGGCAGCTGCTGCTGAGCTACGGACAATGCCCGCCTCCTCCTGAATGCAGTCCTGGTGTTGACAGCTCTTTCCTTTTTTCAAGAGAAACTTGAAATTGCTCTGCATATTTATGGGAAATCTTTTCCTTGTACCTGTTACGATCTAACCTAACCATAATGAGGTGCCACTTCACACTAGCTAGGATGCTATCATAAAAAAAATAAAATAAAATGGTAAGTAACAAGTGTTGAGGATGATGTGGAGAAATTGGAACCCTCATCCGTGGCTGGTGGGAATGCAAAGTGGCCCAGACACTGTGGAAAACAGTGTGGTGGTTTCTCAAAGACTCAAACACAGAATTACCACGTGACCCAGCAATTCCACTCCTCGTTACACGCCCAGAAGAACTCAAAGCAGGTGCTCAAACTAGCATGCCTACAGACACATTCATAGCAATATTATTCACAAATAGCCAAAAGGTGGAAACAGTCAAAAGTCCGTGAATGGCTAAAGGCATAAACAAAAAGTGGTCTATCCATACAATGGAATATTATTTGGCCACAAAAAAGAAATGAGGTACTGACACAGACTACGACAGGGATGAACCTCGAGAACATGATGCTAAATGGAAGAAGCCAGACACAAATGGTCACATAGTGTATGGTTTCATTTATACATAGTGTCCAACACAAGTACATCTATAGAGACAGAAAGATTAGTGGTTGCCAGGAGCTGAGGGGAGAGGGGGATGGAGATGAATGAATAATGGGTATGGGGCTTCCTTTTGGGTGATGAACATTTTTTGGAACTAAACCAAGGTGGCAGTTGCACAAGATTGTGACTGTACTGAATGCCATGGAGTTGTTGACTTTAAAACGATTCACTTCATATTATGTAAATTACCCCTCAATTAAAAATACTAGAAAATATGTAATTCAAATATTCAATAGAAAAAAAATATATAGGCCAAATGAAACAAGCCTGCAGACTGAATCTCAGGCCTGGGATGCCCATGTGTAAGTCTGTTGCACTTAAGTAAGCCCACAGAGACAAGTTTTGTGCAGAGTTGGGGGTTAGGATCCCTGTTTTATTGGGAAGGAAACAGAGGCCCTCAGAGGTAAAGGAGTTGGATGAGGGTTGAGTTTAGGAGCTAGAGCAGGGGGCCAGAGTGTGGTCTCTAAGCAAACTGACCCCATGTTCCCTGCATTTGGGGCTGAGGTCTGGGAAAAGACAAGAGAGGCAACAACTATTGAAGCAGAGAGTGGTGAGAGGTGTGGTCTGAGCTGTGTGGTCTGAGCTGCAAGTTCAGACAAGAACCGTGTGTTGAGATTCCCTGGAACTGTCACCTTCTCCTCCATAAGGCTGGGAGCATTCCTTCTGAATTTAGGCAATTCAGCAAACCCATGCTGAACACCTACTATGTATACGATTTGAGCTACGTGTGAAAATAATAAAAGTTAGCAAGTGGGACACCTAAGGGTTTGCTCTGTGCAAAGCCCATTCTACGCAGGGGCCTCTCTGATACCCACAGCAACTCTACGAGGCAGAAGCAGGACTGGCACACCTTGCACGCAATAACATATACCAGTTCAACCACATACCACTGGCCAAAAAGAAGAGAGGGGGATGCTCATTAAAAGGGTGTGGACAACACCCCTGTCCTGTCCCTATGTAGACTTGCCACACAGGAAGCATGCAAAGGAATTGTGTGGACCTGCTCATACGCGGTCTCCAAACCCAGGAGCCTTTCCTCTTATGAGCATCTGTCATGTCACCACTAAGTGTGATTCTAGAACAAGGTTTCTCAACCCTTTGGGGGAAGGGTGGGGGTCTGAAAGATTTTCATGGATGCTTTTGCCTTCACCCAGGCTTTAGAATCTAGTACCCACATACACTGCAATTCATAGGTAGTATTATTATCCCATTACACAGGTAAAAAAACAGAGAATCACAGGGAATAAGTTACTTGCCCAAGGTCTCTGAGCTAATAAATGATGAAGATTTGAGCTCAATCTGTTCTACCCTAAAATTCATTCCTTTTTTCTTTTTTCTCCACCATATGGCCTTCATATCTTTAAGAGGGCCCCAAAGGAAATCAGCATGCCAGAACATAGAGACTCTTCACAGACTCTCACGCCTGGAGGTGGCAGTAAGCAGTTATCTATATACCTCCCGGTTCTGCATGAGACCACAGGTAAGTTCAAATTCAAAAAGATATGTATTGAGCTGTGTACTATGTAGGATTGCAAGACATAGAACCTAACTCAGACTGGCTTAAACCCAAAAGGGAATGTGTTAGTTCATATAACGGGAAAGTTCCAGTTATGGGGATGATGGCTTCAGGCATGGCTGGATCAAGGGGCTCAAATGGTCAGAACACAGTCACTGCATGTTTGTTTTCTTTTGTGTTGGCTTTATTCTCAGGCAGATTCTCCTTCCCTTTATATAAAGAGATCCACCAGCAGCACCATCTTTAAAATTTGACCACTGAGAAACCCAGCAGAAAGATTTTCTCCATCCCAATAATTTCACCAGCATCCCTGAAGTTAGCTCTGATGATCTCAGCTTGGGTCCTGTGCATATCCAGGAACTAGTCCCTGCAGTCAGGAGTGTGTGAGATTCTCCAGGATCAGTCCCAGGTCACAAGCTCACCTCCAAAGTGTGAGAATGAGGGTGAGCCCTGAACCTTTACAGACAAGAGAGAGAAGGATGCTGTGGCCAGAAGGTAAGGGAACAGGCTGAGGCAGGTGAAACAGATGCACTAAAAGCCACCCTGGAATACCAAGAACTGGGCTGGGGATGCTGAACGCATGATGGTGTGCACAACAACCGTGTATCATTACTGCTGTTTCATGAGGCTCAGAGAGGCTCAACGTAGCCAACACCTTACTTCCAGGTGACGAAACAGCCTTCCTTGCCCAGAGGCGTCCTGCTCTCGGGTATCACAGCTAGGACTTGAAGTCAGATCTAACTCCAGGGCCACAGCTGGCCACTGTCCCAGAGGAACCTGTCCAGGCTGGTGAGCCCCATGAAACCTCTTCAGTGCTTTGTTCTGGTCTCTTAACTTGCAGACCCAGTCAGCGAGTTCTTTATTTCCACAAATGGTGCTGTTAAACTAATGGCTCTGGGACTTATAGGCTGGCCTCTGAGCAGTCAAGCCTTCCCCACGTTCTGCCTTGCAGAGAATACATTAGAAAGTCCAGGAGCCGAGGCCCATGTGGAAATGTTTGGTGGCCGCCATTTTGCTTCAGGATGGCAAACGTGAGCACCTTGAATGTGAGCACCTTATACAACCTCTCGCCCAGCATTAAAGGCGTCCGGGATTGGTCACCTCCTGGAAAGGACCCTTGTAAAGGGCGGTGGCGGACCTCATCAGGCTGAAAAATGCTAAGAAGCCAGGGTTGAAATAGAGGCCTTTTTCTGTTTGGTCAATAAGCAGCTGTGAAGGATGTGTAGGACGGAGCTAAATTTATTTGTTCCTTTCTTTCTCGGAACAGCAGCAGCCAGGCTCAGAATGCAGCTGTCTCACTCTCCCGCGAGCCTTCTGCAGGCACCAGCATGCACAGAGGTTGGCTCTCCAGGACGCAAATTTCACCCACTCCCACCCCTCAGGTTGGTTCCCTTCCTGCTGTGGGCAGCACTTCCAGGGCCTGTCTCCAGTGGGGAGAACTCGGGAGCTGCCTCCCAGGCCCCGGGTGGAATCATTTACCTTTTTAAAAACAGACGGGCTGCTGAACGGAGATACCCTGGCCCTTGTGGCCACACCCTGGAAAACCACACGAGTCCTGACCGCCTCTGCTTTCACTGCTCAGACCTGTGGGAAACTTGTAAGACACAAGCCGTGTGGGGAGCAGGCAGGGACACCCCGGGAGGGGCCCTTCTACCGACACAGCCCAGGCAGGCTTGGCAGAGTCCTTTCTGGAATCCATCTGCCTTCACAAAGCCTAGCTGAGGGCCACCTTTAGCCGGGGCCTTGAGCAAACTGGTCGAAGTGGGTTGGTTTTTTTGTTTGTTTTTTTTTTAAGAAGTGCTTTGTTGAGCCTTTCAGAAGGTCCCTGCGGGTGGGGAAGTGAAAGGAGGAGGGGACAGCGGGGGAAGAAACTGCTTCTTTATTTCTAGCCTTGCCTGAACGGCTTCTTGACGGTTACTGCTACGGTTCTGCTGAGTCAGATGCAACACCCCCCCAGCTGCTCACCGGAAACACAGCTGTGAGGCGAAAATAACCACAGGCCCGGGCATGGAGCACCGTGCGCCTTCCAGAAAAGAGGGCAGAAAACCTCAAAACAGAAGAGAAAAATACAAAACAACAACAACAAAAAAAAGCCACCCGTCAAAAACCCAGCGTGGCTCGCTCACCTGGCTAGGCCTGTGGCGCTCTCCTTGTCTCCTTGTCGGTCACAGATCAGAGACGGGTGAAGGAGAGCCGAGTGCGGCAGCTTTTCCATTGTAGTAGGCTAAGTAGCACCCCCTTCCCTCCCCCGCAAAAGTGAGATGTCTATATCTTAACCCCCACGACCTGCGAATGTGATCTTACTTGGAAGAGGAGTTTTTTCAGGTGTAACAAATTTAAAGATCTCAAGATGAGGTCATCTTGGATTACCTGGGTGGGCCCTACATCCAGTGACAGGGGTCCTTACAGGGTGAGGGCGAGGAGATTAGACACTCAGGGGAGAACACACTGCAGACACAGACGGGAAGACTGGAGTCCTGATGCAGCTGCAAGCCAAGGAACACCAAGGATTTGGCACGGAGGCCACGGGAAACTAACAAAGTCACCACGGCTTCCACTTGCCAGGTCTTCTCCTTGCCACCCCTTTCCTTTCGTCCAGACTGAAAACATTCATAGCATCTTGGTTGCAAGGTGTCTTACACAGATATTGAGGTTCCCTTTTTTCTGGGCTTAGTAATTATCAGGAAGTAGGATGATGCCCCAAGGACTCCAGGATCTAGGGAGTAGCTGGGGTCTCCAGTTCTAGATAAGACTCTGCCCAGACAGAGACACAGGTGTGTGACCTCATTAACCATTCTCCATTCACTGATGGACCTGAGCATGGTATGTTAGAAAACAGGTTCTACGTTTGAATGCTGGCTCTGCCCCTTACTAGCTGTGTGGACTGGGGTAAGCTACTTAACTTTTCTGGGCCTCAGTTTCCTCATTGACTCAATGGGAGCGCTGTCCCATTGTACACTGGGGATCTATCTGAGCCATGGAGAGATAACCTGAAAGTGATCCTGCTATTAAACATACAGAGAGATGTTGAAAAGAATAATCACTGTTAATGCAGAACAGAGTTTCTAAGGAAATCAGGGTAATTCCCAGGTAATTCCCAAAAATAAAGAAGGAAAGAAAGCCCAAAGCTGATAGTACAGTACCTTCAGGGTCTGGGGACAGGAGGCACCACCTTGGGTCACAACAAGGCTGGGAGCTGGAACTAGAAAACTGTCATAAGACTGGTCTTTCATGAGCTTCCACCCTGACACAGTTGTGAGGATTGTGTGAGTTTGTACATGCAAAGTTGTACTTGGATGAGGCTGTACTTGACAGCTCTTATTGTTCGGTGCTTTATGTGAGTATAGTTAATGCCTGTTGTTTTTGGCAGTTCAGCAACTATGACACTGTATTTTGGTGACAGCATCCCAGTTTATCTTTGGGAGATCACTCTCTTCCACCACCTTAGAAGGAGGATATACAACTCAGACCTGGCCCATCAGAGGCAAAGATTATTCAGGGATGGATGTGCAGTCCAAAGTGGGCTAATCAGAATGAATGATATCTGAAAATATTGGGAAAGAGAAAAATTCACTCTCTCTTGGATCTGCATGTGAGTGGCGTCTAAGCCTGGGGCTGCCGGAGGATGTCTCTGCCACTATGTGGGAAGAACCTGCCAGAGGATGGTGCCAAAACCAAAGAAAGGAAATATGAGAGGTAGAGAAATTCCCAATGATACTGAGTCCCTGGATCCAGCAGAGCCTGAGACTATCGGCACCTCCAAACTTCTGGGCTCCTTCCCTCAGTCAGTCAGTCAGTTCAGTCACTCAGTCGTGTCCGACTCTTTGTGACCCCATGGACTGCAGCATGCCAGCCCTCCTGGTCCATCACCAACCCCCGGAGCCTACCCAAACTCACGTCCATTGAGTTGGTGATGCCATTCAACCATCTCATCGTCTGTCGTCCCCTTCCCCCCCTGCCTTCAATCTTTCCCAGCATCAGGGTCTTTTCAGATGAGTCAGTTCTTCGCATCAGGTGGCCAAAGTATTGGAGTTTCAGCTTCAACATCAGTCCTTCCAATGAACACTCAGGACTGATCTCCTCTAGGATGGACTGGTTGGATCTCCTTGCAGTCCAAGGGACTCTCAAGAGTCTTCTCCAACACCATAGTTCAAAATCAACTAATACTCTAATTACATGTAGGGTCGGTCACCTAATACTGTTGTGCAGAGTCTCCAATGCTGTGGTAATTTTTTTTCCAAGTCTTTTTTCTCCCTGTGCTACAGTTTGAATAACTTCTATTATTGTGTTAACATGTGTACTAATCTTTCCTTATGCAACTTTTTTAATGTGCTGTTGTTTAATATGCTAAGAAGATGTTTAATATGTTACTTAATATGTAAACCTGTCCAGTGGATTTTACATTTAAGATATTTTTTTCTCTCTAGAAGTTTCCTTTGGCTCTTTAAATTTTTTTCTCCTACTTTTCATTATATTCATGTTTTCCTTTAAATCTTTGAACATATTTGTAATAGCTGTTTTAAAGTCCTTGTCTGTTAATTACACCATCTTTATTTTTCAAGTCTGTTTATCATGATTGATGTTTCTCTTGGTAATGGTTCACATTTTAGTGTTTCTTCCTTAGATGTCTAGTATTTTTTTATTTAGATTTTGTTGGTTTTGGAGGGCAGTGATTTACTGGCCAGTTTGATTTTTTGAGGCTTTTTAAAAAGCTTTGTTGGAATGGATCTAGAGGAGTCCTTCTTCTAAGGCTGGTTTAGCTCTAACGTCACTAAGGTCTGACCTCACTGTGGTCTCTAATGAATATCTTGGATGTTCAATAGGTTATTCCCATCCTGGCTTGCTGAAATAAGTGCACCTAATCCCATGAGCACTCTGGGAATTATTCAGCCTATACTTCCAGTTAGTTATGTTTTGCCATCTTTGTGGCTTTTTATCCAAAGCCTGAGCAACTTAGTATTCAGCCAGTGGCTCCAAGGGCTCCTCACACAGATTTCTGGCACTGTTTATCTGTGTGGTACCTTCTTCTCTAGAACTGTACTTCACAAATTCCAGCCTCTTCAGCCTCTGGATGTGATAATCCATGTCTCCTCAACTCTAAGAGGCCATTATGCTTTGTTTAGAATCATCCTTCCTGTGGCTCAGTGGTAGGGAACCTGCCTGCCAATGCAGAGAAAGCAATAGACGCAGGTTCAATCCCTGGGTCTGGAAGATCCCCTGGAGTAGGAAATGGCAACCCACTCCAGTATTCTTGCCTGGGAAATTCCACGGACAGAGGAGTCTGGCGGGCTACAGTCCATGGGGTCGCAAAGAGTTGGACACGACTGAGCAAGAACGTACACCCTTCCTGTGCTGCAATCTAAAAAGTACTTCCATGCAACAAAGTGATCATTGGCTCAGTCATCTGCTTCCCTTCTTTCAGGCTCACAGTTCTGCACAGCCTGTTGCCCAATGCCTGAAAACAGTTGTTTCATATATTTTGTCCATTTTCCTAGTTGCATACAGCTAGAAAACAAGTCTGGTGCCAGTTACTTTATTATGGCCAGAGGCAGAAGGCAACTCTAACTAACTTGAGAGAGAAAAAAAAGTATGCATTGGAAGAGCCTAGGGGGACTCACAGAATAGATGTACTAACCGAAGAACAGTCCTCAGAAGGGACTTTGGCCACAGCAGCTCTGGAGACCGAGGGGAACTAAGAGACAGTCTCTTCTGGGCACGGAAACCTGGATGAATGAACTCCAACCCTGTGGAGTCCTTCAAGAGTCAAATTCCTGGGAGACTATGGCTTTGCTCAGCTTGGCATTCTACCCTGCATCTTGTAATCATAGCTATTTTCACTCATCTCATAGGCTCACTCGGAGAAGGCAATGGCACCCCACTCCAGTACTCTTGCCTGGAAAATCCCATGGACGGAGGAGCCTGGTAGGCTACAGTCCATGGGGTCGCTAAGAGTCGGACACGACTGAGCGACTTCACTTTCACTTTTCCCTTTCATGCACTGGAGAAGGAAATGGCAACCCACTCCAGTATTCTTGCCTGGAGAATCCCAGGGACGGCGGAGCCTGGTGGGCTGCCGTCTATGGGGTCGCACAGAGTCGGACACGACTGAAGCGACTTAGCAGTAGCAGCAGCATGTCTGGACTAGCCACAGTCATGGGCTTATGTCTTGGCCAGAGGAGAGCAAATCTCTCTGATTAATGATTACCACCAAGACAACATCCAATGGAAGAGGATGGATCACCAAAACAAAACTAGGTTTCTCTATCCAGAAAAAAGGAAAATGGCTGATAGCCAAGGAAAAACAACAGACACAATATCCAGTGTCTATCAGAAAACAGCATCTTTAAGAGGAATTGGCTTTTAAACTCTGAGCCTTGGTGTTTATTTTTGCTGTTTCCACACTAGACTGCATAGCTGTCCTTCCCCTGACATCCCTGCCTTCCCCTGCAACACAGAAAGTCTTTCCCAGCAAAAACTGCACTTTATGGGCAACATATAGACAAGGTAAAGGGGATTCCCAGGTGGCACAGTTGGTAAAGAACCTGCCTCCCAATGCAGGAGACACAAGAGACTCGGGTTCGATCCCTGAGTCAGGAAGATCCCCTGGAGGAGGAAATGGCACCCCACTCCAGTATTCTTGCCTGGAAAATTCCATGCACAAAGGAGCTTGGAGGGCTACAGTCCAGGGGTTTGCAGAGAGTCAAACACGACTGAGCGCACACAAACACATAGACAATACAAACTTCACATCAGGTGAGAAACATCAGTTTAGGGCTCATTGGTAACAGATTCTCTGAGTCTGCCAATGTTCAAGGAAGACTTCCAGAAAATAAAACACATGGGGTGGGGGTGGGGGAGGCAAGCTTGAACCTGTGTCCTGGGAACAGAGCAAGGAACAAGACATGTCCATTCTCCTTCCTCTATTCATAACCACTCAGAGCTGGAAGCTTCCTACCTGAAAGAGAATGTTTTGCATTTCAAGAATGAGGATGAGGTGGCTGCAGGCTAGTTCATCCAGTGGCTTAATTCAACCAAACATATAGTCAGATGCATCAACAGGTAAAGGAACCAGATGTTCTCTGCTTAGATTGTTCTGAGGAAATTCTGCCGCCTCCACTCTGCATAGAGGCTAATCAGATACTGTGTGTGTGTGTGTGTGTGTGTCTGTGTGTCTGTGTCTGTGTGAAAGTTCTACAGAACTCATCATCTGAGGTTCTAAAATTTCCACAAACATTACTTTCTTGTATAATCATACCCATCTCAGAGATAGAAAAGCAGAGGTACAGTACATAGAATGGTGTCAGTGACGCAACCTAGAATCGAGTTCATGACTGCAGGGTAAAGTTCTCCTGGAACCTTGAAAACAAATTTTGAAAGCATGGGCAGGGGGGAACAGGGAGGAAAGAGAGGAGGGAGAGAGAGAAAGGGAAACAAGTCTTCACAGGTGCTGGGTTTTCAGTGTTGAGAGATGATGTTTATATACAATCAAGATTTAAATTGAAATCATAGTCAAGTAAAAGCACATCAAATCACATGGCTATGTTGTTTTTCCCCCTCAAGCTTTGTTTATTAGCTATGTCCATTGTCTGGTTCAACTTAGAAAGAAGTCTTTTCATTCCTTGTTGGGGCTTTTTCTTTCCTAAGAAAGAGACTGTGGTACGTTTGTGCTGACTGAGTTCACCTCCTCAGCCAGTGAGAAAAAGATATGGGGATTAGGTTAGCCTTCTGGGGAGGTGTCCAGAGCTTGTGGGGGTTATCGAGGGACAAATGATTCACTGCTGTGTTTCTGATGCCAAGCACAATGCCTGATCCATGGTGGGTGTTCAGGAAATTATTTGTTGAATGAAAGAATGATGGCATGAACGTGAACTTCCAGTCACGCCTGCCTGGACTACGTATTTGCCAAAACAGACCCCAGTGCTTCCAGGGCTTTGCACATTTTTTCCATTCTTTGTTGTCCTGGCGATTGTCTCCTCACCCTTTTAAGGCAATGGATCTTAACCTTTTGTGGGTCATGAACTCTTCTGAGAATCTTATGAGAGCAGCAGAGCCTCTTCTCAAAAAATGCACAGACTCAGACTCACGACTTTGCGGATCCTGTCCAGTTGTGAGCACATGCCCTGAACCTCACCCACTGTCTCAGCCGAACAATCCCAGCCTTACTCTCCTTCATTGCTCCTTCACTGGGTTCTCATAGCACTTTATTTTTAGTTCAAAACAACAATAGTTTATTTTGCTCACTCATGTGTCACTGGGGCAGGGCTCGGAGGTGCCCTCTGCTCTGTTAGCTGGGGCAGCTTGAGACTTCGGTTGGAATCATCCAAAACTTGCTCACTCACCTTCCTGGAGGTTGATGTTGGAAAGACCTAGACAGCTGGGCTCCTGAAGGGGAGCTCTGCCCTACCCTGTCTCTCTCTCCCCTCCCCGGGCCCCTCCCCTCAGCCTCTCTGGAATATCCAGAGCACTTTACACATACTTCTCTCATAATTTAACACACAGCACTTTAGTGGTTATTTATGCTTGTTGATGGTGGTAATTGACTTAGTCGCCAGCAACAACACTGCACGTTCTGCTGGGGACGACAACCACAACGTGTTCATATCTATTTCCCCAGGGCCCTAACGAGTACCTTGCACATGGTACCTGTTAGGGACCTGGGGAAATAGGGCTATACATGCTAATTGAAATACCTAAGTAGGTATGTGCTTATCTTATTATTATGCCCCATTACATTTAAGAAATAGGATTAGAAGTTAGCCTATTTACATACATCAGTACCACAAAACAAAGAATTTTAAACGAGGAGATAGGGACTCAGTGAAAAGGTAAGAAAATATGTTGAAATGAAGAATAAGATCAGTACCCAAAATATACACCATGGATTACTACACTATTATTGGCAGTGACCCAGAAATTTGGTTTCAGCATCCTGCCAGTAAGGGCAAAGAGGGAAATATAATCAGTTGCAAAACTGATGGTGTTGGATATAAGCAAACTGACTGCATAGGAAAGCACAGCTCCTACTGGTAAAATTGCAACCTTCCAGCATTAAAAATGATAGCAAGTTTATACTCCATGCAGGTTAAGGAAAGTTCAATACAAGCCAATCTATAAGTGGCCTTAAAACAAAGGGATAAAAGGTTACAGTTCTCTGAGAGCCTGGTTTCATCCACAGAAAAATGTAAGGCTAGCTAGTCCAGCTTTTCCTAAAGGGCATGTGATGGCATACAGTCCTGGAAAAGCTCTGCCCACAAAGGGTTCTGCAGTCAAGGAGGTAGGAAATTGCCCCCAACCCCATTGACTTCCTCTTGGGATCTCAAAGTGAACACTAGCATTTTAAAGGCTCTGAGAAGTCCTGCAGTAAAGAAACCCAGCATTTCTCAAGCTCCTTTGCCCACTATTGTGCAAGAACCTAGGGATAGTCTCCAGATGGGACCTCGGTCCCTTAATCCTACTGTAAACAGCTTTTCTTTCTCCTAAGAACAGGTAAGATGAACAGACTGCCATTCTTAGGCAGCATATGCCAATATCTCTTTCTTTTGTTCCTTCTTAAAAGGACATGGTGGGGGCGGGGGGGAGGGGCACTTCCCTGGTGGTCCAGTGGCTAAGACTCTGTGCTCTCAATGAAGGTAGCCTGTGTTTGATCCCTGGTCAGGGAATTAGATCCCACCTGCCATAACTAAGAGTTTGCATGCTGCAACTAAGACCTGGTGCAGCCAAATAAATAAATCAATACTTATTAAAAAGGACATAGAGTAAGAAGGAAACAAAGTAGTATCTACAAATCTCCTCCTTAAAATCACCTTTATTTAAAATCCCATTTGCTCTTTTTCTCTAGGCATGACTCCAAATAAAGAAATAATTTTTAGAAAAGAAACTGGTCATTCAAATTCCAAATAAGGCAGAAGAAAGATGTGAGGGACCATCACTCAGAGCCCACAGTTTCTCCCCATGAGAAACGAATACGGGGTCAGCACACCCCTTTCCCTTGCTGGCCACCTCTATAGATGTCAGATAAGACCCCTGAGGTATCTGTAACCGTAGCCATGGGACTTCCCTGGTGGCCCAGTGGTTAAGAATCTGCCTTGCAATAGATGAGACGCAGGGTCAATCCCTGGTCAGGGAACTAAGATCCCATAAGTTGTGGAGCAGTTGAGCTCCCATACCACAACTAGAGAGTATGTGTGGCACAGCAAAATAGCTCACATGCCAAAACTAAGATCCAATGCAGTCAAATAAATAAAATCATCAACAACAACAGCAACAAAAACCCCTATAATCATAGCCATGTCCTCCGTTACCTATAACTGAGCGCTAAACCAGCAGTACTTACTCAGACCAGTCAGAAAACTATAGAGCTGCACCTTCAGCAGATGGCGGGGAGCAGCAGGGGCAGTAACTGTCTGTTTGTTTTGGCTTAGCCTGTGAAGAGAAGTTAAGGGTGTGTGTTACCTTTTGTCCAGTTCCCGTCTCTTGGTACACTAGCGTTTCCATCTCAAAAGAATCCAAGTGTGAGCTAGTTCAAAAAGGGAAAGCATGTCTGATTTTGGCAGGCCATGGAACAATCCCAGAGCCCTTTCTTCACAAAGCATTTGTTAATATCCTACTTAATATTCTACGGAACACACAGCAGAAAACTGATGAAATGAGTGGAAGGATTGCAGAGCCTTTAAAGTCGATTCTCAAACTAGGTTCCATGGAGCACCAGTGGTTCCACAGTGTTTCAGGGGCTACAGGGAGGGGAGGGAAGAGGCCCCTGGCAGGCAGAGATCTGAGTTCCCAGATGCAATCAACCAGGGCAGTTTCTCTTTTTCCAACGCAAGGACATATTTGAGGAAGAGAGCGGGCGGGGATTTGGGTACTTAAATTAGAAAATGTTTGAGAACTACTGCTTACATGGAGCTTCACATATATTATTTCTCACTGAGATTCTGATAAGAATTGAAAAGCTAACAATTAATGTTATATTCTTAGCAAGAACCTAGGGGGCAGAAATTTAATTTTTTTTTAATCAAAAGCAGAGCAGAACCATGGCAAAACATGTGATAAATGATGAAAATACTTGCAGCCATATAATTAATAAAGAGTTAATATGCTTAGGTTATAAAATGATCCTATATATTAATGAGGAAAAGACCAATAACCCAGTAGAAACGTGGGCCAAGGATACAGAATTCACAGAAGCAGAGATGCAAATATTCGATAAACATATGAAAAGATGCTCAGGCTCACTTGTCAGGGAAATGCAAATGAGAACAATGAGATACTATTTTTTACCCATCAGATTGGCAAAAATGGAAAATATGTGTAACATCCAGAGCTGGCAAGAGTGTGAGGAATCTAGTTCTCTCAAACGCCATCGGGGGAGGACTGTAAATTATTATAAAGTGGTGGAAAATCAACTGTTGGTATTTTTGAAAATTTAAACTGTAGCCCGACACTCCCACTTCTGGGAATATATCCACCAGAAATGAAAATGCCAGTGTATAAAGACGTAAATATATGAAGAAGTATATTGCAGCATTGTTTGTAATAGTTAAAAAAAAAAAACCTGGAAGCATTCTGAACATACATTAATAAGAAAATGGTTGAACAAATCATGATGTATTTATATTAAGGAATACAGTACAGATATTAAAAATTATAAAATAAAATTGTACACATTGACTGGGAGATATGCCTACAACACCTTGTTAAACAGAATAAAAGCAAGTGCGATCCTATTTTTATTTAAAAAATGTAATAAAAAGACCAAAAAAAAAATGTCACAACCAGTCAGTGGGTTTCTATATGTTTTTATAAATAAAGAAAACAGTAGGGAAACATTTATACCTAACTGTTAACACTGATTGCATCAGGGAACTGGATTGGAGAGGAGTGGTGAGACTATTAATTTTATTTCAGACACTTCTTTATTATTTCAAATATTACAAAAGATATGTATTACTTTCGTAATTCAAGTGATCAGAATTTTTAAAAACAGAATTAGGACAGGAAATTCAAAGCAAATCAAATTACTTTGACAATCACTGGAAGGCAGAACAGAGCTGGTCTCCTGGTATGGGGTCTTAAAGCACTAAGCCCAAGGGGATGCACAGCTAATAGAAGGCACCCCAGCTATGCATGGGGGTGAGTTGAAGGAGAGCCTTTTAATAGAGCTGACATTTTCCTTGAAAAACAGTAATGACTCTAATATAAGCAGAAGGATTGAATGAGACCCCAAAGTGACAGGCTATAGCAAAGGAGTCAGAGGGATTTCCCTGGCGGCTCAGTGGTTTGGACACTGTGCTTTCACTACTGAGGGCGTGGGTTCAATCCCTGGTTGAGCAAATAAGATCCCACAAGCTGCTACCTGGCCAAAAATAGAAACAAAAAAACAAAACAAAGAAAAGGAGTCAGCAAATTCTTCTGTAAAAGACCAAATAGTACCTCTATTAGAGTTTGTGGACTGTTTCGTGTCTGTCACAACTATTCAACTCTGTCATTATAGCAGTATGTAAATAAAATGGGCATAGCTATGTCTCAATAAAACTTTATTTAAAAAAAAACAGGTAATGGGTTGATTTGACCCAAGGGCTGACTTCTGCTACAGAACATGGGCATAATTATTTTTTGAAAGCAAACCATTTCATTGAAGTATACCTAATATATGTATGATAAAAGTATGCCAATCTGATGAATTTTTACAAAGGGAACATATCTTTATAACTACCACCCAGATGAAGTTGCAGAACATTACCAGCACACCAAATGTGTTCCTTGGGCTTCTCCCAGGTATGCCCAGCCCCCAAAGATAGCCACTAATTTTACTTCTGTCCTCATAATTTGTTTTGCATGGTTGTAAACTTTATGTAAATGGAATCATACAACACTTTCTTTCACTCAATGAGATCACTCAGTGAGATCCCTCCATGCTATTGTGTAGTTTTGTCCAATTTCATCACTACACAGTGTTCTATATATAGTGTTGCAATTATCACATTTTAAGAATACATCACACTTTATATATGTGTTCTGATATTGATGATATTTGGGTTGTTTCCAGTTTGGGGCTTGCTATAGAGTGAATGTTTGTGTCCCTCTAAAATTCATATGTTGAAACCTAATCCCTGTTGTGATGGTATGAAGAGGTGGGGTTTGGGGGAGGTAATTAGGTCATAAGGGTGGAGCCCTCATGAATGGAATTAGTGCCCTTATAAAAGAGACCCTAGAGAGATCTTTGTCCCTTCCACCATCTGAGGACACAGTGAGAAGATGGCCATCTATGAATCAGGAAGTGGGCCCTCACAGGACACCAACTCTGCTGAAACTTTGATCTTGGACTTTCCAGCCTCCAGGACTGTGAGAAATAGATACCTGTTGTTTATAAGCCACTCAGTCTATGGTATTCTGTGATAGCCACCTGAATGGACTAAGACAGGGCTATTACAAATAATGCCACTATGAATATTCTTGGCCATGTCTTTTGGTGCACATATTTACTTATTGCTATTGAGCATATTCCTAGAGTACATGTGCTACAGCCAGCTTTTGTAAATACCAAGAAACTTTCCAAAGTGGGTGTCCTATTCTGCCCTCCTATTCTAAGCATATGAGAGTTCCAACAGTTCCCAACATTGCCAACACTTGGTATTGACAGATTTCTTTGTAATTTTAGCCATTCTTGTATATGTGCAAAATTTATATGCAGAAAGGTTCAAAAATCTTAGGTGTTCATCTAAAAGCTTTTACTCATATAAAAATTATTTGTGGTTCAAATCACATTTCCTTAATTACTAATGATGTTGACCTTCTTTTGACAGGTTTATCGGCCCTTTGGATTTCTCTTTTGTGAAAAGAGTATTCATGTGTTTTCCTCATTTTTTTTTTTTTAAAAAGGATTTTCTTTTCCTTATTGATTTACAAGAGTGCTTAAAATATTCTGAATACGAGCCCTCCATTGATATCTTTATTCCAAGTATCTTCTCCCACTATGTGGCTTGCATTTTCATTGTCTTAATGGAGTCTTTTGACGAACAGAGGTTCTTAATTTTATTGAACAATTGATCAATTATTTTTTCCTGGTAGTTGTGTGTGTGTGTGTGTGTGTGTGTGTGTGTGCCCTGTTTCAGAAATATTTGCTAAAGGGAAACTGTTTCTATACTCACAATACTTCTGAATGAAATGTGTTGAATTTTTTTCCCTCAAACCAACCAATTTCCCAATCTTGGGACACAAACCAGGTGTCCTATAATTTGACTCAATTCTGACACTAAACTTCGCAAGTTAAGAGCTCAATTCCCACAAGACTATCCTCAGTCAGATGCCTGTTACAAGTAACGAGTGCCCCAGGTACCCATACTTCCATCTGACTTGGCTATAAAGTCAGGAGTTCCCACAGCTCCCCATATTTGATAATTTGCTGGAATGGCCCACAAAACTCAGGAAAATATTTACTTATAAAGGGTACAGATGAAGAGGTACATAGGGTGAGGTCTAGAAGGGTCATAATCACAGAAGCTTCTGTCTTCATGGAGTAGGGATGTGCCACTCTCCAAAAATGATATGTTCTCCCACCCAGAAGCTCTCCAAATCCCTTGTTTTAGGGATTTTTATGGGGGCTTCATTATATAGGCATGACTGGCTTTTAACTCAATCTCCAGCCCCTCCCCTCTCCCTAGAGGATGGAAAGTGGGGCTGAAAGTTCAAAGCCTCTAATCATGACTTGATCTTTTTGATGACAAGCCCTGGAGTAGGAAATGGCCACCCAACTGAGCATGGACACACGCGTGCCCCATCCTGAAGTTATCCAGGAGACCACCAAGAGTTGCTTCATTAGGATGAAAGAAGCTCCTTTGACCCAGGAAATTTCAAGGGATTTAGGAGCTGTGTGTCAGGAAACAGACACAGAGTCCAATGCATATGTCTTATTATGTCACATTTGCCTATCTTCAAAGTCATGAAGACATTCTCCTATGTTATCTCTTAGAAATATAGAAACGTTCCTGTTTTACTTTGTATGTTTGAGTCTACAACCATCCAAACAACCTCAATCAGAAATGTTTAGGAGTGAGCATTACACACTGCAATAGTTTCAGTCCCTGTGTTCTTCCAGAACCTTGACATTTGCCATCAGGAGGTAGAGTTCATCTTCCCTTCTTTTCAACCTGGGCTGGCCAAAAGAATTCTCAACCAACAGAAGGCTGCAGAAGTGACAGCGTGATTTTTCCAAGAATAGGTCACAGAAAGTGATGTGGTTTCCACCTGGCTCTGTCTCAGGACATCTGCTTTGGGTGCCTTGGCCATCATGTAAGAGAGCCAGCTTCCCTGAAGCCACCGTGCTGGAGAGACCACATTGAGATATGATATACACCCAAGGAACTCCGCTGTTCCAGCCCCCCACCAGGGGTAAAAGTCTGTCCAGCCCAGATGCCAGACATGAGTATCTAGGTGACCTAGACTTCTGGGTGACCCTACTTTCGCCACACGAGATACCCTGAGCTAGAACTGCCGAGCCAAATGACCCATCTTTCCAGGCTCTGGGCTTCTCTAGTGGCTCAGTCATAAAGATTCCAGGCTCGATCTTAGCACTAGTTTTACTGGGAAAACTAACCTGTGACTGGGGTAGGCTGGTTTCCACTCCCACTGTTTATTTCAGGGGTGTGTTTTCAAACTCCAAAGACAAAGGAAGCTTTGACTTTCCTTTGTCAAGCCTCATTTCAATCTATTTAGTGTCTATGCAAATAGAAGAGCCCCTTCATGAAAGGAGAAAGACTCCTGGAGATTAAACAGATGAGAAAGATGAGATAAGATGGTCCCCTTGGATACTCTTGAAGAGTAGTGAAGTCTTGGTGTTCACCCAGAGAGATTAGCTGAGGATCACTTCACTAACTTTGGTCAGAAAGATAAGACCCAATGCAGGGCTGGGGGAACCTTTACCCCATCCAAACCTGGGATAAGGCTGATTTCACAAAGGTTTCCCCACTCCAGAGTCCCTGTCACTCAGCTTCTGTCTCCAGCCATCTAGCAGTTCAGGTTAAAGAAAAAACTCCTTCCAACTAGTACTCAGGGACTAACCAGGCCTTGGGGATCCAACCCAGGGAAAAAGGCTAGTTCTACTTCCTGGAGGCTTAAGTGGAACATGCAAATCAATGTGTTTGAATTATCAGCAGAACTGCACTTTTTACTTTTTAAATACATGCTTGGATGAGGAGACCCATGTGCATCCGTAGGTGATTTGTGCTGATGTATGGCAAAAACCACCACCATATTATAAAGAAATTATCCTCCAATTAAAATCGATTAATTAATTTTTTAAATGGTTGACTTGCTAATAATGGCAATAACACCTACCTCTATGCACAATCATATTATTTACCTGTTTATTCCACACCTCCACACCACCACACAAGCTACAGGAGATCAGAGACCTGGGTTGTCCACTTCTCTCTGCTTCCCCTGTGCCCAGCCCAGTGGGCTCTGGAACTACTTCCTGAACGAATGAGTGAATGAGTGAGTGAGTGAGTGAGTGATAAATGATAACAGCAACCTTTTAGGGGCACCTACTCCAGGCAGGCACTGTCCATTATTTCACATCCTCCTTCAGCTTCCCTTGAGGGAAGGGTGGTTGTCTTGGTTTTACAGAGGTTAGAAAATTGGCCCCAAATCTCAGACTCTCTAAGGGGCAGAATCCAATTTCAAACCCCAGCCTGTCTGACTCACATACTCTCCTCTTTAATACTAAGCACAAAATTAGTCCCAGAGGGGTTAGGGGTAGACCACCCATCCTTTTTGTCTTTCCTGAGATAAGAGGAGGAGATCCAACCAGTCCATCCTAAAGGAGATCAGTCCTGGGTGTTCATTGGAAGGACTGATGTTGAAGCTGAAACTCCAATACTTTGGCCACCTGATGTGAAGAGCTGACTCATTGGAAAAGACCCTGATGCTGGGAAAGATTGAAGGCAGGAGGAGAAGGGGATGACAGAGGATGAGATGGCTGGATGGCATCATCGACTCGATGGACATGGGTTTGGGTGGACTCAGGGAGTTGGTGATGGACAGGGAGGCCTGGCGAGCTGCGGTTCATGGGGTCTCAAAGAGTCGGACACGACTGAGCGACTAAACTGAACTGAGATAAGAGAGTTTTCATAAGGGCCTTGAAGACCAGACCCTAAAACTCTACACTGCTCTGCTGAGCCTGGACCCAGCTTTGCAGCCCCACCCAGAAACCTCTGCTTAGGCCAAGGTTCCTGTCCCACTTCTGTGGCTTGGGAACTTCCTGGGAAAGGGCAATTAAATTAACGGGGTCACGGAAAGAGGAGGAGGGTGAGAAACTGGTGGCCGAATCCAGAAAGACCAGATTTCAATTTGCATAATAATTTTGTTAGCAACAATAGGCATCCAGGAGATCTATTTAAAGGCTGTAATGTTAATTTAATTGGAAAAAAGCTAATACAATTCCCCTAGAATTTTTCAATTAAATTAATGTGATGGGCTTTAATGGATAGCTTAAGTAAAGAGCGTGAATTGGAGAAATATTGAATAAATTATACATACACTTATATATATATGCCGCCATATATATAATCTCTCTGCTCTAAGGTTCTGACATATTGAGAGGCCCTATGCTTAAATCTGGCAACCAGTTATAACTCTATTTCAATTAAAGTGACCCTTTTATTATCCAGAGAAGGGGAGGGCTTCTTCCTGTGGGGTTTCTTCAAACCCCTACCCTTCAACAACACACCAGGTGATTCCAGTCTTAAAGAAACAGAGGACTCACTGAACGATAGGCCGTGACAGGAGAGTGCACAAAAAGTCGACGATAATGAGACATCTCGCAACACAAAAGCCTCTTCCTTGATCCCTACTCCCTAAAGACATCTAACAGGAGAGCAAATAAAATGGACTGAGTTTCAAGAACCACTTTACTTTCTTGAGCATGAATTCATTCACACGTCTCATTCAGTAAGTGCAAACTAAACAGCCAGTAAAGTCTGGACACCACTGTGGATGCTTCCAGGAATGTCAGAGTGAGCAATCAGGCATGATCCCTGCCTCGCAAAAACATCCAGACTGTGTTCAGTTATGCTCTTAAAGTTTCTGTATTGTCACTTGTTAAAGATGATGATATTAAAAGATGCTTACTCCTTGAAAGGAAAGTTATGACCAACCTAGACAGCATGTTAAAAAGCAGAGACATTACTTTGTCAACAAAGGTCCATCTAATCAAGGCTGTGATTTTTCCAGTAGTCATGTGTGGTTGTGAGAGTTGGACTATAAAGAAAGCTGAATGCTGACAAATTGATGCTTTTGAACTGTGGTGTTGAGAAGACTCTTGAGAGTCCCTTGGACTGCAAGGAGATCCAAACAGCCCATCCTAAAGGAGATCAGTCCTGAGTGTTCATTGGAAGGACTGATGCTGAAGCTGAAACTCCAATACTTTGGCCACCTGATGTGAAGAACTGACTCATCTGAAAAGATCCTGATGCTGGGAAAGATTGAAGACAGGAGGGGAAGGGGACAACAGAGGATGAGATGGTTGGATGGCCTCACCAACTCAATGGACATGAGTTTGGGTGAACTCCAGGAGTTGGTGATGGACAGGGAGGCCTGGCGTGCTGCGGTCCATGGGGTTGCAAAGTGTTGGACACGACTGAGTGACTGAACTCAACTGAACTGAAAGATGATGACTGCAGGAGCCACAGGTCGCTGTCCAAGGTGGTCCCCAATCACCTCACCACCTCGTTTTCTTATCTTTGTGTGGGACTCTCCCTCCCTGAAGAGTGGAGCCAGTAGGATATGCAGAAATGGAGGGGGTGACTGCTAAGCCAAGATCATGAAGGATATCGCAGTCTCCTCTTTCTTCTCTCTCTCTCTCCCTCTCTCAGCTCATTTGCTCTGAGGGAAGCCGGCCACCATGTTGTGAGGATGCTCAAGCAGCTCGAGGAGGAGGCCCATCTAGGGGAGAGACTGAGACCTCCTGCGTCATCTTGCCAACAGCCATGTGAGTGAGTCACTTGGAGCAGATCCTTCAGCCCCAGGCAAGCCATCAGATGAGACAGCAGCCCCAGCTGCCATCTCACCCTCTTGAGAGATCAGTCAGAACCACTTTGCTAACCATTCTCAGGTTTCTGACCCACAGAAACTGCACAAGATGATAAATGTTTATCGTTGCTCTAAGTGTCTAAGTGTCAGAATAATCTGTAATGCACCAACAAATAGCAGACGCAACAGTCTCCCCATTCAGCTAGACTTGGGTAAAATCATGATGGAGGCAAAGTTGGTCCTCTCTTCAGGGTCCACACCTGCTTCCATTTGCCTTTCCCATTCCCTTTCCCAAGGCCACACTCTCTGCTCCTTTGCTTAAGCTCTGACCTGATGCACAGGCTCAAAGCCTGACTGATCATTCTCAGGGGTATTGTCATTGCAATTAAAGTCTTTCAAAAAAATCAAAAAAGGATTTCAGACACTAAGAAACAAAGGCCTCCAGGTGAAATTTCAGGAAACTGAAGAGCTGTTAGGTACTGCGAGCACTTAGAGATCCTTACATCATTTCTCCCAGGGGCCCATGCTTTTTACTCAGTTTCAGCAGCCAAAACAGAAAGGGCACACAAGTGCTAACACTGACTCATTTCCAGTTTTTAGCATCAGTCTTTGTCTCCGTGGGCAACTTTTCTCCCTCACAGACTATGAGTTCATGAATTGCTGATACAAAAGATAAATAGCTAAGTGAGGTTTCTATTGATTCAAATCCAAAATGGACCAGCAGTGAAGCCCTGGCTACATCGGTCCACAGAGGTGGCTGTGAACTCACAGGGAGCCCCAGACTGAGTCTTGGCTTGTGCATGAACACGAGTAAGTCCACACATCTCTCCAAGCCCATTTTCTCTTTGGTAAAGTGGGGATATTAATAGCTGTCTCACGCAGGTAGGAGGGAGACTGGCATGTAGGAAGAGCTGAATGCACACTGCTCTTGTACAGCACCCCGCAGAGAGTGTGGAGAGGCAGCGGGAAATAGCCTTTCTGCTCAGCATCCAGCAAACTATCTCACTGAGCCTCATAAGAGCTGACACCTAAGGGAGATGGTGGGTCTGCTGTGTCTGATGGTCAGCGCTCTCTGACTGGCAAGCTGGACTACAGGGGGCTGCCCACCTACCAGCAGCTCTGCTGCCCAACAGAGCAGGTGGTCCCTCTGGGCTGTTTCCTAAGGGGGTTTTCCTCTGAGACTGACTGCTGAGTTGGCCCCTTTCCCAGGAGGCATGAGGGCAACAGCAAGGGGAGTAGGGAAGCCAGAGTTCCACAGGGTGGAGTGCAATGCTCTCCCTGTTGGGACTGACTCACATCTGAAGTGGAGGCAGGCTGAGTCTCTAAGGGCAGGACATTTAGGAGAATCATACGGAGGGCGGGGCGGGGGCTGTCTCCAGAGCATACCATCCATGGGATGCCCCAAGCACCCAGATGCTTGGGTCCTTCTGGTTTGTACAAACCAGGGTAAGAGAGCTGCTGCTCCACAGAGTCGGAAAGATGTGACTTGAGGGTTACCCCAGACATCTCCACCACGTGTGGATAAAGTCTGTCTGCAGGGAGAGCAGGGAACTGCAGGAAGAGAGAGCAGGGCACACAGTTCCTACTTCTCAACCATTTCCTTCTCTTTTTGAGCAGACATCTGGGTCCTTGTCCTCTGCAGCACGGTTCATCACTGTCCGTGAATGATCAACAGTAGAATCCAGACAAAATTCACTAGGGAAATGAGCACTGACACACTGTCTTATAAATGAAAGTGGGCAGGTTGTATTATAGAAATCAGGCAGCCAGACAATGGGAGAATCAGTGAGTTTTTTGCCCTTGATAGGAGATGCTCTCTGCAGTGGAGGCTGTGACAGAGTGATGATCCTGATAGCATCTGTCAACCCTCCCCCACATCCCTGCCTCCATACATCAGCTTGTTCACCTATCCTTTCATCCATTCCTCCCGCACATCTCTGCATCCATACATCAGCTTGTTCACCTATCCTTTCACCCATTCCTGCATCCACCCATTCATCAATGCATCAATCACTTGATCCATCTATTCATCCATCCACCCATCTATTCTTCCATCCACCTACCTATCCGTGTGTCTATCCATCCATGTATCCAGGTATCCATCCACCCACGTATCCATCCATCCATCCATCATTCATTCAATCATTCACTCATTCACTCGGCAAGATTTTACGGAGTACCTAGGACATTCGTCGCCCTCTGAGATTCCCAGTTCAGTGCGCACTTAACTGAGAGCCTACTCTATGCCTGCTGTGCTACCTGCAGGTTTGTGAAGGGGAATATGCCAGGGCCCTCCAAGGAGTTTACAGTCTGGTTATGGGTGGGGGATAGAAAAGTAAACACCTATTAGAGTGAAAGGAGTCTAGAGAAACACCGAGGAGACCAAACCATCTGTGATTCAAACTGGCCCACAGCAGTGACAACGGGGCTGCCCAGAGCCTCTCAGTCTGCGCCCGAACACCACTGAAAGTAATTGTGCATCTGCTGAAGAGCTAGTGAGGGGGCAGCAGAGATAACTCACCACTGTCCCACCTGACCAGCACCTTTGGGGAGAATAATAAGTGCTCTTCCATTCTCAGCCACCATGGTTCAGGTGGAGCTGACCTCACTCATCTGCTCCAGGTCTGGCCAAGCAGAGAACCAAATACTCCTGGCTGGAGGAATGAGTTTTGGGGTGTGGCAGCAAACCTTTCTTGAAACCTTGGTAGGAACCTGGGGAAAGGGAAGACTCGTTCTAATTCTAATGGCCCTGGAGCGGCCAGGACCCATGCTTCCCACCACAGAGCAAGTGTGTCTGAGGATGATGCCAACACAAGGGAAGCAAGACCCAGAGGAGGAGAGAGGGAGAGTGGCATTATTTGGGCTCCTGGATCCAGCTCTGCCTCCTCTGATACGTGAGCCAATAAATCCCTCTATGGCTTCAAACAGCCTTCGGTGGTTTCTGTCACAACCTAGAATTCCAGAGAACACACTTGGCAACATTCAGAAATAAGACCCAAGGCCATAACTGCTCCATCAGGCAGCTTTATCTGCATATTGGGAGATAAAGCAGTGGAATGGTGGGTGCGCGGATGGGCAGGTGGACAAGAGGATGAATTGAGGAATGCTGTCTTGTTCACCGGTCAGTCGGAAACTCTCACACCAAGAGCAGCTTCTGTCAAGGACACGTAGGGTTCACCAACTCTCTCCTCAAGGGGAGAGGTGACCTAGATTTTCGTTTTAGCCCTGCCTCTAATCTGCTGTGTGATCTTGAGCTGGTGACTGTCTCTCTCTGGGCCTCAGACGCCTCAACTGCAAAGTGAAGGAACTGCAATGAGATCCACATTTCTTGAAGCATAATCAGGAGAACAGCAGTCTTTTGAAATGAAATGGAAAAACTATTTACACATGCATATGCTTAGGAACTGTGATGCGTTAAATTGTGTCCTTTCTCCCCTCCCCTCAAAGATATGTTGAAGACTCACAGACTTTCAGAGTGTTTCCTTATTTGGAAGTAGAGCAGTTGTAATCAATTATAATCAGTTAAAATCATATCACAGTGGAGTAGGATGGGCCCCTAGTCCAGTTTGACTGGTGTCCTTATAAGACAACTCCCGTATGAGGACAGACACACGGGAAGAAGGCCAGATGAGGATGAAGGCAGAGATCACAGGGATGCAGCTGCAAGCCAAGGAATGCCAACAACTGCCGCAGACTTCCAGAAGCTACAAAGAAGCAAGGAAGAATGAGTCCCTACAGCCTTCAGAGGGAGCATGGCCCTGCTGACATCTTGATTTCCGGCTCCTAGTCTCCAAAACTGAAAGACAACTAATTTCTGTTGTTTTAAGCCCCCCAGTTCACGGTGCTTTGTTACGGCTGCCCCAGGGCACTGCTGAGGCAGTCTGGATGTTTGCTGATTCTGCACAGCGTGACCCCTTGGAGACCACCAGTCACACTCTTGCCTTAAAAGGTCTAACGATTCCTCCAGAAGAGACCCACTTAAATATATCTAATCCAGCATTTCCACAAGCTCTTTGATGGCTGTTAAGATTTGGTGATTTCTAAGATCTGTTCCAACAGTGACTTTGTGGGATAGCTCTTAAGTTCATCATCTCAAAGGGAGAAGACACGGCTAGGAAAGAAGCCAGACGGGGAATGTGGGTAGGTCTAGTCAAACTTTCATCCTTTTTATATTTTAATTTTTTAAAAAAGAATCTGTGTATGTAGTTTAAAAATATTCAAACAGTTAAAAAAAAAGCCGTACAATAAATCTCTGTATGTAGAAAATAAATCTCTCTTCCACACCTCTCCCCCAGGCCTTCATAAGACACTTTCTTATTTATTCATCTGGAGATAATTCTATGCATATATAAGCACATATATAGATATGGTAGCCTACTATCAATATACTTATTGTTTTCTGTAGTGTCTTTTTTAAACTTAACATATCTTTAAGATTCTGTATCAGTAGCTACAAATCAAAGTTTCTCAGTCTTGGCACCACTGGTATTGTGGGCTGCATAATTCTTTATTGTGGGGGCAATGCCAGGCATTGCAGAATATTTAGCGGCATCCCTGGCCTCCACCCACTAGATGCCATTAGTGCTGCCCTTCCCCCCTCAGTTATCACAACTTATCACAACCAAAAGTGTCTCCAGACTTCGCCAAATGTCCTCTGAGGGGTAAAGCTGGCCAGAGTGAGAATTACTGATATAAATCTGCCTCATTCTTCTACTGATATAAATCTGCCTCATTCTTCTACTGATATAAATCTGCCTCGTTCTTCCAAAGGGCCATCCAGCCTTCCGTTGCGTAATTGACTCACTCAGTCCCTTACTGGCAGCCACTTCCATCGTTTCCAGTCTTTGGATGGTGTAAACAGTGCTATAATGAATATTCTTGCACAGGTGTCTTTGGTGCAAAAACATAAGTTTATCTGTTGGCTAAATCTGTAGGACATTGTCTTGTTCACCACTGAGTCAATATTGGTTAAGTAAACATACGAATGGGCTTCCCAGGTGGCTCAGTGGTAAAGCATCTGACTGCCAAGTAGGAGACGACACGGGTGTGATCCCTGGGTTGGGAAGATCCCCTGGAGGAGGAAATGGCAACCCACTGCAGTAGTCTTGCCTGGGAAATCCCACAGACAGAGGAGCCTGGTGGGCTACAGTCCATGGGGTCGTAAAGAGTCAGACACAGCTTAGTGACTATACATACACATAAGGAATAGAAGGAGGACAGGAACAGGGAGCTTCCAATTCCCCTCTTTTCCACTAAGTGGGGGAAGTTCCACCTAGAGTTGTTGGAAATGAAGCCAAGGTAGAGTGAGAAACAGCACCAAGGGATGGAGTCCTCATCTAAGCCCCTTGATACAGTCATTCCTGAAGCCACCACCTCCTGGATTTGTCTACTCTGTGAGTCAATGTATCGTCTCTATGGCTTAAGTCTGTCTGAGTTAGGGTTTTGTAACCTTTAACTAAAAGATTCCTGGATATCAACAGAAGCATTAGTCCTCTAAGAGGCCTGTCCTGATCCAACCCTCTTTTCTGGGCTCCTACGGATCCTGTGCTGTGTGCGCTCAGTCAAGTATGGGGGTGACAGTCACCCCCATAGGTCTCCTCACCCCTCCATGCAGAGCCCCTGCCCAGATTGGATGCTCAGAAGGCTCTGTTGAATGAATGAAAGTGAGTACCACATAACTCGCAGCCTCAACGCCTCTGCTAAGTAGGGGCTCAATAAATCCATGTGAGGAGCCTTCTGGCAGCAGGAGAAGCCTCTTAACTCAATTCTGGAAGCTCTGCCAAAGGAGCAGAACAATACCAGCTCCAGGGCACGAGGCTGGGTGGGGAGGGAGGGGTTTCTAGGGGTTGAGGGGCTGTCTTCCAGGAATCTCTGCTGTCCAGAGCCACCCACTGGACTTCAATGGGCAAATGGCCTCTGAGGTCTCTGACCGTGCCTAAACTTTCCACTCACTTCCAGAACAGGTTTGGCTTCACTGGGAACCATCCTGCTTCGGCGAATCATGCCCCACCTGCCTCAAACAAAGCACACGATTTACGTCGTTCATGTTTATAAAGTGCTCTGAGTGCCTTGGACAAGAGCCTCCACACAAGCACAAAGCTTCACAAGCCAGCAGAAAGGACTAGAATCTCCTTCAACAGCTTCCACCCTGCAAAGTGGCCCGAATCCATGCCAGAGGATCCCGAAAGACTGAAAGGCAACAAGTAGGCATCCTAAGTGCCGGGCGTGTTTACACACATCCCGTATTGATAAATGAGTACCTACTGTGTGCCAGGCACTGGTCTAGGAGCTAGTCTGGTGTTCAGCAGTAAATGAAAGCTTTCATTCTAATGGGATGGGGGCAGGCAGAGAAAGGAAGGAAATGTCAAATACAAATAAACATTATAAAGAAAAGAGAACAGGGGCTTCCCTGGCAGTCCTGTGGTTAGGACTCTGCGTTTCCATGGCAGCGGGGTGGGGAGGATGTTGATCCCTGGTTGGGGAATTAAGATCCCACAAATCGAGTGGCACAACCAAAAAAAGAGAAAGAGAGAGACGAGTGAGGGTGGTGATAAAGAGGACTCTGAGGTTGGGAAATCACTCTGTCACCTCCTCAATCCCCACAGCCACTGGAAGTCACCTCACTGGAAGAGGAGGCTGCAGGTAAGAGAGCAGAGTGACCTGCCACAGCCACACAGCCAGACAGAGCGGGCTGTGTTAAGGGTGCCTGGGGTTTGTTTTCAGCAGCTTTGATAAGATGCTCAGACAAAGAAATGACTGTCATATAAAAAGGAAGTTTATCATACTCACAGATCCCTAGAAACAGGAGGCATGGCTCAACATGCCAGGTCCCCCGGGGAAGCACCAGGGACTGTTAGGAGGTGGAGGCAGCAAGGGAAAAATACAGGTGAGAACTTTTACTATGGCTTCTCCTGAGAGGAATGGGTGACGCAGGGGAGCAGGCTCCAGATGGGCTAGTTGGAATAACCTCAGTGAGATCTGGGGCGTGGGGGCTGTGCCTACGTTGTGTGTCCTGGGTGAGTAGGGCAGGTGGACAGTGGCTCAGAGGGTGAGAGTCCTGTCAAGAAGAGGGTCGGAGATGTGACCTCTGGATTGTTTGGTCCGCATTTGAAAGGCGTGCCTCCTGGAGACTTGTTCCCTATCTCTAGGAATTGGCTAAACCCAGGAGGAGCAGGTCCCAAAATGTTCAAAGCATCAGAATATAGGAAATAAGACACAGCTAATTTGCAGACTCAGCCTGGGGGCTCAAACTATCCCCCCAGCTGCCCACAGTCACTGCAGGGACCAAGACCCTGGCTAAGTGGGACTCTCCACCTGTGGGAAGGATACAACAGGTCTGGTTCAACTACGTAAGGAAAGACAAGAGTTGCTCTGGTGTCACTTAGGACACTGTCTTGGCATGGGCCCATTCATCCTCATAAGCCTGCAGACAGAAGGGTACAATGAGATAGACAGAGGCCCTTAAACTGTGAAGCTGATGAGAAGGAAAATGAGTTTGTGCTGCGATGCCCAAGAATTGTTTTATTTTCTTATAAATTCTGCCCCATTTCAATTCAGAGCTTGCTGTCAAGAGCAAAGGACAGAGGAGGTGGTGTCCTTGATTTAAACAACACAAATACTGTTTTCAAAAATGTAGCTGGCTGGTGCCCATGTTGTTTTAATTTGCTGGGACCAGATTGTCCAACCCTTATGGATTTGATCCCAGACAGGCTCGTTTGACTTATTCAGAGAAAAACTCTGTTTTCAGCCACAAACTGTACCCCTCACCCTGGCCAAATATTTTGCAATCCTTGCTAAAGGTCCCAACAGTTGTTGCCCAGGAGTCCCAAGCCCACCTTCTGGACGCCATCTCCAGGTGCTCCTCACATGTCCTCCACATGCCACTGACCCCAGGAGGAGACCGCAGAGCTGTTCCAGGCTTACCCTTCAAGTAAAGCAGGCTGAGCTGCCAGCATATGGCGGGTACTCTGTAATTGTTTGCTGAGTGAAGGAGTGAGCAACTGGATGGGTGGGTGGATGGATGGGTGGGTAAGTGATGGATGGATGGACACATGGATGGATGAATGGATGGATGGATGGATGGCTGCATTTTCTTTAGCCATTCATCAACTGATGGCTTTGGGCTTTAGGCTTGGTTCAATTTCTACCAGGCAGGTAAAAAGAAGTTTCTCTCTCTTTTCCAGTGAAATGTTTCCATCCCCATATTGACTAGAACAGCTCTCTCTTTTTTAAAAGGAGCTACTTCCTTCATCAAAAAAAAAAAAAAAAGGCAAAAAAGAAAACAACCCAGGGTTTCCCTGGTGGCTCAGTGGTAAAGAACCCACCTGCCAATGCAGGAGAGACAGGTTTGATCTCTGGTCCAGGAAGATCTCACATGCCACGGAGCAACTAAGTCCGTTCACCACAACTATTGAGCCTGTGCTCTAGAACCCGTGCTCCGCAACAAGAGGAGCCACTGCAGTGAGAGGAGCCGGCGCACTTCCATAAAGAGTACTCCCCGCTCTCCACAACTAGAGAAGAGTCTACATAGCAGTGAAGACCCAGCACAGCCAAAAACGTAAATAAATAAATATTTAAAAAATATAAAAGCAGAACTACTGCATGACCCAGCAGTCCCACTGCTGAGTATAACTCCAAAGGAAACGAAATCAGAATCTTGAAGAGATATCTGGACTTCTAGGTCAATGAAGCATTATTCACAATAGCCATGACATGGAAACAACCTAAGTGTCCACTGACAGGTGAATATCTAAAGAAAATATGGCATATTTACACAATGGAATATTATTAGGCCATTAAAAAAAAGGAGATCCTGCCATATGCAACAACGAGAACCTGGAAGATGTTATGATCAGTGAAATAAGCCAGACCCAGAAACACGATACTGCACGGTGTCACTTATGTGTGGAATCTAAAAAAGTTGACCTTGCAGAAGCAGAGAGTAGAATAGTGCTAGCCAGGGGCTGGGAGAGTACAGGAGATGGGGAGATGGTGTGGTCAAGGGCACAAAACTTTTACTGTGAAGATGAATAAGTTCTGGGGATCTACTTAATACTGATGATTAATAGTACTGAACTACATTCTTGAAATTTGATAAGAGTGTAGATTTTAAGTGTTCTCCCCTCACACACACACAAAATTGTAACTATGGAAAATAAAGATAAAAGAATCCACCTCTGTCATTTTATTCTGCTCTCTTACTTCATGCCTTAAAACAAGTCTGGCAGCACAACACAGGGCGCTCATGAAGACAGTCTCTCCTTTAAAAACGATCATGATCTCACTCCTCCTCCCACCCCCGTGGAAACTGGAGCACGGCTCAAGGAGACCTGCTGTCACAGGATCCGGCTTAGGGGCACAAAAGCCGGGAAATTTCAGAGCCAATCTGGGCCAGGGGAGGCCAGAGCTCGTGAGCTGGGCTGAAATGATTCTTCCAGACTGCAGAGAAGAAAGTGGCCTGCCCGCCCACCAGCCTGCCCAGCGGCAAACAGGAAATCCCAGAATTTATAGATGACCCCGTTACAAGGCAAATGTTTTGGAACAAATTGTTCTTCTTTTTAAATCCTTGTTTTCCACTAGTTTTTCTTTCTGGATTCCCCCCTCCTTTCCACCTTCCCTCTGTCCTTGTTAAACCGGGGCCACAGCGCCACCTGCTGCCCGTCACAGGAAGAGGGCATCCACTCAGACAGGCCCTGGGTCCTGTCCCCAGCACCCCTGTCCTACCAAGGATGGGTGAGTAGCTTTCTGGCTCCTGTCCCAAGAGTTTGTGCTTAAGGTCACGTACCAAGCCGCAGGAGAACTGCTTCTGTGGTTCTTATGTGACCTGAAGACTCATGGTAAGCTCTCTCCCCACCGCCCGTCCTCTGGGAAGGCTGGTGGAAAAAGCAAGTCATGTGGTATGACCGGCCAAGGCCAGGTCTCCACTCCGTGCACGCCAGCTGGGCCAGCTTTGGTCAATCACGTCAACCCAAGGAGCCTCGACTTCTTCTGGGCCCAACTGCAGCTACTTCGCCAGGTGGTCTGGAAAACGTCAGGTGCACGTCCCACAGAAGATGCTCCATGGACGCTGGTCTCCTTTCTCTCCATTTGGAGTGCTGCTCGTTGGGAGGGAACAGCCGAGAGAGTCTTAGGGGCAAAGCCTGCACCACATGTTTCTCTCCTGACAGGAGTGAGAACTCCACACGGGCACACTGCACCGGGGCACACGATGAGCCTCAGCACAGTCCCCGCTTGTGAGCTGAGGACCCTGGGTGGGCTGCTTCTCCCTCTTCAGTCTCGGGTTCCTCCCCTGTATCTGGGATGGTAGTCATGCCCACAGCACAAAGCTTGCTGAGTACTGAAATTCAGGCACGTCCAGAATTTAGCAGGGAGGACTTGGCGGGTGGTAAAGTCGCCCACGACCCTAGCTATCCTCATTATCATGAGACGAACATGGTGCCTCACACGTGGTAAGAAGCATTTGGTAAATGAATGAATGGAAAACATCAGAGGACATAAGGCAGAAGTTAGTTACAGTTCAGGCACCAATGTACCGTGAGACACTAAACATCACTGTGCCTGACCCTTCCCGTCCAGAAACCTTCCTTTATTGAGTATAAGACCCTCTGCCCGGGACCTCAGTTTTTCCACCTGTTGGATGGGCATGACATCCACCCTTCCTATTTCTCAGAGGCGATCTGTCCAGGGGTATGTGTGAAACAGCTTTGAAAAGTTTTAACAGAGTGTAGGAAGGAAGGAAGGATTTATTTTCATTTAGGGTGGTTCCATGTGCCTGCTGGCTTCACCCACCCTCCGAGGGTTCCTGGGGCTCTCTTGGGGGTATGTGGGGTTTCTCTTGATGCAAAGTGGTAGCCATGTCCCCGAGCCCCGCATCACTGGGTTGGGGTGAGGGGAGGGGGTCAGATCAGTTTTATACTACAGAGCCTGGGCTAACCAGCTCTATTGCTACTGACTCAAGTTGAATACACTACAAGAAGTGAGTTCCCCTCTAGGAAAGCTCCTCCTCTAACCCAGAGAGAGAATCATGCCCAATAATGCGTCTCCAATATGGCGACTAGTTGAGGGAGAGATTTGAGGCAGGAGATGGGTGGGTCAGGTGACATCAAGAATCAAGACTGGGGGCCACCGTAAGCACCATGACAGGGTCCCAGCCTCGTCTGGAGGGTCCTGGGGAGCCACAGAGGATTCATAGCAAGGGAGGGACATGTCCAGAAAGAGAGTTCAGGCAGCCAGGGGAGGGATAAATTACAGCAAGGACTACACAGCTCCTTCTGTGCTACGTGGCCTAGAGGTAGGCTGATCGACCGTCCTGGGTCACCCAGGACAGAGGGAGTTCCCAGGGCATGGGGTCTTCAGAAAAACTCTAGGAGAGTCCTAGGACGAGTTGGACTTGCTGATTCAGTGTAAACAGCGCCTCCTGTAGTTGTACAGTCCCGATTCTGACTCCTGCCCTCTAAGGCATGATTTCCCCCTGACCTCCTCACCTGCTCTCACAGATAACCTGTCTCTGGACCCACTCCCTCTCAGTTCTAGTCTGCTGAGCAACAGATAGCTTATTGGATTAATACACAGGGATAGATTGCACGCTTATCCTTCTAGGTAAGCTTTATGCATTTAAACAAAGGCATCCTGGAGACAATGTTTAATCCAATGGCGTGACTCTAACCATAAACATTTTTAACCCAGGAGAGGCGGGGGAGACACGGGGGTGCTAAGTGGGGAGTTGCCCACGTCGCATCCCTCACCTGGCATCCTGTCGGCGGCTATCTATTTTTTTTGCGCAGAGCCAGCTGTGTCTTCCTGGTTTCCACTCACCCTCCTGCCCTGCCAAGGGAGCCGGCAGGAGCCCGGGCTGCTTAAATATTCTGTAAATAATGCTGACTGCAGAACTTTATAGATAGACTCACAGAATCACAGCCATAGAATCACAGAATGTCAGAGTAGAAACAGATGCTAGTCATCATAGGGTCCAGGGTCAGAAAACCACTGCATTCAGGCTGCCACGTCCCCCTGCCAGGCCCAGGGCAGACATCACTAATCCATCATGACACCATCTAGCTGAGCTTGTTTGTTGCCTTAGATTCCTCCGAGGCATTCCAGGAAGCAACTACCAATTATCTCGGACCTACTAATAATAGCTAAGGTTTATTGAATACACTTACAGTGTTCCTTTTTCCACACCCTTCCTCACTGTTACCACTTGAGTCACCAATTGTCTGCCAAGCCCTTTATATCAGCATTTCTCAATCACAGCACCATTGACAAGTGGGCTGGACAATTCTGTGTTGGGGGTTGGTGGGTAAGCAGGCTGCCCCATGCATCCCTGGCCTCTACCCACCAGATATCAGTAGCACTGCCCTCCCACCCCCAACTCCCACCCAAGTCATGACAACCTAAACTATCTCCAGGCATTGTCAAATGTCCCCTGGGGGGGGGTTGGCGGGGGCATGTCCCTCCTGGTTGATAACTATTTATAGATTTTCTCTAATCTTCATAATACTCCCCTGAATTTGTATTATATGGATGAAGAAACCAAGGCCAAGAAAGGGCTCAAGACAAGTTGGTGACAAAAGCAGGATGCAGGGCCCAAATTCCCCTCCGAGGACTCTTCCTCCTCCAGCCATTCGGGAAATTCCGTTCGGGTTCATTGTCTTTGGCTCCAGATTCCCAGGGGAAGGAGTGGAACCTGCGAGGCTGAGAAAAACCAGATGCCTGATCGATGCTCCCCCTCCCCCCCCTCCGTTTGACGAGGGCGCTGGAGGAGGACAGGGCCTGGCGGCAACCATCTTGGGCTCACCTCCCCTGAAAATGGCCCTGGGTTGTGGAGGCAGCTCCCCCCGGGGGACGGGGTGTCTGGGAGCCTGCGAAGCTTGCCAGCGGCACGGAGGCTGTTAGAGAAGAGGGAACGGCAGTAGCGATAATACCCTCCTTCCCGCCAACATTGACAAGCCTCTCCCCACATGGGGAGCATGTGAAATCTGGCTTTGCCCCCAGAGATTTGGGATTGAAATCCTGACAGTTTGGACATATAGCCCGTGGGCGATGTTTCCCTTCTCCAGGGCTTGTGTCTGTGCCAAGAATTCCTAACAAAGGGGGGGGGAGATTAATTAATTGTAACCCATTTAAAAAAAGTGGGGGGGCTCATGAAACTGACTGGTAAGATCTTAAGAAACTGTCCATTTTTCTCCTTGGTAGCGATCAAAATGTCGTGAGTTTCTACACACATATTTTACAGACGTTCCATAAATCCTCTCGCTGTGCTTCTTCCCTATAAGTAAGGTCCCCTGGGAGGTCATTGAGTTTCCTCACTACGTGTATTCAAGAGAAAATTGGATGTAACACTTAGAGTAGGCAGCGGTCGGTCGGGGGAGGAAGGCGGAGGAAGGGGGAGGGCGTCTGAGGAGAGAACATGGACCGAAAGTTCAGTGCCAAGGACAGCGACACCCCTTGTCTTGGAAATTCCTGACATTTCCAAACCGTCTTGGCTACTAGTGCACAAATAATCTCTTTGTGCTATCTTTTTATTCCTTTTTCGTATTTATTTCCAACCACAAAAGTAATACTTTTTTTTTTTTGCACAAAATCTGAAAGAGGAGAGGAAAGTAGAAACAAAACAGGACCCCCCCACCCCCACCCCCCCGCCAAAAAAAAACAACCCACAAAAACCCCTACATTGGAGCCCAGGATTTTTTGCTTTGTTCTGTTTTGTTTTGAAGATTTTCCTGGGCAGTTAGAAAGCATCATTTCAGCCACAGTAGTCCCACCTTCAGTGTGTGTGACAGGCACCCAGGGAGCTTGTTAAAACTGCAGAATCCCCAAGCCTGTACTCCCAAGAGTGCGGGGTTGTAGGTCGGGGGTGGGTTCCACGGATCTGCGTTTTTAATAAAACCCTTGGGTGACTCTGATGCGGGTGGACATTGGACCACACTTTGAGAAATAGTGAGTTTCAGGTTTTTCAGACCCTTGGCAAATCAGAGATGTGAAAATCCAGATTTAAAACAAAAATTGGGGTGGTGGAGAGGGGGGCGAGGATTTGTTTTCTGGAAGGGCTCAGCTTAAACAGGCATTTCCCTTAGTGCTGCTAACATATGATTCCGTTCACACTCAGTGATTCAGCGACGCAGCCCGGACTTCATCTGCGCGCTCTGGGCCAATACGGCAAAACGCCACCTTTTTACAGAGCAGCGGTGACACCCATCTGCTCGGATAAATTAACGTTTCCATCTCAGATAACTCATTTGGCTGGATCATCAAGGTTACACGCCAACTCACAGAGAAGGGAGGAGATGATGTGGGGGGTGGGAGGGAGGGTGGGGGGCAGGAGAGGCATTTTGCAATGTATAAATTGCAACACCGCCGCATTTTTATAGCCAAAGGATGGGGGGGCGGTGAACACAGTTATAGTGTAAGCCAAAGGCACCCCGTTACTGTCTCATTTCATAATTCCTGCTGATGCCTTGGGGTAGGTCATAGCCAAAGCTGCATCAGCTGAAGATGGGTGCAGCAAGTTGGGGCTGATGTTCCTGTGCAAGACACTGTGTGGAGCACGTGTGAGCGTGAGCGTGTGCACGTGTGTATGCGTGTGCATGTGTGTGTGTGTGTTGGGGGTACAGCATCGAGATGTGAAGATTGTTCTAGACAATGAGATCAAGAATTTCAGTGAAGGGCACGGAGTCCATAGTAAAAAGGTATTTCTTTCTTTTTTTTTTTTTAACTTTTTACTTGGAAATAAATTTAGAGTTGAAGAAAAAGCTCGAAGATAGTACAGAGATTTCCTTATGCGCTTCGTCCAGCTTTCTCTAATGCTAGCATCTTACACAACTATTGCTCAAGGAGCCAAACCAGGAAACTAGCATTGGCACATCACTTAACCTACAGGTCCTATTCTCCATTTCACTATTTTTTCTCTCCTCATGTCCTTTTATTCCTGACAAACAGGTACTTTCAAGACAGAGAGGGTTGGGTATGAACCCCAGCTTTGTCACTGGGAAACCGCCCAAAGCTCTGCCATCGCTCAGAGTCTTGGCTTCTTCACCATCAAATGGGAGAGAGCAATCTCCATTTGATAGGATCCTGGTGAGGACTGCACGCAAAACTGTGTTCTGAACTTGGCACAAAAGTAGGCACCGATGTTCATTTTTCTTTTTTCCACCCTCTTTCAAAGGAGCACATTTCATCCTCAAGGACAAATGGACATTTGCATAAATTCCTGTTGGACCAGCTTGACTTAATCTCAGCTGCTGGTTCCATTTTTTTTTTTGGATTAAAAAAAAAGACAAGAGGAGAGGAAATAAATTAGGAAGCCATTGCAATAGCCCTTGTGAACTAAGCCTGCACAGTGGCAGTAGAGAGGTAAGGAGAGAAGAGGTTTAATAAACATTTCAAATGCAGAATAAAGAGGAGCTGATGACCTTTTGGATGTGGAGAAGGGAAATGGGAGGAGCCTACGATTAGCAGATTATACTTCTGAATGACTGCTAATCCCTTTCACTGAGATGAGCAAGAGGAACCAGCTCAAGGGAGGAGAGAGGCCAGACACAATAATAACCCTAACCAACACTTGTTGAGTACCTGCTGTATGCCTGTCAGGCACCACGCCTAGCACTTTCCCAGACAGTGTCACTGAATTTTCTAAAACAATCCAAGAAAATTGTGACACAGAGAAATTAAGTCACTTGCCCACATAGTGTTTTGGGAAGTATTAAAACAAAGTAACCTGCAGGCAGGACCGGCTACATAGCTTGCAGGGCTCACTGCAAAATATAGATGAGAACACCTTGTTCAAAATGCATAAAGTATTTCAGGATGGTGAGAGCAGAACATTAAACCAAGAGCAGGGTCCTTCTGAGAACGGGGCCCAGTGTGACAGCACAGGTCTCAGGCCCTGCTGCAGGAAATCTATATGAGGACAGGCACAAGGGAAGACTTTGAGACAAGAAGAGGGCTAAGGAAGGGCACGGAGGGCCACACTTGCAGCAACCAGCAAGAGAAACGCACAAGGAGTAGCCGGCAAGTAGAAGCAGGAAGAGGAAGATGCACTCAGAGCCACCGAGGATGGAGGTGCCTCTCTGTTTGCCAACTGGGACATTGCTGTTGGCCTTTGAAGCCCAGTTTTCAGGAGCGGAGGAGGCAGAAGCTGACTGCATTAGTCAGTGGGCTGAATGGAAGTGTGGGAGCCGCAGGGCAGCCCTGGCATTCATATCTTAAGAACTCCTTCCCTTGCCAAGATCCGAGGGCAAGTTTGTGGCACCACAAAAGTGATTTTTTTTAAAAAAAAATCAAACCACTGAAAGACTGCTTCTCATTTGGGTCCCCTGGGCACTAAGAAATGCCTTTCTCCTTCTGCTCCTTCTCCTTCCACTTAGCCTCACAAATGTTTGGCTGACTCCATCCTCAAGTTGTGGCCGGGGACTGGAGCTGAAATGCCTTTGAGGATTCTTGTACAGCGACCACGAGAATCTCTTTCTGGGGACTTGAGTGCTGCCAAGGCTTCAGCGTGGCCAGGGGGGCTCTGATCTGGGAATGGGCTACTTTCCTTTGTTTGGACAGTTGCAACCAGGAGGGACAGATCGTCATGGACTGTTTATTTATAGACATTGGCTGGGCTGTTGGTCTCATTCCGAATAAAGATACTAAAAGGGAAAGAGGCAGCTCATAGCTCCCAGATTCTGCCTCACAGAGAGAAACTTGCCTTCTGTGTCACAGCTGCCTGCTTACAGTGTCATCCTCCTGAATGGCTTCACTCCCCTTTTTCCTTCCTAAGCCAGAGAGTCCCCAAACGATTGGAAGCCCCGGCAAACAACTGGCCTTCAAGGCAAGTGTGTAGATCACTGACATTGGCACTGAACACTTAGACTTGCCATGACTGGTTAATTCCTGCCTGCGTGCATGCTAAGTTGTTCAGTCTTGTCTGACTCTTTGTGACCCTATGGACTCTAGCCGGCCAGGCTCCTCTGTCCATGGGGTTCTCCAAGCAAGAATACTGGAGTGTGTTGCCATGCCCTCCCCAGGGACCAAACCTGCGTCTCTTAGGTCTCCTGCCCTGGCAGGCAAGTTCTTTACCCCAAGTGCCACCTGGGAAGCCCCAGTTAATTCCTCAGTATAACAATAATCCGAGTTTTCAGCAAGTTGTGTGTTTCTAAAAGTCACAGGAATGGTCCATGCCACAGTTAAAGTTTAACTTTTTAAAAAATAGACTTCGTTTTTAAAGTAGTTTTAGGTTCACAGCAAAACTGAAAGTGAAAGTTGCTCAGTCATGTCTGACTCTTTGCAACCCCATTGCCTATATACAGTCCAGGGATCGAACCCAGGTCTCCCACATTGCAGGCAGGTTCTTTACCAGCTGAGCCACAAGGGAAGTCCCAGCAAAACTGAGTGCAAAGTAAAGAGAGTTTCCATTTGCCCCTGCCCATCAACACATACTGCCTCCCCCCACTATCCATATCCCTCAAGAAAAGTGGGGCGTTTGTTACAACCAATAAACTATGCTGACTCACCATCATCACCCAAGTCCACAACTGACACTCTGGGTTTGGACAAATGTATAACGACACGTAACCACCATTATAAGCTCGCACAGAGCAGTTTCATTGCCCTGAAAAATCCTCTGTGCTCCACCTCCCTCAACCATCATCTCTCAACCTCAACCTTACCCTTCCCTCAACCTCATCCCCCCCTCAACCCAGCTGCTGGCAACTTCTCATCTGTTTCTTTTCTCCATAGTTTTGCCTTTTCCAGAATGTCAGATAGTTGGAATCATACGGTATATAGGTCTTTCAAGAGGGAAGCTTAATGTTACCTTTTAAAATACACGCTTAATGTGGAAAAACCCAACTGCACAGAAGTGGATGCCACTGCCAATGTGAACTAATGTGTACGAACCAGCTATGCTCTGCTGCGGCAACAAATTGGCCCTGAAATCTCAGTCCCTCCTAACAAGTCCATTTCTCAGCCATACAAAGTCTGATGCAGGAAAACGGGGACTTCCCCCACCTCAGCACGTGGTGCCAGAGTTGCTGCAGCAAAGGAGAGAGTGAGAGTCAAAAACTCCCACCTGCTTTTAAACACCTCCACCCAGAAGGGACACGCAGACACGCTCACCCTGATGGCCAGACTCGTCACTCAGCCTCTATCAAACAAAACGGAGATGAGGAAACAGACGTGAACACAAAGTCTACACAGCAAGCATGACTGTCTCTGCCCCAAACTGAAAGTTATCTCCAACCCCTGATCCCACTCCGCAGAAGTAACTAGCTCATGTGACTAGCTCAGGTAAGTAGCTCCTGGTAACTGCTGGGTTGATAACTTTCCAAATTGTCCTCTAATATATGCATATTTATGTATGTTACTCATAACCTACTCTCCTACGCATTCACCTGTAATGCCTAAAACGTCTTCTTTTACATAAATGGGACTATGCTTTGCCTGCATTCTTGCAATGTACTTTTTTTCCACTGGACAGTGTATCTTGGTCATCTATTCTAGTAGCAATGAACTTAAATGTGATTTCACAATAAAACAGTAAATTTAAACTGTTCTCCTGGTGCTCTCTGCTCCAGTTGTGAGCTCTGGGCCACAGGGATAGCATCTTATCACCGGTGCCATAAATTGGGGCTTTTCTGCATACAACGCGTGGTGCTAAGTGACCTACCCACTCCCAACAACGCCAGAGAGTCGATGCCATTGTCATCTCCCCCCGGTGTTAAGATGATGTAGTTGTAGCTCAGAGATGTGAAGAAATGTTCTGTCCAAGGTCATGTGGCTGGCGAGTGTGGGAGGCCACCTACTGGACCCCGTAACTTGGGTTTTCTCCTCCTTCTTCCCTGTGGTGCATTTTCAAAGCCTCAGTGCCTACCCTGGTCTTGGTACTTGATAGGTGTTAAGTAGTATTTATTGAATAAATGGCTGGGAGGTGCCAAAAAACTGAAAGGAATCCCCAAAACTATATGGAAATGGCTATAGGCATCTGAGGAGCTTCCCAGGTGGCGCTAGTGGTGAAGAATCTGCCTGCTAACGCAGGAGATGTAAGAGATGTGGATTCGATCCCTGGGTTAGGAGGATCCCCTGGAGGAGGGCATGGCTACCCACTCCAGTGTTCTTGCCTGGAGAATCCCAGGGACAGAGGCCTGCAAGCCTTCGGTCCATAGGGTTGCAAAGAGTCAGATATGACTGAAGCGACTTAGCACACACGCATGCAGGCCCCTGTAGTACTTACTGCCAATACCAGTCTCCACGCCGAAATACAGTGTGTACTTGGATTCATATTCGGATGATACCACACATTTCTCAGGGCCTAAGCCATGTGTTTCCCACTAAGTGTCTCCAGCTTGCATCAGCACAGGGTGAGCGAGAGCATCTCACCGCCTTGCTGGGAAGCCCCAGGCTCCCTGGCACTCACACTGGAGCAGCCAGTCCCACCGCGCCGTGTGTTCTGTGTGCGCCTCCCCTCTGCCCACAGACGTCCTTCCCTCCCCTGGATCTCTGCCCAGATGCCCCTCTCCAGAGGACTTCCCTCACCCCTACCCTGAAGACCACTCTCTGTCTTCTCTGAGCTGGGGTCCTCAGCCTTCAACACTGGTAACATTTCAGTTCAGTTCAGTCTCTCAGTCGTGTCTGACTCTTTGCGACCCCTATGGATGGCAGCACGCCAAGCTTCCCTGTCCATCACCAAGTCCTGGAGCTTGCTCAAACTCACGTCCATCTGGGCCCAGACAATTCTCTGTGGTGGGGCTATCCTGTGCATTGCAGGATGCTCAGCAGCACCCCTGCTCGCGCCCCCCCACCCACCCAGCCACACACACACAATTGTGACAACCAAAAATGTCCAGACATTGCTGACTGTCCCCTTGCAGCAAAGCCACCCTCATGGAGAACTCCTGCACTAAGTGATTAGCATGTACACAGCCATTTCTTAAAAAAGGTCAAAAGGATGAACCTATTCTAAGAGGCTGGCATAGCTCCCCTAAAGAGGCATTTCTCTGTGTCCTTCTGGAGACGACTTACAGCACTAACCACAGCAGCGCTCAAAGCAACCTAGGACTGGCCTTCTGCTAAATAGAATTAGACCTTCTAAGCAAAGATCTTCTGTGAAACAGGCTTTTTGGATGTTCAGGGGGAAACCGCTCAGGGTTTCTCTTTGCTTCCATGGAAGCGGAAAGGGGGGAAAGGATGCTCGTTCTTTAGGACAGCATCCTAGAATCCCTGCCTGGACTTAGAAACCAGGTAGAGGCTGCTGACAGGTACGGCTGGGCTGAAGGGCAGGGAGTGAAGGGCTGGCTTAAAACCCTTCCCGGGTCTACTCCAGAAGAAAGTTGTCTCTGTATATAACTAACCTAATACCAAGGTTAGGAACACAAGCTCAGAACAAGCCTGAGAAATGCATGCTATAAATGGTGATAGTTGAGACAAAAGCAATGCACTACGTTCACTAGGGACACTCTCCGCCCGGGGTTTCTGGCTCCGAAGGGACAATCCAAATGGTGCTTCAGCCCTTGTTATTGCCCACGGCTGTGACCTCCAAGGCAGGGCACGCCGTAAACCAGCCAGGAAGCTCCCCCTTGTGCCCCCTGGAAGCTCGGCTAGGGGATGGCTCTGCTCTAAGAAGTGCCTTCAGCCCCCAGCAGGGAAATATGATAACTGTTTTGCTCCTTGGAATGAGTTTCAGGTTCATTCATTCAAATGTTCTGCAAGTGCTGACTGGGCCCTAACCATGTTCCTGGTGGTCTATGAACTAGTGGTTTAGAGTGTCGCTGGCTCTGTAAACAGATAGCCCAAATGCCTATCTGAACTATCAAACAGATAGCTCAGATAGCTTAAATGCCATCTCTGCCACTTACTGTGTGACGCTGGGAAAGTTACTTAACTTCTCTGAGCCTAATTTTGCTCGTATGTAAAACAGGGATAAAGATACCTACCCCTGGGGCAGTGATGATTAAATGAGGTAGTGCCTACAAAGTGCTTAGCAGAGTAGCATCAAAGAGGAAGCAGATGGTATTATTATTACTATTATCATTCAGAAACACGTAAATAGCTTTGTAATCCCTGAAGGCAGAGCACAAAGGGACAGTGGTGGGCAATAAGGCTGTTTGGTAGATAGAACTACATTATTTCTGACCAGGAGAGGGTACAAAAATCATATAATCTTAGAGCAGAAAGGAGTATTCAAGATCATTCAGTTCAACACACTTTACAAGCAAGGAAATAGAGCTGAAGTACATGGATGTTGGGTGAAGTGACTTGTCCAAGGTCGCAGAGAAAGTTAAGGGCAGGTCTGGGCCAGATGGAGCTCAGGCTTCCTGACGCCCAGAGGCTTTTCCATGGCTTTATCTATCACCGATGCATGGACAAAAGGGAAGTACCTCCTCCCTCAGTGTAAACCAAGACCATAGTCACAGACAGATGTTCCAAAGACTTTGCTGGTGGAAAATTCAAGTTGACGTATAGTAGTTTTAAGGAATGTTTCCATAGAGATGCACAAATAATTGGAACAATAATCTCTTATACAGACAGAAAAGAACCATTCATTCAAACAGGACGTGGAGAGGAGGTGGGGGTGATGTGCTTGTTCTGGAACGGTGGACAGAAAGGCCAGGCTGAGAGCTCCGGCTATCTGGGTTTAAAAGCCAACATACTGGACAGTCAGTCCTGCTCACAGATAACACCCAGCCTGCACGTCTTCATTGAACAAGCATGTTTTTCTATAAGCCAGGCCCTGGCTAAGGTACTGACCACAGACTTTCAGCTCCTCTCCTGAAAAGCATTTCTGCCTGTATGAGTCTGCTCTTGCTGCTGTAACATATGGCCACAGACCTAGCAGCTAATAGCAACACTGGTTCACGTCCTGGATGTCTGAAGTCTAAAATCAAGGCGTCAGCAGGGCTGGCTCCTTCTGGAGGCTTCAGGGGAGTATGGGTTTCCTTGTCTTTTTCTATTTGTGGAGGCCACCGCCGGCATTCCTCAGCTTGTGGCACCTTCCTTGTACCCTTCCCGTCTCCAAGATCCATCATCACATCTCCTACTGCTGGCGACAGCTCAGGTGCAAGTGTGTGATAGCCGAGGGGCCGTCGGAAAGGTGCTTGACTTCTTTGAGCCCCAGTCTCCTCTTCAGAAAGGCATCAGTGATGGGAACGCATGAAATGAGGTATGTGTGAATGCTGAGCACCAGGCCTGGCCCACAGTAAGGACTCAAGAAAGGCTGCAGTTTTTATGATAGTAGTGATTATTGTTACAGCCACCATCATCATCTGACGCTCTCATTTCCATCACACAGCTCAGGGGACACAGATGAAGAGGTGTGACATTTGCTGGGGATCTCAGGAGAGACTTCAGAAGAGGAGAGCCCTGAGCTGGCCCTGATCGGATGGCTGTGAAGAAATCTGGCCAACAGACAAAGGGGAGAAGAAGGGATTTTCTGGACAAAGGAACCTGCACAGTGCAAGGCACGGGGGTCTGAAAGTACACGGGGAGTTTATAGAACCAGGAGGGCTCAGGTGGCCAGAGTAGAGGGTCAGGAGTCAGGGACAGGAGGAAGGATGGATGGCAAAAAGCTCGAGAGTTAGGTCTTTGGAATCAGAGGGGCCTGGGCTCAAGCCCCATGGCTTCTCTTAAGGGCTCTGTAACCTGGGGCATCTTCTTTCTCTCTCCTCATCCTCCTTTGTAAAAAGTGGGAGGCAATAGTGCCCACCTCCTAAGGTTGTCGCAAAAAAAAATGATTTGGGAGAGCCGAGAGATCTCCTGGGAAGGGCTTTGTAGACCTGACCAAGGAGACACTTTCTCTCCTCTTGTTTTCCCTTCACTCTGTGCCCTTTGTCCCTTCTCCTCTGCCAACAGGAAGTCTGAGCACTGACCTTCCTAATCTCATGCTTCTGTCACTGTCCTCCTGAACTTAAAATAATAGACTTTTCACAGGTGGAAAAGATGTTAGGAGACCTTTGCTCATCTATAAAACGTGGGTAATGCTATAAAACGATGCTATCATCGGCCTTCTATGGTTGCCCTGAGGATTCACAGAGACTGTGCAGAAGGCGTTTGATAGCATATCGTGGGAGGTTAATGGCGTGGGCTCCAGAGTCGGACGCAAGGAGCCCAGGTTCTGGCTGTGTCCGTTACCAGCTCTGTGACTGTGGACAAACCTCTCTCAGTCACAATCCCTCGTCTGCAAAATGAGGATGTTCATGCCAGTGGCAGAGGTCCTTTGCAGGGGGTAACTGAGAGAATGCCTGGGATATACTCATTAACTGTTATTATGATGACGCTCTTTTCATTTACATATGAGGAAAATCAGTCTCAGAGAGGGGAAGCGCTTTGCCCAAGGTCACAAAGCAACTTGGTGGCAATCCATCACACAGGAAGCAGCTTCCTGTAGGATCAGAGGTCCGGGCAAGTTCTTGGCACGAGTTCCACTGCCTGGGACCCAAGACTATGCGGTGTGCTCCCCATTCGTTGGCTGTTGTCCTGTGTGAAGGGCAAGGTAGTCTCCCCTGCCCACCCCCCCACTCCCCCACAGCCTACAAATCCACCTTGGTGGCCCCTGCATCTCAGGGCGATGCTGCTCTGCCTGCTGAGGAATCAGATGGCACCAGCAGACGGTCTCTCCATGCTACGGGAGCCTGCATTGCTCCCATCATTTATTTTGGACAGGAGACAAGATGGGATATCAAAGGAATCAGCTGCTGGTCAGAGGAAATGGCTAAGGGGCCAGACCTCCTCCCGGGGCTTCCGGGAACAGAGTAAACACCCTGTGAGAGTGGGAAGCTGGCTCCCCATTTTAATCCGACTTTATGAATTGAAATTTAATCCATTCAAAGATATCAGAGGCCAACTGGTTTCCTGGTAAAAAGCTTTTTACTAAAAAAAAAAAAAAGTTATACATACTTTTTAAAATAAAAAAAACTGGATATATTTTTATTTATAGAATTCAAGTTAAGATCGAAGAGTCTCAAGCAACAGTTGGGGGCGAATGAAAGGAAAAGGTCAGGACTGCTGGCTCCCCGCATTCAAAGGAACCAGAAGATGACCTTCGGCTCAGGGCTGCGTTTTCCATCAAGCTCTGCGGAATAAGTGAGCTTTTCAGACTTCTTGGGAGCAGATGCTGGTGTGAGTAATGCCTTCCTTTGCTCAAGGCACAACATAAACATGTCCAGTGCCCAGTCAGTGGGCACACAGCTACGATCCAGGCCAACAGGCACCACTGCCGTTAAGAGGGCAATTGCCATCATCCGGCTTCAACAGCAAGAAAAAGTTCTGGGGAGGATGCCTCGTAGGGACCAAAGACGTCAGTGTTCGTGTCTTCCGTTCTGGGTGTGGGCAACCAGGTCACGGATGGGTTGGTGCTGACATTTTCCTTGGCAGGTAGGGTGCAGTGGAAAGGACAGCGACCTCAAGGTCAGCAGATCTGAAGTCATATGCCTGCTGGATGTCCAAGTCTACCCTTAGTTTTCCCGTCTATAAACTGGGCATCTCCCAGAGACATACTCTAGGTATTGTGTGTGGGTGTGTTTTAAGTAAATTTTAATTTTTAGAGTGGTTTTAGGTTCATAGCAATGTTGAGCAGAAACACATGTGCAGCTCCCTCATTCTCAATGTCCCCCAGCAGAACAGGACATTTGTTACAATCGATGAACCTACACGGACACATCATCATTGCTTAAAGTCATAATTTACATTTGGGTTCAGTCTTCATGTTGTACATTCTATAGGTTCTGACAAGAGTATAATGGCATGCATCTGACATTCGTGTATCATATAGTGTCACTGCCCTAAAAATCCTCTTGTTGTTATTGTTGTTGTTTAGTTGCTTCAGTCGTGTCCGACTCTTTCACAACCCCGTGGACTGTAGCCCGCCAGGCTCCTCTGTCCATGGGATTTCCCAGGCAGGAATACTGGAGTGGGTTGCCATTTCCTTCTCCAGGGGATCTTCCCCACCCAGGTATTGAACTTGCATCTCCTGTGTCTCCTGCTTGACAGGCAGATTTTTTACCACTATGCCACCTGAATCACCAAAAAACGCTCTGCACTCTGCCTATTCTTCCTTTCTCCCACCCAACTGCTGGCAACTACTCTTTTTACTGTCTCCACAGGTCTGCCTTTTCCAGAATGTCATATAGTTGGAATCATATAGTATCTAGCCTTTTCAAGATTGGTTTCTTTCACTTACTAATACGCATTTAATTCTCCTCCATGCCTTTTCACGGCTTAATGGCTCATTTCTTTTTAGTGCTAATAACAGTCTGCTGTCTGGATGGACCGCAGTTTATTTATCCATTCACCTACTGAAGGGCATCTTGGTTGCTTCCAAGTTTTGGCAATTATGAATGAAGCTGTTATGAACATCTGCATGCAGGGTTTCATGTGGACATAAGTTTTTAACTCCCCAAGTCTGAAAACCAAACCAGCTGTGTCTCAGATGTTCAGCATCTTTTTGATAGTTTGCAGTCTAGAAGTAAACCCAAAGGAATTTACTCTGCTGTGTCAGTCACACTGGCCACTAGAATCTGAAAAAAATGTAGCTGAGAATACTAGGGAAATGGCTGAAGTGGAGACCAGAATGTAAGAATTATCTTTATACCCACAGGAATAACAACCCTTTGTTCAATCAGTTTCTCACAGCAAAATCAAAAGGATATCAAGGAACCTCATCCCCCTCAACCTCAACAATCAATTACAGGCATACCTCATTTTATTATGCTTCGCAGATACTGCTTTTTTTTTTCTTTCTTTTTTTTTTCTTTACAAATGGAAGGTTTGTGGCAACCCTGTGTTAAGCAAGTCTAGCGGCACCATTTTTCCAATAGCATTTGCTCACTTCCTGTGTCTGTGTCATATTTTGGTTAATTCTCAAAATATTTCAAACTTTTTCACTATTCTGTTTGTTATGGTGATCTGTGATCAATAATCCTTGATGAAGGCTCAGATGAGGGTTAGCATATTTGAGCAAAAAAGGATTTTTAACTTAAGGTCTGTACTTTGTTGTAAGACATAATGCTAGTATAGACTTAACAGACTGCAGTATAGTGTAAACATAACTTTTATATGCGCTGGGAAACCAAAAGAGATACATGTGATTCATTTTATTTCGGTGGTCTGGAACTGAACCCGTGATATTTCCCAGGTCTGCCTGTACTATTATTTAGGATGAACAACAATAGAATTGCCCTCCACTTCAGCCCCGTCTAGAATTCAAAACTGCTTTTGGCACACTACTCCATTCATTTTCACAGTAACCCTGGGAGTGTTCTGTTAGGTAAAATCTGTATTATTTTTACCACTGCAAAATACATAGTGCTGTTCTCTTGATGGAAACTTACTCAGACTATGGTCTTTAAAGGAATAACTGGGAGAAAATGCTCTGGGTGGTCTGAGCTCTCGCAGACAGTCCGAATAACTCCCAAATGTAAGCATTGCACACCCCGCCCCCAACCCGACCCGGACCTCTGCAGCAGCGAGGAAGTGTTCCTTCTGAAGGGTCAGGGCTGGGAAACAGCTTCTGATGACCTGAGTACCACGGGGCCCTGGGAAGCTCTTAGGTTCACTGCATTTGAGTCTCCTGAAATAATATTATGTATTATTCTTGGCTCTGTAGCCCTCTTACTGGGTGAATTTAGAGGTTCGTGTAAACTCTCCACTTTCCTCACTTGTAAATGGGTTCATTGTTTTTGCCCACCTCGTGAAGGTGTTGTGCTGATAAAACAAATTGAAGGCAGACCAGTAAGGCCCCTGAATCATTTGATGGGCTGCATCAGAAATCCTATCTGCATGTAGTGAAAGAGCTTACAGAGATGTTCACAGTCCTAACCAGCAATCGCCAACTGGGGATAGATTCTGCAATCAGACAACTAGTGCCCAGGCTGGGGATGACCTGGGAGAATGCAGGTCTGGGGCAAATGGATGGTCTTCTGAATCGGAAAGACCTGGGCTCAAATCCCAGCTCTGACACTTGCTGGGTGTGTGACGTTGGGTAAGTCAACTAACCTCTCTGAGCCTCCATTTCCATGAACTGTTCCATGAACTGAGAAAACTCAGTCTCTTAGGATTGCTGTAGGGATTAAATGAAGCATCTGCAATTTAGTAGATGCTCAATAAAGGGCAATGGTTATAAGAGCCTGTCATTTTTCATGAGGTCTTATGAATGTAATGCAGTGTTTCCAAAATGTGCAGCATTTTTGCCACTTACAGGAAACAAAGAGAGGGTTTCAGGTGGGACATGGAAATTCTTAGATGTGTGGAATTAAGAATAAATAAGGTACATCAGACTTGTTATTTCATGACTGTTACCACTTAGAATAGGGCTAAGTTTTTAGAAAATGAGTCATTTTTTAAAACGATAATAGATAAGTGATTATACAGTTGTACTTGGGGTAACAAAATTTGAAGGTGGTGTATGAAAGCCTTAAACCACAAATGGCTGATGGAATAGCACAAAGGCACTGTGCTAGGAGCAGGTTCTGACCTTAGGTTTACACTCATCAGTCACATGGCCAAGGCCAGCTCCTAAATCTCTCTGAGCCTCAGTTTCCTCATGTGTAAAATGGGATGATAATATCTAAGAAGGTAAAAGTGAGGTTAAAAAAAAAAACCTCCGGGAAAACTGCACAAGCACTATCCAGCATAAGAGGTTTTTTACTTGTTATCCCTAATGTGTGCTTTGACAGAGAAATAATCTATGCTTAGCTGCCAGTTGATAAGACTGAAACATAGATGAAGTTCAAAGTCAAGGAGGGTTTCAATGCCCACCCTGCCATTTACCGTCCTGCAGCTTTGAGAAAGCAGGTTAAGGTTTCTATGCTTCAATCTTCGCTGGTAAAAAAAAAGGGGGGGAGGGTTAAGAAAAACAATACCATTTGCAATTCAGCTCAAAGTTGTAAAGGCCAACAACTCAAAGGAAGGTGGGTAAAATGTGACAGGACAGAGGACCAGAGTTGAAATATACGTTGGCTCTTCAACATGCAAACATATTCTTTAACTCACTCATAAGATACACACTAATTAAAACCACAATGGTATGACTTTTTTCTCCTTTTTAGGGGTATGGCTTTTTATCACCAAATAATCAGTTTGGTAAAGCTGTGTTAATCGTATAGGAAATAGTTCTGCCTTCATAACGATGGTGAGGAGGTAAACTGTTACCACCTCTGGAAAAAAAAGTGAAAGAAAATGAGTTAGTTGCTCAGTTGTGTCCAACTCTTTGCGACCCCATGGACTATAGCCTGCCAGGCTCCTCTGTCCATGGAGATTCTCCAGGCAAGAATACTGGAGTGGGTTGCCATTTCCTTCTCCAGGGGATCTTCCCCACCCAGGGATTGAACCCAGGTCTCCTGCATTGTAGGCAGATCCTTTACTGTTTGAGCCACCAGGGAAGCCCACCTGTATGGAGGGCAATTTATAATTTGTCAAGAGTATATAAACGTACAGATTGTTTGAGGCTGAATGCTAGGGTCCACAACCTAATCCCTGGAATATGTGTTACCTTATGTGGCAAAAAGGATTGAAGATTAAGTTAGGAATCCTGAGACTGGGAAACTATTCTAGGTTACCAGGTAGGTCTACTATAATCCAGGGGTCCTTATTAGAGGGAAGCAGGAGATGAGAGAGGAGGAGGCAATGTGCTGACAGAGCAGAGATTAGTGTCCCTTGAGAATGGAGGAAGGGGCCACAAGCCATGGAAGACAGCTGGCCACCAGAAGCGGAAAAAGGCCAGGACATGCTTCTCCTGGAGTCTGCAGAAGGAATCTGACCTGCCAACACCTGGATTTTAGCCAGATGAAATTGATTTTGAACTTCTGACCCCCAGAGCTGCGAGAGAAGATGGTTCAGTGTTGTCCTGAGCCACTTGTTTGTGGCTAAGCAGCCATAGGAAGCTAACATACGTTCTGCCACTTAGCGACCCCGTTTCTAGGACTTCATTCTGCAGACACACCTGAGTAGGTGCAAAATAATGACAGACAGGGTTGCACGTTGATCTCCACAGGTCAGCTCTTTTGTCCACGAACAGGCTCTGACTGTGCTTTCATGCTGTCTGTAGGGCTTGGTCACACGCAGGCACGCTTCATTCTTCCCGCTACACTGACGCTGGCAAGACGACGCCTATCCGCCAGCCCCAGGTCTGACGTTGAAATTGCAGGAAGATTGCCCTTGCCACAGCAAGTTTCTAGTCCCTACTCCCAGAGTCAAGTGTTAAGGAAGTCCCTCATTATCTAATCCTGAGAAGACCCTCGGGTGAGCCCAAACGGAGCTCTCCTCTCTACAAACACAATATACAGCTCTTTGTCTTCATTGTAGAGCGAGGCTTTCTCCTGACATGGGAGAAATACTCCTGCATGATGGATTAAAATTCCTCATAGAAGGAGAAAGAGGAAAGCAAAATAAATGTATCTGCGTGACTTCGAGTACAGATCCCCTTGTGGGGCCTTGTACCATCCTCAGAGCTGGGCTGGAGCTATTTTAAAACTAATGTTGTGTGTGAGACAAACCTACTCGATTGAAAAATCTTCTGTTCAGGGATGGAGATGGGCAAGAAATCAGTGCTGGGGCTCTGCGAGAGCTCGCTGTGGTTATAAACGTTCCCAGCTGCATCAGCAAAGCTGCTGTGAGTTGACCGTAAACCTTTTGCGGGGAACTCAGGAGGCAGGGCTGACGAGGAAAATTGAAAACTGGAGTCCCTTTGACTAGGAGTCCTCTCAGGCTGCTAAAAAAAAAAACCCAGTGATCTGCCCTATGTGGGGGCAGGCCAGGAAACCATTTCTCCCCCTACCTCCCTGTGCCCAGTAAGAAAAGGGGACAGTTAAGGAGGTGGGGATGGTGGGGCAGGAGAATTCAGCAAATACCAGATGAAGCAATTCTTGCCAGACCTGGTGCTGTGTGCCAGAGCTGCAGAGTGTCTCCCTAAACTAGGAGGTGAGGGCAAAGCATGGACTTTACAGCCAGAGAGATCTGGGTTCGAATCCCAGCTCTGCCATTTATACTTGTCTGTAAAGCCATAAAGCATGTGGCTTTATAAGCCTCAGTTTTCCCATCTGCAAAGTGGAGCTAATAAGGGATCAAACTTGTGGACTGCAAGCTTTAGGGATTATGTATGGCAAGTGCCTGGCATAGGATGGGTTCTGTACAAATAGGAGCTGCTATTATTGCTCTGCCAGTCTAGTGAAGAAAGACCTTTAGAAGCAATGGGAAATCAAACAAGGAGGAAAACTGCACACAATTCCAGGCTTGTAAGGTTTGGGCAGCAAGTGTCAGAAAAATTCTCAGGAAGGAAATGTTCTTGCTAGGACCTCACCCAATCTCTGTAGTCACAGAAATCTCTCCCAAACTTCTGATGTCAATAAATGCTACCTTTCTTCCAGCCTGCCCAGATCTACCAGGGGGTTGTCCTTTTGTGCAGCATCATTGCAATATTCACTTGTTTGGTGTCTGCAGCACTGAATGGCATCATTCCTTCTCTGACACCCAGGGAAATGGAAAATGGCAGGTGGGCGATAAAAGAGAAGATTGGAGGGTTTGAGTGGAGAGCAGAGTATACCCTGGGTAGAGGAGGCAGGGAGCATGAGCAAGTGAGGCATGTGTATCACTCAGAGGCCAATCAGAAAGCTGGGGCCACTATATACACCTGCCTCCACTTTAGACGCCAGTCACAAGGAGGAGTCTCCAGGCCACCTGCATGACTGGCCACAAAACCAAGGGGGTTCCCAGGATTCTCTTAGGTTTGCTTATTCCCTAGAACACCTCACAGAACTCAGAACAGTTGTAAAGGACATAGATCAGATCACCAGAAGAAGAAGCCCATAGGGTGAGTTTGGGGAGGGCCCCAAACATGGAGCCTCCCTGCCCTCCCCGGGAACCAGGGCATCGTAGTGGGTTCCATCATCAACATGAAGCCTGGCACAGCTATGTTTTCTCCAACCAGGAAGCTCTACCAGGGTTTTTTTGTGTGTGAAGAGACTTGAGATTTCATCACATTGGCATGATTGATTGAATCATTTGGAACATACAGGGACAGGGATTCTGGGAAACATAAGTGGGGGCAGTCAAGGTACCATACTTGAGATTAGTGAGAAGTCAACCCCAAAGCAAGACCAACTCTAAATGGTAGGGGCCGAAGGGAGGAGACCCCTGTCTCCAAGATATGAATTAATGGGCGGCACGAAAGATGTTTCTAGAACAAACCTGGAACCCCAGGACTCCAGAATAACCCTGACTGTTCCTTTGGTCTTTTTAAGAATGGAGACACCCTGGGAGGAGAAGTCACAGGACACAAGCCTAGAATCTAACTAGAGTCCAGCGGGTTTCTAGTCCTTCCTCTGCATCTAACTTTTGTCATCCTTGACTGACTCAAACCTCCAATGCAGTAAAGCAGGAGGTGTTAGCTCCTCCATGTTCATCCATGGTGTGCAGGACTGGGTTACTCTTAGGACTGTGTTTCTGTATGAGCCAAAGGCAGACCCAGGAGCCCTCAGGCTGATGGCTTTGCACCTCATTCACCAAATCCATGCACTCTCCCCATTAAAGGCTACATACAAAGGACCCGCCACGGACCACGGACCACAGGCCGGGTGACCCTGCGAGTCCCACTTCCTGCAGGAAGGACAGGGCCTCTCCTGCCACGTCCTTCAGCCCGCCTCTCAGCCGTTGCACAACTGTTAGCACTTCCGTCGCAGAGGAGCTGACTCCAAACAGTCCATTTCACCACCTAGAAGCCCGTTTAGGGGAGAGGATGGAGCATGGGGCTAGTCCAGGAGCTCACACGATGACCCAGGTTATCACTTTCTTCCAGCTACTCATTCACAAGGTGTCTGGGGATAATTGAGACATACAAGGAAAGAAGATGCAGAAGAATATTATGGATAACTGATCCGCTACTGAGGAGCAGGCAGATAGATCCAGTAATGTCCTCAATTTCGTCAGGAATTGCTTAATTTCAAAACCTCATCCTGTTGCTGGGTGAAGTATCTTTATCTTTGCTTAGAAAAATATGGTCAAAATATGTATAGACTAGAAACAGAAACAGAAGAGATTAAGAAGAGGTGGCAAGAATATACTGAAGAACAATACAAGAAAGGTCTTAACAACCTGGATAATCACAACGGTGTGGTCACTCAACTAGAGCCGGACATCCTGGATGTCAAGTCAAACGGGCCTTAGGAAGCATTACTACGAACAAAGCTAGCACCTCAATGTTTTAGAAGTCAGGATGCAAGTGCCCAGGCCCCCTTTATAGGCACGTGACCCAGAACCCACGCGTCAGCTACTCCTTACACAGTGACCCCTAGAGGTCCGGGTTCGTTGGTGTAGGAGGTGGAGACCCAAGACGGCCTGCAGCTGGGAAGGTGCTGCAGAGGCTGCCAGTCCAGTTGGGACCCGGTGCTGGGGCAGAAGCAGAAAGTAAAGCTGTGCTCAGGGCCCGTGGAGCTCAGCACCCGCAGCACAGGGATTTAAGCATCGGGCCCCTGTGCAGATATTGTTTTGGGGGCTGCTCTTGGAAGCTTGGTTTCGAATCTGGTCCTCTCCTGTAACTTTGAGAGTGACCTCATATCCTTCAAAAAAAAAAAAAAAATCTCTTTTCTGCTTAAACCAGAGTGGATTGCGTTGTTTACCCTAAGAACTGCCTGACAGACCCCTCTTCAGTCTGTTCTCCAGGCGACAGTCAAAATCAGTCTTTCAAAAGCTGAAATCAAATCGCACCACTTGCCTCCTTGAGAGGCCCTGTGTGACGGGATCTTGCTCAGCTCTCCAACCTCATCCCACCCCACACCCATCCTCCCGCCAGCTCTGCTCTAGCCACGCTGGCTCTGACACAAGAAGTTCCTTCCCAGTGACTCTGCGTGCCAGCGAGTCCCTCTGCCGGGCAGGTTTGCCCTTCGACCCTCCCCGTGCTTGACCCTCAGATCACAGGTCAATCTCATCTCTTCCAAAAGGGCTGCCTGGACTGCGCAGTGGCCGAAGCCCACGTCTCCCTCATTATTCTCCATCTGGCCACACTGTGGATTCCTTCAGAGAATCTACCCCAATTTGTAATTGTTTCACCTGTTTACTTGCTTATTGTTGTATTATTGTTTATTGTATTACTTGTTGTTTATTGGCCACCTCTAGATAATAGATTCTATGAGAGCGGAGATAAATTTTTTCCTTAACGCAAGGTCCCCAGACCTAGCAGACTGCTTGCTCCGTTTTATTGTAATAACTTGGAAGATCTTAGGTGAATGAATGAATTAGCATTTACTGAGCATCTGTGTGCAAGAACTGTCATAGGACATGCGCTATACATGCATATTAACTTGCCGAATCCTCATACTAACCCTATGCAATATGTATTAGGTATTATTATTCTCCCTATTTTACAGATGAGAAAATCGAGCACAGAAAGGTTAGGTCATTTGCCCAAGGGCACACCCAGCTAGTCAATGGAGAGTGGAGTCTGTACCTAGATAGACTAGCTTGGGAATCCGTAGTCTCAACTAGAGCTGCCTGGAAGGAAGGAAGGAAAAAAGGATAGAAAGAAAAAAGGAAGGAAAAGTAATGAGTGAAGTACACAAGCCCAATATTTCCAGAAGCAGGGCAATCTCTAGGGATCCCTTCAAGTCCCAGGACTCTATTATTTAGTGGGGTAGAGGCTGACCGGGGCTGCTGCACGTGATGGGTATTTGCACTCATGGAGTATGTGGGTATTTTACCAGTCCCACTGCCAGTTGCTTGTAAATATTATTACATCCACATCTCACAAGGGAATTGAGGTTTCAGACTCAGAGTCACATATCTTTTCCTGTGTGCTGACTCATAGAGTATCCTGTGACTCAGAGATCCCCAGGGGGAGAAAAATTCGAGCTTCCCAAGTTAGACCCTGCTGGAGTAACTGGGCTGGTCAATAGGTCTCGATGTCGGCCAAGGAGAGCCCTCCAAAGATATCTCATGTCACACGCTGAGCACAGTCAAGTTCACTTGTTCAGGTAGTGATTCTCTTAGCTGCCCCCTCACCCCAACCTCAAACACATTTTGGAGTGAATTCAGTGCAAAACAAAGTTCATTTGTCATTAGTAATGGCAGAAAATACTATTTTGTCATGATTATGATATTGTTATTTACTATTTTCTCTTCTGTTATGACGTTATGATATACCATTACAGACGATGTTATGAACAGTAGGATTTCCATATCTGGGTCTCTTCGGAGTATCTAGAATAATCACAATGGAGATACAGTAGAGACCACAGTCATATTTTCCCCAGGTCATTAAACAGTGAATGGATGAAATAGGATATGACCAGAAGATTTGTGACTTCCTTGTTCTAAAGATTAATAAAGGAGTCTGCACAAAGATACTGATTGTTTTTTCTGAGAGCTGAGATTCAAGTGATCTCTGTTTTGCTCAATTTATAGTCTCTGTATATTTACATTCTCTTTATATTTTGCTGCATTTTCTATTTATTGTTATTCTTTTTTAAATTAATCAAACAATTAATTAACTTTAAATTGAAGGATAGTTGATTTACAATGTTGTGTCAGTTTCAAGTGTACAGCAGATTGATTCAGTTACACATATACACATTTTTTTCAGATTCTTTTCCATTATAGGTTATTTCAAGGTATTGAATATAGTTCCCTGGGCTATATAATATGTCCTTGTTGTTTATCTCTTTTATATATAGTGATGTGTCTGCTAAGCCCAAACTCCTAATTTATCCCTCCCCGCCCCCAGCATTCTTTGTCAGTAAGGATGTTTTAGTTGTTTTTATAGTCAGAAAAATAATAATAATAAACAAACCAAAGGAAGGCATTTGATAAGTCAGTCTGGACATCGATCCATTCAACAACCTTATCCTCCTGTAAACTCTATGGGATCCTGAGGCTAAAGGACTGGGTGTAGGGACATGGAGAGATTTGCCAAAGAGAGTTAAGGGGAGACTGAGGCCAAGGCCGGAGAAGGCAATGGCAACCCACTCCAGTACTCTTGCCTGGAAAATCCCATGGAAAGAGGAGCCTGGTAGGCTGCAGTACATGGGGTCGCTAAGAGTCGGACACGACTGAGCGACTTCACTTTCACTTTTCACTTTCATGCACTGGAGAAGGCAATGGCAACCCACTCCAATGTTCTTGCCTGGAGAATCCCAGGGACGGGGGAGCCTGGTGGGCTGCCGTCTGTGGGGTTGCACGGAGTCGGACATGACAGAAGCGACTTAGCAGCAGCAGCAGCTGAGGCCAAGGTCTGGAGCCCAGAGAAGGCAGGAAGTGGAAAGAATCGATCTAGAGGGGTATAGGGCTCAGGACTCGAGGCTCTCCCATCTTTAGAGCTGAAAATCCCGTGTCCTGGGGAACCCTTGGTCCTGAGCACATGGTGACAATCAGTCAGCCTGACGGACAGCAGGCAGTGCTGTAAAGAGACAGCCCCCTTACAAGGCAGCTGTGACCACCTTATGACTTTGCCTGTCACCTCCATGAACACTCAGAATCCTTTAATAAAACAGCTTGTCCAAGAGGTCTGCTCTTTCTCCATCCCCGAGAGGCCCCCTTCATTTCCTGAGAGAGGACTTTATTTTCGATTTGTTTTCACAGTGGTCTGTTTAAAGTCTCAGCTGTTCCAGGGAGAGTAAATAGGTTTTAAAATTAATTATCAATTAAAGGGAGGTTAATTGGCACTGGGCAAGCCATCTATTTTGTCTGTAACTGAGGCAGACCACCCCTCCCCGCTCACCAGAACCCCAAAGACCTACACGAGGGCCAATAAACCCCAGCAGCGGAGGCTGTTCATGTGTGATCTGAGGACTAATGAAAATCATCCTTGGTATTTACCTCTTCCCTGTTGGAAGGTGAATTCTGTGGTCATTTTGATTTTCGTGCTCATCAGTATGTATGCCAGTCTTTCAGGTGGACTTACCAAATTAAAAAAAAAGAGTGGCTTGCGAGTATTTTATTGGCATAAAGATTTCTCACCAGCCCCCAATGCACTTAGGGAAATTGCCATGACAGGGGAGACGAGAACAGCAATAGAGGGGTAGCACATTTGTTACCCGGTGTGTACCTTCCCCTGTGATTAACATCTGGCACATCTTCTCATATCCTGATTTCATTTAAGTTCAGTCTGATTCCTTAGCTCTTTCTGATTCCTTAGCTGTTGACGTGTGATCCTATGCCTTCCTCACTCCTGCTGGAAGGCTCGGGGTCCTTCAGGTGGGGGAGAAGGCTGTGGTTTGTGTTAACAATGATCCTTTGCTGAATTCCACGGCTCATCTGACCTCAACATTAATGAATATTTATAGGGAGCCGATAGGGAGCATTTGCAAATTTGGCTCAGGCCACATGGGTGAACACTTTGCTACCAAGACGATTACCTCGCCTGGTGTAATGATGGGCATGAATATAGAAATACACCAAATTATACAAACAGAACAGGCTGGCTCTTCTCTGCATTCTGTCACTGACCTCAAATGCCTTAAAATGCAGAAAACAGGACTTGAAAAAGCCATGCATCATTTGGGTGTCCTGGGAATGTCAATTGATGATCTGAGACCCAGGGAGTCTCTTGGGAGTCAGTGGAGTGTGATAGTCAGCGGGTAGTGTTAGGCGAAGATGCACCTGGGGCCTGCCCTGTGCCCACAGGCACGCTTTCTCCTCACTCTCTCCGCTCCTCTCCTCTGTTAGTTTCAGAAAGGTTGAACCTATGATACACTGGTGGGTGACATGGGGGCCGTCACAGGCCCTGGAGGTCAAGCATCTTCAACCTCTGGTAGCACCTTGCATCGTTGCTCTCAGTCACTGTGTCAGGCACAGGGGGCTGGTGTTAGCCCCACTGAGCAGATTAAGATACTGAGGCAGAGAAAAAAAAGGGATACAGTGATTTGGGAAGGGGACAGGGGTCACTGGAGAGGTGGGAGGAAAAAGCCTAACTCATCTCTTGACTCCCTGGCTGAGGTTCTAGTTGTTGCTCCCATGGTAAATGTGTTTACTGCTGACTTTCTCTCTCCAGCCTCCCTTCTCCGGGTCAACATCCATTTCTTTCCTTTCTCTTCCTTCTTCCTTGCATCTTTTAAACCAAAGTTTTTCATTCTCAACACTATTGACAGCTGGGGTCAGGTAATCCTTGGTCTTCAGGGGCTGTGCTGTCCCTGCAGGTTGTTCAACAGCATCCCTGGCTTCTGCTACCTACCAGGCGTCCACAGCACCCCAACCACGATGTGAAAATGAAATGTGTCAAATTCACAGAGACAGAAAGTGGAATGGTGGTTACTGGGGCTGGAGGGTGTAGGGAAAGGGGGAGTTAGTATTTAATAGGTATGGGGTTTCGGTTTTGCAAAATGAAAACAGGTTTCTGTGAATGGTCAGAGGTCGATGGTTGCACAAAAATGTGAAGGCACTTAATGTCATTGAACTGCACACTTAAAAGTGATTAGGATGGTAAATTTCATGTATGTAGTATCTACCGCAGCAAAAAACAATAGTCAAGTAAATGACTTAAATGGAAAAGAAACTAGAGCTGTGTTCAATAGGGAAATCCCAGGGATGTGACGAAAGCACTGGTGTTGGATATTTGAATTCTTGTCTCCGTTATGATCTTTGTTCTCGCCCAGCACAGAGGAAGGAGAGCATGTGGACACAGCCGTTCTTGTCTTTAGAGACAAGTCGTGCTGCTCTCCAGGCTGGAGAGCCCCCAGTGACCAGCGAGAGTCCTGGAGAGCATTTTCTGTTTCTCACATCCTACCGCTCTCCCCCTGCCCCCCATCCCACATAAAAAATATTGCTCATCATCTTGACCCAAGCAGCAAACAGAAATAGCAATTGCCTCCTTGTGTCTCTCTATGTCACATCCCTGCGATCTCTTGTTTGTAATGATTTCCTTGAGACACTATTTTGAAATCCCCTACTGGCAGAAAGGGAGATTGCACCTTTTCCATGGCAGCCTCCCAGCTCCACCCACACCAACGCATTGACTTTCCAGATAGGAAAAATTGAGGACGATTTGTTTCAATCTGCCACCGTGTGTGATGGGGGAGAGGGGACAGCTCTGCTGTCCCCCTTTGAGTGGGCTTTTCAGGAAGAAGTCCCTCCGAGGCTGTGCACTTCAGTGGTCAGACTGGCTCTGCTCAGGCTCTGCGCGGCATTTCCCAGGAATGGGGTTAATCTATGCGGTCCCGAAGATGACTACCAGAGGACTCTTAAACGGAAATGGGTGCAAGGTTAGAAAACATTGTCACTCCAGTCTTTGAGAGGTGAAGCTAGCCCAGGTCAGTGACTAGGAGCTGCTCTAAAGCAGCTGTGAGGGGCAGTGTGGTGTGGGTTATTCAGTGTTGTACACAGTGGTTATGGCATCATTTAGCAAGGTGGAAAGGCAGCAGGTGTTTCAGACTGCTTTGCTGCTGCTGCTGCTGCTAAGTCGCTTCAGTCGTGTCTGACTCTGTGCGACCTCATAGACAGCAGCCCACCAGGCTCCGCCGTCCCTGGGATTCTCCAGGCAAGAACACTGGAGTGGGTTGCCATTTCCTTCTCCAATGCTTGAAAGTGAAAAGTGAAAGTGAAGTTCCTCAGTCGTGTCCGACTCTTAGCGACCCCATGTACTGCAGCCTACCAGGCTCCTCTTTCCATGGGATTTTCCAAGCAAGAGTACTGGAGTGGGTTGCCATTGCCTTCTCCCTCAGACTGCTTTAGCACTCTTAAATTACCCTTCAGAAGGAGTTATGAGTGAACTGGACAGCTGAGGATTCTAAATGGGAAGACTATAAGGTGTGTGTTGGGAGAGGCGGTTGTCTATAGTCAACTTAAGATTTCAGACAGAAGTGAGACGGCCTACTACTCTCTCTTGCCAAGCCACAAAAGTCTGTCTCAAACAGACGAAGGTCAGAGCTGGAGAGTATGGGTGACAAATATTGGCGTAGCTTTTATTTTGAGCAACCTCAGGTTATCTCATCTTCCACTGTGCACCTTGGGAAAATATTTTCCAGGAGCCAAACTGTGTCCAGGCACAAAAAAATACCCGTTCATCTCGTTGGGAGTTAAATATCGAGGGAAACAGAATTTAGCATGTTTCTGTAAATATTCATTAATTCAGCAAAGTGATCTTAGTATGGGCAAGGCCCTGTGCTCCCTAGCTCTGTGGCTATCAAGATAAGAGTGTTTTAAAATGATATATGTTTAAGCAAAGATACCTAGTGTTTAAATATCAATGAAAATCTCCCTCATTTTAGGACAGAGATCAGCTCAAGGCCCAGTGTGGCGAGCTGGGGACAGCCCTCTCCCTGGATGATGGAAACAGCCTTCTTGTTTGATGTTACTCCTGCTAACTACGCTTCTCAGAGTGAAGGTAAACATGAAGGCCAGGGGAGTTTCACAAATATTTGCTCTTTGGTTAATATTAATGTATATTCATGTTTACTCGAATTTTCAAGTATGCCCTGAATTGGTACCAATGGGCCGTAAATGAACTAGTAACAAAATCAGCAAGAGCAGCACGGGGACAGGCGCTAGTTTCTTCACAGCACGTCAGAGCCATGAAATGGTGTTCGGGCATTTCTTTTTCTTTTTTTTCCTGTTTTTCATCTTTATCACCAATATTAAGCCCCAGTGTTGAGGAAGAAGAGACATTCTTTCTAAGCACCCCTATGGAAGTGCTTTAAATTGTCCCTTTTCACAATCTTAGTCCTGGACTAGCCTCCAAGCATGAGTTATCATTCCCATTTTACAGACTCAGGGAACAGGCGCAGAAATGAAGTCATTTGCCAAAGGTCAAATGATTTGAGCCCAAGTCTGTTTGGCTGCAGGCTCTCTATAATTATGCAAATCGATGAAAACATATGCTTTCCTTTACGTGGCATAGAAGTATGGAAAATAAATGAAATAATTTGTTTTCCCTAGTGCATTATGAAAGCTTGTTTTTCAGATCATTAATCATCTGATAGAGAATCGGGAAGGGATGTGGAAACTGAGAACTCAAAGACCCCAAACCATTGGCGGTTACAGATGGAGCATCACTGAAATCATAATGCTGATCAGTGGGAAAATACAACTCAATTTGAAATGTTTGATCTACACCCAGCTTTCAGCAAGCACCAACTTATAGCATAAATTAAAATGATTAGCAACAAGGGCAAAGAAGCAAAGGGTAATATTGAGAAGAGGAGGGGCTTTGAAGTCAGACCATCCTGGACCCCAAATCTGAGTGCCCTCTACTACTTCTAAGCTGTGAGACTTTAGGCACACTGCTTAACCTCTCTGAGTTTTAGTGTCCTCATTTATGAGCTGAAGATAACAACACTCCAGCAGGGTTATGGTGAACTTTAAATAGGACGAAGTATACAAACACCTGGGCTTCCCAGGTGGCGCTAGTGGTAGAGAACCCACTTGCCAACACTGGAGATGTAAGAGACGCGGGTTCAATCCCTGGGTCGGGAAGATTCCCTGGAGACAGGCATGGCAACCCACTCAAATATTCTTGCCTGGGGAATCCCATGGACAGAGGAGCCTGGTGGGCTACGGTCCAAAGGGTCACAAAGAGTCGGACATGACTGAAGCGACTTAGCACACACGCATGCATACAAAGCACCCATCCCACTGGGGATGATCAATAAATATCGATTTCTTTCTTTTCTCCATTCATTAGATTATAAAATTGTAACAAGTGTCTGAGGCAACTTCTAAAGCTAGGTTGAGAGTAATATTAATAGACTGTGAAGGAATTAGGAAATAATCATACCGGGAAGTTTATTTGAGGCAGAAAAAAATGCTATCTATCTTTATGATCTAAACGTGTGCATCTATGACCCACATACATGTACTTGTCACACAAATGTGGAGACATGTCCATTTCTGAGTTGGTGCCACAAAGGTGCCAACACACATAGTCCTGCTTTCTGAGTCAGAGAATTTGTTCAACACAGTCCTTCCCAAAGCTTTAAGTGTTCCTTAAAGCTCCAATCTTATAAATATTTCCTAAATGGAAAACCAAAATGAGCATTCAGCCTCTAAGTTTGGAAATCACAGCATACTGTATCTCTCCCTCAGAAATTTTAATACACGTTAATGGCAAACCTGTTTGACCACAGAACCGTTTTCCACTTAACATCTATTATTCATCTTATGAAACTATATAAGATGTCCCAATAACATATGCTGGAAAATGCTGTTGTTAGACTAGTTGAAAACCTACGGCATTTTGACAGTATTAAAAGAGAGAAATTTCTAGACACTTCTGACTTGACCTCTGTTCCCCCTGGCTTTCTCTCTCAAAGTCATTCCTGCTTTCACATGTGCTCACTGTGGTTTATTCTACTTGATATAACAAGATGCAATTTATTCCCGTTTCAGAACATGAGGGCTAGACTGGCATACAGGGGAGGGAACTGACACATCTCCTAGATCTACTGTCCATCGTGAGGAACAAACAGAAAGCGGTGCTTCCCCAACGTGGGCAGACACTAATTTTGGCGCTTAAAACCCCTTAAAAGTTCAACTGCTCCTATTTGACACATCAAAGAGGATTTTATTGGGCACATCAGAAGGGTGTTCCTTTCAAAAGAGCCATAGAATCAAACAAGGACATAAAAGTGCGATTTATCACTTTGTCAAGGTTCGGCAAGGTCCAAGTCCACAAGCTAAGAGCCCCTAAAGTGAACAGAAGCCATCAATTCAATAATCGACAAGAGTCAGAAGAGACAATATCAATGAGCTGCAGAATACTGTCATACTTTAAATGGTTGTTGGCCAATGTCTGCCATAAAGTTGGAACTTCTTGAACAACTGGTGCATTAAAACGTTTGAAGCTGTAATCAACAAAAGACCTATTTTAGTGTTTGTGTCAAAAGCCTTGTGGGAAGCAGAATTCTAGTTTGGCCCCCAAGATGCCCAGCTCTTGCTCTATATACACCTTTCCCCAGTTCTTCCAACACCAATCTAAGTACTGCTAAGAATGGATTCTGCAGAAGTAATTAAGGTCGTAAATCAGATGACCTTTAGAGACAGAGATTATCTAGGTGGGTCTCACCTATTCACACAAGCTCTATAAAGCTGAATCTAAATGCTACAGATTCAAAGAGCAAGGATTCTATATGCCATTGTTGGCTTAATGATGCAGGGAGCCACATGGCAAAGAATGTGTGTTGTCTCTAGGAGTTGAGAGTGGCTCACAGCCGACAGCCAGCAAGTTCTAGAGTCACAAGAAACTGAATTCCACCACCAACAAGAACAGTCTTGGAAACAATTTTCCACAGAGGTTCCAGATGAAAGCTAAGCCCAGATGACACCTTGATTTGAGCCTGGAGATACTCTGAGCAGAGAACCCAGCTCCTCCATGTTGGACCTCCACCCTACAGAACTGGAAATGGGAACACTGCGGGTGTTATTTTGAGCCACTGAGCTTGTGGTAACTTGTTTGACAGCAAAAGAAAACTAAAACAAGTCTCAGTCAACTCAGGGTTAGTCTGGAGAGCACAGGGAGATGATTCTTAAGTAAGGGCAGAATGCAATTGCTATTAGGACCCTCTATTGCTTTTCTTAGTCTGGTTTCTCAGCTGACAGTCGACCATCAGAATTAAAATAAAAAAACACAAGTGGTGGAAATACAAATCAAGACCATGAGAAATCACTTCATATTCAATAGGATGACTATTAGAAAAAGGAAAATAACAAGTGTTGGTAAAGATGTGGGGAAACTGGAACCCTCACACATTTCTGGTGGGAATGTAAAATGGTGCAGTCACTTTGGAAGACAATCCAGCAGGTCCTCAACAGGTAAAATATAGAGCTATCATATGACCCAACAATTTTTCTCCTAACTATATACCCAAGACAATTAAAAACTACAGCCACACAAAAGCTTGAACATGAGTGTGCATAGTAGCGTTATTCATAATGGCCCCAAAGTAGAATCAACCCTAACTTCCATCAATGGATGAATGGGTAAATAAAATATTATATATCCATACAACAGATATATATAGCATACAACATTATGCTAAGTGAAAAAAGCCAGATACAAAGGGTCATATACTAGATCAATCCATTTATATGAAATGTCCAGAATAGGCAAATCCATTGAAACAGAAAGTAGTAGATTAGTGGTTGCCAGGGGACAGTGGAGGGGAAATGAGAGACTAATCATATGTATGGGGCTCCTTTCTGGAGTGATGGAAATGTTCTAGAATTAGATAATGGTAATGATTGTATAGGGGCTTCTCTGGTAAAGAATCTGCCTGCGATGCAGAAGATGTGGGTTTGATCCCTGGGTCAGGAAGGTCCCCTGGAGAAGGAAATGGGAACCCACTCCAGTATTCTTGCCTGGGAAACCCCATGGACAGAGGAGCCTGGTGGCCTACAGTCCATGGGGTCGCAAAAGAGTCGGACACAACTGAGTGACTAAACAACAAAAGCACAATGACTGTAAAACATAGTGGATATACCAAAAAAAACCACTGAAAAATATACTTTAAAATACTGAATTTTATGTTATGCAAATTATATTTCCATAAAAATTTAAAGAAACAGAAGTAACAAAAAGCTCATAAATGAAGTGGGTTTTTTCCCCCAAATACATCAACTCTATTTTATTCCATCCTCATCTTTTTATTGTGAAAAGTGCCAAACATATAAAGTTGAAAGAATGAATTCCTGAATATCTTCCACTCACATTCAACAACAGCCAACATCTTGTCATATTTGCAATTTGCTTTAATGCCCTCTCACTTTCTTTCCACACATGCACACATATGGTTTTTTTTTTCCTTAACTGAATCATGTGAGTTTGTCTTGCCCACACCACAAGCATAAGTATTTCGAAGGTAAATATGAATAACACCCTTTTGCATTCCCCAAGCCATCTAACAATAAACACCGGAGAACAAACATAGTGGGGTGCCTCACTCATCTCCAGAAACACTATTCTTTAGGGCAGTAACCTTCAAACACTGTGTAAGCAACAGAACCATTCCTTTGATTGATAATCATATTCAGATGAGCTTTGTTTGGTTCCCAGAAAACATTTGTGAGGATTAAATGTAGCATGCTTGGTACACGGTGAGCGATCAGTAGCTGGCATTATTGGGTCACAAAGAAACCAGGTTTTACTAAAACAGTAAATGGGTAGCTTAAGCTTGAGTACAAACAACAGGTCTAAAGAGTCTTCTGAATTAGGTAAGTTAGTTAACGCAGTACAATTTATGTCCTAGGCTTATCATCCAGTATAGAGACGATAGCTAGGGTTTGTTGACTGGTGGGGAGTGCAGGTTTGCTATGATTGATTAGTGATGTCTGCCATGGCACTGGACATTCTCTATTCTGAATGGACATGTCTTCCACGTCTGATCTAGGTTTACAAATGCAGCATGAACGCAGAGGAGAGGCCTGACCACTCATAAAGCAATTTCAATAAAGACGTCTAGGTTCTCACTAAACGTTCTTCACCATGCCCGACTTTTTCTTTCGGGTATCATTTTCCTGCTTACCTATGTAACCTCCCACCCACGCTGTTCTCTCACCATCCTTTCTCTATTACCCAGATGACAGAAACCAGAGAGTGAACACACAAAAACATCATGTGGTATCATTGCAACCAAATTCTAACACGCTGGTTATGAGTACCTGGAAGCATGAAGAGATGAATAAGCATCATAAGGAGTGAAACTTCCCTTCCCTTCCCCCCTCAGCTTGAAATAATTCAGCATTTCTTCCTTTCCTTCTCTGGGAAGTGGCTTCCAGGTACCATTTCTCAAACAGGGCAGATTTTTAAACATATCTACATCAGAACCTTATTCACAATCTTAAGTGAAGACTCAGTGCTCCAAGCCAGGGTGATGATAACTGTGAACTTTTTGGCATTTCACTCATGGTATTCAGTTAAGTCATCTCTTTTCTATGAAGACTTTCTTTGGAATACGCTCTAGATAATAATAACCACTTGCATCTATAACATGATACTTTTCAAAGAATTTTCATCAAAAATTATCTAATTGATTCTCATTTTACGGATGAAAATTCAGATGTTGAAGCATCTGAGAAGCTAAGTGAACTCTCTGAAGTCACACAGGATGGTACAGCATGGTCCAGTGTCTCTCCCAAGAACATTCTTTGGGAGTAGCAGAAAGAGGCTGGCCCACTTACCAGCTGCATGAGAAATACTGGCAAGAGCAAAACTCACTGAGCCTCGATTTCCTCTTCTGTAAAACTTCAAACGTTATAGCTACCTTTTAGGCTTGATATGAGAGGTAAAGATGTATAAAGTGCCTATCCCCTTGTGGAATGCTGGTATATATTTACTTCCTAAGTCCCAGAATCTGTGAATATTATGTCATATGGCAAAAAATGTGATTAAGCTGAGGATTTTGAGATGGGAAGGTCATCCTGGATTAACCCAGCAGGCCCTAAATACAATCACATGTTTCTAGAAGAGAGAGGCAGGGGGAGATATGACACTGGCACACAGAGGAGAGAAAGTGATGTGAAGACAGAGGCAGAGATTGGAGCGATGTGGAACACAAGCCAAGGGATGCTGGCAGCCACCACACGCTGGAAGAGGTCAGGAATGGATTTCCCTTAGAATCTCTGGAGGGAATGTGGTCCTGCCGATACCCTGATTCTGGACACACACATATGCACACATACATACTGTATGAACGTGCACATGTGTGCCCCCACCCTCCCACACACAATAAGGAAATGATGGTGCCTGTCTAGGAGTATTGCTGGGAGGATGGAACGGGATGATGTCTGTTCCAGGTCTCGCACAGTTCCTGGCACATCACTCTCATGCAGTAGCTGTGGGGTATTATCTCAGTAAGGAAAAGCCATCATCTCAAAGTAAAACTCAAATTGAAGGTAGAAATCTAGGTGAGTTTCCTGTTGCTGCTGTAGCAAATTACCACAAACTGAGCGGCTCGCAACAACACAAGTCTATCGTCTCATCATTCTGGAGGTTGATAGTCTGAGACAGGCCCCCAGGGCTGCCTCCCTAATGGATGCTCTGGGGAGAATCTTCTTCCTTGCCTTTTCCAACTTCTAGAGGTCACTCGTGTTCCATGGCTCTTGGCCCCACCTCACTGCTATACCTCCACTTCCGTGGTCACGTTGTCTGTGACTCTGACCTTCCTGCCCCCCTCTGATGAGAACCCTTGTGATCACATTGAGCCCATCTGGATAATCCACACTAATCCCCCCATCTCCAGGTTCTTACCCACATCTGCAAAGTCCCTTTCATCACATAAGGCAGCAGATTTGCAGGTTTTGGGAATTAGGTGGTGGACATTCTGAGGGGCCATTATTTTTCCTCCCACAGAAAACCTCAGTGCTCTGCTTCTCCCATTAGAGGGCAAAGAAGTCCTCTAAATGGACCTGCTGTTTTCCTTTTCTTTTTAATTGAACATAGTGGGGAAAGATGGAAATCTGCATTTCAATACAATATTTATACTTAGCAGACACATTTACATGTTCAGGAGCTTATTTAAATTAGGAGACTTAGAATCAAACAGGCAGATCACTTACCTCATACACATAAAAGTGGAATGGAAAGAGGACCCTAGATAATGTTCGTCACTTTCTTTTAAAACCATGGACACCGATCACACACAGCAGCATTTGTGCAGCAGCTTGTCAGCAGCTCGTGTAATCAATGGGAACATTCATCCCAACAATATGTCCAGCCATCTACTTTCCATGACATCACTGTTTCTTTCCATAGAAAAGGACTCTGCAAACTTTCCCAAAGGAACACGTTTTGGCTCTCTCCCTACTAATTTCTCTCATCTTCTACTTTCTTTCTTTCTATGAATCTTCTGAGCCAGACGGTCCCAGTGTCACATGTATCTGCAGCCTCTGTGCCCCAGTGTCTGTCCCTTCCTTCCTTCCTCTCTCTGACAACTCTGCCTCTCTCTCAGCCTCTGCCTGGAAAAATCTCACTAACTCAGATGTTCAAACCTGACGTGCAAAGGGGAGGGAGGGTGTCTAATGTTCGCGGTATTTAAGACAACCTGAGAGAGGAGAGGAGCGGCTGCCTGGAGCGGGGTGCGGGGATGAGGGGCGTGGGAAGTCACTCCCACTGGGTATGTGATGCTTATCATGGGCATTGCACAACTTTGTGAATATATTAAAAGCCACTGATCTGCGCACTTTTCATGGGTAGATTATATCTCAGTAGAGCTTTTTAAAAAATATATATATATTGATTGATTGATTTGGCTGTGCCAGGTCTTAGTTGCAGCATGTGGGATCTAGTTTCCCGACCAGGGATCAGACCCAGACCCCCTGCATTGGAAGTGCAGAGTCTTAGCCACTGGACCACCAGGAAAGTCCCAATAGAGATACGAAAAAAAAAGACACTCTAACAGGCTCAATTAGTAAGAGTAGGTCTTCGTCCCTGAGGAAAAGTGCCCGTTTTCAGTATATGTAGTAGGCTCTGTGTCCCCTGGAGGAGACGGTCAGATTAATGGATGGTGACACAATGACAAGGTAAGAGCTATGACACAGGGAAGCAGAGAGTTTCAGGAATACAATAGGAACCAGCAGACCTGGGCTGCATTTAGCCTGTCTGTCCCACTGAAGCCAGAAATCCACCCCTAGTAAAACCGTCTCTGACCCCCCAACACCATTCACAATGTCCCCTTGCCTCACTGCACCATACCCTCCACCGCCCTACTAGTTCACCAGTGGCTAGGTTCCTGGGTCTGTTCCTGGTCTCTGCCTGGCTACTCTGCCTAAGCCAGTAAGGTAGGCCAGGCTAGGGCACTCTTCCCAGCATAGGTGACACTTCATCTCAGCCTTGAAGGACACTTAAGAGGGAGCCAGGTGAAGAAAGGACAGAAGAAAGCATTCCAAGCCAAGGAAGCACCTGTGCAAAGACACGGCAGTTAGAAGCACATTTAGTCAAATTCAGGAATTATAAGTAGTTTGTGTGGCCAGGCCATAAGGAGGGTGCACACCATGGACAGGAGAATAGAAGGAGCCACACAATGGGTGCCATGCTGAGGAGTGTGGACATTATTATGAGAGTTATGGGCACTCTTCAAACACCTATGAGAGATATGACTGTTCGCAGCAGCACTATTCACAAAAGCCATAAAGGGAAAGCAACTCAAATGTCCATAAACAGATGAATGGATAAACAAAATGTGGTGGGTCCTTGCAATGGAGTATTATCCAGCCATAAGAAGGAATAAAGCAGTGACACAGGCTACAACATGGATGAACTTTGAAGTCATTATGCTAAGTGAAAGAAGGCAGATATAATGAACAAATATTGTACCATTTCATTTGTATGAATTATCTTGACTAGGCAAATTCACAGAGAGTATAAGCACATCAGAGAACACCAGGGGCTAATGTTGGGGTTAGGGATAGAAAGTTACTGCTTCCTGGGTATGGGATTTCCTTTAGGGGTGATGGAAAAGATTGGGAAGCAGACTATGGTGATGGTTGCACAATGTGATTAATGTAATTAGTGTCACTGAAATGTACACCTTAAAATGGTCAAAATGGCATATTTTATGCATACATATTTCACCAGTTTGTTTGTTTTTTTAATTTAAGTATGAGAAACACAAATGTTCTTATTCAGAATAGCCAAAAGGTGGAAGCAACCCAAATGTCCATCAGTAGATGGGCAGACAAGCAAAATGTGACATGTCTATACAATGGAATATTATTCAGTCATAAAAAAGGAATGAAGGGCTGACATCTGCTATGAATGGATGAACCTCCAAAACATATGCCAGGTGTAAGAAGTCAGATACAGATAGCCACATACTGTATGATTCCACTTATATGAAATGTCCAGAATACACAAATCCATAGAGACAGAAAGTAGATTCAATATCTGTAAGAGGCTAGGGGAAGAGGCACGGAGAGTTACTTCTTAACGGGTATGAACTTTCCTTTGGGGGCAGTGAAAGTATTTTGGAACTAGATAGAGATGATGGTTGCACAACACTGTGAATGCACTGAACATAAGTGAATTATATATACTCTAAAAATTGATTAATCTTATGTTTGCAACCCTTTGGACTATAACCCACCAGGCTCCTCTGTCCATGGGATTTTTCAGGTGTGAATTTTACCTCAATTTTTTTTTTTAACATATGAGAGGAAAAGCTTCCTCATCCAGTAAAAATCTGTTCCACAATTTGAAGGATTTACATCACTGAGCAGAGCCCCAAACCTAAGGCAGGGTCTCCACTCTGAAGCAACATGTTCCTAACTCCTCAGAAACTGCTGTCAGCCAGTCAAAAGAGGAGAGCCCTGGCACTTCAACCTACAATGCAGCAGCTTTCAAACGGAAATCAAAGATAAGAGTTGAGAAAAGAAGGCAGATTCTAGGTTATTTCCAAATAGCAAGTCCTGCCTTCTCCCTTAGAACCACAAAACAGAACTTACACGTTAAAGGGTCAAAATCTGGTCTGCCTGGGGATGAGGGCAGCTGGGTCTGTGTTTGGAAACCATTGCAGGAAATACCTGCAATCTAGAACTATCTAGAAATAGTTCTAGAGAGTGCAGGGCCACCACAGACTCCTTTTCCCAGCCCTCCTGTCCATGAATGTACTACTTTTTAAAATTCCCTCCAGATAAAGATTTATTTTCACCCCTGGCTTTTGAGCTTTCTTCTAAAACCACAATCTTATTCCTTCTAGTTCAATGAGTTGAGGAGGAACTGAGCAAGGGTTTTAGAAGATTCTGGGGGTGAGAGTGAAGTTAATGGGGCTCCGCACACCAGAGCACTGGCTTGGTTCCTCACGTTCCTCAAGTCTTTGAGTCTTTACGAGAAGCAGGGGCATTAATTTTTCCCTCTGCATGAATGAGGCCACCCACAGGCCCCAGATGTACAGAGGCAGTGGTGAGGGAAAGCTGAGCCACACAACTTACTCACAGCTCCAGTGGCCTCGGTACAGAGCAGCTTTAAGGGTCGAGGAGCGGATTAAAAAGAAAACAGAACAAAGAGAAATTTGGATGATTTTTGTAATGTTTACATTAAGAATTTCAACTGCCTTATGATACTCTACAGTAGCTCTCAACTGAGGGATTCTTGGCTATATGACATTTTTAGTTGTTACAACGAGGGAGGAAGGGGCTACTGGCACCTACTAGACAGAGATCGGGAGGCTGCTCAGATTCCTACAGTGCACAGGACAGCCCCTGCAGCAAAGAATAATCCAACCCAGAATGTCAATAGTGCCAAGGTTGAGAAACTCAGTTATACCACATTTACATTAAAAGACTGGTTTGTTTTTTTGAACATACAGTAGTCAATAAGAAAAGGGAATTTTACACATGAAGACATAAATAGGATCTCAAATGCTTACACAGAGTATTTCCTAATGATAACATTCCTAAAATAAAAAATTAAATAACACAGGACCTTGAAAGCTTCCTCATTTTCTTCATCAATAAATATACAAGGCTACAGACTAGGGATTGTTTACGTATGTGCCTAAAATGCCCACATTAGGAAAAGCTTTGCCATGGAGGAAATCTAAATGGGATTCTGGGACTTTGAGCTCTATTTCCAGGTGAACAAGATGGCTTCTGTCCCTAGGTGCTACACAATGTGAGAAATTTTCTAATAGTAATGCAAAAATGCTTATAAATATAGGCAAAGATGTGATTCACTTATCCTGGGGTATTCAGAAAAAAATACCCAAGAAGGCGGATTTTGAACTTGGCCCTCGAGTAATTTTTTTTTTTTTTGAGTAATTTTTCAAGAGAATAAAATGAGGAAGAACATTTGAGACAAAGAAAGAGTTAAGACACTGCTATGTACTGAATTGTGTTCCCCCAAAGGAGATGTTAAAGTCATAATCTCCAGAACCTGAGAATGCAACCTTATTTGGAAATAGGGTCATCACAGATGTAACAATTAGATCATACTCGAGTATCCAGACCCTTAATCCAATATGACTGGTGTCTTTATAAGAAAAGAAGAAACACAGTCACACACAGGGAGAATGCCATGTGAAGGTGGAAGTGGAAATTGAAGTATGTGGTTGCAAGCCAGGGAATGCCAAGGACTGCTGAGAACTACCGGCAGCAGGAAGTGGCAAGGAAGGATTCTCCCCTACAGGTAACAGAGGGAGTGTGGCTCTGCCAACTCTTTGATTTTAGACTGCAGCCTCCAGAACTGTGAGAAAATAAGCTCCTGTTATTTCGAGCCACCCAGTTGGTGGTACCTTGTTATAGCAGCCCAAGGTAACTAATGCAGGCACACAAGAGTTAAATAACATAAAATTCCTTCATTTTGAACAAACAACTGGATTATTGTTTCAATTAATGTGGTGGTGAGTAACAGAAGAGTCAATGTTGAAAAGATACCACAATACCTGTCACATCTTTCTTGAAGGCTATATGGAGGAGGTGTGACTGTGGGAGCTGTGAAAAAGAATGAAAGTGATAGAAGGGAGATAGTTTGATAAGCTGAGAATTGTGCTAAGAAAAGCTGTAAATGCTAAGATGAGAGGCAACATGTAGAGTAGCATCAATGCCAATTCCTGACTAAACTATCAACTGGGAAATTTTTGTACCCTGGATATCAGTAGTGTCAAGGATGAAAAAAAATATTTAAGGCTTTAACATCAGGATTAGAATCAAAAAGGAAGAGATAACTGAAAAGAAGGAGGAAGACGAGGGTAACGAACAAATGGAAACAAATAAATACAATTCCATATTTATAATACCAAAAAGCATGAAATAAAAGGTTTTTTTTTAAGTATGTACACAACCTGTACAATGAAAACTACAAAACGCAGCTGAAAGAAATTTTAAAAGACTAAAATAAATGGATTAATATACCATGTTCATGGATGGGTAGGGTCAAACTGTTAAGATGTTGATTCTCCCCAAACAGATTTAACATGACCCCAACCAAAATTCCAGCAGTGTTTAATAGAAACAAGCTGATCCTAAAATTTATGTGGAAATGCAAATGACCTAGAACAGATAAAATAGGAGACATAAGATATGTGAGTTCAATCCCTGGTTTGGGAAGATTCCCTGGAATAAGAAATAGCAACCCATTCTAGGATTCTTATTTGGGAAATCCCATGGACGGAAGAGCCTGGTGGGCTACAGTCCATGGGATCAAAAGAGTCAGACACGACTTAGTGACTAAGCAACAAACAAAAGAAGGTATACAATGACCGGTAAACACGTGGAAAAGTGCTCAACACTAGTCACCAAGGACACACAAATAATAACCACAATGAGACACCACCACATCCGTTAGAAATGGCTAACATTAAAAAGATTGATAAAACCAAGTGCTGATGATATGGAACACCTAGAAGTAGACACTGTTGGTAGGAATGTGACAATGGTACATCTACTTTGGATAAAAGGTCTGGCAGTTTCTTAAGAAGTAAATATATACCTACTGCACAACCCAGCTACTCTTAGGTATGTATCCAAGAGAAATGAAAACATATGTCCACACAATCTCATACGCAGATGTTTATAAGAACTTTTATTCATAACATCCAAATCTGAAACCAACCCAAGTGCCCATCAACTAGGTGAATCTATAAACAAATTGTGAAATGCTGTTCAACAGTAAAAGGAAATAAACTACTGATATACGTAACAATGTGGCTGAATCTCATAAACCAGTAAAAAGAAGCCAGACACAAGAGTACACACTGTTTGATTTCATTACATGAAATTATACAAATTGTAAAAGTGGAGTGACAGAGAGCAGATCAGTGGTTGCCTGAGGGCAGAGGTGAAAGGGGACTGACTTATTCCAAAAGCTGGAAGGGATTTGGAGGGGTGGAGTGTTGGAAATATTCTATACTTTGATTGAAGTGATGGTTATCTGGTTGCAGACATTTGTCAAAACATCAACCCATACACTTAAAATGAGTGCTATTTATTGTGTGAAAATTACACCTCAATAAAGTTGACTAAAAGAATAATAAAGGTAAAGTCAAAGATCTCCCTGATACTTTGGGAGCGTAAGGAGACTTGGCTGGGTTGTGGTTTAATTCTGCTTGGTGTTCCAGCCGGCGACGTTATTTGGGCGTTTTGTTGACATGTAGCTAGATGCCAGGACTCTGAGTTTTTCTCTGCTGACTTATGTGTGTGTCTTTCCAGTGCTCAGTAAATGATGACAGTAAAAGCTTTGAGATCAATTCTCATCTTGTGTGCTCTGCAGCAGGGAACTCTGATTGTGATTCACAACATTCTCTCAGTGTCAGCTTATCTTCAAAAACGCAGAGAGTGAGAAATGTGTCCTTTACTTGAAAGAAGGAGGCCAGTTTGGGTAAGCACCAGCCTGAGTCAAGAGCCACTGAGCACAGGCTCTGACTGGGAAGAGTTCTGACACTCATTTTTCCTCGTCCATCTGCAAACCAGGAGCCCTGGTGGGGTCTGCTGGACCCCGAGTAAGGAATCTGACCTACTGGGAGGTGACAGTCTCGTTGACTGAGTCTCTTCCACCTAGGCTCATGTCACAGACTCATAGGGCCTCTCAGCACCAAAAAGATGCCCCAAAGTTTCACCCCATTCTCAGGCCTGATGCTACATACACCTAAACCATCCTGTAGGTGAGAGGATATCTTGTCCTACATCTTGGGTAACCAACTGCTGTGCTGACAGCAAACAACTGTGTGAGATGTTAAAAGAGCGAGGGATGACCTGAGGCCCAGATGTGGACAATCCAAGAGCCAGTGTCAATCCACCTATCATTCTGGGGTCCAAGTGGCCACCACGTGAGGGCCCAGATGACCAGGGAGAATCCAGCAGGTGTCACGGGACCAGTTTATAAGGTAAGGATTTAGCCCACCTGGTGCTGCTAGCAGGGAAGCAAAGGATGAGGAGGCGATGTGGACTTCTGCCTCAGCCACTCAGGGGTTCAGTCCACCTCCCTACATCCCAGTCCACTCAATTCCTCCCATGTGTATTCTTTGATTTAGATAATTCTCATTGCCTCAAAAGCCTGTAAAGTGCTATTTTTAACACTGCTTCAAGACAAGTTATCAATATGTGTCTCTGAGATAGAATATTCTGGAGCCACCAGTGTTCTCTTCTGTTTCAAGTTGTTCTTATGGCCTGTGTTTCTCTACCTAGAAACTCAGTCTCTGCCCTCATTCCACCCTGTCCTGTTCTTTGAGTTAAATGTCTATCTCCCTACAAGACGGAAAGCCCTCTGAGGACAAGTGCTTTATCTCTCTTCTTCCTCGTTAAGACAACAGAACTGAGCTCACTGACTGGTATATAATCAATATTCAGTGGCCTAACAGCACCCCCCTCAACCATATTCCCTGCTGGGGGGCAGTGCAAAGCCTTCCCTGTGCTATTTGGGGAAGCAAGACTCACAGGTTCCAGCAGCAGAGAGGAGCTCAGTCCTTAATACCAATGAACACTTGCAAATGGTCCCAGGACTCTTCCCAACCTTTTAAACCCTATGTCAGATATCATAGCTCAGTTCTGACTCAGGGACCACCTGCGACAGTGGGACCTTGGGTTCCCCTTGTTCACCCCATTCCCCAGAGGCAGCAATGACACAACTTTAGAGTCCCAAGATTTTCACCAGACTCACCCACCTCTGATCCCTGGGAGACCAGATTTAACTCACTTGAAATCAAAGTTTCCTTATATGTCTTTTGGCAGGGAATGGGGGTGAGTGGGTGTGGGAATCCTAAAGGAGATATTCTAATGAACTTATTTTCCTTCATTTAAGGGTATGGAGGTTTTAGGTCATTTTAAAGATTCCTTCTCCGTTTTACTAAAGCTTTGTTTTCCCAGCAGATCTACTATGATAATTAACTTATCTCCCTAGACTCCTCTCCCCAGGTGGCACTAGTGGTAAAGAACCTGCTTGTCAATGCAGGAGACATAAGACGCAGGTTCGATCCCTGGGTCGGGAAGATGCCCTGGAGAAGGAAATGGTAACCCACTCCTGTATTCTTGACTGGAAAATCTCAAGAACAGAGGAGGCTGGCTGGCTACAGTCCATAGGGTCATAAAGAGTCGGACAAGACTGAAGCAACTCAGCACGCACAGACTCCTCATGGGAGGAACATGGTTTTAGCAGGCCGTGAACCCCTTGTGGATATTCATGGGTTTTGATCCTTTTTAAAAAATTGAAAATCGTTGGTATAGAAGAAGCAGCAGAATCTTCGCAAGCAAAAGGCTTGTGTTCAAATCCCAGCTCCACACTTTCAAAATGAAGTAACTCTGGGCAGACTGTTTATGTCATATGGAAGTTTTGTAGAGGGCTGTTGAGGGGTCTTTCTACATGGAAGCCCTCCTGGGCTACCAGGTCAAAGTGCACTCGTGTTCTCTGGGAACCCCAGCCTGACGCCCTTAGGCAGCGACATCTGCTCTCTTCACCCATGAGTGCAGGTGATTCCGTCCTACAGATGAGGAAACAGGCCAAGGGAGGTTACTGAACATCTCTGATAATGATAGGGGCTGAATCTTGCAAGCAGAAGGGAAGAGGAAAAGAAAAAAAAAACAACCCAAACCCAAAATCATGCTTCTTTGTTCGCCTTCTGGAACTCAGACTCCCGACTTGCCAGAGCGAGCATTACGTTGAGTCCTGGAATGTTTTTCAAGACGAAGATAGCTTCCCCATCCTGTCGTGTTTTTCACTCTCCCCTGACTCCCACCTGCTTGTTGCTGTCTGCTGGTGTCACACCTTCTGCACACTCGGAGCTCAGAGCTGAGTCGGGCTGGGTGAAACCGGGGCTCCATCTGCCTGCATGCTTGCTGGGGGGTGTCTGAAGGTAACTTTGTGCCGGCACCCTTTGCCAGGAGGCTGAGAAGCCTTCTGCAGCACCACCCGGCTCCCATCCACTCTCGGCAGAAGAAGTCAGTACCAAATCCAGCCCCTGGTGCCACTCAGCCAGATGGCAGGGGAAGCAAAACAAAAGTGACCTTGTTAGCAGACTGTGTCTTCCCCGGGAGAAGCTATTTTTGTTGTGGTTGTGAACTGAAGTTGTCTCGGCTGAATTCTCCTTCCCCGCAAGGCTGTGGAATGTTAATTTGTTCCAAAGTTCAGTATTTTGATTAGAACCAGGAGTGCCAGATTTTGTCAGAAATATTTTGGAAAGGGGTAGGCTCATGCGCGCTCACTATTGCCGGCTCGCTCTCTCCCTCTCCCTCTCTCTCTTGGCCGCTGTACAAAGTAAATGTTGCTGCAGCAGCTGCTCTGGGGCAACAGCCCAGCACAAATCGGAGCTGAGGGGTGAACCCGCTCCTCCCTGCGTGCGGCCATGACCTCATCGCCACAGAGGCACTCGGACTGGGGACAGACGTGAGACGGTACTGTCAGGACACACCCTGGGTTCGTGTGGAAAGAGCCGAGAGCCCAATCCAGAGCCTGGGACACAGGGGTCCTCAGCAAAGAAATGTGTGCTGGAGGAAAACATGAGCTCCTCCAAGGTTCAAGGCTGGCAGGATTTCTGCAGCCAAGAGGTCACATTCAATATTTGAATTCACATTCAAAGGTTTTGGATTCTGAAAACCCTCCAGGTCTTTGGTTCTTTTCCCCGACCATCTTCACTTCTCTCTCTCTCTAATGAGTTATGAACCCAAGTCACATACAAGTATATTCTGCATTGCAGAATAAACACAGATAAGATGAAAGTGCCCACCAACCTCCAGCCCCAGTCCTAGCCCTCCAGGCCTTCCTGGACATAATGAGGTGCAGGCCCTTCACCACTGCCTCATGGTGACTTGATTGTATCAAACCTATTACTTGTCATCAGTCTGGTGGATGAAAATCGGCTTTTGATTATGGATTTTATTATTTTGTTTGTTTGTTTAATAGCATAAAAGTGGTTAAAAGCATGGACTTTGAACCCAGCTTCCCTGTGATCTGATCCTAGCCTAGTAGTAGAAGCAGCAGCAGCAGCTGTGTGGACAGGTTACTCAACCTGGCTGAGAGTCCATTTCCTCGTGTGTAGGATAGGAAGGTTTTAGTGTTTAGTTCCAGGGTGGTTGGGGGTGTTGAATGGACTTACATGTGCATAGTATTCAGATCGGGCTGGCCCAAGCAGTGCCCTGGGTTGGAGGGTGGGGGCGGTTACCATCAGCACCATGGTCTCCCTGGTCACACACACCCCTGGTCCCACACCATCCCTTTCAATTTTGGGCTCGATGATTTCCCATGTCTCCCAGGTTCCACACCACACAGAACTCTGGAGCAGGGGTTTCTGGGCTTCTGTTCCAGCCTCCGTTCAAAGAGAGAACAAGTACTTGAGGAGGAGCAACTTTCCTGCTTCTTCCAGCTGGGACAATGAAAGTCTCATGGGTGGAGGGATACCTCCAGAGGCACAGAGGCCACGGAGGCAGAGCCAGGATGAGTATCCTACAGGACAGCTCTCGTCTCCCTCTTCAGGGCCAGCGCTGACTGCAAGGGCAGCTGTTGAGGAGGATTCCGAAGTGCAGTAGAGATGCGAATAGGGAAGCCATGCTTTGCTGTGAACACAAGCGAGTGGTGGTGCCTGCTGTTTCCTGTTTCTGCTGCCCCCACTCACCTCCCGCCCTTTCTACCGGCCCCCACCCGCCCACTGCTGGTTTGCCTGCCATCAGTGAGAGTAAGGGATAAAAGCTCTGCTGAACCCAGGATGCTCAGGCTTTGCTTCTGGGACCCTTTCTTCCTCTTCTTGATCTACAGTTTCCTGTGAATGGCATCTCCAGCAGACAAAGCTGGATGCCCTGGCCACTCCCTCATCCATACTGTGGCCAAAGCGGAGACTTGGTGGGACTCTTGAGTGGGTGTTCAGAGAAGCAGCAACGCAGCCCCCAGGCAACAATCGTTTAGAAGCACTAGTAAGCCTGCAGTGAAGACCCAGCTCTCTGAGATGCTTGTGTACTCCAGGCCTTGGATAGATACTTGGAGGGGAGGAGCAGGTTTGCGTGCTATATACACAGAGGCGGGCGCTGCAGTTCCAGGCTGCGGCTCCTAAGGAGCCGGGCTGGCTTCCCTCTCCCTCTCATTTCCCTTTGCAGGGCCAGGGGACCATAGGGGTTCTGCTGCAGGCTGACATCTGCTGCTACACACTCCTGTGGTAAAGGCCTTCCATGCAGACGAACTGTCTGTCCTTCTTCCTCTCTTCTCTCCAGAGGCTCTTCCTCCCTTTTCCCCCAAGGGAGCCTTTCAAATGGATGTGCAAACTGCAGGCAGATGCTCAGGGTACTTCCTGGACTGTCCAGGTACATGGCAGCCAGCACTTCTTCCTTGGAACCTGGGCAGCCAGATCCCGAGCCTCCGGAGAACTCATAGGTGGGTGAGCTCACCTGTGAGCTTTGGGAAAACCCAGTAGGAACAAAGTCCACGCTAGCCAAGCAGATCCCATGGGCAAATTGTCTCTACCCTGTACAGTGATGCTTCCAGTCGATTTAATGATTTCTGTCCTCCGGTGGTTCTAGGCTGTTAACCAGAAGAAGAGGGGCACATATATTGGATCACCTGGAGTTTTTTCTTTCTTATTTATTTATTTTTATTATTTTTGGTTGTGCTGGGTCTTTGTTGCTGTGTGCAGCCTTACAGACTCTAGGTACACGGGCTTCAGTAGTTGCAGCACGTGGGCTCAGTAGTTGTGGCACATGGGCTTAGTTGCTCCTCAGCATGTGGAATCTTCCCAGACCAGGGATCAAACCTATGTCCCTTGCTTTGAGAGGTGAATTTTCATCTACTGTACCACCAGGTACATCCTTACCTGGAGCTTTTTCAACACTCACCCGGCCAGTGGCCACACCTTCCACTCCCTGGCAAACTGGGGAGGGGAGTTAGTTGAAAGATGTCCCTAGGGCCAAGGTAATACTAATAGGCCCCTTCTCTACCACTACCACTGCTATCCTTGTGCATTTAAGCTCTGATTTAAAAATTAGTAATTACTGACACAATGGGGGAAAGGACGGTCTCTTCAACAAATGGTGGTGGGAAAACTGGATATCCACAAGCAAAAGAATGAAGCTAAAGAGGTATCTAAACATGGGATGTCTCAGTCTTTAAATGCCAAAGTGCATGGTCAGTCTTGAAATGTGTAAAGAGGATGCAGCATTCCTCAAACTCATTTGACGTTGGGCTTCTTCTGGATCCCACTCTTCGAGGAGGATTTTTATAATATGTGCCAGTAGATACTGAACCAAAAGATTTTGCTTAGAGTAAAAAGTATTCATCCTGCCTGAGATTAGAGAGAGCGGGAGGGCAGCATGCTGAGTTAGAGGTTCCTCCCGTCCGTTCATTCATTCACTCAGCACACACTGTTAAACACACACTAAGAGTTGGGCCTTTTGACAGACACTGAAGTTATGGAGATGGATGAGAAATGCGCCCCCTTCACCCTCACACAGTCCAGTAAAATCCGAATAGCAGGGCTCCCTGCTGCCCCACCAAGCAAACTTAGGCCAAATAGTAGACGTTAAGGGCTTAAACATTTGAACTGTCAGGGAATGGGGAAGGGGGGGCAGGCAGGGAAGTGAAATAGGAAATTATTATAAAGACCCAAGAAACAGATGATGAGGGTCTGGGTGGCAGAGGGAGAGTGGGGTCCAAGAAACAACAGGTGACTCTAGAAGGCTGTTTTATTCTGGGCACTGTGGGGATACAGGAAAATAAACACAAGGCATGATTCTGAGCCTGCAGGAGTTTCTATCTAATTGATCCACTAAAACTATCTTCTCAACGAGGCTTATAGACTTTCTCAGAAGCAAACACATCCCAGGACTAAAGGGATGGAGATGAAAATGGCACTCAGACCCAGGCGTAGAGAACCCAGAAGGGGAACAGGAAGACTGACCGGCTCCTTCGGTGCCAGTTGTCACAGACGTGCTGCCTTTGGGGACCCAGACCACCACTAGGTGACAGATGGAAACGCTGTACCTTTTCTCTCCCACAATAACCAGAATAATACCAGAGTAAGAGAGGAAGGAAATAGAACAGAACGAGAACAAGGGTGGGGTGCAAGTGAACAAGCTAAATGGGACAACAAACAAGGCACAGCGGCAGCCGCCAAGTTGAGCTGTGTGGGAAGCTGAGAACTGGCCCCGAGGTCAGGTGTGACCCCAGACATTCAGAAGGGCCACTGACTTCTACAATGTGCTTTGGGAGCTGCGACTCCCTAAAATGGCATTCTGCCCCCTCCCAATCACTTCCTGACCCCTAAAATAAGCAGCAACCAATAATGAGGTGAACCACAAATGCAGGTTGAGGGGAACACGTACCTGTCAAGGAAAGAGGCCAGGGACAGAGGTGAAATTCAAAGTTGATGTTCTGTTAGTTTCTTCTTGAAATTTGTGAGTCTTAGGGTCACAAACCCAGATTTAGTGTTCCTTTGGAGCATTCTGGGCTGTGTAATAGTGATATGCGCTCGCTCCTGTGGGGGTTGGGGGAAAGAGGATGCTGCGGAGACTGTGTCTTTTCATCTCTAAGCACTCGGAGGCCTCCTGCAGGCAGCTTTGGAAACCTAGTCCAGTGGAATGCAACCTAGGTTAGGACACTAGCAAGGGCTGCTGCCACACAGGAGACGAGAGGGTGAGAATGTGAAGGCAGGGGAGGGAAGGAGGTGAGGAGAGGGGACTACTGGTCTCTCCAGAATGAGAAACAGAAAAGGAAAGGAAGTTGTCTGGTGTAGGTTTGAGTCCCAAGTGACTTTCACGCTGGGGAAAAATCCCCCAAATGCTAAACCAACCCTGACTCTGTTTCCCCCTTGTGCAGTTAGGATGTCATCAGGCTCTTGAGCAGACACATTCGTTTTCTTTAGACTCAGGCCTGAAGGGCAGTACTGGATGGAGAAATGTATCCATGGTGCTCAGTATGCTGAATATGACTCAGGAATGCCCTAACAGAGCCTGCCCCCGGTCCCCAACCCCACTCAGCCCCCACTGCAGGAGCTTGGGTTTTCAAGTTATTCCTGTTTTACTGACAAGCAAGCTGAAGGGAGAAGGGAACTGTCACCTGACAACTAGCCTACAGCTGACAACTTAAACACGAAACATTCCAACTCCTGCATCTCCTTCTAGGCTGTGGTGGGGGCTTGTCAAACTACAACCCACAGGCCAAACCTGGTCCAAGGCCTGCAAGTTAAGAACAGTTTTTACATTTCTTAATGGTTGGGGTAGGGGGGGTGGGGGAAATGCAAAAGAAGAATATTTTGTGAGAAGTGAAAATTATATCAAATTAAAAATTTTTATCCATAAAAAGTTTTATTGACCAACAACCATGCCAACTCATGATGTAGCGTCTACAGCTGCTTTTGCGCCTTAACCGCAGAGCTGAGCAGTTGCAACAGAGACCGTATGGCCCAAACAGCTGAAAATATTCACTCCCAGGCCCTTAAAAGAAAAAGTGCGTTCCCCAGGGCCAGCGGTGTTGGCTGCTGGGCGTTGAGACCCTGGCCAGGAACTGACCTCAGAGCTTCTCACCAGAGATTCCCCACTGCCCCCATGGCAGCCACTCATCCGGCAGGTGCAAAGGCCCTGTTCCCTGGCCTCCATGGGGGATGCTTCTCCAGCGAACCCTGAGAGAATGTCTGACACTTCTGCTGCATCTGCCTGGTCCTGCCCTCACTCCTTTACAGATGCTGTTCCCCAGAGCACACTTCTGGGAATCTACATGCAATCTATGGCCCAGAATCTATTTCCTGAAGGCCCGATCCAGGTCGGGGGAGCATAATGAAATTTGAGGCAAAATATTGTCTTTTCTTCTCCACTAATCACAGACCAGCAGCTGTGTCTCGGTTTCTTTTTAACATAATTTGATGCCTGATCAATTTCAAACCAGTTCTCATTCTGGTGATTAGATTTAATAGAGAGAATTTGAGGATAGGGAGCATAATGGTTTTCTATTCTTTTTTTAAAAAATATTTATTTATTTATTTGGCCAGGTCTTAGTGGCAGCACACAGGGTCTTCAGTCTTCGTTTCAGATGTGGGATCTTTAGTTGCGGCATGTTAACTCTTAGTTGCAGCATGTGGGATCTAGTTCCTTGACCAGAGATCAGATCTGAGTCGCTTGCCCCGGGAGTGTGAAGTCTTAGCCACTGGACCACCAGGGAAGTCCCCATGGGAGCATCATTGGTTTTTTTAGTGAGCTCTTCCTATTGATATCTTCAGAAGTCATTCAGACTGCCCTGCTTAAAACTTATCGATTTCCCACGGCCCCGGGGCAAAGGTCACAATAACATTCATGTCCCATATGGTCCTGTCTTGTCTCTAGCCTCACTTTATCCCTGCGTCCCCTTGTTCTCTGACACTCTCCAAGGGTTAGTTCCCCTACCACAGGGCCTTTGCATGTGTTGTCTCCATTGCATTGCCTGGTTCACTGAATTAAGTCCTGTTTATTCTCTGGATCTCACTTTAATTGTCTCTTCCTCTGGGCAGCTTTTCCTGGGCTGATTTCTCCATTAGACATAGCCAAGGACCCACAATACCTTAGGGGCCCAGGAGAAAAATGTTTAGCAACTATATATTGATGAATCTATCCTGGGTTTATACTAACTCCATTGTAAAATGTAATTTTTAAAAAGAACGGGGTCCCCCAAGACCTGATTAGTGCAACCTGGGTCTTTTCTGACCTCCTCAACCTCCCAGCACCACTAATGGGTCAGGTGACCCCACTAAATACCTGCAAGGTGCCCTGAACTCTTCTATCAGAGCATTTACCTTGATTGTCATCTTGCACCTGTCACCTAAACTGCAAGCTTGACGAGGGCAGGGGCCACATCAGACACACTCCGACAGCATAATGTCCGACACGGCACCTGGCTCATCATACAAGCTCAAGAGATACATGCTGCAGGTGTGAGGACGGGAAGGCGACCACCTGCACAACTCAGCCTACTTTTTAAGCAAGAAACTCACTCGATCTGCTTTCAACCACCCACCTCACTGGCGGGTCGAGGGGAGGGGACAGGACGGAAACCCAGAGGAAAGACTCACAATGGACTTAGGAGAATGGACCTTGCCAAACTTTTCCCCATGGGGAGGGGAGCAGGGACGACAGAGATGGAGTATAAACAAACATTTCCTTGTCTGGTAGGTCATTTTGTAATTATGTTCAGGTCAAGCACTTTAGACTCCCGGAAGTCAGACAATATCTGCTTCCAGAGGCCATTAATGCTCAAGGGCCCCCCAGAGTGAAGGGGGACTTTCATTACCAGGTCTTGTCCTATTCGGGCAGGAAGCGTGCTAAGTGACAGTCCAGAGTGAAACAACAGAGCCAGGAAAAAGCAATAGGAAGGGGCACTGACCTCAGAGTTCAGAGAAGAGGAGGGGGAACAAAGCAAACGTGCTATGAACTCAGGGAATCGGCCAAGCCAGCTTGAAGCCCTGAGCAAGGTGCTCTGGGGGAAAGTGGTGAGACTTGGCAAGGGGACTGGAGAGTGGTGCTGACCCCCCGGGACGGTCTGCACTGCCACTGGGGCTCTCTGCTGATGGGAAATGTGTGGAGCCAGCTGGAGGACAACAGGAGACTGTTAAGAGAAAGCAGATGTGGCCACTGCCAGATGTGGGACCTGGTTCTTGCCATGTGGCTGCCCCTTCATTCATTTCTACTCAGCAACAATGGCGGGGACCGGGTTGGAGGGTGAAGAGGATAAAGGGGAGGCTTGACTGGCAGCCAAAAGGAAAACATAACCACACACACCCACCCACACACAACCCCCAACTGGTAGCAAACAGGATGGACTGGTGGCCACGAGCCAAGATCCTCTGGGTTCACACTTGACACTGGCTTGGTGGCACAGCCGCCGGGCTTCCCTTAGCCGGAATGAGGCGGGTTATGGGAAGAGGCACCGGCATTCTTAAAATTCCCCTGTCCTCGCAGACCTAAAATTAACAAGACTGTTTAAACTGCTGGATATGGATTCGGAACATAATATTAGTAAACAATATAATAAGGATCCAGTGATCCAATGGTCTGAACTGCAGTTGCCTTTGCCTGTGGCAACCAATTGCCAATGCATTTAACAGGCTGTAATTGCCACTAATTATGTCGCTGTCCTTTGTATTCAGGGATGGCAGATACTGTCCCTGTATGTGGCAAAGAGCATCAAAGAAGGAATCATGTAATCTTTTTCTTCAAATGGCTTTTTGAGATACCATTCATGTACCATACAATTCAATGTTTGTTTTTTTTTCTTATATATTCACAGGGTTGTGCAACCATTACCACAATCTAATTTTAGAACATTTTTGTCTCCCCTAAAAGAAACTCCTTACCAATAGTGGTGAATCCGAGTTCCCCTTCCCTCCACCCTCTAGAAACCACTAATTTCCTTTCTGTTTCTATGTTTTAGCTTATTCTATGTATTCCATATAAATAGAATCCTACAGTGTGATCTTGGGGGCCTGGCTTTCACTGCGCATTGTATTTTCAAGGTTCGTCCATGTTGGGGCATCTACCTGTGTCATGTCACCCATTTTCATTGCCAAATATTATTCCATTGTATGGATATGTTGCGTTTTGTTTCTTGATTCACTGGCTGACGGCCATCTGGGCTGTTTCCCACCTTTGGGCTATTACAGCTAATGCTGCTGTGAACACTGGCACGCTCAACCAGGTAACACCTAAAATGGCAGCTGCATTGATTATCACACAACTTCAAACCCTGAGTACCTTTCTTCTAACCTCACACATTGTATGAAAACACACTATGCTTTCCAACTTATCTTTTCCTAAAAGGCAGTTTTGTGTAAAGTGATCATGGCAGACTATGGGTTGGAACACTGGAGTCTGTGAAGAGACAACACCTGAGTGATTTTGAAAGGCAAAATTGCTCAGCTAGGCAATGTTTCTTATGTAACAACTGTGTGATATGAGTGAACTCGCATATCAGTACGCTTATGAGACAAGCTATATGCAAAAGGTGCAAACCTGGGGCCCAGAGGCCAAATTCATCCCCATTGACATGCTGTGTTAGACCAGCATATTATCTTAAAACTGATGTATCCGACATTTAAAAAAATATGATAAAAATCTTGATTTCTGCTCTCTCTTGAAAGTGCAGAAGCTCTAGCCTCACAAGGACTTGCCCTTTTGGATGGAGTCACTTTATCACAGTTGCCAAGATTCCAAGGCTCCCCTTCTTCCCCTGGTTCTGAGGCCAGGCTCGGCTGTCATTGATCATTTACATGCACTGTTGTTTCTATGATGACAAGAGAACCTTCTCTCTGTAGCCAGGCCTCCACCAAATGTGAGAAAATCTAGGTGAGCAAGCTTCAAGACAAATGGAGAAAGCATATTCCTTTGTGGAGAAGATCACTCCTTTGTGATTTAAGGAGCACAATCATCTATGTGTGGTTGCGTCATACTGCCTGCGTCACTCCTGTCTGAGGCCTGTCTGTCCTCCATAGATGTTAGAGTCTGCAACCCTAGGCCTGCAGTCTTCGCATGTGTGTTTGCGGCATCTCTCCTATCTGAGCGTATCTCCTAGCTTCTTTGAGGACCATCCCTCTAGTTTCTTTTTGTATCCATCACCCCTGGTTCCCTGAAGCACCTCCTATGGGACTATCAATCAAAGATGCCTTGATATATTAATATAACAGGCTATCAAATCCAATAAAATATTTGAAGATGATAAGTGCATTCATTAAGCACTTGCTGTATGCCTGGCTCTGTTCTAAGCTCCTTAGGCACTCAGGCCTTTACCTGCCTCATGACAAACAAGGCACGTGAGTCGTCCAAAGTCACCTAGTAAATGGTGGAGCTGGATTGAAGTTTGGTGGTCAGATTCTGGAATCCACCCTCTTGACTACTAGTCCAGATGGCTGCTCTAGATTGACTTTTCTTGGATGTAAGGTCTCTTTTATAACCAACTGGGAGAAACTGAAGCACAAAGTGGTCCAAGTCACTCAGGATCAAATTAAGCCTGAGCGCCCAGGACTTTCTTCCATGTGGACTGGAAGTGAGTTCCTTGTAGGTACCTGATTCTGCTTCACCCAGACCTTCCCATTCCAAGCCCACCTTTACTTTCTAAATGCCAGAGGTTTGGGGATAGTAGTAGACAACATTTTTGGGTACAAGAATACATTCAGAAAAAAACTCAGAAGCTGCCTTTTCTCATTAAGAATTAAAAAATAAAAAAGTCACGTCCCACATGGAAATGAATTATAATTTTTTACAACTTCATTTGATTACAGGCTGAGACACATGAATAGCAGCAAAGAGGCAGCTGAGCGTTTCAACTTTTCATCCGCAGAGCTCATTGGGGTTCATCAAGTGCAATCACACCCATTTCTCCCTTTACTCTAGAGACTTCTTGCAATAGCTCCTGGGGTGGAGTATCCTATCTTCACAGATGGGGATAGTGTGACTCAGAGATGTGAAGGGATGCACTGAGTCCCAAAATCACATGCACCAAATCAGCAGCAGCTCAGGGGTCAGAATTAGTTGATTCCATACAGCGCAATAATGACCAAGCTTGTGCCAGGGCCTGCAAGCAATGCTGGGAATATACGGAGACAGGTAAGATCCATCTCTTTCCCTATGATGATAGAGTCTCTGTGTTTGGCTCAGATATACACCCCAGAGAAGCCCCTGTTTCTCCAGGTGCCAGAGGGCTGCCACTCTGGTTTCAGCAGCCCCTAGGGGTTGAAGCCCCAGCCTGCTGTGGTCCTGGCCACCCCCCACTGCAAATTCTACCCCCAGCCTCCTGCTAGTGGTCCCCCCAATTTGGTGAAGCCTGGGCATCAAGGAGTCCAAACAGGTTCCCCTCAAAGCCAAACAGGAGCCGGACACCTATATCATTCCTTACATCAAAATAAATTCCAAACGGACTAGCATTCAATTTAAAAATTAAAGCCATAAAAAGGCTAAGGAGAAAAAAAACTGGTCATTAAAAATATATATAGTCATGGAGAGGAAAAGGCAAACACAAAGCCCAAAAGCCATAAAGAAAAGATTAATATATCTAACTACATAAAATTAAAATCTCCATGGTGAAAAAAATTACAAATGCAAACAATAAACTAGAAAAATATTTGTAACACATTTCTTTAGTATTCAAAGAGCTCTTAAATATCTCTATTTTTTTTTTAAAGACAAAACCAAAGCACAAACTGTGCAAAGGTCATGGAAAACCAGTTCATAAAAGAATTATAAATGGCCAAATAAACACAAGAAAAAAGTGCACTCATAATGCATATGCCTTACAATGAGCCAATTTTTCAGTGGGAAGATTGTCAAAGATTAAACAGGTTGATAATGCTCAGGGAGGGTGAGGACGGGGGGCTTGTACTTTCATACATTCTGGGGGAGGGGAAACTGGTGCTGATATTTGGAGCACAAGTTAGCATCATCTACTGAAATGTAAAGTGTGCATACCTGGTGACTAGCAAGCCCATTTATTCTACAGGTATGTTTGCTCCTGCACTGCAAGGTGTACATACAAGGATGCCTCAGCAGAAGCACTAGTTAGAGGTGAACATTAGACACAATGGAAACATCTATCGATAGGTAAAGGATGAAGTAACTGAAGTTAAGTATCCAGCCATGTAAAAGAATTAAGTCTGTATGTGTAGATCTGGAAACATCTCCAAGGTATGCTGATATCCTCAAAAAACCAAGACCCAAACATCTTTAGGCCGGCCCTGGCTACCAGTGGTATCTCCTCTCCAGTCTTATTTCAATTCCAGCCCTACAGTTCAGTTCAGTTCAGTCGCTCAGTCGTGTCCGACTCTTTGCGACCCCACAGTCAGGGCTAATTTACTAACCGAATGACCCTGGGTGAGTCACTCAATCTCTCTGTGCCCCAGTTTCCTCCTGGTGAATGGGGATTGTAAACACTTGCCCCTGTCATGGGATTTGGTGGGATAATACAGGAAGCACTTAGAAGAATTCGGGGCACTTGGTAAGCACTATCTAAATATCGGAATTTTTAAATTACCATGAAACAAAAGAGTATGAGGTAGAACAGTGTAGATAGCACTTGTTATAGCTTTTGTACTTACAGAGAAAATAGATATAACACGTGCAAAGCATGAGCCTGTATTTGCATAAACACAAGATAATGGCGACACTGGAGAACAGAGAGGCTGGGGACAGCAGTGGGAGAGGGACTTTTCCCAGTAAAATCCTTTTGAATGTTGAGCCATGTACATGTATTAGCTGAGCAGAAATGGACAAAATTTAAAAAAGAAAGTTATACATTCATACAGATCCTTATACATGAATAGAAAATTTCAGGAAAGCTATACAAGAAATTGTTAACAGTGTTTACATCTGGGGGATGAGATGAACTGGAAGGCAACTTTTACTTTTGTTTCTCTTTTATACCACATTGTTGCATTTTTTAAATCTCACATGTGAGCTTTATGTGAGCTTTATGGGAAAGAACAAAAAAGGCATGCCCTTCTATTCATCAAAAAAGATGAATAGAAAACGGCTCCCTTCCTACATCACTTATAAGATTTGTCCTCCCTAGTGGTCTAGTTCTTTCAGCTGAGGGGCTAGTCAGCCCTGAGGATGGGCAAGAAGCTGGAAGGGCAGGACTTGAATCTGATGGTGGTCAAAGTTACAGGCACGGACCGGCCCAGGTTATTTCTCCATCCATCTCCCATTGGTAATGGAATCAATATCCACTTAAAAACCTGTGCTGGCTTCCCACTGCCTACAGGAAAAAATCCAAACTCCATAACACACCATGAAAAGTCCTTTGCAATCTGTCCCCCTACACCTCTCCAGCTCCATTTTCTACATTCGAATCATACCAAGTAGGGCAGCGCTGGGGGACAGCATGTGGGGTGGGGTGGGAGGGACAGACTGGGCTGGGGAGAAATCTTAGTTCTCCGCCTCGTTAGCCTTGACCTTGGGTGAGCAATGCAGTCTCCCCCAGCATCATATGAAAAACAGGGATAATACCATCTACTCCTTGCAGGATATTGGAGGATTAAACAAGAAAATAGGGTTGCTGTTGTGGTTAGTTGCTAAGTCATGCCCCACTCTTTGCAGCCCCATGGACCACAGCCTGCCAGGTTCCTCTGTCCATGAAATTCTCCAGGCAAGAATAATGGAGTGGGTTGCCACTCCTTCTCCAGGGGATCTTCCCAACCCAGGGAGTGAACCCACGTCTCCTGCATTGCAGGACGATTCTTTACCACTTAGCCACATGGGAAGCCCTGTAGTTAGCATACTTTTCGGTATATAATCGAATGATGCTATTTGATGACTTTTTCTGTTACCTCCTCTGGTCCTGGTAGAAGCTTATCCTTCTGTCTCCTGATCTCTTCCCTCATCTTCTGCCTGGCGAACTTTTCATGAAACCTTTCCTGAGTCCCTCTCCAACTTCCCTTAGTATCATGGTGATACCTGCCCGTTTGTATTATAATTACGTTATGTATCACTTAGTTCAGATTTGGGCAGAGTAGGTGCTCAGTAAATATTTTCTGAACCAATACATTTGATTACTTACCTTCAGTGAACTCTGGGCACCACCTTTACCACATTCATCTTGAGAGGGGGAGTAACTGAGAAAAGGAAAATAGGCTTCCAATTCAAGGAAGCAGACAAGGACTGCAGTCAACTCCCCACGGTTGGTCTTTTGTCTCAAAGAAAGTTGCACAGACCTTTGCCATGGATTTCCTAATGCTTTGCCATTTCTCACTTCCCAAGACTTCCCTTTAATGCTTACCTGTTTGCATACAATGTAACCCCTGGGCACCATAACCCTGACTTCGCTTTCAAATGAAATGTTTTTGACAAATGGAGAAGCAGCCCAACCATTCCGCTTTCCAATTACAGATGCACTAGGGCCCCACACCTGAGAAACATCAGCCTCGTTCTCTTCCTGTCTGTGACCCTGGAAAATGTCAGAACAGATGTTTCTAAATTGTGTATAAAAATAAACAAAGCCACAATGAAGGGCTCCCTAGCTGGCCCCCACATGACCAGCAGTGGGGCCTGGAGTGCGGTTCAACGGCTGTGGTGGAAACAGGTGAAAGGAAAGGAGAGTTCCACATGGCAACAATGCTTTGGTGGGTGAGAGAGGAGGGTCCTAGACCCTTGAGCTGGGGGGCAGGCGCTCCCTGATGCCTGCCTGAGAGGGGTGAAGGAAAGGGGAGTCAGGGGAGGCTTGGCAGGATTTGGATCTTCACATGACTCTGGGAACTGAGTCCCTGCTGTCAAATCATTAAGCACTTTGTGGCAGAGATTCTATGGCTGGTGAAAGAATGAGAGAATGGGGGAGTGGAGGAAGGAGAGGGCAGGTGAGGACAAGGAAGTTGCATTTATCCGTTTGCTTAGTGCCGCGCTTCAGACTTTCATATATGTGATCTCATTTCATCCCGATGTCCTGTCTGGGAGATGGGCATTCCCATTCTGCAGATAAGGAAACTGAGTCCAGAGAGGGAAGTGTAGTCAAAAGCACAGTCAGAATTCTACCCAGCACCATGGGTAGCCCTTGTTACTCTACCCCAGCAACAGATGGGGCAGGCCCTCACGCTCTGCAAGAAGGCAGAACTCGGCTGCCTGCGACCTTTCGTTGGTGGAAGCCAGTGACTCCCAATCTCTTCTCTACCCAGGTAGCCCTGGCTTTCCTTCAGGCAAGAGGAAAGCTGTTCCTAGAGAAACCACATCCCAGGGTAGGGGAAGAGGTGATACTGCACCCCTAGTGTTCGACGGACCACACGCACCACCGCATCTCTTAACAGCAGCTCTTTCCCTTTAAGGCTGCCCCAGCCTTAAATTAAATCCATTTTAATCAGATTTTGACTTAATAATAATGGAGAAGCACTCCTGTCATTCACCCTGTCGCTCATCCAGAATTGTGCGGGTGGCCCTGGCCCAGCAGTGATAATGCACATAAAGAGGTCACGTGTGGAGGGGCCCAGGGAAGTCCGTAACAGCCCTGGGCATTTCGAGTTAGTGGAATTAGATTCCAGGGCTCTCTTTCCTTTAAAAGGCACACCCATCAACTTGAGTACAGCAGAGGCTCTGATTCCAAGCACATCTTTGCTGAAACACAGAGTTCCGAGCAGGTAAACACTGCCCCTAACCCATCTTTAAAGACAGGGTGACTCACCCACAAAAGCAGAGCCAGGCAGGCATTCCATGTTTGCTTGGGGTGGGGGGTGGGGGAGGGTGGAGGAAGGAGAGTCCTCTGATGGGGAAAAACAAAGGTTTATGTATAATTGATGCAAGATGTCATTTTTTGGATCAGATGAAAGATTTTCTGGTCTTTATCCTGTTAAAGAGACTTTCTATAAATTTCTCTTTATAGAGTAAGTGCTCAGTAATCAGAAAAGAATCCAATTCCAGATAAGCCTGTGCTTTAAAACAGAATCTTAGGCACCCTCTCTCCTCCAACAAGGGATGGACCCCAGTTTCAGAACACTCACATTGGCTCTGCAAGTTCCTTGCTTGCCTCGGTTTCTCCTACTGTAAAATGGAGCCGTGCTAGCTGCCATTTGTGAAGAGTTTCAAGGAGACTGAGGGGTCTTAAAGAAGGTTTCAAGTATCCTGGACTTGGAATTCTCATTACAAAAGCTTGTTTCACCTTCAAAGCACTATAGCATTAACTAGATCTGCCTAATTACACTGCAGAGAAATGCCTTGAGTTTATTTCCCCTGAATATGACAGAAATTGGGGTGGTCATCTGTCAAAAACGTTCCTGTGCCCAAGAGATAGATATATAAACTTTCAGTCTTATCTGATTATCAATGAAGGTTCTATGTGGGATTTTTTTTTTAAGGTCTAAATACCAGGTGCATGATAAGAGAACAGTTCCTTTTTGCAATATGCCAGCTGTCAAGTGTTTCTAGGCAAGATATTATTTCTGATAAATAGATATGGACAATAGATAATGTCTATATTAATCTCACTACAACGTGGTCCTCTCCTGCAGCTCACCCAAGACAGGGACAACGGTGTGTAAAGAGGCAGATGCCAGACAAGACTTTTTTCTTGTGACAGTTTGAGCTCCCCTGCTTTCTCCCCCTCCCTCTCCTCCTTCATCTCATGCAATGTGGTTCAGTAAAAGGGGGTCTGTATTTTCCTCCTGCTGATGGAAGTTGATTAGCAGTCAGGTGGAGTGATGCTCAGGGGACAACACAGCGGATTAATTAAATCACTTCTACTGGCTAAGTGGTGACACTTTGATTTATAGCAGAGCTCACTCAACCAGACAGCAGCTTTTCTTGCATGCCGAAGGAGAGGAGGGCCACACCGGCCACTGGTTGGAGGCCGAGGGCTTGGCAAACTTTAAAGACAAGCATCCTAGTCATTAAAGCAGAGGCCCCCCGCTGGGCTCTTCTCTCCAGAGCAGGGGGACCTCCAGGCTCAGGAGAGGAGCTGGAAAGAATGGAGCCGCTGAGGCAGGCCAGCAATCTAACAAAAAGCCAGGGGATCTGTTTCAGAACATGAAGAGCTCCATCACACCCCTGCAGAAAGGCAGGCTTGAAATGGCTTAGCATGGTTTTCTCCACATTCGTCTCTACTGGAAGGGTTTGTTAGCATTGCACCTTGGTTTGCTCTAAAAACACAGCCCTAAGATGGTCCTGTCAAACTGATTCAGGGGTGTTTGTGACTATTTTCCATCATAGTACAGGGTCTTCTCAATGAGGAGCCCTCAGGCCAAAATACACATAATAGCTATGCTCCTGGTGGTATGTTTTATGTTACAAGCTGGATACATTTTATGGCTAATCTTATTTCACTCTTTGCTTGGGCTGCTAGGAAGCTCAGGGCTGACTGTGTAGCCCAAACCACAGACCCTCGCAGATGCCCCTGTGTGTGAATGCCTTATGGGTTGCAACTCTCCCTTTACCTGGAACATTTCTATTTATCTTAAAATGTTTGGGGTGAAAGCTGCCTCCAACTCCCTTAGGAACAAAATCATATAGGATAGTAGTCAAAACTCCTAGACTTCACCCATATTAAGCACACTCTAGTTCTCTGATGACTTGTATTGGAGAAGTGTGCTTATTAAGACACAAATTCCTGGGACCTACTGCAGACCTTCTGAACCTTCTCAGTAGGTCAAGACAGGGCCCAGGAACCTCCTAAGCAATCCTGGAATGTTTAAGAACTATAGTTTTATCTTTTTTTATTTTTATTTATTATTTATGTACTTGGCTGCGCTGGGTTTTAGTTGTGCATGAGAACTCTTAGTTGTGGCAAGTGGGATCTAGATCCCTGAATAGGGATCAAACCCAAGCCCCCTGCATTGGAAGCTCAGAGTTGTGGCCACTGAACCACCAAGGCAGTGCCAGGAACTATAGTGCTAAGCCTCAAAACCAAATCTCAGCACCACCAATTAATAGCACGTTACCTCAAGCAAGACCCTTCATTTCTCCAGACTTCCTTTCCTCAACTATAAAATGGCATTGGTGAGAATTAAATTAGATGTCTGTAGGTAGGCAAACACCTCACATGGCGGACTGGAAACTGTAATATTCAATAAATAGTGGGCAACCCAAGTGGCCATCAACTGATGAATGGATAAGCAAATGGAGTATATACAGAAACGGAATATTAGTTGTTACAAGAAAGTTCTGACACCTGCCACAACATGCGTGAATCTTGAGAACATTATGCTAAGTGAAAGAAATCAGACACTCAGAAATAAATATTGTATGATTCCACTCATATGAGATTCTTGGAGGAGTCAAAGCCATAGAGACAGGAAGTGGAACGGTGTTGCCAAGGGCTGGGGAGTTGGGGTGGGATTAGTATTTAATAGGTACAGTTTCAGTTTGGGAAAATGAAAGAGTTCAGGAGTTTGGGATGGAGGTGATGGCTGCAAAATGATGTGAATGTACTTCACACCACTGAACTGTGCACTGAGAAACGGTTAAAACGGTAAGCTCTATGTTAGGTATATTTTATCACAATAAAAGAGAAAATAAACAATAGATATAATTACCTCTCCCACCACCAACAAACCAAATTTATTTTGGGCACCCTCCTTCCATTTCCCACCTTGCTCCCTCGGATCCTCTACAATCAATTTAGCAACAAAGCATCTGGTTGAGGTGTGGCAGGAAGGAGAACAGATGAGGAATGGGAAAGAAATGACAGTATCTAGCCCTCTCATTGTTTTTTCTTTAACTCAGGAATCCCTAAAGTCCCCAAGATGCCACAGAACGCTTATCCCAACTGCGAAGGAAGTTGATGCGACATCAAATATTAAAGGGTATAGGAACCAGCATAGCTTTCCATATAAATGAATCTACTAACATATATGAAGATTGCTTTTAGAATTCAAACATAATTATTTTTTAAAAGGCATCCTGTGAGCACTCTCTCTCCCAACACTGACACTTCTGGGCCCCTGTCATGCTCCAGTGAGGCGCCTGTTGGCAGCCCGCCCAAAGCACTTTGTAACATGCCCTCCAGATCCTAAGTGAAAACTGATCAAAGAATTGGCACCGGCAAAGACAAGACTGAAATCAGCTCTCAAAGGGGTGGGGCTGGGCTATTGTCCCTCTTTGTGGGAACAGCTGCTTAACGGGGAATTGGAGCGGCGTGATTATAATATGCAGACGGGCCGCTCTGTTCACAGAAGCTGGCTTAAAGTACTCTGGGGGCCTCCACCTTGCGTTTTGGCAAAGGGCTCTGCGAGGATGCTGTGTCAAATCTTTTTTGAAAATGTCTCCTTGACACGAAGGGTGAGTGAGGGCTCCTGCGAATCTCATTACAGCCCCAGGCCTCCCCTCTGCTGTCCCCCTGCTCCCTTTTCTTGGCTGCTGCTGAGAGGGGGGAGCTGCACAGCGGGGTCATCTTGCCCCCTGCTTTAATCAGGACAGAGGCAGTGCGAGGAAAGGAGAGCTTTGGTTACCTGGGTGGACCTGGGAGTCCGGCTCCCAAGCCCTGTGAGGGAGGGGCATTTGTCAGCCTGCGGATTTGCAGATTCTCCCGGGTGGGAAGGAGAGGAAGACAGAGTGAGTTTCACCTAAGTTCTTCTGAATGATAATATGTCACGGAGAAATTCACCTTCATCGTGCTCGATTCCATCTCGCAACACTGGGGACCTCAAGGAGCCCCGTGGACACACAGTGACCTCTGGTTTCACAGACCAGGAGCAGGGGTGGGGGTGGGGGGGAAGTGATCCTTGCGGAGGGAAGGGATGGGGAGGGGAGGGAAGCAAGCCCTGAGGCCTTAGGCTCTTCCCTGTTCCTCATCTGACATAATCCTCCCCGTGCTGACATCCCCTTCAGGAGAGGAGGAAACTGCGCATTAGGAAGGTTAAAGCTATTTTACCGAGGTCTCCTAGGAGAGAGTGCCGGGGCTACCACACAGCTCCCGGTCGGTTTCCCTCAAAGGCCTTTTGTCTGCGGGTTGGTTTTGTTTTTAATTGCACCTCGCCCTAAGGAAACGGATGCATTTCTTTTTCTAGGGGGAAAAGTTGGCTGCTCCCAAAATCCTGTCTGCCCCAGTTCGGAAGGATCTCACTGCCTCCTCTGCCCGTTGGCAGCTAAAAGGCCCCCTGGCCTCCATCTCTGAAGAGACGGAGGAGGAGATGTGGAGGGAGAGGAGGGAGCTGGGAAGAGTTTTTAAATGAATATATGCATGTGTCTCTCCTGCTAATCACTGGAATGCGTTTTCAGGAGAGGTAAGCACAGGGATTAGCTGCAGGACTCCCATTAATGTTAACTTTATTTCAGTAATGAGGTGCCGAGGCATGGAACAATCACGGTGGCTAACACGGCGTAATCACAGTGATGAGATACGCATGCTGGGAAGTGGGGAGAGGGGGCGAGAGTCAGGAAGGGGGAGTCATTCGCTGGTGGGGAGGATGACACTGCAGAGGCAGCAGGAGCCACGCTAGAGAGGAGAAGGGAGGAGGCAGGTGAACCCTGTCGATGGGCTGAGCTGGATAAAGGAAGGCCCTGGTAGGTAGGAAATAATAATAGCAGCTCCCCAGTGAGGTCCTAAGTTGGCCAGGCCAGGTGAGGAACCCTGCTCCTTTCATGGCATCCTCGTGAGGAAACGGAGAGCTGGGTATTATTACCCCCATTGTAGAGACTGGCAAACTGAGTTTTTAAAAAGTGAAGACATTTGCCAAAGCCATGCAGTCAGTGGAAGAGTCTCAGTTTGAAGTCATATTTCTCCCAATTAGCTACATTTTACAGTATGCCCCCATCGCTATGAATAGAAGGTGGGAGAAATAACCTGCAAACACCAGAGGCTCAAAGAGCAGTATCAGAAGGAGGAAGAAGTGGCTTTGCACACGGGCCCCCCCGCCTCCATGACACTGGTTTGCAGGCGTATTTGTAGGGCTCACCACGCCTGACCACACACCTGACCACACCTGGAAGTCTCGGTGATGCTGAGAGAGGTGATGGAGGAAAGGAGAATTGCCATCATTAGCCAAGTTCCAAGTACCACCTGCAGCCAGAAAAGAAATCCTCAAGATATCCACGAACAGAAGCTGGGATATGCGCTGGCTCTCCAGACCACACAAATACTTCAGTTCGAGAATGTCTGCCGGCCAGAGGCCAGTCACTCTCAACAGAGCCTGGTGGCCTCCAGGTATGGTCTGCAGGCTCATCTGGGTGCCTGTGAAAAATGCCACTTATCCTCGGAAGTGCTTATTCCACTGGTGGAGGGGCTCTGGAGCTACCCTTCCACCAGATCCCTGGCTTAGGTTTCCCGAGATTTCTCTGTGCTTTAAAGAGCTTGCCAGTGGCCAAGGCACAGCATTTCAATGTCCATGACCAGTTAAGACACACTCTGCAGGCCAGTCCTGCCCCAGTCCATGACCCCATCCCCTCACAGGTTACTTTGAAGCATGAAGTTTGTAACATTCAACACAATTACAGAGCACCTACCATGTCCCAAGCTCTGTTCTACGCCCTTGGAATATCTCAGGGGACAAATCTAAGTCCCTGTTTTTCTAAAGCTTGCATTCCACTGAAGAAGACAAACAGATTGGACAGCCTGTCGGAGCGCGCCATGAAGAAAAATAAAACACCTTCAGGAGAGCGGTGATCCTCAACTAGGGCGACGCTGCCTCTCCGGCAACAGTGGGCAATGTCTGGAGTTATTGCTGGGCGTCACAGTTGGGTGTGTGGGGGGTGCCATTGTCATCTGGTGGGGAGGAGTGAGGGACGCTGCCCAACGTCTTACAATGCCCACGGCAGCTCCCACTACAGAAATCATCTGGCCCCAAATGGCACTAGTGCTGAGGCTGAGAACCCTGGCTCAGAAAACACAGATGTCTGGTCTTCGGGGTAGGGATGAGGGGAGGCCCCTGGAGAGGGGCATCCAACCAGAGATCCAGGGAAGGACGTCTATGGGCAGAGGGGAGGCGCACAGAGCACATCGCCTGGTGGGGCAGGCCATTTCAAGGGTACGTGCCAGGGAGCCTGGGGCTCCCTGGCAGGATGGTGAGGTGCTCTCGCTTTCTTTCCTGAGAGTCCCTCTGTCTGTAGGGAGCAAAGGGGAGTGGGAGAACCAGCTGGGAGGCTGCTTGCCTCTTCTAGACCAGAAATGTAGGGGCTTGAATGAGAGCAGGCGAGGCGGGGTGGCAGGGAGTGGTCTCCTGCAGAACATGCCGTCCAGGTAGAACCTTTGGGACTCGCTCATGGATTAGAGGAAGGTGTGGCATGGAGGACTCTCAAGAGTGATGCTCGGAGCCCCCTCTCCACCAGGTCCCTGGTACAGCGTGTCCCTGAACAACGTGACTCCCTGCCCCGCCCCTCCCCATAACCTGGGGGTTCTCGGGAACATGAGGCAGTATCTGGGACATCGCGGGACACTGGGACACACTGGAACACTGGGCCGTGTCTGGGACGTTGTCGCCACTGGGAAGGAGGGCTGCTACTGGCACCTAGTGGGTAGAGGCCAGAGATGCTGCTCAAAGTCCTACAGCGCACAGAGCAGCCTCCCCGCTTCCACCTCAAAGACTCGTCTGGCCCCAGATGCCAACAGAGGTGAGGCTAAGGAATTCCTCCCCGCCCCCTGGCTGGGCGCCTCCTCTCACGTGGCGCCTGGCCCTGCCAATTTAGCAGGACTTAGTTGGAGCCTGGAGATTCCAAATCAATGCCCGTCGGTGGCTAAGGTCCGTATTAACTACATCTCACTTGCTTCTGACGGTGACACAGATCAGATGCTGCTGCTGTCGCCACCGCCACCACATGAAACAAGACTGTTGGAGAGCAAATTCATTACCCAGCTGTTAAAGAGCGACAGAGCATACACGCGTCTCAGACCGGGGGACCTGTGAGCCGGTCCTGCTGCATGATTGAGTGGCTGCCCACCTCCTCCTCTCTATGACCTTGACGCGTCGGGGCAGGGCCTCCGACGCAAAAGCTAAAAATCCGAAAGGCAACACAGGCGAGCGACAAATGGATGGGTTAATGTGTTTCACATCCCCCTTGCCACCAGACTTTCGCTGGAAAAACAACAACAACAACAAACCTCCATTTTGGGGGCTTAATATCCCAGCTGCTAGGAATCAGATTTGCCAGAAGGAAGAACGTGTGACATCAATGTAGAGATCTGTTTGTATTCAGCTGCGTTTGCTTAAAAACCAGTTTGGGGTCCGCAGGTTATTCTTGCTGGCTGGGACCTAGAGCAACAAGCGCTCACACTTCCAGGTGGTATCTTTAAGGAAAGCTAATTAGAATTCTTGGCACTTGAAGCACGAAACATTTTACAATTTTCTTCAAAGCAATTTGCCAACATTAGCTAATTAAAACACCCAGCCTTCCGTTGAGGGACAATGGGAAGAAAGTAGAATCTTCATTTCTCAGCATCTGCCGGAGGGGAAAAGCTCCAAATTCCTGTTGCTTCCACTTGGTGGAGGTTTTTCTCTAAAGGTGGCCTTTCGTGGCTGTTAGCGACCTTCTTGTGATCACTGAACAGACTCCGGCTTTTCTAGCACTTTGTCTCTAAAATAAGGGACAACACCAAGAAGGGAGGGAGTTTGAGCAATTAAGATCAGCCTGCGCACAGAGTCGGACACGACTGAAGTGACTTAGCAGCAGCAGCAGCAGCTAAACCAGAGGTCAGTACACTATAGCCTGCAGGCTGAATCCAGCTTTTTTTCCTCCCCCAATTGTCCCTTCACATCTGCCTTGACCATGATCCTCTACCTGAGAGGGACAAACTGCCCTCGGCCCTGACTGGGTTTAATCTCCTGCACCCATCTCCAGGTGTCTCTGTCATCAATGGGGCTTCTGAGATTCAGCACTCAGGCGGAAGCAAGAACCAGCATACACTCATGGGGAGAAAGGCTTCTTCATACAGGACGAGGAGCTCAGCCGGGACATGTGCTGGCAGAAGAGTGGAGAGGGCCCAGGAATGAGCACAGATGGCCTTCATTTTCAGTCACTTCTTGCCTAACGCCTTCACATCACATTGAGATGCAGGGCTGGGTCTGACTCCCACTTCCTGGCCTCGTTCAGGGTGAGTTCAGGACTCACTCCCCCCGTGTTGGGCACCGCCCCAATAAGCGAGGCCTCAGGTTCAAAGAAGAGCACAGGATGGGGCTCGCCAGGTCCCCAGGCTGCCTAGGATTGTTGGGAGGGGTTGGAGGTCACCGATAGAGTTAATTGCCTCTGGTCCCGAGGTGTCTGATGGAAGGACGGATGTGACTTGTTGGCCTGGGGATGGCAGAGACATTCGTGACACCCCCTTCCATTTCTCCCCCAGCCTCACTGGCACATGCTTATCTGCCTTTATCCCAAGCATTGTTCGTGTAGAGTAGCTTGAAGGGTCCTTATTCATCCAAGACAAAACTGCTTTACGAGGGTACAGGAAAAGCTGCTCCTGGCCACACTCCCAGCATCTCCCTTATAACAAGGCCCCTCTGCCAATCGGCCCCTTGAAGAAGGAGCTGGTGGAGGCAGAGGTGGGGGTGACCGGCAGACAGGAGGAGGGCACTGCCTACAGGTGCTGCACAGGCCTTTCAGGATCGGAGGACAATGCAGGTGTGCCCACAGGCTCACAAGCTGCCACGTGCAGGACTGGGGTCTTGCAGGACAGACCAGGGTAGGCTCAAGCAGACCACTAACTTAGGGTATCAAAACAAAGACACCACAGACTCCTGCAGTGGCAAGGCTTTTAGCTTAGTCCAAACCCCTCATTTCACATTTTGGATCCACTCAGCTGCATTAACCCTAACCCACTAGATGCTTCTGAGAGGCAAAGGGGGCTTCTGAGTCTGTTCGCTAGCCTGAAGTCACAGATTCATGGCAATTCAGGGTCGAAAGACAGGGATGAGTATTTGCTGAGCGTGGCTATGTGTAAGAAACTTTACATCTGTCATCTATTTAATCCAAAAAGAGCCTGTGAGGAGGGTACTGTCATACTATCATACCTGTCTTACAAATAAGGAAATAAGCTCCAGAGCAGCAAAGTACTAAGGTAAAACGATGCTACTTGTCCGGGGCAGAACTGGGGTTTAAGCTGGCGTCCTTCTGGCTGAGCCCAGAGCTCCACTTCCTCCGTGGGGTCCCAAGCCCAACACCCTTTCCCAATACATACACCAGCTCTTTGCAAAGCTCACTGTACACACTTTAAAAACAGCTTTATTGGGATATCGTATAAAATGTACACTCATTTCAAGTGTATTCTTAGTATATTTCTTGGTATATTCAGAGTTGTGCAGCCATCTCTACCATCAACTTCAGGTCATTTTCATCACCCTGAAAGAAATCCCACATCTATTAGCAGCCACTCTTTATTTCCCCCATACAGTAATCTGCTTCCAGTCTCTCTAAATTCGCTTATTCTAGACATTCCATATAAGTGGCATTATATAACACATGGCCTTTGGGGCCTGGCTTCTCTCACTAAGCATCACATTTTCAACAGTCACCATGCATAGCTTGTGTCAATACCTCACTCCTTTTTGTAGCTGACTCATATTCCACTGTATGGATGGTCCACATTTTTATCTGTTCATCTGTTGATGGGCATTTCGATTGTTTCTACTTTTTGGTTGTTGTGACTAACACTGGTATGAATATTTGTGTAGGTGTTTTTCTGCACATTATTTTAATAATCACATTTTTACTCCTTTTATTAAAGGTTGAAGGTTATAAACACCTGTTCTCTCATTGAACAACAGTGCAAATATTCGTTGAAATGACTGAGGCATTTATGATAGGAGAAGCAGTTGGGTGTGGTGAAGAGAAAGTAGGTCAGGAGTCAGGACACAGAATTTCTTTATTTTTTTTCTTCATTCAATAAAGATTTATTAAAATAGAGTATAAGGCATTATATTGTATACTAAAGATTGCACATCCTAATTGTTCCATCATTTATTTAAAAAAAAATTGTTGCCCATTCTGTCCTAGAAAACAAAGATAAGTCACTTATCTTCCTAGGGCCTCACTCTCATCAGCAAAGTGGGAACAATACATAGACCGGGGTATACCTGGGAGGGCTGGGCAAAGCAGGCAAAATGATATGCCTGAGAGAGTCCTCGCCTATTAAGGACTCAACAAACATAATACTTTAACCCAGATGACACGAGAAATGACTGGCATTCATTTGCCTTTCCACACTGAAGGTAAAGAACTGCTTCCTACTCGATAGTAAAAATGTTTAACACACTAGAATTGCCTGTAGAACAAGAAATACACAAGGTCCCCTGCCTTATAGAAAACAGGTTCACTTTTTGTAAGTGGTTGAATTTTTAAACATTACCTACAAAGGTGAAAAGACTTTAAAGCAATGGGAGTAGGTCAGAATGAAAAGAATTAATTGGTACTTGACAATCTGCCAGGGAGAAAGGAAAAAACAAAAAGACCTTCCATAAAAACCTTCAATTTTCTGGCATTGCACTTTCCTGTCTTTGCCAGAAGATGGCGACGTGGTCCCACAAGGTTGCACTACTGCAATGCTGGCGATCGAAGGACAGGGACTTAGAGGGCAGCTAAGTCATGCTGTATGGAGACTTCTGCTCCTTGTCAGTTGCATTGCAGAGGTCTGGGCACCGCTAAGCACATTCATAGGGGAGAAAAAAAGACATGTGGAACAATGATGTGTTTACAAAGGCTACAGGAATCTAGTGCAATTTGCAAACGGCTTGAGGTATAACTCCAGATGTCACCAGAATAAAGATATTGGGGGTGAGGTGGGCATGAAGACATTAAAACAAAGAACATTATGCAATTAGTATCAAACAATTATCTTTTTATGCTACATCTATTCCAAGGAATATTATCATTCATTAAAAATCAATTAGTATCACAATATGACACCAAAACCACAAGCAACCAAAGAAAAATTAAATTGAACTTGATCAAAACTAAAACTTTTATGCTTCAAAGAACACCATCAAGAAAGTGAAATGACAATCCATAGAATAGGAGAAAATGTTTGCAAATCATACATCTGACAAGGGGCTCGTATCTAAAATACATAACGAAGTCTAACAATTTATAAAGACAACCCAATTTTAAAATGGGCAAAGAATTAAGATAGACACCTCCCTAAAGATGTCCACATGGCCACTAAGTACATGAAGAGATGTTCAGCATCATGAGCCATCAGGGATACGCTAATTCAAAACCTTCAACGAGATACCACTTCGTCATCATTAGGATGGCTACAATAACAGAGACAAGTGTTGGCAAGGGTGTGAAGTAATCGGAATCCTCGTACACTGCGGGGTGGGAATGTAAACTGGTACAACTGCTTTGGAAAACAGTCTGGCAATTCCTCAAAAGATGAAACCCATATCATATAACCCAATAATTCCACTTCTAGGTATATGCCTAGAAGGGTACAGAAATCATATGTCCACATAAAACTTGTACACAAATGCTCAGAGCAAGGTTATTCATAATAACCAAAAATGCCCATCAACTGATGAATGGATAAGCAAAAGAGGGTCTATCCAGATTGTGGAATATTTAGCCATAAGAAGGAATGAAGTACTGACACATGCTACAACATGAGTGAACTTTGAAAACACGCTAAGTGAAAGAGGTTAGTAACAAGAGACTACATGCTGTACAATTCTATTTATATGAACTATTCAGAATAGGTCAATCGGTAGAGACAGAAGGTAAATTGTTGCCACAGGCTGGCAGGGAGGAAGAATGAAGAATGACTGACAATAGGTATGGGGTTTCTTTTGGAGGGATGAAAATATTCTGGAATTAGTGGTAGTGGCTGCACAACTTTGTAAACACGAAAAAATACTGAACTGTACACTTTAAAAAGGTGAATGTACTGTATATGAACAATTCAACTAGAAAAATAAATTTTTAAAAAAGAACAAAGTACTGATACATGCTATAACTGGACAAATCATGGAAACATGATGATATATGAAAGAAGGCAGTCCCAAAAGATCATATATGATTCCATTTATAGGAAATGTCCAGAATAGGCAAATCTACAGTCTAAGTAGATCAATGGTTACCTAGGGCTGCAAAGATTGGGGGGAAATGGGAGAGTGATAGCTAACAGGGGTTAGGATTTCTTTCTGGGGTGATAAAAATGTTCAAAAATTGACTGTGGTGATGGCTGCACAGCTCTGAATAATACACTAACATCATTGAATTGTATACTTTAAATGGGTAAACGGCATGGTAAGTGAACTACAGCACAACAAAGCTGCTACAAACAATAGAGTTCCAGGGCTGCTGGGTCACACAAGGGGGAGGGGCAGAGGGGTGACACAGAATATACCATTCTGTTACTACATGAATGATGCCCTCTGGAGTTGTGAAATGTCCTGGATCATCTCCCTGGATCAATGCATTCTTGGTAGGCAGTGACCCTGGTCACCTGGTCACCTAACTCCACAGCCAGCCTGGCATCTAATCACCAAATTAGATGACAAAGCCCCATTCAAGGGCCATTCATTTGGTGACAAAATGGTAAAATAGGGTTGCAATTTTCTTGTTACATATGCTAATCTATGTGCACGTGTACAAAAAGAGACATATCACATAGTGGTTACCTACAGATGGAAGGATTATGAAAGTTTTTATTCTCTTCACTTCTCTGACTTCCTATAATGTGTCACTTTGTAATTAGGAAAAATGCATATATGGATTTACGCATCAAGTGTGTTGCTGTCTCGCATCTGCATGTCAGCATTCTACTTTAAAGGTGTCAGTCACTCAGTCACATCCAACTCTTTGCGACCCCATGGACTATAGCCCGCCAGGCTCCTCTGTCCATGGGATTCTCCAGGCAAGAATACTGGAGTGGGTAGCCATTCCTTTTAAACTGGTTCTACTAACCAGTATTATATATAAATACATAGCTTCCTCAAATCCTTTCTTTTTTTTTTTTTCACATTTACTTTATTTTTTTGGCTGCACTCCACCAGGTCTTAGTTGGGACACACAACATCTTCGATCTTTGCTGAGGCATGAGGGATCTTTAGTTGTGGCATGTAGACTCTTGGCTGCAACATGTGGGATCTACTTCCCTGACCAGGGATCGAACCCGGGCCCCTGCATTAGGAGCAGAATCTTAGCCACTGCACCACCGGGGAAGTCCCCCCTCCAATCCTTTATGAAAAGAACAAAGCTGTCCAATCCTTTATGAAAAGAACAAAGCTGACAGGGAAGCCTGGCACGCTACAGTCCATGAGACCGCAAAGAGTCAGACGTGACTCAGTGACTCAACAACAAAGCTATACTAGTGTAGGTCTGTGAATGAGGCAGGACTCAATAGGTGGTGCTTGGCTGTCCAAGCAAAAAACACTCTCTGGAAACCCAAAGTGACAGTTTATCCTAGGGAGGATGGTAATATCAACACCTAAGAATGTTTTAGGTATTAATACCATGTTCCCAAAACCAGAAGCTTAAGATCAACTCGACTTTAAATTCCAGGAGACTCTTAACAGGTCTCTGCACTCCCTAGCACAGAGCTAGGCAGACAGTAAGGGCCAAGTGAGTACCTGCTGAATGAATGACCAGAGCTGACAATCCCATGTCACCCCCACTTGAAGGGCAACAAAGCTGAATCCAGGGTTTCTCCACCTCGACCCTGCTGACACCAGGCGGTGGACAACCCTCTGTGGTGGGGGCTGTGCGGGACACTTGAGTGTGTGCCTCAGCTGGAAGCACACACACACGTCACGACAACCAAAACTGTCTTCATACGTTGGCTTATGTGCCCTGGGGGGCAAAAGGCCCCTCTGGTTAAACACCACAGGTTTAAAGCAGCACTTTTCAGGTCTTGGAGCTACCAACTAGAACCCAGGGCTGGAAGGAACCTTGCTCTCAGGTACACTTTCATAGAAAAGAAACACACTGGAGCCAAGACAACTCCAGCGATGCAGCTCAGTGTTGCTACCCGCCGTGCCATCCTTTGGGTTTGCGTAGTAACTCAGCATCATTTCCTTCCAGGATTATCAGTCACCGCAGGCTGCCGTAACAAAATACCATAGACTGGGGAGCTTAAAGGACAGGAATTTATTCTCCTGCAGTTCTGGAGGCTGGGAAGTCTGAGATCAAGGTGTCAATAGGTTTGTTTCTCCTGAGGCCGCTCTTAGATTGCAGATGGCGGCCTTCTTAAAGCCCTCTTTAAGGGCTTTCTCTCCCTCTTCTCATAAGGACATAGTTCTAGTAGATTAGAAGCCACCCTCATAGCCTCATTTTAACTTAATCACCTCTTCAAAGGCATTTTATCTGAATATGTTACACTGTAATGCACTGAGAGTTGGGAATTCAGTATATGGATTTGGGTAGGGGGAGACAGTTCAGCCCTTATAAGTTCTCTGATCAGGGAGAAAAAGGAAGTTACCAGAGCTGTGCTGAAAGGCTAAAATCCCCTTTCAGTGCATTCTTCAAACACTCTTCCTGGCAGGATCAGCAGCAAGAAGGTGAAACATTTTGCTTAAATCAAGGATGATCCAAATCCTAGGCAAAATAGCAAGCTTTAAAGCAAATAACCCCTCCTCCATCTAGACCTCCTTGTCAGCACTCAGCCCTCTATGGCACTTACATCACAGGGGCTAAAAGTCAAGGTCCTGGAGCAAAAAAAGATCCGGGTTCGATCACTATACTGGTTTAAACCACTAAGACGATGTTTCCCCACACAAAGAAATTAATCTCTGAGTTCTGTAGAATGAGGATAAAAAGACCTACAGCTTCATAAGTGTGGTTGTTGGGATTAAATAAGAGGCCTATAGCACCAGAAATGATTGGAAGACGGTTGCTGCTATCACAATGTGCCTAGGCTGGGCCTGTGTGCGCCTTCCAGGGCTCTGAAGCTGGCATCTATCACCTGGAGAAAAATATAACCCGAGTGTCAGAGCCTGGCTCCTAAAATGAAGATGAGAAAGAACAACTGCCTCAGGAGACACTGTGGTGTAAATGTGATGGTGCAAATGTAGGATGGTACGTTGTACGCAGTTTCCAGATATTTTCTGTCGGGGTAGGAACAGTCAAGAGACTATCCTACATTTCACCTCGGCAAATGGGAGAGGAGGAAGAAGGGCACGGTATGCACCCTGAGTTAAGCCTGAGGTCTTCAATGGCACCAGCAGCAGATTTCCTTTTCTTTGCAAAAGGATATGCCTGAGTCCCTGTGCACAAAGTCGACGGGGCTCTGGGAAAGAGTCCTGGTTCGACACCAGATGGTCCGTCATCTATAGGAACAGCTTCATTGTCTCAGTGAGAGGGAACCCACGTGGGCACAGGTCTCACGGTCTCCCAACAAGGACTACGCTGAGAACAGAAAAACTAAGTAACTGGTGCCCCCAAGTGGCACAGAGAGCAACTGTTGGCATTTGTGCCCCCAACACCGCCTCCTCTCTCCTCTCCCCTTCCTCCCATCTCTCCAGCTTCTCTTTCCCCTTTTTTCCTTGAAAGAGTGCCCATAAGCATCATTTAACTCAGAAGTCATCCTTAAATGTTTGAAAAGACTGTGATGAAAAGACAGGGCTTTAAGATCATATTGGACTTGACTCCATAGTTCCTCCCTCTGTTAAATCAGGTCAATGAGCTTATTTGTGTCAAATAAATGAGCCTGGCTGGCTGCTAAGCGGCTGCAAGACCATTTATCTCAGGCCTCCAAGCTGGCACACAGCAGGCTGCAGGCAGAGCTCAGGAAGGGCACGGCTGTCAGGGCTTGTACTCTCTGAGCATGCCCTAGATTGCTGCCCACACAAAAACTTCCTCAGAGAAATGGAGTCCAGCATGTGCGAGGGACTCCAGGCCTCTGAGGCTCTGGAAAGGAGCACGGAGGATTCCAGCTCCAAACAGCATCCCACAGAGGGTCTGGAACACCTTTAGAAACTGACATCCCTCTTGCCCTCAAAAACCATCACTGTGGGCCACAAACTTGACAAAACTTGGCTGCTTTGAACTCAGATCATCCTTTCCCCAAACCAGGTATCCAGAAAGATGGTCGGTCCCCCTGTGACCTTCCCAGCCATTTTATAATTTTATTTTTTTTTTTACTTAATTGCTGCACTTAGTGACTCACTGAAATGAGTGACGTAGTTGGGGAGATTTGGAGCGGGGCTCCCCCCATCTTTTTTCCTTAGCTCTCTCAAGAAAGTGGGGTTCTGCCGAGACAGGTCTCAACCTCCTCGCACTTCCTGCGGGTCAACTCTGGCTGAGGTAGGATGCCTGTAATTTATTTGTGAGGAACACAAAGACTTGTCTCCCCACTGTGTAAAAATCAGACAAAGAAAAGGGATGTAGAAAGGCAATGCCAAACTTGTGTGCAGTTCTAAAAAGGCTTTCAACCCTACCTTGACTATATGTTAGAGGCCCAGATGATACAATTAAAATGTACACTTTTCCCACTCTGTAAATTAACTAGCTATAATTGAGTTAAGCCAACCCAATAGGAACTGTTTATTTTAAAATATTATACAGTAAGATTCTACATTTATGTATTAACACAAAATATACATTTATGTACAAAAAAAGGCAAAACTTTACATCAAAACTTTAGTTAGTGGTTATCTCTGGGCAGGGGGGCTGGGGATCTTATAATTTAATATCTTTGTAATTTCCTACATTTTGAGATTTCTGCCTAGTAATCACAAAAGATATGAAAGGGGAACCTTTTACTGAGCAGTGACTACAGAAGCCCTAAATAGGAATCCAAGATACTCTGAGCATCTCAGGTTAAGCATGTCTAAATAATTTAGCACTGTGTTAAGGTACAGCTACAAAGCACATTCTGGGCCTTCCTGACAAAAGGCAGCTGTTTTTACGATGGAAAACACAGCAGCTGTCTTCACAGGTGCAGAGCAGCAATACATGATAAGTTGGTCCCAGCAGAGAAGAATATGGTGTCTATTTAATATTTGAGGAGAAAGAGGCAGAAAATGGTGAGCCCCAGCTGAAATCTTCAAGAGAGAAGGGGAAGCCCCGGTCTGAAGAAAACAGGCTCCAGATGGCTGGTCTCCACTTACCCTGAGAATCAGAGCCAAGGACCAAGTTGCTGGGCTCTGGTCTTGCTTTATATGTGGCAGGATCTTTGGCACAAAAATCAGAATTTTGGATCTGCAAGATATCTTAGTAATCACCTGCCTCTGACAAATGACAAAACCAAAGCCAGAAGAGGTTAATTTACTTAAGGCCACTAAATGTCTGTGCTCTCGTCAATAAAATTAGAATGCTACTCACATACTTCTGCTGTTACACTTATAAACACACATATTCCTCCTCAGTAATAGTGACACGTGGCCACCATAGACTGAGATCTTGAATTTCACTGATAGCCAATACTACTTTTTCTCATTTAACAAACATTTCTGACTTTGACAACCCAGATGCAAGCTGACCAGAGCTTGCCTCCACTATGCTCCATAAAAATATTTAAGAATTTAAAAAATCCAAAGACTGGAGGAACTACTAACCCTACCAAAAACTAGGAAAGCACCCACTTACAAATAAAATCATTGCTAGCAGTGATACGGTTTTGGTTTTGGTTCCCTTGAAGCCACTGACCTTGCAGTCCTGGGAAACAATATAGGACCCGTTTAAACGTTTGACTGACAGTTGGGCCCACTCGCTTTAAGTGGCTAGATGTTTTGTTTCTTTATAATATTAAAGGCTGTACTTCTATTTTTAAAAAGTCCACTACTGCAGCTCTACAGCAGAGGCGAATTGAGTCGTACACGTGAAGATGTGTGGCGAGGAGCTACCAGGACACGGAATCAGCTGCACGAACACGATGACCCCACTGGTCCCCACTCAGGCCTGAGGGGGCCACCCGGTTCTAAGCCACTAGTGAAAGCAGATGGGACGAAGAACACCGCAGCCACATGACTGAGTGAAAACAGGGATCCTGGTACCCAAAACTGTCTTCAAGCTATGACAACAAACCCTGCACGAAGAGTCCACGCAGGCAAGGGGCTTGGAAGGCAAAGAACTGACGCCTCAGAGTCAGGGAAAGTGCTGTGCAGGAAAGAACTCGCACAATCCCACCAGCTTTTCCTTCTCATTATTACTATTCACCTATGTGGCACTTTTTTATAGTAGAAGGACCAGTTTTCTGAACGGGATCTGTAGTGACATTTCCCCTCCCCTGCCCCCCACCCAAAGCCCTCCTTGTAAAGGGGCTGCTGCAGGAGAACAGGGAGGGGAGGGGACTGTGAGTAAACCTGAGGTTATTCTGCCCACAGGAGGGTGTCTGCGCTTGGACTGTGTCAGCACGCAAGGGACGCCGATGCAGAGTAATAAGCCCGTTCCTGGAGGCAGCACTGGGCTGGTAGAGACCAGTGAGGAAGCCGTATGTCCTGTGGGATTTCAAGGTAATTTAATCAGCAGCACTTGGGCACAGCAGAAGGCAAGGGCAAGGAAATAATCAAGTCAGCTCTCAGCTCCTGGTAGCCTTTTCTCTTTAACTGAAAGGGAGGAAATGTGACTAAGAGTAGGGCCTCTCCATGTCAGCACCACTGACGCTCGGAGCTGGATCATTCTGTGTCGCAGGGGCAGTGGGGTGTTAAGCAGTATCCCTGGTCTCCACCCATCACACCTACTGACCACCTGGCAATCTGGACGTCGCCAACTGTCCCCTGGGGGCAAAACTGCCCCTGTTTGCTGGCCCTAGATCAACTGGAAAGGTTTGTTAACAAACAAGCCACTTGCCTCTGAGAAATGCAGGGCTGAGAAAGACAAGAAAAGGAGTTTAAGGCCTCCTTCAGTGAAAAACGCTCTGTAAGATAAAGACCAACGAGAGGAAACTGGCCAAGGTCACAAACAGCAGTTCACTACACCTGAATGATAAGATGACCAATCAAAATATGGGAAGAAATCAGGTCAGCATCAATTAGAACACTGAGATCTGTCAGCAAAGAGTTAAACGATACCATGAGGTTCTCGGGTATACAGAAAGAGACACTCATCACATACATTAGGTGGGAGTACAAATTGGCGAAAATCATTCTCAGATAAACATACAAACATGTACGTGAAAGCGTTATCATCAGTGCATTACTTGTAGTAGCCAAAAAAAAAAAAAAGTAATAAGCTAAATGCCCTCAGCAGGGGATTAATAACATTACTGTATATCCATGAAACTGACATCATGTGATCACTAAAAATTATTAAGATAGGCCTGTATGTCACATAGAAGAATGTTGATCAGAGGACTGCTTTCAAGAGGAAGAATTCTCATATCTGCCTAGAAAGTCATGAGGGAAGAGAAAAAAACAAGGGCTGATCTCTAGATTGCATGATTTTAGGTTATTATTACTTTCATTTTAACATATTTCTAAATTACCTCCATTTTAAAAATTATCTTAAGCATGAGTTCTTCTAAAAATAGTCATGAAAACAATACCCAGAACTCTGTAGTTCCCATCCTTCCACCCAAGGGGCCCACCCATTCCCAACCTTGCTGACCACCTAATGCTGGGCCCCTGCTGGGTTCCAGATGTGGACTTTGTGTCCAGGACTGAGCCCTCACTCACTCGGACACCTCACAACAACCCCATGAGGAGCCATCAGATGTGATCCTGTATCACAGAGCAGGGCCTGGAGCCGGAAGAGGAAAGAAGATTATCTAAAGCCATGCCTTAGTAACAAGCAGGAGTTACTGACTGCAAGGCCACAATCTCTCCAGTCGGTGAAGAGTAGACTAAAGAAGCAAAGTCTCTGCCCATTTACAATTTACCTGCAAATCCCAAAGATGGGGACAGCTTGCTCGGAATCTTGCACACAACTCCCACAGCACCTGTGCAGCCTCACCAACAGAGGCACTCCCTGGACAGCCTCCAAGTCAGCTCTGTGAGCAGGCTGAAAGCTGCAAACCCTGCTCGAAAATCCTATCCCCTGGTTTTACAAGAGCTCCATAGTTGGCCCTTCAATACCAGCTCCAGCCCTGCCAGCTCCAGGGCCACCTTGAGTCCCAGGCTGCATCGAGGAAGGTGGCCCTTTCTGCACAGCCACCTCAGCACCCTTTTCATAAAACGTTTCTTTCCCTATGAGGACATATCTTTACAGCTCCACCAATAAGCATGGCAGTTAAGATTCAGAATTGGGGGAAATGCTTTAAATTACCCAATTACCTTTTACCCCAAACATTTGTAATTTAATACATTTTCTTCTAAAGGAAATTTTGTTTCTTCTTTGATCTTTTCCTAAAACCCAATGTGTATCACACACTTTGCTGAGCTCTGGGCATACAAAACTAAGGCAAGATTCCTAATTCTGGAAATTTTTAATCGAAGGAACCAGAAACAAACCAGAGAGGGGAGTAGAGAGGGGTCCAGGCTGGAAGCCTGGGGAGGCCCATGATGTTCCAGGTCCTTGGGAGGCTTCACTACACAGTCTGCAGTACTGTGAGTTTCCAAAAAGAGTGAACACACCTCTTAACTGACTACAGTACAGAGAAACATATTCCAGGACTGAATGAAAATGACCTTTGGATTATCGACCCAATTTGGCTACTTATGCCACCTCTCCTCTCTTCTGGCCTGGACAATCCAAATCTATATGCTCTCAGGGGAGTGTTCACAGATGAGTCAGCATTGGAGCAGACGAGCTGCACAGGGAAGGACAGTGGACCCCCAAGCAGCAGATGAAGGTCATGTTCTGGTTCTGTCATGGGGACCCAGGGAAGTTACTTCACTCTATTACCTCATCTACAAGGTGGGAACAAGCAAGCTTAATTCTCTACTTAAGTTACAAAGACTGTGAAAGCAGTGAAAATGCAAATCATGCACACCAATGTTCAAATACAGAGTAAACAGGCATGGCTGATCTTTGATATAAACTGTTTTCATAGTAAATCTACTGTGAGTTATTGCTCAAGGGTTCAAATAAGCTCAAAGGAGAGGCTGGTCAGTGACAACCACCAGGAGACAGGCTGAGTGAGTTACCAAAGGCATGAGATGATGAAACAGGCAGACATACTCACACTTTCACAGAACACACACAGAAGCCAAAGAGCCTGATACAAACTAAATAAATTTCCTGGGATCTAACATTCGAAAACAACTGCCATATAGTTTACCCTCTAAGAAAGTGGACTTAGGGGGACAACTAGCTTGGGAAGATAAGGGTGAGAAACAATAGGAAAGAGTTAAGGGAAATTCCCACTATGCAGACTTTAGAGATACAGAGGAAGGCAAAGCTCCACTGAAACAAAAATGCTGAAAGTGGGCTGTAAAACCTGTGCTCTGCTCCAAGGGCAGCAGCTGAACAACTGACAAAGAATGAGGGAGACCTTGACAGATCCCGGGGTTAGTGAAGGGCTCTGGGAAAGAATTGTGTGTGATAGCACGACTTCTGAGAGCAAAGAGCTGTATTATGCAACAGGCACGACGTCTTGATCTAAGCCCCAAATACTGCTGGCATTGACCAGAGGGTTATTGTTGTACCAGAAGCACAGGAGGCCTCAAGCAAGCAGACCAGCGCCTGTGCATCCTGCATCCACCGAGGGTAGATGTCTCCTATAGCACCTTGACAGAATCTTGAGTTTTGTTCTTCTCTGTAAATCATAGAGAAACCGAACGTCTGTACCTGTTATATCTCCTGAAGCTGAAAATAATAAAGGACGACCACTTACAGTCAATTGCAAGAGGTATCTTCACTTGGGAATCACCTTAACACAGGGTTCCCATGTCAGGTGAGGAGGAGGCCGCCCCACAGGTGACTTTCTTGAGGCTCCTGCTGTTTCAGGGCTGAGCAGGCCAGTCATGTCAACCAGGGCATAGGAAACAATTAACAAAACCCTCCAGGACAACAAGGCAGAATTTCTGGTTAAAACGATGCAAGCACATCAGTAAACAAGCATACCCAAACAGACTAGAAAAAAACCTGAGCACACACAGTGCCAGATGCCCGAAAGTCGGCACAGGATGAGAAGGGAGCAGCATCTTAAGTTTCTAGACAGTTTTAGACGTCAGGGCGCACTCCTGAAGATGCTGTCAAAACAAAGCCAAAAATAAACCACCTCGAGAGAATATGCACATTTTAAGAGGCTAAAGTTTTAGTGAGTGAAGGAATGATTTCACTCATGAAACGCAAGAACACAAGCAAACAACAACAAGAACAACAATCTCCTTGAATATATTCAACTATCAAGGCAAAACATTTTCCTACAGGAAACAGAATTTTCCCACCACTCCAAAGAAGTCCAATAAATAACTTTACAGTGAAGGGCCCAGGGAGAACACACACAGGGGCCCACAGGTTCCCAAGCAGCCGCAGGGCTGAGGCGCCCAGAGCGCTGACGCCTCCGCCAGGTCACCCGCCGTTTTGTCTTTCTTGAATGCGACCCGCTGGCGTTTCCAACTGCTTTACCGAGCAAGTCCATCTGGTCAGGCCGGGGGCGAATGAGGCCACAGAGCGCAACACTAGAAGTGGTCATAATCAAGTCTTCTCTCGAAGACCAGAGAAAGGCTTCAGGCTGCAAGTTCTTCAGCAGCACATCCTCCCAGAGGGCCGAGTCTCCCGCAGCGTCACGCGGGGAAGAGCTCGGGAGGGCTCTCTCCGTAGCAGTACTTTGCTATGGGATCCCTATAGGTGTTCTCGTGCTGCACGCTCTGTTGGCAAAAGGGAAGAGAAGAGCGCTGTGAGAGAGAGCGGGATGGTGGCCGGCATACGCGCCCTGCAGGAGCCCAGGTGAGCCCAGCTCCAAAATGTCATCAGGGCCCCTTCTGCAACCAAGGCGGATGCGCGGCACGGAATGCCAATGAAGGGCATGAGAAAGGACACAGCGTCACAGGACCGTTTCTTTTACACACACTAGTGAGTTTTTTAAAACCCAGCTGTGACTGGGACAACTTGAGACAATAAACTTTCCTCAAATTATTTTAAGTCAGATTAAGATCCAACAGCTGTTTTGCACTTGACCCTGTGCTTCAAAGTAACTCAGTCCCCGGCACTGCACCCTGCAGAGATGAAGGAGATGCACTTCCAATTGCTTCCATCAATCAAGGTTTGTGTACCTAAGGGCTGGCACATGAGCAAAACACCACGGTACCACACAAATGACCACACAAATGCTTGACCACATCAGGCCAAGCAAATGAAGTGTGACTACAGATAATCAGCCTCAATGACTAATTTTTCAGCAATTTGTTTTCATACAAGCAACTTGAATTTTTGGCTAGTCGAGAATTCATTAATTAGTCTAAGACCAAGGCTAAACATCTAAATTGTAAGTATTAATCCAATTTATAGTCATGCAGCCAAATCTGTTCCTTGGGACACTGTTATAAACACAAATTGGCAACTGGGAATTTTCTCTTTACAATGAAAAAGCAAAGTCAGACAGTTTAGCATCTTCAATCAAGTTTGGAATTAACTCCTGGGTTTTATCAGTTAAGGAAAGAAAACATCTGGCCTTTTTTTCTATTTTCCATTTCTCAGAATGAGAGTATGAATCAAAGTCACAGGTTCAAACTTCCTCCACAGTTCCTTTCAAGTCTATTCAAATGGAAAGCTCTTCCAGCAAAACAAGGAATTCCATTAGGAATTTCTTCATGTTTCAAATACTCATTATAATCCCTGAAACATTTACCCAACAATGCTAGATGCCCTAAGAGCAGACCAGAGATATACAGAGTAGCATAAAACCCAGAGGAGGACTACAGAAATCTGGCAAAGGGTGTAAGAGTTCCAGAGAATGGCAAATGAGTCATGTATCTCAGAGCCAGGTCAATCTTGGAGACACCATGAAAGAAAGCCAGAGGAAGTGTGCTTATATAATGAACACATCTGGTGATTTTACAGACAGAGGTCCAACAACCACCTGATCACAAAGGCTGAGAATAGAGGACAGGGAGTCAAAAGGCAAAGAGGTTCAGACACTTTCAGCAGCTGGTGCCATGTTTAATGCTCAAAGAGCAAAGCATTTAATGACAACATGCTAGAAAGTACTGAAAGCTTAACAACCCACAGATTTATCTGTGTATTTTTCAATACCCACCTGCCCCATGCCCTTGAATCCTAAAATAAACCACATTTTTGTCCCAGAACAACTTAGTACCCACTCTAAACAAGTGGTTGCTGGAAAGCCTTACTCAAATTTCAGTCAAAGACAGAGGAGAGAGCTTCTCTCAGGAATTTGACTAGCAGGACTTAAAATGCAAACAAGCTAATCAGACAGGGAAGATGCAAGTTAGTTAGACCTTAATTTGAATAAATATAAAATATTTTACATCCCTAAATCATGTAAATCTCATGTTGACATTCTAAATACAGTCAGCCCTCCGTATGCACAGGTTCTGCATACATGGGTTCAACCAACCGCAGATCAAAAGTATTTCAAAAAAACTCCACAAAGTTCCAAAAAGTAAAACATGGCCTTTACACTGTATTAGTTATTATAAGTAATCCAGAAACACTTTAAAGCATACGGGAGGGTGGAGGGAGGTAATATGCAAACATTATGCCATTTTACATGAGCAATTAGGAATCTGGGGTCCTGGAACCAAATATCCTCAGATACCAAGGGATGACTGTACAATCAATCCCCCAAAGTTTCATTTAAATCTCTTCTCCATTATCACCCCACCAAAGGGCCCCCAGTGTGGATTTTCAAGTTTTCTTCCAGACCTTGATACCCACCGGCCCACCCCGCCACCAGAGGCATCATGGCTTCTGACCTGGGATGAGGTCCTGCATTTAGCCAAACACAATTCAAAGTGATCTCCGACTGCCATGAAGAGGTTCTGGAATGCCACAGCTGCCCGGTTGAGGAAGCGCTCCAGGAGGAGTTGCTGTGGAAACAAAAGGTAGTACCTGTAATAAATTCCAAACCCAGCAGCACAAGGTAACCTTGGAAACTTCTCCTAAACTAAGAGACTGCTGATACAGGGAGCAGAGGGAGAGAAAGAAGGGCTTACATGAGGAGGAGACTGGTGTCCTATTCTTTAGATATCTGACTGGGAATACAACAGCCCACTCTACCAAAGCACAGCTGGAAGAAACAGAACTACCTCCTTCCCTTACAGACAAAGGCTAACTCACAGCAGCCATTTCTGACACCTACACAAGGTTCTCTTCTATTTTCAAAGAATCCCACAGAAAGATTCTAATGCTCAATGTGAAATGCAAGCAGAAAAATTAAAGGCGATGCAGCACAAGGAGCAACTCTCCATACCTTGTTGGGCTGCAGGCAGCAGGAGACACAGTACTCGTAGGCGCTACAGCAGCCATTGGACAAGCAGCCGTCACAGCAGTACTGCTTTGTGCCAGGGACGTTGACATTACAGCAGCCATTCACCAGCAAATCTTTCCTCTCACAAACGTAACCTGAAAGTCAGAGACTAACCTGAGTATAAACCTAGCAGTCCCCTACCTGTACACCAGGGGCGATCACGAGGCAGCAATGAAAGTCCTGCTCCCAAAGAACACAAAGCCGGGAGTCTGGAGTCGGGAGCATCCTAAAGACCATAGAGTTTGGAATCAGATGGTGTCTAATAAGAGCTTGCTACCTGCATGCAACAGTTTATAGGAAACACAGACTCTTATTTTGTAAGGAGACTATATACATCCTAATCTACCTAAAATGACCTTCTAGTCTGCGGTCACATATTTGCTTAAATCATAGCATGGCCTTTGTTTTCCTGTTCTAACCTATGCAAGCCAGTTTTCCATCTATGCCTGGAGAAAAATGTCATGCTTTTTCAAACAAAAATCTGAAGAGAGGAAAAAAACAAGGCGTTCATTCCTGAAAATGAGATCCTCCTAGATTAAAACCAAAACAAAAAAAACTTCACACATACTTTTTATAAATACCTTTCATATACTTGCCATTTCACATCTAACCTTTAGAAACTTATTTAGGCTGTTTTTAAGTATACAGAGCAGGGATTCAATTAGCCCTCAGCATTAGGGAATGCCAGTACTCTAAGACCCAAGAAAGAAAAATCCTAATTTCCTCCCCTCATCATCTAAATATACCCCCTCCAACTTAGTTCATGCATTCATATTCAACTTTAAGAAAAGAATCTCCTCACAAAAGCTAACTTATTTTTCATAGCTGCTAAAGAGAGAATTCTCTACATCCTCCTGGGAGTGGGACAGAAAAATGTAGGAATAAGTCCATGAGGGACACACCTGGCCCATGGGCAAACTCCCAGGTGCAGGCCCAGGCCCATAGGTGCACACAGGTGCAGAGCAGCTGTTCCTCACATCCTTCCATTCCAAATGCCCCCGCTTCATAATCCTCAGAGAATGAGACCTCATGAAGCAAGAGGTTGTTTTCAGAAACCATTCTGGAAAACAAAGTCTGTGCAAAATCAGGAGGCACCAGTAAAAGAACAGTGGAAAAGGTGAGAAGGGCCCTCACTTCATACTAGGGAAACTGAGGTCTATGAGGAGCAGATTCCACTTATCTGGGTGCTGCTGCTTCTTGTCACCGCTGTGGTGGTTTTAACTATGTGGTTTTGTCTTCTAAAATGAGAGGATGATCCTAACGCCTCATTAAATGTTTCTGGCATTCTTCCTAACTATTCTTACTCATCATCTTCAGAGGAACTACAAATTAAAAATACAAATAAGCTAGCATGTTCCTTAAAATTCTGCCCCAAATGATAAACACAGAGCATCTTATCATGTAATGTCAGAAAAATGTAAAATATTAACCTCATTGAAACGATCTTTCTGCCCTTTTCTCTTTTCCATGTCATAAGTGTTGGCATCTCAGGTCTTCTATTTTTCCCCAGTACAATCTGTCAATATTTAGCTTTGAAACCAGATCTTTCTAACTTCTGGTGAAAGAGTCCATCAAGATTTCTCCTTTTGCACCTGGAGAAACGCACTCTTGCAGACATTATTTCCAACAAGGAGTCCTGTGAGATCACAATGTCCGAGTGTGCTGCTCCTGCTGGGAAACCAACTTGTAACCTTTGCAAAGTTTCTAACTCTATTGGTTGTCTTAGTGAATAAGGTGTAACATTATTGTACATGAATGGCAACATTCATATTGGTGGCATCTGCTCGCTAAAAGGCAAAAATTTCCTGCAAGTTTTCTTTATTACACTGTTTATCTCCTCTCGTGTATTCATGGAGGTAATATAAAACATATCATTCTTGGATTTTTATTGATTAGTTCTTGGCACTTTTTACTTAAGCAATCTGAGAGTCTTTGTCTCATTTGAATCAATCAGAGGGAAATCATTCTTTTGCTAGCTATGACCAAAGGAAAAAACAAACTGTCATTTATAACCTAACATTAAATAATAAAGTCAAGGCGTAAGATTTCAAGCTTTCTCACTGGGTATCATACAAACTGAAGTCTGTAAGAAAAAAGCACTGAATTCCAAGTTCAGTCCTGGTCTTAGTCCTAGGGTCTACCGCTGCCTAATGCGGTCATATTGTGGAAGTAACTTCCCTTAACTGAACTTTATTCCATTAAAACAAAACAAACGTTATTTGCAATTTAATCTGCTTTTTCAATGTAATCTTAAAAACAGAGCTCAGCACTGTTTAGTTTTCCTGGTTCTTTCCTTTAATCCCAAATAATCTCATATGCTCTGACACCTTTGAGATCTTTTAGGAAAAGTTTTTTTCTTAATTATTTTACTGGGGTTGCAAACTTTAAAACACACACACACACACACATATGCACTGTAGTCTAATTTTAAAGACAGTACCTGTCTTCATTTTGTTGAGCTTCATCATGTATCAATGAAGACTCTAATTCAAGGTTACTGTTACCTATTTCAGTATTGTCAGGTTCATAATTCATTTATTCTGAGACTCTCTGAGAGCAAAATTTACTCTTGCAAAACAAACCAGATTATTTGCAAATCACCAGCTGAAAAAGGAAAAAAACCTTCAAAACAACTGAGGAATTCTGACCACTGTTTGGATAGTCAACATTAAGGAAAAGTGACACCAGACTGAAGGAGAGGAAGGGAGCCAGCCTTACCCAGTTCATCCGTGATGAGGTGTTTCCCCTGAATGGAGTTCCGGCACTGGTTGCTTGGCCGACTACTATTGCCCAAATTAAACTGTACTTTCCACGGGATGGTTTGATCGTGGTCTTGGACCTGGAGGAGATTCCGATCTCTCACTGCCCTCTCCTCCTACAAAGAGACCATAAATGAGAAGGTTAAAGTATCGTTTCTTGCATTTTCACCAATTTTTCATATAAACTACAGTAACAGGACAGAAACAATATAAACAAGCTTGCACAACAGGAAACCTCACTTAGTATAAGAAAGTCTAAGCCAAAGTCATTTTAAAAAAATGTAAAATAAACCTGAAAGAAGAAGTAATAAATTAGGGCTATGCTTCAAAACTTACATAAATGTTCCTGGATTAAGTACACATTATAGATGTGTACAAAAACATTAATTTCTTCAACAAATTTGGAGGGGAAGAGTTTTGAACTTTCTGATGGCAAATCATTTAAAACATTTTTTATGTTAAAGTAACCATTTACATTGTGGAGTAGAATGTAAAATCTGAATACACTTTTAAAATAAAAGAGGAAACTTCAAAGAAACTTTCCAACTGTCGTTTCAGACAATACTGGAACACATCACAGGTAACCGGGTTACTTTCATTTGCAGTGAGGAGTACAGTGGTAAACTAATGGGAACACTGAATTAAGACCTTGATTTTAGGGGCAAGAAGCATGGAAACTTGCAAATTTTTTCTATGAAAAAATACTGAGTATATGACCCTTGGAGCTTCCTAGGTGGCGCCAGTGGTAAACAACCTGCCTGCCAATGCAGCAGACATAAGACACGCAGGTTTGATCCCTGGGTCAGAAGATCCCCTGGAGGAGTGCACAGCAACCCACTCCAGTATTCCTGCCTGGAGAATCCCATGGACAGAGGAACCTGGGGGGCTACCGTGCATTGGGTTGCAACGAGTCAAACATGACTGAAGCGACTTAGCGAACAAGCAATGTGACCCTTAGAATGTATCTTTCTTTATAAAAGACACACACATCAGACAGCCTTTACCTAGACATGCAAAGTGAGGAGCTTCTCTAGAGGCAAGAGTTTAGACCTTTTCTCCTAGCCCCCATGTTGCAGTTAGACTTTCCAAACTGCCTTGTTATACTCTTAAGACAAACCAAGTAAGGTGCCCAAGTGCCAAAATACAGACCATGCCATCTTCTGATTCAGGAGACAGCCATCTTCTGAATTACTCAACCTATCTATTGTTGGGAAACAAAACAATGATAAGAATCCCTCTGAGAGAGGGTGTGTATATGGGTGTGTATATATGGGTCCCTGGTGGCTCAGTAGTGAAGAATCTGCCTGCAACACAGGGTTCAATCCCTGAGTTGAGAAGATCCCCTGGAGAAGGGAACGGCAACCCACTCCAGTATTCTTGCCAGGGAAGTCCCATGGACAGAGGATAATTTAATCATTCTACCATTTTAATAGAGCTCTGTGGCTTTTGCCATTAAGAATGATCTGTCTACTAAAAAAAAAAAAATTAAGCACGATCTACTAAAAAAAAAATAATAAATTAATTAAAAAAAAAAAGAATCATCTGTCATGCGTCATTGAGCAAAAGGGACTAACCTTGAAAGCTGATGACAAAGGTTATACTTTAAGACAATAGGAAAGAGTTATTTTCTGGGAAGAGTTATTTAATATTTACAACATGCATATCCACATATACTTTGGCAGAGCAAACACATTTTTGAAACCTAGCCTCTAGAAAGTACCAATGTGAAGGGTGTACTAGGATGGATATCCACTATAGGGCTGTTTATGTGATAGAAAAAAAAACAAAACCAGGAAACCCAACCACAAAGAAATGATTGAATAAACATGGATAGCTATGGCTATTACCAAAAAAAAAAATAGACATGACTGATGTGTATTTACCTACTGCAGGAGTCCTTAAACATGACTTCCACATTAGATTATACAGGACACTTAAATTCTGATTCCTAAGTCCAACTCCAGACTGAGTGAAAAGCTCTGTGGGTGGGGCCTGGGAATCATTATTTTTTCAAAGCACTCAGATGATATTAATAAACAGGGTTGCAGATCACTGGTGGATGTCCTTAGTATATTAAGCTAAAAAACAAGTTACAGAATAATACGCATATTATCACATGTTGTATTACAATAATAGTTGTATTAATGTATACATACAGGTTTGTAAGAGCTGAGATAAAGGCATGGAAAGATATACTACAGACCATTAACATGGAAAGGACAGGTGATTATTACCACCTTTCATTTTTGGAAAAGTTTCATTTTTAATTTAAAATAAAATGATAAGTTATTAAAAACATGATTATCATTAACAATAGAAGACACTAGTGAGGAAACTACAGGAACTCTACTATCCTTGAAACTTCTCTGTAAACCCATAATTATTCCAAATCAAGTTTATTATTTAAAAAAAACATGATTACCAATCTCAAAGACATAAATATCCCACAATCCCATTACTTAAATAAAGCTGTAGCTATTTCTGCATATTAACTTCTAGCCTTTGACCATACCATTTATACTACAAATTAGGATGCTTCACATTCAGCTCCTCTTGACACTAATTGGATGGTAAACCATTCAAGTACCTACATTACCCTGATAATAATTTTCAAGGCTATATAATAACCCATTGTGTTGATACGCTGTAATTTAGTAAACACATCCTCTACACATCAATGTTTCCGCCTGCCCCAGGTTTTTGTTATCATAAACAGCACTGCAATAAAAATGGAGACCTTTTGCTTATTCTCTTGCGTCATCTGTGGTAGGAATTATTATTAGAAGTAGAGTCAATGCTATAATTCAGTTCAGTCACTCAGTCGTGTCTGACTCTGTGATCCCATGGACTGCATGCAGCACACCAGGCTTCCCTGTTTATCACCAACTCCCAGAAAGTACTGAAACTCATGTCCATTGTTTCGGTGATATCATCCAACCATCTCACCCTCTGTCATCCCCTTCTTCTCTTGCCTTCAATCGTTCCCACCATCAGGGTCTTTTCCAATGAGTCAGTTCTCGCACAGTGCTAAATAATTTTCCAAAAGTTATATATGCCACTGGAGGAGGAAAAGGCAACCCACTCCAGTATTCTTGCCTGGAGAATCCCAAGGATGGAGGAGCCTGGTGGGCTGCCGTCTATGGGGTGGCACAGAGTCGGACACGACTGATGCGACTTATAACATTACAAGAATTTAAATAACACTGTGCCACACCAGTACTGAATTTTGTTCCTTAATTTACTAAAGGTAAAACAGTCCTACCAGGTGGCTTTAATTTCTATTCTGCCCCCTCTTTTGGGATTCCCTGGTAGCTGAGCTGGTAAAGAATCCACCTGCAATGCAGGAGACCCCAGTTCAATTCCTGGGTTGAGAAGATCCCCTGGAGAAGGGATAGGCTACCCACTCCAGTATACTTGGGCTTCCCTGGTGGCTCAGCTGGTAAAGAATCCACCTGCAATGCGGGAGAACTAGGTTCAATCCCTGGGTTGGGAAGATTCCCTGGAGAAGGGACCGGCTACCCACTCCAGTATGCCGGCCTGGAGAATTTCATGGACTGTATAGTACCTGGAGTCACAAAGTCGGGTATGACTGAGCGACTTTCCCTTTCCCCTCTCTTTTGTTTCTTCTGAACTAACATCAGCATAAACAAGATGGGTTATACAAAAACAACATCAGTATTACTTGGTTGGGGGAAGAACGGGAGTTAAATGCAGAAGCTTTGGGAATATGGACAAATCACTTAGGTGCATACTGCTTAACCACCTGTAAATTCATGCTCCTCTGCTCTTCTGGGGCTGTATCAGTTAACGAGATAAGTTATGTGCAAGCTAAACTGCACTTCAAATGCTACCCTAGATAAATTAATAGCCATAAAGACTTAAGAGGCTGGTCAAAGTACAGTAAACTGGATTTACAGTATAGTGAGGTTGAAAGTGCTCTTCAGATTACTCTCAAACTTTCCTTTTATTCCTCCTGAAAGAAAACAAGCGTTCACGGACAAGGGCATTCCAGAAGGACCTCTTCCACACTACTATGTTCCTGGTAAACAGGAAGGCAATGCTCCCAGCATTTGAGACTGTTTTCAAACCTGAATATTCACAACCTTGCCAAAAGGATCGGGTAAGAGTTGTACAACCAGAAAAGACTGTATAAGACAGTGTGTAAGACATAATGACAAATGTAATGAATTAGCACATGGTTGTTTTTTGAAAGGTCCACTTTTACAAAGATGTAGTGAAGGGGCACTGAAGGGATTCCTTCTCTCAACAGGCAGCTTTAAACCTGTCCCCAACTGGTCCACCTACCCCAACAGGCTGTCTCAATTTTAAATATTCCCCCCCCAACATGTTTGTATGTTTTCATTTCAGATCCATCCAAAGGTACCAAGTTCTTAAAATGTGTTAAGGATACAGAAACAAAGGTAAACGGGTTCTGTATTTTCAAAGCGCCTCCAGAATTTTCATAAACTACAAGCAACTACAGAAATGTTTTATTACTAACGTATATTACTTAACCTCTGATGTAAAAGGGGGTATATTGATAACTGGGGCTTCCCAGGTGGCGCAGAGGTAAAGAATCCACCTTCCAATGCAGGAGACACAAAAGACATGAGTTTTGATCCCTGGGTTGGGAAGGTCTCCTGGAGCAGGAAATGGCAACCTGCTCCAATATTCTTGCCTGGAAAATTCCATGGACAAAGGAGCCTGGTGGGCCACAGTCCATCGGGTAGCAAAGAGTCAGACACAACTGAGTGCCAGAGCACATGAGCACACATATTAATAACTGTCCTATTTTTCAGGAGTTAGCCTAAGGGTCAAATGAGATAAGTGTCCCATGTAAGCAGTAAAGCACCTAAGCATAAGGCATTGTCATTAAATGACTCGCTTATGATTCTCAAGAGTAAAAGAAAAAAAAAAGGAGATAAAGGCCAGACGGAACCCCGAATGTCCAATATTTGGGGAATGACTAATAAATATAACCTGATCATGGAAAATTTTAGTTATAAAAAATTTATACTTAGAGCTTTTAAAGATGGGAAAAATACATACATGTTAAGTGAAAAAAGAATATACCCCAATTATATGTTTAAAATATGAAAATGAAGAATGAAAATATGCCCAAATATCATCAGTGAATCCCTCTGGTTGCTGAGATTAAAGATAACCGTGTTCCTTGTCTAACCTGTGCAGCACTTTACAAACTCTGAAAGGTATATGTACTTTGGTGATCACTGAAAAATAGAACAAAAACACAGATGAGCAGCTCTCTTATGATTTATCACACTTTAGACAGTGTCTAACTTGAAACCAATTTACATACTTAATTAAAGATGATGTTCATATATTCTCAAGGAGTTATGCAAGTAGCCCTGACACTTTCAGAACTACACTACTGAACAACTATGAGAACAGCTATTTACATGAGAGGACCTCTAAGGACCCTTCCGACTCTAAGACTGGGACTTCTTTAATCTCAGCTCAAATGCCCCAAAGAGTTAGGCCCACCTTGCTGCCCTATCATAGTACCTGTTTTGTTTTCTTTACTTGACAAATTGTTATGTGAAATAATCCTGCTCATTTGCCATTTTTACCCCTCACTGCCTACAGAATACAGGCTCTTGGAGAGTCAGACTACATCTGCTTTGCTCCCCACTGTGTCACCATCATCTAGCAGACATTGCCTCGTACAGTTGGTTTTCACTAAAACATTTGTTAAATTAGCGTGCCCAAGTCACCTGGCACCCAGCCCTCTCCCCCAATGGCATCCACACCAAGGTCACTAATTTCTCTTGTGTTCCCATACCTACAATTTAAACTATCCCCCAAAGTATTAATTAACATGAAAACCAAAGAAAAGAGGAATTCAAAGCTGTAGAGAATAATCAACTACTCTCTAAGCAAAAAGTGGCTGCATCTGCTCCAAGAGTTGAGTCTCACTGAAGCAGAGCTAAGGATCATATGAAGCTTTGGAGTTTTTCAGTCTCCTCTCAATTAATTCTAACCACTCCCACCCCGTCTTCCTGTCCAATAGACAGATAGCACAGCTCTGTTACAGATGGGGTCTGAGGCTAGGCAAAACGGAGCCCACTAGCCTCAAGCCACTCATCTCAGGAATGCCGAAGACCAAAGCAGCAGCAGAGAACAGAGCTGACAAGCAAACTCACACGCATGTAGGAGCATCAGTCAGAATGGGATGACGTTCATCTCACAAAAGTCCAAGGACCCTTTATACTCTTAAAAATTATTCAGGACTTCAATATGTGGGTCACTGAAGGTTATGGCTATTGACAGTTATCATATTAGAAATTAAAACATAACTTCTTAAAACATTTATTTTAAATAAGCTATTTGTTTAAAAATAATAATGAGCCCATTACATATCAACAGTTTTTCATGTGCGTGTGGGAAAAGAACGTTTTTCAAAACAAAAATATATATTTGGTGAGATGAGAAAATGTTTTTACATTTCTGCAAATGTTTTTAATGCCTGGCTCAATGGAAAACAGCTGGATTCTCACAACTCCCTCTGTATCCAATCTATTACAATACATTGTTCGGGTTGAAGCTTATGAAGAAAATCTATCTCATACAGATGTGTAGTTGGAAATAGAAGGAATATTTTAGTGGTTTTTCCAGATAATTATGGATAATCTTTAATAGTACATCAAAAACTTGACAAGTATAGTTTCTTAAAAGTTCACTGCAAATAGTATGGCCACTTTGGAAAACAGCCTGGCAGTTCCTCAAAAAGTTAAACAGAGCTACCAAGTGACCCATCAGTTCCACTCCTAGCACCATACCCAAGAGAACTGAAAACCTATTTCCAAACAAAACCTTGTACACCAGTGTTCATGGCAAATAGTCAAAAAGTAGAAACAAGTCAGTATGCCTGCCCTGAGAATTCCATGGACAGAGGATCCTGGCGTGCTACAATTCATGAGGTCGCAAAGAGTCGCAACTAAGCAAGTAACACTTTCACTACTTTCACTTTTTTCAGAAACAAGGCAAGTCTCCATCAAACAAAATGTGGTAGATGCCTACAACAGAGTATTATTCAGATATAAAGTACTAATACATGCTACAAGATGGATGAGCCTTGAAAACACAGGCTCTTAATTGAAAGAAGCTAGACACAGAAGACACACAGTACGATTCCATTTATATGAAATATTCAGAATAAGTGAATCCATGGAGACAGAAAGTTGACTAGTGGTTGCCAAGGGCTTAATGGGCAGAAATAGAGAGGTCATGGCTAACATGTTTCTTAGGCCATCGGGTAATTAGATCCAGAAAAATCTACAAAATGAAAACAGTTGCAAACAGTTTTAGGGACTCACAATCATCTCCCCCCCCCCCACACACACACCCTATGATTGTGGCCATAGATCACAAGTTCAAAAAAAAAAAAAAACAAACAAAACTAGGTACACCAGAGTAAAAGGTAGTTGTAGTGAGAATTCCCTGGTAGTCCAGAGGTTAGGACTTCGCATTTTCACCCAAGGGCCTGGGTTCACTCCCCGGTCAGGGAACTAGGATCCCACAAGCCTCATGGTGTGCCCATCCACGCCCACCCCCCAAAAAAGGAGACTGTAGGGAAAGTCACAGAGTAGATAGCATCTGAGTCAAGAAAGGAAAAGTCAGTAGGAGTGTGCCAGACTGGGAAGAAAGGAAGCCACCCAATTATAAAGATTTGATTGTTCAACCAATATCTGAATAACCATAATAGTGACTGGCAGTATTCTAGAGACTGGGATTCTATGAACAACACAGACAAAGTCCCTGTTCTCCAAAAAATGATGTTCTAGAAGGGAGAGTGAGGGGAGACAGATAAACAAGTAAATAATCCAGAAATGCTCAGTAAGCGATTTCTACCACACAAAAAAATAAAGTACGACTATGGACAAGGAACTGAAGTCACTGAGACTATGTCACCCGGTGTGGCCTGGGGCAGTAATAGTAAACCTCACCTGAATTAACAGCAACAAAAGACTCACCATGCAGAGATCCTGGAACGTGAGCCTGGAGTTTTACCTGAATGCAACAGGAACCCAAAGAAAAATTATATCTTTTTTTCTATTCAGATGATCACCCCCTCCTGCTGGTAGAGAATAGACTATAGGACAAGAAAGAAAGCAGAGACCTGTGGGTGGGCCCCTGCAGAGGTCCAGACAGAGACTAAGGCAGGCTGCCCTAGGGTGGCTGTGGTGACAACTGGGAGAGAAGAACAGAGTCGGGATCCGCTGTGGAGGCAGCAGCAATGTTTTGCAGGTGAGGATTGAGATAAAGTAAAGCAGAAAGTATTTGTGGCCAGACTATCTGAGAACAGTAATGCCACTAGTGAGCCTGGGAAGACTGGAGAGGAAGTGCGGGTGCTGGAGAATCAGGAGTTCGGTTTTGGACAAGTAAGAGGAGCTGACAATACATTCGAAAGGGACGTCAAGCAGGCAACTGGACAGAGGAACCTGGGGGTTCCGGATCAGTCGAGGCTGGAGTTAGAAATTAGGATCGCCAACAGCATACAGTTGCTTCTGAAACCAACGATGCCAGAGGTAAGCAACAGCAGGTGGGAGGGAGGCAGGGGGCTGAGGCCCTGCTCACCATGGCACCCGTGGGACAGACAGGGGACAGCATGTGACCATGAGAAGGTGTCTGCGAAGTTGTGAAAACACACGTCCAAGAAGCACTGAGTTCACAGGAATGTCACCCACACATCCTAGTCACCAGAGGAGGCTTATAACACAGGTGTAAGATGGGATACAGTTCTCTAACTTCCCTTTTTACAGCTTCCCCACCAACCTGCTAAAACTAGGGTGACCATCTCGTTTACTGTTTTTAACCTAGAAAATAACTGCTTTAAAATACTGTACTAGTTTCTGCCAACCAACAATGTGAATCAGCCATAAGTATACATATATTCCCTCCCTTGTTTAGTAATTTTCTACTCACTGATACATTCTATTTAGGAACTTGACCCTTAAAAATGAAAAGGGGAGATTTTTAAAACTCCCATCAGAGCAAGCGCATAAAGCAGGGTTGTCCCGGGTACCCTCTGAAGTAGGCCTATCCGTTGTAAAAAAACCCAAATGCTCCCACCGGATTTCTAAACACCCTGCCCGTGCTCTGGGTAACATCTCCCACCAAAGCTCTCTACCTCTTCTCTCAGAAATTCGCAGAGAAGAAAAACTCAGAGGGTGGGGAGGTGAAAAGAAAATTCCACCCAACCCTGTTTTGTATAGGAAGGGAACAGCGGGGGTCCTGAAGTGTCTCCCTGGCGACCACTGAGCCCCGAAATTAAATAAAAACCAGACACACCGGCGCTGGCCTCGCAGCTTGGCTACTTATCGCCCAGGATCTCCACCCTTCCCAGTCTCCAGGTTCCCCCCGCTACAACACGGGGACACCACCCACCGCAGAACCGCCGCGAGGATGAAGGGAGAAATGCTAGCCCCCGCTCAGCCCTGGGCCCGGCAGGTGGGAAGCCCTGAGGGGGAAAAGAACTGCGTTAAAGGCCCACCACAGCGGGCTCGAGTCCCAGCTCTGTCCCAACCAAAGCGGCAGGTTCCTTCGCCCGTCTCAGCCCCGGCGCGCCGGACACTCGGGCAGCGCGGCTGCAGAGGCAGCTTCCCTCACCCGGGCAGCCGGGGCAGCACTGACCTGCTTAAAGGTGCTGGTGAGGAAGTAGACCAGCGAGAGCCCGAAGACCAGGGCGAGCACCCACCTCTTCCGCAGGAGCCGGCGCCACACCATAGCCGCCAGGTTCACCATCCCGGCGCGGAGCGGGGCAGGCCCGGGGCCCCGGCGGCATGGTCCCTACGCGGCCGGCAGCCCCATGGCTCGCGGCGGGCGCCAGCCTCGCGGCCCTCAGCCCAGCCAGCTCCCGTCAGCCACCTCTCACCTCCTCACGTGACCCCGCCCCACGCACCGCCTCCACACCTCTCTCGTCACCCGCCGGGCCTCACTCAGCTTCCTCCTCATTGGTCCCTACAGAGCGGCGGCTTCTTATTGGCTAAATCTTGAGAAGGGGGTGGGCAATCGTGTGCGTGCGGCCGGTGGATCTATGCCCGGGTCTTAGCGCCGGATCTGGCGACCTGAGAGAAAAACCTGAGGAGAGGCCGGAAGCACTCGGAAGTCAGGTGTTCCCCGGGCAGCGCGAGTGATTGGCTTGGAAGGACGTGAACGATGCCGCTGTGATTGCTGAATCGTCTGTGCAGGTAAAAAGAGAACGTTATTTCCCCCCCACCCCCGCCCCGGTATGGTCACTGTTATCTCCTGCCTTTGCAGTCCTAGGGCGTTTCGCGCTAAACGTTGGTTGCAAGAATGAAAAACGCCCACAGCATTGTATTCGAAGCGCACCTGCCTGCTTCCAATGCAAGTGATGCAGGAGATGCTCTCTTGCGTGCATTTCCGTGCAGTCATGTAACGGCCCGGGGGTGCAACTTAAAATCTCCCATACATTAAAAACTCTTGGGGAAATCCTTCTTAGGGATGGAGTGCGATGTATGAAGCAGAGGGTAAAAAAGGCATTTCAATCAGTCGTTTCAGAAGCATCCCACATGCAAACGTTTTATTCCAGAATTCGATATTGGAATATTTATGTACGGCCTGCTTCCAACACAGAACCTGAAGCCCCTTTGAAAGCAAGCGTCTGAAAATGGAATCTTGGGTATTTGATTTAGGAGGCTGTGGCAAATTTGTGGATGGAAACTTGGGATTTTTTTTTTTTTTTTAACAATAATTTGTTTGCGCCGGGTCTTAGTTGCAGCGTGCAGGATCTTCTATCTTTGTTGCTTGTGAGCTCTTAATTGCAGCAGTATGTGGGATCTAGATCCCTGACCAAGGATGGAACCTGGGCCCCCTGCATTGGGAGAACAGAGTCTTAGCCACTGGACCGCGAGGGAAGTCCTGAAACTTGGGATTCTGTATTTTATTTTCCCCAAGGATTTGGAGGTGATGAGGAATCATTGTGGGCGGAGGAGGCATTAAGGCAAGATTGCAGGTTCCTGAAATAGATTTATGGGATAAGTTCAGTTCAGTTCAATCGCTCACTTGTGTCTGACTCTTTGTGACCCCATGGTCTACAGCACGCCAGGCTTCCCTGTCCATCACCAACTCCCAGGGCTTGCTCAAACTCATATCCATCGAGTCAGTGATGCTATCCAGCCATCTCATCCTTTGTCATCCCCATCTTCCCCTGCCTTCAATCTTTGCAAGCATCATGGTCTTTTCCAATGAGTCAAGTGGCCAAAGTATTGGCGCTTCAGCTTCAGCATCAGTCCTTCCAATGAATATTCAGGACTGATTTCCTTTAGGATTGACTGGTTTGACCTCCTTGCAGTCCAGGGGACTTTCAAGAGTCTTCTCCAATACCACAGTTCAAAGCATCAATTCTTCAGTGCTGGACTTTCTTTATGGTCCAACTCTCACATCCATACATGACTACTGGAAAAACCATAGCCTTGACTAGACGGATCTTTGTCAGCAAAGTCATGTCTCTGCGTTTTAGTATGCTGTCTAGGTTTGTCATAGCTTTTCTTCCAAGGAACAAGCATCTTTGAATTTCATGGCTGCAGTCACTATCTGCAGTGATTTTGGAGCCCCCCCCCCCCGAATAAAGTCTCTCACTGTTTCCACTGTTTCCCCATCTATTTGCCATGAAGTGATGGGACTGGATGCCCTGATCTTAGTTTTCTGAATGTTGAGTTTTAAGCCAGCTTTTTCCCTCTCCTCTTTCACTTTAATCAAGAAGCTCTTTAGTTCTTCTTCGCTTTCTGCCATAAGGGTGCTGTCATATCTGAGGTTATTGCTCTTTCTCCCAGAAATCTTGATTTCAGCTTGTGCTTCATCCAGCCTGGCATTTCGCATGATGTACTCTGCATATAAGTTAAATAAGCAGAGTGGCAGTATGCAGTCTTGACATACTCCTTTTCCAATTTGGAACCAGTCCATTGTTCCGTGTCTGGTTCTAACTGTTGCTTCTTGACCAGTGTACAGATTTCTCAGGAGTCAGGTAAGGTGTTCTGGTATTCCCATCACTTTAAGAATTTTCCAGTTTGTTGTGATCCACACATTCCAAGACTTTAGCATAGTCAGTGAAGCCAAAGTAGATGTTTTTCTGGAATCCTCTTACTTTTTCTATGATCCAGCAGTTGGCAATTTGATCTGTGGTTCCTCTGCCTTTTCTAAATGCAGCTTGAATATCTGGAAGCTCTCAGTTCACATACTGCTGAAGCCTAGCTTGGAGAATTTTGAGCATTACTTTGCTAGCGTGTGAGATGACTACAATTATGGGATAAGCTTTCCTTCATATATGGATATGGTGCTACTGACCAGTTTTTTTTTTTTTGGCTGATTTTCCAAAAAGAAAGAAGGCTTCTCTGGTGAATTGTCTCTAATTAGCAGCCCTGATAACACCAGTACTGTTCCCTGAAGAAGACTGGTCAGGATCAAGTGATCACTCAACAGCCAATTATGGTGCCCTGAGCTAAGCCAGATATCATCTTTTGTTCTGGGACAAGAAAATATTTAAGGAAGCTAAACCTATTCATGTAAAGTCTCTGGATTTTATTTCTTCTCTAGGGTGAGAGGTCAGGGAGGGAACAAGGAATATAGAAAGAGGTAAAGTGAGAGATCCATTGATGTTTTACTTATTGAATAAATACTTGTTGAGTGCAGCTCTGTGCTAGGCAGCGTTCTACCTGTGGAAGTGGAAGGGCAAACCAGGCAGACAGATCCTTACTTTTGTGGCATTTACATTCTAATGGGGGACAGAGCATAAATAAATAAACAAACATGTAAATAACTGATCAGTGCAATGAAGATGATTGAACAGGGCAACATATGTTGGGTCAGGAGGGTGAGCAGAGAAGACCTCTAGGAGGAAGTGACATTTGACCTGAGGGAACTAGCCAGAAGGAAAAACATTCTGGGGAGAGGGAACAGCAAGTGCAAAGGCCCTGAGACAGGAACAAGCTGGCATCTTTGAAAAATGAAAAGACCAGTGTGATTGAAGGGGCTTGGTTAAAGGGAGGGTGGAGGCAGGTGAGGCTGGGGACAGGTGACGCCTGCAGGCCAGGAAAAGAACTTTGATTTTATTCTCATTGCAGTGGGTCACCTTTGGAGGCCCTAAAACATGTCTGTATTTCCCAATTAGGACTCAGAGTTTGACAATAGGGCAAAATATGTTCAGATCATAACTGTCCTCAGGAATCTCAATGAGGGATCAATGGGAGGCTAACAAGGGATAACAAGGCAACAGAACCATCTGCTTATAGCTCCCCTTGAAGCCCTAAGACTTCTTCTTAGGTTCAAGCCATTCCATGGACTAGTCACTTAAGTGTTCTGTGCCATCCAGGATTTGGACTCTCTGGTAAGCTCCTGTGACCCGTGTGTCCCTTTGGAGAGAAGGAAGAGGGAGAGATCTGCTTTCTCTGGAATCCAGTGGTCACATCCCCACCTGGAACCCTGAATGCCCACCTGAGGTGTCGTCAGCATGGAGTTCTGAAGTCCATGTGGTTTCTCACAGTGAACCAGGTGACGTGTCTGCATGGGAATTCACATCTTCATTACCACTTTACCAAATGTGAGGGCTGGAAGGAAGCTCTGGGTTCAGACACTCCACCCCTCTCCCTTTGAACCTATGGGGACTCTGAGGCCACCAAGAGGTTACTGATTTGTCCAGGGTCACACAGCAAATTAAGGGTGGCACCAGTCCAGGATCTGTGTCTCCCAAATGTCTGTCTGCTGCACCTCCTCCAGCACCTCTTTGCTTTATAGTTCACTTCTTTCTCCTTTCATGTGAAGACTTCCTCCACCTTCAAGTCTCATCCTCCTCATCCATGAATGACACTTTCCTCCTGGGACAGAATGTTGATTTAAGGGTTGAATGACATAACAGACTGAAACCCAGTTTGCAAAATGTCAGAAAGCTCTAGGGATATAAGATTTGAGTAGTACTTATTTATAGTTACCATGGCAATCTAGGCACTGGGAATGGTGGGAGACTCTGGTTCATGCCTGTGTTGACTTTTAGGTCTTAAGGAAAATGCAGAGACGCCACAGCAGCAACACAGAAAACGTTCCACCTGAAAGGTAGGCATCACTCTCATTCCCTCCAAGGCTCTGAGCTTCAGGTGGTCAGGACAACCCAAAACAGGATTGGATATTACCTGCTTCTCAGGGCTACTTGTCAGAAGGGCGGAGGAGATCTGATTGGAAGCTGCTTTGCACAAAGATAACCTCATATCCTCAACACACAACAGATTGCTGTTGCTCTTACGGTAATTCTCAAGCCTGTGCAGCCAGTGGTCCACTTGACTAACTGTATCAATGATTGCACCCAGGGGATTTTAATTTATAGAGAGGTGTCTGGGTGGGAACATGGAGAGGCTGATGACCTTGAAAGAAGATTTTTATTGCTTGCACTTCCCAAGAGAAGAGGGCATCCCATCCTACACAGGGCCACATGGGGAAGCACCAGGGTCAGCCAGGAGACAGAAAGGAGCAAAGGGAAAGCATAGGTCACAGCTTTTATTGTGTTTTCCACACAAAGTAAAGCAGGGCAGAGGAAACAGCTTAGCATTGACTAGTTTGAATAATGTTGATGGCCTCTAGGCTATAGGAGTGGTCTCTAGCTGTCTGGTACCTGGCCCTGGGTGATTTGAGGCGGAGGAAATATTGGCTGAGAATGTGAATTAGATAAAGGAAATGGTCAGGGATATAGGCTCTGGGTCACAGGGAAGCTGTAAACAAGTTTGGCCATTAGTTTGACCCTATAATGTGTGTGTGAAAGTGTTAGTCACTCACTTGTGTCTGCCTGTTTGTGACCCCAGTGACTGTAGCCTGCCAGGCTTCTCTATGTGTAGAGTTCTCCAGGCAAGAATACTGCAGTGGGTTGCCATTTCCTTCTCCAGGGGGATCTTCCTGACCCAGGGATCCAACCCAGATCTCCTGCATTGCATGCAGATTCTTTACCGTCTGAGCCACCAGGGAAGCCCCATAATGAGTAGATGCCAAATAGACAAATACAGAACCTAAGAAAACAACAGTTAAAACACTAATGAACTAGGATTTCTGTCTACTTAAGCCAAAAAGAGTACAGACCGTGGGGCCCTGTTCTCAGGTTGTGACAGTCTCCCAGCTCCAGCTCGCTCACCATGCTGGAACATACACCCAAGGAGCTGGCTACCAAGCTTTTCCTATTTCAAGTCCCCTGTGACTCTGAGGTTCACAGCAAAATCACAAAGTACTCACCAGTGCCAGTGTTGAGTTTTGCATGAAGCCTCCCTGTTCTCTGGGGAAAAACCCCTTTAGTCAGATAACCCTTTGACAAAATCCCACATCAGTCACTTCCCACTTTGGTGCCTTTGGCAAGCACCTTCACCTCTAGGCTTTAGTTTCCCCATCCATAAATGGCAGATAACAAAACTCAGGGTTGCTTGTGAATGAGTGAAAATACATACAGCACCCGGGATGTTTGATAACCTGCGCCTTTGGAGCTTTTTCCAGCCTCCAAAGACAGAACTGCTCTCTGCTTTCAAATGAATGGTGAGGTCTTTGGGGGAAGAGATGACACTGGAAAAATAATGGCCACTGTGACTCGCATACTTTCTTATGTCACCCTCGTATTAGCCGGTGGAAGTCAGGACAGTTTTTATCACCATTTTATAAGTGAGGAAACTGGGGCTCAGAGAAGGTAAGTAAGATACCTGAAGTCACACAGACAGGAAGTGGCAGGGCTGAGATTCAGGCCCCGGTCAATTTGACCTCTGCAAAGTATGTGCTTTGAGTCTCTACATTTCAGCTGTCTCCTATTTTGGTGGGTTCACTATCCTTCCAGGTTGCTCCACATTCTAGCCTTTAAGTGGTTAAGCTGGAAGCTCAGCCTCTGCTCCCCCAAGGATTATTCTTTCCCGTTTAGGCTGAAATCTCAACTGCATACTGGGGAAAGGCCCAGGGAAGGTAGGCCAGCTATAAAAAGGCCCTTGGTGGGTTGTTCCTTCCCTGGTTGTACTAGAGGTCCCCTGAGCCCAGTGAGCCCACAGTGCTGGTGAGCTCAAGGCGGGCAAGAGGTTTTCCAGGGCCCCTGGGATGGTGGGGGAAAGCATGGCCGCTGTGGGCACCTGCCAAGACTCCTGCTTTCTGAGTTCAGCTTCTTAAAGTGCAGAAAAAGCTGAAGGCCCCTTGAGGGTCATAGCCATGATGTTAGTTATTGTTATTATTATTATTATTATCTTTATCATCATCCCAAGCTCAAGAAACTAGGACCACACATTTCCTGGGCTTTTGGAGCTAGCAAGGATGGGCCATGGGAGGTGGGGGAATAGGTAGCCATCTTCAAGTTCCCTCCCTTGCCCAGGCATAATGTTGGTGGTTTATAATAACTTACCCCTGGGTCAAGTTTGTAAGGCTGGAGAAGCCAGCCCCAAGATTTCTGCAGATCACTATCTCCCCTGCCGGGTTTCACAGATGTTCTCCAAGATGTGAGTAGGTTTTCTGTGGAGGAAAATAAACCCATGATCAGATAAGTTTGGGAAACACTAGGTTTAAAGAAAGTTAAGTTTTTCAATTGCAGGCCTTCTCAGAGCCTTTAGTGTACTTATTCATTCATTCTTTCAAATAATATTTATTGAGCATGTTCTATGTGCCAGGTGCATTGTGCTGGCAATCCAATGGAGGGCAGACAGTCATGGTCTTTAATCTTATGCAGCAGGGCCCAGTCTGAAGTACCTTTCTCAGTGCTGAATACATGTTATAATCACCTGAGGGCTCTGAGGGAATAGAGGTGCTGTGGCCCAACCCCAGAGACTTTTTTTTTATGTTAGAATTAATATTATAACTTTAATGAATTTGTATACTGCTAAGTGTTTCTTTTTCACTGATTGGACCTTATCTAGCTGTTTCATCTTCTAATGTCCTAAGCACCTGCTGTGGTCTAGGCCACTGACTTGGCACTGAGAATAAAGAAGTGAATCAGATACAGTGTGTGGCCTCAGGAGCTTACAGTCTAGTAGAAGAACAGGCCATGTAAACAAATCAGTGTACTGTGTTGTAGCTTGTGGTATATTGTCCAACCCCAAAGATTTTTGATTCAGTTGGTCAACACTAGGTCCAAGCCCTATATTTTTCAAAAACCCCCCTGAATGATTATAATGTACACGCAGGGCTGAGAGTCACAGGTAAGGAGTAAAATAACTATGATCAGTCCCATACAGAGGAGGTTAGGGGGCAGTGAGGACAGAGAGCAAGGAGACTGTCATTGTCTGGGAGGTGGGCAAAGCTCCACCAAGCAAGAGAGATTTTTAGCTGAAATTTGATGGATCAGCATAGGTTACCTGGTGGGAGCAGGTAGGGGTAGGGGCCAGCCAGGAAAGGGGCTGGGCTTGGCAAAGGCCCTCCAGTAGGAAGCGCTTGGGTAGTGAGAAAAGGGCACACGATGAGATCGGAGTTCAGGGCCAGATAATCCAGGCTGTCCGGCAAGTTCATCTCCCTGAGACGGAGTCTGTGTGCTGTGCTGTGCTAAGAGACTCAGTTTCTTTATCTATAAAATGGGAATGATATTAGTCCCTATCTATGGGATTTATCTGAGACTGCAAGAAGGCATTTAGAATGGGAAGCCCTTTTAGTGGGATAGTGAAATAATTGAATGTATGTTGGGGTTTTTTTTAATTCACCTTGTTCTCTGAGTGGGGGATAGTTTATATAAGGTCAAGTGTGAAGGCAGTGTAAAACCTTCCTTGGAGCCTCCCTCAGGGGCCATTTGGTGCCTGGATGATAGCGGCCGTGCATTTATTAAGCACCTACTGTATGCCCTGGATTGTGGAGTCGAGAGGATGAGTGGAACTCAGCTCTCACTTGAAGTAAACTCGGGGTGTTTTTGGTATACTGAAGGGGTTTGTGGAGGTGCCTTGGGGGCCCTCTTCTGGGGTGAGAGGAGGAGGAGAAGGTGGCTCTTTGCCCCTCCCACTGACACAGCACATTAAACTAATCAGCTCCACCTGTTCTGTAGACTGATTCCATTTGAATAGGACAAGTCCAAGAGAAGACATGACATCCAGGGCTCTGGGGCCTGGTGTTTATGGGAAAGGGCACCCAGTTCAAGGCTCTCCATTCTTGGAAGAATAATTCTAGGCTCTCTGCTCCTCTGGCAGTGGCTCTGAAAGAGCATCAGCATCCTTTATCTGATTTCAATACAAGAGGCTGTGCTTGGAACTAGAAATGGCAGTTGGCCCTGGAGGTTTTGCATAGGGATAGAGATAAGAGTTCCCATTTACTTAGTGTCAGATATATTGAAAGGGGTATTCTAAATTTGATCCCCAGAAATTCTAGGCATGAACGGTGTTTATATCCATTTTCCAGGTGAGAAAACTGAGTGTAGGCTTGTTAAGACCCTCAGGAAGGGTGGAGCTAGGGTTCACATGTGGGCTTCTCCAATTAAGTCTTCTTCTCATTACTCTCTGCTGCCCTCCAAATATCAGCTGTAACCAAGGTGGATCCACTTGGGAACTGGGAATCATTCAACTTGGAGATGACAGAGCCAGGGGAACCTGAGTTCCTGAGGTTATTCTCGAATCGTAGGACCCACTGCTCCCTTTTCAGTGAAGTAAAGTGGTTAAGAAAGCAGACTCCAGAGGTAGCCTTCTGGGTTTGAATCTCCCTGTACCACCCCTTACCAGCTGTGTGACTTTAGACAAGTTACTCTTTTCTGTGCCTCAGTTTCTTGATCTATAAGATGGGGGTATTATTAGTACCTAATTCACAGGGTTGATAGGAAGACTTAATGAGTTAATGTAATGAAAAGCACTTGGAAAAAGTATCTGGCACATAGTAAATTTTCAAGAAAGATTATAACCCTATTGCTATTATTACTTGTATTAATTTGCGAGGGCTGGCCATGACAAGGTGTCATAGACTAGGTGGCTTAAACGATAGAAATTTATTTTCTCACAGTTCTGGAGGCTGGAAGTCCAAGGTCAGGGAGTCAGTAGGGTTAGTTTATTCTGAGGCCTCTCTTGGTGGCTTGCAGATGGCCACCTCCTCCGTGTGTCATCATATCATCCACCCTCTCTTGTGTCTGTGTCCAGATTTCCTCTTGTAAGGACAAAAGTCATATTGGATTAAAGTGTCAGTCGCTCAGTCGTGTCTGACTCTTTGCAACCCCATGGACTGTAGACCGCCAGGCTCCTCTGTCTATGGGATTTCCCAGGCAAGAATGCTGGAGTGGGTTGCCATGCCCTTCTCCAGGGGATCTTCCCCACTCAGGGATCAAACCCCAGTCTCCTGCATTGCAGGCAGATTCTTTACCATCTGAGCCACCAGGGAACCTGGACAAGGGCTGACCATAATAATCTCCTTTTAACTTAATCACCTCTGCAAAAACCCTTCTTCAAAAACAGTCGCATGCTGAGGTACTGGGGGTTAGGGTGTCAATGTATGATTTCCCCGGGGGAGGGGGCACAATTCAACCCATGACATTATTGATACTGTCATTTGCCCCCCACCCTCCATTGCCTGACTTGGTGGGACTTCTTTCTCCTTTCTGGTCCAGAAATCGCAGCCAAGCGCTCAGCTCCGAAGCGAGTGTGGACGAAGGCGGCGTCTTTGAGAGTCTGAAGGTGGAAGCGGCCTCCCCACCAGCGCTCTTCTCAGGCTTATCCGGCCTCCCAGCAGGCAGCCTCCCCACCACCCCCTTCCCGTCCAGCCTGGTCCTGGGGGCCGCAGCGGGCGGTGGGGACGTGTTCCTCCAGATGCCGGCATCCAGGGAGGAAGGCGGGGGCCGCGGTGAGGGGGGTGCCTACCACCACCATCGCCAGCCCCACCACCACTTCCACCACGGCAGCCACCGTGGGGGCTCCCTGCTGCAGCACGTGGGTGGGGACCACCGCTCACACTCAGACGAGGGGGGCGATGAGCAGCCCGGGACACCTGCCCCAGCCTTGTCTGAGCTGAAGGCCGTGATCTGCTGGCTCCAGAAAGGGCTCCCCTTCATCCTCATCCTCCTGGCCAAATTGTGCTTCCAGCATAAGCTCGGTGAGTGTGGGAGGGATGCGGGGGTCAATGCCTGCCACTTCACCCAAGGGGTCGGGGGTCTCCATCCCAAGTGCCAAGGGCAGGTAGTAGAGGTCCTCATGGTGCAAAGTCCTTAAGAGGCCAGGATTCCGCTTCAGACCTGGGTTCAAATCCTGGTCAACTAGCTGTGTGATTTGGGGCAAGGCACTTACCTTCTCTGAGCCTCAGTTTCCTCATCTGTCCAGCGAGGATTATGATAGAAACTTCCTCAGCTGGTTGGGTGACTTGAAGGCATCGAGGAGTTCAGACTGCTCCAGTCTGAACCTGAGTTCTGCCCCTTCCTAGCTGTGTGATGCTGGGGATGTTATTTAACATCTCTGTGCTTTAGTCCCATCATCTATAAAATGGGGGTTAAAATTACTATTACAGGGGTCCTCAACCTCCAGGCCATGGAACAGTACCTCCTGTCAGCTCAGTAGCGGCATTAGATTGGAAGTAAAGTACATAATAAATGTAATGTGCTTGAATCACCCTGAAACCATTCCCCCCATCCCTGACCTGTTGAAAAATTATCTTCCATGAAGTCAGTCCCTGGTACTAGAAAGGTTGGGGACAGCTGTATACTATTTCATATGCTATTATATAGGTATTGTAGATACACATATACTATAATGGTATGTTACAGGTACTATTATATGTACAGCTTCTGCCTTCATAAGATTGAGTAAGGTTAAATGAGTAAACACCTGGTAAGCCCTTAGGTCAGTGCCTGGCAGAGAATAAGTGCTGTGCAAGTGTAGATGATTATCTTTATTACATTCATTATTAGTACCTGTAAAATATTTAACGTGGAACCCTGCACATAGCAAGTGCTCAAAAAATACAACCTATTATTATTCAGAAGTAAGATAATGATTCATGAAGTACTTAGCATAGAACCTGACACACACTTAACATTCAATAAACATGGTCTCTTGTCCACTGTTATTTATTTCTGTTAGTGGTATTAGATCATGATGTTGCTGTGCCCTGGAAAGTTTTAGGCTATTGTTTTTATCTTATGGTAGAAATTACAGTACAAATTATCTCATAGCCTAGTACATCCCACAAGAAATATCTAGAAGAGATTAGGCCATCATTTGTGTTTTATTAGCCCCTTTCTGGTATGTTCCAGCTGACCCAGGTCACTCCTTCCTTTTCGGGATGCTACCATATCAGTCCCTTCCTTTTTTTTTTCTTTTTGACCAATTAAAAAATGGTGGGTTTTTTTTGTTTTTTTATAACCTGTGTATGCACTGGGTTCTGAGCCCTTCAGCACCTCCTTCCAGGTCTAGCTCCAGCTGGATTAGGGCTCCTGTGGCAGTGGTGCCAGTCCCCTCCTTGGGTGCCTGAACCCTTTCCCCAGGTGCTGTGCACAAAGCCTCAAGCGGGAAGTTCTGCCCCTTGCTTCTAAACTTTGCAAGCTACTGAGCCTCAACCTTTGCATGCCCCCCTTTTTTCCTAATGTAGGTAAAGATTATACTGTACACCTGCACCTTTTCATGAAAGAAAGTGAAAGTGCTAGTCACTCAGTCAAGTCTGACTCTTTGCAACCCCATGGTATAGCCCACCAACTCCTCTGTCCATGGGACTCTCCAGGCGAGAATAGTGGAGTGAGTTGCCATGCCCTTCTCCACCTTCCTTTTTATTCCTAGAAATAGAAGCTGGCCTGTTTCTTCTTACTCTGAATTCCAACAAACTCACCACCAAGTTTTATTCCCAAGTTTGGTCATATTCTTTCTTAGTTTTCAGGTTTGTTCATTTGATCAAAGTGTATAAGAAGGGATTGTGGGGTTACTGATTTTGATTTTATATGTTTTCAGTAAAGCAACTCATCTTTTATAAAGTAGATCTGGAAGCATGCATGGAATACATGTACTATTTAAAAAGTAAAAGTGAACTGCAAGCATGGGAAATTCTGTACATTGTGTAAAAGCAGAATCCTGTCCACAAGGAACAAAATGTAGGATTTGAAAATCCCTGTTCAGGGAGAATTCTGATCGTAGCTCAGCAAATTGTGGAATAAAACCTCGTTCTTTTTCTCCCCTCTCCAAAGGTCATGTTTTCCTGTCAGCTAGGAATTCTTTTCCCTTTTAACATGAAACTTCCATTTCTTATGGTGCTGTGGTCTTTTGCTACATATGCTTTTATTACAAATAACATGCCTCAGATTCTTTTTGAAAATAGAAATACTTTGGCTACCTGATGCAAAGAGCCAGCTCATTGGAAAAGACCCTGATGCTAGGAAAGATTGAAGGCAAAAGGAGAAGGGGCCGGCAGAGGATGAGATGGTTAGATAGCATCACTGACTCAGTGGAAATGAATCTGAGCCAACTCCCAGAGTTAGTGAAGAATGGGGAAGGCTGGCATGCTGCAATCCCTGGGGTCACAAAGAGTCAGACATGACTTCGTGACTGAACAACGACAACAACAAACTGCTTAGAGATTGTGCACTGTAAGCAGTATCCCTCCTTGAGTCCAGTTCTGTTATTATTCTGTTTTACAGAGGAGGAAACTGGGCTCAGAGAGGTGCAGTGACTAGTCCAGGCTCACACAGAGAGGAGGTGGCAGAGCTGAGATTTGAACCCAGATCTTACCAGACTGCACAGCCCATGCTAACTGGTCCTATAAAATACCCTCCCCCACAGTGGCCTCAATCCCATCCCTAAGCCAGAGGCCTCGCAGTTCCCAGAAATATACATGGCAGCCCAAATGCCACAGAGATGGGATTTTCTCTCTCCTTTGTGGTTAGTGTGTTGACTCTGAGGGGAGCAGGTTTGTGTCCTGTGTCCCTAGGAAGCCAGGCCAGGCCTGAAGCATCTAAGTGGGTGGTCTTGGCCCCTCCTCTGCCCTGTAGGCATTGCCGTGTGCATCGGAATGGCCAGCACCTTCGCCTATGCCAACTCCACGCTCCGGGAACAGGTCTCTCTAAAGGTGAGTCACCTGGCAAATCAACCTCCCAGTGCTGCTGTAACAAATGACCACAAACTCAGTGGCTTAAAACCACACAAATGGGCTCCTCATGGTTCTATAGGTCAGAGGTCTGAAGTGGGTCCCTCTAACCTAAGATCAAGGTGTCCACAGGACTGTCTTCCTTCTGGAGGGTTCGGTGGACAGTCTCTTTCCTCGCCTTTTCCTAGAAGTCACTCACATTTGTTGGCTCCAGGCCCCTTCTCCTCCTTTGAGCCACCCACATTGCATCTCTGTGAACATCCTTCCATAGACACATCCCCCTCTGACTCTGCTCTTCTGTCTCTCTCTTCCACTTTTAGGGGCCCTTGTGATTATTTGGACCAAACCCCCGGATAATCCAGGAAACTCTCCCCAACACAGAGTCAGCTGATAGCGATCTTAATTCCACCTGCAACCTTTATCACCGTGGAACCAAACAGATTCACAGGCTGCAGGAATTAGGACAGGAACACCTTTGGGAGTCATTCTTCTGCCTCCTACCCTGGCAGGTCCCCAAATGTGCCATCCTTCTCCCTTCCAAGAGCAGCCTCTCCTCTCATGCCCCTAGCCCAGTCCCCTTACCCTCCTGACATTCAGTCAGTTAACTCATTTCCTACCCACCCTCATGGTTAAGGCCATCCCAGTGGCACTTCTGTGTGGCTGTGCAGTTTTCACCACTATCATCCCCAGTGCCTTCTGATACCTGCTGAGCACTCAATGTGTCCAGCACAGTGCTGGACCCATTTCACAGCTCATCTTGGAGATCTGTCCCAGCAACTTGGGAAGGAGGCAGAATCACATTTAACTCATTTTTCCAATGAGGAAACAGAATTTCCCAGAATTTCTTGACTAAGATCGAAGCTTCCTACCTAAGGCCATACAGCCAGTGCAAAGCATGGTGTCAGGATATGAATCCAGGCATTGTGCCCAGAGCCTGTGCTCCCCCAGGTTCAAATCCCAGCCTCTCCACCTCCTGCAAGCCCTTGGAGGGGTGACCTCACTGATCTCATCCTCAGGTACCGCCTCTGGGCAAGGGACTGCCACGCCCACTTCATACACTCACTGATAGTATTAAATGATATGGTGCCTGGAACATATTTTGTGCAGCACCTGGCTCATAGGAACGACTTAACTGAGCTATTTTTTTTTTTTAACAAGCCTGTGTATTCTGCTGCACATGGGCTCCTATCATAGCCACGATCCTCTCTGACCCTGCTTTGGGGTCATCTGCTTTCTTGGAAGCACCTAGGCCTCCATGAGACACAAATGCCAGCTCAGTCTTTATTTTAAATAAATGAGCATGTTCAAGTCAGGAGTAGGGCATGGAGCCAGAGGTTCTTCTTGAGCCTCAGTCTCGTCTTCATGCAAACCCCTTTCTGTTGCTATTAGAACAACAATTTGGGACTTCCCTGGTGGTCCAGAGGTTGAGAATCTGCCTTGCGATGCAGGGGACACGGGTTCAATCCCTGCTTGGGGAACTAAGATCCCCCATGCCATGGAGCAGCTGGGCCCACATGCCACAACAACTGAATCTGCACATGGCCACAACCAGGGAGCCTGTGCTCCGCACCAGATGAGCCCACATGCCTCAACTGAGACCCCATGCAGCCAAATAAATAAAAATTTTAAAAAAAATCACCTATAAAAAAGAACAGCAGGTTGTTCAGTGTCATAGTGGGGCTGTTGGGGCTGTCTCTTTCTCAGATGCAGTAACATCCTCACGGTTCCTTGACTTGAATTTTAAGGACAAGGGGATGCCTGTAGCCATGAACAGGCTTCTAGGGATCTTTGCACCCTTTGAAGACTCAGGTGATGTTTTGCCTATGTGTGCATATTTCAGTGGCAGTAGGTCTACATGACTCTTAGTTTAGGAATCTCAGCTTACTACTGGAGAACTACCCCACTTGTCCTCCAGAGTCTGGCTTCTCGGGGCATTGCTCATTCCCTTTCTGTTCCACTTTTGGTTCGGATTTACAGGGGATTAAACTGGAATCTATTATTTATTGGCATAAAAAGGGCTGCTGAGTGGATTAATCACATTGATAAGAGCAGTTGGTTGTTTGGAGGTGGTTTCTCAGGCCGTTAACCTTGACCACTCCTGGAATAATGGGTGGATGGAGATGCATTTATTTTGCCTGCTCTATGGAAATGTGTGTTGTAACAGTGTGTGGAGTACTGAGCTGTGTCTGGAGACTGGAGCATTTACCGAAACCACAGGGAAGGTTACACTGGGAAAGTTATGACCTCATCTTATTCCAGCAATGCAGCTGCCCCGGTCCAGGAAGAGACAAGCTGTTGAGAATCAACAGCACGGGGGTCTGATTATGTATCCCAGGGCACACAGGCAGGAACACCTTGCCCTTCACTTCCTCTGGAAGTTTCCTGGGTTTGCTCTCAGGCTGAGAGACTACTGAGAAAGCAAACTGAGAAGGTTTCCCAGCTTGTCTTCCTGGGGATTAATCAGAAACAAGTCTGAAGAAAGAGAAACTGGGCTGGATCTCAGAGCGCTTTGATGTCGATGTGCACGAAGCTGACTGTAGTCCTACAAACATGCCCCTACACTGAATGGTCAGTCTGGAAAGGTGCATACCAGAAAAAGTTAGAACAGCAGTTTCTAACTTGTCGATCTGAATCGTTTTTTGAAGTTGGAATAACAGGTCCTACCGCTTAGTGACCCTGAAACACGCTCCTGTGCCCGACTAAATGTTTACATTTGTCAAGTTTACTTAAACCTTAACAAAACCTCACTTTTGAATAAGGGCACTGGACCTTAAAATATGTGCCCCTGAAGGACTTCCTTGGCGGAGCAGTGGTTAGGACTCCATGCTTTCATTGCAGAGCGCACGAGTTCAATCCCTGGCTAGGGAACTGAGACTCAACATGCCGCACAGTGCAGTCAAAAAAAATAAAACATTATTAAAACATGTGCCCTTGAGCAAGAATTGCTTAAATTCTCTGTGCCTCAGTCCCTAACAGTAAATGTAAACTAATATTTCCTATATGCCAGTCACTGTTCTAAATGATTCATGTACTTTAGGTCTCATGACTTTATAAGTTAAGATGTAATATGTACCCTTTTTGCAGATGAGGAAAGAGAAATGCAGAGAGTTTAAGTAATTGCCCAGGGTTGAACAGCCCCCAAGAAGCAGATCAAGGATTTGAAGCCAGGTCATCCAGCTCCAGAATCAGGTTTGCTAACCATGGTGCCCTCCTGACTCTGGATTGTTCTCCAAGCAGATTCACATATTTCTGTTAGCTTCACTATAACCATTGCTTGGGTTCCAGTGGGATGGAAAGATGCCAACACCCTTCCTTTCACCATTAGCCATGTTTCCTCCAAACCTTTGAGAAAGGGAACATTTGCCCCTTGTTGGGGAGCATTCTGGAATATTTTGCCAGGTGTACCTTTGACATTTCAGCATCCCCACAGATCTCTCGCTTTGTCTCCAGGAGAAGAGATCAGTGCTGGTCATCTTGTGGATCTTGGCCTTTCTGGCGGGGAACACCCTCTATGTGCTCTACACATTCAGTTCCCAGCAGCTGTATAACAGGTGAGCAGAGGAGTCTGACCCCCAGTGGGAAAGTGGGGAGCTTTGTTGCACTTGGGACCCACAGCCCCTTCATTGGAGAATGATATAGTAGCCCTCAGTCACACTGTAACCTTCAGATCCCACCCTGTTGTTATGTGCACACATGCCTAAAGCAGAATTCTTGAGCAGAAATAGAATGCAAGCCGCATGTATAATTTTGCATTTTCTACTGACCACCTAGTGCACAACGGGAGAGGACTAGCCAGTGACGGTCTCTAGCACAGGGTTGAAACTCAAGCCAAGCTTTCAGATTATGTCCATCTGTTTTCAAAATGGACTTTGAGGAATAAGCAGTTTCACCACTTTCTGGAGCCACCCAAAGTTGCATAAAAGCAATTTGGGGAATTCGTTCCAAGGCATCAACATGCCTCTCACACAGTGCATTAGTTGCCCGGCCCAGAAGATCAAGGTCCTGGTGGAGGGTAAAGGAGATGGAGTTTCCCAGAACTTTGGATGAATTTCCAGCTCGTGCCATTTTCTGAGCATGATCACATTCGCAGGCTCAGACCCCTGTGCCCTCATCAGACCGGGGCTGAGTCAAACTGGCAGCACATGAAGAGAAAGAGAGTGGCTTGGGGAAAAGCAATAGAGTGTCTTCCTTTTTGATGTCAGTGGTCTAGAGTGTGTTTGTAAGTGATACTAACAGCCATTATCTTACTTTGCTTTCCAAGTGAGCAGGGTATTGCTGTTGCCATTTTGCAGGTGAGGAAACTGAGGCTTAATGAAGCCCTTTTTAATGAACCCTAGTCCCGGTAGGTGAAAGCAAGTTTGAATCATCCCAGGATTTGAAGTCTGATGACCAGCATCAGAAGGTCATAATCCTGCCACGTACCAGCTTGTGCCCTTTGGCAAGTAGTGGAACCTTTTTGAACCTCCCTTAATTTCTGCGTTTGTGAAACTGGGAGCAAGTTAATTGCTGCTTTATCCACCTGAACAGGCTAATGATTAGAGAGGCCAAATATTATAATATGCAGAAACTACTGGGCAAACTGTACAACATTTGATATGTCATAATCATAATATTATTGTTTTATGATGAATTACTATACCTTTTGGTGGTAGTGCCTAATGGGGTGGAAAACTGACAATAAAATGTATCCGTCCATTGAAGTTCATAGTGTATGTTAGAAATAAGTGGATGTAGTGATCAATCTGTGGAAAAACACTTTGGCATCTTTCCGGCTCCAAAGCCAACAGAAAAACATGAAGATGATGAAGTAAAACCCAGGTAGGTGGATGTAACAGATTGGTGTCTCTGGGATAAAATGGAAAGTGGATGGCACATCTTCATTTTTTTGCCATCAGAGCTGCATGCATAATAGAGAAGCAGGGCATGAAAGGCAGCCCCCCAGCCTGGGATATACGCAGGGAGGGACAAGAGCAGAAACAAAGAGGGGAGCTCAGGGCCACCAGCCTCTCCCTGTATCGTGACCTGTGTGCCTCTCAGACTTGGGAGATGGGGCATCCCATAGAGATGGGGCTCAGATGTAGAAGGACACTGACGGTATCATGAGAGATTACCAAAATAGATTGTGTTCATTGATTTAGCCCACAGTCTAGCTCTTCAGAGATCTTTATTATAAATAGAAATCAATTTTTAAAAATAAAAGTAAAAAAATAGACCATTTCACTCCTAGAATCCTCTCGTCAGGGGACCTCAGTTTGCACTGTTGTCTGCCAAGCCAGCAGAGTATGTGGGAAGAGTTTAGAAAGCATTCAGTCTGGGCTGTGTGCACTGTCCCCTGCTTTTCAGGGGACAAGCAAGACTTGGAGTGGCCTTTGCTTGGAGCCTCTAATCCGGCAGAAAGAAAAGCGAGGGGCCCAGCACGGTTGGGGTGCTGGTTCCAATCCTAGCTCCACATTCTAGCTGAGACACTGTGGCCTCCATGATGTCATAGAACTCCAGACTCCCCAGCTCAAAATGTGATAATCATAGTGCCTACCAACTGGAGCCCTCGGGAAGATGAAATGAGTTGAGACACATACAGCAGGTGCAGTAGGGCCAGCCTGATGTAAAGAACCAAGATATTATTAACATGAATAACATCATCATCTGCAGAGGTGACAGACAGCAATGCTGCTCCACACGTGGGCCATGGACCAGGGTCAGTTTGAGAATGATTTTTTGTCTGTCTCCAGCAAGGGAAGTATAGAAGTTGAGTATGAGGTTGCTTTACCTGGTCACGGATGGGTAAGAGGGATTACACACTCCAAGCAGCACTACTGTAGAGTAAGGATTGAGGGCAGTAATTGTAGCCAGCACACCTAGGTTCAAATCTACCACTGTTCCTTCGTATTTGTAGGACTATGTGCATGTTCCTTTACCTTTCTGTGCCTCCATTTTCTCATCTGCAAAATGGGTAGATTAACAGTGCCTGCCTCGTAGAGATGTGGTTATCATTGTCAGTGCTGCTTGGCACAGTCTGTAGTATGTCTATCATCTCATTGAATCCCACCAATAACCCTATGAGGGAGGGAACGATTTCCATTTTATTGATGAGAACACTGAGGCTTATAGAAAGAACATTATTTGCCTAGTGTTCAAAAAATGAAGAAGCCTGGATTCAAGTTCAAGTCTGTCTGATACTCATGCCCATATGCTTAGCATGCAGTATGATTTTGGGCAACTTACCTTACCTCTCCACGCTTTAGTGCCTCATTTATAAAGTGAGGGTGAGCAATGCTTACTGCACAGAACAATAAGATACAGTGAGTAAAGGGCTTCGCACACTGTCACACATCAAAACCTTCCTCCCTGCTTCTCTCTCTCTCCTTCATAGTGTTAGTCAGCCTTTTTTCCTCCCTCCCTTCCTTCCACTTTCTCTTGTGGAGCCTGTTGTGGACCCGTAAAACTGGAGCCTGTTGTGGACCCGTAAAACTGGAGGGGACCTTAACTTATGATGCTCCAGGCTAAGCTCATCATTTAACTCTCAGGGGAACTGAGGCTCAGAGAGGTTAAGATAGCCACCCAAGGTCACACAGCAAGTTAGTAGCAGATTCATTCAGGAACAGGGCACAGATGTCTGACTCACAGTTTAGTGCTCTTTCTACAGGTAATACTTCCAAGGCTCCCAGAGTGAGTAGAAGGAGCTGCCACAGGCCAGTGATCCTAAGTGAATACTCTGACACTCTGACTCCTCCCCTAGCCTCATATTCCTGAAGCCCAACCTGGAGACGCTGGACTTCTTTGACCTGCTGTGGATCGTGGGCATCGCAGACTTTGTGCTTAAGTACATCACCATTGCTCTCAAGTGCCTCGTCGTGGCCCTGCCTAAGATCATTCTGGCCGTCAAGTCCAAGGTAGGCACGGCGGCCCCCATCATGCCAATCATGCAGGGGTTCTTTCTGGAGAAAGAAAGGTTGGACTTGAGCAGAGCTGATGTCAGGTCATCAAATGAACAGAACCTGAGCTGGTAGATACGGTAACCCACCTCTCATCGTTCCTTGAAGCTGTGCATCATTCTTTATTGTCATCACCCTCCTGTCACATCTCTACTCTCCAAGTGCATTTCCTAAGTCTTATTGTTCAAAGCTGGCCTTGATGCAGTTTTCATCTAAATTTCTCCTGAGAAAGGAAAAAAGCACATCGACGTGCCCTGGGTCCTGCTTTTTCCAGGGAAGGATGGCTCTCACAGGTCTCACTCTTCATGGCTTCTGGGGCATGTTCTGTAGGGATAACCGAGGCTCAGGAGGAAAGAACTCTGTGATCTATGAGTGATGCGTGCCATGGCTGCAGGAGGAGGACTGGTGACAAGGATTCTTTGCAGTGTCATCTTAGGGAAAGGTCTGCAGCAGGTGCTGGTATGAGGAGGTCTTGGGGGATAATCATTGTAGTTCAGAGAACTGGGCAGTGTTAGGAAGCGACATCATCATTAGGTCAGAAAGCTCAAAATTTGTCCCAGGCCTTGGTTGGCAGAAGAGCAAGTTGGAATTGACCATTCGTTTGGAGTGACAGCTGGTCAAATCACTGGCCAGGTGTGTAGGAAAAACACACTTCTGTGTTTCTTCTGTACACACACATGCTCACTACCTCTGACACCAGACATGTGGGTTTTCCACATGTCATGTAATTCTCTGACACCAGCTAGGTGTCCAACAGTTTATCTAGTTCTGACACCATCCACCTCAAGATAGTATCAGATCCCACAGGAGAAGGGCTTAGTCCCACCAGACTTCTCCTGTCCCTTCAGATGGCCAGTCACAAGCCCCAGGTTGTCACCTGTGCTTCTGATCAACCAGCCACAAAACAGGGTTCCCACGACCCCCTCCTTGGGTTCAGTCACTTCTAGATGCCCTGAGCCTTTTCTTTCATAGCATTTGTGACGCTCTGTGGGAGGCAGGAGATGTGAATCCAGGCATGTGAGGAAGCTGGCTCAACACTGATGGTCTGGAATAACAATGGCTCGCAATTACTGAGCATCGACTGTGAACCTGAGACTGTGCTGTACTGTGCTTGGTCACTCAGTTGTGTCCAACTCTTTGTGACCCCATGGGCTGTAGCCCACCAGACTCCTCTGTCCATGGGGATTCTCCAGGCAAGAATACTGGAGTGGGTTGCCATGCCCTTCTCCAGGGGATCTTTTCAACCCAGGGATCTAACCCAGGTCTCCCACATTGCAGGCAGATTCTTTACCACCTGAGCCACCAGGGAAGCCCAACAGTACTGGAGTGGGTAGCCTATCTCCTCTTCAGGGGATCTTCCCGACCCAGGAATCGAACCAGGGTCTAAGAGCACTTTATGTATGAAATCCTTTTGTAGCCTCTTCGATTCGTCCCAGGGAGATAACTATTTCTCTCATTGATGATGAGACACAAGGACAAGCAGCTGTTACTTGGTAAGGGTTGGGACTCCAGCCCAGAGCTTCAGTTTCAGGGCTCAAGCTCTGCCTCAAAGTAGCTGTGGGAGAAAGGTAAGGAAAATAGGCAGAGGATGGTTACTCATTGCCTAGTACGCTCTGCTTCTTGCTAGATTCTTTTCTACATCTTGACTCATGTAAGGCTCTCAGCACCCCTCAGAGAGAGAGAGATTATGATCAACTCTTTCCAGATGAAAAGCTGAGCACAGTCACCCCTCAGTATCTGTGACGGGTTGGTTCCAGGAGTTTCCTTGGATAGCAGAATCCGTGGATGCTCAAGCCACTTACAGTTGTCCTTCTGCATCTGCGGCTCCACATCCTTAGATTTTCTACATGAGATTGGCTGAATCCAGAGACGAGGAACCTGTGCTTCAGCTAGATCAGACCCTACTTCTTTCATTCCTTTCCATACACCAGCTAGTCCCAATCTGACATGGGGCAGATGCTCTTATCCCATTTTCCACATGAGAAACCTTCAACACACAGATGCTGAGTAACTAACCCATACAGCTTCCGGAGCCGGCTCTGTGCTGCCCTTTCTCCTTCCCACTGATCCTTCTACCTCAAAGACCCCTTTCCTTTCTTGTCTCTTAACCAATTCATGCTCCTCCTACAGATCACAGCCTCTTAGACATCTTCCTGCCCTTTAGATGAGGGATGGTGCCCCTACTGGGGCTCTCCTAACACCTTGTTCTCCCCCTGTTCCAGCACTCACCACTCTGACCGTAATTGCTTGTTTAATTGTCTGCCTGCTCTGCTCAACTGTAACCTCTGTGACAGCAGGAAATGAATGCATCTGGTTTCTTTGTTGATAGATCACCAGCATCAGATATGCACTCGGAAATGTTCATTGTATGTAGATATGGGGAGTAGATGGATGTATGAATATGGCTATATAGGTAAATGGATGAATTGAATGGGTAGCTGGGAAGGTTGGTGGATATGTGGATAGATGGATAATCAAGTGATTGTGTGAATAGATGGATGGATGGATATTTAGATGATGGATGGAGATTTGAATGGATAGATGGATAGAGATTTAGATGGATGGATGGATATTTGGATGGAGATTTAGAAGGATGGATAGTCAGGTAGGTAGATGGATAGGTGAGTGGATGAGTTGATAGTCTAGCTAGCTACGCTAACTCTCATCACCTCCTCTTATAACTGCAGAGAGAGCTTAGACTCAATTGTCAGCATGAATTGGTTAAGAGACAAGAAAGGAAAAGAGTCTTTGAGGTAGAAGGATCAGTGGGAAGGAGAAAGGGCAACACAGAGCCGGCTCCGGAAGCTGTATGGGTTAGTTACTCAGCATCTGTGTGCTGAAGGTTTCTCATGTGGAAAATGGGATAAGAGCATCTGCCCCTCATCAGCTCAGACTTCTCTTGTCTGGTAGATGTCCAGACACCCTGTTGTGAAGACACCGAAATCTGCAAGGCAAAGTAGTACTCACTTCCCTGTGCTAGAAAGGAACACGCAGGGGCCTTCAAAAAATACAGCCGCCAGACCAATAGTAATAAATACAACTAAACATTGCTGAGCAACTACCAGGAACCAGGCCATGTTTAAGTTAGGCACTGCCATTTGTTCAAGAAACAGTTGCAAAATGCCAGCTGTGTGCCAGGCACTGTTCTAAGCACAGGGATATATCAATAAACAAAGTAGACAAAAATCCACATGCTCATGGAGTTGCTAGTCTACTGAAGACATTGTCTTGTTTAATCTTAACAATCCTGGTAGGTAGATACTGTTGATATCTCCTTGCATGCACAGAGCAGACACTGAGTTAAGTAACTTGCCAAAGATCGCAAACCCCAGCATAATAATGCCCATGGCAGTAGGAGCAGCTGATGTGGAGTCAGGCCTTCATGTGGCCCTGGCTTTAAATCATTTTCCTCTGACATCTGTTCTAGAAGGCAAGTGCTATTGTTTTGTGGGTTTTTAAAAATTGAGGTAAAATCCACATAACATAAAATTAACCAGTAATTATTAAAGTGTGTGATTCAATGACATTCGGTACATTCACTGGCAACCATCACTTCTATCTAATTTTAAGACATTTTTCATCACCCCAGAAGGAAACCTCATACACATTCAGTCACTCCCCATTCCCTCTGACAACCACCAATCTGCTTTATATCTGTATGTATTTACCTTTTCTGGGAATTTCATGTAAATGGAATCATACATTATGTGACCTTTTATGTCTGGCTTATTTCCCTTAGCGTCTTATTTTCAAGATTTATCCACATTGTAGCAGATGTCAGCACTTCATTCCTTTTTATGGTTGAATAATATGCCATTGTGTGGAGAGACCAGCGTTTGTTTATCCATTCATCTATTGATAGACATTCAGGTTACTTCCATTTTTTGGCTATCGGGAATAGTGGTGCTTTGAACATTTGTGCACAAGGATCTCTCTGAACACAGTTTTTCTGGGTAATACTTAAGAGTGGAATGGCTGGGTCATATGGTAATTCTTTTTGAAGAAGGATTACACTATGTCCCACAGCAGCTATACCATTTTACGTACCCCAGAAGGTGCTAGTTTTATCCCTGTTTTCCAGGGCAAAAAACCCAGTGAGAGGTTAAGAAGAGGCCCAAGGTCATGCAGCTTATACACGGCTGAGTGGGGATTTGAAGTCAGGCAGTCTGATTCCAGGACTGCTGCTCTGAATCCCTAGACCACACTCCTTCCCAGGGAAGTTCTCTGGATTTGCCCGGGGAAATTCCTGTGTTGACTGAGGAACGATGTCCCCATACACCATCTCTACAAAATCCCCCCAAAGTTCAGGCAAAGTTTTCCTTCTTCTTCAACAGGCACTGCTGGGGGTCATGGGGCAGGGATGGGATTCGGCACCCCTTCCCTGCACTGCCGAGATGTGGGCGACAGTTATTAATGCCTCCCTGGCAACTATCCAACTCCCTTTTTCTGATTATTATTATTTTATTCGGCGAGATTAATGTGCCAGGTCAGAGCAGAATCCAGCCTGTAAGGAGTGATGTGAATAGTCGCCTCAAGATAAATTGCAGGCTTGGAAAAGGTTCGCAGCCTTTCCTTGCCTGTCTGAGTGCTCTCCCGAATCCTCATCAATCCTTGTCTGGGCAGAAGAAAAGGACGGGTCTTCATTTGCAGCTGGTGGGGGGAGGGGGAAGGCACACATCTGTCAGGGACCCTAATGGCTCACAGCACAGATGCTCTTTCCTGCACCTCCACACCATCCACTGAGAGGGTGGGTTGGTTTTTAATATTATAATCATTGTATTGGAAGGGCTTCTGGAATTTGGATTTGCTTGATATGGCCTCATGGTCCCTGATGTGTGAGGCCGGATTGAACCACCGATCCCCACGTGCCTCCAGACACCAGAGGGTCTGTCGGGGATCTTCTCACACCTGGGCCTCCCAGGATCTCCAGGCTCATTGGCCAGCCAAGAAAGGAGGTGGGGTTAACAATGGTGACCACCCATCTGTAACCTCAGCCTCAAACCATCACACCGGCTGGATGACTAGAGCAGCCGCTTGTCATCGTAAATCTAGATAACTTATACAACCCATACATCTAGGCTCTGCCCGGCCAGGCTGCCATCCCCTTCTCCGACCTTATCAGCCATGGCCCTCTCCTCTCCCTTGCTCACCCCGGGCTGGCCAGCGCCTTCCCTCTCAGGCCCTTTGCACTTGCTGCTCCCCTCTGCCTGGGGAGGTTTCTCCCTATGTTTCCATGGCTGTCCCCTTCCCATCATTCAGGCGTCACTTCAGTGTCACTTCCTCTGAGACTCTGTCACCTCCATGACCACTCTGTTCAGAGTGGTGGTCCCCAGCCTGCGTTATCCCATGACCATTTTATTTCTTCCCTTCGCATGTACCAGTATCTGAAGTGACTGAATTGTTTTGTGTTTATTTTCTACCTCTGCTACTCGCGTATAGACTCACGGGGATGAGGACTGTCAGGTCTGTCTTGATGCACAGGAAACACACCTTGGGTATTATGGGCTGAATGAAGGGCCTCATGTTAAATTCCTATTGGGGGGTTAAAACCAGGTCTGCTGCTGCCCCCACGTAGAGTTCTTCTCAGCCACCTCCCCTTTCTCTCCTCCATCCCACTGACATTATTTGGAACTTATTTGCTTAAAGAGGCAGTGCTAGACCTTGAGAATATAAAAATGAGTAAGACGCCTTCCTCGCCTTCATGCACTCCCTTATTCTCTGCGAGTAAAACTTGCTTTTGTATTAACCTAACCCAAATCTAGTTACCAGCTTCTCAGGTGGCACTAGTGGTAAATTACTTGCCTGCCAATACAGGAGATGTAAGAGACCCAAATTCGATCCCTGGGTTGAGAAGATCCCCTGGAGGAGGGCATGGCAACCCACTCTAATATGCTTGCCTGGAGAATTTCACTGACAGAGGAGCCTGGTGGGCTACAGTCCAAGGGGTCGTGGAGTTGGACACAACCGAAGCAACTTCATGCACAGGTAGACTTTACGTGCAGAATTGACATCTACTGAGAGCTGAGTCAGTGCTGACCTGATGAGTAGTTGCAGGGTCAGCAAACCTGGGTTCCAATCCTGATTCCTGGACACTTATTGCCTATGCAACCTTGGACAGATGACCTCACTCTTTGGAGCCCTCAGCTTCCTCATGTCTGAAATGGTCATTTTTATCCTGTTAAGGTTATCAGAAGGTCGAAGAGTGGGTACCCAGTTGCTGGATGGTTAATAGGACTAGCTATGTTAGAAACAAGGAAAAGTTTAGCCAAGCTGTTTCTCCAAAGAACAAAGCATGTGACCAACTTCCTGTCTTTTCCCATCAGAACAGAAAAGAGAAAGCCCTTCCCGTGTCTGAAATCATCATAACTGATTCCTAGTGCCGTCTGGATAGCCAGCCCCTGGAGGAGAGGTTTCCAGAGGGCGAGATTCCACGAGCTTTCAGCCCGGTGGTTTGTCTCTAAGTACAGCGGAAGGCCGACAAGAGCAGAAAAGGTGGTTTTCTTGGATGTGAGAGCTGAGAGGATTCATGAGGCTTTTGGTGCCATTAAAATCCCTCTATTTTCTGGGCCCTGAACCCAGCACTTTTGCTCTCAGAGTGGTTTCCCACTGATTGAATCACCTTCCCTCCTGGAGGTCAGTCATTCCCCTCTCCTAAGCAGACGCAGGTCTCCACCAGGGCAGGGCTGGGTTTCCTAGGTCTCAGCTAGGTTCTGTGGTTCTCACAGTACATGATTCTGTGGATGAAAGTGCAGAACTTCTCGATGAGCCAGCTGTACTTCTTGGCCCAGCTGCCCACACAGCTGGACTAGAAGGGGTGAAAGCCCTGGTTCCCAACTAAGGGGACATTTGGTCATTTCTGGAGATACTTTTTAAAAATATTTATTAATTTGGCTACTTTGGGTCTTAGTTGTGGCATGCAGGGTCTTTCATTGGGGTGCACAGATTCTCTAGTTATGGCCCATGGGCTCTGGAGCTCTCAGCCTCAGTAGTTGTGGTGCATGGGATTCATTGCTCCACAGCATGTGGGATCTTAGTTCCCTGACCAGGGATTGAACGCACGTCCCCTGCATTGCAAGGCAGATTCTTAACCAGTGGACCACCAGGGAAGTCCCTCAGGAGACATCCTTGATTGTTATAATGGGGTTGGGGTGGGTGGTATTGGCATTCAGTAGATAGAGAGCAAAGATGCTGCTCAGCATCCTATAGAGCACAGGACAATGCCCTGAGACCAAGGATTATCCAGTCCCCAGTGTCAACAGTGCCAGGGTTGAGAAACCCTGGGTTAAAAATGGACTGAAATGTGTCCCTTCACCAAATCCATATATTGAAGTCCTAAGCCCTAGTATATCAGAATGTGGCTGTATTTAGATAAAGAGTCTTTAAACAGGTAATGAAGTTAAAATGAAGCCATTAGGGTGGGCCCTAATCTAATACGACCAGTGTCCTTATAAAAAGGCAATTAGGACCCAGACACACACAGAGGGAAGACAACATGGAGACACAGGAAGATGATGGCCATCTATAAGCCAAGGAGAGAGGCATGAAGCAGGTCTTGCTCTTATAGCTCTCAAAGGGTACCAACCCTGTTCACACCCTGATCTCAGACTTCTGGCCTCCAGAACTGTAAGAAAATAAATTTCTGTTGTATAAGCCCCCCATCTGTGGTACTTTGTTACAACAGCCCTAGGAAATTAATATACCTACAGACCAGTTTATCTGTCATTCTGAGTCCTTTTGAGAGTGTTTTTATCATCTATTCAGATGTCTCCCAACTTTTCCCCATTTCTCTCATTATTGAGGGCACCATTTTTTAAATGGGTTATATAATCACAGACTTCAGAAGTCAAAACAATATATGGTAAAAAGTCTCCTTCCCTCTCCATCCCCCAGACACCCATTTCTCCTCCTGGGAAATAATCATACCATCCTTGAATCTTTTTATAGCTACTGTGCCACATAAAAGCCGACCCACATGTATGTTCTTCCTACTCATCTTTATACATTCACACAGTAATATTCTTTTTTTTAAACTTTTTCTTTTGAATTGGGGTACAGCCAGTTAACAATGCTGTGATAGTTTCAGGTGAACAGCAAAGGGACTTAGCCATACACATACATGTATCCATTTTCCCCCCAAACTCCTCTCCCATCCAGGCTGCCTCATAACATTGAGCAGAGTCCCCTATGCTGTACAGCAGGTCCTTGTTGGTTATCCATTTTAAATATAGCAGTGTGTACATGTCCATCCCAAACTCCCTAACTATCCCTTCCAGCCATCCTTCCCCCTGGCACCCATAAGTTCATTCTCTAATGAACCACAAGTTCATTCTTCAAACAGCAATATTCTATACATAGCTCCCACCTTGCTTTTTAAAACAACTATCTGTGTTGGAGATTGTTATAGACAATACAAATGGAGAACACAGCACAGTGGTTAAAAGCCAGAGTGTCTGGGTTCAACTCCTGTTTGAGAAGCCCTTTGCCATTTACCAGCTTTGTCACCCTGCAGACTTTCACTTCCTCAACTGTAAAATGAGATCATAGTAGTCCCTACCCTTGTTAGTTTTCAACTGTTGCCTAAGAAATTACCACCAACACAGTGGCTGAAAAACACACCTGTTTGCTGGATCACAGTTCTGTAGGTCAGAAGCCGGGTGGGTTTGACCATGTTCTTTGTATAGGGTCACGTCACATGAGGTCAGAATCAGCGTGTTGGCCAGGCTGCACTCCTGTTGGAGGTTCTGCAGAATTGACTTCCAGTCTTATTTGGTTATTGGCAGAATAAGGTTCTATGTGATTGTAGTACTGAGATCCCCATTTTCTTCCTGGCTGTTGGCTGGGGATCACTCTCAGCTCCCAGAAACCACATTCTGGTCTGTTCACACGGCCTCCTATATCTTCAAGCCAGAATGGAATCCTTCTTGTGCTTCATGTCTCTGTAACTTACCCTTCTGCCTTCAAAGGGCTCATGTGATTAGAGTAGACCTACAGGACCTCTAGGACCCTGATTAACTTCACTGACCTTCAGTATCCCCTTCTTTAAAATGGGAGTATCACAACCCTGTTGTGAGGGATAATTAAAATAACACAGGCCAAGTGATAGCTGGCTAGTTATTTTTCTTTAAGTATAGTTGATCTATAATATTGTATTAGGTTTTAGGTGTACAGCAAAGCGATTTGGCTGTACATATATGTACATTGTTGTTGCTATTGTTCAGTTGCTCAGTCGTGTCCAACTCTTTGAGACCCTGTGGACTGCAGCACACCAGGCTTCCCTGTCCTTCACTGTCTCCTGGAGCTTGCTCAAACTCATGTCCATTAAGTCGATGATGCCATCCCACCATCTCATCCTCCGTCACCCGCTTCTCCTCCTGTCCGTAGTCTTTGCCAGCATCAGGGTCTTTTCCAGTGAGTCAGCTCTTCGTATCATGTGGCCAAAGTATTGGAGTTTCAGCTTCAGCATCAGTCCTTCCAATGAATATTCAGGGTTGATTTCCTTTAGGATTGACTGGTTTGATCTTCTTGCATTCTAAGGGACTCTAAAGAGTCTTTTCCAACACCACAGTTCAAAAGCATCAATTCTTCAGCACTCAGCCTTCTTTATGGTCCAGCTCTCAACATCTGTACATGACTACTGGAAAAACCACAGCTTTGACTATACAGACCTTTGTCAGCAAAGTCATGTCTCTACTTTTTAATACACTGTCTACATATCCACTTTTTATTATTTTACATTATACTTTATTACAGGATATTTAATATAATTCCATGTGTGCGTACTCAGTTACTTCAGTTGCGTCTGACTCTTTGCAATCCCATGGACTGCAGCCCGCCAGGCTCCTCTGGCCATGGGATTTCCCAGCAAGAATACTGGAGTGGGTTGCTATTTCCTTCTCCAGGGGATCTTCTAAACCCAGGGATCGAACCTGCATCCCCTGCATTGCAGGTGGATTCTTTACCAATGAGACACCAGGGAAGCCCATAGTTCCTTGTGCAATACAGTAAATCCTTGTTATTAGTTATTGTTATTCTAAAGAAAATAGCATTTACAGTTTAAAGTAAGCAAGAAAGTCAGAATCTAACCATAATCACTTGGAAAAAAAAATTACCATTTACTAAACTATTATTCTGGGGCCTTAGGGAGATAATAAAAGGTGTTGCTTCCTGGAAATGGCTCCTGTGACTTTAACTTACATTTCATCAGCCACCACACAGTCACAATCACTGCATAGGAGCTGGGGCCCATCTTACAGCTGGGTTCCAGTGGGTCTAAGCAAAAATTAGAGTTGCTATTTTGAAGGAGGAAGGGGAGAATGGACCTTAGAAGGCACCAGCACACTCTGTCCCAGGTTGCTTATCCCTGATTTGTAGAATGAGGGACCCAAGGCTCAGCAAGGTATGTTCGTTTACCCAAGAGTCACACAGCAAGCCTATGGCAGAGCTATGACTTAAGGCTAAGTCTTCAGATGCCAAGGGAGATGCCCCCAGAGACCAACAAAAACAACATAATCAATATTCTGTTCGTGATTATTGATAATCATAATAAGATGATAATTATGATGCAGCAGTAACAAATAGCCAGTGTCCTTAGTGCTGTTCTGAATGCTTCATAGACATGAACTCGTTTAATCATCACAACAACCCTATGCAGGAGATACTTACTACTTCCAATTTGCAGATGAGGAAACTGAGGCACAGAGTGGGTAAGTGACTTGCGAAGGGCACATAGCTGATGAGTGGCAGACCTAGGATTTGAACTCGGGCAGTCTAGTTCCAGACCTCCCCGCTCCTAACCACTATCCAGTCCTCTCTTCTCTGCCCGTCTTTCCCCACCCCTGCCCTCTTGACTCAGTTTCCGCAGCACAAATAGCGGCAACAGCCCTGCTTTGTGCGGCTGGGGAAGAACCAGGATCAACTCCCCACCATCCAGGTGCCCAAGACCCTCCTCTCCCTGCCTCTCTGGTCCATAATCTCCTCTGTCAGCTGCCCTGACCCCGCTTCTCAGAGGCCCCACATCATTTTTTGTTGTTGTTTTGTTTTTTTTCCCTTCCCTCCGTTCCCTGGGAGACTCGAGGGCTACATTCTGCCTCCAAGGAATGCAGTACAGACGGGCCAGAGCAGGCACTTGGGATTTCCTGCACCCCAGCCTCTGCCCCTGGGGAAACGGAGGAGTCTTTCCCCTTATTTATTTATCTAGCCCTGCTCGGCTCCACACCCCCCAAGCTGTTGTTCCCCACTGGGGAAGATGAAAAATGGCTTCAGACAATGGAGGACAAGGCTTGCCACATGGCCCCTGCAGTTTAATTTCCTTTAATTCATTTTATATTGAACCAAATGATACTGTTTGTTTTTAATGGCAAACACTCAACACAGAGGAGGGGCGGCCAGGCCTCCTCCTGGGGAAATTAGGAACACAGCTGCTATTTAAACTCTCCTCCATGCGCCCCCAGTGCTGGGCCTTTGGAAATCACTTTCCAGGTTGAAAGATGATACCTTTCACCGCTCAGTGTCACTGCATCCACAGGGAGCTGGCATGGCTCCCTCCAGCTGTAGTCAACCCCTCTGAGGGTGGCCGCCCTAGCCCAAGGCCCACCCTTCCCTGGGAATAACTAGATACACGGGAACAGGGCTGGGGCAATGGCTCTTGCTGGGGCCATGGCTGTTGTCGGCACTCTTACTGCCCGGGCTGTCACTGAAAATTTGGGGCAGGCACCTGGCCCAAGAAAGACCCATCCGGTGCCCTCACTCAGGGAAGAGGAACACAGAAGTTGAGTACACTTGTTCATTCTGCACCTGGGAGCAGCATCAGGCATCAGTCTGCATTTTAACTAGATCCCCAGGGAAAGTTGGAAAAACACCAGTCAAGAAGAGAGGTCCTTCCACTCCTGCCTTCAGGTGACCTGGCGATCACATAGTCAGTCCAGCAGGTCCTTCTGGCTTTGGTGGGAGTCAGTTTCAGTTCCTTGCAGGCAAAGACAACTGTAACATATACACCAGCTCTCTTGGCAGAGGCTGGGGGGATTCACAAGCTTTGGCCTGCTTGTGACTTTGGCAGGGGCCAGACCACCATGATTAATGCTCAGTTTGGACATTCCAGTTCAGTTCACTTCAGTCACTCAGTCGTGTCCCATTCTTTGCAACCCCATGGACTGCAGCATGCCAGGCTTCCCTGTCCATCACCAACTCCTGGAGCTTGCTCAAACTCATGTCCATCGAATCAGTGATGCCATCCAAATATTTCATCCTCTGTTGTCGGCTTCTCCTCCTGCCTTCAGTCTTTCCCAGCATCAGGGTCTTTTCCAGTGAGTCAGTTCTTCGCCATCAGGTGGCTAAAGTATTGGAGCTTCAGCTTTAGCATCAGTCCTTCCAATGAATATTCAGGACTAATTTCTTTTAGGATTGACTGGTTTGATCTCCTTGCAGTCCAAGGGGCTCTCAACAGTCTTCTCCAACACCACAGTTCAAAAGCATCAGTTCTTTGGCACTCAGCTTTCTTTACACCCCTTTTTCTCACATCCATACATGACTACTAGAAAAACCGTAGCTTTGACTGTATGGACCTTTGTCGGCAAAGTAATATCTCTGCTTTTTAATATGCTGTCTAGGTTTGTCATAGCTTTTCTTCCAAGGAGCAAGCATCTTTGAATTTCATGGCTGCAGTCACCATCTGCAGTGATTTTGGAGCCCCCCCAAAATAAAGTCTCTCACTGTTTCCATTGTTTTCCCATCTATTTGCCATGAACTGATGGGACTGGATGCCCTGATCTTAGTTTTTTGCATGTTGAGTTTTTAGCCAGCTTTTTTCGCTCTCCTCTTTGACTTTCATCAAGAGGCTTTTAGTCCCTCTTTACTTTCTGCCTTAAGGGTGGTGTCATCTGCATATCTGAGGTTATTGATATTTCTCTCAGCAATCTTAATTCCAGCTTGTGCTTCATCCAGCCCAGCACTTCACATGATATATTCTTCATATAAGTTAAATAAGCAGGGTGACAACATACAGCCTTGATGTACTCCCTTTCCAATTTTGAACCAGTCCATTGTTCCATGTCCAGTTCTAACTGTTACTTCTTGACCTGCATACAAATTTCTCAGGAAGCAGGTAATATGGTTTGATATTCCCATCTCTTTAAGAATTTCCCACAGTTTGTTGTGATCCACACAGTCAAAGGCTTTGGTGTAGTTAGTGAAGCAGATGTTTTTCTGGAATTCTCTTGCTTTTCCTGTGATCCAACGGATGTTGGCAATTTGATCTCTCATTCCTCTTCCTTTTCTAAATCCATCTTGAACATCTGGAAATTCTCAGTTCACGTACTGAGAACTGTCATACACAGACATTGCAGAGGTACCCCCAATACCTCAGAGGCTGGGCTATACTCCTGGTTTTTTTTTTGCAGGGGTTGGTTTTCTTTTTTTTAATATTTATTTATTTGGCTGCACCCAGTTGTAGTTGCAGCACGTGGGATTTTCAGTCTTTGTTGGGCACGCAGGATCTCTTAGTTGTGGCGTGTGGGATCTAGTTCCCCAACCAGGGATCAAACCCGGCCCCCTGTACTGGGAGTGTGGAGTCTTAGCCACTGAATCAGCAGGGAGGTCCTTCCCTTTTGTTCACAGATTTAGACCCAGAAAGACCTTCTTATCCTACAGATAAGGAAACCAAGTCTCCAAAGTTACTGCTCCCAGATCACATGATTTATCCTCTCATATATTCATTGTGCAAGTATTTATTAGATGTCAGCAGAGTGCCGGGCACCCTGCTAGGCATGGGGGCTACCCAGACCTAGGACTTTCAAGCTCAAAACTCACAGTCTGATGGAGTGACAGGCAGGAAGCCGAGCCCTCTTGGAAAACAGAGGGGTGGGCACCTAAACCAGCCCCCAGCAAAGTCTTCCTAGATAAGGTGACCTTGGAACTTAAGACCCTGGAGGTTTAAAAGATGGGTAGTAGTTAGCCAGGCAAAGCCAAACCAGACGGGCAGGCGAGGGAGAGGGGACAGCCAGGACCACAGCACTGCATTTTTCCAGCTAACTGTTGAATGTTTCCCCCTACCTGACTCTAAGCTCCAGGAGGGCAGGGGTGATGTCCGCTGTGCTTGTGACTAGGGATGGTGACACATAGTAGGTGTGCAGTGACTCTCAAGTGAACAGATGAGTGATGTAAATGGCTGGTGTGAATTTGCACTCGGGGGAAGGCAGAGAGGCCCCGGTCCCTCGCTCTCAGGCCCACCGTGTGCCTTTCCGCACCACGTTATAGCTGTGCAGCAGCAGCCCTTACTCTGAGGTGCTGTGGGGATTAATTAGCCAGCTAAGTGGTGTTATTTTGCTCTTCTCCGGCTAAATGATTAGGGAGGCAACCAGGCTCCCTGAGGTGGCCTCAGAGGCATCCCTTTCACCTCCTCCCTCCGGGTGGGCACCTGAGTTTTGCCGGGTAGCTGCCACTATGCTGGTTTTCTGGGGTTGACTTCCTCTGCTGTGGGTAGGCCTGCCCTGCTCTCACATTTCCCCCAGATGCCCCAGGGGCAAGAAAGGGGGTTACAACTGAGATGGTCTGAGGGAGCCCACCACTTACACTTCTTAACTTAACGGTGTGTCCAAAAACATTCCAGAGTCATTTGGAAAGAGCTTGGGCTCTGGAGGGAGGCAGATGCCCGTTTGAACTCTAGCTCTGCCATTTCTATCATTACCACCTCTGGCCTGTCACCTCCCTGCTCCGTGCCTCACTTTCCCCATCTATAAAAAAGGAGATGATGCTGTTTCCCTCAAGGCTTTAGGGGAGATTTGAGCTAAAAATAAATAAATTGAGACAGCACAGGTAGAGGTGCTTTCAGCAGTTACTGACACGTAATAGGTGCTCAGTGTGTGTGTGTGTCTGTTTTTTTCCTTTGTGTTTTCTCCCCCATGACCCTTGCAGGTCAGGATTCCACTGGAGCTTGGAGATTGGAGGTAAACACCAGGCCCGCTGCTCAGTGGCTGAGAGCCCTCTAAGGCTTGGAAGACCCCTGCCTCTTCGTCTCGGGGTTTAGGAATGCCAGAGTCAGACCTTGAATTGGCCAAAGAAGGAAAGATATGTTACACTTCCTGCCCTGGCTGGGTCTTAGAACAGCCAGGCTTTGGATCCGGTTTGCCGCTAGCCGTGTATCCTCAGAGAAGCGAGTTCAGAGCTTTGAGCTTCCACTGCCTCCTCCGTGTGTGGGGCTGATAGACAATATGGCCCGCGTCCAAGAGGAGCCCGGTGAGGAGAGAATGAGCTCGTGGATTTAGAAGGCTTAGCACAGAGTTCTCAGTGTCTGCTCAATCTTTGCTGTGAGGATTTTAGCTAAACAAGAGGCCCAGCATTTGCATTTCCCACCAGGCATTGCCAACTATGTAGCCAGTCCTGGTGGTCAGAGAAGCAGCAGAGGACCACAGCGCCCGGCCACTCCCAGCCCAGGCTCTGCTTTCTGGCCTCCTCCCATCCTGCCTTAGAGCCAGCCCTTCGGGGAGAAGCCTTAAACTAAGAGTCTCTGACCACTTGGTCCTGACTCTGTCCTCGTGGCAGGAGGAACTAAGGCAGGGTGTATTGGTTTTCTCTTGCTACTGTAACAAATTGCCACAAATTTAGTGGCTTAAAACAACATAAATTGATTCTCTTGCAGTTCTGGAGGTTGGAAGTCCAAACTGAGTCTCATGGAGCTAAAGCTAAAGTGTTAGGTATGGGCTGGTCACTTCAGGAGGCTCCGGGGAGAATCTGTTCCCTTGTGTCTTCCAGCTTCTGGAACCTGCCTGTGAGCTTTGGCTTGTGGCCCCTTCTTCTCTCTTCAGAGCACATCTCTCCAGCCTCTGCTTCTTTCACTCTGACACCCCAGCCTCCCTGATAAGGACCTTTGTAATCACAGTGCTCTCACCCCCGGTAATCCAGGATAACCTCCCCTTCTCAAAATCCTTAACATTTAATCACATTGGCATATGCACAGAATCCTTTTTACCACACAAGGTGACATTAAACAGGATCTAGGGATCAGGATGTGGGCATATTGGGGAGCCATTATTTAGCCTGCCACCTCCCCCAATTTGCAGAAGAAGCTGAGGCTCAGAGAATTGATGTAAAGTGGGGAAAATCACTCCCATCAAAGGGGCAGACCTGCAATTGAAGTCCATGTCCATCCAGTTACTCTCGTGATCGCTAGACCACCAGGAAGGAGGCAACTTCTGCCCTTCTTGTCGATCCCTTCCCCATGCACCCACCGACCTCACCCCACTCCCAGTACTTTAGGAGATAGACAGGCTTGGGAAGTTGCGGCCAGAGCATTTGTGCATAAGAGTGTAGCTGACACAGAGACAAGTAAGGACATCCATCCCTCTGGGACTGGGATGGAGGGAAGAGGCCGCCTTTCTGCAGCTAACAGGGTCCCAGGCCACTTCGGGCTTCATTGTCAACACCTTATAATTGGGCCTCTCCTGGATCCTGAGGAGCAGGGCCGTGATTGTGAGGAAGCTCCTGATAACGCATGTTGACGAGACACGTGGCCTGGGCCCTTGCTATTCATGGGGCAGAGGCTTTTATTTTTTATTTTTATAATTTATTTTATTTTTGGCTGTGCTAGGTCTTCGTTGCTGCACAGGTTTTTCTCTAGTCGCGGAGAGCAGGGGCCACTTTTCATTGCAGTGTGTGGACTTCTCATTGCTGTGGCTTCTGGTTGCGGAACACAGGCTCTAGGCGCACGGGCTTCGGGAGTTGTGGCTCCCAGGCTCTAGAGCACAGGGTCAGTAGTTGTAGTGCACGGGCTGAGTTGCTCCGCGTCATGTGGGATCTTCCTGAACCAAGGATGGAACCTATGTCCCCTGCATTGGCAGGCGAATACTTTACCACTGAGCCACCTGGGAAGCCCAAGGGTGGAGGTATTTAGATCAAGGGAACCACAGCCAGTGAAGCTAGACACCTGACTGCTGCTGTTGAGGGCCAGGTTTCTCCTCACAGCCGAGAGACTCTCTGGGGCCTCAGTCCAGCCCCAAGAACTCTGTGTCAGCAGGCCCCTGGAGCCAACAGCACAGAGGCCAATCCCAGCCATTGGCGTGGAAACCCAAAGAGTGGAGAGAGAACCAGTGTAGGAAATTGGAAGTGGGAGCGTGTGGGTGGCAGGTGTTTTCACCGGCTCTGCTCTTTAATGACAGGTGTCTGGTTATCAGAAGGCAGGATGTAGTAGTGGGTGAGCGCATCCATGTTGACATGAGACAGACCTGGATTCCAGTGCCCCCATGCCACTTATCAGCTCTGTGATCTTACACAAAATGATGAACTTCTCTGACACCGAGCCTCAGTTTCTCCCAAGATGTGGTGGTTCAAGCTAGTTGGCAGTGCTGATATTCAAACCCAGGTTAATTTGAGCATAAAACTTGGGTTTATTTTTTACCTTCTAGGAAACTGAGGGTACTGATTTGCCCCCTGCCTCTTGGGGTTGTTACAGTCAATTTAATAAGGAGACAAACAAATGTTCTCCTTGTGGCATTTTTAAGATAACACATGAGGTGTGTATATGTGTGTATATATATATATATACACACACACACACATACATATATAAATGTTCTCCTTGTGGCATTTTTAAGATAACACATGAGGTGTGTATATGTGTATATATATATATATACACATATACACACACACACACATACATATATATCAGTTCAGTTCAGTCGCTCAGTCATGTCCGACTCTTTGTGACCCCACGGACTGCAGCACGCCAGGCTTCCCTGTCCATCACCAGCTCCCGGAGCTTGCTCAAACTCATGTCCATCCAACCATCTCATCCTCTGTCAACCCCTTCTCCTCCTGCCTTTAATCTTTCCAAGCATTGTGGTCTTTTCCAGTGAGTCAGTTCTTCACATCAGTTGGCCAAAGTATTGGAGCTTCAGCATCAGTCCTTCCAATGAATATTCGGGACTGATTTCCTTTAGGATTGACTGGTTGGGTCTCTTTGCAGTCCAAGGGACTCTCAAGAGTCTTCTCCAACACCACAGTTCAAAAGCATCAATTCTTCGGCACTCAGCTTTCTTTATGGTCCAACTCTTACATCCGTCCATGACTACTGGAAAAACCATAGCTTTGACTAGACAGACCTTTGTTGGCAAAGTAATGTCTCTGCTTTTTAATATGCTGTCTAGTTTTGTCATAGCTTTTCTTCCAAGGAGCAAGCATCTTTGAATTTCATGGCTGCAGTCACCATCTGCAGTGATTTTGGAGCCCCAAAAGATAAAGTCTGTCATTTTTTCCATTCTTTCCCCATCTATTTGCCATGAAGTGATGGGACCAGATGCCATGATCTTAGTTTTCTGAATATTGAGTTTTAAGACAACTTTTTCACTCTCTTCTTTCACTTTAATCAAGAGGCTCTTTAGTTCTTCTTCGCTTTCTGCCATAAGGGTGGTGTCATCTGCGTATCTGAGGTAATTGATATTTCTCTCGGGAATCTTGATTCCAGCTTGTGCCTCATCTAGCCTGGCATTTCGCATGAGGTACTCTTCATATAAGTTAAATAAGCCAGGTGACAATATACAGCCTTGATGTACTCCTTTCCCAATTTGGTTTTTTTCTTTCATCCAGTTTGTGAGAGATATACATTTAGTAAATGGGAAACAAGCCTTTCCCTGCACACTGAAAGCTTTCACTCTTACTTGGGCTTTGAACACGGTTTCACACAGCTTTCAGTTAAACTTTGGAAAAAGTAGGTTTGTAGGTTTTTCCAAACATTTCTCTAGCTACTCCAAGTCCTGGGTGCAAGCTCCATGTTGGTTTAGTCAGTTGTGTCTGACTTTCGTGACCTCATGGACTGTAGCCTGCCAGGCTCCTCTGCCCCTAAAATTTCCCAGGCAAGAATACTGGAGTGGGTTGTCATTTCCTTACTCTGAGAGAACAAGCTCCATACATTGAGAGAACAATCTCTGCAAAAACTTTGTTCATCTAACTTGTAAGAAACACATTAACTTTTTCTCCACGGGAAACAAACTTCTGTGAATGGCCTTCATCTTATTCATGTTTATATATTTATTTTTAATTTTTTGGCTGTGCCATGCAGCATGTGGGATCTTAGTTCCCCAGTCAGGGATCAAACCCAGGCCCCCTGCATTGGAAGTGTGGAGTCCTACCCACTGGACCACTAGGGAAGTTCCCTTACTTGCCTTTAGAATACAGAAATTTATGCAGCTTAAGGTAGCTTAGAAGAGCAGTATTACAGATCTCTTCAATAATAATACATGCATCGCACTTAAAATATATCTTCCATTCAATGAAAGAACATAGTGCACAGTATTTCCTTCTTATAATAAGAAACTATGTATTCTGTATGTTTATAAACAACAAAGACTCATGTACCCAGCTTAAAAAGTAGAAAATTACTTGTGGCTTAGAAACTCCCTGTGCCCATCTCCTGGATTCTATCCATTTCTCTTCCTCCCTTTGTGCATGAGAAACCAGAGTTTTGTGGTTACCACTACCTCATTTTCCTTGAGTCTGCTTTTCTGTAGTTTTTATGTCTCCTTTCTTGCTCAGCTGTTTTTAAAGCCAGGAGGAGGGGATTTCCCTGATGGTCCAGTGGTTAAGAATCCTCCTTGCAATGCAAAAGACACAGGTTTTTATCCCTGGTCTGGTAACTAAGATGCCACATGCTGTGAGGCAACTAAGCCCATGCATTGCAACTACCAAAGCCCAAGCAGCCAGAGCCCGTGTGCCACAACTACTGAAGCCTGTGCACCCTAGAGTGCATGCTCTGCAACGTGAGAAGCTCCGCAATGAGAAGCCCCACAATGAAAAGCCCCATGTCCACAGCTAGAGAAAGACCATGTGCAGCAACAAAGACCCAGCACAAAAATACTAAATAAATGAAATTATATAAAAACAAAATACTAGAGCAGGCATAAACATATATAACCTCCTCCCTTCCATACCTTATTTCTTACCAAGTTCCTCCTCCTGCCCTCTCTCTGTTACCAGGCAAGTGCTCTGCTGGTTGGAAAACAAGAACATCAAACTTGTCAATACTGTGAGCAAACTTAAAATTAGTAGGCTCTGAGTGAGCATCAGAGGGATTTTGCTGTGAATAAAGTTATGTGTACGAAGAGGCTTGGACTTCTTAGAAAGTAAATATAAGCCCAAGCTTAAGCCCAAATGAGCCTGAGTTTGAACATCAGGAGTGCCCACCAGCCTAAGCCAACAATTCTTTGCATCCATCCTAAAAACATTTCTTGCGTATCTGTTGTATGACAGGCACTGCATAGGTGTGGGGATGCAATGGTGAATGAAGCAGACAGGGTTGGTGCTTTCATTGAGTTGGGAAGAGGACTATTAAGCAAACACAAACGTTAAGTTTCAAACTGCAATAAGCACTGAGAAGAAAATAACACAGAATTCATGGAGAATTCATTTAGGAAAATGGGAAGGACTTTCTGTGTGGAAATGATATTGGAGCTGAAGCTGGTACTGCCTTGCCATCTGATTTTAGTTAAAATAAATTCAGTTTTCTCATCTGCAGAATGGAGTGGTAATGACCCCCTCACAGCTCTGCTCTTGGTAATGGCAGTGACTCAGTGCCTGGCTTAGCACAGCCACTCAGTAAATGTCATCTCCCTCCCTCCCTGTCAGCCTAGGCAGTGGATGCTGCTGGAGAGCAAATGGTGAGCAGTAAGTGATGGAAAATCTGCTGCTGGCAAGGGAGTTGAGCCACCCTTCAAGAGGCCCTCTCACTGGCCTGTCTTTGACTGCCTTTGATGACTGACCTAAGGGGGAAGGAGACAGGTGAGAGGGTATATTGTCCACGGTTAACAGAAAAGCATCCCCTTTTGTTGTGGTGTAGAGTAATACAAAGTCTGTGCTGTAGAATCAAATTCTGGCTCTGCCACAAGTCATTTCACCCCTCTGAGCCTTCTGACTCTTATCCACAAACTAGCCCATAATACTCTAATACCTTTTCCGTGGGTTTGGCATGTGGAACTGTGACTTTTAATATAAAGTACCCAGTACATGGTGGGCACCCAGCAAGTGTGGCCGTGATCACTGTTTCCACCAGAGCAAGGAGGAACTGGGATAAAGGAGCGATGTTTGGGGTGCAGCTAGAGAGAGCCAAAGGGTTAAAGTCCTTGCTCCAACCTTTTCCTAGCTGGGTAACCTGGGGCAGGTGTCCCTTACCCCTCAGAGCCTCAGCTCCCTAGACTGTCAGACAGCTAAGAATAGAAGTTCTTTCACTGAGCGGCTGTGAAGTCACGCGTGCAAGTCGCCTTGCACTGCTCCTGACCTCAAGTCCTGGGGAGCTGCTGCAGTCACTGCCTGCTAGACACGTGGCCTCAGTGGTGACAGGTTCAAATAAGTGGGCAGGAAAAGGTGCAGCAAAAGAGTGGAGAAGGTAGCTTTGCCCTTCTGAAACAGCCACCTCCTTTGTCCCCGAAGGCTGAAGAGCCAGGAGCTGGGCGCTTGCTTGGTACCGATGGCAGGGTGCCCAGAGACCGTGGCACGGAGCCGGCGCGCAGACCTGGGCAACCAGGGGCGCGGGGCTGTGACCTCATCGGCCGGCGCCGTCCCGCGGGGCCATGAGATCATGAGATGCCGGCGCTTGCCGTGGAGTCGATTTGTTGGGAGCACGGGGACAGCCGGCCGCCCGTTGCGGTGATCTCATCCGGGCCCGGGGGAGAAGGAGACAGGCGGCCCCACTCGCCCGCTCCACCGGGAGGGGGATTGATGGCCTCCGCCGCCACCGATGACGTCACCGGCAGCGCTTGTTGCCGGGTAACGTGCGGCCGCCAGCCTCGGGCCCCGCCCCTCGGGCCCCGCCCCCACCCACCCGCCGTGCTCCCATCCTCTATATCCAACCTGGCTCAGTCTTCTTTCTTTTTTTATTTATTGAGGCATAACTTACATATTGTAAAGCAGTCTAATTATAAGTGTACACGCTCGATGAGTTTTTACATATGTATGTATCCATATGTAAAATATGTATATGTATATCCATATGTTTCAAGATATCACCAGTGCTCTCCAACAGAAATATAGTACAAGTCACATAAGCAATTTCCAATTTCCAAGTAGTCACATTAGGCAAGCAAAAAGGAATAAGTGACATCAGTTCTAATAATATATTTAACCCAGTATGTACAAAGTATTATCATTTAAATGTAATCAATATAAAAAAATTTAATGAGGTATTTTACCTTTTTGTTGTTTTTCTAAGACTTTGAAATTTCCTGTGTATTTCATACTTTCAGTACATCTCAGTACAGATTTAGCCACATTTAAAGTGCTCAATAGCCACACATGGCGACTGGCTACTGTATTGGGTGGCAGAGAGATAAAACGCTTTCAGCACCCAAAAATCTATTTCATTCTCTATTCTGGTCAGAACCCCTACAGCTCCCTTACACCTCCCCCCCTCCCCTCGCTCAGAGACACTGTTCCCTAGACTGTCAGACAGCTAAGAATAGAAGTTCTTTCAGATCAAGGACCTCTTATCTGAATCTCATCCTCCCTCTTTGGTTTTCTACCCTCCCACACACCTTGTATCTTTTTCTTCTCTCTCCCCTCTCATCTCACTCTTAACTTAAGAGTCTTCTCCTAGAGCTCAAACCACAAGCTGGGAAGTCAGAATGGCTTTAAGCCTGGCTCTACCCCTGTCTAGCACATGGGAACCCCTCAGAGCCTCTGTTTCCTCACCTGCTAATGGGGACTGGTAAGAACAGTGTCCATCTCCTAGGGTTGTCAGAGTTGGGGGCCACATGCAGGTACTAAGTGTGCCCAGAGAAACTTCCATCACCAAACTGAGCTGGCCCTTGATCTTCTCTTTTGCTGCTAGTTTCTTGTCTCTTCCCTCTTGTACATATCTCATTAGCTCAGTCTCCTCTGCTTTATTCCTGCCTCCCCTGCGTTTGTTGAGGTTTATCATCGAAGAAATGGAACTGGGTCATAGTACCCTACCAGGGGAGCATTTGATGTACAATTCTTGGCTCATGATGTGTGCTTAATAATGGGATTACTTTCTCCTTCTTGGCCTCCTCTGTGCTGGTCTCTCATTCCTGGGTGCCCTTTCTCTTCTGACCTCTAACTCTGTCATTCCTCCCTGCTCTTCTTTTGGGCACATCCCCTATTTCCCCTCCTGTGTCTCTCCCATTTCCCCACCCCCTACATTTCTTCTCTCTAGCCTTCTTTCTAGTCCCAGTCCTCTCAACACCGCTTGCTCCCAGCACTCCTGGCCAGGCTGTTCCGAAGGCAGTTACCAACCCTTTCCCCACCCCAAAGCTTTCTGAAGTCTAAGATGGGCCCTCTTGCCCCTTAGCCAATGGGCACAGCACTTCAGAGGTCAATGTTGTGGCTGTTTTGTTCTGAAGGGCTCTTTCAGCTGCGGTCCCCCCGGTGCAGCCAGCAATCATAACAGACCCGCAGGATGCCTTCCCAAGAAAGTCTTTGTTTTCAGCCCTTTGCGCTGGCCTAGCCCACCCATTTTGCAGCAGGAAGTGTGGCCCTGTCCCTTGAGGCAGCCTGGAGCTAACTAGCAGTCCAGAGCAAGAGAAGCAAATGAGGGCAAGCACCAGGAGTCTGGACACAGTTATTGTTTATTTTCTCCACACTAAAGGAGGACTCTGCAATGAGGACTCCCTTTGGCCCTGTTCTAACTTAAACTCAGAGAAGCTTTCTGGCCTCCTTTTCCTGCCACTCCCCTCTCTATGGGGGAACCGCCTCTCCCTCTACCTGTGGTCCTGATGCGGCTGTCAGTCATGGCACCCCCACCCACTGCCTGCCCCATGTGACCAATTTATCCAGGGCTTGCTGTTCAGGTTGGTAAATGGGCTCAGGGAGTAACAGGGCCTCTCTTTCTGTTGGAGTTAGGCTGTGTGAGTGTTGGCTTGGGACTGCCATTGGCCATCTTTCCTACCAAGTAGAGGCATCCAGAACTTGCTAGCTGTGTCCCCTGGGGCAAGTTACCAATTCTGTGGGCCTCACATTCCTTATCTGTAGAATGGGATCATTTATAGCACCTACCTCAACGCGTTGTGCAGGGAGTGGGTGCCTAGCACATAGTAAGAGCTAAATCGTTGTTTTTTCTTCTGCACTGCATGCCTTTCTCATGTTGCTCTTGTGCCGAGCCCAGTAGTCACTGGACAGCCCCTTTTCCTCGCTCCTAGCCTCAACAGTTTCAAGCATTTCCTTATACACAGTCCCTTGGTTCCTAGCATCTGTGATTTCAGGGTTCTGTATGAGCCACACCTGTGAAAAACCTAGCCATTTGAACCACAAGATTATTTAGCCCACCTATTCATCTGTTTATTCATTCATTCAACAAACATTTGTTGATCACATACCAAGTTCCAGACTCTTTGTATTAGTTAGAACTGGGATATGCCAGTAACAGCAATAAAAAAAAAGTTTAAATTTAAGAAGAATTTATTTCTTCCCGTGTTAAGTCCAAAGGTAAGCAATCCAAACCTGGTAGTGTGACACCTTTCAGGTTACTACTTTACCAATCCTAGGATGCGGGACTCTTCCTCATGACCCCCGATGGCAGCTGGAGTACCAGCCATCACATCTAAGTCCCAGATAGCAGGATAGAGGAAGAGGGGAATAAGGTGAAAGTTTCTCTGAAGTTATCACATGACACTTATACTATAGCTTCAGTTCAGTTCAGTTCAGTCACTCACTCAGTCATGTCCAACTCTTTGCGACCCCATGAACCGCAGCATGCCAGGCCTCCCTGTCCATCACCAACTCCCGGAGTCCACCCAGACCCATGTCCATTGAGTCAGTGATGCCATCCAACCATCTCATCTTCTGTCGTCCCCTTCTCCTGCCCTCAATCTTTGCCAGCATCAGGGTCTTTTCAAAAGAGTCAGCTCTTCGCATCAGGTGGCCAAAGTATTGGAGTTTCAGCTTCAACATCAGTCCTTCCAATGAATACCTACTACTGATCTCCTTTAAGATGGACTGGTTGGATCTCCTTGCAGTCCAAGGGACTCTCAAGAGTCTTCTCCAACACCACAGTTCAAAAGCATCAATTCTTTGGCACTCAGCTTTCTTTATAGTCCAATTCTCACATCCATACATGACCACTGGAAAAACCACAGCCTTGACTAGATGGACCTTTGTTGACAAAGTAATGTCTCTGTTTTTCAATATGCTGTCTAGGTTGGTCATAAATTTCCTTCCAAGGAGTAAGTATCTTTGTATTTCATGGCTGCAGTCACCATCTGCAGTGATTTTGGAGCCCAAAACAATAAAGTCAGCCACTGTTTCCACTGTTTCCCCATCTATTTCCCATGAACTGATGGGACCAGATGCCACGATCTTAGTTTTCTGAATGTTGAGCTTTAAGCCAACTTTTCACTCTCCTCTTTCATTTTCGTCAAGAGGCCCTTTAGTTCTTCTTCACTTTCTGCCATAGGAGTGGTGTCATCTGCATATCTGAGGTTATTGATATTTCTCCTGGCAATCTTGATTCCAGCTTGTGCTTCCTCCAGCCCAGCGTTTCTCATGATGTACTCTGCATATAAGTTAAATAAGCAGGGTGACAATATACAGCCTTGACGTACTCCTTTTCCCATTTGGAACCAGTCTGTTGTTCCATGTCCAGTTCTAACTGTTGCTTCCTGACCTGCATACAGGTTTCTCAAGAGGCAGGTCAGGTGGTCTGGTATTCCCATCTCTTCAAGAATTTTCCAGTTTATTGTGATCCACACAGTCAAAGGCTTTGGCATAGTCAATAAAGCAGAAATAGATGTTTTTCTGGAACTTTCTTGCTTTTTCGATGATCCAGCGAATGTTGGCAATTTGATCTCTGGTTCCTCTGCCTTTTCTAAAACCAGCTTGAACATCTATACTATAGCTTAGTGCCACTGAAAAGGCAGCTGGATGCAGGAGAGAAGCTGGGAGGTGTAGTCTTTGCTTGAGATATCATCTAGCTAAAATATTGATGACTCTAGTACTAAGGAAGAAGGAAAAAATGAATGTGAGGTGACAGCTAGCAATTAGGAACACACATTGAGTAAGCATAGGGGAAAGATGGTGAACAGGATATGGTTCTCTCACTCATGAAGCTCACAGCCTATAAAAGAAACAGATGGTGCTAATAGTAGTGGTAGTCAAAGTTATTGGACAGTTACTCTATTCCAGGTGCTTCTCAGGTGTTCTCAGACATTTTAGACTTAGGACCTCTTTACATTTCTAAAAAGTATTGAAGACCTCAAGTTCCCATGTATGGATTATTGTTATGACCCAGGTAACCGGAATAGAAATTAAAATCAGTTCACCACAATAAAAATTAAAACCAAGAACTTTTTACAGTACTTACTAATTAACTTAATAATCAACTCATTACATGTTAACATAAAAACATTTTAAAGACATAAGTATCCTTTTAATTACTGAGAAAAAGGGCATGTTTTTAGCATTTTCATAGATTATTATCTGGCTTAATAGAAGATACTTGTGCCCTCATATTCGTTGCACATCACATCAGGCAGCCTTAGGAAAACCTCCATGGTACACTTGTTAGAGAATAAAAATATCAATTAATGTCTGAGAATCATGATGAAAATAGTTTTGATTTCACAGACTCTCTGGAAGGGTTTTGGGGACCCTGAGGGTCCTGGACCACACTTTCAGAAACGTTGATTTAGTTGGATGCTCAGTAGTAACCCCTAGCAATTGTCATGATCAAGGTCATAAGTTTTCCTTAGAGCATGGCCTATGGCTCCAGTGGAGACGGGGGCAGGTCGAGAGGGCTTGGTAATAGTTTAGCCTTTGTCCTGAGGGTAGTGGGGAGCCATGGAGTGTTATAAGCAGGAGTCCACAATGATCAGATTTGTGTTCTTCAAAGAACATTCTAGAAAGAAGAGCAGGTATTGCTCTTCTTGTGGCGGTGTTGCTGGCTTTTGAAAACAAGGTCTTGGAGTGTTAACATACTAAGCCGACAAACATCACCAGCCATCCACACATCAGACTTAGCCAAGCTAGTTGGCCTAAGGGGCAATCAGCACCCAAGATGGTTATGACTTATTTCTCTTTAGCCCTTAGTCTGAAATGAGCTTCGTTTAGCTGGCAGCAAGCAGCGGTAGTAATAATTATAGTCAACTTTTAATATTGTGGTATGTCACACTTTGTTTTAATATCTTAACATGTTACTTATTTTTCTGATGAGAGGGGATTTATCAAGTGGCCTCTGGAACCAGCCTGCCTGTATTCAAATTCAGTCTCCGCTGCCTACCAGCTGTGTGACTTTGAGCAAGTGACTTAACCTCTCTGTGCCCTAGTTTACTCCTCTGTAACATGAGGATGATGATATCTCCTATCTCATAGCTTGTGGTGAGGATTAAACTAATTAATACAAAGTGCTTAGTATAGTACCTAGCAAGTAATAAGCCCTCAATGTATATATTTATTATTATTAACATCAAAACCCTTTCAAAAGACCTTATCTCCAGTCTATAGATGAAGACACGGAGGCCCACTCATTCATTCAGCAGATGTGAACTGAGGACCCTCTATATTCTTCAAACAGAAATGATAACACCAAAAAGATACAGAGCCCCTGTATTTCAGGTGTATATATTCTCATAACAAAGAAATACAGTCTGTGTTGGGGGTGAGTGCAAAAAAGAAAAATGAAAAGCTAAATACAGACGATAGGGAGTATGGTGGTGCAGTAAGAAGTATAGAGTTGCTATTTTATGTACATTGTTCAGGGGTCCTTACTGATGCGATGACATGTATGCCAAGACCCAAGGGTAGTTGACAGACATCAGGAGGAAGAGTGCTCTGGGTAGAGGGAAGAGCAAGTGCAAAGGCTCTAAGGTAGGAGCTTTTGGTTTTGGTTTTCTTGAGAATCAAGCACATCAGACATATGAGCTGGGAGCTAGTCTTATAGGCTCTGGAAGACAGGAGGGAGCATCAGATGTCACTCTAAGAGAGGTATAAAACATTGGCAAGTTTGAACCCAGGGATGATTTGATCTGCCTTGTGTTTGAGAAGTTTATTTTGGATACCATGCGAAGAATAACCATAGTGAGACAAGGGCAGTCACTGTTAGGGAGCTGTTTCCAGGAGAGTTTGTAGATGGATTGGATGCTGGTTATGAGAGAAAGGAGAGTGAAGGATGATGGCAAGGGTTTGGGAGGAGAGACAGGTAGTCAGCACTGAAGGAGGGAAGGAGTGAGGGAGGGAGAGAGGATGGATGCTCTTATATCTCTTCTTATAAGGACACTAATCCCATTCATGAGGGCTCCATCCTCATGAAGCCCTTCATCCTCCTGAAAGGCTCCACTCTCATAACCTAATTACCTCTCAAAAGGCCCCTTTCTCCAGATACCATCATACTGAGGCTGAGGGCTTCAGAGTAAGAATTTTGTGGGGACACATTCAATCCATAGCACTGGCTGAGTATCCTTAGATGAGTACTTTAGTTCTTCTTTCTCTTTTTTTCTTTCTTTTGGCTTCAAACAACCACCATTTCATTATTTCCTGTTATTCTGTGGGTCAGGAGTTCAGCCAGGACACACTGAGGACAGCTGGTCTTCATGTGATGTACAGTGAGTCTGGACCATCTAAGATGGCTTTTTCACTCACGGGTCTAATGGCTCAGCTGACACGGGTGGGATGAATTGCCCAGGGTCCTATATCTGCCACCTCGGTTCTCCCTGTTGTCTGGGTTCCTTGCTTCTCCCCCATGTAGTCTTGCTCGGAGCCTCTCCCTCTGCACATGGCCTCTGCATGTAGTCTCCCCCTGGGTTTTTCATAATGTGATGCTGGAGGAAGAAAGGCAAGCGAGGGGGAGACTCTGACAGCTACCAGGTCTCATGGGGCCTGGGCATCCCAGATAGCACCTCTGCCTCATTCTAGTTCAGTCCTAGTTCTTTTGAACCTGGAATGCCCCTTCTCTGAAAGAAGGTGACAGTAATAATGCCCACATCCCCAGGTCATCGTGAGGTTCTTTACTGGCTCTCATCATGCATTGGGCCCTTTCTGAGTACCTGTATTTTAGGTTCATATGCTCACTCAGTCCTCCCAGTCACTTTGGTGTGTTGGAGCCAACTTGCAACAGCTTATGAGAGCGGATGGTTACATTTTCAGGAAATTTGCAAGTAGTCCTTAAACACTAGGTAGCTTGAAATTGGCCTGGTGGGAGTATTTACACCAGAGAAGTTGGAAACGTACCTATTGGGGCCCTCTTTTTTTTTTTTGGTTGTTTTCCACTGTGTGTGTTTGTTTTCAAGCCCACTTACAGATGAGTAAACTGAGGCTCAGAGAAGTTTAATTATTGCCCTAAGTCAACCAATTTAGTAGGCAGCATATTTGACCTTGGAGCCTCAAATTGCATGCCCTTAACCACCATGCTGTCCTACTTCTGTAGACGAGAAAAATGTGTATGAAAGAAATTCGTAAACAGGTAAAGTCGCATAAATATTCGTTAATGATTTGATGCAGAAAAAAATCTTTCCGTGTCTATCTATTCTTTATGTCTTTGTATATTTATGCTGCTAACAACTCTCTGCTTGTGTCTCTGTCCCCTTCCTCTTCATCCCCGTAATCCTTCACATCACCTTTCCTAGGTGTGTTTCTCCAGTGTTCTTTCTCTATTCCTTTCTTCAGCTTCTCAGCATCCCACTTGCCTTACTTCTCACTCCCTTCTAGAGTCAGTCCTCTGTTGTTTCCTAGCTTCCCAGTTCACTTGTGGTCCTTCCCTCCCCCCTTCAAGCAGTAAGAAAATCAGAACCAAATCCGCCTTCTCCATCTTGACTGTTACCGCCCCCTTTATCAGAATCCCAGAAGCAAACTCTCCATGCCCGAGTTGTGCAGCAATTGCTACTGCTCCCCCTTCACGGGTGACAGGGAGGCCAGACGGCTCATAATCTGACTGCTTTCCTTGTTCTCTGACACCCTGGAGAAACCACACATTCCATTTGGTGGTCGTCAGAAATAACACGCTTAAGCAACCTGGAATTATAAAACTGCTTAATTAGAGAGAGATGGTTTCACTGGGATATGCCCAGTTCTCCCCAGTGGTTCTATCGTCTTCTCCAAGTGCCCCCCCCACCCCGCCAGCAGCTAATTGCTACCTTTAGCTCTCTCTCTCCCTTTATTTTATTTTCTGTGACATCAGGGCTTGCTTATAAAGAAAAGTACTCTCTTCCATGTTCCAACTCTGTTTCTCCATCAGCAAACTCTAGACATTGACCTGAGTAATAGGGGTGGAAACCTTGTGCTTCCAATGTCTCTAGCTCTTAAGTAAGCACCTACTATGTGCTGCGTGCCGGCGATATGACCGGGAGCCAAATTATCTTCATGCTGATGGGGCTTACGATCCAGAGGAAAAGAGAGATGATTTTTAAATATTGTGAGAGGTGATCTAAAAGAGTGATTTAAAGGGTATAACAGGAGCACCTAATTAAGTAGTTGGGGAAGGGTTCTCATAGGAGGTGACAACTAGCTGAGACACAGAAGAGTATGGGGCCAGACATCCATCTGCAGAGAAGGAGCTTGGTCTTCATAGCAAAGCACCTGAAAGAGGGGCCCAAAAGCTGGTCCCTGAGTCTGCCCTGAAATTCTGGGGATATGTTGGGAGCCCCCAGACTTGACTTATCTAGGTTCTGATGTGTAGATCAGGGGTCAGTAAACCACAAGCTGCATTCAAATATGGCCTGACACCTGTTTTGGCAAATAAAGTTTTACAGCCTTGCCTATTTGTTTGTCTGTTGTCAATAGCTGAGGGGAATAGTGGTGACAGAGGCTGTATGACCTCAAAGCCAAAGTAGTCACTATCTGGCCCATGGAAGAAGAAAAAGTGTGCTGACCTTTGTTCTGGATTCACTCATTAGGCTAGTGGGAAGCATGGGGTCTGGACCAGGGGACCAGCTCTCAGCCAGTGGAGCCTGAGAATTGGGGGACTCCAAAGACAATGACAAGGGAACAGACATAGCAAGGTAGCTGGCAATAGGATCTAACTCCAGGCTGTGTGGTTCCCGAGGCTGCACTTGTACCCACCAAGCCGGACCGCTGGTACAAGATCAGCCTGAGAGGGGGCAGAGGGGTCTGTCCCCCAGAGTCAGCCAGATGCCACCAGGCAGGGGTTCCCAGAGACACAGGGACATAGGATCTTTCATGAGGTGGTCATATCCTCACCCATCATAGGGCCAGGTGGACAGACAGAAGGCTTCCCAGCAAGATAGCCAAAGACTGACCATCCTTCTCGTCACCTCTGAGCTTCTGCAACACCCTTCTTCCCTCATTGTCCCACATTACTGCACTGTCCTTCTTCCACTTATCCATTGAAAGAGAGATTCTCAAACTTAAATGTGCACACCCATCACCTGGGAACCTTGTTAAATCACAGATGGTTCTGGGCTTCAGCAGGTCTGGAGTGAGGTTCTGATTCTGCAAGATCAGACATGGGAGTGAACAGATGACTGGATGCCCTTCCTTGGTTCTTAGCAGGTGTGGGTACATCCACTTCACGGGGTCCCCTTGCGAGTGACCTATATCCAGGCCATCAAGACAGAATATAGCAACATGGATGTAAAGTCTGTATCCATAGCCTTTTACATTATCCATTTGTGGATACGCAACATGTTTTCATAACCTTTTTCTCCCTCTAATTTAAACACATCATATGCTCAGTACCAAAAAAATTGGAAAAGACAGAAAACCACAATAAAATGAGTAGTTTCTACATTCTGTGTCTTTTCCACTTGGAACTATAATATGAGCATTTCCCTGAATCAATAGATATCTTTTGCCAGGATTATTTCTTTTTTAATTTTTAATTTTGGAATGATTTTCAACTCAGAGCAAAGTTGCAAAAATAGTGCAGAGTTCCCATGTACCCGTCGCCTAGCTTCCCCTAATGTTACATTTAATATAATCATAGTTCAGTTAGCAAAGCCAAGAAATTAAGATCAATTCCCGTACTAGTAGCTAAACTGCAGACCTTGTCACATTTTGCCCGTTGTCCCACAGATGTCTTTTTCCTGATCTAAGGACCAAATCTAAGATTCCACATTGCATTAGTCACGTCTCCCTAGTCTTGGCTTAGATGGTAAAGAATCTGCCTGCAATGCAGGAGACCCAGGTTCAGTCCCTGAGTCAGTAAGATCCCCTGAAGAGGGAATGGCTACTCACTACTGAAGAATTCCATGGACAGAGGAGTGTGGCAGGCTACGGTCCATGGGGTTGCAAAGAGTCGGACATGACTGAGGAACTTTCACTCACCTTCTTCTCTAATCTAACAATTCCTTGGTCTTTTCTTGGTTTTTCATGAATGTCATGCTTTTGAAGAATCCTGGATAGTTATTTTGTAGAATGTTCCTCAGTTTGGATTTGTCTCTTGTTTTCTCATGATTCAACTGAGGTTGTAAGTTTTTGACCAGAATACACAAGAGTGATACTGTGTTTCTCTCAGTGCATCATATCAAAGATTTAGGCTTCAGTGATTTATTACTGGGGATGTTAACCTTAATTAACCTTGGTTAAGGCAATATGTGCTGGATTTCTTCACTGCAAAGTCACTCATTTTCAGGATGGTATTTGACTGGCTATATGGCTTTGCATTATTGATCTCTATCATAACCAGACCCTCTTTGTACACATTTACTTTGTCACCTGTTTTTTTTGTTGTTGTTCTGTTACAAAGAATGCTGCAATGGCCTTTCCTACTGACATATCTATTAACCCAAATCCCTGATTTATTAGGATAAACTCCTAGTAGAATTGCTGGAACAAAAATTATTCACTTTTTAAAAAATATTTATTTATGTATTTATTTATTTGGCTGCATGGGGTCTTAGTTGGGATCTTCGGTCTTCACTGTGGCATGAGGAATCTTTAGTTTTGAACTCTTGGTTGTGACATGTGGGATCACCCTGACCAGGTATCAAACCAGGGCCCCCTGCATTGGGAGTGTGGGATCTTAACCACTGGACCACCAGGGAAGTCCCTATTCATATTTTTAAGGCTATGAATGCTTGGGGCAGGGCTATTTGTTTCTGTTTGTTTGTTTCAGTTGGCTTTATTGAGGTGTAGAACATTGTATATCTGTACAACAAAACACATAGATTTGAAGCACACATTTCAGTGAGTTTTAGCAAATGTATGCACACGAATAACCACCACCCCATCACTATATACAATATAAAATTTTATGTAGACAATCTGAAATTTCTTTCATTCCTCCAAATTCCCTGATGCCCCCTTACAGTCCGTCCTCCCCCATCTCACCCCAGGCAACCACTGATCTTGTTTCCGTCATTGCAGTTTACCGTGGCCTATTTTAGAACTTCATGTAAATCACAGTGACACAATATGTACTGTTTTGTATCTGTCTCCTTTGATTGGCTAGAGTGTGTGAGACTCATCCAGGCTATTGTGTATCACAAACATTTGTTCCTTTTTTATTGCTGAGTAATATCCTATTGTATAAATATACCACAGTTTGTTTATCCATTCTTCCGTGGATGGACGTTTGGGCTGTTTCCAGTTTGGGGATATTATGAATAAAGCTGCTATGAACATTTGCCTGTAAATGGATATATATTTTCCTTTCTCTTGGGCACACACCTGGGAGTGGAATTGCTTGATCCCAAAGAAGTTTCTGTTTAACTTCATTGAACACAGCAGGGTAGGTTATTTTCATGGCCATTTTATAGTGCAGGCCCCAGAAAGCTGAGGGACTTGAATAAAAGCCAAGACAGGAAGAGAAAGAGAACCCTAGATACTTTTCCTGTTTTTATCCTTTAATCTTCAGAGCCACCCAGAAGGTAGCAGTTGCAATTCCCATTCTGTAGATAATGACAGTGAGGCTCATGGACATGTAGCAAGTTAAGGTTCTGAGTCCCCCCAACCTGAGACCCCACCCCTGAGTCCATGTTCTTTCCCCACATACGATCCTGCCTCCTTGGAGTCAGTAGGCAGGGGAGCTGGGCCATCTTCTCCCCTCCTCTTTCTTTCTCTGCCTATCCTTCTCTGCATCCCATGGTCCACCCTGCCCCTTCCACTGAGGGCAGTCGCCCGTGAAGCTGGGGCCAGCCCCCTAGAGATGAGCGTGATCTGTGTGCAGGGCCAGTGACTGTTGCCCCATGATTGGCTTGGAGCCCTCAAAGCCACAGCAGGCACCAGGGAGTGACCCACACTCCAACCTTCTACCAAAGGTGTCCAGTTTCTGCCTCCCTGAAAGGCGATCCTCAGAGCGTTGATCTCCTGGGCTGGTGGGCAGCGGGTGAGGGCAGCAGGCAGGGGCCTTGTCTCCCCGGCCACATCGCAGGCCCATTAGGAGCAGGCCTGAGTGCTTTCCAGAGCTGATTAATGGGCTGGCTGTGACCTGGAATGTCATTACTCCCCGGGCTGGAGGCCCCCCAGCTAGGTCCTTTGGGTCTTTACTGCTGATAGTAATTGATGCTTTCTGTGTGGTTGCAGGGAAAGTTCTATCTGGTCATTGAGGAGCTGAGCCAGCTGTTCCGATCCCTCGTTCCCATCCAGCTGTGGTATAAATACATCATGGGTGATGATTCCTCCAACAGCTACTTCCTGGGAGGAGTCCTGATCGTCCTCTACAGCCTCTGCAAGGTGAGGTGGCCTGGGGGCTAGAGGGCTGGCCTAAGGATGACCCATTCACCAGCTGGACCTGGCAGATGGTGGCAGGGGGGCAAGTGAGGAACCTGGATAAACACCCTAATCTCTTTCTGTTTAACTGAAAAACTAAATTCACACAGTACGAAATTATTGTATCATTTTATAGTGAACAGTTCAGTGTCACTTAGAAGATTCTCACTGTTGTGTCACCACCAGCTCTGTCTAGTTCCAGGGTATTTCCATCAGCCCACAAAGAAAGGTGGCTCAGTGGTAAAGAACCTGCCTGCCAATGCAGGAGACACAGGTTCGATCCCTGGGTTGGGAAGGTCCCCTGGAGAAGGAAATGGCAATCTTCTCCAGTATTCTTGTCTGGGAAATCCCATGGACAGAGGAGCCTGGTGGATCACAGTCCATGAAGTCACAAAGAATTGAACATGACTTAGCAACTAAACAATAACAGCAGCAACTTATGAAGCATCACTCTTCATTCTTCTATCAGCCACTGGCCACCACAGGTCTTCTTTCTGAAGACTCTCTGGATTTACCTTTTCTGGGCATTTTCATGTAAATGGAATCATACACTCTGTGATCTTTGGTGTCTGGCTTCTTTCACTTAGAGTCATTTCTGAGGTTCCTCCACATTATACCATATGTCAGTACTCTCCTGCATTTATGGCTACAGCCATCCTAATTTCTTACCCATAAAACTCACTATATGCCATCCTTTCTCATTGTCTTCTTCACAACAACCCCTCCAGATGCATTCCATTATCATGTCAATATTATGGGAAAGGGTACAGAGGTCCAGAGAGAAGTAACTTGTCCAGCATCGCTCAGCTGGAGATCACAGAACGAGCATCAAACCCAGGCAGGCTGCCTCCAGAGTCTGGAGATCTCAACCCCCCAACAGCACAACCATGGAATTTGTTTTCTGTCCCTCTTAAATTGCACACCCTCAACTCTGCAAGTCAGTATAGAGTGCGTCTCTTTTCATCATTAGTGCAGAGTCAGATTCCCCCACCCCCAACAATAAGCACATCCTCCTCTTTCTTTTTCCATATCTATTTCTGGCTTTAGAGAATCCTGGAAGAATCATGTGTTCCCTTTCCTTAAAGCAGAACTAGCCAGGCAGTCCATGTAGAGTCAACCACTGGGGGCCGATTGTGATCTGCTGGCCGTGGCTGACAGGAGTGCTAGATGGAGAAGGATGATCACAGCCTGGCTCAGAAGAAGAGTGATGAGATCGATTAGCAATGCCTGCCCTGGGTTTGTGGTGGGGGAAAAGGCAGTAGGCATGCCATATGTTCGCCATCCTGGCCCCACTGGCAGAGGAGACTGCTGATGGGTAGCAAGACAAAAGCTAAGCAAAACTGGTGGGAATGGGGAGTTTCAAATGGGAGGATGTACCCTGCAAATGTTCAGAGTCAAAGACGAGGCCCATTGTGAGAAAGATCCTGAACCGTCCTTGGATAGTTTGTAGCCATCCCCTCACTCTCCTTTCAGTCCTTCGACATCTGTGGCCGCGTGGGTGGAGTCAGGAAGGCCCTGAAGCTTCTCTGCACCTCTCAGGTGAGTTGGCTTCTGATGGGCCTCACCGAGCTCATAGGAACCGGAAACTGGGATGAGACCACACTGTGCTTCTGAGGGTACCTCTCCAGCGAGGGGCCACAGCTGTGTTTGTGTCTTTCTCCCTCCCTTCTGTCAAGCAGAATTACGGAGTCCGGGCCACGGGGCAGCAGTGCACAGAAGCTGGTGACATCTGTGCCATCTGCCAGGCTGAGTTCCGAGAGCCTCTGGTCCTCATGTGCCAGGTGAGCAGGGCCGGGCGGGACCATGGGGCATGGGGCCACAGGGCCCTGTCCCATACAGGAGTCCCAGGTGCTTGTCCTCTGGCCAAACCTCGGGGCTCTGGGCTGGGTCTCTGGGAACAGTGTGGTGAAGCCTGGAGTCTGTCAGACCCAAGTATAAAACTCAGTTCTGCCTCTTCCCAGCTGGCTTCCCTGGGGCAGGTTACTTCACCACTCCGAGCCTTGGTTTCATCAGTAAAATGTAGAAAATGCACATTTGGTATGGTACAGTGTCAGAATGTTCTGCATGTGAATCTCAGCAGGTGTGTGGATCCCAAGTGGCTCAGTCCATTTCCCCAAACCTTGGTTGTTTTCATTTGTAAAATGGGTATCATAATAATGCCTACTTTATTTAATCATAAGAGCTATTCTTATGATAAAATGAAATCATCCCTGGAAAGAGCTAAATTTGAAATATTCAGCCCTAAAACTTTATACTATTACAGTTATTAGCATCATTATAATTATTACTACCACTTGTTTTCATTATTAGTTGTGGGTGACCAACTCATAGTACCGGTCAGTTACTTTTAGCTGCCTAAACTTATCCCTTCTCCTCCTCCCCCAACCATTCCCCCTACCCACCCCCCTTCCTGACATGGGGGCAGGCTAAGATGTCAATTCAACAAATGTGTATGAGTCAAAGCATCCTATCAGACACCTGGGGAGGGGGCAGGGGACACACAGGCCCTGTCCCCTTCTCTAGAAGCACACAGTCTCCCTGGGGAAACAGACACATACATAAATAACTATGAAACAAGGCAGGCAGTGATAAGTGCTGTGTAAGAGAGATTCATGCAGCATCCCAGGGGACGGGGCCAGAGCGCGATGAGTTGAAGGTTGAGAAGGCTTTGGGGGAGGCGTAGCCTGCAGACTGGAAGGAATGGGAGAGCATACGGCTCTGCCCCTACCCCCTCGCCCCCACCACCCAGGGGTAGGAGGACAAGAGGTGGGGGCCTTTTTTGGCATCAGCAAATTTTTTTTTGTTTTCACTGAGGATATTTAGGAGGTTCATTTTTAATTTTTAATTGTATTTATTTTTTTTAATTGAGAATAAATTTGTATGACTCAAAACATTCAAAAAGGAGATGAAGAAGTCATGACAATTAAACGCAGTGTGGGACCTGATACAGAGAGAGGACAGGAGAGAAAAACTAGTGTCATAAAATCCGAAGAGAGGCTGGAGTTTAGTCCATGGTCATGCCTCTGTGTGGGTTTCTTTCTTGACTTTGACAAATGGATCATGGTGATGCAAGAGGATGATACTGGGGGAGACTGAAACTAGGGGAAAGGTATCCAAAACTTTCTGTACTGCCTTTGCAGACTTCCCTGGTAGCTCAGCTACTACCTGCAATGCAGGAGAACCTGGTTTGATTCCTGGGTCAGGAAGATGCCCTGGAAAATGGATAGGCTACCCACTCCAGTATTCTTGGGCTTCCCTGGTGGCTCAGTCAGTAAAGAATCCACCTGCAATGCAGGAGACATGGGTTTGATCCCTGGGTTGGGAAGATCACCTGGAGGAGGGCATGGCAACCCACTCCAATATTCTTGCCTGGAGAATCCCCAAACAGAGGCACCTGATGGGCTGCAGTCCATGGGGTCACAAAGAGTTGGACATGACTGAGTGACTAAGCACAGCACAGTACAAGATTATTTCAAAATAAAAAGTTCATTAAAAAGATATTTTAAAGATACAAAAAGGGAAGTGATGACAGGGCTCTTTCACTTATCCCTAGCTCCCTAGGCCCCTAAACCCCCACACGGGCAACCATTGTTGCCGGTTCTCTTTATATCTTTCCAGAGATGCTCTGAAAAGTTTAAATACACAACACACACCATGAGCATATCATTTCCAAAAAGACCTACCTTGTGGCCCATTCTGTCCCAGCTGCATTCTGCATCATTTCTTTTTGACTTGAAACTCTGCCTGAAGAGATTGCTTCTTATTTGCATAACATCCCATTTTATGGATTGACCATACTTTGTTCATCCATCCTCCCATTGATGGGCTTTTAGTGGTTCATAATCTTCTGTTATGACAAATATGGTTATCAGGAGGGATCAGGGATAGGGAGATCTGTAGCACCTACCTGGACTCACTGTGTTGATTAAATGAGTTAATTCAGGTGATGCATCTAGAACTACACCTGGCACACGGTCAGGGCTCCATAAACATTAGCTCTCATTGGCAAATATTCCATTTCACATGCGTGCAAGCTCTTAGTAGGATACATTCCTAGTAGTGGAATTACTGGGTCAGAGGGTATGCAGTCTGACAGATACTGCTAAATCGCCTTCCATAAGGAGTGTATCTGTTTGCGCTTCCAGTGAGGAGTGTGACGTGCCCTCTTGCTTCCCCCGCCTCACCAACACACCACATTATCAAGCCTTTCCTGAGCCTCGCCAATCTGACAGGTGACAAACGCTATCTTGGTGCAGTTTTCATTTGCATTTGTCTAATTATGAGAGCAGATGAGCATCTTCTCATATGTTTCAGAGCCATCTGTATTTCCTTCTCGGTAGCAGTGATTATTTGAAGATGATGTCAAGGTGGAAGTTTTTCTTCTTCCTTGATGGCAGTCTCTCCAAGCCTTAGTCTGTGTGTCTCTCTCCCATTCTTCTCCCAGTACCACTATGTGTTCCCATTACTGGATTAGAATTGGTGGGAGGGGTTGGACAAGACACCACCATCCCAGAGCTAGGAGCAGTGGCCACACTCAGTACTGGTTGAAGCGCACATACCTGGCCAGGCCCAGCACACACCTTGGTCTTGCTGTGCTCCTGTGAGCTGGGCTTAGAAGGACAAGGACAAAGATGCCTTCCACAGGGAAAAGGGCCTCAGCAATTCCTAAATGCACCGAATGGATGAGCAAATGGATGAATGAGTCAAGTGTTATATCCTCATTAAAGGCTTCCCTGATTCTGTTTCCCCAGACTAGTCAGTGCCCCTAGGCATGCAGCCTCCAGATCCTGTGTTTTTCCTTCATAGCACTTATCCCAGTTGTCAGCTAGATGGCTAATTGGGCAACTGGTAGGTAAGGTCTGTCTCCTCTTTGCCAGATTGTAAGCCACTTGGGAGTGGTGACCATGTCTGTCTTAGTAGTGTAACCACAGTACTGACTCAGTAAACATTGGCTAGAGGGAAGGAATGGGATGGTTGGAGAGATGGATGGATGGATGGGTGGATGGGACAGATAAGATGGATAGAGCATCTCCTGAGGGCAGGGTGGCCTGCCCCCCACCCCAGGATATCTCTCCCAAGTCCACACTCCAGGAGACATAGCCAGGGAACTGTTAACCATCCAGCCCCGCCTGCAATCCTCTACCGACCACAAACTGACCTGATGCTACAAATCCCAGCCTGGAAGGACCCCTCTGCCCCCTTCCTCTGTAGACACCCCTTTGTTTCTCTAGATGTAGGAGGCAGTCCTAGGTCATGAACTCCTCTAGCCCGGCCCCTGGGGTTCTATGTGCTTTGAATCTCTTAATTTAGCACCAGCTTCTGTCCTGTCTGATTCTCTGAGAAGGAGACCGTGAGCTCCTGGAGGCCAGGGACCAGGTTTTCATCATCCTGGTATTTCTAGAATCTTCTACCTAACCCTCCTGGGAAGGCATTCATTTGTCAGAGTGCAGGCCAGAGCTAGGCAGTGGGGCTACAGCAGAAGCAGTCACTGCCCTTGTGGAGCTGCTGGGCCCGCTGAACCCTGGGTCCTGCCCTTCAGACCATGGTGAGAATTTGGGCATGACCTTCAAGGCTCTGCATGGCCTCCTCACCTCCTCTCCCCCACTCCCCTACACCCTGTAGCCACTTTGAGCATCTCAAGATTTCAAACACTTTCCCATCTCAGGAGGTTTGCATAGCTGTTCCCTTCAGCTTGGAATGCTCTAGCCCCACCCCTTCTCTTCCCCCAGTTAACCCCTAAACATCCTTCAGACTTCAACACAAGCATCACCCCACCTCCAGGAAGCATCCCTTGACTACTCGGGGCAGAAATCGTCTGTCTTGTTCACTACTGGGTCTCAGCTCCTAGGACTGAGGCGGGCATGGGGCGGATGCTGGGGGAAGCGACCCCAGTGGTCCTGATTGCTGTCCCCCGCAGCATGTGTTCTGTGAGGAGTGCCTCTGCCTCTGGCTGGACCGTGAGCGCACCTGCCCACTCTGCCGCTCAGTTGCTGTGGATACCCTGCGCTGCTGGAAGGACGGGGCCACTTCGGCACACTTCCAGGTGTACTAAGGCTGAAGACTGTGGCCCCAGGGCTCCCAGGCACACCAGGGAGATGACGGAGGGTCAGCGCTGTCAGGACCACCTCTGGGAGCTTCCTGGGAAACAGCCCTCAGGCTGCGACTGTCCTCCCTCCTCCTCTCTCCATGCAGCCGCTGTCCCCCCCCCCCCCGCCCCGCCCTCACCTTCCTCTCTTGTTCTGTTTATGGCTTGCGCATCCTTCACCTCCACATGGGGATGCCTTCTCGCTCACACTTGGTCTCTGCCGAGGTCGGTCTCCCTCCTCCCTCCGAGTCAAAGAACTGATAATGGACCAGGTTCTACCTGTTGGTGATCATAACCCGTGTTGACCTGACACCTGATGCTGCAAACTGGAGAGAGGCCTTTCTATGCTGCCTCCCCGCCAGGGGCCCAGGTCTGCAGAAGAGAATCACTGTGAAGTACTTTTCAAATGCAAATGCTGGGCCCCACCTCATACCTGCAGGAACTTCGTGTATCAGAACCCTCGAGTGAGCCAGGCACAGTCTCGAACTTTCGGCCCAGACGACCTCCTGTAATGCTCACAACCTTCCCGTGGTGGAGGTACTGTCGTTGTCTCTTCTGTTTCACAGATGAGGAAACTGAGCTCAGAGCTCCATGTGAAAAGTTTCCCAGGTCACCCGGCGAGCAGTGATGGACCAAGCTTCCAACCCCGGCCTGTCTGGCTTTGGAGCCTGCCTCTTAACCACACACTGACGTGCTGCTCAGACACTGCAGGCGTGGGGCTCCACAGTCATGTTTTTTTTTTCCCCAAAGCACAAGAGGTGATTCTGACGTCATCAGTGACTCAAGTATGTAGTGTGTTTCATTTGGACTGCGTTGAGGATGCTAATAGCGAATGCCAGCTCCGGGAATCTAGTCGTGATTGGGTTCACGGAAAAATCTGGTCCTTAAAGTTGCTGTTTAGCTAGACTCCCACCAGGATGCTCAGTTGTGATTGGGTATCTTCCAGGTGGTGCAGTGGTAAATAATCCATCTGCCAATGCAGGAGACATGGGTTCAATGCCTGGGTGGGGAAGATCCCCTGGAGTAGGAAATGGCAACCCCCTCCAGTATTCTTGCCTGGGAAATCCCATGGACGGAGGAGCCTGGTGGGTTACAGTCCATGGGGTCGCAAAAGAGTCAGACACAACTGATGGAGCACAACACATGGCACATCAAGAAAGGCCGGTTCTGGGGACTCCCCAGCGGCAGAGGTTAAGACTGTGCCCCAGTGCAGGGGGCCTGGGCACTAAGATCCCACATGCCATGGGACGTGACCCAAAAGTGAAAAAATAGAAAGGCCGGCTCTGGTCCAGACGCAGGTGTTACTGGGTGTCCCCTCCCGTCTTTATTTCTCTTCCCCTTTTGTCCTGTCCCTCATTTAAGTCTCAGGCTTGTCAACAGCTCCTGTGGCCATTGCCTTCTCCCCTGGTAGCCTTGAGAGCAAAAGGCAAGATCCTTGTTATGGGTTTTTTTTTCCACAAGCCAGTATGCTGGCAGAGAGCACTGCAGCAATCGGTGTTTCCTGGAATGTCTCTACCAGAGCTCCTAATCTCTGTAACACAAGCTCTCCACCACGAGACCCTCCCTGCTCTGAAATCTGGGAGGAGAAGGCACAAGTGGTCCCTTGGAAGCCCCTGGAATCTTGCCTGGCCTACCCACCCTCCGAACGCCATTCCCTCACTGTCAACCTCAGCCACAGGCTAGTGCCAACAGCATTACAGGGAGAGCAGTCTGGGTGGCTACTGAGCAGATGAGCAAGAAAGCCCAAGAGAAATGGTGGGAGCCTTGCTGCTACCTCACCCTCAGCCAGGATTCTCATGTCCATCCCATCCCCAAGAGATTCAGGACATTCACCCCTTTTGTGCTATCAAGTCAGGACTTTTCCTTTGCCTGACATCCCTGGCTCTTTCCTGGTACCCAGCAAGACATCCCTTCCAGGGCAGCGTGGCATCTTTCAAGCTCTGTTACTATGGCAATAGCCATGATGTTAACAATCCCACTTGCAGGGATAATCAAGTCAGAAGGGGAAGTGGGGCCAGGCGGATTTGGCTGCTCTGCCCCCTCCCCCCTTTCCCCCGCCCCCACCCCGCTGCCTTGAGGAAGAACTGAAGGGACACACCAGGAGCTTCTACAGCCGATTTTTATCAGAAGGATCATCCTGCCTGCAGATGCCATCAAAGAAGCATGAGAAAATGCCACTGAAGAAGACTTATTAATGTGCCAGCATGTGATGGAGCAGACAGAGCAGTCTGCTGGGAGTCAGGCCTGGAATTCTGATTTCAGACTCTGCATGGCTTTGGGAAGTCACTTTACCTCCCTGTAGCCATCTCCAGGGTGACAAAGCCTAGTGCATTATCTATGGGAACCAGGAAAACCAGCAATGTAGATTACTGATGAATACCCCAACCATTTTGTCAATTACACTCATGCCACCAAAAAAAAAATATTGAACATTCTGCAAATAATGAGCCGTGTCTCAGACACTATAAAGTGTGTCACATGCGGGGGACACTCGGAGGGGGAGTAGTTTAGATTTTATTTATTCATCCCACCCTCTGGCGGAAAGTCACGTTCTGGAGGTTTCCTTTTGGGTGGGAGGATTTAGCTTCTGCTCAAGGGGGAGAAACTGGCCAGGGGCAGAGGTTTCCAGACATCAAGCTGCATGTTTTCCCTAACACGAGATTTTAGTAAAAGCAGCCAAGAGTCACAGTTGGAAAGGAAGAACAATGCCACTGTCTTTTATCCACCTTGGCTCTTCAAACTCATTTGTTAGAGGCAGGGTTAATTGAGTGTCAGGTGGGAGAGTCCTGCTCTTAATATTTTATGATTCACTGGCTAAAGTTCCACGGAGTCCTTGGAAATGGCTCTCCTAATGTAAAAGATCTTGAGTGTAATAAATATGAAATGAAAAAGGAAAAAAAAAAAAAACAAAACAAGCTTTGGACCTGGATGTCACAGGTTCATTATCTTCCTAAGGGGATCATGTGAGAGGCATGGGGAGACTTCCAAGCTGCCAAGACTTGGGGTTGGAAATAGGAAATATAAAGTGAGTCCTGAAATCTTTTAGTATGTTTGCTCTGGGCCAAACAGAGCCGCCTTTGGTGTGTTTAACGTCCCCTTAAGTTACAGTCTGCCAATAAATATGATGTGTTGATAAAAGTTACATCTGGGTTTTGAGTCTCCATTTGCCTCTTGAAGCCAGGTGGACCTGTTTTAGGACAATTTCAAAGAGGTGTTTTGTGCAGGGGGTGGTTCTCTGATGGCAGTTTTTCCCCAGAGTGGATCCCATTGAGTTGCACATGATTTATTAAGGAAGTTCTCCCAGGAGAAACCAGTAAGGGAATGAGTGAAATGGAGGAGGGAGGAGATGGAGCCCAACAAGAGGGTGACTTTCAGAGAAGTCCCAGCTCAGCTTGGTCCCACGGGGAGCTCTGGAGCATCAGCTGCATCTCAGGGTTGGTCCCACCCTGAGGTTTCTGTGCTCCAAGCTGTGGGCTTATGCAGGGGGTGGGGTGGGGGGGACTCTCAGGCACTCCATTCAGGAGGCTCCAAGCCTCTGAAGGTGTCAGGTGCCACAGAACACACAAAGGTGCAAGACGGCACCCAGAAGTGGTAAGAGGAATCAGAAGGGATCTCAGTGTGGCATCTACAGTGCCCACTGCAGCCTTCACTATAGGCTGAATGACACCAGGTGCATGAGCTGATTCAAGGGGTTTTCCCAGACCCCAGATGATGACGGGTATTTAAAATATAAATAGCAGTAGTGACAACTGGTGCTTCTCAGGTCAGCATTAGGAAGCCAGCCACACAAGCATCATCAGGCAGAACCTTTTGGTCATAATTATTGCTAAACCAAGTCAGCTATGTCTTGAATAAAAGGGCTTTATTTGGTTCATGTAACAGCATTGGCTTCAGGTACAGCTGGATTCAGGGGCTCCAGGGACATTAGAATCACATCTTTTCATCCCTCAGTTCTGTTTTCCTTTGAGATGCTTTGATTTTCAGGTGGTCAGTTCCCATGTGTTGGGAAGAGGGGACCCGGAAGCTCTGTGCTTGTGTTCTTCCAGCTTCACAACCTCAGCAAAGAGCCCCTGCTTCCCCAAAGCTCCAGCAGGAGTCTTGAGCCTTATTCTCATTAATTTGTTCGCAAACCAATCATTTTAGCTCTGGGGACTCACAGCGCTGGACAAGCTTGTATTGGGTGGTGAGCTCTGGATGTCAGAACAGAGTTGGGTGGGAAAGAAAGTCCATCCCTCCAAATCTTACAGACTGAGAGTGGGGAAGCAGTGGGTCCCCAAAGAAGAGAGGACCTATTATCTAGAAAAACAATCTGTCCTCAACCTACCATTCTTAGGAGGAAACTAGAACTTGGTCTCTTGGTACGACTCAGACCGGGTAAATGCAGGTGAAAGTACCCCACCCAGAGCGGTTCATTCATCCTTAGCTGAAGACATGAGTCTGTAGGCTTACTTGCTTATCCACAAGATGTCATGCATAAATGATGCTTTTGTGCACTGACCTTGGACTGTTGGACACATTCCCCCAATCTGTTGCTCAACCCAAGGGTACTGCTTAGGCCAACCCTTCCCTTGGGGTGTTCCCAGGAACCTGATAGACAGGAGATGAGTATGTGGCCTTCTGTCCCAGGGAAGGGTGGCATGTGCGGCCAAATCCTTCCATAGTCTTTGGGGACCAAGCTTCCAAGAGGAAATGAACACACAAAGGCCTTTGGCTGGAAGCACACAACTAGTTTGTTTTTTAATAAAGTCATTACAAATATGTACAATGCGTCTCCAAGGTATGAAATTCCTCTTACAAAAGAGCACAACGAACCAGCAAGGGTAAAACCCGGAACGGAATGTCCCCAAGATTATTGCCCCTCCAGCTGAGTCAGAGGCCTCACTGAGGATCCAAGCAGCCCCACAGCCATCCCCACCACACACAGGGGGTTCCTGGGCGCTTATAGTGCAAAAGACCTTGAGGGAAGGAAATTGGGGGTTTGAGCGGGGGAGGAGACAGGAAGGAGGGGAGAAAAACTTCCTATGTCCTAGGAAGTAAGTCAAACAGAACTTGTTTGCAAATGAGATACTTGTCCCAGGGACCTTACAGAAACCAGGAACACAAAGGGCCAGGAACAGATACAAATTCCCAGCTAAGCCATCTAGCCTGTCCTGGAGTGCCCCCAAATGCAACCTAAGTGGGGCTTCCCTGCTCCTTGCTGGACCCCAGGCATGTGCTTGCTTTTGAACTAGCAGTGCTGTGGAAGGAACTCAGTGGAGCAGGATGGTTAGCTCATGGGCTTGGAGGGAAGTGGGACTGGGGCAGCAGAGAGGGGCGGAGGTCACAGAAACCTGAGTCTGGATCTTGGCTCAGTGACTTCACTCTTTGCGTGCAACTTTAGCTAAGTTGCGTAACCTCTCTGAGCCTCAGCTTCTTCAACTGGGAATAATACCAGCACTGTCTTCCAACGTGGGGGTGAGGAATAGCTAAGGGGTAAACGCAGAAAGCACTTAGCACAGCTTCTTTGCTGTGTGAAGCAGCAAGAACCAGCCTTTTCGTGCTGGGAATGAATTGAGGTCATCGGCTTTTGAATCACCTTCAGGAGAGTGTAGCTCTTAGTAAATATAAATTCTGTAGAACAATCTGCCAGCAAGGCTTGGGGTCACAGCGATGACCTGACAAATCTGTTAAAGACCATGAACCAGACTGGAAAGAGACGTTGAGTATCGTCTGGTTCCAAGCGGGTCTACCCCTCCATGATCAATACATAAATCTCTTCCCAGAGGACATTCTACAACCTGGTGTGTTGTAGGTGCTCAATAAATAGGTGTTTAATGAATTAATTAAACTTTTAAAAAGTAAACTTTTGGTTTGCACTTTAAAATGACACTTTTGACATCAGCTTCTTCCATCAGTTCCCATGGGACTAGGCTAAAGTGTCTAGCCTGTCCCTCATCCCCTAAACCAGCTTCTGACCCTGTGATGGGCCCAGGTGGACTTAAGGGGACATTCAGAAAAGGAAATAATGTCAACATAGAAGAACAAAACCTGTATTCTGATCACCGCAGCCTCTAATACCAGGTGGACACTCAACAGTTCCACAGTGGCAAGCCAGTGTCCCCAAAAGACATCTGTGTACCATCAAAGAGGACTTGCTTAATTTCCCAAGCAAGAGGGGAAGTGATATTTTGTCACTGTCAGAAACATGAAAATAAAGGTAGGAGTGCATGAGATCAGATACATGAATTGTGAAACCAAAGTCACAGGTCCGTTGTTCTGTGACAGTATTGTTTAAATCACCCTTTCCCCCTCACCAAGCTAGAAAAGAACTTTAAAATGAAACCACTGGAAGACGTGGGGGGAAAGTCTCCAGGATCCCAGTGAAAGAGGAACAAAATGGGAATTGGGTTCTAGGAAATGCACCGCCTAGGACCATGGACAGCAGCCAGAGAGGCACAGGGCTCCCCAAAGAAGCCTATTACTCAAGCTATATCTATGCCCAAGGGAATAGGAAAGGGAACCCCACATTTAAAAAAGGGAGAAGAGATCTTCTCTGCTCGTGGGAGTTGGGGTAAGGGAGAGAAGCTTTCAGAAGGCAATGGATCTAATCTGGAATGTTGAGTCCCAAGAGGTTTCAATCCCTGTGGCTCCTTGATCCCTGCGTTCTGAGAGCAACCAGAAAGGAGGCCCTTCTGTTTGCTCCTCACCTCATTATGCAGCAAGCTACCTAAATGATGATCTCAGAGGCCTCCCTCTGCTTTGCACGGACACACACACACACACACACACACACACTGTCTCTCTCTCTCACTGCTGTCTGCTGAAACCCGATATGAGGTCTTTTTTAAAATTTATTTCAAAGCCTCCCTTCCTCTCTCTCTCTCTTCACAGACGCTCTGCAGTGAAGCTAATCAAAATCAATGACTCCTTGGCAGCCAGAGAAAAGCAAGGGGGTGGGGAAGGGGGAGAGGGAGGGATGGTGCCAGCACTTTGCATGCTGTGGAAATATTTAAAAAAAAAAACCACCACCCCACTATCTCATGCAATCCAAGTAATGCAACGGGAGAGACAGTGGAGACAATATATACATATATATCATGCTTCAATTTCCTAATACAAATGTCCATCAAGAAGTCAAATCTCATATAAAAACAAGCATTAAAAACAACCCCTTGTCAAAAATCGGGGCAGTGGAGAAATGCACTCAAATTAATGATGTGCAAGAAAAACCCAGGGTTAGATAAATACACAGTTTCTAATAATACAAGAGAATATGTACAAGGGACTTGGCTGTAAAGCTCCATCAGGAGGGTCCTGGGTGCCCAGTTCTCAGCAGTGTGACTTCATTGAAACAAAAGTTGCCCCAAACCCCAGCGCTTGGAGTGTGTATCCTCCAGTAGAAATGTCATAAGCTAGTCAGGGTCGAAAAAGGGGATTCTCTGACCTTTAACCTGTGTCCAGGTGGTCAGCACATCCCCACTGTGGTCTTGAAGGTGCAGCCTTAAAGCAGCAGAGAGCTGTGATCAGATACAACTATGGTGATGAAAACCCCTCCCCAGAAAATGGGGTCAGCTGAAAAGTCTAGCGTCTGCCTACGAAAGTGACTGACTGAAAGCAGAGGCTGTATTTCATCTCATTCTAGTGAATTTGCCTTCTCTGAGTTCACGGCTTGGTGGGGATGTCACCTGCCGCTACCTGACGACTGTGGCTACACACCCATCCCCTGTAAACATAACTGCAGGAAGGGCTCCAGCCTTGAGGGAAACAAATTGTCCATAAACAAGCTTTCCCTTTGGCTTTGCTGAGTTCCAAGCTGTCTGGGAGGAGAGGGGAAGCTGCCCTCACCTTCAGCAGTTCTGAGTTGCATGTTTCTTTAAAGGGCTATTTAGGAAAACATAAGGCATGCACTTACTTATTTTTCAAAGAAAGAGCTCCCAGCTTGCAGCAACACTGAAAGCTCCTGCATTCTAAAGGACCTGGTAACTTTCAGCAAAGCCCATAGGAAAGAACTGTTGTTTCAGCCCTGTGTCAGCCTTAAAACAGATGATCCCTCTGCTGGCTTCTTGGAAGGGTGTCTGCAGAACAGCCCAGGACACCCACTGTCCACAGGTACTGGGTGGTGACCTGCAAACCCAGCCTTGTAGAATGACTGTCTGGACCTACAGTCTGGTGCCTCACCACCTCAGCTTTAAAAACCGTAGGGTGTACCCTGCACAGAGGAATAATACCTGTTGTTGGATTTTTTTTTTTTTAACGAAAGCAAAAAATAATCATTGCTCCCTAAAGAGTCTTTGCAGCCAAGTCTCAGTCCAGCACACATCTTTTTTTTTTTTAGCCCTTCTAGAAACTTCTGAAAATAGTAGCTTATCCTGGAGAAAAAAAAAAAAACACATCAGACCTTCAGTCAGTGAGATGCTGGTGCATTTCATTTAAATGACCCTGCTCCCTCCCCCAGCGTCGCTGGCTTATAAATCACCCTTGACCAGAACTTAGCCATTTCTTGGCTCTTTAATCCATAAAACCTAAGCCCTGAAATCCCCTTGGGGTGTGGGGGAGGCTGTGGACTGAACTCCCAGGATACTTTTTGTGGGGGTGGAAGAGACAGCAAACAACCTGCATGTGAGGTCAGCTTTCTGCCTCATAACGAGCAAGCCACTCAGTGCCATCAGCACCCACCTCCATCCCAGACCCCAAGGTTTGCTCCAAAACACCTCTGGATATTCATCCCCACGTAGAGAAAGAGAAAAGACTCTCAAGTGGCACTTTTGTGACTGATCCCTTTTAAAAAAGAATCCGAAACAGCAAAATAGACATCTCTCTCGTTCCCTGGCCTTGCAGGTCTGGCAACAGAACACCATGGCAGCACCAGCAAGAACATGCTTAGCACCAGCAAGATTTAAGTGAAGCACCAGAGACACCAGATTGGTCGGGGGGGAAAAATGCCTTTTGTCTTGATGTGACAGCGGGACTAGCCATCTATCTAGGTAGACAGAGAGAGGCTAGGATTTGCGAAGACAGAAATGGAGGTATCCCTGGGCTCTGCCCCTATGACATTGGCCTCAGGTCCTCCTCACTTTTTTTTTTTTTTCCTATTTTGCCTTTTGCCATTTCACCTCTTCCTCCACCAGCATCCCTTCCCAGGCAGTTGGTCGCCTCTGAGGCTAACTCCCACCAGTCTTTGCAAATTTTCTAGGTACACAGTAAGCATCTCTCTTCCAGTGCCCCCAGACATGAAAGAGCATCAGAGTTCACATTGGAAGGTGCAGAAAAGGGAGGGGACCACATCCTCGACAAGGCATGCACTGAATAGTAATATTCATATTTTCTTTTTTTTATATATAGAGAGCTGTATGTAAATAGCATTGGGGTGTCTTGTTTCTGCAGCTGGACATCCAGAGGGCTTCCCCAGTCCCGTTCCTCGTTGCTACTATTGCTCCAGGAGCTGTATTTATTCTCCACTTCCCTTCTCGAAGTGCCAACTGTGGCTTTTCAAGCTCTGGGCTCCCCCTTGGGAAAACAGGAACCAGCTTTCTCCAGGACACAGGGTTTTCACCAACCTGCAGAAATAAAGATTTGTATTTCAGTCAGTAGGCACATGCAGACAGCCGCTGGGGATGATGTCAGCGCCTTGGACTGCTGCACAGCCAGCCCTGTATGTCAGGGAGGGGGATGGGTGAGAGCTGCTAGCTACCAAAGCTCTGATTTGGGAGGAAAGGTTCCCCCAAAGGTGGTCTTGGTGCTGCCCCTCCCCACAAAGCCCTGTCCACGTAGCAGCCTTCACTAAACATGCATTTGTGAGTGCACACACACAAACACACACACACACACCTGTCTCTGCTTTCAGACCTAGATGGGTTTACATAGGCATCTTCTGTGATTAAAAAAGAGAATGTAAAGACACTACTTTTTTGCTCCTCCATGTCAGGAAACAGGACCTTCATCTCTTCATTTCATAGATCCGTCTTCAAGGCAGACTTGCAGGACAGTCTCTGCTTTCATCCATCCATCCACCCACCCATCCATCCATTCCTTCATTGATGAACATGCCAAGCACAACCAAAGGTGTTAAACATCCAATGATACAGTTCTTACCCTTCAGGGGCTCAGAGGCCAACAAAGGGAAGATAGGATAAAAATCAATATGACAGTGTCATGGGAAGAGCCTGCAATCTGGGTAAGCATGGGCTATAAGGGACCGGAGGAGAGGTTGCTTGTGAGGGAGGAGGAGGAGTCTAAGAAAAGTCCTCAGAGAAAGAGCAAACAGACCCCTGCTGAGTAATGAATGATACCAGTGAATTAGCCAAGTTAAGGTAAGGTATTCTGGGCAGGGCTGAAAAAATAGTACAAACCCAAGAGGGTAGAAGCTATACATCCACAGAAAAACTTGTACACAAATGTCCAGAGCAACATTATCTATTAATGGCCCCAAAGTGGAAACAATGCAAATGCCCATCACCTGATGAATGCATAAATAAAGTGGGGTATTTCCATAGAATGGAATATTATTTGGCCTTAAAAAGGAAAAAAGCACTGATACATGCTATAATACAGATGAACCTTGAAGACATGATGCTAATGAAAGAAGCCAGACAAGAAAGGGACAAATATTGTATGATTCTATGTATAGGAAATGTCTAGAATAAGCAAATCTATAGAAACAAAAAGCAGATTCATGGTCACCCAGGGCTGGGGGGAAATGCAAACAGCTGGGGGGGGGGGCGGACATAAATGCTAATGGGTCCAGGGCTTCTGCTGGGGAAATAAAAATGCCCTAAAATTGACTGGGGGATGGCCATAAACACCACTGACAGGTGTACTTTATTTTTTAAAAGTTTGTTGTGTGTCTGTGTGTTAGTTGCTGTCATGTCCGACTCTGCAACCCCATAGACTGTAGCCCGCCAGGCTTCTCTGTCCATGGGATTCTGCAGGCAAGAATACTGGAGTGGGTTGCCATTCCCTTCTCCAGGGGATCTTCCCAACCTAGGGATGGAACCCAGGTTTCAGATTCTTTACTGTCTGAGCCACCAGATTGCTAGTTTATTTTTAATATTTATTCATTTATATATTTATTTAGCTGTGCCAGATCTTAGTTGTAGCATGCAGGATCTAGTTCCCTGACCAGGGATTGAACTCAGGGCCCTCTGCATTGGGAGCGTGGAGTCTTAGCCACTGGGCCACCAGGGAAGTCCCAACATGTGCACTTTAAAAGGATATAAGGAGGGGGAGAGGGAGTAGAGGAAGGGGGAGGGGGTTGAAGGGAGGGAGGAGGAGGAGGAAAGGAAAGGTAGGAAAGGAAAGTCGCTCAGTCGTGTCCGACTCTTTGCGACCCGGTGGACTGTAGCCTGCCAGGCTCCTCCGTCCATGGGATTCTCCAGGCAAGAATACTGGAGTAGGAGGAAGGGAGAAGAAACAGGACCCAGAGGAATGACATAGCATGACAAGGTCGGGGAGCGTGATGAGGCTCAAGTGAAGACTGGGCCACGGGGCCATGGGAGAGATGAGGCTGGAGAGTTAGCAGAGGAGACAACAATTCACACGTTCCTCTACAGCAGGTGGTAGGGAAACTGCCTTGTGCCTGTTACAAACCACGTCGGGTAGGAGAAAGATCACTTGATGACCTTCGGTAGGCAGCAGTCCAGGATATTGACTTTTCCAAACTGCACCAACAGGCTCACTTGGGCCTGTGGCCTCCTGCGGGGTTGAGTTCTCAGAAGGCAGTCGTAGGGCCACAAATACGGCCATAGATCGGCTGGAGCGCCTGCCAGGAAACTCTCTGCCATAGCTCCAGGCTCCGCTCCAGGCTCCGGTCCCTGTCTTCACCTTTAGGCAAGCCTGCCAGGGAGGGGTGGGGGCGTGGTAGTGGAGACAGGACTGCAGGCACCCTCGCTGATTTCCTAAACCTTGCCCACATGTTGCCATTGAACCTTTACTAAACTCTCCTCTGATAAATCAGTTTGGGGGTGCTCTCTGTCTCTCACTTGGACCCTGGTCAGTACATACAACTGTATGAAAGAGGGGAGTCACAATCGTGTGGACCTCACAAGCTATTTGAATGCCAAAAAGTCGGTTCGGGTTTTTCCATCAACTTTTTGGCCAACCCAATGCATCCGCATCAGAGGGTCACAAGGATCTGAATAAGCAACTTCAAATCTTTTGCTTTTGACCAGCTCAGATGGAACGAGAAGATCCCTGCAACCTGCCAACCACCACAACCCTGTTCCCCTCCTGTCTCATCAGGGCACAAGTGCTCCTCCTTGTGTAGCTGCTCTGTGTTTTCATGGAATACAGATTCAGAGTCACCGTCAACTCAACTGAGAAACACGCTCGATTTAGTTCATGGAAACCAGCTTCTGTAACTCCTAAAAATCTTACTTTGTTGGTGCCTAGTCATACTGATCTATAGAGCAAAAGTCAGTGGAACCCTGCAATATTAGCCTAAGGCGATTATGCTGCCTTAAATACCGGTACAAAAAAAGGAAGGATGGAGGGACTTCCTTGGTGGTCCAGTGGCTAGGACTCCACACTCTCAATGCAGGAGGCCCGGGTCCAAACCCCGGTCAGGGAACTAAATCCCACATGCTGCAACTAAGACCTGGCACAGCCAAATAAAAAAATTAGTATTTTTTTAACAACAGAAAGTAAAGAGAGAATGCACCTACCGTGTGCTATAGTGTGCTGACTTTGTACTAATAAGCATTGTTCCCTGCTCTAGAAAAAGCTCAGTTTCTGCCCTCAACTGGCCTCCAGTCTTACTGGGGAAGACATGAAATACCAGAGGCCAGGACTGCAAAAGATCATTGTCTGCAGGTGTGTTTAGAGCCTAGAAATCGGGATGCGGTTACGTCACCAGGAAAGTTTCGGAGAGGAAGCAGGATTTCAACTGGATCTTGAAAATACAAGGGCAGTTTGTTTTTTTTTCTATATTTGGAAGAAGGGAAGATGGTTTAGGTGGGGAAGAGGCTGAGCAAGGCTCAAGGGCAGTGACAGGTATGGCTCAAACAGGAGACCCTGATGAGCAGGGAACTGCATCAGAGAGTTGTAACAACTGAGATTGTGTTGATACTTGAGATGATGAAGGGGAAAAAAGGTGGCATCAGGCAAGAAACGGTATTGTTTTCTTGCAAAACTAGGACCAGCAACTGATTTTCACTTTTCCTACCTATAAATCATTGAGCCAATAACGAGTCTTTCTAAGGCTCTCCCAGGGCTGCTAAATGGACAAATTCCTGCACCAGCTGGCATCTTGATTACAGATTGGGGTCTACAGTGAAGGACAAACATCAGAAGCACTCCTCTGCACTGCATGAAAAAGCCAGTGGACACATCACCATGTTCCACAATCAGTGGGTGGGCCAGTGCGTACACTTCTAGGGGATTTTAAATGGGACACCCTACACTAGCCGACAGAAGTAGTCACATAAGTGTACTTAAGGATGTCCCCTCCAGCTTTATTTGTAACAAATTCGCAATTTATTACAAATCTGGACTTTGGAAACAACCCGTATGTTTCTTTTTATTTATTTATTACTTTTGGCTGCACTGGGTCTTCATTGCTGCACACAAGCTTTCTCTAAGTATGGCGAGTGGGCTTCTCATTGAGGTGGCTTCTTTTATTGCAGCGCACAGCCTTAATTGCACCAAGGCATGTGGGATCTTAGTTCCCGGTCCAGGGATCAAACCGGTGTTCCCTGCATTGACAGGCCGATTCTTAACCACTGGACCACGGGGGAAGTCCCCTATGTGTTTGCTGACAGGAGACTGGATTAACAAGCCTCATGAAAATTAGAAAAAGGTAAATCTAAATTAGATAGACAAAGAAGAAATATCATATGACATCCCTTATATGTGGAATGTAAAAAAGAAGTGATACAAATGAACTTACAAAACAGAAACAGACTCACAGACTTAGAGAAAGAACTTATGGTTGGCAGGGGATGGGGGAAAGATGGAGGGAAGGTACAGTTAGGGAGTTTGGGATGGACATGTACACACTGCTAAGTATACTGTAAGTATACTTACAATGGATAACCAACAAAGACTCTGCTCAATGTTATGTGGCAGCCTGGATGGGAGGGGGTTTGGGGGAGAATGGATACATGTATATGTATGGCTGAGTCCTTTTGCTGTTCATCTGAACCTATCACAACATTGTTAATTGGCCATACCCCAATACAAAATAAAAACAATTTTTTTAAATGTATTGAGATAGAAAGATGGCTATGATATTTAACTGAAAAGAGCAAATAGCCCAAGTCTTTTTTTTCTTTTAATGAATATGTGTATTTGTGTATGTGTATACACAGACATTTATACCTATCTATATATCCATTTAAAAAGTATTGCAGAAAGGCAAAATAGTTTAATGGTTAAGAGCCCAGATTCTGGAGCTTGACACCTGAGTTGGAATCCTGATTCAAACACTTAAAAGCTGTGTGACTTTGGGGGCCAGTTATTAACCTCTCTCAGCCTCGATTTCCCTATATGGAAAAGGAGAGGGGCAGTATGTTGAATTTCATTGTGTTGATGTGAGGACTGAAAGCACCGACCCATTTGTTATTATGATTTTTACTGTTGTTATATATACACCCAGACTGAAAGTTACACCAGGGGCGTAACTTTAGGGGCAGAGTAAAAGAACACTACAGTCCTCTACATACTGTACTTCCTTTTTTTTTTTTGCAAGGAGCAAGGAGTCATGATACAATTTAAAATTAGTTTAAAAATGTAAAATCCTCCACCCCCTAAGAGCCACTTGTCCTGCCCCTGGGATATTCTTCCTCAAACTTGGCTCATAAAGCATTTTCTCAAATGCTGACTCACAACCAAAGCTCACAACTGGGGAGATTCATGAAACTTCTGTTTTTCAATGTCCCTGTTTCCACTTTACACCCACAGAGTGGAGGGGTGGGGTTGGGATGGGGGTGGGGACAGGAAACCTGGAGACCCCACCTGCCTGGGCTGAGGCATGGCAGGTGGGGATCTGTGAATCTGGCTGCAGCGTTAGATGGAACAGAAGTCTCACTCCCTTTTCCCTACATCAGAGAAGAGTTAGGACTCTTGGGTTCCCTCCTAAGGGGTCCCAATTTTAAATAAAAAAAAAAAAAACCTTTTTGTTCTTGCTGTTTGCATATGTGGTAAGTTAGAAGTTCCAAATAGCAGAGAAGGATATAGACCTAAAAAGAAAGCCACCTTCACTCCACCCCTGAGCCACCCAGGACACTTTCTGTGCATGTACACCGAGTCTCTCCCTTGATCCATCATGTTTCCTCAGGGCCCAGCAGCATACCCGGCACACAGTAGGTGCTCAATTCAACCTGTCAAGTGACAGTGGCTAACTGAGCACATGAATAATAGTGGTAACTTCCCAACTTTTCCATCTTTGGGGATTTTTTTTTTTTAATTTTTAAAATTGATTTTTACTGGAGTATAGTTGATTTGCAGTGTTGTGTTAGTTTCTGCTGTTCAGCAAAGTGAGTCAGTTATTGTTGTTGTTCAGTTGTTAAGTCGTGTCTGACTCTTTGTGATCCCCATGGACCACAGCACACCAGGCTTCCCTGTCTTTCACTATCTCCTGGAGCTTGCACAACCTCATGTCCATTGAGTTGGTGATGCTCTCCAACCATCTCATCCCCTGTTGCCCGCTTCTCTTCCTGTCCTCAATCTTTCCCAGCATCAAGGTCTTTTCCAGTGAGCCGGCTCTTCACATCAGGTGGCCCAAATATTGGAGCTTCAGCTTCAGCATCAGTCTTTCCATGAATATTCAGGGTTGATTTCCTTTAGGATGCACTGGTTTGATCTCCTTGCAGTCCAAAGGAGTCTCAAGAGTCTTCTCTAGCACCACAGTTCAAAAGCATCAATTCTTCAGCACTCAGCCTTCTGTATGGTCCAGCTCTCACATCCATACATGACTCCTGGAGAAACCATGGTGCTGGTGATTTAGTCGCTAAGTCGTGTCTAACTCTTGCGATCCCGTGGACTGTAGCCTGCCAGGCTCCTCTGTCCATGGGATTCTCCATAGCTTTGACTACATGGACCTTTGTCAGCAAAGTGATGTTTTACTGTGATGCTCTGCTTTTTAATCAGTTATACATGTACCTATATCCACTTTTTTTTAGACCCTATTCCCATATGAGTCATTACATAGTATTGAGTAGAGTTCCCTGTGCTTTACAGTAGTCCTTATATTACCCACTCTTTCATCTTTGGTTTCAACAAGTTGATTTTGACCATGGGGCTCAAATGGTACCAGTGGTAGGTCCTAATGTCTAAGAATCGTGGGTACAAAGTTCTTCAAGTGGAATCCTCCTAGAGGGAAGATGCTCTGGTCCATGTTATCATTTAAATCTCCACCCGTGTAGCTCATGCTGGCCAGTTAGGAACACTGGGCTCTGAAGAGACGGTGGTTGAGGGGACTAACAGGGCAGAAGGCTAGGTTTAGGGTGTACGAGAAAGGAAGCGGCCATTTATTTGGCAGCTCCTGGAAGAAGTGTTTGCTTCTCTCTGCCTATCTGTCTGTTGCCCCTGTTGTCTGGGCTGCATGTTGTCAATTCTATCAGTGAATAGTGTTTTAAAATCAATTAATGTATTTATTTTTTGCCTGTGCTGGGTCTTCGCTGCCGTGCGGGATTTTCTCTAGTTTCAGTGAGCGGGAGCTATCTTTGTTGTGGTGCATGGGCTTCTCATTGCGGCAGCTTCTCTTATTGCAGAGCACGGGCTCTAGAGCAGGGGCTTAGTAGTTGTGGTGCACGGGCTTAGTTGCCCCTCGGCGTATCGAATCTTCCTGGACCAGGGATCTGAACCTGTGTCTCCTGCATTGGCAGGCGGATTCTTAAGCACTGGACCGCCAGGGAAGTCCAGTGAATAGTTACTGATCACATGAAGTCTCTGGAGAGAGTCCCGAGAACTCAAAGCTCCACCCACTATGAAGTTCTGGCAGGTGAGCCGTGAATGCCAAATTCACTCGATGTCCAGAAGGGTAAGCACTGAGAAGCTAGGGAGGCGGGGAGTAGCACAGCACAGAACTGACGCCAGATCAAATGGGCAGATCCTTCTGACAGCAATCTCACCATGCGTATCCCATTATCACACACTCGTTTTTTCACCCAACAACTTCACCTGTAGGAACCTCACTTTTTTTTTTTTCAAAGTTGTTCAAACAAAAATGTTCACCAAACCTCATTTATGAACTATCAGAAAATGGGCAGCAGTGTAAATGTCCCTGGGGAGATGACCAAATGAGGAAATCATGGTCCATCCAAGCAACAGAACACCATGCAGCCATAAAAAGAGATGATGAAAACCTCTGTTGACATGGGAACATCGCAGCAACCTTTTTTTTTTAATTGGGGAAAAAGCAGATTACAAACAGCAGGAACAGAATGATCTCATTTATTTAAAATAGGACGCATGTGTGGGTGTATCTATGCATCAAGGGACCTCTGGTGGAGTGGTCTCTGAAATCAGGGGTTGTCAACTTAAACGTGTCAGATCCAGTGCAGGAGTGGCCACGGTCATTGGAGAGTTTGTGTCACATCTAAAGAGGTTTCTGATACTCATCTCCAGCCTTTCACTGCCACATGGGACTCGGTGTTGTCAGATCTTTCCATGTTTTCAAGGAAAACTGAAAATGTGGGCTTCTATATGAAAGTGCCTGGTTTGTAAGTGTTGGGGAGAAAGCATGCAAGTCAAATAAAACTCAACAGCAGGCCAGTTTCAGCCAGGAAACCACCAGGTTTCGATCTCTGCCTAGACATGAAGGTACTCTTAGACAAGGACAGCTGGCATGTAAGCCCACCTCCTTTTAACCCTCAGAAGCTCTCTGTGCCTCAGCTTCATCATCTATAAGGTGAGGGAGTTGGGTGAGGTGGTTTCCAAAGTCCTGTCTAGCTCTGGCTATGCTTCTGGAACAGTGATCTCTTGGGGTCCTAGATCTTTTGAGACTCAGGTCAGAGCTATGATTTCTCTCTGAAGTGGGGGAGAGGAATAAAGGAGTATGAATCAGCCAATTGTGTGTCTCATTTCTGGGAAAGGATCCCAAATTTCCTAGGCCTCTCCCAAATTCATTCATTCATTTACTCATCCATTCATTCATTCAGGAGTTAGTGAATGCTTGCTCTGTACCAGTCACCATGCCAGGCGCTGGGATAAGTGATGAATTGGGGGCCCCTGGGGACCCCAGGACTAATGTCCCCCAGGACAGTAGGGGAGTCCTGTCCCCTAGGACAGGTGGGGAGTCGTGTTCTAGAGGTTCCTCCTGCCCTGGTGCAGTGACTTAAGAAGGCTGTTGGTGATCCATAGAGTTGAGGAGGCAGGATTGGCAACTGCTTTGTGTAGAAGGCTCAGAGAAGTCCCTTAAGAGTTCCCACCATACAATGAATATGAGCCCATGGACTTAAATTTACACCAAACAAGAACACATATCCTGCACTATCATTTACCACTTTCTACCATTTCTGAACATCAGTGACATACCTTATACATGCCTAAGGTCACACAAGTGGGAGATGGCAGATTAGGACCTGACCTGAGAGTCAGCCTGACTTGAAAGTTCATGTCACATTCCACCGAGCTGTCCTATGTCAGCAAAACATCTGGGTGAATTAGATAAACAGTTACCAGCAGTTCAATTTTCTGAATCAAGAATGAGGTTCCATGATGTGCTAACAGGCTAAAACATTTTCAATCTGGGCTTTGAAAATGGTGCGTGCTGATTGCTAAATCACTTTAGTCGTGTCCAATAGCCCGCCAAGCTCCTCTGTCCATGGGGATTCTCCAGGCAAGAATACTGGAGTGGGTTGCCATGTCCTCCTCCAGGGGATCCTCCTGACCCAGGGATGGAACCCACGTCTCTTATGCCTCCTGCATTGGCAGGCAGGTTCTTTACCACTAGTGCTACCTGGGAAACCTATGAAAATGGTACCTCTTCTTAAATCTATCTCATGGCCCCTGGCAAATTCCCACCCTTAGAAAACGCCTCCAAAATCACTTTGTCTAAGATTCCCCGCCATCAGTATGTTAGCATCCTGCAGTATGTATTAATTACCATGTGCCAAATCCAAGAATATCAGATGAACATGGTGCCATAATGACAAGTACAGCTAGGCAGGCGGAGAAGTCCTTCAAACTCGGTGACACTGCTATGACTTGGAGCCTTTCCCTGAAGTTGGGATGGGCATGCCAGCCGTCATTGCACTTACGCACTCCAACAAGGGCTAGAGGTGTGGTCTAAGGAGAATAGTCCGTGAAAACACAGCACAGATTTAGCTTAGGATGGCAACAGCCAGCTCCAGAGTCAAGCGATAACCACATTTTGGATAGTGGCCGGTGACATAAATGAGAAATGGGAACAAATGGCAGAGTTCATCTAGAACCCACAAGATTTCATACTCTTTAGACACCCTTTATAATAAAAGAATGTTTACATACACTTTTGATACCAAAGTTCCACCTGTGGGCCTTCCTTAAGAAAATCTCTGTGAGGTACCCGAAGACTGACACCCAAGGACGCTCTGTATCACAACTGGAAACAATCCAAAGCTCCAGTAATAGCCGAGTGAGAAGGCAGATGATGGAAGAGCCAAACAGAGAAATCCTCTGTTTGGTAACCTGGTGGTAACCTGTTAAGTAACCTCTAAGAAGCGTGTCACGGAAAATACTATAAAACATGGAGAAATGTCCATGATACAGTGACAAAGTCGGATTACAGAAAATGTATTTATAGGGATTCCATTTGTTAACCTACTTCTCAGTGCATTTTTTTTCGTCACGCCATGTAACATGCGGGATCTTAGTTCCCAGACCAGGGATTGAACACGTGCCCCTTGCAGTGGAAGCATGGGGTCTTGACCATCGGCCAGGGAAGTCCCCTCAGTGCATTTTTTTTTTAATGGAAAGAAATCTATCAAAATGTTAACAACGGGTAGTGAGATAAAAACAATCGAGTAAAATGTTCTTTTATTCAGTATTTTCCAAGTATTTGATAATGAGCTTGTAATATTTTTCATAATTGAGAAAAAAACTATTTTTTTCCTAAAAAAGTGATGAACTTTATTACATAAAGTTTCCCAAAGCTATTTAATTCCATCTTGCCCAAGTCCGTGGCCTGTGGAGCAAAAGATTAGAGATGGCAACACTCTGTGGAGTAGTCAATTTTCTCCGCACAGGGCAGGTAAAGGAGCCTTCTCTTTTCCTGGGTGTACAGCACTACTGGAAGGTCACATCTCACTGACCTGGCCTAAAACAGAGATCCCCACCCAATAGCAGGGGCACCAGTTTAGGGCAGGAAGGAGGGAGGAAAGACAATATGGAATTGAATGGTGAAATTTCTTAGGTGATGGAAATCCAGCCTGTATCTACAACCTTCTAAGGGCACTGAGGGTTGGTCATCAGAGAGCCAGTACAGGGACCAGAATCTCTCAGACCTTAAACAACCTAAATATTCATCAACAGAGGAATGGATAAAGAAGATGTGGTTTATATATATATATATATATATATATACACACACACACACACACGTATGTGTATACATATATGTACATACACGTGTATATATATACATACACATACACAAGGGAATATTACTCAACCATAAAAAGGAAAGAAATTGGGTCACTGGTAGAGACGTGGATGGACCTAGAGACTGTCATATAGCATGAAGTAAGTCAGAAAGAGAAAAACAAACATCATATATTAATGCATAAATGAGGAGTCTGAGAAAATTAGAATAGACCATCTTATTTACAAAGCAGAAATAGAAACACAGATGTAGAGAACAAATGTATAGATATCCAAGGAGAAAGGGCAGACTGGGATGAATTGGACGATTGGGGTTGACATATACAAACTATTGATGTCTGTGTGTGGGGTCAGTTGCTCAGTTGTGTCTGACTCTTTGTAATCCCACGGACTGTAGCCCGCCAGGCTCCTCTGGCCATGGGATTTTCCAGGCAAGAATAGTGGAGTGTGTTGCCATTTCCTTCTCCAGGGGATCTCCCCAACACAGGGACCAAACCCGAGTCTCCTACATTGGAAGGCAGATTCTTTACCACTGAGCAACCAGGGAAGCCCCGTTCTCTTTCTTGCATCACATCTAATCCTCCACTTACTAAGCACCTCCTCCTGTGCTGTCGGCACTTGTGACTCCCTTTACAGCAAAACTCACCCTCTCTACCACAGCCTGATCTGCCCTGCCTGCCATCTGACTTCCTCTCCCCCTAGTTCCTGTGGTCTTAGCCCGCTGCTCCTTTTTCTCTTCCTCAAACATACGGTGTGAAGTGTCACCTCCCCAGAACACCTTTCTTCCAGACACCCGCATGGCTGGCTCCTTCTCATCACTCAAGTCACTGGTCCCTTGGTTTCTCCTCGAGTGGCCATCACTATCCATTGCAGGTAGGAATGCACCAGGCTCCCTCTATGACAGGCATACCTCAGAGTATTCACAGTAGTTTTTGTTTTTTACAAATGGAAGGTTTGTGGCATCTCCGCGTTGAGCAAGTCTATTGATGCAATTTTTCCAACAGTATTTGCTCACTTCATGTCTCTGTGTCACATTTGGGTAATCCTTGCAATATTTCAAACTCTTTCGTCATTATCATATTTGTTATGGTGATCTGCGATCTGTCATCTTTGATGTGATTATTTCAAAAAGATTACAACTTATAGAAGGCTCAAATGATGGTCAGCAGCATTTTTTAGCAATAAAGTATTTTTTAATTGAGGTGTATACATTGTTTTTAAAGACATAATCCTACTGCACACTTAATAGACTACAGTATAATGTAAATGTAACTCTTATATGCACTGGGAAATCAAAAAAATTCGTGATTTGCTTTATTGCAGTGGTCTGGAACCAAACCACAGTATCTCCGAGGCCTGCCTGTACATTATCTTTGTGTGTTACCTTCAGAGCCTGCAGCACTTTCTGAAATTCTGTGCTTAGACTGCATAATCCAAAGATGCCCACACTTGCTATTCTAGAACCTTGCTACCCATGGGGTGGGATCTAATTCCACTCTCCCCTAAATCTAGGCTGACTTGTGACTTGCTTTTGACCAAAGTGATTTCTTTCTTTCTTTTTAAAATATTTATTTGGCTGCATAAGGTCTTAGTTGAGGCATGTGGGATCCAATTGCCTGACCAGGGATCGAATCCAGGCCCCCTGCACTGGGAGTGAGGAGTGTTAGCCATTGGACCACCAGGGAAGTCCTTTGACCAAAGTGATTTCTGAAGCTGGGTCAAAAAAGACAAAGCAGCTTCCATTTGGCCCTCTGAGACGTTTGCCTTTGGAGTTCTAAGACACCAGGTCAGAATCCATCTACTATGAGGCTGCCATGCTATGGGGAAGCCCAGGCCACAAGAGGAGACTGAGTATAAGTGCTCTGATTGGCAGTCCCAGCCAACACCCAACTTCAACAGCCAGACCTTTATATAAATGAAGATCCCACTCCCATGACTCCAGCCCCCAGTCAGCCTGCAACAGCGATGAGTCACCCCTGCTATGCCTTGTTTGGATTTCTAACCCTTAGAATTTCTAAGCCTAATCAAATAGTTGTGGGTTTTTTAAATATTTATTTAAATGTGTAGTATTTAAATATTCAATTGAAATATACAATAGTTTAGAATATTTATTTAAAGATTTATTTGGCTGTGTCAGGTCATAGTTGTGAACACAGGATCTTAATTGTGTTGTGTGGGCTCTTTCATTGCAACACATGGACTCTCTAGTTGTGGAGAGGTTTAGTTGCTCTGGCATGTGGGATCTTCCCAGACCAGGGATTGAACCTGCATCCCAGGCACTGTAAGGCAAATTCTTAACCACTGGACCACCTGGGAAGGCCCTCGAATAGTTGTTTTAAGCCACTACGTTTTGGAGTCATTGGTTACACAGCAGTTGTAACAGGAACAATCTTTAGTGATTTATCATCTGTACTCTTCCCCTAAAATGTAGGCTCCATGAGAGGCAGGGGCTTCTAATGTCTTGGTCCTTCTGTGTCCATCATCCCCTGCACACAGCAGGAACTCAAGAATTAATAGGTGAATGAGTGGAAGAAGCTGAACTTGGGAAACAGTAATACTCATCTGACACAGTTTTTGAATGACTCATGTACTGTATTCATCATAGTTATTTTGTATCTACTATGCGACAAGCAAGTTGCCATGAGCTAGGGACACTGTGGGGCAGCTTGTTGCTCTGGTGAAATCCTACCACACAGGGTGATGTCCAGAAGGGAAACCGAAGCCCTCACTATTCTGCGTCCTCCCTACTCCCAGCGTAGGTCTCAAAAGCTGACGTTTCAAAAACCAGAGGTGCGGTCGCCAAATCCACCCAGCCCACATCTGGGGGTGTATTAATTATCCCCGGGTGTGGCTGTGTTTACATCCACAGCTCAGTCACTTGTGCCCTGGCCTCTCAACAAGCAAGCGAATGACTCCAGACAGGGACCATGTGGCAGAAGGGCTGCCCCAGTCCTGCACATCTGGCCCCTTCCTAGGGGGTGGGGGTGGTCCTCCCCAACAGCTGTCTCCCTCCCTTCTGTTCCCTCCTTTCCTTCTTCCCCGCTGAGGCTTTCAAGCTGTAAAAGTCGTTTTGGCAGGGATGCAGCAGTCTGGGAGGGAGGCCTGAAGGATGCGCCTCCAGGTTTAACCACTTAATCCCCAAAGTACCTGCCAAGAACCAGTTAGCATGTCTGGCGGGCAGGCCAGACCGTCATTAATTCATTAAAGCGGGCTCCTGCTGGCCCATTATCTTCCTTGCTGCTGACCACGTCGCCTCTTGGGCGCGCAGAGTCCCCGTTTCTCCACTTCTCCTTAGTCCTAAGGCAAGGTTCTGCCCACCCCTAGCCCCCCCCACCCCCGCCAGAATCCTCCTCCTTCTCTTCCCCTCCCCTCCCCCTCCCAAGGCACACACTGCTCCCTCGCACGCCTCCGCCAGCCAGCGCTTACCATAAAGCATCTTTTGTTCCCTCTCCTGTATCTTTTGAGCAGTGACTGGTTAAAACACACCCATTCTCCTCCGGGCTCCCCAGCCTCCAGGGAGCCCCCCCCCCACCAACTTCCTGGAAGCTCTCTCAGAAAGGGAATCTCTCTAGTGCAGGAATTCGAGGCTCACCACCCCCTCTGCTTGCTGCTCAGTATCTTCTCCTCCCCTGCACCCGTCAAATCATCTGAGGGGCGGCTGGGTGAAGGCCCCCAAAGACAGACCCTCCAATGTCAGCTCTGACTTTGCCCCTGATCCTTTGGGACGACTCAGGTGGACTTTCTCTGCCTCAGTTTCCCCTTTGAAACAATAAGAATGTCATTAACCATTTCATAGCATCCTCTAAGGACTGAACTAAGTGTCAGGCACTGCACTGGGCATTTGAAATGGATGGCCTCCTATCGACCTCCCAGCAACCCTGACGGAGATATAGCTGAGGTTTACAGATAAAGGCTCAGAGAGGTTATGGTCCTACCCAAGGTCACACTGTCAGAAAGTTCTTGGGCTGGGACTTAAATCCAGTTTCATCTGATCCCTAAACTCATGCTCTTCACTAATATACTATCCGGGCCCATGTGGCCCTGATTCCCCAAAATGGCAAGTAGGAATAGTGTGGAACCACCAGCAAGGACAATGGCAAAATGTTGTCTACTTTCAGAAAGAAAGGTACAATCATAGTCAAACACAGGTATTAAATGCACAATCCCTTCTTGATGCACAAGGCACTGTTTTAGAACTTTCTGTATACGACCTCATTTTACCTTCTTGACAACACCTATACATTTAGGTACTGTTATTGTCCCCACATTACATATGGGAAAACTGAGTCTTGGAGGGGAGGTTGGCTCTTTGTTTAATGATGACTTCTGAGAAAAGTATTGCTGGCTCACAGTAGAGGCTCCAGACCACTTTGTTGAAACTGCTGTCTATCTATAGCTATGCTTGCCTTTAACGCCTAAGAGAATGGTCTGCCGTGGATGGTGGATTCAGGCTCCCTGAAACCCCTAAGGTACCCTGTGAGCATTTCCATTTCTCCTCCAGGGTAGGAAATGTGGAGAGGACCACATACAGAACTCAAAAAACTGACTTTCCCCAGGGGATTTCCTTTTACTTCTTCCTAACGTACCAGAGGTTAACCAAAGATGGGTTTCCCCCAGTTAAGCCTAAAGCACAAGAAAGGCCCGAATGGTGGATAGCAGGGAGAGAAGCCAAGTCCCTGGTATGGGAGCCAAGCCTGGAAGACCCAGTGCAGCGAACCCCGGGATTGTAGTGGTATGCATTCTACCATTCTATAGGCGATCTGAGAGGGTGCCGGGCATCCTAGGGTCAGGGCACCCAAGGAGGAAGGACCCTAGAGGGGTGTAACTGCTGGGGACGCCCGGCAGGGACACACAGGCGGGAGGAGAACCCAAGTATGTGCTGGGGAGGTGGCCTGGAGTCGGGACGCACGAGACATTGCGGCAGAAACAGAGTGAGGAGGGGGAAATAAACGGGGCGGCGACGATGCTTAGCCGACGTCGCCCCAGCGAAACTCCTCCCAAACTCCTCCTCGTCCCCCTTCCGGGTGGCGTGGGTCCTCCCGCGCGCCCGAGCCCAGAGCGGCGCGCTGCGTCCGCCCCGCGCGCCCTCGCGGAGGTCTCGGGCCACCTCCCCCGCGGCAGCCTTCTCCTGAGTACCCCTGGAGTATCCCTCGGCCCCGAAGTGAACACAGAGTCTGGCTCTGGCTGAGCGCCCTCCGTCCCGGGGGGGTGAGACGCCCAGCATCCCGCACCGTCGAGTCCTGAGAAGGGAGCGCATCTCGAAACTCGCCCGGACCCCAAGACTGGAGGAAGCGATGTCCTAACCCTCCTCCCCATTTCCACTGGGTTCCTCTCGCTTCGCATCTTTCTCATCCACGTTCCCACTATCTTGTTCTTCAGGAAGTCTCTCTTTTTCTCCAGCTTCTTCGACTTTCTTTCCTCGTCTCGCCGCTGTTTTGTTTTGTTTTGTTTTTTTGGTCTCTGCCTCCTCTCCCACCTTCTTTCCTCCTTTCCCTAAATTACACACTTTGGGCTTCGCGTCTCTTTCTTGGCTCCCTTTTTTCGCCTGACCTCCCCGTGCCCCATCCAAAATTTTGTTCCTGCCCCCAGGAGCCGGCAGCCCCCGCCCGGCCCCCCGCGGCCGAGGACAGCCCCCTGTCTCTCTTTCGCGAGAGGGAGAAGCGGATCGGACCTCCAGGAGCCGGGCAGAGGGCGCCCCGAAGCGCGCACCTCTCTTCTCCAGCGCCGGGGCTGCGCCGGCCCACGCGACATCTGTCGCCCGCGCTCCCGGCTCACACCCCGCGCATCCCCGCAGCTCCCGGGCGTTGCCACCCCCCACGCTCCGGCTGCCGCCTCTCCCTGCAGGCGCCGCGCCAGCTTCCCAGGGTGTTGGCGCACCGCGGGGCTCGGCCGCGACCCGAGTGCTTGGCGTCTGCGGGCCGTGACTTCGGGGCTGGCTTTCTCACCTTCCGGCCCTAGACCCACCTGTGGTGGGCTCAGCTTGATTCTCTCCACCCCCATTCGCTGCAGCTTTCCTCTCTATTCCAGAACCTGAAAAGACAGTCCTGACCTGCTCTCTCCCCTCAAGTGCCTAGCACAGTGCCGGGCGCACAGCTGCTGCTCAGTAATTCCCCAACCCAAGGACTCAGCGCACAATAGATGCCCAGTACCTTTCTTCCACTGGTATCAAACAGGGTAGGCACTCACTGCTCACTCCCCACCCCCATCACCGACCAGTGCCTAGCATACCGCAGGCTCTCAAAGATGCCCTCCATTAACAAGGCCTAGCACCCAGAGAGAGCTCAATGAATAATCTTTCATTAAGGCCTCCCCTTGGAGTTTCCCTAAGAGCCTCAGATTCCCGCTCATTTGGGGACATCGCCTTCATCTCAGCTCCCTCCGTTTGGTGAAGAAGGAGGCCGAGTTCCTTGAATGGGACACCTCACTGGAGGAGAGAAGAAGTTGGCAGAGCGGAGGAAAAGTGCAAAGTTTTAGGGAGAAAGACGGAGCCGGCCTGAAACCTGGAGGGGGAGGAAGTCGCGAGATGCGGTCCGGGCGCCGGAGGATGGGCTGCAGAAACTGGAGAAGTGACGCTGAAGGAGAACAGGGTTTGGGGCGGAGGTGATGGAGACGGTGGCTCTTAGGAATGGCAGGCCGCAGGAAGGGGACTGAGGACTCGTCTTGAAACCGCGATAGATGATAATGCTTTGGCGTGGCTTGTAACTCTGTTCTCTGAGCAAGCACACTTTTTTACTTGCACTGCGTGTTTGCTTGAAGGGCTGGGGCTGGTGGGACTTACGGAGGCGAAAGTCCTCCCAAAGGCCCCCGATGGAGGGAGTGGCAGGATGCGCTTAAGGAGTTAGAGACGAGGGACAGAAACGGTGGACCTGGTACGTGGAAGGAGAGATAGGGACTGTCTAAGAAGGGGGAGGAGATCCCTGAGAGAGAAGGGAGCAGAGAAGAAGACGATGGGAAGCCGCAAACTTGCAGCTCTCCGGCTCCCAATCCAGCCTCACGTCTCCAGTCCCCAGCCGCCGCGCCCTGGCGCTAGCTCGCATACCTGTTGCTCGCTCCGGCTGGGTCTCGGCTCCGGCCCCACCAAGAAGCCCCGCGTTCCTACAAGTTCCGCCTGCCGAGCAGCCAGGCCGCCAGCGCCGCCACCTGCGCGGCCGCGCACAGCCAGGGCCAGTAGGTAGGGAGCGCGCCGGGCGCCGGCGCCCTCCGGCTCCGCGCGCGGCGCCGCCACATGGTGCGCTGGTGCAGCTCGTCGCCGAGCGCCTTGAGCCGGGCGGCGGTGAGCTGCGCGGCGGACGAGCGCAGACCCAGGCGGCCGGCGCTGCAGGCGCACACGGCCGGGGGGCCGCGGCCGCGGTGCAGGGGGCACGGGCACATGACCGCTCGCCTCGCTCCCTCCCCGCGTCCGGTCGCCCCTCGCCTCCTCTCCCTCCGGCCTCTGCGCCTGCCTCCGCTGCGCTCCAGTCGCCGGGGGCCTCCCCTGGACACCAAGTTTCTCCTTGTGTTGTGCGTTTGTTGTGCTGACGGCGCTATTATTAATTAAAGTGTCACATGGTGGAGGGGGGCGGGGAGGGCGCGGGGAGGGGGGTTACATCATCCGGCCCCGAGGGTGGGGGGGGGGCTGCAGGCAGAAGAAACCGAGAGGTAACTTTTAACCCTAACGGTGCCGGCCGCGAGGGGACGCGCAGGTTGGGAGAGGAGGAGCGCGGGGCGCTGGGACGCCTGAAAGCACCGCTGAGGTCTCGGGCTGAAGGGGTCGCAGGAGACCCTCAAGGAAGCATGGAGCGCCGGGGGAGGTTTTCTCCTTCTCTTTTTCCTGAATTAAGCTCTGATTCCGATTTGGCGATGTGAACAGGCTTGTTTGCCGTTTTGGATGAAGCTGATGTCGGATTCAGCTTAGTTTAAAAAAAAAAATGTTCCGAAGCTGTTGTTTTGAATGGGAGAGGTGGGTCGGTTCAGAATCTCCTGAGAGGGCCAGATTCAACCCAGCGTGCCTACTTTGGGTTCTGACTCCGCACCTGTAGGCTGCGGATACAAACACATCCGACCCCCCCCTCACCCCCATTAGAGATACGCCCTGGGACCCTAAAGCGCCCCCAGTGCCGCTGAAAACCTTGATGGAGGCAGAAGGAGGGCTGGGGGTTGGCCTTTAGCCTTTGCAGTTTGCAGCGTACCGCGTCTCTACCCGAGAAAGACCCTCACTAGGGGTTTTCCAGAAGGAAACTTATTTTCGTATGTTTCTTTTGTCAGTATTACTTTTCTGCCCGGGTTAGTCTGTAGCAGTGATCTCCATTTAATGCGCAATAGAGACTACGGGGTCGGGGATGGGGCGGTGGCGACGCAGACTTCAGCTTCTTTTTTTTTCCAGTCCTAGAGTTGCCCCTGTGCCCCTCCAGACTGGAAAATCTGGATCTGTGTCTGCTGGTGAGGGTACAGATGGGCGAGAGGGCCCTCGGGGGTTTCTTTGGGGGAGAATGAGACCCTCACCTACCTTGAATCCATGGGGATTCAGAAAACTGGGGGAGCCTGCAGAGGGCTCCAAGCCGGCCTTCTAGGTCCTGATGAGGCAGCTCCATCGTCTTCTCCCCAGGAGCAGAGTGTTGCTAAGACCTGACAAGTCCTTTGGTCACTTGAAAAAGATTCTTCAAGACTGTGAACTTCATTTGGGTCTGGATTTATCATGGAGAGATTTCCCCTTGGCCTGCAGCATGGTCAGGGCTCATGCCCCAGCTCTGCTGTGTGATCTTGGTGCCTCTTTATGTCCTAGCTGCTTCTCTGGTGGTTCAGACGGTAAAGAATCTGCCTGCAATCAGAAGACCTGGGTTCCATCCCTGGGTCAGGAAGATCCGCTGGAAAAGGGAATGGCTACACACTCCAGTATTCTTGCCTAAAAAATCTCATAGACAGAGGAGCCTGGCCGTCTACAGTCCATGGGGTCACAAAGAGTCGGACATGACTGAGCTCATCTTTGGATCCACTGGGTCCCAATTCTCCTACCCTTAATAATGGTCAACACTTATTGAGTGCCTTCTGTTGGAGGTTACTGGGTCCCTGTCTGCACTGCCTAAAGTGAGTTTCCCAATTCTAGGATGGTGAGAATGTGCTATCTTTTTACAGAGTTTTTACAGATGGAGAAACTGAGGCACAGGGAGGTAATGGCTCTTGCCAGGAGATCACAGAGTTAGTGAGGAATAAACCTGGATCTAAATGAGGGCAGTCTGCAGCAGGCTCTAAGCTCTTAACCATGGTTTTATACTGCCCCCTGTAATCTGGGAATAATAATACCTCCCTCCCAGGATTGGGGCAGAGATTAAATGAGAGAAATGTGTGCCAAGCACCTGGCAGGCAGTGGGCCCTGGATAAACCCTGGTTCCTTTCACTTCTGGCCAGAACCACTTCCCCGTTCTCCCGGGACTCACCTCCTTAATCCCCGCTAGACTTTGCAGAGGGGACCAGATCCGTTGCCCAATGTAGCGTTCCAAGAATGAAGATACAGTGTCTATTTAAAAAGCCCTTTGGATTTAAATTGAACAATTCCCTCCTCCCCCTTTTTAATCTGCACGCTTTTAACGGCTCACTTCATGGACATTAATTTTAATGGGACGATTATTACCCTGTTTGGAAGCGTGCCCCTCGAAATGCTGGGCTCGTGAGGTGGCGCTGGGTCGAGTCCCAGCAGCTTGGATGTTTTCTATAGTAGAGAGAGTGCAGTCTTGGCCATGGGGACTGTGGACGTGATGTCCAGCAGAGGGGGTGATGGAAAAGAGGGGGAAAAGGGACGATGTCCTTCTCTCCCCCAAGACTCTGCAGGTGACAGTCAGTCCCTAACTGTCTCACTTTTGAGTGGGCGCATCATTCAGTTACTGGGGAACTTGGCCTTGAGATGAAGCTCTTTGGAGCCTCTGTTTCCTCAGCTGTAAACTGGGAATAGTAATAGTACCTATGTTACAGTGTTCAATAAGATCATACTGGGAAGCCCTGAGCACAGTGCCCAGCACACTGTGAGCACTTAATAAATGTTGGCTGATGTTGCTATTTTAAGGTAAATCATGTATTTGTCAAAAAGTGTGCTTTGAAGAAGGTTGGAGGGCCCACACCTTCAAATATGTTGGGTTGGCAAAAAAGTTCATTTGGTAAGTTCATTTCTGTAAGATGTGATGAAAAACCTGAATGAGCTTTTTGGTAAACCCAGTATCTATGGGTCCCCTATTTTGAACTGACGGTTCAGTCACTGATGATGAGTATTATCTAGAAAGAGCAAAGTGTTTGGGAGATTGACATGTAACACTCTCCTAACACTTTAGTAAAAATGAGTTTTTGATGTTAACGTTTAATTTAGTAAACACTTACATGGTGCTAACCCTGTGCCAGACACTGTTCTAAGTGCCTTAGATGTATTAACTTGTTTAATGACCCTATATAATAGGATAGGCTTCACTGGTGCTTCAGATGGTAAAGAATCTGCCTGCAAAGCAGGAGACCTGGGTTCGATCCCTGAGTCTGGAAGATCCCCTGGTGAAAGGAATGGCTACCCAGTCAAGTATGTTTGCCTGGAGAATCCCATGGACAGAGGAGCCTGGCGGGCTATAGTCCATGGGATCACAAAGAGTCGGAGGTACGATTCTTAGTCCTTTATTATGGATGAGCACACTGAGGAGGAGCATTTAATTTGTCCAAGGTCATACTGCTGTCTGGCCCCAGAGTTAATGCTCTTTAGCATTATGTCACCACTGGGCACTTGGGAAGAGGGAGGGAAGGAGAGAGGCTGTTATGGACTGGACTGTGTCCCCCTAAAATTCCTGTATGCAAGTCCTAAGCCCCAGTACCTTGGAATATGGCTGTATTTGGAAACTGGGTCTTTTTATTTATTTATTTTGGCCATGTTGCACGTGGGATCTTAGTTCCCCAATTAGGGATCTAACCCACGCCCCCTGCATTGGAAGAAGAGTCTTCACCATTGGACAGCCAGAGAAGTCCCAGAAACAAGGTCTTTAAGTTAAAATGAGGTCATTAGAGCAGACTCCCAACCAATATGACTGGTCTCCTTGTAAGAAGAGGGAGAGACACCACAGGTACAAGAAGGTGGTCATCTGAAAGTCAAGGAGAGAGGCCTCAGAAGAAACCCACCATGGTGACACCTTGATCTTGGTCCAAAACTATGAGAAAATAACTTTCTGATGTTTAAGCCCCCAAGTCTGTAGCACCCTGTTGCTGCTGCTGCTGCTAAGTTGCTTCAATCGTGTCCGACTCTGTGCGACCCCATAGACGGCAGCCCATCAGGCTCCGCTGTCCCTGGGATTCTCCAGGCAAGAATACTGGAGTGCATTGCCATTTCCTTCTCCAGTGCATGAAAGGGAAAAGTGAAAGTGAAGTCACTCAGTCGTGTCCGACTCTTAGCGACCCCATGGACTGTAGCCTACCCGGCTCCTCCATCCATGGGATTTTCCAGGCAAGAGTACTGGAGTGGGGTGCCATTGCCTTCTCCGAGCACCCTGTTAGGGCAGCCCTAATACAGAAGGAGTGTGTGTGTGGGGGGCGGGGACATGTCCTAAAAGGAAAGCTAGAAGCAGATATTCACCAGACTGCCCCCACTTTTATTGCTGGCCACGTGCTTGGACATTCTTCTAGGACTGTTCATGTGTTTCCTTCTTCCTCCTTCATGTCCTGTTGGAAACATTTAAGGGAGAAATTGTTTTAGTGGATTATTTTGATAAATAGTTTGTGAAATCCAGTTGACACATTTATTCAGAGAAAACTTTCCCTACCAATTGCCAGGAGGCATAGCTTCTCTCTCATAAAGAAATGATAGATTTTTCTAGTCCATGAAGACTTCCTATAGTATACAGGTACTCAAAACTGGGTTCAGTGGGACTTCCCTGGTGGTCCAGTGGCTAAGACTCCTCACTCCCAATGGAGGGGGCCTGGGTTTGATCCCTGGTCAGGGAACTAGATCCCACAGGAGGCAACTAAGACTTTGCATGTTGCAACTAAAGATCCCATATGCTGCAACTGGCAGGTGTTCAGTAAATATTTGTGGTGAGGAAGAAAGAAAGAAACAAAGAGGGAGAGAAGGAAAGAATGAATGAATGGTTAGCATTCTGATTTGTCTTTCTCACTTTCAGATATACACAGTGATGTACATAGAATTGTTACCATCAATAACATAAATTCTTACTGCAAATCATTCCCTTACCTCCTACAGAAATCAAAACTCAAGTATTTTGAGCAGGGAGTGTGTGTGTATGAGGAGGAGAGTGGTGGTGGTATTTCTCTTCTTTAATTAAAAAAATAATTACCTATCCTGGTGTTTGAGACCAACTGAGCCTTACCTTATGGTGTCTTAATTCTTGTGGCTTGGTGAAGTGGTAAATGAATGAACAGCTGTTGCTGCCTCCAAACAGCTGTGTTTTCTGAAGCCATATATTAGTGCCAGGGGCATATTTGATGCCAGGAGTCAGCCTGATGAACAACAGAGTTCTTGAATCAAAATCAGAGTTATCCCACAGTGGTTTGACACCCTGTGCCAGAGAAACCTAGGTTTGAACCCTAGCGCTACCATGAAATCTAGGGCCCTTCCTTGGGCATATTTTTCATCTCTCTGAGCCTCCACTTTCCCATCTGTAAAATGGAAATCATAATCAAAGCACCTACCTCATTGGATTGTTGTGAGGATTAAAAGGAAGACTGTATCACATGTTTAGCTAAGTGCTTGGCACTCAATAAATATTTGTTATGATCCTTGTTGATGTATCAGGATTATTAAGTATTCACTTAAGAAACAAGAACAGGGACCCCGACCCAAACCCACTGGGAAAACAAGAGGATTCATATTTCAGTGAGTCCAGTATTCAATGACATCACAGTTATTCCTAGGAAAGTCCCCTGCATTCAATAGACCCGGAACAAGACAGCACTCATCTCTCACATTTATCCTGTTTAACCCCCTGATACCAGGAATGATGGGGTACCTCCTCCAGAGACTTCCTAAGTATTCATTTGCTACTTCTCCCTTAAGGATGTTTCTGTTTTAAGTGAAGAGAGAACAGCAGACGAATGTCCACAGCAGGAGAGGAAAGCTTAACCGGCGCATAATTATAGTCTCATCAATACTGTAAGTGTAAAGGGTAAAGCTCACTTAAATAAAACCTAATGCCTTGATTACTGGAGTCACAAGAGATAGGGTTGATTAAACTTGCACTCCTGCTGTGAAAATTCAGACGTATTGTCCCTTGCTCAGGCAATAATCAGTTTATTGGAGGCAACTGAGCTTAAACGCGTGAATCGCTAGACTTGAAATTCTACTGATGAAAGGGTAAATGAGGATAAATACTAGAGAACACTTTGGCAGACCTGGAAAAATCGGAAATTCATATACCCTATGATCTGGTGATTCCGTTTCTAGCTATTTACTCTTAGATCAATGGTTCTCAACTAAGGACAATTTTGCTCTCCAGGAGACATTTGGCAAAGTCTGGAGATGGTTTCTTGTGAAAACTGAAGGGTGCTCCTGGCATCTCATGGGTAGAAGCTTGGGATGCTGCTAAACATTCTACAGCGCACAGGCAGCAAAGAGTTATCTGACCCCAAGTGTCATAGTGCCAAGTGCGAGAAGCCTTGTTCTAGATCTACAGTGGATATGCACTTAGTAGGGGCTTTCCTGGTGGCTCAAGGCAGGAGACCCGGGTTCGATCGCAGGGTCGGGAAGATCCCCTGGAGGAGGGCATGGCAACCCACTCCAGTACTCTTGCCTAGAGAATCCCATGGACGGAGGAGCCTGGCAGGCTGCAGTCCATAGGGTTGCACAGAGTCGAACATGACTGAAGTGACTAAACAGCAGTAGCAGCAGCAGCAGCATGCATTTGTTAGAGACTTAAATCATAAGGGTTTTTATTATTTACTTGACAACCAGTCTAGAGCAGGGATTGGCAAACTATGGTATGTGAGCCAATCGGTCTGCTGCCTGTTTTTATAAAAATTTTATTGGAATGCAGCATTGCTCATTCATTTATGTATTATTTCTGTGATTCTTTCTGCTGCAACAATAGAGCTGAATAGTTGCAACAGAAACTGTATGCTCTGCGAAGGGTGAAATATTACTATCTTGCCCTTTACAGAAAAAGTATGTCAACCACTCATTTGGAGGAAGATAAGCCCAAGATTTGGTTTGTGGTGCAACTATCTCATTAAGAATCAGGCTATGCCTTTACTTCTACTCCAGAGTTCTTAGTATTTTGGTTTTGTCCTCAGGCGTATTGTCTCATGGCTACAGGATGGTTGCCACAGCTCCAGATATGTGTACTCACATGTGTACTGGATTGAATAGTGTCCTCCAAAGTTTGTCTGGAAGCTGTGCATATAGCCTTACTTGAGAGTAGAGTCTTTACATACATAAGCAAGTTAAGATGAGGTCATACAGGATTAGGGTATGTCCTAGTCTAATGACTGATATCCTCATAAGAGAGGGAAATTTGGACACAGACATACACAGAGGGAAAACAACTAAGGCACAGAACTACCTATCATGGGGGACACATCAAAGCTCAGCATCTCCCTGTGCCCAGTCCTGCTTCTTTCTCCTCCCTACCCTAGGTAGTGATCCCAGGGGTGACCCTTGTTGTTTTTCAGTCGCTAAGTCGTGTTCAACTCTATGTGACCCCATGACCTGCAGCCTGCCAGGCTTCTCTGTCCATCACTTTCTCCCTGAGTCTGCTCAAATTCATGTCCATTGAATCAGTGATGTCATCCAACCATCTCATCTTCTGTCACCCCCTTCTCCTCTTGCCCTCAGTTTTCCCCAGCATCAGGGTCTTTTCCCATGTGTCAGCTGTTCGCATCAGGTGGCCAAAGTATTGGTGCTTCAGCTTCAGCATCAGTCCTTTCAATGAATATTCAGGATTGATTTCCTTTAGGATGGACTGGTTTGATCTCTTTACTATCCAAGGGACTCTCAAGAGTCTTCTCTGGCACCAGAGTTCAAAAGTGTCAATTCTAAGTGCTCATCCTTCTTTAGGGTCCTTTAGGGTCCAATTCTCACATCCATACATGACTACTGGAAAAACCATGCTTTGACTGTAAGGACCTTTGTCGGCAAAGTGATGTCTCTGGTTTTTTTAAAACACTGTCTAGGTTTGTCATAGCTATTCTTCCAAGGAGCAAGCATCTTTTAGTTTCATGGCTGTAGTCACCATCCGCAGTGATTTTGGACCCCAAGGGTGTCCCTAACAAATCACTATATGCTAATCTCCATCTCAGATTGACTTCTTGAGAAACCTTACAATAACCATGTTAGATCTTTCACCTTTGTTGAAATGAAAGTTCTGACACTTCGGTCAGAAGATAACCATATTACAGATGGTTGAATAGGTAAACAAAATGAGGTCTAGCCATACAAGAGAATAGTATACAGCCTTGAAAAGGAAGGAAATTCTGACACACTCTACAATGTGAATGAATCTTGAAAACATGCTAAGTGAAATAAGCCAGACACAAAAGGACAAGTATTGTATGACTCCATTTCTGTGAGGTTTCTAGAGAAGTCAAACCCATAAAGACAGACAGAATGGTGGTTGTGAGGGGCTGGGGGCAGGAGGTGGGTATTTAGTGCTTAATGGGTTTAGAGTTTCACTTGGGGTTAATGAAAAAGTTCTGAAGAGGGATGGTGGTATGGTTACTACAATGTGAATGTACTTAATGCAACTAAATTGTACACTTAAAAATGATGAAGATGGGGGGGTGGGAATTCCCTGATGGTCCAGTGGTTAGGATTCAGGGCTCTCATGGCTGGGGCCTGGGTTTGATCCCTGGTTGGGGAACTAAAGTCCCACACGCAGTGTGGCACAGCCAAAAACAAAAGTGGTTAAGATGTGCTTTTCGGCCGGAACCGCCATCTTCCAGTAATTCACCAAAATGACCAACACAAAGGGAAAGAGGAGGGGCACCCGCTACATGTTCTCTAGGCCTTTTAGAAAACATGGAGTTGTTCCTTTGGCCACATACATGAGAATCTACAAGAAGGGTGATATTGTAGATATCAAGGGAATGGGTACTGTTCAAAAAGGAATGCCCCACAAATGTTACCATGGCAAAACTGGGAGAGTCTACAATGTTACCCAGCATGCTGTTGGCATCATTGTAAATAAACAAGTAAAGGGCAAGATTCTTGCCAAGAGAATTAATGTACGTATCGAGCATATTAAGCACTCTAAGAGCCGAGATAGTTTCCTGAAACGTGTGAAGGAAAATGATCAGAAAAAGAAGGAAGCCAAAGAGAAAGGGACTTGGGTTCAGCTGAAGCGCCAGCCTGCTCCACCCAGAGAAGCACACTTCGTGAGAACCAATGGAAAGGAACCCGAACTGTTGGAGCCCATTCCCTATGAATTCATGGCCTGATGGGTGTAAAAATAAAGACCTGGACTGTATAAATGTTTCTCTTAAAAAAAAAAAAGTGGTTAAGATGTTAAGTTTTATGTTATATATATATATATATATATATTAGCACAGTTAAAAAAAAATCAACAGCAACAAAAACCCTCATACAATCATGATTCCAAGTCTAAAAACCTTTTATCTATCGTTCTTAAACTTTTCCTTTCCTTATCCCCACAGTTTTTAAAAAATATATATATATATATATTTATTTATTGGCTGTGCTGAGGACTTTTTTGCAGCATGCAGGATGCATACTCTTAGCTGTGGTTTGTGAGATCTAGTTCCCAGATCTGGGATCAAACCCCCACCCCCTGAAGTGGAAGCATGGAGTCTTTATCACTAGACTTCCAGGGAAGGTCCCATATTTTTCAAATTATTATTTTAGTTATAGGATGATTACTTTACAATTTTTTATTTTTTTTTGCCATACATCAAATGAATCAGCCACAGGTGCACATGTGTCCCCCCATCCTGAACGCCCCTGCCCCCCATCCCTCTGGGTTGTCCAAGAGCACTGGCTTTGGGTGCCCTGCTTCACGCATCAAACTTGCACTGGTCATCTGTTTCACATATGGTAATATACGCATTTCAACGCTATTCTCTCAAATCATCCCACCCTCACCTTCCGCAGAGTCCAAAAGTCTGTTCTTTACATCTGTGTCTCTTTTGCTGCCCTGCATATAGGATCATTGTTACCGTCTTTCTGAATTCCATATATATGCGTTAATATACAGCATTTGTGTTTCTCTTTCTGACTTATTTCACTCTGTAGAGTAGGCTCCAGTTTCATCTACCTCATTAGAACTGACTCAAATGCGTTCTTTTTTTATAGCTGGGTAATATTCCATTGTGTATATGTACTACAACTTCTTTAACCATTCATCAGCCGATGGACATCTCAGTTGCTTCCATGTCCTAGCTATTGTAAATAGTGCTTCAGTGAACACTGGGGTACACATGTCTCTTTCAATTCTGGTTTCCTCGATATGTATGCCCAGCAGTGGGATTGCTGGGTTGCATGGCAGTTCTATTCCCAATTTTTTAAGGAATCGCCATACTGTTCTCCATAGTGGCTGAACTGGTTTGCATTCCCATCAATCCCTATCTTTTTCTTAAAAATCACAATATCACCGTCATGGTGTATAATCCTTTTCTTGTTTTGTTTTTGGCCATGTTTCACAGTGTGCGAGATCTTAGTCCCCTGAAAAGAGTCTTAACCACTGGACCACCAGGGAAGTCCCTGTAATTCTTTTTATTCATTGGTGGATTTGACTTGTTAATATATTATTGATACTATTTGCATGTGTGTTCATGAGAGATATTAGTCTGTTGTTTTCTTTTCTGATAATAAGAGTATTAGGGGAATTCTGGCCTCATTGAATGAATTGAGAAGCATTCCCTCTGCTTCTATCCTCTGAAATAGATTGTGGGTAATTTACATAAGTTATTTTTTAAATGCTTGATAGAAGTCACTAGTGAACACATCTGGGCATGGTGCTATTTTAGAAGATTATTTACTATTGATTCAATTTCTTTAATATAAGCTTAATCAGATCATCTATTTCTTCTTGTCTGGGTTCTCATCCAGGTTATCAAATTGGTAGGCATCAAGTTATTCGTAATACTCTTTTTATTGTCCTTTTACTGTCCATAGAGTCTGTAGTGATATCTCCTCTTTCGTTTCTGATATTAGTAATTTACCTCCTTTCTCTTTCTTCCCCTCCTCCCATGTGGAGGCTGGAGCTGATTGAATTTGGACATTTCCCTTACCCCTAGGTCACTTAGGCTCTGATGATATCCCAGCAAGTTGTGCTCTGGTTAACTATTAATAGTTTCTCCTGAGGGCAAGCTTGGTTAAGGAGAATAGAATACTCTGGTGTATTTCAAAATGGTTCACTTACCCTCTTCCCGCTAGAACTGTGAGAGGACTTTTCTCTGATATTTGTGGTAAGAACTTGGTCAAACTTCTGGAGGAAAAACTCACAAGAGAGTGGGGCTCCTGTCCCTGAGTCCCCCTGGAGCTTTTACCTCTCAGGCTTGTCCACACTGAACCTCAGGCAAGTCATCCATTACAGCTCAGGTTTTCCTATCCCGGCACTGTTCTGCTTGTGAGCCTCTGCTTCAGTAAGCTAGACTCCCTGTGTTCACCAGTTTCATCGATCTTTTAAAAGAATTATTCATTTACTTATTATTTTTGGCTGCACTGCGTCTGTTGTTGCACGTGGGTTTTCTCTAGTTGCAGTGGGCGTCTCTTGTTCCAGAGCACAGGCTCTAGGCTCTCAGGCTTCCGTAGTTGCCAGTCGTGGCCCACATGGCCACAGCCTCAGTAGTTGTGGCCCATGGGCTTAGCTGCTCCACAGCATGTGGGATCTTCCCAGACCAGGGATCAAATCTGTGTCCCCTGCCTTGGCAGGCCAATTTTAAACCACTGGACCACCAGGGAAGTCCATGTTTCACCAGTCCAGGGGACAATGGTTTCCTCTGTCATCACCTCTCTTATGGATACAAGAAGAGTGGAAGATTTTTCAGTCTGTTCAGCATTTTACTTGTTGTTATGACAGAGTGGAGGCTTCCAAGCTCCTTAAATGCAGAATCAAAAGTCAACCCAAGAATCTTAAGTAAAACAGAATCTAAGTCAGTCTGGAGAAGGAAGAAGGAAAGAAGGCTTCTTGGAGGAGGTGACCTCTAAAATGAAATCTGGTAGGAGTTAGGAGGAACTGAAGAGCCTCTTGATGAGGGTGAAAGAGGAGAGCGAAAAAGCTGGCAAAACTCAACATTCAGAAAACTAAGATAACGTCATCCGGTCCCATCACTTCACGGCAAACAGAAGGGAAAAAAGCGGAAGCAGTGACGGATTTTATTTTCTTGAGCTCCAAAATCACTGCAGACAGTGACTGCTGTCATGAAATTAGAAGACACTTGTTCCTTGGAAGGAAAGCTATGACAAACTTAGATAGCATATTAAAAAGCAGAGACATTACTTTGCAGATAAAGGTCTATATAGTCAAGGCTATTATTTTTCTGGTAATCATGTAAGAGTTGGACCATAAAGAAGGCTGAGGGCCAAAGAATTGATGCTTTTGAACCATGGTATTGGAGAAGACTCTTGAGAGTCCCTTGGACTGCAAGGAGATCAAACCAGTCAATTCTAAAGAAAATCAACCCTGAATATTCACTGGAAGGACTGGTGCTGAAGCTGAAGCACCAATACTTGGGCCACCTGTTGTAAAGAGCAGACTCATTCAAAAAAAACCCTGATGCTGGGAAAGACTGAAGACAAAAGAAGAGGGCGGCAGAGGATGAGATGGTTAGATAGCATCACCGACTCAATGAATGGGGCTTCCCTTGTAGCTCAGTCGGTAAAAACTCTCCCTGCAGTGCAGGTAGACGTGGGTTCAGTCCCTGGGTTGGGAAGATCCCCTGGAGAAGGAAATGGCAGCCCACTCCAGTATCCTTGCCTGGAAAATCTCATGGACAGAGGAGCCTGGTGGGCTGTAGTCCATGGGGTCGAAAAGAGTCGGGCACGACTGAGCGACTAACACTTCATTTACCTACTCAATGAATTTGAGCAAACTCCAGGAGACAGTGAAGGACAGAGGAGCCTGGTGTGCTGCAGTCCATGGGGTCACAAACAGTTGGACAGGACTTAGGGACTAAACAACAACAGCAACAAGGAGTTAGGCAGATGCAGGTGAGAGGGGATGGGAGCATGGGGTAGGAAGCTAGGTGAGACTGAGATGAGTAGAGCTTAGTGACTGAGAAAAGTGTTGAGAAATCAGACTACAGAGGTGAGCTAGAGTCAGATTTCAGAAGGTCTTACATGGCACTGACCTTGCAGAAATGCTGTGAAAATGGACATTAAGATTCACAGCACTGAGATGTCACCGAGGAACTCAGCCATATTATAGACATTCTTGACTTTATCCTCACGACAGTTCCATCTGCAAAGTGTTTTGACGAAATTCTGAGTGGCTTAGGGCACTTTGCGCTATTAAGTGCCCATATAAATTGCAGCTTAGTGGCTCAATTGTTTGATTTCCTATTTTTCTTTCCATTTGTGTGTCACCTGTAATTAGAGTTCCAAAGTGCTCTGTACACCAAAGTGCTCAGGGTGATTTTTCTATAAAACAGAGACACATGTTTTCAGCAGTCTGTAAAATGGAATAGACCAAGAAACTGTTTCCATCTCCTATATGAGCACTTGTGTTGAAATTTATGACACTTATAGTGAGGTGCCTCACTTCTTTCTTAAAGGGGTGAATTCATCTTTCTCTTACACTTTGTGTGAGTCTGTGTGTAGTTGTGCATATCTTGATTGTAGCCTCCTCAGTAACACAAACATTTATTGAGCATCTACTATGTGTGGTCACAACCCTCAGAAATACCTTCTGCTTTCTCTTAGCTTCATCAGCCATGGATTCATTCAGTCATCCATCCAACCAACCAACCAACCAACAATTTTCCAACAAATCCTAGGAACAAAACTGAGATGAGAACACAAGGATGAACAAGATATAGATGGTTCCTAGGGAGCCTACATTCTAATGGAGGAGATGACAAACAAGTAAGTAATAAAGAAAACAACTTATTACAGTAAGAATGGATTTCAGTGACAAACAGTTGTGTATGGATGCCTCAGATGAGGCATGTAGGGATGGCTTTTCTGAGGAGGTCACACATAAGCTTAGCTTAAGGGTGGATGGGGCTTCCCTGGTAGCTCAGCTGGTAAAGAATCCGCCTGCAATGCAGGAGACTCTGGTTTGATTCCTGGGTCAGGAAGACCCTCTGGAGAAGGGTAGGCTACCCACTCCAGTATTCTTGGGCTTCCCTGGTGGCTCAGATGGTGAAGAATCTGCCTGCAATGTGGGAGACCTGAGTTCAATTTCTGGATTGGGAGGATCCCCTGGAGGAGGGCAAGGCAACTCACTCCAGTATTCTTGCCTGGAGAATCCCCATGGACAGAGGAGCCTGGTGGACTACAGTCCATGAGGTCACAAAGAGTCAGATATGACTGAGCCACTAAGCACACACAGCAAAGAGTGGATAGGGTTTTAGCTGCACAGAGATGTGATATGGAAAGAGTATTTTAGGACAACAGAAGTATGTGCAAAGCACCTCCATAGAACTCTGTGCTCCCAATGCAGTTCCATCCCTGGTCTGTGAACTGAATCCCACATTCTGCAACTAAGACCTGGGACAGCAGAAAAAAAAAGCAAGAGGAGACTGAGGAGAGAGGAAGATATGGGGAGTGGTGTCCTCATGGGACAACCTCCTTTTGAATGATTAAGTTTGTAAATAGCAGCTGACACTAAATCCTGTCTGTGCAGCCTTTAAAAAAAGATGAAACTATTGATGGGAGAATTCTCAAGTACAAGCAAATCTTTTCTTGTTACGTAGTTTTACTTTAAGACCAAAGTTGTTCCTACATCCAAGGAATTAATGGGCTTCCCAGGTGGCACAAGTGGTAAAGTACCCACCTGCCAACGCAGGAGACACAGGAGACATGAGTTTGATCCCTGGGTCAGGAAGATCCCCTGGAGGAGGACATGGCAACCCACTTCAGTATTCTTGCCTGAAGAATCTGCATGGACAGAGGTGCCTGGCGGGCTACGTTCCATAGGGTTGCAAAGAGTCGGACATGACTGAAACAATTTAGTATGCTAAGAAATTAATATTTTTTTAATCTTGAAGGCATAAAACAGCAACAAAGGGCAATAATCCATATGGTGATAAATATATCAGAGTCATGTTGATATTTGAAATAGCTGCTTGTAAAATTCCAAAGTTTATGCTAATGTTTCTAAACATGTGAAATCACATCATTTCCTTCTATTAGCTTCAGGTTAGTCTCCTGGTGTTTTTCACTCATTAGTGGTTCCAAATGAGGTGTGATTCCTCAATCTTGCTCACAAGAGCTAAGGTGGTATCTCAGTGTTAAGTGGAAGGGCGTGCATGCTCAGTAGCTCAGTCGTTTCTGACTAAGTGGGAGGGAGTTTTGTCCTAATTCATGGATTGCTCAGGAATGAACTACTGTTAGGTTTTGGGGCTACTGAATGCAACTTTCAGTTCTAATAAAAACTTTATTTTTTAAAAGTTAGAAATTGTTGCCAGTAATTAAAAATCAAGATACTGGTTTTGAGAAGCAGAGTGGAGCAGAGTTTTGGTTTTTCTCTCTAGATGGGCATCTATGCTTCATTTGCCACAGGTCACACCTGGTCTGCTTGCCTCATTTTCATTTTGTGGAGTCACCTGAAGGCATTTGAGTCTGTGGTCACTGAAGGCCTTCTTTGGCAGGCTGAACCATGACCTCCCAAAATATCCAAGTCCGAGTCCCTGGCATCTGTGAATGTTACCTTAGATGGCAAAAAGGTTTTTGCTGATGTGATGGAATTAAGGACCTTGAGGGTCTTCCCTGGCAGAAGAGTGACTGAGACTGTGCTTCCACTATAAGGAGGATGGGTTTGACCCTTGGTTGGGGAACTAAGATCCTACATGCTGTGCAGCATGGCCAAAATAAAAGAGTAAACTGAGAATCTTGAGATGGAGAGAAGAGCCTGGGTTACCCAGGTGGGCCTTATGTAATCACAGGTACCCTCAGAGCAAGAGGGAGGGAGAGGGAGACTTGAACACAGATGGAAGGCAGTGTGATGACAGAAGGAAGACTCTGCTGCTGGCTTTGAAGATGGAGGAAAAAGCTACAAGGCAAAGAATGCAAGGACTGCATATTCTAGAAGCTGGAAAAGGCAAGAAAACAGTCTCCTCTCAAGCCTTGGAGGAATCAGGGCCTTGTCAGCACCTTGATTTCAGCCCAGTGCAATGGATTTTGGACTTCTGGGTTCTAGAACGGTAAGAAAACAATAGTGTGTTGTTTTTAAATCACTTGGTTTTTTCATGTGTTATTAATTTGTTACTGCAGCCGTGGGAAACTGATACACCCTCTTACATTGTACGTGAGAGCACATTAATGATCTCTGTTTCTGTCCCCCACTTTAACTACTGTTTTGAGACCTACATAATTCTGCAGTGAAGTTCTTGAACCCCAGTAGGCCAGTGTGTGACTGAGGAGGGGGAGTGAGGCAGTAAGTACTTGGGGAAGGGTGTTGGCCATTTTCAGCTGTCTTTCTGGGGCTCCAGCAGAGTTGGGGTTCAGTGGCAAGCGCATAGCACCTCAACAGCGGGCTGAGGGGATGTGCAGGCATGGGGAGCACTAAGACTGACTTCCCAGAGTCTCCCTCCTATGATAGATAGCCATATAGATGTTTTAGTCTGGAGCAGTATACCTTCCTCCTTCTTCTGTTTTGGAGAACTCTGCTTCCCCACTTGATCTGGTCCTGGAAATTCAGCCCACTATAGTCCCTGCTCCCCAGTCAAGGTCTGGGATGTGACTCAAGCCAGGCCATTCAGATGATCCTCTGGGGTAGGGGTTCTCAGAGTCACTTGGAAGGGTTGTTAAAACACAGATTGCTGGAGTTGCACCCCCAGAGTTTGATTCAGTAGTCTGGCCTGAGCGCTTCCATTTCTGACGAGTTCCCAGGTGATGCTGGTCCAGGGGCCACACTCTGAGAACTCCTGCTTTGGGGTTTTGAATGCTAGAAGGTAGAAGAGTGGCAGTGAGTGCAACCAAAACAGATGGTTCATGACTTCCTAAATGACAACTCTGAATCTAATCTGGTTCTGGGCATTCCCAGGGTCTAGTTATTCCTCTTTTATCTCTCCAAGTTCAACTACTTTATGCTTAAGGTATCAATTTCTGGTATCTGTTGCTTGCAACCAAAGATCTCTAATGGATTGAACTTGCAAGGAACACTCTTGATAGGGGAAAAGGTGGGGCTCATGGAGCACCAGAGGTACAGAGGATAAGTTAGACATAATCTCTAACTGCCAAGACCATATCAATGTGGATCTTAATGATCATTCAATTCATAGAATGCCTGCTATGTGCCTTATGGATACTAGGAATTTTATGGCATCCTACCAGCCTTACAGTCATTATAAAGGGAAGATATCTTTCCATTTATTTTTCATTTGATGATACAGAGGCCCAGGAATTTGCTATTTTATTGGGAATATATAAAATCAACATAATATTAGTGAATGGTAGGTAATACTGAGAAAAGGACAGTAGTTTCCTTCCTCTTAGCATATTTCTCCCCCTTTTTTCATTCTTCCTGGGTGACTAATGGCCCCATTAGCCTGTCCCCACTGCCCTTTAAAATTCTTTTAAAGGGCCAAAAAGAAACTGATTTTTTTTGACCATCAAAATTAGGTATTTAAAAATGTTTCCAGTCTGCTTTTCAAGTATTAGGTGCTCCAGGTATCCTAGAGAGATCAGAAGAGCCTTATTTGGCTTTTGACCTACAGGCAGATAAATAAAAACAAGTTTGATCTTTGGAATTCATATGGAAAACATTTAGAATGAAGGGAGATGTTAGCTAAATGTTTGGGGGGAAATAGCTCATTTTATCTTTATTACAAAAAATACTTTATTGAGTGCTTCTAATGCCCTACACCATACCCTCTTGATTTGTGGTTTCCTTTAGTTGTGGCTGACTTCATGCATGCGTAACCTGACAGTCAGGTTAACTGCACAGAGTATCTCTTGCTTTCTGCCCCAGCATATCTTTACTGCCCTGGTGTGGGACATCCATGGGAATCTGTTTACTTATATTCACCCTGGAAGTGACCGATTATGAAAAAACCGTGGTTTAACCTTTCTCTAATGGAGGATGAGTCAATGGAGAAATATTCCCTTCCAGTTCTTATTTCCTGGGAGAACAATCTTTGAGGCTCCTTAGAAGGTCCCAGTGAGACTGAGTGGTCCACAGCAGGACCAAACGAAGAATGCTCTTTGGATTAGCTGTCCCTCCTTCCCTGCTTCTTGGTCCCCCATGCTTATTCTCTAGAATCACTCCTACAAATAACCAGCTGCCTGAAAGCCTGGGGTCTCAAGCTCAGCTTTCTGGGAGAACTCAGGCTAGGACAACATTTATTGTAGAAGATTAGAAAATACAGATAAAGACGATAAATCACCCATAATTCTGTTCTCTCTAGAGATCTCTTTTGGTAAGATTTGGGTGTGTATTTTTTGTAATGCATACACATGAAGAGATTTTGCCATACATATGGCTATGTATCCTGACTTGCTCTATGTTGAATATTTTCATATGGTTTTCTTCTCCAATGTAATTTAATAGCTGCACAGTTTTTCATTTACTCACTTGTCATGTGTAATACTATGTGCCAGAGACTGTACTGAGCACTGAGGACATAGCGATGAACAAATAGATCAGGTCTCTGCTCTCATGAAGCTGACAATCCAGTTAGGATCTTTCCTACGTTCTGATTAGATATAACTTAGTTAACCAATGCCCTTTACTCAAATACTTAGATTGCTTCTGATTTTCAGTACTATAAACAGTGCTTCAGAGAACATTCTTAAAGGCATTCTTTGGACTCCTCACTCAATTTTCTTCTCTTGGATAAATTCCTAGAAGGGGAATTGCTGGAAGAAAGAGGGTGTGAGTAAATGAAGGTGCTGGAATTCCCATCTAGATCTAACTCTGGCACCCAGGCTGTCAATAACTGTGCTGGTGATATCACTGAATTTGAAAACATACATACACACAGGCATGGTAACTAGTGAAAGTGAAGAAAGTGAAGTCGCTCAGTCGTGTCCGACTCTTTGCGACCCCATGGTAACCAGAGATGCAGTCAAATGGTTCCTAGCTGTTTCAAATGTGTGGACTCTATCATTTTGCCAGTTAGCACGTCAGGTATGGAGTAAGAGGGCTTCCCTGGTAGCTCAGCTGGTAAAGAATCCGCCTGCAATGCCAGAGACCCCGGTTCAATCCCTAGGTTGCGAAGTTCCCCTGGAGAAGGGACAGGTTACCTACTTCAGTATTCTTGGTCTTCTTTGGTGGCTCAGACGATAAAGAATCTGCCCGCAATGCGGGAGACCTGGGTTCAATCCCTGGGTTGGGAAGATGCCCTGGAGGAAGGCATGGCAACCCACTCCAGTATTCTTGCCTGGAGGATTCCATGGACAGAGGAGCCTGGCGGGCTACAGTCCATGGGGTCGCAAAGAGTAGGACATGACTGAGCGACTAAGCACATGGAGTAAGAAAGAGGATTAAAATCCTGGGTCTGCAAATTACCAGCTGTGTGATTTGTGGCTGTTTGTCAATACAGTGGAGACATTAGTTCTTACTTTAAGGATTGTTACTAAGTAAATATTTATTGAGCTCCTACTTATCACTGACCTCCAAGCTAAGAATTGACAGTCCAGTAGGGAAGGGAAATGTTAGTAAGCCATTACACAAATAAAAGATTACAAATTGTGTTCTGTGCTATAAGTATGGGATGCTATAAGAATGAATAACAGGGAGACCTGATTTGTGTGGGCAGGGTTTGGGAGATGAGCTGAGACATGAAAAGTTGTGGAGGAGTTAATCAGGTCCAGGTGGGGAGAAAAGTTCCCTGTAGTAATAACTGATACAAAGCCATTCGAATTTGGTATAAGATTGTATGTCTTTTTTCTTTCCAGTCTCACAGCCCTCTCACTTGTAGTTCCTTCTGGAAAGATCTCTCCTGAGATCTGATCATCCCATAGTTGGTTTCTCTTCTCATCTAGCTTTTAGTTCACATGACATGTCAGACGGTCCATTCTCGGGACCATCCTTCTAAAGGTAATCCTCCCATCCTCGTCCTTCGCCTTATTTTATTACCTTGCTGTAGCTTCTTCATAACACCTCCCACGGATCAGACGTTCATATTTATTCGTCGAACGTCTCTTCCTCCCCCCATCCCCTTACTTAAATCCAAACCCCAAGAGGGAAGGAATTATTTTTGTTGCTGCAGATTTAAATGTTGAATTCTCAGCGCCTGACATACAATAGTTGCTCAATGCATGTTTGAAAAAAAAAACCCAAAAACAAACGGCTTGCCTCAAGTGTGCACTTGGCAAAAGCCACAAGCGGGGAAGCTGAGAAGCTGGGGGCGGGGGCAGGGCACAGACCCCGACCCTGAGCTCCGCCGCAAGCCTCACCAGCCCTGCACAGCCCGAGGGGGAGTTCCGGGGGCGGGGCCGCCCACCCGGAACCGGAGCGCCGCGGAGGCGGCGGTTTCCGGCGGCGGCGGACATTTCCCGCGGAGGGACCGTCCCGTGGCACCCGGCGGGCCGAGGCGGCGTGGGGAGCGGCGGCGATGGACGGCCACAGTCTGGACGAGTTCCGCCGGCGCTGGCAGGAGGAGCTGGCTCAGGCCCAGGCGCTGAGGAAGCGGCGGCGGCCCGAGGCTGCCGAGCGGCGGCCGCGGCGGCCCGAGGTGGTGTCCGGGCGCGGCGAGCAGCAGGCCTCGGGGTACCTGGCGCTGGCCCAGGGTCTTCTGGAGGGCGCGGGGCGGCCCCCGGCGGCGCGGACGACCCGGGCGGAGAGGCAGGAGGCGGCGAGCCGTTCCCGCTCCCCTCCGGCCCGCGACGCTGCCGGGGGCGGAGAGCAGCTGGTGGACCAGCTCATCCGGGACCTGGTGAGTGGCTGGCGCCTCCCGCCGAGGCACGGGCTGGCCCCCGCCCCGATGCAGACCGCCTAATGAGTTGGAAAGTGACTATGTGGCACCGGTGGGGGAGTGGGTGGGAAAATGAGGTGAGCCTGGCGGGCTACAGTCCACGGGGTCGCCAAGAGTAGGACACGACTTAGCGACTAAACAACAACACAACCCTATGTTTGTGGACGCACTGAGTATCTCTGGAAGGTGTGGTTCCGAACGGGGGGCGATTTTGTCCCCCGTTTTGGTAGTGTCTGGAGACATTTTTGGATGCCACAACTGGGGCGGGGCAGTGTAGGGTGGCTGATAGCTGCAAGTATCTCGTGGGTAGAGGCCAGCGGTGCTGATGAACATTCTACAACGCACAGGACAGCACCCACAAAAAATTACCTGGTCCAAAATGTAAGTACCAGATCGAGGAAATCCTGGTCTGGAAGGGCTCCTAAGCTTGGGGGAGGCAAACCCACCATGCGGATAGGAAGGAATTTTAACTTTTCTCTATATAGTGTTTGGACAATTCAGATTTTTTTCTGACTGTGCATGTGTTACTTCAATTAAAACACAAAAAAAGAATATTTTGATAAGAACTTTCATGCTACTGATAGTGACCATTTTGTGGGACATGAGTATCTTCCAGAATCTGGAGAAAGTCGGAGACTTTTTTTTTTTTTTTTTAATCCTTTTTAGGAGATTGGCACAATCAAGATCACCAGAAACACAGTCATGGTTAGCAGTTGGGGTAAGGCAGCAGGTTCAATGGCTTGATTTAAATTGGGCTCAAAGGCAGTATCTGTGGCTTCCCAGTTGGAAGTAATGCTGTAATTGCCAAGCTGTTTCTAGAAGGAATGGATTATTCAACATAATACATAGTTATATTCAAATAACATTAGTAGCTGTAAGTTTTCACAAAGTTTCTGGTTCTGTGCTCTGCCTATCTCTAAAGTTGGAGGTGACTTTTTTTTTTGGTGTATGTGTTTGTTAAATATTCTCATTTAATGTGTCAATTCTTATATGTGTGAAAATTCATACTGGCATCATACCTGCTTCTGTAGGAAGTATTTGACCACTGAAGTCTGACAGATGTAAAAATTTTTTAAATTTTAATGCCTTGCTAGGTGGCTTATCCGGAGAAGGCAGTGGCACCCCGCTCCAGTACTCTTGCCTGGAAAATCCCATGGATGGAGGAGCCTGGTAGGCTACAGTCCATGGGGTCGCTAAGAGTCGGACGACTGAGCGACTTCACTTTCACTTTTCCCTTTCATGCACTGGAGAAGGAAATGGCAACCCACTCCAGTATTCTTGCCTGGAGAATCCCAGGGATGGCAGAGCCTGGTGAGCTGCCGTCTATGGGGTCGCACAGAGTCGAACACGACTGAAGCGACTTAGCAGCAGCAGGTGGCTTATCACCTGATAAGTTGCCCAGGCCAGGCCGGATCTACACAGAAGTTATTCTCACAGATATGTAGGCAAAGGCAAGACCAGTGCATGGGGGGGGTGAAGAGAAATAGGAATGGGGGTTATTAGGACCAGTAATCCTCCCCACTGAATATGGCATTGTTTTTAGGAGTCACAACAATCCTGGGAGGCAGGTATTGTTGGTCTCTGAAGAAATGCAGGTTTTCTGTAACTTGCTCAGGATTACCCATCTGACAAATTCTTTGGATTGAATTTGGGTCCAGATCTGTTGGACTTTAAATTTCACTGGCTGGGAGTTCCTTAAGCTTGACTTGTTGTGTCAGTTTCCAGAGGAGGGGCCCAGAAACCTGGTGATTGGAATGATCAGGTGAGTTTGAGACATTGTTCTCAGCTGTACCGCATCTTGGTTTGGGGTCCTGATGCTCACTCGAGGCTCTCCAGGCCTAACACTCTTGAGGCACAGGCATCCATTCCAAAAACAGAGGATCCCTTACTTAAGTATCCTAAAAATGGAAGCAGCCTGCCTTCTGGAGGATCCAGGGGACTTTAGAATCGCAGTCTCATCTGTAGTTAAGTGAAAGCCAGCCATGGAGGCTATGCCCCTGATCCCTCTGCTCCCTTGGGAATCAGCACATTGGGTTCTACTAGGCTCTACACTACCATCAGCAGCCTCCAACCTTCGGAGCATCGCTAGTGGTTTTCTTTTGTTCTCTGTACTTAGCAATCATCAGTAACATGGCTGTAAATAAAAAATAAACTAATCAAATCATTGTGTGCTTACTTGTTGTCTCCTTGGTATTGTTAGTTTAGAAACGTGATTTCCAGTTCTCCCAGTGACCCTTTCCAGTGGCTAGCATTAGACCCATTTGGCAAATGAGGTTTAGGAAAGTAATTGACTTAAGGGACCCACCCAGTATCTTCAGTCAGAAAACGATGGCAGCTTTTACAAAAAAGATCTGGATTTGTATTTCAGAGGTTGTAAGTCCCAGAGCCCACAGAGGGCAGGCAGGAATGCAGATGAGTGAAGTAGGCTGTTACTCATTTGATCCTTTTTTCCTAGTTCATCAGGTGTTTATGTTGAGCACAGATTCCAGCCATACTTTTGTAATAATTTGTTTCATAACGACTACGGTTCTTTTTGTCATGTTAAATGGTAAACATCATAAGGGTATAGAAATTGTCCTCATGATATCGCTAAAGAAAAATACTTAACCATTTTTCTTGATGCACAGCCCTCCTCTTGGTCTTGTTTCCCCATTTTTTTTTTAAAGAAACCTCTATTGAATTGTACAAACCATAAATGTACATATTAATGTGTTTCCGAGAGTGTGTATAGCTATGTAAACAGCATCCAGGTTACAGAACAGCATTACTAGCTTTTCAGACCTTTACTTGTGCCATTCCACCCGAGGGTAACCTCTCACCTGACTTCTAACATCTTAAATTTTATCTGATTTTTTAAATTGTATCAGTACGATCATACAGCATGCACTTTTGTGTCTGGGTTCTTGTGCATAGCATTATGTATGAGATTTATCCCTATGAATATGCCACATCTTACTAATTCTACTCTTGATGGGCATTACTGATAACTAGTTTGTTAATCACCAGTTTCGGGCTGTCTGGAAAAGTGCTGCTACGAACATTTTGTACATCTTCCAGAACATATGAACACGTTTGTTGGGTATCTGTTTAGGAGTAGAATGACTGGGTTACAGGGTAGGCATACGTTCTCCCTTAGTAGATATTGACCGTTTTCCAAAGTAATTGTACTAACTTTTTCACTTTTCATAGTAACTGGAATATGTGGAATATGGTGTTTCACTTTTTTCTTTGCCATAAATAGACTCCCACCCAACTGAGATGACATGCGGCAATGAACTTGACCCTAATATGGATGAGATGATAGTGACAAATTGGGGAGTGTATGCTATGGCTGGGCTAAACGTGGGAGTCTTGACCCAGATTAGCTGGTTGTTGCCATATAAGAATGTGGTCCTGGTGTTGTAGAGTCTTTAGGTTTTTTTCTCCTCCCCAGATTGTGATTTGTGTTTTTATGTGGACTCTTACCAGTTTCTTTTTCATTTTTAAAATAATTGTATTTATTTATTTTGTGACTGTGCTGGGTCTTTGCTGCTGTTCGTGAGCTCCCTCTGATTGCAGTGAGTGAGGCCAGTCTTCATTGTGGTGTGTGGGCCTCACTGTGGTGTCCTCTCATTGTGCAGCACAGTCTCTAGGCGCACAAGCTGTAGTAGTTGCTGCACGCAGGCTCAGTAGTTACGGTGCATGGGCTTAGTTGCCCCACAGCCTGTGGGGTCTTCCCAACTGAACCTGTGTCCCCTGCAGTAGGGGGTGGATTCTTAACCACTTGGACCACCAGGGAAGTCCAACTCTTATCAAAGATTTTTTGCTATAATCCCCCCACCCCCAAATTTTGGCTTAAGACTACAAGAATTTATTTAGCTCAGTGTCTTTCAGGGTGGCAGTTTGGGCTGGGCATGGATGGGCTCATGTGCCTGTCTGCGGTTAGCTCCTGTCACTGAAGCAGCTCTGGCTGCGTGTGTGTGTGTGTGTTTGTTGTCTCATCATCCAGCAGGTTAGCCCTGGGTAGACCTTATCAGGGTTATGAGAGTGGCAGGAGGGCAAGTCCTAACCCACAAGTGCTTTTGAAATCTGTGTGTTTGTTATTGTCTCATTGATCAGAGCAATTCATATGGCCACATCCAGAGTTGGAGCTACCCAAATGCTTGAGTACAGAGAATCATGTACAAGTCGAGACTAGTTAATACAACCACCTGCCACAAGAATTCTTCCCTCCTCTAGTTCTCCGTAACACCTCTCTGTGGGCTAGATCTGCCTTGGGCCATGAGTTTGGGATCTATGGTGACTCCTGAAAAGGGAGATTTAGTTCTATTTGGTATGCTCCCCCCCCCCCCAATAAACTCTTGACGTTCTCATCCATTTGACCTGAAAAGGAAATAAAAAGTTAGTACCACCTCCAAACATCCCCTCTTCCCTCTTCTCCCCATCTTTGGTACTCTGTTACACTATCATGTCTTGTATTTTTGGTGCAGTCTCTTTCACTTCAGTCTTCAGTATCAACACTGAAGCAAGAACAGCTAGTAAGTTAGCAGTCAAGAGTGAAATTGTCTCTTGATGGGGTTGTGTTGTAGTGTTACACAGTCAGGTACAGGCCAGACCTTTGATGGACAAGCCCAGCTGAAATGAAAACTTACAAATGATTGCTCTTGAGCCTTCTCTTATGAAGCTTTTGATAACAGTGCTTAGAGACCATCTGTTTTAGGTGGTGAGTTAGGGACAACTAAATTGTCTTCTTGGTATATGGTTGAATTAGTGAAAGAAATGATACGGCCCTGGATAGAATTTTGGAGGCATTGCCTTTTTTTGTCTTTTTCCCCCTTTTCAGTAAACTCAGGGTTCCCATAGGTAGTGGAGCTACATGAGTATAATCGCAAGCATGCTGCTGCATTCTTCACTGTAGTGGTCATGAAATCCAGTTGCTCAGTCTCATTTCTCTTTAGGTGGTGTATCAGGACTCTGGGCAGCAAGCAATCATCACCCAACTCAAATTGGTTTAAAAAACCAAACTGGAATCTGTTGATTCACATAATTGAGAATTTCAGGTGGTGGTTCTTGTTTTGGGTGCTTTTATAATGTATCTAGAAATCTTTACACCTCTCTCTTTTTATCCTCACCCACCCCAGTTTTACTGAGCTATAATTGACATCAGTCAGTTCAGTCTGTCAGTCGTGTCTGACTTTGCAACCCCATGGACTGCAACACGCCAGGCTTCCCTGTCCATCACCAACTCCCGGAGCTTGCTCAAACTCAACGTCCATCGAGTCTGTGGTGCCATCCAGCCATTTCATTCTCTGTCGTCCTCTTCTCGTGCCTTCAAACTTTCCCAGCATCAGGGTCTTTTCCACTGAGTCAGTTCTTTGCATCAGGTGGCCAGAAGTATTGGAGTTTCAGCTTCAGTATCAGTCCTTCCAGTGAATATTCAGGACTGATTTCCTTTAGGATTGACTGGTTTGGTCTCCTTGCAGTCCAAGGGGCTCTTAAGAGTCTTCTCCAACACCACAGTTCAAAAGCATCAATTCTTCGGCACTCATCTTTCTTTATAGTCTAACTCTTATATTCATACATGACTGCTGGAAAAACCATAGCTTTGACTAGATGGACCTTTGTTGGCAAAGTAATGCCTCTGCTTTTTAATATGTTATCTAGGTTGGTCATAACTTTGCTTCCAAGGAGTAAGTGTCTTTTAATTTCATTGCTGCAGTCACCATCTGCAGTGATTTTGGAGCCCAGAAAAATAAAGTCAGCCACTGTTTCCCCATCTATCTGCCATGAAGTGATGGGACTGGATGCCATGATCTTAGTTTTCTGAATGTTGAGCTTTAAGCCAACTTTTTCACTCTCTTTCACTTGCAGCAAGAGGCTCTAGTTCTTCACTTTCTGCCATAAGGGTGGTGTCATCTGCATATCTGAAGTTACTGATATTTTTTCTGGCAATCTTGATTCCAGCTTTTGCTTCTTCCAGCCCAGCGTTTCTCATGATGTACTCTGCATATAAGTTAAATAAGCAGGGTGACAATATACAGCCTTGACGTACTCCTTTTCCTATTTGGAACCAGTCTGTTGTTCCATGTCCAGTTCTAACTGTTGCTTCCTGACCTGCATACAGGTTTCTCAAGAGGCAGGTCAGGTGGTCTGGTATTCCCATCTCTTTAAGAATTTTCCGTAGTTTATTGTGATCCACAGTCAAAGGCTTTGGCATAGTCAATAAAGAAGAAATAGATGTTTTTCTGGAGTTCTCCTGCTTTTTCAGTGATCCAACAGATGTTGGCAATTTGATCTCTGGTTCCTCTGCCTTTTCTAAAACCAGCGTGAACATCTGGAAGTTCACAGTTCACGTGTTGTTGAAGCCTGGCTTGGAGAATTTTAAGCATTACTTTACTAGCGTGTGAGATGAGTGCAATTGTGCAGTAGTTTGAGCATTGTTTGGCATTGCCTTTCTTTGGGATTGAAACGAAAACTGACCTTTTCCCATCTTGTGGCCACTGCTGAGTTTTCCAGATTTGCTGGCATACTGAGTACAGCACTTTCACAGCGTCATCTTTCAGGATTTGAAATAGCTCAACTGGAATTCCATCACCTTCACTAGCTTTGTTTGTGGTGATGCTTCCTAAGGCCCAGTTGACCTCACATTCCAGGATGTCTGGCTCTAGGTGAGTGAAAACACCATCGTGATTATCTGGGTCGTAAAGATCTTTTTTGTACAGTTCTTCTATGTATTCTTGCCACCTCTTCTTAATATCTTCTGCTTCTGTTAGGTCCATACCATTTCTGTCCTTTATTGAGGCCATCTTTGCATGAAATGTTCCCTTGGTGTCTCTGATTTTCTTGAAGAGATCTCTAGTCTTTCCCATTCTATTGTTTTCCTCTAGTTCTTTGCACTGATCGCTGAGGAAGGCTTTCTTATCTCTCCTTGCTGTTCTTTGGAACTCTGCATTCAAATGGGTATATCTTTCCTTTTCTCCTCTGCTTTTCTCTTCCCGTCTTTTCCCAGCTATTGTAAGGCCTCCTCAGACAGCCATTTTGCTTTTTTGCATTTCTTTTTCTTGGCGATGGTCTTGATTCCTGTCTCCTGCACGAACCTCCGTCCATAGTTCATCAGGCACTCTGTCTATCAGATCTAGTCCTTTAAATCTATTTCTCACTTCCATTGTGTAGTCATAAGGGATTTGATTTAGGTCATACCTGAATGGTCTAGTGGTTTTCTCCACTTTCTTCCAATTTAAGTCTGAATTTGGCAATAAGAAGTTCATGATCTGAGCCACAGTCAGCTCCCAGTCTTGTTTTTGCTGACTGTACAGAGCTTCTCCATCTTTGGCTGCAAAGAATATAATCAGTCTGATTTCGGTGTCGACCGTCTGGTGATGACCATGTGTAGTCTTCTCTTGTGTTGTTGAAAGAGGATGTTTGCTATGACCAGTGCATTCTCTTGGCAGAACTCTGTTAGCCTTTGCCCTGCTTCATTTTGTACTCCAAGACCAAATTTGCCTGTTACTCCAGGTATCTCTTGACTTCCTACTTTTGCATTCCAGTCCCCTGTAATGAAAAGGACATCTTTTTTGGGTGTTAGTTCTAGAGGGTTTTGTAGGTCTTCATGGAACTGTTCAACTTCAGTTCCTTCAGCATTACTGGTTGGGGCATAGACTTGGATTACTTGGATAATTGACATAAAACACTATAAATTTAAGGGGTACAGCATGATGACTTGACATAGCTATATATTGCAAAATGATTGTAGTAAGTTTGGTTAACATCCTTTACCTCATAGTTAGCAACGTTTTTTTATTTTCTTGTTAGAAATCTCTCCATTTCTTGGTCCTGTTTTCCTTTTGTTGGCTTTATTCATAGACAGGTGCTCCCCAATTTGGGATAAAATGGCTGCCGGCCAGTTCAGTTTTCTATTCTAGCAGCTAAGCAACTCAGGGTGAAAAAGAGCATGTTTTATGCTCCTAGAGTCATGAACTTTAATTCTCTTTGGTCCATCCTCGAACCAGTCACTGGTGCAAATTGGCCAGGCTCATATCCACTGTCTTCTCCTGCGGATGAGTGGGGTCAGCCTCACCTAACCCATGTTGACTAAGAGTGAGATGATTTCCTAAGAGAAAAGAGGAAATGGATATTGGGCAGAAACAACAGATGACTGCTTTAAGGGGTAAGTGTTCAAAGTGTTTACAGGAATGTAGGTGTTTTCTGTTCATCCAGCATGTATTTATGGATCAGCTAGTTGCTGGGGAATCAGCAGTAAACAGAATGGACACAGTCACAGACCTCAGAAGCCTACAGTCTTGCTTTATTTTTAAACTGAAGTGGTGACATTAATGGATCAGGATGGCCCTGGTTACAAGTCCAGCCTCTGGAATCAGGCAGACTCGAGTTCACATTTAGTCTCTGCTGCTGCCTAGCTGTTTGACTTTGGGCAGTTTCACTTATCCTACCTTACTTCTCAAAAAAGGACGATGCTAGTATCATCTTGTATAGAGGCATGGGACATTCTTAGCACCAAGCCTGGCTTACAATAAGTAGCCAGTAAGTTAAAGCTAGCACTATTATTATCAGCAGTTTTGCGGAAGAGTTTATTATGCTATCTCACTTCCTCTTTGCTAAGAGTTATTCCTGGTAAGCCTCTTGCTTCAGCATCCACCCCCCCTTGGATTGGAATCCCTGAAGCGCAGGTCTGTTGTCCTCCTCCTGTACCCGCCCCCCCCCCCCATGGTACTGAGTGTAGTAGTGGCCCCACCTGCGTTTGTGGAGTAGAAATAATGGGCTGAACTGCTGCTTCCAACAGCAACCTCATAAGGGGGATCTATGGTGGTTAGAACCCTGGTGACCATTCAGAGCGTTAAGATTTGGGTTTTCAGGCCTGATAAAAAAATTTTAATACTGTTGGCCGTTATTTATTGCTCACTTGGTCACTTATTTTGTCAGAGCCTACATCTGTGTTGTCAGCAAGGTCAGTTTGATGACTTTCCTCTTTTTGTTAAACTTAGAAACAAGTAGGGAAACACTAATACAAAATGAGAAGGCAACTGAGTCAAATGTGAACTCATGTGTTGGCCTGCCTGGTGAGACTTCCCTTCCTTTCTGTCCTTTGCTTTCCTTTTAAGGCTTCACTTGATTCTTGTTCCTCTGTTTACTCTCTCCTGATCCCTCCAGCCCAGGGTTCTCTGCCTTCTTCCTTACCCAAACTAAAATGTTCTCCTGTCAGTGCCATTCATTTTTTCCTGTTGTGAATGAGCAGGTGTCTACTTGGGCATGTTTTGAAACTGTCTCTGTGTGTGCAGCAGAACAGTTTGTAACTCAGGGCATCTGTTTGTTGGAAGGTTCTGTTGCATACAGCAGCCTGGGCTCCATTCATCCTCTCCTCAGATAAATCATTAGGTAGCTTGTTGGTGAGCCTGGCAGGTTACAGTTGATGGGGTTGCAAAGAGTTGGACACAACTGAGCAGGCATGCACACGCATGTGCTAGAGAGGGGGCTTCTTGGTACCAGGCTCTCTTCTTGGCACTGAGGCCACAGCAGTGAACAAGACAGAAAAATCCATGCTCTTATAAAGTCCACATTTTGGGCAAGAGGGAGATGGACAATGAACAAATAAATAATGGTTAGGTAGTAGATTCTCTGGAGAAAAATACAGCAGGTAGAAGGGATAGAGTGTGTATATGTTGGGGATTGCTCTATCCAAGAAAGCCCTCTTGGGAAGGTCACACTTACAGAAGTGGGGAGAGATTCAGGGGAGGGCATTCTAGGCAGAGGATGGCAAGTGCAAAGGTTCTGTGTTGGCAAGGGCCAGCTGGCCTCACGGGTCCGTGTGACCTGTGTGGTCACCTAGGGCCCCAGGCTCAGCAGCATATGGTGCTTAGTTTAATGGCCTCTTGTTACCATCTTGAAGTTCGTAATATTAAACAAGGGGCCCTACTCTTCCATTTTCCTCTAGGCTGCACAAATTATATAGCTAGTCTTGATGGTATGAATGTGGTTGGAGAGTTTGGGACCCTTGACAGGGAACTTCTACAAACCAACCATACCCACACAGGCTCCTTTGGGACCTGAAGCTTTTGACAAGGAGCTCCCTCTTCTCCTCCTGGCTTCTCTTCCTCCTGGAGAGAGAAATTGCATCCCAGTGTAGATGAAAAGGGGGCTTTGAAAGCAGAGATCCAGCCTCTTCTGCCTTCCTAGCTTCCCCCATTGCCCAGCCTCCTGGGATTGCCCCAGCTCTCACTACCCCAGTTGCTAAACCATTTTGTGCCCATCCCTTGTCAACGCCTGGGGGGGGGAATCATACCAGTAGGTGGTGAATGATAGTGGCTCTTGAAGTTGGCAAGCCCATTACAAAAAACAAAACATACCATGGATGTTTAATGTGCATCTGCTGTATGCATTGCAGTGTACCTGGTAGATGTCGTAGTGTTACAGTTCAGTTAGATCAACCATGTACGTGATCAACCAAAATTCATTGAATTCCTTTTGTTCTTTCTCATAGTGACATGCAAGGGATTACGTTAAGTGTTAAATGAGAAACTGGCCTTTTTGTGGACTGTTTGGGAGTTTAACCACCCTTTATAGCATTGTTGCTTCAGAGAAATGATTTCTAAGTTCTAAATAAACTGGCTTCCTAATGAACTTGGGAATACCTTGGGGGACTGTCTCTGTTGCTTTTTATAGACTCTAGTTTTTATCCCATTTTATGTGACAATGATATATCTCTAAAAAATTTGAGTTCTGAGTGTTGACATCCTTTCTTATACACCTGCTCATAGTACCACCCCTCCCCCCAGCACTTGGCATGGTCCTCAATTCAGATAGTGTTTTGGACATAAAACATTTTACCTTATTTTAAAAATGTGTTGCTTTTCTTTGTGAAAACATCGCATAGTCATTGAAAAAATATTGAGGAAATTCAGAAAGATGAAAACAAAACGCCTGTCAAGTCATTGCTCAGAGGCTATGGCTGTTAACATTTTGGTGGACTTCTGTCACTTTTTTCCCCCCTTTGTATAAATAACGTGTTTTGAGACGCATTTGGGAACGTAAATGAATACCTGTTTATCTCGACAGTATTTCAGACCTTTTCCCCCCTAATCGACCAACTTTATTTTTCTTAAAGAAAATGCAGGTGAAACCGGAACTTTCCATCCCCTCCTTCTGACGGAGGTTGTGTGGGGCTGCTGTACTCTTCAGCAGTATGTGAACAGTTGAGATAAGTTCCTGTAGAAAACAGTCTCCTTTCAGGGGCAGATTTCGCAGAAACATTGCATATCTATTGTCTAAACTCGAGGTTCTTGTCTCAGTTTCTTAAGACACCATCTAGAGAGAGCTTTCGTGTTCTGTTTGCCCTAGAGATGTATGCTGGGAACAAACCTTAAGTCAGTTTCTTTACTCTTTACTGATTTGGCGCTTAGTAATTATCCCTTCTACCAAACAAGAGAAGACAGATTAAATTTCTAACAGTAAGGCACAAAACCAATCCATTTACAGAATTAGTCTTACATTAGTACATGAGAGCACAGATCGGCCTCCCTGGGGATGGATCTGTTTGCAATTTCTTTTAGCATTTACTGGAGTAAGTCCAGTAGACTTTGGGAAAATCGAGTATTCACTGACTTTGAATTAACAAAGTAACATAACCTCTCTGTGGTGGCTTTTTTTTTTTTTGACTTGATTGGGAAAGGATTGATTTTTATATCTGTCGATAAGTTAGGGTTGTTTCTCAACGTTTGGTTTGCATGAGAATTCCTAAGGAATAGATGCCTGAGCCCCACCCCTGAGAATTTGGGATAGGAGGTCTGAGTGAGACCCTGGGCTTTTAGTTTAAAACACACGCACCCACACAACTCCAAAGATGATTCTGATGTTTGGTACAGGACAGGGGTCACCAGTAGGGGATAGAGAATCAATATCTGAAACATTAAAAAAAAAAGCCAAATTGTATGCTGTCAAAAGGATGTTTTTCTTTAAATTTGAAGGAATGTTAATACTTTGTGGGGCTTCCCTGATGGCTCAGTGGGTTAAGAATCTGCCTGCAATGCAAGAGACACAGTAAGTAAGGGTTCAATCCCTGGTTGGGAAGATCCCCTGGCGGAGGAAGTGGCAACTCACTCCAGTATTCTTGCCTGAAAAATTCCAGGGATGGAGGAGCCTGGTGGATTACAGTCCACGGGGGCGCAAAGAATCAAATATGGTCAAGCATGTACACATTAATATTAATACTTTAAATTTATTGATCTTCCGAATGGTCTTCTGTACCATAGATTTAGCCATCCTAAATTATTCTCTAAACTTTGTAGTCATACTAACACTTTTATAGTATGACAAAGTTTCCTATAATATTTCAAGTGTCTTTTTTTTTTTTTTAGGTTTATTTATTTTATTTTTGGCTGTCCTGGGTCTTTGTTGCTTTGGGCAGGCTTTCTCTAATTGCAGCAGGCAGGGGCTGCTCTTCATTGCGGTGTGCAGGCTTCTCGTTGCCGAGCATGAGCTCTAGAGTGCACGGGCTTCAGTAGTTGCAGTGTGTGGGTTCAGTAGCTGTGGCTCTTGGGCTCTAGAGCGCTGGATTAGTACTTGTGGTGCACAAGCTTAGTTGCTTCACAGCATGTGGAATCTTCCCTGACCAGGGATTGAACCCATGTCACCTGCATTGCAAGGAGGATTCTTCACCACCGGACCATCAGGGAAACCCTTCAAGTGTCTGTTTTCTTCTTAGGATAGCTTAGTTTCTGAAATGACAACTTGTCCATTTCCATATTTAAGTTAGTACAGATATAGTTGTTTAATGTGGCCAATAACTTTTGGGGTAGCGGTATGATGGCGCTAGTGGTAAAGAACCTGCCTACCAATGCAGGAGACACAAGAGATGCAGGTTTGATCGTTGGGTCAAGTAGGAAACGGCAACCTGCTCCAGTATTCTTGCCTGGAAAATTCCATAGATAGTGGAGCCTGGCGGGCTGCAGTTTAGCTGCAAAGAGTCGGACGTGACTGACGCGACTGAGCACCACGGCACGTGCTTCAGAATAGTCTATAGAAGTCTGTGATGGCACCTGTTAGGTTACAAGGTATTTCTGTGCACACTAGTAGCAAGTATTATTATTATCATTTTTACTTATATTTATGAACTGTGGGAAGTACCAAATGAGAGCGCTTAGGACCTTCCTGCTGCTGTGGTTAATTTATACGTGGTTACTGGACTGCAGCCTTGGTCCAGGATGTGGCTCTATCTCCTTGTCCAGTCATGCTGTACCTATAAAAGGATAGCATTTTCAACCACAGGATCAAACATGCTCATAACTCTCAGTCTTTTGTAAGGTGTTTCCCAAGTGCTATGTTACTAGTAGTAACAAAGTGAAGTTTATGAGTGATTTACTTAACCTTGAAGCTCCTCTGTAGTTTTTTGGGTTTTGATGTAATAATGTCACTCTAACTTGCATTTCTCTGTTGCCTCCTTAGTGGAAAGTGAAGTAGGCTGCCTAGTTTAATGACACTGAAGTTGTGCATAAGAACCCTTGGGAGTGTGTTGAACACAGGGCTGCTTGGGAATAAAGGTTGGATTTTCCGTGAAACAGACTCTGAGATGGAGGTTTGTATGCAGGTGGTTTCTTGGGTTGGCCTTGCTGAGGGGTCCCATATTGAGGCCTTTTTACTCAGCCATTGAGCGGTCATTGGCTGCACACTGCCCTTGAAGAGGAAGTGTGACCTGGAATGAGGCAGCTTGTTTGCCCCAGGGCGTGCCTGGGAAGGAATGCAGCTATGAGCCAGTGGCAGGCAGCATCCTGGGCCCATGGGGGGATAAGTGTCGTGGACCCAGACAGGGAAACTGAATGACCCATCACAGCCTCCACTATGAGAGCCAGTGAGAGAATGTCTCACCAGAAGGATTCCAAGTGCAACAGGAAGCTGCAGCGTTTGGTCTCCTGACCTTGGAGGGGTCTACATATTTCTTATCCAAGTGTGCAGCAGGAAACTGCAGCATTTGGTCTCCTGATCTTGTGGGTCTACATATTTCTTAAGATGTGGGGATGTGCACCTCTCTTTAATATATTGGTTTCTTTGTGCTTTTTCCTGCCATTCCTAGCCAGTGGTAGCAAAAGGGAAGTTCGTTTACATGAGTCTGGGACTTGATCTGTTTGGGATTGACCATCATTTTGAAGTTTAGATAATAATTCTCAGAGCACAGTGATTAAAAAAAAAAGTTGGCTTTGTGCTGTTGGTGTTTACATAATTATAATTCAGTGCTTTGAAGCAGTTGTTACCCTCTAGAACTTGTAAGTGATCAAGAACCATCATAACTTTGTGTCAACAGTGAGACCAGTGTGGCGTCTCTGATTGTTTGTTGCTGTGGGAGCCCTAATACCTCCGACTGGTGGTTCACACCCTGCTGGCCGCCTCATTTTCATCCAGTGTGCTCTAGACCAGATCATTCTGCAGTTATTCCTGTGGTATAACCGTCTAGAATTGATGATTCTGTTTTTTAAAAATTTATTTATTTTATTTTTGGTCGTACTGGATCTTTGTTGTTGCACGGACTTTTCTCTAGTTGCTGCAAGCGGGGGCTCCTCTCTAGTTGTGGTGTGCTATCGTCTCTCATTGTGGAGCATGGGCTCTACAGCTGTGGCACATGGGCCTAGTTGCTCTGTGACAGGTGGGATCTTCCTGGGCCAGGGATCGAACTCGTGTCTCCTGCATTGGCAGGCAGATTCCTTACCACTGAGCCACCAGGGAAGCCCTGAGGATTCTTTTTTGAAAGCCATTTTGGAAGAGACCCTGTTGTGTGGATACTTTCAGTGTTCAGACTCCTGAATGACAGCCTCTGCTGTACTGTTCCCTTTCCATTGTTGTTGACCCTCATCTGCTTATTGTGTGACAAGGGGAGACAACTTGCTGTGTAAACAACAAGCTTATGCGGGGGCAAAGTAGAATGTGGACCTAATCAACAAATACTTGTTGAAGGAAAAAAAGGGGCCTGGGATATGCCATTCAAGGAAAGAAAACAGTAATTTTAACAATGGATGATTGCATGCTTAGCCTTGGGTACTTGTGCCAAGTCCTTTCCATGAATTATTTCATTTTATCCTTATAACTGGCCTGTGAATAACAGTAGGTATGCTCACATCTGTTTCACAGATGAGGAAGCTGAGAATCAGATGCATGTAGCCTGGTCTCATGGCTAGTGAGATGGCAGAGCCAGGATGACCAGTTGGAATCTGTGCTCTAAACCCCCACGTGGTACTGCATCCCAGAGGTCACTGGTGTCAGGATGGATGGTGGCAGAGTCTGGAGTATGCTAATGCAGAGGCCTTATTTTCTAGGAGAAGAGAGAACTGGCCAACTGAATAGGCAAAAGGGAGAAGACACCTGCCACGAGAAGTGTGACTTTTGTGCACCAACAAAACTAAAAAATAGAGATGATTTCTCACTCTTCATCCGAATCATGTCAAATCCAGACATCAGCTTATAGGGAGTTCTGAAGGGATGATTGAAGAAAACAATGCTTGGCACATTGCTGGCAGTGGATAAAAAAAAAAAAAGCTGATTATGAGTTCAGTTTGCATGAATGCAGACTTTGCCTTTATTCTCCTTGTATAGGACAGAGAACATTTTTTTCTCTTGCTTCTCTACTGAATGGTTAAGGTAGACTTCTCCACCTCACTGTAGTCAAATAATCCAAAAGAGAAAGCAGAGGGAAGTCCAGGGCTGTGCGTGATAGTCTTGTAATGTGTGCAGCTTTCGTCGACTCCCTCCACCGTTACAATAAGGCATCTGAAGTTGGATCTGGGCAGAGAGAAAGTGATGCCTCTTTTTCTTGATGGGTAAAGTCGATTAGCTGTAGGAGGGGACCTAGCCTGACCAATGACTTTCCTTTATTGTTTTAGGCAAGGATCCCTTTTGTGTTTCAGTTACACTTGCAGATTTTTTTTTCCTGTTGTTTTCAGTACAGTCAACACTTCTGTCCTGACTTAACATTCTGTTCCTTCTTTACCCACCGAGAACTGTCAGCCCTTCCTCCCTTTCTCTCTAGAGAGCCTTCTTGGCCTTCATGCTTATTAGCCTTGTGCTGTTTTTGCAGTTGAATACATTACCTCCTTATGCCCTGGGTACTCCTAGCCCTGAGAGTCCTAAATGAATGGAAACATGATTCCAGAAAAATCTTCACCCTGATTCCTGGTGCCTTAGCACACTGAGACTCTTTCCATGCAGCCTTGCAGTATACAGCTGTTGTATTTGAGTGGTGAATTAATACTTTGGCTTGTATCCAGTAAGTCACTGATGTCACCCAAAGCTTACTAGAAATGAATTTTATTAAGCAAGTTCTGTTGGGACGAAGAGCACCGCTTTCCCCATCTTCACAGGAGCCTACTCCAAAGTGAGCTTTGGCAGGTGGATTCGGGAACAGGCAGAGGGATACATGTGCACACTTGGCCTTTTTCTGTTTCATGCTCATACTTCTTTGTGCTACCAGGATCGTCATGACAGCCTTATCTCTCAAATAAAGCCTGTTACCTCATCCCTAATTGCTTATCCAAAGGCAGGCGAGCTCTAATTTCTCCGCATTAATAAATGACACCGAAGAAGAAACTGCTTTGTTTGCACTGGCTCACTCGGTTAACCAGCGCAAGCCCCCAAGTGCATTAGGAAACCGTGTGCTTCTCCTGTGGCCGAGGGGGGACATGCTCACCTTACTCAGGAGCAGTGCCCCGTTTATGTACTTTCTACTCACATTCACAGCCCTGTCCCCCTCTTCTTGGAGAAAACACTGCAGTGACCTAGGTCAGCGTTTCTCCGCTGTGGACACACACTCCCGTCCAAGTTGGGGAATAGGAGCAGTTGTCCTGGAAGGACCAGTGGCCTCCCTCCCTTTTCAAGGCTCTTTCTTGGCTTCCTGCCACTTCTCTCTCCTGAAATGTTGAGAGGCTTTCCACAGACCTCTGCACTGATTCCCGTGGCACCTTCAGCTTGTGAGATGGCACCCTTGCTTCTTCTTTTTGAATCATTACGTGACATGGTCTTGAGGAGTTTATAAGAGCATGTGAGGAGACCTCATGTGAATGTGGGGGTCAGAGATTTGAGAGTGGCTATAAGGTCTGAGTGAGTTCTATGACTGTGCTCTGTGGAATAGTGAGAACGCTTTGCTTCTCCTTGGTATCAGCATTGTCTCTCTTGTCACCACCTAAGGCCATTGCTGATCATTTAAAGGGCCTGCATTTTCATGTCTCAGAATTTTAATATTTCTTTTCTTTTTTTCTTCCTCAGAATGAAATGGATGATGTTCCCTTCTTTGATATCCAACTGCCTTATGAGTTGGCAATCAATATATTTCAGTATCTGAACAGGAGAGAACTAGGAAGGTGCGCACAGGTAAGCTGTCAGGATTTCCTTGCGTGTGTAGTTCAAGTGTGGGAAGCTCCTCCGTAACAGAAGTGTACTTTACAGAATGACAGACTCCACAGAGTTAACGAATTGGATAGCAGCTTTACTTGAAGGAAAGCAACCTTGAACTTCAATGATCGTGTTCCACATCCCCACGTGGTGTTGATCTTTTCGTGACCCAGAGCTGCGTTCCTCCTGCAGTCTGAGTTATGGCTGCCCCGTGGCAGCGTGCTCAAGGCTGACAGCACCGTGCTCGCCTTTCTGAGCTCACCAGAGCTGTTAATGTCCTCACTGTTTCTGATGCAAAGTTGCGAGGCCTTGGTTCAATCAAGCCAGTCGCTAGGTTGGGAGCTGAGGGTCAGCCTGGGGACAAAACAGTGACATCATGTTCCACTGTACGGTCCAAATTACCCTTCAGACACCCGAATCCCATGCAGGAAGGCGAGAGGCATGTGAGAACTGAGACCCACCGAGGGAATTGCAGATCAGCGTCCCCCATCTCGTGCCTGCTCTGGGCCACATGCCGGTGGAGTGGGATGGTGGCAGATAGTTTAGGCTAGACTGTATTGTGTGCACGAATCACAGCGGGTCTGGATAAAACAGTTTCAGGTTCAGGAGGTCTGGGGTGTGGCCCACCCTAGTCTGCATTTCTACCAGCTGAAGCCAGTGTGGCTTTGGCCATCCTTTAAGAGGCAAGCATTTATGCCATTAAAGTTAATCTTGTATTCTCTTCTTGGTGAAGAGTGAATGTGATTTCTGATCATTTAGCTTTTCATGGACAGTTGTGTTGCCCAGAAGACACTGGAGTATCCATGGCCCATATCAGCCAAAGAAGTAATCTGTTTAGTGGTTACCGTTTCCCATCTCTAGATCCTATAATGTGTTGACACAAGTCTCTAAACCTTCAGGAGAAAGAATTTGGTGAAACTGGGTGGTAGGAGGGACTTTCCTGGAGGTCCGATGGTTAAGACTCCACACTTCCACTCTGAGGGATGCAGATGCTACATGTTGGGCAATGTGGCCAAAAAACAAAAGACATTAAGTGGTAGGAAAGCTATACGTTAAAAATCCAAAACACTGCCGTAAATGTGAAGTTAAAAATATTAAGGCAGTTTGAGAGTGGTGAAAACTGTGCCCAAACTTAGACTCTTGAGCTGGCTGACCCATGGCAGTTCAGTGATATGACAACAGAATACAAGACAGTTTAGAGAGTTTCTGGTTTTACTCTGTTTCCCTATTATGATTTTACCCTGTTATGAAGCAGTTTGCTTAATCAAAATGTTTTTCTACTTAAATATGAATTTGAGAAAGTTTTCAGGAGTTTTGATTGCCACAGCATCCGTTAAAAGGGGCTGTGGGCTAATATTTTTTGATGGAGAGTGTGGAAATCTTTAGGAAGAAATTATTCAAAGGGTAAAATTCACAAAATAAAAATCTTTGCAGTATAAACTATGCTCAGAGCCTTTCGATTGCATTAAGTAAGAGTACCTACATTGTCTTCTTTCCCTTGGCAGTTGGATTTATTATATTCTAACTTTACATATTGGCCCTATCCCAAGAATTGAAAACAAGGGCGTAGCTAAGTGAATCCAACTCCTGGATTTCAGCTGGATGCTGTTAGCTGAAGCTTTAGAACAGAGTCTAATAGCTTGCTTTCCACAAAGTCAGCGTTCAGTGATAAAATCTTCATTCTTGATAGCGAGCTGCTGTTTAAGGAATCATTTCTTTTAACATTGCTTTTTGCTCTCCCGCTTTGAAGAGGGCCATGTGGCTTTCACACCTGCTACTGCTTTTCTCATCCAGAGAGTTTATCAGTGGAAAGATAGGATCTGGTGGAAGAAGAGATCCCCCTTTTGGTACAGTGGGGCTGCATTCCAGGGTAGATTGGTTATGCTGGTGAGATTATTCTGCAGGTGTGAACAGTTTAATTTGTAACACAGTAGTCCAATTGTCCACCAGAATTCTTCCTTCTCAGGCCAGTTGGATTTGTATTTTTGTTGTTGTTGAACCTAATAGAAAATATCCCTAACCAGAACCCCTGAGGTGGCTGTCATCTGTGAAGCCAGGGGTTTTTTTTTTTGTTTGTTTGTTTTCTGAGCTTTTGCACGAAGAGGACAATGGATGGCCAGTAGTTTGTAGATTTGGCTTTTTTTTTTTTCAAGCATTAAAATAAAACCCCAAAGTAATAAAAATAAGTAGCATTTTCATTTGTTTCTCATGGAGTTTTTATTTTTGAAACAGGGGAAGGGGCCTTCTGTTCAGTGGAACGTCCTGCTGCTTTATGATTTTATTTTAGAGGGGCTAGCTCTCTCCGTCATGCTGTTTTCCTCTGGTTCTCTTTTAATCTAGCCTCCTTGGGATTTGAGTGAAATTGGTTGGGCCAGTTATGGGGAATTGGCACCATGAACTATAGTGTGCCCTTGGAGAAAACCTGTTTGCTTAGATCTTTATGCCAAATTGGTAACTGACTCACAGTAAGGAACCCTGGTTGGGGAGGACTTCTGAGATTTCATTATGCCACAGACTTGGAGAATTGATTTGGCTCTGACTTTGTCTCCTTTCTGCTTTGTGAGGCTTGATGCTTCAGAGCTGAAGTCCCCCCACGTTAGTCTGTGACCCTGTGGACTCTGAATACTGACCTCCCTAGCCTCTTGCTGTCCATACCTGGCCCTCAAGGGGTTTATATCTCTGTGGGAGAGTCTCAAGCTGAGATGTCTCAAACAGTGTGGCTTTTCATAAGCAGTTATGCGTGGGACAGCTCATTTTGCAGTTTATCATTTTGCTACTTATAATTTTATGTTCTTTGTATGCATGTGTGTATGTCCACAGAATTTCCAATCTTTCCAACATAATATTTTAAAATGGGTAACAATGACGGAATTGTTGACTGCAGAATTACAGAATTGTTTGTTTTTTATGAGAAAAAAGTAATTGTGCTGTTATATTACTGGATAATTCTAAGGAGTAAAGGTTTTTAAGTATGTACACTTTAAAACACTTCAAAAGTAATTTTAAATTCATAGGAAGTTTCAAAATACAGTGCAGAGAAGTTCTGTGTACCCTTCCTCCAGTTCCTCCATTGTCAGTGTCTTGGAAAATTGTCCCATGGTATCAAAACCAGGGATTGACATTTGCAAGGTCGACAGAGCTTATTCAGATTTCACCAGTTTAACACACACTTATTTGTGTGTATTTGGTTCTGTGTGGTTTTATCATGTGTGTAGATTTGAGTGACCACACTGTCAAGATACAGAACTTTCATCACAAGAATTCCTGCTAGTCTTCTATAGCCACACCCTTCCCCTTCACTACCCCTGGAAACCGTGAATTTATTCTCAATCTCTGTAATTTTATTTTATTTAAACAATTTTTAGAGATTTCATTTTTTAAAAATTTTATTTATTTTTAGCTGCAGTGGATCTTTGTTGCTGCACGGGCTTTTCTCTAGTTGCGATGAGGCGGGGGCTACTCTCGAGTTACACAGGCTTCTCACTGCAGTGGTGTCTCTTGTTGTGGAGCAAGGATTCTAGGGCTCTTGGGCTCCGTAGTTGCGGTTCATGGGCTTAGTTGCTCCATGGCATTGGGATTTTCCCGGACCAGGGATCAAACCCATGTCTTCTGCATTGGCAGGTGGATTCTTTATCATGGAGCCACCAGGGAAGCCCTGTAGTTTTATTTTTTCATTTTCAGATTTAACATATATTTTAGTTATGTGTATTTCCTAATGTGTAATTTTAGCAGTAGAGCTGCAAAGGCAAAAAGGTCATGCTTTTCAAGTAAAACGTAGAAAAATGTGCTTAAAGAATGTAATCAAGAAAAACAGGGAAGATGGATGGAGAGGTTAAAAAATAAAAACTTAAGATTTATGATGAAAATTGGCAAGCAAGAAGTAGGTGTTACCAAAATAAAGAAGTAATTCTGGAACTAAAGCCTGGTCTATTAGATTATGATATTTCAAGTTTCAAGGAAAATGTGATCTTATGATGTTCCCAGATGTCCAAATAGGAGAAACTAAAACCCGACTTTTTCTAGCTGCAGATCTTAATGACATGTTTAAAAGTTGGAGATTCAGAGCCAAGCGCCCTGAGTTGATTTTTCAGAGCAGAAATGATGATGAGGACCTGCGGTTGCTGGCACGGTTCCCTTAGTTCCTAACTTCACCTTTGCCCCCAGACTTCTCTCAGGGAGGCTCCTGTGCACCTGACACCCAAGCACCTACAGGCGTTTCCTTTTAATTTGCCAGGTTGCAATGGCTGCTGCCTCTACATGGGATTAGGGAAAAGCAGAGCAGCTCCAGAAGGAAGATGGGGAGCTCGATGAAACAGGGAGAGTGAAGTGTTGATAATCATTTGAACGGAGTTGGGGGGGAGCTTGAGAGTTGTTTATACTGTTTACTTTTTTGTGTGGTGGACATTTTCCATATTAAAATTTGAAAGAGAAAAAAAAATCAAAAAGCAAGAGATTATACTGGAATAAGAAAGTCAGAGCCTTCTGAGGACAGCACATGCCAGGAGCTGACCTTTGAAAATAAAAACAATCCAGTTTTTTTAAGTGTTAAACAGTGTTGGACTCACTCTTCTCATTCAGTCATTTATGCAGGGCCTGCTGTGTGCCATGCATGTACCATTCTAGACAGTGGGTACAGCAGTGAACAAAACAGAAACCCCATTCCCCCCACCTTTTAGAAAACTTTACGATTATGTGCAGTAAATACAGCATTGAATATAGAGTATATCAGGTGGTGGTAAGTGCTGTGGAGAAGAGAGACCAGCAGAGACGATGTTGGGGTTGCACTTCTAAGTATTGGGAAGATGTCACAGAGAAAGTGGCCATTCTGCAGAGACTGAAAGGAGGGAAGCAGGAAGCTGGACGGGTCTCTAGCAGAGGCGAATCACAGGCACAAAGGCCTGGAGGTGAGTGCAGCTGTTGTGTTTGAGAACAACAGGAAGGTCAGAGTTGGCTAGACTGTGGTAACTGAGTATCGGCCTCCCAGAGATGTGCATGTGCTCGTCCTCAGACCTGTGATGTAAATGTGTTACCTTTTGTGGTAAAAGGACCTTTGCAGATGTATGTTAAGGATCTTGACATGGAGTGATCTTGGGTTATCCAGGTGAGTTCAGTGTAATTGCAAAGCTCCATAGCGGGAGGCAGGAGGTCAGCGAGAAGAGGAGATGCCATGTTTCTGGCTTTGAAAATGGAGGAAGGGGCCCCAAGCCAAGGAATGTAGGTGGCCTCTCAAACCTGGAATAGGTAAAGAAACAGATTGTCGCTTGAAATGTCCAGAAGGAATGCAACCTGGCTGCCAACACTTTTATTTTTTATTTATTTATTTTTTGGCTGGGCCATGCATCCTGTGGGGTCTTAGTTCCCTGACCAGGGATTGAACCCCTGCCCCTTGCAGTGGAAGCATGGAGCCCTCATCACTGGACAGCCAGGGAATTTCCCCAACACCTTGATTTTAGACTTTTGACCTCCAGAACTGTCAGAGAATATATGTGTGTTATTTTAGGCCGTAAGTGTGATAAGTTGTTAGAAGATCAGTAGGAAACTAATACAAGACTAATACAGTGAGTGGACAGGGCTAAGAGAAGCTGAAAGAAAGAAAGAAAGAAAGAAAGTGAATTCGCTCAGTCATGTCCGACTCTTTGTGACCCCATGGACTGTAGCCTACCAGGCTCCTCTGTCCATGGAATTTTCCAGGCAAGGGTACTGGAGTGGGTTGCCATTTCCTTCTCCAGGGAAGAGAAGCTGAGATGGTCCCAACTGGAAAGACACTTAATCTGTGGAACTTGAATAAAAGGAATTTGAACTTGGGTTCTGAATGAGATGGGAAGCCATTGAAGCGTTTTAATCTGAGGAGTGATAGGTCTGACCTGTGTATTAAAAGGGATCGTTTGGACTGCCATGTGGAGAATACACTGAGGGACAAGACCTGCGGCAAGGAGATCAGTTTGAAGGCTGCCAGGAGCACACGATGGGGCTTCCCAGGTGGCGCTAATAGTAAAGAATGCCTGTCAGTGCAGGAGACTCCAGAGTCTCTGGTTTGATCCTGGGGTTAGGAAGATGGCCTGAAGTAAGAAATGGCAACCTGCTTCCATACTCTTGCCTGGAAAATTTCACGAACAGAGGAGCTAGAGTCCATGGGATTGCAAAGAGTTGGACACAACTGAGCACACACACGCACACAAGAGCCCATGATGGTTTGGATCAGGACTGGCTGGTGGAAGTGGACAGAATCAGGGTTGCTGATGTGTTGGATGTGGGGAGAGAAAGAAGCGTCAACAGCACTCCAGGGTGTTTGGCCTGAGCAACCAGGGGGTGAGGTTGCCATTACTGATGGAGGGGAAAGTGGTGGGATGAGCAAAGATCAATGCTTGAATGTAAAGCTGCAGGTGAGTTCTGGGTTGCACTCAGGACTGAAGATGTAAATCTGGAAGCTGTCAGCACATGGATGATATTTAAAGCCAGGAAACAACTAGCTCACCAGGGACAGGAGTGTAGATGGAGGAGGAGATTGGGGGACTGAGCCTGGTACACCACAGTGATTAGATTATAAGCAGACGAAGAAGGTAGTACCTGTGAGGTGGGAAGAAAACCCAGTGTGTGTAGATTCTGAACCAAGGAAGAGAATTTTACAAGGAGGCGAAGGTGATCCAATGTAATGAGTGGTACTGTGAGTCAGCCGAGAGGAGGACTGAGAAGTGACTCCTGGATTTAGCAGCTGGACATTAGCAGTGTTCTCCCCAGGTGGATTTCTTACCTCATTGCTTGACTGGAACAATGACACTTTCCCCTGTTGTGGGCCCCACTGGTAACCTTAATCCAGGCAGAGTTAATAAGCTAGTTTTTGAGCCAAGGGCTTCTTTTTTTTTTAATGCTGCAATTCATAGTGGTGCTATAAAGCAAAATGCTGGAGACACTTTTATTAGCAAATTCTTGCAGCTGAGGCTCACTCAGTGGGGCTTTTACTGGGCAGGGCCAGTGCAATCTCAGTGTGTTAAAGAAAGACCATTAGGCCTTTGGAAAATGCAGACTTGTAAACTTTCTAGATTTAATGTGACTTAAGAAATCAAAACAATTAGATTTCCTTTTGATGAGACTCGAAAATTTACTTGTGAAAGTTTAGCTAGGTCTGTTTTTTGTTGATTTTTTTCCCCTTTCGGGCTTAAAAGAAATTCTTAAAGCCTGTCATTTTTGTTTTCCTTTAAAGAATAATAAAAAGACAACCCTCCCTTTACAGTTTGCTAAAGAAATTGTTGGCATGTTTCGGTGTTTAATACCTAATTGTAAGTACAATCCTGATCCCTTTTTGGAAGTTATTCTCACCTCTGATCTTTTATAAATCCCTCAAAGAGCTTTACTGTTTGTTATCCAGGGTTTAAACTTTATCCTGAATATTATTTTCTATAAAAGAAGCCCAGTGGTTTGAGGGTTAGTGGTGGGATGATGCACCAAAACATCAACTTTTTATTCTTGGGTTTTCATCCCATAACCCTGTTGTACAGATTTCAGATTGTGTTATTTAAGACAACTTGGCATTTTCTTTGAAGCTGATATATATAAAAAAGTTTTCAGCTCTCAACTTTTATAAGGCCTGACATATTTGAGAGCTCTTGAAAGCCTCTGAAAAGTTTCTCTGTTTTAAAGTGGCTGACCTTTGTACAGTTGAGTATGGGTAGAACCTCATCTAGAATGTTGAGTTTAATTGGGATATTCTAGTTTGTAATCAGTGAGAGCCGAATTTGGATTCTCCTGAGATGCTGATGATTCACTGGCTCCATCTAACAAAGTGCAACCTTGTGGCTAATTTTTAGACTCCAGAATTACAAAGATTACCCCCCTTGTGATGCAGCCTAACTCTGAGAGACTGGAACTTTTCTTTCTAGCTTCCCCAGCCATGGGGAGGTGGCCCCCACAGGTGGCACATCTGTGGGGTGTTACCTGCCTGCACAGGGTGTCAGGTTGGCAGGTTAAGGTGGAAAGTGGATGAGAATTGCTGGCCTTAGTGCCTGTTGTGTGGTTAGCGCCCGACATGTGTTTTAATCTATTGACCGACAGCACATACCAGTGTTCTCTAAGGTGACTTCTGGAGGGCACTAGGCTTTTGAGACACTCCTTGTTAGAAAAGTTCAGGAGCCAGATATGTTCGAGAAACACAGCTTCTTATATCTCCTTCTTAGAGATAGGCAGCACATGTCAGTCTATTAAAAGCTCTGAGAAGTTCTCACAGTGAAGAGTCCTGCTTAGTTGTGTTTAAACCAGTGTTCTCCAAACTTGTGTGACCGTAGAATCCTTTTGATTTGTATTTGTTTGTTTAATCTAGCTGTGCTGGGTCTTCATTGCGTCACATAGACTTTTCTCTAGTTGTGGAGTATGGGCTTCTCTAGCTGCAGCGTGAGGCCCTAGTTGCCCCTTGGCATGTGGGATCTTAGTTTCCTGACCAGGGGTTGAACCCATGTCCTCTGCATCACAAGGCAGATGTTTAACCACTGAACCACAGGGAAGTCCTGGGAATCCTTTTCTAAAGTTAGGGAGCTGCTATTCTACTGAATATGCTTTGGCAAGTGCTGTGTAGTGTGTAGTGAAATAATGACTTAGTTACTGTGAGTCTCTCATCTGGTAGTTACATTTCATAATTTCTACAATGTTTTACATTTTATAAGTTTTACTAATAAAAGGGCTGATGTATCCCACGGATCAGAGTAAACTGCTGTGTGTTCAGGTTAGTTAGCTCTCTGTGCCTTTGAGAAACCATGAGGGTGTCTGTGTGTTCACCCTTATTTTATACTTTATTTAATCCTGAATTCCAGGAGCCTATGGGAGAAATACTGTGCTCTGGAGCTATTTGAGTTGTTGTCTACCTCCGTCACAGCGGACGTTGGTCTGTCCCTGTCTGTTCTGCCTGATTGACTAGTGCTGAGACTCCCTTTGGCACAGACAGATGGACAGACACCACCCAGTGTCATGGACAGGCTCAGCTGTGGACCAGACATGCCAAAAATAAAACCATGGTGTTCTCGCTAGTCAGAACTGGGACTCCAGTGTTATTGAGTCATTATCCTATTCTTTATTGCCTGACCACTTGTGATCAGATGAGGGTTTGTTTCCCCGATGCCCTTATGGCTAAGATGGAGAGGTGTGGGATGACAGTGTGGTTACGTGGATTTGTAACTGATGCTGTGGCCATGCCCAGGGTGGGCTGCTTAATGGATCCCCTGTCAGCCTGGGAGGAGGGCTCTAGTGCTTTGCCATGGGCTCTGTCCTCAGCCCCATCCTGGTTAATTTTTTTAAAATAAGACATGAAGGCCCACAGACTGTATTTTGCAGATGACTTGCGTAAAGGAAAAGGAGCATACATATAAAGGATGGCAGAATTGAGATGCAAAGATGATACAAAATGCTGGGAGTGGGTATGTGTGATCAACTGGAATTTAAAATGAATAGAAAGTTTAGAAAGCTAAGAATTTAAGACATGATAGTGTGAGAGTAAGAAATGGATTTTTTTTTCTTTAATTACAGTTGGTGTTTAAGAAGACTGAAGATTGATAAATTTAGATTACTATTGGGGAGAAAAGGATGTGGATTTGGAGAGATACATAGGAGTCTTAAGCTTATTGGTAATATTTCTTAAGCAGGGTGGTGTGTCCATGGGTGTTTGTAATATATAACTTTGTCTGCCTTAAATATTTATTAAAATAAATGGACTCCAGAAGCTCTGGACTATGAGTTCTGCATTGTATCTTTAAGTGAAGTAGCAAATTAGTATCTGATAAAATCCTTCTGTTCATGGTACTTGAAAGTTGTGTATCTGGGATATTGTTTAGTCCAAGAGTACCACATTTGAAGAGGGACAGTGCAGACGCATAAACATGAGGGTACATTTCAGAGGTAATGAATATGGGAGCTGGTTCTGTGACAGTTAGTTGAAGGAAATGTGTGGTGTTTAGACCAGCGAAGAAATAACTCCGGGGACACGTGATGGCTGCCTGCAGTCACTTAAGGAACTGTCAGTGTGTCTTTTTTGTTCCTCTTTTCCGATATTATTATCTTCTTTTGTGTTAGATATTTTTCTAGCATACCATTCTAATTCTCTTGTTTCCTGTACCATATTTTGGAGTTGTTTTCTTAATGGTTGCCCTAGGGGTTACAGTGAGCCTCGTAAAACAATCTAGTTTTGACTGATACCAACTTAATTCTGATAGTACAACCAAAGTGCTCCAGAATAACTATATTCCCTCTCTTTTCTTTGTACTATTATTGTGTACAAATTCTATCTTTATAAGCCCATCAACAGTTTTAGGCTGTGTCTTTTTAATCAAATGGAAGACAAGGGATGCAAGTAAAAGTACATTTATTCTGTCTTTTATATTTACCTTTTTAGTGATGTTTACTTGGAAAATAAAGTATATTTCCTTTCAATTCAGCCTAAAGGACTGCCTTTAGACAGTCAAAATATGGTATTTAGTATTTTTTGTAGGGCAAATCTACTACAGATGAGTTCTCTTATTTTCTGTTTATCTGGGAATATCTTAATCTCTCCTTTTATCTTTGAAGGACCGTTTTGGTGGATATGGATTTGTTGACTGGCAGTCTCTCTCCAGCAGTCTGAGTGCGCTGTGCGCCGCTGCTTTCTGAGTTCCGTGATTTCCGAGGCGAAGTACAGAGTCCCTTGTACATGAGTCTTTCTGTAGATCCTCTCAAGATTCTGTCTCCAGCTTTCAACAGTTTACCTGTGTCTAGGTGTGAGTCTCTGAGTTTATTCTTCATGGAGTTTGCTGAGCTGCTTTGCTATGCAGATGAATGTTTTCCCTCAAATTTGGGGGAGTTTTTGGCCTTAATTTCTTCAGGTGTCCTTTCTACTCCTTTTTCTCTTTCCTTCCCCATCTGGGACTCCTCTAATGCCTATATTGGTCCACTCAGATGGTGTCTCATGGTTCTCTGAGGCTCTGTTAATTTTGTTCATTTTTTGTTTTTTGATCTTTTTCTTTCTCAGTATGGAAAATCTTAATTGACCTTAAATTTTCTGATTCTTCTTCTAGTTCAAATCTGTTGTTAAGCCCCTTTAGTGATTTTTTGTTTGTTTGTTTCAGTTATTATACTTTTCAACTATAAAACTTCTATTTGGTTCTTTAAAAGAATAATTTCTATCTCTTTATCAATATTCTGTACTTTCTGAGACATTGTGCGTATATATTTATTTCTTTAGACATGCTTTCCTTTAGTATTTTGAATATATTTATAACGGGGTGTTCCACTCCCCAGGTTTTCCTTTTAAGTCTTTTGATCAGCCTCCTTTTAGCCCTGGTTGGTAGTGCCATGTCAGGCAGCTGCACTGTTAAACAGTAGTCCCTTATTTTTTCTGACAAATGCCCTGGACATAGGACAGAGTTAGATCTAAGTCAGATCAGGTGAAGACAAGCCTTGAGAACAGAGCTTTCTAGCAAGCTGCCAGATAGGCCAAAGAGTGACAGTTCTCTGGGGATGGTACTTCTGGAGAGCTGTAAACCCATTTGGCCTCTCTGGGAGTTGCGAGACCTCTGGTTTTTACAGCTACTGTAGTTGGAGGCTGTTGGTCTTTAAGGCTACCATGGAGCTGGAGGACGAAGATGGGATTAATGCAAGTGAAAACAACACAAAGGTTGCTATTCTTACTAAGATTCAGCCGTTTTCCCTGAGTTAATGTTCCTCAGAATATTATAAGCTTTTAGTTAATTTCTGGAGCTCTGAAAAAGTTGATTTTTGACAATTTTCGGCAGTATTCTTGTTGCTGCTTTGGAGGAGCAGATTTTCGGCCATTTTCACTCTGTAGTTAGAAAGTTAACTCCCTAGCAGCACTTCACCAAGTGAAGCACCCTTGTGTAATGAAATCTGCAGGCACATGCTGTGTGCTCTCTCTCACTGTGTCTTGTGTTCTGTCTGCTTATCTGAGTATTTGATGTCTTGGAGTAGCCCCAAGGGAGTGTTATGGAGCGCAGGTTACTGAGAACCACTGGTCATGACTTTATTAGAAGTGAGGCTCAGCCTTTGGGTGGGCAGCAAGCAGAATGTGTTGCAGACCTCAGATCATGTGGCTCTGCTGCATCAGTGTCTCATTTTGCCAGCAGAGTCCATCCTTGACAGTCTGCCCAACTTTGTACAGTAAATCTCATGAAGAAAATCCATCATTTCCCAAAGTTAGGCTTGGAAGACAAAGCTCTTAATGGCTAAAATGGCCCTTTCCTCTGGATACTGTTGGGATTTGAAATCCAGTCCAGATATAGTGTTCATTTCTCTCTATCAGATCTTATCATCCTAGTTAATAGCTTGCCTTTTCTGTTGAATATTTTTTATTTACACACTTAAAATCTGAGTTTTCACACATAAAATGAATTTGAATTTCTCACATAACCAGAAGTTTGGGTTATGGATATTAATTTTATCACAGCTTTTTACTTCAGAGGTCATCAGTGTCTAGCTCTATAAGATGGAAATAAAGTGCCTATTAGTAAAAAGCAAAGAGATTCTGTTCTGAAAAGCTGTGTTCTGTTAACATGTTAGTGTGTATTTTTTGTCTTTTACATATTTGTGTATTTTTCTCTTTATATCTTGTATTTACATGTGTATGTATGAAATAATTTAACCAAGTAGTCTAAAATGTGGCATTAGGTTGGTAGTACAGCAATTTTGAAATCTTGAAAAATAAAACTGGAAACATTTGCTTGTATTTTTTCGCCTCGGAGGATTTTGTTAATGAGACATTTTATACTGCCATAAACCCAGGGCAGTGATAAAGAAAGGTGTTGATTGATTTTTGGATGACAAGGGATGTCTCTAATTGCAGAACTTGATGTTTGTGTCACTTGGGCTGTTGTAGGTGAGCAAGACGTGGAAGGTAATTGCCGAAGACGAGGTGCTGTGGTACAGGCTGTGCCAGCAGGAAGGCCACCTCCCCGAAAGCAGCATCTCCGATTATTCTTGCTGGAAGCTCGTCTTCCAAGAGTGCCGAGCCAAGGAGCACATGTTGAGAACCAACTGGAAGGTAGGCAGTGGCCAGTACCATTATCTGCAGGGGAATTGCCTGCAGGGACCCAGAAATCCAAGCCCGGGATTAAACCCCAAGTCCCTCCAATTTCAGCCTGAGGTTCACTGCTGAAAGCAGAGAGAAGGGTGTGGTGAGCGTCCCTGCAGCTGTCAGTGACTTGTTGACCATTGGAGTATCTGCCCTCGTTTCCAGCCACCTATTTGGGAGCATCCTTTGTCCTCCAGGAGAGGAGATGAGCTTGAGATGCCAGTCATCTCTCTCTGATGGTTGGGGTGTTTGGAGTGGTACTCCGTGCAGCCCCCGTTTCACTGTTGCCTCTTCCTGGATGGACCAAGAAAGCATCACCTGAATACAAAAGAGGGGCTGAAGGTGCTCTTTCCAGTCAGTGTAAGAGGGAGATTACTAAGCGTCTCTAAGTACTGTCTTCCCTTCCCTCACATAACCTATTGGTGTGCTTCCATAACGTTTATCACTTCAGAGTCTCTACAGAAATATTAGATCACAGCTACGCATTTGCCCAGTGAAGTGTTTCTGTAGAAATCACTATCAGGAGCAGTGTTACATGGAGCTGTCTGAGACATGAGGAGACCGTAGCCTGGTGGCCATTTCTTCCCACCTGGGTGGCTGGATATTCAGGTGGAGGGAAGGGACGGAACTGGATTCTCTGTTCCCCTCCTGTAGAAGTTAGTCCTAATAGACTTTGAGATGAACAAGCTTTTGCTCATTACTGATGGTGACATACTGCCTATGTGCACATCTGTCCCCAGTCACTCCACAACCTGATTAGCGACCGTATTCCGTATTCTAGATCTGGGCAGTGTCACAGTTCCTAGCAAAGTCAATAAGAGCAGTGTTCCTTTAACTCGGCGCTTTTCAGCCCCGGCGCTGGCACCATCTGGGGCCAGATCGTTTTTAGTGAGGGCTGTCCTGGGCATTGCAGGATCTTCTGAGGCATCTCCAACCTCTCTCCAGTACAGGCCAGAAAGCATTCCCTTCCTTCCCCCAGCATTACCCTTGGTTGAGAGCCACCCTTCCAAAGAGATTTAGCACAGCCGTCCTTAAGCCATAAAGACACCTCCACCAAATAAAAGTCCCGCTGCCCCACCATGTGCATCCAGACCAGATGGAGGCCCCCTCTTTCCCTTTTGCTTGGTTAGGTCTGTGTGAAGGACATACGTGAGAGCAAACTTGCTGAGACAGGCTGGAGATAGGAAAGCCAAGGGTCTAACCCTGGCAGGAGGGGCCATAATTTAAGGAACGCTTGAGAGGGGGTTGTTCAGTCCAGGAAAGAAGGATGCTTTTGAGAGTTGTGAGCACAAGAGCTGGAGATACTCTGTGTACCATGGCTCAAGTTCATAAATGTCAGATCCTAAGGGAGAATGCAGCAGCTGAGTTCTTTGTGTGCTCCAGAGACAATGGGCATTTCCTAGGTGGTGCAGTTGGTAACCTGGCAGACTCCACCTGCCAGTGCAGGAGGTGCAAGAGATGCAGATTGAATTCCTGAGTTGGAAAGATCCACTGGAGAAGGAAATGACAGCCCCCTCCAGTATTCTTGTCTGGAGAATTCCATGGACAGAGGAGCCTGGTGGGCTACAGTCCATGGGGTCTCGAAAAGAGTCGGACACAACTGAGCACGCACACCTACATATAGCAGAGACGACGAGGGAGGGAAGCAGGTATGCCCTCCTCATCCAGGCCGGAGGGGGCAGAAGTGAAGGTCTGTAACGACCTGCCTCATAGCATCTGGAACTTGATGCCTGTGTACAGATTGCATACAGTTTAACTGAACATCTGTTTATTGTTTTTCTCTAACAAGCACAAAGCCATGTTTGGTAAGTGCTCAATAAGAGGTTGTTGCTTGAATGAACTGGAGTCAGACTGGAGGGAGGCTTTTCTTTGGAGCCTCTTGGGCCCACATCCCACACTGTTACCTGTAAGGACTGCAGAGGTCAAGTGTCAAGTGATGGCTGTTGCATTAACAGCAGTGATTCTGGAATGAAAGGAATCCTTATGAAAACAAGAAAGGTAGCAGACAGCATGGTGCCTTCCCGTCTCTCATGCGGAGCTGAGAGGAGCAGCGCTCTCCAGGCTGCAGTAAAGAGGACGGTCTGATGGTATCGGACGCTCCTCCCACAGGGCTTGGCCCGTGTCTGCGGCTCAGTTAGCCTTGACTTGGGCACACAGACACTGTGGTTTGGTGCTATCCCTGGTCATCCTCTGGATGGGTCGGGAAGGTGATTTGGTTTGGCATCTCCTAGGTCAGTGTCTGGGGAAACTCAGAAGGGACCCCAGGGTTCTCAGTACTTCACACGGTGGGTGACCTGTGAGTGCACAAACTTACCTGGACTTCAGAGCAAGGGTGAAACGGTGTTCCTCTTCCTGGTGTTTGCACACACTTGTTTCACAGTGGCGTGCTAGGGTCTCTGTAATCCAGAGGACCAGTGTGGGGCTGGAGCCCAGGACACAGAGGAAGCCACGTGACAGACTTAGTGGAGGCTGTGAGTGCACAGACCCTCTCCTTTGCTTTCACTGCCTGGTCTCTCAGAAGAGCTTGCTGTTCTTGTCACTTTGGCCACGGTCCTTGCACCGATGACTTTGGAGTCCGTCCCATGTCTCCACCAGCTGGACAGCCTCACCTGGATGTGTCCAGTTGTGTCCCTCAGCCTTGGACTCAGTTCTTGAGTTCAGTGCAATCACCAAGCGGATCATCTTACACAGAGTTTGGAGTTCAGCTGCTTAATAAATGTTGGTTTTAATGGAATGGATGTCATTATCTGTCTCCTAATAATATAGATAGTAATAGTAGCTACAATTTATTGGAAACTTGTGTGCTAAGAACTGTCCTTGGCACTTGTACTATTTCTGATCCTTGTGCTGATAATAGCAAAGGTGAAATTATGGATGGCTTGGTATTCTTCTTTTTTTAATTGAAGTATTGTTGACTTACAATATTGTGTTTCAGGTGTATAGCAAAGTGATTCAGTTATGTATTTATGTTTTTTAATGACTTGATATTCTTGAATACCTTTATGCATGCTTGCTTTTTCGCTTTGTCCCACCCTTCCCAACATCCCAAATGTAAATACTTCCTATACCTCCAGATTCCCTTTATTTAAAAAATAATTATTTGTATATATTTTGAATCAATAAATAATCATGCTACAATAAATCAATAGTCATCAAAGGGCATATACTGGAAAATACATCTTCCTCTTGCCTCTCTCCACCTACTTCAGGACCTACTGTGTTATGGGTTTTAGGGTTTCCTTTATATACCATTTCCATGAACCTCTGACCTCTCAATCAGAAATAATGTCTTCTTTCCTCCCCCCCCCACCCTAATTTTTATTTTGTTGTATATATGTTTTAATTTTATTCTGAGAGCACTTATAAGAGCTGTTACCAGGTAAAATACCATTAACTACTTTCTTTCCACCAAACTGAACTTTTTAAATACACTTTATGCATTTCTTCACTGGCAGCCTCTGCAGAGTGAAGTAGTTTACATCCTGTAATCCCCTAGAGGGTGGGTCAGTGTCTCACAGTCTAGTTCTGTTCAGTGTGTGCAGCTTATACGTGCTAGTAGCTTAACATACTGGTTGTCATCTGTGTCCTTTTGAGTCTCTTTAACTGTGGACACAGTCCATGCTGTAGATAACCCGCCATGGGATGTAGGTGAGAGTGAAATGCTTTGTCTCCCTGCCATCCCGAGAATAGTATAAACCACACCCATTTTCTCATGCAGAATCGCAAAGGCGCCGTGAGTGAGCTGGAACACATTCCCGACGCAGTTTTATGTGATGTGCATTCTCACGATGGCGTTGTCATTGCTGGGTAAGCGAAAACAGTTTTTCATTTAATACTCTTCATCCTAAGGTCTTTCACTTTTCACGGACCACCCTCTGCGTCTCAGCCACGTTATTCTACCTTTGGTAGCGTGTGCCTTCCTACTCACAGCCCGTGTGGAGACAAGACGGAGCTCCTGACTGTCCTCCAGTAGTCGAGGGCTCTGAAGCGAGCGGGGTGGGGCGGCTCTGTAATCCATTTGTCTCATATCTTTGGAGCTTTTAAATGACTCTTGTGGCATGTTATTGTGTTAGATTTTCATTAAGGCCAACAGTTTGTTCTTTATGAAGACATAAAAAATTCAAGCAAGAATAATAAGTGTTGGCAGAAACAGGTCCTATTCTTGATTTCTTGTTCTGAAGCCTTCATTAGGAGAAAGGGCTGTGGCCATACAGGTAATCTTCCTTCTCTGCCACACAGCTCATATTTGCAGTTAACTTGTCCTGAAATAGGCATTTTATTACGTATTTGTCTCCATTGCCGAGAAATTTAATTTTAGCTTCTGTGAATTTGGCTTCTGTTCCAAAAACCACTTTCATGAATTCTTCATGTTTTATCAGAGGGGTGTTTTTATGTGTTTCTTTAATGTATACTAAGGCAGTAACTTTCTTTTTGGATTAACAGTATGTCTTGAACTAGAGTCTCACGTTGTGTACCTAATGCCATAGAGACCAGGACATTTAAACTTCTGGGTCTGGATTGACTTTGGAGTGAGCCACCCAAAAGAGGTTTCTCCCTGGACGGACAAACAGAAAGAATCCTTGGACTTAACAACTTAGTCATAAGAGAGCCTTTTCCTTTTAAAGAAAACTCCTTCAGAAGCATTCCTTGAAGAGTATTGTTTGAATTGAAATTTCAAAGAGTCAGATTATTTTAATATTTTGTGGTTTCGTAGTACCTTTGTAAGAGTATTTTGCTTTAAACAGGTTATGCCTTAGGAGCAACACTTTCCTTTAGCTTGTGTTTTCCTGGCCGTGATATTGAGGTTAATGCCCTTCTCGGAAGTGCTATAGAACTGTTACTTTTAGAAAAATGAATGACTAGAAATCTAGAATTCTGTCCATCTAGTTACCAGTGTGGCACTAGGCTTCCTCCCCCATCAGTCAAGTGTGGGCCTGAGAGCTCATGCTAGGTGAGGTCCTCTTCACCTGCTAATTCTGAGAGTCCTTAGTAACTCCTAGAGGGACTGGGATCATTCTAGCTTACAGGGGTCTCCTGGTTAGAGGCCTTTGAGGACAGACTGTTGAGATTGAACTGAAAGTCATAAAAGGAATTGAAATAAGGAAGACGACTCTTGAAAGCCAATTTTGGATTTCTTATCCGGACGTGGACCTTACAAAAGGCAGCCTGTCCATGAGTCCAGATACCAGTCCTTCTTTCCCTGCCTCTGTGTTCCCCTGAGGCCTGCTCAGCGTCACAGATTATGCCAGCACAAGCACAGCAATGGCAGAGTTTTGTGGATCGATAAGATGGAGCTTGATCCGTGGGTCAAAGAGGCTCCTCACAGCCCCTCTTTCTAAGAGAACCTTATGCTGATGGCCTGGCCTCAGACACTTCAGTCTTGCTTGTATATACAGCATCTTGTGTTTATCATTAAAATTTTATCTGGTGGTTACGATGCTTGTTTTCTGGGTCAGATCTTGAATCCCTTTTCATTTGAGAATAGCGGTGTTTGCGGTTACCTCATTCTCAATCAATGTTGTATTCACCAGGCTTTCTGCAGTTATGTATCTCCAAGGAGCTTCTTAAAGAGACAGTGGCTACCCCACCATTTCTTTCTCATTTACTTCTCTTGCATTTCTCCTATTTTTCTTCTTCCTTTCCTTCTTTATGTAAGTGGAATCTGTTCAGAGGCTTAGTTTTATATATCTGCAGGTAACCTATGTCCCATGTTTGCATTTAAACCTGTTAAATTATATAATTGAAGATTCTGTTGCAGAATCTTTTACCAGCTTCTTCTCAGCTTTTCAGTCCTCTGTGTAGGTGTTCCTGGTTTGGAGTTGCATTGCTTAGACTTAGACTGATGTGTTTTACACGTAAAGGTAGAGTTAACCCAGTCTTGGTTCTGCCATAGTCTTCCATTTACGCAGAACCAGGGTACCCATCAAATGCTCATTTACTCATAAACTCTGAGACACTCGAGTCCCTGTCAAGTGAACAGGACATGGATGCCTCTCACCTGAGGCTTGTTTTACACCAGAGGAAAGAGACATTATTCTCAAAGCTTTTGATCTTTCCCTCTTGTCCATGAGTGTTTCCCTTCCTATCTCATGGATGATAATTTCCAATTACCTTTTCCTGATGCTTGGAGCCCTTTGAAATTTGTTTCCAATCTCCGTTTTTCCTCGTTACTCTTCCCAGGGTGCCTTTGGTTTTTCTCCCCTGTACAGTCCTAGTTACCTCTGACCATGTCTTTTTAAACTTGAGATGCAATTTACATACCATAAAGTTTACCCTGTTAATTGTGTAAGTCAGTGATTTTTACTACATTCATAAGGTTGTATAACTGTCCACCGTTATCTGATTGAACATTTTCATCACCTCCAAAAGAAACCTGGTCTCCCTTTTTTAAGGTCTAGCTCAAGTCTTGCTGCCTCCCACAGCTTCCATGGCACGCTAGCCTATTGCTTCCATGACGCACTAGCCTATTGCTTCCATGGCGCACTAGCCTATTAACTTTCACTGCCTCCCACGCCAGCATCTCCCCTTCGCATGCCTCCCAGGGAAGTGATTATCTGCAGTTCATGGGGCAGCTAACCACACAGCTTTGAGGCTTCACTGAAACATTTTTGTCTTATGTTGTTGTTTTATTTTTAAACTTTATAGTCATGTAAATTCCCAGTTAATTTGTAAGCATCTTTTAAAAGGAGAGGTGTTATATAATGTTTCATTAAGCTCCCTGTAGTAGTAATACATTTTTTTAATCTGAAGAAGAGTGTTAACACTTAATAAATTCCCTTCCCCTGACCTGTATACTACATGTTACACGGGAAACTGGAGGAATCCCTGATTTCTTTTGTTTGTTCTCTGATTTCCTGGTTCTTTTTAACTTAGAATCACACAATTTGAAACCTGGAAGGAACTTTAGAGATTCTCTTCTGAAATGCTCCTCTTATGTGAGGTCGTGGAGGCTCCCGAGGTCCAGGGAGTGGGGTCGAGGTCCAGGGAGTGGGGTCGACATGCGTGCCTTGCCCACCCCGCTGTGCTTCTGCAAGGGGCACGTGAGAGCCTGGCCCCTCGCTGCCATATCCAGCCCTGGCTCCTTGCTTGGATGGCCTGTCTATTATTACAGTGTCATTTTGTTTTCCTTTACGGCATTTATGGACCTTTCTTTTCTGTTAAAAATGAAAACAGTAGTAAGACCATGTTGTTTTTGCAAAACTATTAGAAAGTGGAGAAGAGAAAGCCGCCTGATTTCCAGCATGCTAGCACAGCTCCCATTATGGATTTTGGTGTGTGCCATTTATGTTTCTGTTTTCAAATGCATATTACTGGATTTAGGTGGCTGGATTTTTATCTTTTCCAGATTAAGGAATTATTTTAGGGACTTCCTGGCGGTCCAGTGGTTAAGGTTCCACACTTCACTGCAGGGAAGCTGGGTTCAATCCTGGTCAGGGAGTTAGGATCCCACATGCTGCATGGTATGGCCAAAAGAAAAAAAAAATATCTTAAAATGCCTTTAATAATCCTCAAGTTCTTTCCCATTTAACTTTTTGCCTTGGAGTCTCTAAACCATCCCTCAAACCCGCTCTCCTGAGTGCACCTTCCTGCTCTCGGTCAGTGCCGTGAATAACAAGAGCTGGCTCTTGTTGACTGTGCTCCTCTTAAAATGGTGGGGGCTGTGTATGAAAGAGTGTTTGTAACCACAGAGCCTGAAGACCACCAGTCCCAGCACCCAGGAAGCTTCGGGGCAGGCACGCACAGAAGGGAGAGCCCCTCACACTCTGCGCTCCCCGAGCCGCCTTGCTGCCTCTGTGACTCACAGCCCTCTGCTCGGATCCCCCCTCGCGCCTCTGTGTGGTGCCGTGTGGCTACCTGGCAGTGTGTGCAGCATCCCAAAAGATACCAGAAACAGTTTTTTTCTTTGCTATTGGAAGTCCTGTGACTGACAAAGTATGTGATTCAAACACAGCCTGTACGTAGACTTTTTTTACTGGCGAAGATTTCCCATTTCTTTAATAACCTGAGAGTAACTTGTGCTGAGAAGCCACCGGTCTATGTACATAGACCACCTTTCGCTGTCAGAGCTGAGCCTCTGTCTGCGTTTCCTCTGTGATCTGGTAGCGTTCCTGAGATGCAGTGAGGTTTAGTGTGTGCCTTCCTTGGGCTTAGAAGGAGGTGTTACCTGGAAAGTTGGTTGATAGTAAGTGGTTAGGAAGCGTGGTGCTTCTTTCTTTCCTTTTTTTATGGTGAGAGCTCTGAGAATTGTAGAATGTCTGTCAAATTACACATTTTATCATTGAGGGGAAAGACCAGAAGGGACGAGGCTGTGACAGCATCCCTGTCCTGTGTTGTGAGGCCCAGACAATCCTCTTTCTCCACAGTCACACCGAGAGGCACGGGTGTTGAAAACAGATGACATCATGAGTTCAGAAAGGTCACATTATAACCTGAGATGCAGGGCTAGGTATACTTTGCCAGAAATATGTTTGCTTTACTGCCATCTAGTGAAGGAGAGCATCTCAGGTAAAACTTGGAGGAGAAAGTCAACCAGGGGGCTCACTGGAGGCCTTGTGCCGGCCATTAAGCTATTAGCTCACCAGAAGCTTTTATCAGATGCCCAGGAGTACCGTCGTGTGTTTTGCAATAAACTCCCTCCTCACTGTTACTTAAGATTCGTAAGTCTGAAGCGTTTCAGTTTGCATAGGAAAGCACACTTTTCTATTCACATTGGAGGACCATTTCCCCCTCTTTCAGTTTAAAAAAGGTATCAAGTCCCCTTTTTGTGTCAAGGTTTTTCTCAATACTCCTAAATGCCCCCCCACCCCTCTTCTGTTTTCTACTATGGTGATCTGCCTTTTTAGGGTACGCTTCCTGTCTGTACTGAAAAGAATGGTGACTGTGTATCCGTGTCCCCCTCCCCCCGCCCCCCGCCAAATATGGTTGGAGGGAACTCTCTATCATTGAATGTCACCAAGTGTTAGCTGTCCTCTTTCCCTAAGAAGTGCTCTGTTGTCCCATTCGGTCTACATTGATTTCCCTCATCTCCATTCCCCTTGAGGCAAGTAAGACACAGAGCAAAACTGCCTACAGTCTCTAGCAGCCAGAGTGACCTCTGGCTGTTCTGGCTTTTATCATGACTAAAACTCTGTCGACATGACCTGGATAGTCAAGAGGGTTGCCAGTCTTCTGTAGCCATGAAGCAACATTTTGAGCTTCTAATCTATATATGTTAAATTGGATGTCTGAATCTCTGGGTTCACTTTGCCTATTGACACTTTTCTTGGAATGATATCATTGTTTATAACCAGGAACTGTTGGAAAATAATACTTCAGACATAAGCATGTGTCTAAGGTAAACTTGAAATGTCTTGGCTTTTAGCCATTTTTCCACCACTTTTCCCAATAATTACAAATGTCCCTTGGTATTGACCACAAACCATGCCAAAATACGTCTTTGATCTGAAGTAGTGTGTATTTGCCCTGAATTCTAGAATACTTTCTGTTCTGGAGCTGAAGACCTCAAGGTGGTGTTTCTAATATCCTACTAGCTTCATGTGAATGTATAAAAGTAGATAATATAATAGCTAGGATTACTTTGAGGCTCTTGAGATGATAGCAGATGCCTTGTAAATACAGATTGATGATAAAAATTGCCTTAGATAAATGTCACCCTGAATTTACACTTACTAAGGACTTGCTTTATCTTCCCCCTTAAAAAAAAAAAACAAAAACTCTTGACAGTTTTCCTTTCAACCTTCCATTATATAGATTTTGTGCTGCTGCTTATTATGACGTTGGACAATTTCCCATAAGGAATCCAATCATTACCCATTAGGGACCTCTTCTTAAAAATACTTTTTATTTATTTATTTTCTGCTGTGAGGTGTACATGCTCTTCTGGTAAATAAGTCTGAGGTAAGATATTGATAAGAGACCAGAAGAGAGCTTCACATTTATTATATCCTTAATGAAGGAGCTCTAGAATATCCTTAATAAATACTGGTGAACTCATGGCTGCATTTATCCATCTCGGGTTCTCCAAGGAATAATGGGAAGGGCCACAGCTACAATAACTCTGCATAATCATCATTGACTCTGACTTTATTGATTGTGATTAACCAAGATATATGGAAAACAGTTTTAAGTGTGTAGTGCATGGATCTCATAAGGTCCATTAAGATGTTCATTATTTCTCAATTGATGCATCTTAAGCTGCACTTGATGTTTGCAGCAGTGCATTTCCACAGAAAGACTGCACTGTGGGATTGAGTTCATTTTGTTAATTGCATAATAACAACACAGTCGTGTTTCATAGAAAACAGTAAATACTCTTGCTTTCATTGACCTGTAATCTTTGGTATTACTGAAGAAAGTATGGAGTATGTGACTAGTTCCTAAAACCTTGGCATGTTAAGGGCATAAACATTTGTTGAAATGCGGGCACTGCACTTGTAGGGGCCTCGGCCTAATTGCGTTGTAGTCTTTAAACCACTTTCATCTTCTAAGTTTAAGTCAGATTCGTGAGCATATACTAAGCATGGAGGAACACTACACACACATTCCTTGTTCGGGGGAGGAATACACCTCCCTTGCTCACAAGCCAAAGCGATACAGTCATTGGTGGTTACAGGCCAGTGTGAGAGAGCAGGGTAGGGGAAGAGCAGGCACCATGACACACAGGAGAGACACCAGGGTAGGCTCCGAGCCAGGCAGGTTTCTCCTGAGAAGTGACTCCTCAGCCGAATCTGGAAGGGACAGCGAGGAGTTGTCCAGGCAGAGTGTCGTGTGGAGGAAGGATGCATATGACTTACACACATGCTGCCCCTGCTCACTCCCCAACCAGCGATGGGGTTGGGAAGTCCATTACAGGAGCTGGGCGTAATGCAGCTTCAGAACGCTTCTCAGCACAGGGCCGTAGGCAGCCACCACTGATTTATTGGATCTGACACACAGGTGAAACCATTGGCTTTCCTGGCCTGAGGCCCCCATAACTAGGCTCCTTTTGGCTGCCATAAGTACTTGATCAGAAGGGACTTGTGACTTAGCTTGCAGGTGGCTGTTTCAGTATGGTCTTGTAGAGGGTGAAGTTTTTTTAAGACTTTTTTTTGTTTTTTCTGTGGACCAGTTTTAAAGTTTTTATGGAATTTTTAACAGTATTGCTCCTGTTTTATGGTTTGGTTTTTTTGGCTGTGAGGAGGCATGTGGGATCTTAGCCTCGCAACCAGGAATCGAACCCACACCCCATGTACTGCAAAACTTAGTCTCAACCACTGGACTGCCCAGGAAATCCTGAGGGTGAAGTTTAACCATTCCATTTGTGGGAGGCACCTTTGCATCTGCCTAGTCCCATGCCCCTTGCCAGCATATGGAGCTTTTTTGTTGTTGGCTTCTTGACTTCCAGTTGAGCTGTAGTAGTAGAACTGATGAGTTAGGGTCAGGGGCAGTGTCCTGCAAGCCTGAGTCAAGAGTATTGAAAAGGATAAATTCCTTATATTGCACTTAAATGGGAATGGTTCTTAAAAGCCATGTTTGTTTCCAAGACGCTGTCATTGGAGAAGGCAATGACTTGTTGGATAAAGCAGCGGTTAGAGAAAAGCTTGGGGACCCAGGTTGATCCCAGCTGTGCCACTGAAATGTTTCTTGTGACCTCGGCTAAGTCATTTAACCTTACGCCCAGATTCTTAAAACAATGCCCCTGGTTGTGATGAAGATCCTTGAAAAAATTGTTTTCAGCAAATTAGCACTGGCACCTGGAAGCAAAATGGAACCATCCCCTCCCCCGCTTGGCTACTTAGACAGGAAAAAAGGTTAAAGGTGGTTTTTAGCTGTACAACGTTTCTCCATTTTTTTTTTCAGGTCTCTTGGTCCAAATAAGTAGTCTGCTTATTGGAACTGTACTAGTTAATGAAAGCTTTTCAGTGGGAAATCATTTCAAATTGGCAATTGCTCTGGTATGCCGAGCTTGAAAGAGGCTGTCTTCCCATTCTTCCAACAAAAAAATCAGCTGTGGTCTCTGACGTGTTTATTTGGAGGTAAACTCAACCTTGCCAAGCAGGAGAAAGACTGGGAAAAGCATACAGCTTCACTGATGCGGGCCGCAGGCTGGGGCAGCCTTCCTCATTTGGAAAAGGCTTCTTTCTTCCTTAGTGTTTCGTTAGTGTTCTTACATCAGCTAGTACATTAGTCGCCGTTGTACTTTGCACAGGCTCTAATTAGAGAGCCATCAACACTGGGGTCCAGAGGCTCACTGACAATTCAACTGTCATAGTGGTGTCTTAATTGGTTGAGTGTAATTGTCATTAGGCAGCCTTAAAGACATCTGGAGCTCTGGAGAAAAATCAACCCTCGCCCCTTCCATCTCTGTCTTTGCTTCTCCTGGCCAATGTTGGGAAGGAAGCACTTTGAACTTGCCCCGAGAGTCTGGTCCAGGTCCCTCTGCCCCAGCCAGTGTTTCATCCTCAGGAAAACGTCTGCTTCTGTAGCACGAGTTCATGAACATGGTGTCCGAGCACCGCTGCTGTGGTTGCTTTCATGTGTTACAGTCTAGAGCCTATTGCTGAGTCATCACGTAGTACCTGCTGAAGCAGGGTATTTATTCTCCGTTCCCATCATAAAGGAGCACTGAGTGTTTTGTATTTGCCTCGTGAGTCTTTTTGCAGCAAAACATTTATGCTGTTATCATGCTCTTTGGCTGTGAAGAATACAGTTGACTTAGATGGATATCTACAGAAAGTTTTATGTTTACCAAAATAACGCAGCTTATTCTGTGTTTTGTCTTTCTTTTTCGCTTCAGTCGTGTCCGACTCTGCGTGACCGCATAGACGGCAGCCCACTAGGCTCCCCCATCCCTGGGATTCTCCAGGCAAGAACACTGGAGTGGGTTGCCATTTCCTTCTCCAATGCATGAAAGGGAAAAGTGAAAGTGAAGTCGCTCAGTCGTGTCCGACTGTTAGCGACCCCATAGACTGCAGCCTACCAGGCTCCGCCGTCCACGGGATTTTTCCAGGCAAGAGTACTGGAGTGGGGTGCCATTGCTGTGTTTTGTAGAGAGGTTTTAATTAGTCTGGAAGTAAATGGAAGAAGTCTAATGCATCTTGATGTGTGTCTTCTGGGTGTTTCACTGACCATTTGCACTGGAAGTGGGACAGCAGAGAGAAAGTGGTGCCACTCAAACCAGTCGGGCTGTTCCCTGGGGACCCCCTTCTCTCAGCTGTGTGTGAGGTGCTGTGATGGAGGCTGTGGCACTGTGGTAGGGCCTTCATGATCAAGTTGAGGAGACATGGGACGTAGCAGTGAACACCATTTCTTCAGATTCAGGGGCACAGTAGTGGAGGCAGAGAGGTGTCGTGGAGGAGGGGGGCCTGGGCTAGACCTTTAGACTTTATTAGGCTTGAGCGAGGGCTTCCCTGGTAGCTCAGCTGATAAAGAATCCGCCTGCAATGCAGGAGACCTGGGTTCAGTCCCTGGGTCGGGAATATCCCCTGGAGGAGGAAATGGCAACACACTACAGTATTCTTACCTGGAGAATCCCCTGGACAGAGGAGCCTGGCGGGCTACAGCCATGGGGTCGCAAAGAGTTGGACACGACAGCGACTAAGCACAGTACAGCACAGGCTTGAGTGAGGTGGGTGGTTCTCAATCTGGGTGGCTCATTGGGAGCAGCGTTGTCTGGTCCCACCCTCAGAGGATGAGATTTCATTGATCTGGTGTGCCCTTGTTATTGGGAGTTTAAATGCATCCCAGGGATTATAATGTATAGCCAATGTTGGCCCACCTGGCTGGGTCATGAGGAGGGAAGGGGCTCCAGAAAGGTGGATAATGGGAGCCGAGGTGCTAAGGCACCCGTGGTGTGGAAGGCAGTGACCGATCATCCTGGCTAGAGACCGGCTCATGTTGAGGAAGAGGAGACAATGAGGCTGGGAGTGGAGTGAGGCAAGTTTGGGAGGGTTCTCAGTGCCTGGCCGATAGTTAAAGCTTCATTCAGTGTGGAGTTAGGGCCTCAGAATTTACGAAGAGGTCCCTAGTGTCAAGCGCTATTTTAGTTCAACTGTTCTGATTACTGGATCAACAGCAGGGAGCAGGACCCAGTCCCTGACCTTAGAAGCTCATGGGTTCATAGGGGAGATGCACAGTCAGATGACTGCACACACAGCTGCCACCAGAGGAGAGTCCACGCTGCCATCCTGGAAGATGATAGCGCCCGTGGTCTGGTGTGGAGGGTGGAGGGAAAAAAGGAGAGAGAGCCACATAGCCAGATATTTCTGAGGGCTTGGCTGCTGCAGGGCGGCTGAAGGTGAGTGAGGCTCGGGAGTGGGGAGGCTGTCGTGGGGCGACTTGGGGGTGAAGAGTGGGCCAGGCCCAGAGGCAGCGTTGGAGCGAGGAGAGCAGGAAGGGTGTGGACCACACGTGTAGTAAGTAGTGTGCATGATGGTACAGGGGCATTGAGGAGCCCCCCCAGTTTTGCACTGGTGACATGGGATGAGTTCTGTCTCTGACAGAATCAAGAACTCGCAACAGGCCAATTTGGTCATGAGCCAAAGCTTTTTGAGGAGAGCACGTGTTTAATTTTAGGTGAGTGAGTTGCAGCATGAAGGGGACAACTTCATGGAAGAAAAGGTGGTCAGAAGCCTTTCCAATATTAATGGATGCTCCTCTTTCTGCAACCTCTGCCCTCAATCTCTCCTCTTCCCCCAAAAGAGAGAGGCAGACTGTATTTCAAGGCTCACGGTTGTGGGGTGCGGCAGGTTTCAGGTTTGGATTTGGTCGCCGTTGATTTACCTTGGAACTCCTTGTGTAGAGGGAGCTTGCAAACGGTGGGTTTCAAGCCCCATCCAAATCCTGCCCTCTTACCCCGTCAGGGGGCACCACAAAGGCCCTGAGGATGGCTGGTGTGCTCCCACATGCGGGTCACAAGAAGCAGAATGACAGAGACGGACAGAAAGGAAATACATTTTCCTGGTTTATGTAGTTCTTTCTCCCAAAGTTCCTGAGTCCCCTCTGTCTGTCTGTCACTTCTCTCTTATTTCTGAATGATGTTGCCATCCTTCTCAGCCACCTTTTGTGAATTGGCCGGTTCCTTTCACACAGAATTTAACCTCAAGAATCTAAGCATACACAGCCTAGAAATTCACATGTCTCTGAGTGTGTCTGTTGCTAAGCAAGTGGCCTTATTCCAGGGAACCCTGTAGTCAACCTTACGGTGTCAGAGTGAGCCTGAGAGTTTGGGTGCAGTGGGGTGTGTGTTCCTGTTGAGGTCACGTGATCTGGAGCGCTGTCGGGAGGGTCTGGGAGCCAGCGGCCATGCTTGGCCCTGGCCATTTCAATATCTTGCCTTTGGTTGTGTGTCACCAGGGTTAATGACTGTCATGGAGTGAGCGTTTCTGTTTACTGGAGGATCAGTGGTCAGACAGAGGCCCATCAGTCCATTTTAGACAGCACATTTCTCCTGCCTGCCTCTTCACACGCCTGCTCCCTGGGTGCCATCCTACAGAGGGAGAGCCCAGTGGTCCAGCCTAGAGAAGGTGCGTGACAGGATGACCTCTGAATTCATGGTGTGTGTATTTGTTGTCAACTAATAATGTGAGGAAAACACTGCTGCATTTAGTAAGTGAAGCATTCCCAAATCAGAATAACCTTAGTTTATTAAGAAACCTCACGTGAGAAACTGATCTACAACTACTTCATAGATTATCATGTCGTAGACTTCAGTAGTTAAATAAGTCTCGGAGTTATCTTTTTTGGTTCTACACTTGTAACGTGAGGTGAAGGAAACCCTAAAGGAACTGGGGCTTGGCCTCAGGAAGACCGAACACCTTTCCTGTTGTCTGCATGTCTTTGTATTTGTGTGGGTTCATCTGAGGCTCTGACCCCGTATCTAACACGCCTCGGCACAGTTGCTTTGGTGTTGAAGCAGACCCTCTGCAGCAGCTGTGAGGAACTCCGCATAAAGGCCTCTAGTGGCAGGCAGCGCACTACCTCGTCATCTGGCCGCTCCATTGTCCCCGGGGCCTGGTGTCTGCCCAGGTTCTGACCCTGCTTCGGCCGTGATGGAGAGAGTCATTTGTTGGAGTGGCAGGAGTGATAGAGAGTGAGTGCTCCCGCGCCCTAAGTGGGTGAAACCGAGGAGCGTCATGCATTTCGGCAAGAGCTTTTCATGAGAAGGCTGCTGAAGGCAAGATTTAATTGTTTCAGCAAATCAATTAGCCTTTAGGGACTTTAATCAGTCAAATGTGATGCATAGATGAGGTATTAGAAAGCTTGTGCCTGTAAGACCATTAGCCCTTAGCGGTTCCCTGTCTTTTGCCCGTGTGCGTATGTGTGTAAATAGTGTGGCTTCTGCACATTTCTGCTAGTGATCCCTTTACTAGGAGAACTTAAGGAAGCAGAAGGAGTATAATAGTCGAAAAGGAAGGCAAGGAGATCTTGCTCTCCAGTGTTTTAATTACAATATTCTCCTTTGAAATTGTCGCCATTGTGCCATGAGAACGGGGAGCATGCTCGCAGCCTTTCTGTTACCAAGTAGCTGTTTTCTCCTGTGGGGATGACTCGTGTAAACAGTGTTGCAGGAGTGGGTCCCCCCCTGCCACGCCTCCCTCCACTGGCGTTTCAAGGCTCCCACAGGCTCCCCACCGTGGCCCTGCTGTTCACTCCCCACTTGGAACCACTTGTGTCCTTCTTCCCCAGATACACGTCGGGGGACGTGAGGGTGTGGGACACCCGTACCTGGGACTACACGGCCCCCTTCCTGGAGCCGGAGTTTGAGGACGACGAGCCTGGGATGCAGCCCTACGTCTCCTTCGTGAGGATAAACAGCTCGCTGGCGGTGGCGGCTTACGAGGATGGTGAGTGACTGCAACCCTCCTCCCTATTAAGGAGAAAAAAAGCTTGACAAAAATTAAGCAGCTGTGGCCGGCTCCCCCCTGTAATCCCTCCCTACATACACATGGGCACACACACATGTTCGCACACATACACTCATCCTCATCTTTATGTGAAGACGTTGGCCAGTAACCCTCCGTGCATTAGTAGGCATTGGAACACAGCGCCCATTAAAACTGGTGTTTAATTCCTGCTGGAGCTGTCGGGCTGGGTTTTAGTGCCAGACACGAGGCTGGCCAGGCCATCTTAAGCAAATAACTTGTTTGGTGTAAAATATTAAATATACTTGGCCTACTTTTCCTGTTGTCTCTGCTTGATCCAAGGGAAACAGTGAAAAGAGGACAGACAGAAATAATCTTTTGACAAATATGGAAATAGAAAAACAAAAGGCAGGGTCTGCCTTTTCCTGGCTCTTATACACCATACGAGGTAAATCATGGTAATGTGCTGTCTCCCTGGGGCTCGTAGAATTCTTTCTGTGTGCTGGCAACTGTGGATTTACAGAACTGGGTAAGAAGAGTCTAATGATTTAGATGGCCATGATATTGTATACCACCTCTCATGCTCCTAACTTCCATTATATTGTGAAGTCTGAATCTCCAAAATCTCCCCACTTGCTTGAAAGTTGGGACCATGAGATATTTCAGAATGTTAGTGTTCATGTCATGGCATGCTTGCAGATCTTCAGAGGTAGGACAGAACTGTGGTAATGGAGCTGATGGGAACTTGATATGCATATGCCATTAAAAAAAATTAGGGCTGAAATCTTAAATATGTTCATTTTATTGCTCTAACAACACGAACTCTGTTGTTTGAGTTTGGCATTAGTCAGACACCACTGATAGATCTTCCTTTTGGCCTCTAGTAATTCAGCTAAGCTAAGCTAATTCAGTCTCTGGGGTGTGTCATAGATGAGGTGTATTTGTTGAGATCCTGCAGAGATAACAGAGGAGCAGCTTGAGTGTGATTCCTACATGCCAAATTACCGGTGAGATTTTTTTCCATACAGCTCTGCAAAGGTTTGCAGTACTTCTCCATTAGAATCATACACTGTAGAACAATCTGATAGCCTCTCCCTGCCCCCCCGCCCCCCACACACTCTTCTTCAGATTGGAAAATTGAGGTTCAGAGAAGCCAAGTGATTTCCTTGAGGCGGACTTGTTCATCAGTAGTGAATCCAGAACTGTGGTTGTCTCTCCTAGGACGTACCTGGGATCCAATGCTGATTGTGTAATACTCTACAGAGACACTTACAGAATGGTGCATCTGATTTATTTGCACCCTCACGTCTCATATCTCATGAGTTTGAAAATCTGACTTTTGATGGTATGCAAGTGTGCTGCTGGTTTTAGGTTGTTGGTTAGAATTGTCTTTGTCACCCTCCTCCCCGTTGTTGCACAGAAATATTAAGAAACCTTGTAGATATGCCAGAGGAACTTCTCTTTTCACTAAATACTTGGCAAGTAATTGCCATCGTGTATTTTTAAATACTTGGTTTAAAAAAATTAGGTAGTTAAAATGCAAACAGAGCGCAAAAGTATAAAATGTAAAAGAAGAAATATCCAAAAAGAAGTTGAAGAGTTCCTCCCTGTTGCCCTACCTCAAGTTCGTCTCACATTTTGCACACACATTGCTTTTTCACCTAATAACATGTCTTGGAGTCTTTCTGCATTAATGCTTATAGGTAAACCCTGTTCTCTTTCTGTCTGTATAGTATTGCATTATGTGGCTGTATGCTTTATGTATTGGGGCCCTTGGTGATGTCCGTGGGGATTTTTGTTGTTGCTGTTATTAAACACGGTGCTGCACAGCAGTCTCCTCGAGCAGATACTGAGATGGACCTTACACACTTAGACATCCACAGGGCAACTTACTGATAATCACTGGGTTGGAGGCTATGGATGCTTTACACATTGATAAGTATTGCCAGATTGCCCTCCAAAAAGGTTTCACTAGGCTATAGTCTCACCAAAAGTATATGACAGTATATATACAAAAGTGTAATGACTGTTTCCTTATGCTTGCCTGCTAGGTGGCCATGGTGTTTCACCATTGTTTTTGTTTACTTTCATTTATATAATTGTATGTTTTTTCATTGTGCTATTCAGTTCAGTCTCTCAGTAGTGTCCGACTGTTTGTGATCCTATGGACTGCAGTACGCTAGGCTTCCCTGTCCATCACCAACTCCCAGAGCTTACTAAAACTCATGTCCATTGGGTCAGTGATGTCATCCAACCGTCTCATCCTCTGTCGTCCCCTTTTCCTGTCTTTAATCTTTCCCAGCATCAGTGTCTTTTCTAGTGAGTCAGTTTTTTGCATCAGGTGGCCAAAGTATTGGAGTTTCAGCTTCAGCATCAGTCCTTCCAATGAATATTCAGGACTGATTTCCTTTAGGTTAAACCCATTGGATCTCCTTGCAGTCTAAGGGACTCTCAAGAGTCTTCTCCAACACCATAGTTCAAAAGCATCACTTCTTTGGCGCTCAGCTTTCTTTATAGTCCAACTCTCACATCCATACACGACTACTGGAAAAACCATAGCTTTGACTAGACGGACCTTTGTTGGCAAAGTAATGCCTCTGCTTTTTAATATGCTGTCTAGGTTGATCATAGCTTTCCTTCCAAGGAGCAAGTGTCTTTGAATTTCATGGCTGCAATCACCATCTGCAGTGATTTTGGAACCCCCCAAAATAAAGTCTGTCACTGTTTCCATTGTTTCCCTCATCTATTTGCCATGAAGTGATGGGGACCGGATGCTATTATCTTAGTTTTCTGAATGTTGAGTTGTAAGCCAATTTTTTCACTCTCCTCTTTCACTTTCAAGAGGCTCTTTAGTTCTTCGCTTTCTGCCATAAGGGTGGTGTCATCTGCATATCTGAGGTTATTGATCTTTCTCCTGATAATCTTGATTCCAGCTTGTGCTTCATCCAGCCTGGCCTTCTGCACTATGTACTCTGCATATAAGTTGAATAAGCAGGGTGACAATATGCAGCCTTTTGTGTTATTAGGTGCTTGAATTTCTTTCTCTGCGAATAGTTTCCTCATTTTCTTTGGGTTGTTATCTTCTGTGGTTGAAAATAAGGGCTAAGGAAATAAGCTTGTCCTTGATCTTAAATGTTTTTTCAATTTGTCACTTATTCTTCAATGAACTTTGTTTATGGTTTATTTTTCTAGATAGTAGTTATGTGTGTATGTATATTTGTTATTTTAATTTTTTAATCTATGAGTGGGTTTTATTTTGTAATTTAATATATTTGACTAATACATTGCGGTCAGGCTAACATAAAATTATACATTGCAAAATCTTCTACCCGTTTTGTTCAGTCCGTTCTTTTTTTTTTTTTTTTTTTTATAATTTTGTTTATTTATTTTTGGCTGTGTGCTGGGTCTCCATTACTGTTCAGGCTTTTCTCTAGTTGCAGCGAGCAGGGACCACTCTTGGTTGCCGTGTGCAGGCTTCTCGTTGTGGTGGCTTCTCTAGTTGTGCAGCACGGACTCTAGGCGCCCAGGCTTCAGTAGTTGCGGCACGTGGGCTCAATAGCTGTGGTTCCCAGGCTCTGGAGCACAGGCTCAGCAGTTGTGGTGCACGGGCAAGACATGTGGGATCTTCCCAGACCAGGGAACGAACCTGTGTCTCCTGCACTGGCAGGCGAATTCCTTAACCACTGAGCCACCAGGGAAGCCCCTGTTCAGTCCATTCTAAAGCAACCATATTTTTTAGTTTGTCTAGCCTTGCAGTATTTCTTTATTCTAAATTCAAAGTGTTAATATCTATTTTTATCCTTTCCTCCCCCCCTTTAAACAAAAGATTGTTGTTGTTGTTCAGTTGCTCAGTCATGTCCGACTCTTTGTGACCCCATGAACTGCAGCACACCAGGCTTCCCTGTCCTTCACTATTTCCTGGAGTTTGCTCAAACTCATGTCCATTGAGTTGATGATGCCATCCAACCATCTCATCCTCTGTCGTCCCCTTCTCCTCCTGCCTTCAATCTTTCCCAGCATCAGGATCTTTTCCTGTGAGTTGGCTCTTTGCATCAAGTGACCAAGGTATTGGAGCTTCAGCATCAGTCCTTCCAATGAATATTCAGAACTGATTTTCTTTAGGATTGACTGGTTTGATCTCCTTGTTGTCCAAGGGGCTCTCAAAAGTCTTCTCTAGCACCAACAGTTCAAAAGCATTAATTCTTTGGCACTCAGCCTTCTTTATGGTCCACATCCGTACATGATTACTGGAAAAACTATAGCTTTGACTATACGGACCTTTGTCAGCATACTACTTTATAACATTATTCCATATGTTGGCTTTTTTTTTCCCACTTAATGGCGTATCTATTTTTTAATTGAGTAAATTTGACATATAACATTGTGTAAGTTTAAGGTGTATAGTGTGCTACCTTGATACATTTATATATTATAATATGGTGGCCATTGTAGCACTATTTACCGTATTACATAATTATAGTATTATCTATAGTATTATAGTATTTCATTATCCTGTGCATTAGAACCCTGTGATTTATCACTTAAGTTTATCGCTTAACAAGTGATAAATATTTCTGTATTTTTTGTTTGTACTTTTAAACACCACCAATCTTATCCCTCCTGCCCCCTACATGCTGGTAACCACCATTTTACTGTTTTTTTAAAAACAAGTTTGACTTAGATTTCACACGTAGGTGTTGCCATGCAGCACTTGTCTTTCTCTGTCTGACTTATCTCACTTAGCATAATATGGTCAAAGTCCATCCACATTTTTGAAAATGGCAGGAATTTCTTCTTTCTTATGACTGAATAATATTTTATTGGGTATTGTGTATTTTGGGTATATATACCATGTCTTTTAAGGGGCTTCCCAGGTGGCGCTCGTGGTAAAGAACCCACCTATTAATGCAGGAGATGAAGGTTCGATCCTTGGGTGGGGAAGACCTGAAGGAGGAAATGGCAACCCATTCCTGTATTCTTGCCTAGAAAATCCCATGGACAGCAGAGCCTAGTGGGTTATAGTGCATGGGGTCGCAACGAGTTGGACACGACTGAAGCGACTTAGCACTGAAAGATTGTTGCTGGACCACGAAAAGACGGCCGGGATTCTTGGCCTCCGGAGGAGAAGAATTCAGTCCAGGGCCAGAGACAAGGTTTGATCGCTCAGAGCTTTTGTGCAATAGAGTTTATTGAAGTATAAAAGGGATAGAGAAAGCTTCTGACATAGGCATCAGAAGGGGGCAGAAAGAGTACCCCCTTGCTAGTGTTAGCAATGGAATTATATATTTTCTAATTAATTATTACACTGAATCAAAAGAATGTCTGGAGGTTGTAAAGACCTCACCAAACCCACTCCCATAATTTACACTTTAGGATAACAGGATTAGCGTTTGACAATAGAAAGATCCTCCAGACTCACTCCCATAATATACACTCTAAGATATCAGGATTAGTCAGAAGGTTTTCAGGAAGGAGAAACTGTCTTCCAGCTGGATACATTGTTGTTGTATAATCCCTAGTACACAGTTTTAAACTGAGTTGTGTATTAATTAAGACTAAGGAATGTAGAGGAGAAAAAAAAAGCTTGTCTTTTTTTATCCTCCTTGAGAATTCCAGACCCCTCTCTCGGTGGAGACCCCTAGACTTCTTATCAACCTGCCTAGGAAATGACTCTCTCAGCACCATGTCTTTTTTAAAAAGGTATGTATTTATTTGGCTGCCCTGGGTCTTAGTTGCAGCATATAGGATCTTTCGTTGGCGGCACGTGGGATCTTGGTTCTCTGACCAGGTGTCAAACATAGGCCCTCTGCAGTTGGAGTACCAAGTCTTAGCCACTGGACCACCAGGGAAGTCCCTATACCATGTCTTTTTTATCCATTCATCCACTGATGAGCATTTGAGTCATATCCATATCTTGGCTATTGGAAATAATGCTGTAATAAACCTGAGAATGCTCACATTTCGTTAAAGACGTAGCATGAAAGGTTGTCCATGTCAGTATATGGGAAAGGTGCTCCTTTTTCATGGTATCCCATTGTGTACACTATGATTTATTTACATAGTCCTTTATTGAGGAACAGTTGGGTTGTTTCTGCTTTCACTGTTGCAGTGTTGTAGTGAAAAGCCTTGTACATACAACATTTCATATGAATGAATGCAGGACGGACTGTTTCCTGCCAAAAAATGTCTGTGTCAAAAGGTAAATGAAAATGGGGTTATATTATTTTACATTCTTACCAGCCCATTTTCTTAGTTTATCAGCAAAGTTATTTGTTTCAAAATGTTAAGTATTTGTCACTTTGATAAGAAATGGTATCCAGATATTTGAATTTACATTACTCTTAGTGTGAGAGACGTTGAATTTTTTCACATGTGTACCTGCCACTTGTAATTTTTTTCTTCTGTTATTTTTAGGAGTTAAAATTTTTTTTAAATTGAGATGTAGTTGATGTACAATACTATATAAATTTCAGGTGTACAACATAGTGATTCACAATTTTAAAGATTGTACTCCAATTTTAGTTATTATAAAATACTGACTATATTCCCTGTGCTGTACAATATATCCATGTAGGTTTTTTATTTTATACATAGTAGTTGGTACTGCTTAAGCTTCTGTCCCTGTCTTGTCTCTGTCTGCCCCTCCCCATTTCGCTCTCCCAGTGGGAACCACTAGTTTGTTTTCTATGTCCATGAGCTTGTTTCTTTTTAGTTATATTTGCTAGTTTGTTTTAAGATTCCACATATAAATGAGATCATGTCTTTTTCCATTTGATTTACTTCACTTAGCGTAATACCCTCTAAGTCCATCCATGTTGTTACAAATGGAAATTCCACTGTTTTTTATGCCTGAGTAGTATTCCATTGTGTGTGTATGTGTATATATATATATATATATATATATACCCTGTGTTTTCTTTATATCTGTTGATGGACAGGTTGCTTCCATATCTTGGCTATTGTAAATAATGCTGCTATGAAGATTGGGATTGCATGTATCTTCTCAAATTAATGTTGTTTTTTTTTTAATATATACCAGAGTGGAATTGCTTAGTCATATGGTAGTTACGTTTTTAGTGTTTCGAGAAATACTCTTTTCCACAGTGTCTGTACCAGTTTACTTTTGTACCAGCAGTGTATGAGGGTTCCCTTTTCTTCACATCCTCGCTGGGATTTGTCATTTGTGTTCTTTTTGATGACAGTGTTATGGCTTATCTTTATGTTCGAATCTTGACCAATATAGAGTTCATCCTGGAATAGCATATGAATCTGATTATATCTTTCCAACATCTCTTAGTAGAAAGCCTGTCTCTACCTCACTGGTTTGAAGTGCTACCTTTACAGATTTTTATATATGAAACTCTTAGTATTTCAGTCTGTTTCTAGATGTTACATTCTGTCCAATTGGTCTGTCTAGTTGCTTACATTTACATCATCACATTTCAGTCATATTATTTTGGGTTTCATTTTACCCTTCTGTGGGTAAAACCTGTAGTACTTCCTTGGCTGCATCATTTGCGTTGAAATCTTTGATTTGTCTCAAATTCCTTCTAGTATTCCCAGGTGGCGCTAGGTGGCACTAGTGGTAAAGGACCCGCCTGCCAATGCAGGAGATGTAAGAGACGTGGGTTTGATCCCTGGTTTGGGAAGGTCCCCTGGAGGAGGGCACGGCAACCCACTCCAGTGTTCTTGCCTGGAGAATCCCATGGACAGAGGAGCCTGGTAGGCTGCAGTCCACGGGGTCACACAAAGTCGGACACGACTGAGCAACTCAGCACACACGCACTCCATTTAATATTAGAATTGTTTCTTTGATGATAGCTCCTGAGTTTTCTTGTTCCTGTCTCACTCAGCTTGTTTTATCAGGCTGATAGGAGTTGTTACTTTCTGAGATAAGCAACAACTTTTCATTCCTCCCTCCCAGCCCCAGACCTCAGGTGGCACTGTCTTTAGTCTTACTTCAGTTTAGCAGATTGGAACTATGATTGTACTAACATATCCATGAGTAGCTACTTCTGGGCAAAGACAGATTGAGATAATCAAATGCACATTTTGTAGTGCTCCTCTCCAGAGCAGTGAACATGCGCTTGTTAGGCAGTGCCATGGCACAAAGGAAATTCACCTTGGGGGTCTGAAATTTGTGACTGTGCTCCACAGAAAAGAAGAATAATACAATAAAATGAGTTAATGAACTTCAGCTCCCTGCTTGTGCCAAAGGGAAGCTCTGTAGCCGTGGAGACCCCCTCGATGGTCTGTCTGTACATGTATTCTCCACAGAAGGAATCAGGTCCAGAGGGGGAGATGGAAGCTGCTCTGGGAGAGAGTAAGTCATCCCCATGTCCTTTTTAGCCTCCTTGCCCGGCAAGAACACTACACGCACCTGGGGTGGTGAGATTTGGCAAGATGATCCACACTTGTGATTTTTTGCATTCCAACCCACTGGCCTCATATTTCTTCTGCCTTGTTTCCGATTGTCAGCACTGGCCGCCCTCCAGTTTGATTTTACCACTAATTGTGTTGCACGTTATCATACCGAAATGAATCAAATCAGAATGCTTTTCCTGGAGCATTAGATAAAGCAGCGAAGGTTCTGAGTAATGAGCAGATGCTGCTAATGCAGGGACAGTGCAGACCTTGCCAGGACTCCATCTGCTCCATGCTTGCCTGCCTTTGGCCTCAAGCCACCACATTAGGGAATGGCAGTGTACTGGAAACCCGATCCCTGCTTAGAGTTTGTCTCAAAAACTCACTCTTTGGTTAGAAATGAGATTACACACTTCTTAGGTGCAAAGAAGTTCTGATTTGTCCCTGAAAGCAGAGAGAGGAGAGCAGAGACCCAGTGCTCTTTAGCATGGGGAAGCCTAGCTGGGACAGCCAGCAGTCATCTTTCTGGGGTGCCATGGAGCCAGGCAGAGTGGCTTATCCACTTGTGCAGTCCTCCTGGTGCAGTTGTCTGCGCGCACACATGCTCCATTGTCCAGGACTCTGCCTGCCCTGGGCTGGAGTGACTATGATTTCTCATTTCCTGACATGTGTACAATGGATGGGAGTGGGTCTCTCCAAGCTTCTTTTCAGCAGTGAACAGTAGGACCATGTTTTACTTAGGCGGCTACTGAGACTAGGTGCTTCCAAAGTTTTAGTTGTAATTTTATGCTTAATAAAAAAAAATCGGTTCTTCAGTAGTTTTGCTTATGTCTCTTAGATGTTGATGACATTTCAGTTCATAACATAACCTTTGAATGCAGTATTCAATCTGCTCCGCTCCCCTGATCAAAACTGAAGTTTCAGAAGTGGATTATTAACATAATTGCTTGGGAGATGGCTAGCATACCTGACTGTGGAGGATTGGGTTTGTTTTTTTTTTTTTCAAAGCTTTCCTTCTCTGGTCATTTTTCTCTTAAAGTTTCAGTAAGTAATTCTTTTTTTTTTTAAATAAATTTATTTATTTCAGTTGGGGGCTAATTACTTTACAATATTGTAGTGGTTTTTGCCATACACTGACATGTATCAGCCATGGGTTTACATGTGTTCCCCATCCTGAACCCCCCTCCCACCTCCCTCCCCAAGTAAGTAATTCTTGCCTGAAACCTTTGTCTACCTTTTGGTCTTAGGAGTCTTATTCAGACAATTGGTGGACAGAACAAAATGAAACATCTTTCTGATAAAAACCAAAAAAATACCAGGTGGAGTCCTTTTATTTTTAAGTCTGCTCTGGGTCTTCACTGAGGTTTGTGGGCTTTCTCTAGTTGCTCTGCAAGGGTTTCTCATTGTGGTGCTTGGGCTGTCTAGTTCCCTCATGATTTGTGGGAGCTTAGTTTCCCAACCAGAGATTGAACTCCTGTCCCCTGCGTTGGAAGGCAGAGTCTTAACCATTGGACCAACAGGGAAGTCCCCCAGGTAAATTTCTTTTAAAAGATAGAATACATTTAAGCAGTTTTCTTAATAGTACAAGTGCTTACATTTTAAAGATATTCAGAGTGGAATTAAAAATTGAAATGCAGAATTCTGAACTGAGGTGGTGTTATTTAGTATTGCGGAAGTATTTCTTAGAGCATTGAACTTTGTAGTTGATTGCACTTGGGGTGGTCTTAGGGTGTTAAAATTTGTTTCATAGACAAGCCATAGAGACTGTGTTTGTGTTATGGAGGAAGATGTCAAATAAAAATACCTATTTTAAGGTTTCTATTCCTCAGTGAGGGGAGTTTTAAATTATATTTGTTTTACACTTGCTTATACATGCTTTGGACTGCATTTGTGTTGTAACTAAATAATACCTCAGTGTTCCTGAAGTGGCATTCCACAGATAAAACTGTGGGTGGGAGTTGTGAGATCTCTAGGAAATTTTTTAAAATCTGTGTGTTTTTATGGTCATTTTAAAAAGGAATCTGGAACTTTCGACCTTCTGAACCATACTGTGAGATCTCATTAATTGAATTTGCATTTTGTAGCCACAGGCTGTTAGCCCCGAGTGACCACCTCGGTGCCATGTAATGCTTTGTTTTTCACACTAACAGGCCCGTGGATGAATTCTTAGAGGTCTGTAAGATCTCGACTTTAAGAAACACTGGAGAGCGACGTTCTCATGCTTTAGACACGCGTAGCAAGTGGGCAGTTTCTTGGATGACTACACATTTTGAAGTTACTATGAAAATAATTTGAAATAGTTTTGTCATGCAGAAAACACTGGCACACTGTATTAATGATACTAGAGTTGGTGTTAATCTTTTGGTTTATTGGGGGTCTGGTTTTACTGAACACTGATTTTTGAATAGGGCACAGCATGATGCATGAATTCAGAGCAGCTATCCTGTCTTACTACAGTTGAGATTAAGAACAGAAAGGAGTGATAAATAGCACCGGGTAGCTTTGGGGAGATAGTGGTAGAGAAATAAACTGTCCAAGTTCTGCAATCTACCTAATGAAAACTAAGCATGATTTTTTTTTACAAGAAAATTAATTTTAAGCCATAAAATTAAATTTCCTCTTCAGTATTTCTAACTTTAGTTGTAATGTTTACTCTGTTGTGAACCCTAGGCTCTGTTAAAGCAGAGGTAAATATATTTGTGAACTGTATTCAGTATTTTGAGTCACAAAGCTGTTAGGGAGGCCCATGGAGTGGGACAGCAGCCCAGGGGTGCCAGGGATAGGTGGGGCAGGGAGTCCGAGGGGAACAGTGACCTGGAGGGTTTGGAAGGTTGGCACCATACAGAGAGATTGAGCAGGTAGGAATATTGAAGATAATAGTAGCCAGTTTCCTCGTTATTGGAGAAGGGGGGAGGTACAGGTATGAAACGGGGATGGCCAGAAGGAACTCTGTGGGGCTGGATTGGAACAGGAGCTGTCGGTGTGGAGTGCAGTATCGGAGTGGTTTTCAGGATCGATTGATAAGCAGCCAGAGATGTATGTATGTTTGTATGCATATGTTTTCATGTATATCCTTGCTTTGTTTGTGGAAAAGGTCTAGAAGTAGCAACAGTCCAATACCGATAAGCCAACCTAGGGCTCAGGTCTTGAAAAATATCGCTCTTACTAAAAGGACCCAAGGCTTCTTGGCGTAATGGCTGACTCTAGGACTAGGGCAGGGAGAATGTCCAAATATTCAAAAACTAAACAACACACTTCTGAATAACCCATAAGTCAGAGAGGAAATCACCAAAGAAATCAGGAAATATTTTGAACTGAAGGAAAATTAAAAACAGTATATCAGTGTATGGGATGTAGCTAAAGCAATGCTTAAAGGGAAATTTATAACATTGACTATTTATATTAGAAAAGAGAAAGTCTCAAATCAACAGTATAGCTTTTCACCTTAAAATAGAAGAAGAAGAGAAAGTTAAATAAAATAAGCAGAAGGAATAAAGTAATAAAGAGCAGAAATCGATGGAGTAGAATAGAGGAAAAAAACAGAGAAAAATCAATGGAGGGGACAACCATACCTTTGAAAAAGTTGATCAAATTGACAAATCCCTAGCTGGATTGATCAGGAAAAAGAGAGAAAAGAAATTAATTGCCAACATAAGGAATGTAAGACGGGACATCATTACAAATCCTGTAAATATTAAAAAGTTAAAATGAAATATTATGAACAACTTTATGCCAGTAAATTCAATCAGTTAGATAAAATGGATGAATTGACTTTTTAAAAAACAAACTACCTAAGTTCACTTAGCAAGAACTAGAAAACATGAATAGCTCTATTTCCAATTAAAAAAAATAGAATTTATAATTTAGTAGTTTCCACAAAGAAAACTGCAAGCCCAGTGAATCCTATCAAACACTTAAGGAAGAGATAATACCAAATCTACACACTTCCGTAAAATGGACTAAGAGGAACAGTTCTCAACTCTGCTTATGGAGCCAGCATTAAGGCTAAATAAAGAAGAAGCAATAATAACTAATGCCTGAAAACAAGTACTACAGATGGATATTCCTCATGAGCATAGATGTAAAAATCCTCAACTATATTATAAAATTGAATCCTGCAAATATATTAAAAAGATAATACATCATAACGAGTTAGGATTCATCCCGGGAATTCACGATGAGTTTGAGTCTATTAAAAATTAATATAATGCATCATGTTAGACTATAAAAGAAAAACTGTATGTTCATCTCAATGAAACAAAAAAATATTTTGACAAAAACCAACTCGATTCTTTAGTAAAAACTTAGCTAACTTTCTCAGTCTGCTTAAGAGAATCTGTGAAAAACTTGGAGCTAACTTTGTACTTAGTAGTAAAAGATGCTTTCCCTTTAAAGTCAGAAACAGGGCAAGACTGTCCATTTTCACTACAATTGTTAAATGTTGTGCTGGAGGGCCTACTTAGGGCAGTAAGGCAAGAAAAAGGCATCCAGCTACGGAGGAAATAAAATTGTATGTGAATAAATGGATAAACTCCTAAGCAATCAACAGAAGTGTTTTACTAGGATAAATATTAATATCTTTAGCAATGATACTGGATATTAGGTCAGGGTGCAAAAGTCTGTAGTATTCAAGTGAGCAGCAAACAATTGGAATTGATATTGCATCAGAAATATAACATAGTTGGGGATTAACTCAGCAATGTATGTTTAAAACCTATATGCTGACTAGAAAATATTATGGAGAAAAATTTGAGGAAAGCACGAATAAAGGGAGAGGGTTATTATTAGATTCATGGATTGGCAGGTTGAATGCTGTTAAGATGCCAGCTCTCCCTTAATTGATCTAGAGCTTCAATCCAATTTCAGTCAAAATCCCCATAGGCATTTTGGGTAGAAATTGAAAAGCTGATTCTAAAATTTTAAATCTGAAAGAAAATGTGGTGGACTAAGAATAGCAAAGAACGATCTTGGAAAAAAGCATAAAGCTGGAGTTCTTATGCTACCTGATTAGAGGATTTACTGTAAAATGACAGTAATCAAAACAGTGTTGATACTGGCCTGAGGATAGACCTGTGGACCAGTGGAACTGAATGAAGTCCAGAAAAAAAATTTTTTTATGAAAGGTGTCATTTCTTTGATGAAGAAATGACCATCTTTTCAACATCACTGATCAAATTAATATGTATTGACTCAACGGACATGGGTTTGGGTGGACTCCGGGAGTTGGTGATGGACAGGGGGCCTGGCGTGCTACGGTTCATGGGGTCGCAAAGAGTCGGACATGACTGAGCAACTGAACTGAACTGAGATATGTCTACAAATTATAACAAATTGTTTGATATACTACTTGTAGAAAAAACATGTAGTAAAAAAAAAAAGTGTTTTTTTCTCTCCCTACCACCTTAGGGTCCTGATTCCCCCAGTCATCCCCATCTCTTCTCCAAAGACATTGGCCACTCCCAGTGTCTGATACGCTCTTCTAGATACAGCCTGTATTGTGTTCACATCATTTAGTTGTATCCAGGAAGGAACTGGCCAGAGTTAGTGGCTGTGTGCACAGTGATGTCTCTCTCACATCAGCTGCCTTCTCGAACTACACCCCTTTATAGAAGAAGAGCCAGTCCAAATTCTTCCCCACCAATCTGTTTTTCCTTTGACTTTGCTAACTAAACTTTTCTATTTAGTCACATTGTCGTATTCTTACACCATATCATCTGCCTCCTTTTCAATTTCCTGTCTGTCTGTTTTTGAATCTTCTCTTTAGAATGTTGGTTCTTTCTGCTTTGAACTTGAGACTACTGAATATATTCATCTTTCTTCCTCCTTGACTCAGTTTCTGCTTTGGTCGCTCCCTTGCTTATGTGCTAACCAGTCAGTTCATTGGTCCACAGGCCCACTCAGATCCCCTTACTTGTCAGTCTGGGAAGCAGCTTCCAGAATGCTTCCTGTGTACAGTTTTTCTGCCTTAAGCAAGAGTTCAGCTTTAGAGGTACATTCAGCTGGGAGGTCAAGGCTGACATGCATGTGGATGCAGCATCTCGGTGAAGAATAAATTTCATTCCGTTTCGTCTTTTTCAAGATCTTCTGTGAGTTAGCCCTGCCTTATGACCCTTGTTTGCACTGGTTTTAACCTCCTACTCACCTCTTCTCCTATGAAAGCAGAAGTTGTGTTGTCCTCTCAAACTACACCAGCCTCCATCTCTGGCTTGCATTTCATGGTGATGCTGTGTAGGCTTAATGAGTGAAGAGGTACATATTCAGTGAGTGCTATGGGTGTAATTGAAATTTCTGTTGAGATGCTTTTTCTCATTGCAGAATTTCCTTTGACTCCTGCTTCATTTCTTACAGGCAAGGTTTTACTTACATGGTGGAAATTGAGATTGCCACCCGTCTTTAGGAATAGTCAGCTTCCCTCAGTGTCTCTGAACTGCAGTTAATTGATGCTGTCTACTTAAAAGTTAGGAAGCTGAGACCAAGTCTCAGGTGTTGGTTATGCCACCTCAAGTGAAGAGGAGCTCGTGGCTAAAATAAGTTCTAATGGAGATAGCATGAAAGACCACAAGACAGACCTAGCAGTTCAAGAAGTGACCAGTCTCTGACTTTCTAAACTGGTAACCTGTTGTAAATTTTATGGTGCATGGAAAAGATCAAAGGGGAGGGGTAATACCAACTGTCTTTTTCCAAAACCAGTTCAGCAGTTATTTACCTTTCAAGCAATTAACATAATTACCATTATGCTAAAAAGTAATTTTGGGAAGTTCTGCCCTGAGCTCTTACGACTCCACTGGGACAGTTTTAGTTGGGACTTATCTTTTTGATGGAAGCCTAATTGCAGTTTTGGCTTTGTGCATGCAAACAGAAGCAGCTAATTGTTTAGGCAAATAGCAGATTAATTTAAATATGCATCCCTAATAAAACAAAAATGGTATCCATTATAGCCCTTGTTCCCACGACGAGGCATATAAATATTCTGCCCAAGTGCCATTAGGCGGAGGTCTTAAGGATTGTCGACATTATTTCACAGTGGTAGCACTTTCATGATATCGCGTGCTCTTTACAAAAGCTAACATAAATCAGTTTAAACTCATTGAGATCCCATCTCCACTCTGTGCAGTTTCATTACCACACTCTGGCTGGCCTCCTCTGGGAGAGGGGAGGGACGTGCTGCAGACTGGCACTGGTGCCCATCCACAGCTGCCGAGCCGGCTTTATGTCTCCTCCAAAGACTGGCCGTCGTTACTCATGTCACCGCTAATGACTGTTCCTAGGCTCGAGTGAGCTTGGAGTTCCCACCGCCTCGCGGATGCTTGTCAAGGTGGAGGGTCCCGGGCCCAGAGAGCGGTGGGCCTGCCAAGCTCAACTCCTGTCTACTTTCCTGGGCCTCCACGTTTTTTGAGAGACCGTTTTTCTTTCGTCTGCGTCCTTTTAGTTTTGTTCATGAGTGAAGCAGTATTGTGGAGATCCAGCACTGGTTGAGAGTTACACATCTTTTACCCAGCAACCGAGGGAAAGGCAGATGCACCTGCTCTCCTCTCAGCTTTCCCAGCGTGAGGCAGATGGGCCATCAGCCCCGGCGCTGAGGGTCATTTATGCCTGGTTCAGGGAATGGTGGCGACGACCTGTGTACTCAGTCACCACCGAAGAGCCACAGTGAAGCTCCCTTTGCATCTGCTGGGAAGTTTTCTCTCACTTCACCTTGGCCGAGCGTGCGGACTAAAGGTGGTAGACACCTTTGGGGGCATCTCCTGGCTTGGAAGCCCCTCTCGAGGTGGACATATTTGTAGCATTTGAGTTGGTCTTTTGGCCTCAGCAGAGTAAACGAGCATGGGGACCCCAGCTCTGGGGGCGGCTGTTTCATATTCTTGGCTGAGCCATTGGACTCAGACTTTTCAGTCTCAGTTGTGTGCTTGGGGTAGAAGCCCTTGTGAAATTGGGAAGAGAGAAAACTGCTTTGTGGAGAGGGGTGGGTGGGGAGGGATGCACAGTACAGAGAGACGCAGAGGCAAGACGTGTGGTGCATCAGGAGACGAACTGCCTAGGTCTGAATGTTTTTCTACTTCTGGTTCTGATCCTTTTTCCTGTGCAGCTATGTTTTCTGCCCTTGGGTTCAGTGAACTAGCCTCGTTTCTGCTCAGTCCGTTTCCTTTTGTATTTAAGCCAGTGGATTTGTTTCTTACAACCAAATGTTGCGTTGCTAAAACATAAGACAAACATTCAGCAAACCTTTATGGATGTTCAGTCACTGTCAGTGCTGTGAAGTCACTCTGCAGGAAATGGAGCAGAAAAAGGACACGTGCCTGCCACTTCAGACCAAATCCATGCTAGTGCTGTGTCTACAACAGGATAAAACTTGGCCTTTCAAGTGAATTTACGTCAGATTTTTTAAACTGTCACCTGTTTGGGAAGGGAGTTTATTGGGCTCTGACAGGTGTTGACTACAGCTTCTTTAATATTATGCAATTTATGTGGACTCAGTTCAACTTGAAATGTCTGTGGAAGATAGCTGCTCCTTTTTGGAAATCTTAAAATAGTGTGTCAACGGGACAAAAAGTTAAGCTTATCCATTGTCCCATTGCACTTTGTGTATATATCTGTTATGTTTTTGTTAGTTGTATCTTCGTAACTATAACAGGTCTTTCTGTAGTGTGAATGTTGTGAGAACAGAGATTCTATCCTTCCTGAATGCCCCCAAAACAAGATGCTTGGTGATGCCACTAGAATATCAGCTCCAGGCAGTCAGGGACTTTTTTGTGTATTTTGTCTTGTTCACTGCAGTTTTCCCAGTGCTTAGAATAGTGACTGGCCCAAGGCAGGGGCTCAAATACGTTTTGAATGTATTGTTGCACTGACTGCTTTTTGGCTAAGTATTGATTAACATGGGTAATAATTCAAGTGTAATATTATAAAACATTCTTATAATTCAAGTATTCACTGTTGAAGCCCCTGCAGTTTTGAGGTTGTAAAAGTATCATGATTTAACTATATTAACTAAAAAAAAAAAAGACCTTTCATAAAATTAGCTGTCACTCAGGCACCCCTCCTGTCAGCTGCTGTGCTGGCTGTTGCTCACCTCGTCTCTGTATTGTGGGGTCAGATACCCAACAACACAGTGGGAACGTGAAATCGCACATCTTGCAAAAGCTGCAAGAGTTTTAACCATCTTACAAGTGATATGGGAAGAGCAGTAGAAGTGGTAATTACATGGGTAGATATAAATGGCTTTTTTTCTTATTTCTGTTTAAAAGATAATTGCCTGCTTATGCAAAAATAATCACAATGCGAGTGGGGTTTATAACATATGTAGAGATTAAAAAGTATGGCAACAATAGCAGAAAGGCAGGGCGGGAGGGAATGGGAATGTGCTGGTTCCCTGTGTGTGAAGTGGTGCAGTATTGCTTGAAGGCAGACCAGTGAGTTACAGATGAGTGCTGCAAGTCTCAAGTAGCCGCTAAAATAAACAGTTTGGCTAATAGACCAACAAAGGAATCAGAATGAAATGAACACATAATTAATCCAAATACTCAGTCCGAAAGAAGGCAGAAAAAGAGGGGGAAGGGAACGAAGAACACATGGGACAGATAGAAAACAAGACAAGACGGTAGATTAAACCCACCCTTAGCACTAGTAGATTAAACCCACCCTTAGCACTAGTCACATTAAAGGTTAGCAGTCTACATACCCCGGTTAAAAGCAAGACCAACTGCACACCGTCTACAAGTAAACCCACTTTAGACAGACACGAGGCAAAATGAAAGGACAGGAAAACACATAGCATGCTAACACTACTCCAAAGGTGGAGTGACTCTATCAATATCAAAGTAGATTTCAGAGGGAAGAGCATAACAGAAAGACATTTCATATGACAGAAGGTCACTTCATCAAGCGAATACTGCAGCCCTAAAAGTTAACACACCTTAAAGTGAAGTTGGAGGACTGTGAGCAATACTGGTACTGATGACAGGTGAGGGCCTGGCAGAGTTACGCACTTCATAGTTGGAGAAAATCAGCCAAGACCGTAACACCACAGACATTCAAAACAGAAGGATGTGACCATTAAATGGATGGCACCTGGAATATATTTTCTAGGAAGACCCTTCTTAGAACAGCTCTGCAGTCTTGCAGTGAAGGGTATTTTACTGCATACAATTCTATTGGGGAAAAGATGCCAACAAAACCAATACTTGATTAATAATGAAAAATGTGTTTATAGATAAACTCCATGTGTGCTTCGAGTGAGCTCTGGTTGAGTAACTTCCACACTTGGCAGAACACAGGTTGAGTTTATGTCAATTACTTATTGAGCTCATAGTTATTTTATGCACTTGTAAACGCAGCCGCTTACCCTGCACTTTCTAGCTGACTTCCAGCCCAGCCTCATCGCTTACCAAGTGGCTTTGGACCAGTTGTTGAGCCACTCAGAGCTTCTGTTTCTTCTCTTTTGTCAAATGAAGATAATGATGCTCTTCCCGAGGTGGAAGTAAGCACCGTAGGAGAGGAGACAAGTGAGTGTGTGAACACTCGCAGGCTTCGTGCAGTAGCAGTTGCTTTACTGCTTTATTGTGTTGTCAGCAAACAAATGTAATGCAGGCTTGTTGGGAAGAGGCACGTCCTGGAACGTGCCTGTCTCCCATTTAGTATGTGGAGCCCTTGGCATTTTCTACAGTGTATCTGTTGTTTATGAGTCTGAATGGAAAGAATTTGCCAAAATATTTGCCAGAGGAATGTGTTGTGGAGCCTTTCTTGATCCACTTACCAACAAGTTTATCATAATTCTTAGAAGAGTACACTGTTTTACATCTGAAGCAGCATTTAACTTGAAGAAAGCTCTGCTTTTGTTTGTAATCACCTCCTTAGCCTACTGACAGTTTGAAAGGCTTGCACAGCAACCCAAATGTATTATTTTCTTCTAACTCGCTGTATTTATTTAGTGCTGAATGTTACCCTATAGTAAGAGCCTATGTTCAGTGCATTTACTGTTTAAAGGCAAAGTTGTTGTTCAGTCACTCAGTCTTTCTGACTCTTTTGCGACCACATGGACTGCAGCACACCAGGCTTCCCTGTCTTTAACTATTTTCCAGAGTTTGCTCAGAATCATGTCCATAGAGTCAGTGATGCTATATAACTATCTCATCCTTTGCTGACCTCTTCTCCTTTTGCCTTCAATCTTTCCCAGCATCGGGGTCTTTTCCAATGAGCTGGCCCTTTGCATCAGGTGGCCAAAGTATTAGAGCTTCAGCTTCAACATCAGTCCTTCCAATGAATATTCAGGGTTGATTTCCTTTAGAATTGACTGGTTTGATCTCCTTGCAGTCCAAGGAACTCTCAAGAGTCTTCTCCAGCACCTCAATTCGAAACATCAATTCTTTGGCACTCAGCCTTCTTTATGGTCCAACTCTCACATCTGTACATGACTCCTGAGAAAACCATAGCTTTGACTAGATGGACCTTTGTCGGCAAAGTGATGTCTCTGCTTTTTAATAGCCTGTCTGGGTTTGTCATAGCTTTTCATCCAAGGAGCAAGCGTCTTTTAATTTTGTGGCTGCAGTGACCATTCACAGTGATTTTGGATTCCAAGAAAATAAAATATGTCACCGTTTCTACTATTTCCCCTTCTATTTGCCATGAAGTGATGGCACCAGATGCCATGATCTTAGTTTTTTGAGTGTTGAGTTTGAAGCCAGCTTTTTCACTCTCCTCTTTCACTCTCATCAAGAGGCTCTTTAGTTCCTCTTTACTTTCCGCCATTAGAGTGGTATCATCTGAATATTTGGGATTGTTGATATTCCTCCCAGCCATCTTGATTCCAGCCTGTGATTTATCCAGCTCAGCATTTCACATGTGCCCTGCATATAAGGTAAGTAGGCAGGGTGACAATATACAGCCTTGATGTACCTTTCCCAATTTTGAACCAGTTCGTTGTTCCATGTCTGATTCTAACTGTTGCTTCTTAACATGCATACAGGTTTCTCAGGAGGCAAGTAACGTGGTCTGTTCCCATCTCTTTTAAGAATTTTCCACGGTTTGTTGTGGTCCACACAGTCAAAGGCTTTAGCGTAGTCAGTGAAGCAGAAGTAGATGTTTTTCTGGAATTCCCTTGCTTTCTCTATAATCCAACAGATGTTGGCAATTTGATCTCTGGTTCCTCTGCCTTTTCTTAATCCAGCTTGTCCATCTGGAATTTCTCAGTTCATGTCCCGCTGAAGCCTAGCTTGAAGGATTTTGAATGTTACTTGGCTAGCATGTGAATTGAGCACAATTGTACGGTAGTTTGAACATTCATTGGTGTTATCTTTCTTTGGGGTTGAAATGAAAACTGACTTTTTCCAGTCCTGTGGCTGCTGCTGAGTTTTCCAGTTTTGCTGACGTGTAAAAGACAAAGTACAAGGCAAAGAAAAATGGAAAGAGGGATTTCAGAAAGATGGAAATTGAAAGCTTTATCTAGGAAGTTGTAATAAATAGGACTGGATTTATGGATGGGCAGTAGAGAAGAAATTGTTTAGTTGCTCAGTAGTGTCCAACTGTTTTGTGACCCCATGGACTGTAGCCCATCAGGCTCCTCTGTTCATGGACTATTCCAGGCAAAGATACTGGAGTGGATTGCCATTTCCTTCTCCAGGGGATCATCATGACCCAAGGAACAAACCCATGTCTCCTGCGTTGGCAGGTAGATTTTTTATCACTGAGCCATTCTCTGTAACGGCAGGCCATATAGGATAACATCCAAATGTAAAAATGATTGCTGTTTCTCCAGCATTTTGTGCGGTTTTCTCCTTTAATCTGCCCAGCAGTCCTATGTAGTAGGTACTCTCAGCTTTAAGTAACTTGCCCAGGGCCTTCAGCAAGCAAACAGTGGAGCTGGATTTGAACTCATAGACAACCACATACTATGTTATCTGTGCACAGTTATTTTCATTGATTTTTGAAAAGTAAAATCAGTTGAAATCGGATCATCTGCATTATCCAGCATGAGCCAGAAAGTGATTCTTTTTTTTAAGGAATTATTCCTTTTATTGAGAAGACCAAGAATGTCCCTGAAGTAATCATCATATTAACAGTTCTGTTGGTATTAACTCTTTATTCCCTGATATATCATGTGCCCTTTCAATATGAATGTTCATAGCCTTTATGTGTCAGGAAATATTTTTGTGTTATCTATTTAAATATTTGTTTCATTTAGAATTTGGCTTTCTTCTTTCAGGACTTAAAAGCTATGCATGTTAGTTATCCTTTGTCTGTATTGAATAACAATGTTATTTTCAGGAAGTAATTATTTTCTTGCATAAATGTTTCTGGGGGAAAAATAGCTTCCTGGATGGGAATGGTAAAAAGAAATTATTTGACAAGAAAAGAAAAAGTGGCACTCGAAATACAGAAAAGTTTCTATTTCTGTAGAAAAGTGTAAGTTTCTGCAGTTTGTTCTCAAACTTAGGCATACATCCCCAGAGTTTGCTGCCCAAAAACCTGAATTCCTAATAAGCCCCCAAATGATACTGATGCTGCTTGTCCAGGGGCTACACTTGGGTATTATTGCTGTAGACAGTTTGAGAAGGGTGGAGACACAACCAATGTCTGTAAGAGGAATTCATCTGGGATCAGCATTCAAGGGGCTGGGGGAAGGTTATGTAGTATGATCAAGGAATTTCCTAAGTTGTAGTTTTTAACAAGTCGGGGATAAGTCAAGCTTGTGTTTTAGATTTTGCAAAAGAAAACACCTCTGCTAACCATGGCTAGAAGAAGGTAGTGGTGAGGAAGTTTGTAAAGTATTTGTAAGAACTTCTTAAAATGTAGGTTAATGGCTGTTTTCAGAACCTGCTAGTGTCTAGGTCAGTGCCTGGAGTATAACAAGTCCTCAGTAATAATGCGTTTCATGTTACTTCACCTCTTAGCATGGTTATAAGCAAAGACAAGAGATAGGCTCCCCTGGTGGCTCAGTGGTAAAGAATTTGCATGCCAATGTGGAGGACATGGGTTTGATCACTGATCCAGGAAGACCCCTCATGCAGAGGAGCAGCTAAGCCTGTGCACTGTAACTATTGAGCCTGTGCTCTGGAGCTCAGGAACCACAACGGTTAGTCCATGACCTGCAACTGCTTAGCCCTCGTGCCCTAGAGCCTGTGCTCAGCAACAGGAGAAGCCACTGCAATGAGAAGCCCGTGCACCACAACTAGAGAGTAGCCCCTGCTCGCCACAACAAGAGAAAAGCCTGTGCAGCAACAAAGACCCAGCACAACCAAAAGTAAATAAATTATATTAAAAAAAAAAGACAAGAGAGAACAGTTGGTGAGGATGTGGATAATTGGGAACCCTCGTGCACTGTTGGCGGGCATGTAAATTTGTGCAGCCACTGTGGGAAATTTGTGCAGCTCAATAATAAATTTATTGAGGTTTCTCAAAAAATTAACAGTAGTACTTACCATGTGATCCAACAATTCCACTCTGGGTATACATCTGAAGGAAACAAAATCACAGTGTCGAAGAGACACTGCACCCTCGTGTTCACTGAAGCATTTCTCATAGTAGCCAAGACATGGAAGTGACCTAAGTGTCCACTGACAGATGAATGAATAAAGAGAATGTGGTATATGTATACAGTGGAACACTATTGAGCCATAAAAAAGAAGGAAATCCTGCTATTTGCAACAATATGGATGGATCTTGAGGGCATTATGCTACGTGAATTAAGTCAGAGAAAAAACAAATACTGTATGATCTCACTTATATGTGGAATCATTAAAACAAGAAAAACTTCAAAGAAACAGAGATCAGACTTGTGATTGCCAGGGTAGAGAAATCGGTTTAAGGTGGGTACAGAAGGTACAAACTTCCAGTTATAAAATAAGTCCTGAGGGTGTAATGTGCAGTGATGACTATAGTTACTAATGTTTAGTCACTCAGTCATATCTGACTCTTCTGCACCCTCATGGACTGTAGCCCTCCAGGCTCCTCTGTCCAAAGGATTTCCTAGACAGGAATGCTGGAGTGGGTTGCCATTTCCTTCTCCAGGGAATCTTCCCAACCCAGGGAACGAACCTGTGTTTCCTGCATTGGCAGGCAGATTCTTTACCAGTGAGCCACCAGGGAAGCCCATAGTTAATAATACCATATTGTATATTTGAAAGTTACTGTGAGAGTAGATCTTAAAAGTTCTCATTATAAGGAAAAGGATATTTGTATCTATATGAGGTGATGTTGACTTACTGTGGTAATCATTTCACAGTATATCAAATCATTCTGTTGTACACCTTAAGCTTATATAATGTTATATGTCAATTATATTTTAACAAAACTAGAAAAAATTATCTGTTGTGCAAGAGGACAAATAGAATAAGTTAAGAACTCCATATGTTGAAACCATTCAGCAATTATGTCCTCCTATTCTTCTTAGAGGAGTTCCCTGGTAACTCAGTAGTAAAGAATCCACCTGCCAATGCAGGAGACGTGAATTCAGTCTTTGGGTGGGGAAGATCTCCTGGAGAAGGATATGGCAACCCACTCTGGTATTCTTGCCTGGAGAATCCCATTGACAGAGGAGCCTGGTGGACTATAGTCTATAGGGTCACAAAAGAGTCGGACACGACCTAGTAACTAAAAACAATTCTCTTAGATCTCTCATAAAACCGTTTTTTAGAAGTTTATCTTTTTGGCAAAGAGAATTTTGGGGAAATTTTTTTATATACAAGGGGATGTATAGTAAATTTCTTGTTTACTCTTGTCTCTTTCCCCTGGTTTCTTTCCTTAGAGGTCAGTCATTGTTAAATTTTTTATGTGTCCTTCCGGGATAATCCAAGTATACATTTGTGTGTGTGTGTGCAGTTTTTAAAACACGTAACATAGTGTGCTATACCGGTATTCTGTACTTTACTTTTTTCATTTAATGGTATTTTTTTGTTGATCATTTCATATAGCTCATATATATAAGACTGACTCTTTGATTCTTCATTTAAACTCTGAACAATGGAGGTACAAACTATGGAGGTATTTAAATTCTTAAATTATTTAAGAATTTCTTTATTGGTGAACATTTAGATAGATTCCAGTCTTTTGACATGGTTAAAAATGTTGTAGCGACTATCCTATATACATTTGTAATTTGGTACATATTATCAAATTGCCTCCAGAGTTAGGTGAAATAGTTTACATTCCTAACAGCAGTTTAACAAAAGCTTGTTTCCCCATATCCTCAATAAAAAAATGTTTTATGAATTTTTTTGTCAATTTAACTGATGAAGAATAGTATCCTATTATAGTTTTAATTTTTATTTTTCTAATTGTGAGTGAATTTTTATATTTTTTAAAATGCTGTATGTCAGTTGTATTTATTTTCCTGTGACAGCATAACATGCTTATGTCCTTTGCTCCCTTTTCAGTTGCTTTTTTCCTTATTGAATCATATAAACTCTTTGTATATTAAGGAAATTGACCCGTTGTTATGTGTGATGCAAGTATTTTTTACCAAGTTATTTATTCATCTTTTAAATTTTCTTTATGTTACATGATTATTTTATAACTGTATGTACTAAGTGAATTTGATTCCTGAATTATTTTTTTCTACATAGGATTTCTTAATATTTGGAATCTAAGGACTGGAAAGTATCCTATTCATCGTTTTGAGCATGATGCAAGAATACAAGCACTAGCCCTCAGCCAGGAAGATGCAACAATTGCCACAGCTTCTGCTTTTGATGTCGTAATGTTATGCCCCAATGAGGAAGGAAATTTGCAAATAGCTGCAGAATTTGAAGTTCAGAAACTGGTGAGCTTTTAGTTTGATTGTTTTGTTTTTCATTCTTAGAATCTCTGGGTCTGATATACATAGAAATGATATTGACAGCGCCCATCCACTCAGGGCTTCCTGTGGCTCTTTGTCCATAAATCTCACAAGAGCTTTGTGAAATAGGTAGTTTTGTTTCCTCCGTTTACCAAGAGTCATTAGAGACTTACCATGGTGAATTGACTCTTGCCCTAGATAAGAAGTTGTGATTTCGACCTCAGGACTGACATCGGGGCTGCAGTCTCATCGCTGGCATCCTCAGCCTCCTTCGCATTAACAGGACATTCTCCCTGGGAATCTGAGACCAGGATCTGGCCTGATACATGAGTGACAAGGAGTGCAGTGGTACATCCCTGGCCATGTGGGGAAGAAGGTTTCCCTCCTGCACTTGTTCCATCTGAAGGTTTTCTCACTTGGCATCAGGAGTAATTCTTGAATGAGAATAGATTTAGTCAGTGTTGATCAGGTAGCCGTGTTCCTCAACACCATGTGTGAAACTGAGTTCACCTTAGTAGTTCATTGCATAGAGCCTGTTTCTGAGTTCAGTTGTGCCCAAGCCTCTACATTTGTATGGTGGGAGATGATGTGATGGTAAGAAGGAAGAGCTGAAATCCGTTTATGTTGAATTTGGGTTTAGTTTAAAGCGAACTTGATTTTGGCACTTGTAGGAGAGTGAACAGAAAAGCCAACACTGAATAATAAATTGATGGCCTGACCTGGAACAAATCCTATTCCTTTCCCTTTTCCTCCCAGTGGAAATCTTGTTAGATATGAATAACTAAAAAGCCATGGTATCACCACTTTACCTCTGTAAGCTGCTTGTCCCTTTAACGACAAGCCTCTCTGGTTTGAGGGTAGCATTCCCCAAAATGCCTGATGGCTGTATTCTCCTCTTGGGGTTTTATTAGAGAAATGCAAAAGTACCATATTTCTGTTTCTCCTCAAAACCACATAGTGCTTGTTATTTGGCCTCTGCCTAGAGAACTTTTTAGATTAACAATGATTATATGAACTCAGACAATTACTTAAGATGTGAGTTCCTCCAGAAAGTGCAAATCCAGCCTTGGCAATCAGGTGGCATGCTGGCACCAACCAGAAGCTTTGTGAAGTCATGTCCAGTTCCCAGCAAATGGCACAGTCACAGTCAGTCTGAGCTCTTGGTCTGTCAGAAATCCAACATGAAGGTGAAGTTTAACAGCTAGACTGAGGACATTGATTTTAGGAAAGCAAGAAGTGACGTTTAGGATGGGGGACAGAGGACTCAAGCAGCCACTGCTGGAGGCGTGTCATAACACTGTTCATTGTTTCTCATCCTGGATGAGGGCCATCCCTGGAAAAGGCACCTCCGGGCCAGTGGCTGGGCCATCTTTGTCTTCCTCAGATAGGCTCCCTGAGTCACAGTGGCAATGTTCCCGGGTCTGTAATGGTGGCCCAGAACAGCTGTCCTTTGTGATGGGCCCTAGGCCTGGGGATGCAGGCCGCCACTCACACCGTTGGGCCTGAGGATTAGCAGAGTCACCCAGATGCTTACTCTCTCAAGCGCTTCTGGACAGGTCTCAAGGTTCAGGCCTTTGAACTCACTTGGCTTCTTGTCAGGGACTGTGGATTTTCATAATTACAGAAGTGGCTCACCTTCTGCTTTTGTCCTCTCAGAATTTATTCAGGGAGGTGAAAACCCGATGTAAATGGCCCTGGGGCAAGCATGCCCCGTATGAATCTAGAAAAGCAAATTATTCTTAAAGGGAGCCCCTCCGGTTCATGCCGATTAGAGAAAGTGGGAGCAGTAGTATGGCCGGCAGGACTGTGTGGCATCCGCACGCTCCCTGTGGCCTTCCTACCCTGGATGATGTTGAAACTGGGAGAGAGCAGGTAACTCAGACACTTTCAGAAACACATTTGTGGTATTTGCCCAAACGTGAAAATGCGATTTTGGCTAATTTGGAACTGAGGGAATTTTGTCATTTATTCAGTTTCTTATGAAGAAATAAAAAGTTAACTCTGGTTTTTGAATAGTTATTGTAGCCTCGTGGTTCAGAATTTAAAAGTCACAATAAGGTTTACAGTGAGAATCTCCCTTCCGCTCTGTCCCACAACTCATTTCCGTCCCTGAAGGCAGCCACTGTTAGATTTACGCACGTAATGTGTCACAGGCTTCCTCTGCCCCACTTTTACACACCTTGGCACACTGTAAAGTCTTGTTACCTTGCTTCCTTGCTTTTTCCCCCCAAGTCTGTCTCAGAAATGATCCATTTGTACGAGTTTATAAAGAAGGTCTTTGTGCTTTTTTCTATGACTGCTTGGTATTCCAGTACATCGGTGTACTGTAAGTTTAATTAGTCCCTTAATAAGGCATGTCCAGGGTTTTCTGGTTCTTAGCTGTGACCAAATAGTGCTGCAGCAAATAACCTTGTACACAATTGTTTTGCATAAGTATGAGTTTACGTATATAAATTCCTGGGTCATCAAATGTGCTGCATCAGAGCACATGCACATTTGACATTGCATTAAATATTCCAGGATTTCCCTCCATAGAAGTTGGGCCAGACCACATCCCATCAACCATAAGTGGGATCCACAAATATGGTTGTCCACCACTCCACTTCCAGCCCAGTGTCTTTATAGACTAATTGATCTTTACTGACACAACAAGTGAAAATGATATCTTAGTGACTTTTCACTTTGTATTTCTCTTATTAGGGGTATGCTGTGTTTCTTTTGTGATGAGCATCATTTCATTTGTGTAGGAACTGTGTTTTACTTCCTGTGAACCGGGCCTTGACCTGTCTTTTTCTGTTGACTTGCTGGTCTTCTCATTGACGTGCAGAAGGAATTGTGTATTTTTGACCAAGTCGGGATGAATTGTAGGTGAAACCTGAAGGACTAAACGACCCTTATCCTTTAACAGGTTGACTACCTTGAAATAGTTCCAGACACTGAAAGGTACCCTGTGGCAGTGGCCACCGCTGGAGATCTGGTATACCTGCTGAAAGCTGAAGACTCTGCCAGAACCCTCCATTACGTCTACGGGCAGCCAGTCACGTGTCTGGATGTCTCTGCCAACCAGGCTGCTTTTGGTGTGAAGAGTCTGGGATGGGTGTACGAAGGAAACAAGGTACAAAAATAGCAAGATGTACAGTTTAACAAAAAAACATGAATTTTATTTAAAAGGCAATTTGAAAATTAAATCTCTCTGATGTATTTTTAAAAGTTGTGTTCAGGCAGTATATATATATATATATATCAGCCTGGTTAAAAAAGATTTCAAGTAGCTCAAAATGATATAAAGTGGTAAGTAATTTCCTTTCTCTTCCCTTATCCCAGCCCTACTCCATAGAAGAAACTATTAACAGTTTTTAGATATCCATCTAGAAAATTTTAATGCATAGATGGGTACATTTATACACTAAAAGAGCGTATCTTTGAAACGAGGTCATAGTGTACATGCTGTTCTGTGCCCAGGGTTTTATTCAGTAGTGTACCCTGGAGAGCATTCCATGTCAGCTCCCTCTCCCTAGGATTCCAGCACTGCCTGCAACACAGTCTGCTTCACCAGTCTCCTCATTGGTGGGCACTGAGGTTGCTTTCTCTCTGTGTGGACTGTTACAGACAGTGCTCCAATGCACACTGCAACTTGTAAATCTCTGGGATAAATTCCTAGCATTTATGTTGCTTGGTCAGAAGGTTGATGGACTTTGCCAAAGTGCCTTCTGATGAGGTTGCATCAAAATTTACATCCTTTTCTGCAGTGTGTAAAGCGCCTCTTGATACTCTTTGAGCCAGAAACAAGGAGACAGGTTTTTAATTGAAATTGTTTGCATGATGACTCGATTTTAGCACTACTTAGTGTTTTACTCGGAGAAGGAAATGGCAACCCACTCCAGTACTCTTGCCTGGAAAATCCCAAGGATGGAGGAGCCTGGTAGGCTGCAGTCCATGGGGTCGCTGAGAGTCAGACACAACTGAGCGACTTCACTTTCACTTTTCACTTTCATGCATTGGAGAAGGAAATGGCAACCCACTCCAGTGTTCTTGCCTAGAGAATCCCAGGGACGGGGGAGCCTGGTAGGCTGCCGTCTATGGGGTCGCACAGAGTCGGCCATGACTGAAGCGATTTAGCAGCAGCAGCAGTGTTTTACTATCCTGACTGTAGGCCAAGTACTTAGTCTTAAAACTGACTTACAGAAAACTCTCTTCCAGTGGAATCAGGGGGGAGAGTTATGGATAAAGGTTTGCATTGTTTTGATTTTCCTCCAATTTGTTGGCTCCTGACCCTGCTGACAGTGGGTGTAATCCCTGGGAAGGAACTTCCCCGAGCCAGCAGCTCCTCTGACATCGTCCTTTTCCTGTGGAAAGAGCCCTTTCCATGTAGCAGTGTTGTGAACCAGGAGAGAGCCAGACTGGATGCAGGCCGTCTGTGTTCCGGTTCCAGCCCTGCCACCCGCTCGCTCCCCACTGTGACCTTAAACAGGTGGCTTAACCTGCACTGTGCCTCAGTTTCCTCATTTGTAAAAAGGAGTCCATCACAGTACTGACCTCAGAGAATTCTAGGATTAAAGAAACGCTTGTGTAAAGCTTTACGCATAGTGCCTGGCGTCAGAGAATTAGCAGTCTCTGAGTGCTTCCTGTTCTTTCTCGCACTCATAGTCTGAGCCGAGCCTCTGGTTGTGGCTTGTACATTTTGTCTCTCTTATGTAGTCTCCTGGAAGGTCACATCTCACTTCTCTAGGCGTTCACTGGTTTTGCGACTTGGATTCCTGTTATATGTTCTTCAACCAGGAACACAGATAAAGTGGTTGAAAATACATGAGACGTATTGTAATCTCATGTAAGAAGGGACCCCTTTGTGCTCAAGCTGGCCTGCTTTGCAGGAGCCTGTTTGGCGTATCTTAGCTGGAAAGTCTGTGATGATATAATTTCTGTGTTCTGTCTTCCTGGAAAGTGGGGGAAAAGGGACAGCTGTTGGTTTCCTAAGGCAGTTTCCTTTGTCAGCCTTTGAAAACACTCTTTTCCCATCCCTGGCAAGCTCATTTGTTGAAAGAAGAAACTATTTGCTTCTTAATTTTTCATCCATCATGCTTTCAGGTTTCGATTATCTCACTTATTTCTCAAATTCTCAGTGTAGTGAGGTGATAGCTGAATTAATACTAGCCTGGTTTAAATCTTTCATAGTTTTAATAAATTTTTCAACTGGCAGGTCCTATTTCTCTTTGACTTATCTGAGTGGATCTCTTTCTATAGTGATACAGTCACTATAGTAGTAGATGTATTTGAGAAACCAGTTAAAGGGTTGTGTGTGTGCTCAGTTGCTCAGTCATGTCCAACTCTTTGTGACCCCATGGAATGTAGCCTGCCAGGTTTCTCTGCCCAAGGAATTTTCCAGGCAAGAATATTGCAGTGGGTTGCCATTTCCTCCTTCAGGGGATCTTCCTGACCCGGGGATTGAACCTGTGCCTCCTGCATTGGCAGGCAGATTCTTTACCACTGTGCCACCTGGGAAGCCAAGCCCCCAGTTAAAGAGATAGCTCAGCACAAAATTAGACTTGGAGCATTCTTTAGATATTGGTCTAAGTTGGCACTTTTTTGGATGCCTCTCAAATTTTCCAACCCAATTAAAAAGCATTAATTATGAGAATTAGCTGATTTGTATGCTAATCTAATAAAAATTCCTTTAAAAAAGTTCCTATTCCCTCTAATAACTTGTTATTGTCCACTTACCAAGATGTGTCTGGCTCTTTGAGACCCCATGGACTGTAGCACACCAGGCTTCCCTGTCCTTCACCATCTCCTGGAGCTTACTCAAACTCATGTCCATTGAGTCAGTGATGCCATCCACCCATCTCATCCTCGGCCATCCCCTTCTCCACTTGCCCTCAGTTTTTCCCAGCATCAGGGTCTTTTCCAATGAGTCGGCTTTTCTCATCAGGTGCCCGAAGTATTGGAGCTTCAGCTTCAGCATCATCCTTCCAATGAATATTCAGGGTTGATTTCTTTTAGCATTGACTGCTTTGATCACCTTGCAGTCCAAGGGACTCTCAAGAGTCTTATGCAGCACCACAGTTCGAAAGCATCAATTCTTCGGTGCTCAGCCTTATCTGTGATCCAACAGTCCATTCGTGACTCCTGGAAAAACCATAGCTTTGACTAGATGGACCTTTGTCGGCAAAGTGATCTCTCTCCTTTTTAATAGGCTGTCTAGGTTTGTCATAGCTTTTCTTCTAAGGAGCAAGCATCTTTTAATTTCATGGCTGCAGTCACCATCTGCAGTGATTTTGGAGCCCAAGAAAATAATGTCTGTCACTTGTTAGTGGGTGTTTTTCATTGGTGTTTTAAGAGTGGAAGTAAATTTGCTACAAGAATGTGTTTAAGCACCTCTCTGAAATCTGGCAGTGGCATTTAGTTATCCAGAGGTTTTGTGAGTACACCAGCAAACGTTCATACACTTACTTGGGTGGGTGGGTGGGTTGTTGTGAGTAGCGCTGGTGAGAACTCTGCATTAAGATGTTTCTCCAACATGAACGCCACCCACTCGAACGTGAGGAAAGCCAAGCCTTTGCTGTGAAACTTTCCTTATTTTTGCAGAGGCGGAAATTGCCATCTGATTATGCTTAATGGGTTTTCTGCTTCCTCAGCAAATTCAGCATTGCCGTGTGAATTAAGCCATGTCACAGTGGCTCTGTGAGGTTTCAGTAGCATCCTGCCGTTGCATGATGCGCTGTTGTAATTCTCAAAGTCTTGTGTGTGGCCTCCTACTCACCTTGCTTTTGAGTTCCACACTTTGGTCCTGTTGGTCTCTGGCCTGGCAGCATATGAACAGCACTTTTTTATCAGGTTAGTGTGAGACTGTTAGCAGTAGAGTGAGCCTGGAGCTGCGTCCACGTGGGGATTTGTGTCTGCCTCTGGCCATATGTCTGGGATTCACATGAAGGCTTTATGGGAACACAGAGTTCGGTGTATCTTCGTTTGTACCAGATACAGAACTGGGGGTCAGCTAGAGCCCACTATTGATTGACTGTGATAAATGCAGATGTGAAGTCCAAATGTTGATGTCGATTTTTTGGCAGGAACTGAAGTTTCGCTGACCTGTAGGAGTATTCCAGAGGGTTATTTTTGTTTACTTGGAGAATATCCTTGTACTATCTGATAATCACATTAGCATTCTTTAGGTACCACAGCTGTCTGTGCATAGTAATAATGGTTCAGACTCATCCATTCACATGCCTACTAGCCAACCTGTCACGTATTCATCACAGAGAGTTACAGGACACCAGTCGTGTTTCAGCATTGGAAAATTAAAACAGCATTGTGCACAGGTCTCAGTAGTCTGATACTTAGGTTACTAAGCTAGTAAACATAGTTTTCTAAGGAAATGAAGCCAAGTGACTTAGGAGAAATTGATTTATTTAATCTCAGGAAACACATGTGATTACAGCTGGCTTAGCCATGTCCAGCTCTGGTAGGAAAGACCAGAGAAAACATTAGTGGTCAGCTACATCATGGTTTGCCCACGGCATAGCGATCCTCAGATGTCTGGATTTCAGAGGCCAGAATTAGAGGCCATGCCTGGGTTTACCACCTTTTTCTTTGGCCAGGTAAAGTCATGGAAAAATGACTATTATCTATTTTCATTCTTTCTTAAAAGAGCAGATCTTTAAACACCCTTGAAAAAAAAAAGAGTGTTTTTTGACTCGGTAATGCATTTACCTGATTCAGAAATCAAAAGATGCGAAAGGGAGGGTGTGCAGTGGGATGACTTCTCCCACTCCTTTCGACCTGCCACCCAGGTTCTCTTCCTGGAGCTAAGACAGTGTTGCCAGTGTCTTGTGCATCCCTGCAGAGACATTTTATGTGTATGTAAGGAAATTATTCATATGTGTCCTCCATCCCTTCTTTCTAAAAAATATAAATGGTAAAACACACTATTTTTGTCCTGCATCTTGCGTTTTCTTGCAACAAAATGTCTTGGAGATCATTTCATCATTTCTTGTAACATAATAAAGAACTTCTGGTAGTTTTTGTGTGTGTGTGTGTGTGTGTGTGTGTGTGATTTAATGATATTGCACTTTGTAGTGGTCCCTTAAGTAATTAGGCTACCTTAGCCCCTGTTGATGGATGTCAGCTTGCTCCTAGTCTTTTGCTGTTGTGAACAACACTTGGTCCATGTGAACATATTTGTAGGATTAGTTCCTCAAAGTAAAGACTTGCTGGGTCAGAAGGGTCTGAGCCTTCATCATTTGATAACTGTTGCCCTCTGTAGAAGGTGTTCCTTGGAAAGTGGTGGATGGCAGTGCATCCCATTCTCCTTGCTGTTCTTAGCATCTTTCCTCTCAACAGGCTTTGCAAAAACGTCACAAACAAAATGAGGCCAGAGGGAATAAACAGGGCTTTGTCTGGTCCTAAACCTCATTTAAATTATTTTGTGGCACTCTGCTTTGATGATCAATGACCTCATCTAGAATCACAGACTTCACCCGGAATCAGTGCAGTGGGCCCGAGAGCCCTGTCAGACCACCATTAGGGCGGAAAGAACAGTAACACACACTACTGTGTGCTCTTTCTCTGCTTGTTGGCTACCACATGGGGGAAGCCCATGGCTCTTTAAAGACCGTAGACTCACCTGCCTCTGTTCTGTAAAATGAGGAGGGCTGGACATGTGACTTTTCGATTTCTGTCCAGCACCCACGTTCCTTGAGTCTTCAGGCAGTTAGGTGGTTTAAACTTTTTCCTTCACCTGTGGAGTCGTATTGAGGTGATCCAATCTAGGGGGCTGCTGGGAAGCTGAGGGCTTCTGAAATCGGTCGAGGAATCCCTTGCTCTCCTGATACTTCTCTAGCACAGTGGTTCTCAGACTTTCTGGCACCAGGGACTGGTTTTGTGGAAGACAATTTTTCTGTGGATTGGGGTGCGAGGGTTGGTTTCAGGATGATTCACGTGCATTACATTTACTGTGCACTTTATTTCTATTATTGTTACATCAGCTCCAGCTCAGGTCATCAGTCGTCAGATCGGGTAGACTGGGGCCCCTACTCTAATGAGAGGGCTTTCCAGGTGACTCAGTGGTAAAGAATCCACCTGCCAATGCAGGAGATTCGAATTCCATCCCTGGGTCAGGAAGATCCCCTGGAGGAGGGCATGGCAACCCACTCCAGTATTCTTGCCTGGAGAATTCCATGGACAGAGGAGCCTGGTGGACTGCAGTCCATGGAGTTGCAAAGAGTCGGACACGACTGAGCACGCAGTCTCTAATGGGATCTCCTAAAGGCCATGCTTATTGCTGGCAGGAATAATTGGGCAGGAACTTGTTTGGTACTTTTTCATCAATTCCTGTATCTTACTGGACAAGGGAGATGTGTGGTGAGCTGCTTGAAGGTCCTTTTACTTTAAGATGAAAATGGACTCTCCAAGTTTTTAAATTGCATTCTTTGGTTGTCACACTTCAATGGCATAAATAATCTTAAAGGTAGCCATTGCTAGGTGGCATATGATTGTAAAAGAAAACAAGTGTAATAGCATTTCCTCTGGCCTCATCTCTTCTTCATGTTGCAGGGCAGAGATCGGTGTCAACTCCATTAATGCAGTCCTCTGTGCCCAAATAGCCCCTTAAAATTTGTTTTTATGTCTCATATTTCCTGAACCTGTCAAAAATACTTCCATCCACAAAAACGTTTTTATGATGCCATATCATCTTTAATTCTTTTGCTACCTGAATTAAATTTTGCTTGCTGAGGTGGAGGATTAGGAGATAGAATTGCCTTATTTAAGAGCATTATGTTGACACTGAGTCTCATGCCTCATCAAGGAAGAGAGAGACCCACTTACAGCTCTTCGCATCATTCTTTGTATTTGGACATATTTCCTAATTTAGTTCTAATGTGCTTGGCATTCGGCAGCAGGTTGTATTAAGCAGCACGTGGCATGCATTCTAATCAGGGGACATGAGTGAAGTAATCCAGGAGGCTGGGTGTGTTTGACAAGGACCCTGGCTTGGCGCTGCCTCCTCAGCTTACATCACACTGGAAAACAATTGCTAACGTCTCTTAGGATAATCATTCCCCATACAGACGTGAAAAGACTCTGGATTGGTTATTGCCCGCATCACAAGTTGAAATACCTATCTGGCAGAGCTTTTGGTATCCAACACAGTGTTCATGGATCCCGGCTCCATTCTCCATACCTACACCTGCACATGAAATCTGTCTTCCTTTTGTTCAAGGTTCCATTCCAGAAGAGAACTAAAAACAATATTTTATGAGCAGGATGACTAATTTGAAATTTAAAGTTCACAAAGTAAATAAATGTCTCATTTCCTCTTTACTTTCGCCTTAAACCTTTATATTTTTCATATTTATTTACTTTCTGCTTGGAGAAGTTTAAGAAAATAGCACTCGGAGACCCATTTTCTGGATTGTTAGTATTGTTGCCAAAGGTCCCACTTCTGTGCTCAGGATGCTGTCATTAACCACTGCTTAGTGAACACATACTATATGCTGGATTTCTGATTGCTGGAAACAGTGATGTCTCAAAACAATGACATCTGCCTTGGGACTCACTGTCTTGTGGGCTTTAACAGCAGTGTGGCAAATACAAAGATGGTTTTCTCCATGTTGAGATGGACATGAGGTCATAGGGAGACCTTCACAGTGTATTTGCTGAATTCCAGAGTAATTATAGAAAATTGCATAGATGAATACATATATGAGGATTGAACATTCATATGCATTTTGTACATGTTTTAATATAAAAATATATGACTAATTGGCATAATTGTTAGTGTATTGTTAAAAATGAATAGTTTTCACATCTTGTGAAAACCTTGAAATGCCTCTGTAGAGCCCCAGGGCTTCTCAAGACCCTTCTCTGACTTAGAGACCTTTGAGGACCTGACCACCTCTCAGATTCTCTACACCCATGGTGGGTGATTCTGCAAAACCCATTTTTGGAACGCTGCCACTTGTAGAAGCTGAGAGTGCTTTAGGATCTCTATCAGTCCGGAACCACTCCAGGGAGGGAGGGAGGAAGTTCCTGAAAGTGAATACAGGGAAAAGTATCTTCCACTAAGTCAGGCAGCGGTGTAACCACTGGGTACTGAGCAAGGGTTTGAGAGTCATATGAGCCTTAGGCAAGCTGCTTACGTGCCTCAGGTTTCCTATTTGGGAATACCTGGGGAGAGTAGGTAGTGTGCTTATGGCTGGTGCTCAGGACCTGTTCAGACTCCTCCTCCACCTTCCCATCCCCACCAGCTTTGGGTCAGAGTTCATCAGGAAAGCCTGGGCGAGGGGGCCAGTGCAGAGGCACCAGGCCTGGAGGAGGGTTTCCACCGCTGGAGTGGTCCAGGTGTGGTGGGCGGGTGTGGGAGCTGTGCCGAAGCCACGTCTGCAGTCACAGCAGTCTGTGTGCGTCACAGGATTCATTTTCCTGAGAGCTGTTCTGAGAGAATGCGTGTAGAGAGTAGGGAGGGCTGGGGGAGCTTAGCCTCTGGCTGGATGAACGCAGGAAGTTAATGCGTGTGCTGAGTCACCTTGTGAACAGTCACTTTGAGATGTGGAGCCTTGTCCGAGAGGACTGGCTCTGTGTCTTAAGTGTCTTCTGTCTTCACTCTCGCTGGCATCGTTTTGTTTATCTGTGACATTCTTACCATTTTCTGATTTCTAAAAAAACATTGATCCGTATTCTCGAATCGCTGAGCATGTTTACAAGACCATTACAGTGACATATGTGATGATCATTGCCTTTTTATTAAGCTTAGAGTTTTATTTAGGGCCTAATTTTTCTAATGGCTTTCTTGATTATTTATGTGGAGTTTTCATCCTGGTTTACCATTATAGAGCCATGGGAGAGTGTGAACTTGGAGTTATCCTGCTTTTATGTCAGCTTCTCAGTACATGTGGCTTTGGTTTCTTCCTGCCCGATGAGGAGCAACAAGGTCTGTTAGGGTTAAAAATCAGCTTGTTTTTCCAGTTAATGAAGATCAGGCGGGCCTGTCAGAAATGTTTGTCTTTGCCCAACAACAGGAACAGTAACACTGTACAATAGGGCACAGGCTTTCCATGTACATGTGTCCAGACAGTTGAGACAAATGGTGTTAGTTTGGTCAAGGGCAGGAGAAGAGGGCACACAGAGAACAGCCTGAGTGAGTTTGGATTTCAGAATATTTAAGAGGTTTTACCGTTTTCAGGTTCACATGGCAGCCTAAACTAGACTCATGAAAATGTTACAAAGTGGAGGGCTTTTGCTTTTTATTCAGTACGTAGATGAATATGATTTATTAATTTGCCCAGCACTTCTGTCTGTAAGGCACTGTGTTAGTGGGTTTATAATTAACTTATCAATTATTGAGTTGCAGATGCATTCTTCTAATGGACACAAAGTTGCTCTCTCCTCATCCTCCCAGTGTGTTACTAATTTACAGGGTAAATCTGGTTCTGTAGATAGACAAAGGAAACCCCAGCTCAGTCTACCTGTGAGCAGTCACATTCCAGATGAAGGGCCTCAGGAGGTTCTCAGTGAGGCCCAGCATCTCTGCCACGTGCAGGAAGCAGATCTGCCGTCGCCTGGTTCCAGCCTCGGCTCACCTTCCCGCTGTAGACGTGGAACTGATGGCCTGGATGGGGACCGAATTCAACACACAGGTCTCTTTGGCTCCTTCTAGCCTAGGACCTCTGGCCCAGGCTCCGCCTCTTCCCCTGGGTGGCCTCTCTGCACTGTTTCCTTAGGTTGTGAACTCTTATCTCATGTTTACAAGTTTTAAAATGTATGTTGAAAGTGACACGAGAATACTTCTTCCCAGCCCCCCTCCCTCTCCCGCCTCTGCCCTTTCCCCGCCTTTGGGCTCTTGTACCACCTGTCAGTGCCCCTGCCCGTGGTCCCTTTCAGGTTTTGTCAGAGCAGTGGCTGCGTGCTGAGGACTGTAGGTGAGGCTCTGGTGTCCACCTTCTGCCTGGCCTTGGTTCCTGTTCTCCACACCTCCAAAGGGAGCCCCTTGCTCCTGCAGTACAGAGTATGCTGTGTTTATTCCCTGCATCCCCTCTTCCCCTCCTGTCACCCCATGTCTTCTCAGGGAGTCCATCCAGGTTCCCCCTGTGAGAAGCAGCCTTACCCATGATGCTGGCTCTCAGGGAGCCCCTCCCTTGCCCGACCCTTAGGAGCACAGGCCCTGCATCTCAAACTGCCGTGTTGTCACTGCCCAGCCCAGCGCTCCCTTAACCAGACGGCCTCCAGCTGGGAGGCAGGGAGTGAGCATTTAGAGCTGAGCACCATTGCTTTAAGGTCGGAAAGTCTTTTTGGCTTGGGAGACAGTGTAGGTATAGGGCAGGGGTTCTCAAACACCAGCAAATCTCAGAAAAATACAGATCTTGGGCCTCCACCCCTCAGGCTTGTGACTCAATGAGTCCGGGGGTGGGGGGTGCCTGGGGCTCTGCCCCGTGCTGCTGATGCTGCGAGTCCGGGGGTAGCATTTTGAGCACCCTAGGGTGGAGGTTTAGGAAGATGGGCTTAGAGGTCCCCCCACCTGGCCGTGAATTCTAGTTTCAGAACTTCACTGCTGTGTAAGTGACTTGACCTCTCTACACCTCCACTTCCTCATATATAAAGTGAGTAGAATCGTGGTACCCACCTTATGGAATTGTGGAGATCAGGTAGGTGAGTGACTGCAATGCCACAGTGTTGGGACACTGGAACTATCAGCCATTATTAATGACCATTTTTGCCAAGAAAAGGAAAAGGCTTGTCATATGGTGGCAAACACTGACCTGGAAATGAGACTAGTTGGGCTCTGCCTCGTGCATCCTGGGCTGCTGTTGTTACCTGTGTCATTTGGGGCAAGTTATTAATATTTAAATTACTTTAAGGCTCAGTTTCTTTATTCACAAAATGTGTACGGTAATGTTAGTCTTCCTTTGCTGGTTGTAAGAACCAAACAGGATGATATTCTGACAAGATTTGTGTGAAAAGACTATCATGATGATTGTTAACAGCTAATATTTGTCTTTATGTGCAAGACCCTGCTGAGCACGTTTGTGCCGACACCAACATGGACCATACAGTGTTGTTGAAAGGTTGTTAGATCTTAAGGGTGTGAAGGGAGCTGGGGCGGACTGTGCGCCCTCCATCAAAGGCCCCAGAAGTTCACTGCGGTTTTTCATGCTCCTCCATCAGCTGATTGTAGCCACATCTGCCAGTCTACTTGCTTGTAAGCCTTTGTTCAGCCTCAACTTGGGGCCAAACGAGGAGTGGCCAGGCCAGTCGAAAATTGATGCCCAAGCCACAAACTGTGCTGACCCACATATACAGTGTGAATCTACAGGTTCACAAGTGTTGTTACACTACCGTCATCTCACATGCACTCTTCCCAGTTAAAAAGTAATGTCCAAGTTGTCTTGAATTTTGAAGCCTTCATTTTGTAGTCTGCAGCCTAGGTTTTCCTCCCTCTACAAGCACAGATTTAGTGATAACCTTCTGTCTCACGGGGGCTCTGACTAGTTACATGTGAAGTGCTCTGAAACTGTCCACGCACGCTCTTCATTATGATGAGGCCTGGTGGGTGCATGAAAGGATGTGAGGATTTTCAGCTTTGAGTTACACACTTGCATAACAATTACAGTCTCCTCATTGCACTGAATGCTCTGACAGTGAAGATGCTCCTGGTCATTTCAGGTTCCCCATTGACCCGTTGTTTGCTAGTCATACCTCTTCACCTTCTTCTAGCACGAGGACACAGTCTGTCTACAGAGATCCCTGAAGCAGGGCAGAGAACCGTTCTCGGCTCAGTCCACAGAGTACACCTGCCTTCCTTTATTGTTTCCAGCATCTATGGATGTAGGGGGGATGGGGAGAGATTGGATCACAGGCTGGCCTGCATTGTCACCCCAGTGTGCTCTTGCTCTCTGGGTTCTTTTCAGGCTTAGGTCACAGTAGGTGTCGGTTTGGCCTCGCTCTGGCCCTTTGTAGACATCTGCCCACATCACAAAGCCCCATGTTTGGCACAGTCTGTGGTGATTGGCAGTGCCTTCCCAGGCAGAGTCCAGTCCTGGAACAGCGGGGGTTGCAGGTGCATTGGCGCATGGTGGTGGGGCGCGCACGCAGGCTTTGCCTACCCAGCGCCTGGCACCGCTGAGCAGCACCGTCCCATCCCTGAGATATCTTGGCCTCGTGGGCTTGTCACTCCAATTAAAACTTAAACATGAAAGCAGCCCGGGCTACTGCTCCCTTTGTGCTGCGTTTGAGGGTGGACCGTGCCAGAAGCATGTCGAAATTGTCGAGGGGCTGCTGCAGCTGAGGGATCTGTGCTCGAGTCAGGGGTCTATTTCTTCAGCTCGGCAGCTTGTGCTCGCTGCTGCTAAAAGCACCTGAGAGGCAAGTTTTTGTCTGCCAGCAGAGAGTCACCTTTGGGATGGTGGTGAAAGTCATTTTCCACATGTTCACAGATACGCCACCTTACCAGGCTTCGCGCACTGACTTATCTCTGGCAGGGACTTACAAAATAGTCTCTCTGGCTGATTGTCAAAAATTACATCATATCGGAGTAAACTGCTTTTAAATCAGACATCCATTATTCATGTATATTAACTGCTTTTTTATTTTTTTATTGGCTGTTTTGTGTATGATTTACTCTTTTCTCACCGGCTTGCCCTCCCAGCCCAATTGTCTGTCTTTCTCATCGTTTTTTTTTTTTTAAATCTTAGCTCATCTGTGAATTTATAGAGGCGATTCATTTAGCTTAGTATGCAAACATTGATAAGCAGACCCTGCATTTTTTGTAGTAGAATTTTTGACCACGTTTCTGTGGGTCATATTTATGTGAGGTCAGATCATCAACCTGGGTCGTTCACATGAGTAAATTCTGCCCTAAAACTGAGAGGTCTTTTTCATTTGTATCTTTTTTTTTTTTAAGCGAGCATTACTAGTCTTGTACTTTAAGATCTGTATCGAATGAAACTGTACCTCCCACTTACAAACCAGCTAAATATGTTGCTGTTGGTGGAAAGCAGTCTGGTTGAATGTGTTCACTTGTATGTGTGGCGCACATCTTTAATGTAAGGCAGGTGTATCATTGGCCTGTGACCGACACGTGCAGAAATGTGCAGCACTTCCTCACTCTTTTATCAAAGGTACACCGGGTCCGTCCTGTGTGCCAAACAGCAGTACAGGTATCCAAGGCACCAGACCACATTTCTGGAGGTCCCCCATGCACCTGGCATCTTTGTGCTCCTGGTAAATTGCCCTCATGCGTGGCACTTGACTGTTTGGAATAATAAGGACTAGATGGAGTTTGTTCTATTTATTTAACCCCAAATCAGCACTGTTGTGGTGGTGTATAGTCAACACTCGTGGACTTTCATGTACATGTACCTTATTCTTTGCTCACTGCGCCCCCTGGCATTTCAGACCTTTTCTTCTGAAATGATTTTACACCTTTCAAAAGTATATTCTTCACTGAGGATCTCTTGACCACAAGTGCTCTCTCTATTTTTATCCCAAAGCATCTCTATTTCATACTCTTTTTTGAAAAGTGGTTTTACCAGTCCTTTGTCTTCCCAGGATGGATAGGTATTTTCTCTCAGGCCTTTGAAGAGATGATTGGTTTTGACTTCCCCTGATGTTACTGAGAGGTTGTTTAATTTTCATTCCCACTTAGGACTCTTTCTCTTCTTTTGGCTGCTTTTTCCTTGTCTTTAATTTTCTGTGGTTTCTCTCTACTATTTCTAGGTGTAGATTTAGTTTTGTTCTCCCATTAGGGATTTTCGGGCACTTCTTTGCTTTCAGTTGCAGAAAGTTCTCAGCCATTGACTTGTTGAAATTTCCCCTCCCTCATTCTCTCTATTCTATCTTGAACTCAGATTAGATGTGTGTTAGACCAAACTGTTCTCCCTTCTCTGCCCTCCCCCACCCACTCATGTTTTCCATCTCAGTCTCTCTGTGTTGCGTCCTGAATAATGTCTTCATCTGTCTTAAGTTCACAAATTCTCTCTTGAACTCTTAATTACTTGTTTAACTCATCCATTGATTTTTTTTTTATTTCTAGAAATTTGTTTTGCTTTTCAAAGGTACTTAATCAAACTTGCCGCTTTGACCCCTTACCCTCTTTTATTTCTGTAAACATGTCCAGCGTGCATATTTTTATTCATCTGATAAACATCTGATGTCCTTGGAAGCCTGATTCTTCTGGTTTATGTTTCTCACTTATAAAGAGTTGTTTCTGTCTTTGAAAAAAATTTTTTTCCTTCCCTGTTCTTATATTTTTAATTGAAGTACAGTTGATTTAACACGTCTTAATAGACACTTCAGCATGTGCTTTTGCCACGTACATGTGTATGTGCCCAGTTGCGTCCAACTCTTTACAACCCCATGGACTGTAGTTTGCCAGGCTCCTCGGTTCTTGATTTCCTATGCAAGAATACTGGAGTGGGTTGCCATTTCCTTCTCTAGGAAAAAAAAAAATATATATATATATATATATATATATTTTTTTTTTTTTTTAAGAATTGTGAACTCATACTTGGCTGATCTCGAGTTGTAGATCTCCTACTGGACCTGGGTTGAGAGGGTCTTTCTCCTGCCAGTATTCTGCCAGCTACCAGGAACCATGTTACTGACATGAAAATACTTGAATTACTAGCCCTGGGGTCTTCTGGCCTTGCAGGTCATATGACTTCAAACACCCAGCCTGCGTGAGGGTTGCCGGCCCAAGGGCAACCAGTTTCCTTCCTGAGCTGAACCTGCAACAGGCTCTCTTCACCAGTGGATAGAGTTTTGCTCCTGGCTCACTTTTTCCCAAGTGTACATCGCTGTCCAAGGGCCCCAGCTTTAGGCAGACTCCACGGTGCTGGCTCCACCTGGCTCTGGCTGGAGACTGTGCCCCTGTTTCCCCCGTTTTCCAGGCTCCTGACTCCGGCAGATGTTCCCCAGAGCAGCAGCCCGTGACCTGAGTGCTGTAGTGCTCTCTTTGTTTCTGGCTCCTTGGAATTTCTCGGATTTTGTAGTTAAACAGAACGTTTGAAGAATGTTTAATAGACTGAATCTTAACCAGCCACCCTCAGTGTTTGAAACAGGATGGTTTTCCAGACACTCGAGTGTGCCATGTTGTCAGAGGTGGAACCTGGGGCCTGGATAATGGTGTGGGAGTTCTAGAATTGGGATATTGTGGAGAGAGGTTTATGGAAACTTCTGTTTTGAGCACAGTGAAGTGGTTCCTTTGTGCAAGCTGGCAACAAGATTAGACATACAGGAGTGGGAGAACATGTTAAGCTGTTAAGCCAAACAAAGCCTGTCTGAGTATTTATTGTGTACCAGACCATGGTAGGGCTTCCCAGGTGGCTCAGTGATAAAGAATCCACCTGCCAATGCAGGAAATGTGGGTTCACTCCCTGAGTTGGGAAGATCCCCTGGAGGAGGAAATGGCAACCCACTGCAGTATTTTTGCCTGGAGAATCCCCATGGACAGAGGAGCCTGGTGGGCTACAATCCATGGGGTCGCAAAGAGTTGGACACAACTGAGCGACTGAGCACATACACAGACCATGCTAAGCCCTGGGTTTGCCTGATAATAGTGTGGTTAATGTGCAGGCACTTAACAGAGTACCTGGCACTTGCTGGGTCCTTTGTCAGTGGTGCAGGAATGAATGATAGGATTGTTGCCTCAAGGAACTTACAGTCTAGGACAGTGTTTACAGCATGTGGCCTGGCGCTTTGTAACAGAGCCTTGGCTGGTCTGTAAACTCAGCCTCCTCAGTGACCCTCCTGCCCTCCAGCATTTGAGAACCACAGGTCTGGGGAAAAGTCAGAGGAAGCAGATGCACAGTTCTAGATGGCACCTTGTGGACTGCATAGACGGTAGATGCCTTCAGCACTGACACGAGGGCTAAGCTCTGCTAAGGGCTCAAAGAGAACACAAGGTAAGCTTGATTGGGATGGAAGAGAAGAGAACATGAGGCTCTACTTTCTAGAATTTGGCTTCTTAATCATGACTTTATCCCCTCAGAAGAGTATATATGGTAGTGACAGAGGTGAGTTGTTAAGAGATCAGAAAAGAAAGTAGGTAGACTTTGTCATCTCCACAAATGGCAATCAGGTCTTCTCTCCCTGTGACTTTTGTCTTTCACTTTGCTGCAGTCCAGCACAGCATCTCCTTACCTTTCCTCTCTGTCGCATCCCCTTTTTAAGATGGTGGCAGACAAAGTATATTTCACAACACTTTTAAAAAAGCTGTAGTCTTGTAAGGGAGCCTCTGACCACTCCTCACGTCTTGGGAAAGCCAGACAAGCCCTATTTGAGTATTTCTTATGTACGAGACTGTGGTAGGGTTTCCCAGGTGGCTCAAGTGGTAAAGAATCCACCAGCCAGTGCAGGAGATGCAGGAGACTCAGGTTCGACCCCTGGCTTGAGAAGCTCCCCTGGAGGAGGAAATGGCAACCCACTCCAGTATTCTTGCCTGGAGAAACTCATAGACAGAGGACCCTGATAGGTTACAGTCCATGGGGTCGCAAAGAGTCGGACACGACTGAGCGACTTCACTTTCACTTTCATAAGTCTGGGACTGCAAGGCTCTGTAATCTCTTCAGAACTGTTTCTGTACACAAATGGTTCCTGTTTCATAATGAGGGGAATAGCAATCCCAGATTTCAGAAATGTTTGCAGCTAAATCCAGGTCTTACTAGGTGAAGTTGGCCTGCCTTGAGCTCACCCCACTGCAGGGACAGAGCCATTTCTCATCCCTTTCCTTCAGGGTCTGATTGGAAAGCCAGTGCTAGATACACTAGCTGGTCTGGGAGGAGCAGGGGTTGCCTGCACCAGGGTGTTGCCTTAGGTTTCCTTGATGTTGGGCCTGTGGCTGCCACCTCCATCCTGACTGTGACATTGCCACCTGCTAGGACATGGTGGAAAGGTGGGTCTCCTCGGAGAGGTGAGCCCCACAAACAGAGGAGTGGGACAGCTGGTGGCCGCACGCTAGCTGGTGAAGAGGTGGATTGTTTCAGCTGGCAGCCCGCCTAGGCTCCTGCACGTTATCCACCCTCCCTGTTCATTCCAGTGCCTGCTGCACGAAGAAGAGTCATAGACATTTGTTGACTGACTGCAGAAAGAATTACAAATTAAGGATAATTGTTATTTACTTTGTCTAAAAAAATTATAAACAACCCAGATATCCACCAATATGGAATTATATATCCATGATGAATTCTATGCAGCCTTTAAAAAGAAAAAGTTCAACTTATTAATAGGTACTAATAAAGATCTCTCATGTTATTTAGTAGGAAAAATAAGTCACAGAGCAATAATCCCACTGAAGAACAATTTTTTATTTATTTATTTATTTATTTATTTATTTATTTAATAAATTTATTTATTTTAGTTGGGGGCTAATTACTTTACAATATTGTAATAGTTTTTGCCATACATTGACATGAATCAGCCATGGGTTTACATGTGTTCCCCTTCCTGGACCCCCCACCCACCTCCCTCCCCATCCCATCCCTCTGGGTCATCCCATTGCCCCGGCCCTGAGCCCTTGTCTCATGCATCGAACATGGAATGGTGTTCTGTTTCACATACGATAATATACATGTTTCAATGCTATTCTCCCAGAACGTCCCACCCTCACCTTCTCCCTCAGAGTCCATAAAATTGTTCCATGCATCTGTGTCTCTTATTCTGACTCGCATATAGGGTTATCGTTACCATCTTTCAAATTCCATATATATGCATTAGTATACTGTATTGTTGTTTTTCTTTCTGGCTTACTTCACTCTGTATAATGGGCTCCAGTTTCATCCATCTCAGTAGAACCGATTCAAATGTATTTTTTTTAATGGCTGAGTAATATTCCATTGTGTATATGTACCACAGCTTCCTTATCCATTCGTCTGCTGATGGACATCTTGGTTGCTTCCATGTCCTGGCTATTGTAAACAGTGCTGCGATGAACATTGGTGTACACGTGTCTCTTTCAATTCTGGTTTCCTCGGTGTATATGCCCAGCAGTGGGATTGCTGGGTCATATGGCAGTTCTATTCCCAGTTTTTTAAGGAATCTCCACACTGTTCTCCATAGTGGCTGTACTAGTTTGCATTCCCACCAACAGTGTAAGAGGGTTCCCTTTTCTCCACACCCTCTCCAGCATTTATTGCTTGTAGACTTTTGGATAGCAGCCATTCTGACTGGTGTGAAATGATACCTCATTGAGGTTTTGATTTGCATTTCTCTAATAATGAGTGATGTTGAGCATCTTTTCATGTGTTTTGTTAGCCATCTGTATGTTGAAGAACAATTTTATACACACTCACAAGAGAGTGAGAGAGAGGGAGCAACAGACAAGACAGACATGGGTATAGAAAAAGTCTAACAGTATCCAGTCAGCTAGACAGGTTCCGAATCCACGGATTCAACCAATCCCAGGTTGAAAATATTAAAAAAAATATTCTAGAAAGTTCCAAATGGCAAAACTTGAATTTGCTGAGCACCAGAAACTATATACACAGCATTTACATTATGTTAGTTGTGTACGTAATCTACAGATAGACTTGAAGTAGATGAGAAAATGTAAGTTACGTGCAAACACTACACCATTTTATATAAGTGTGGGCAGATTTTGGTATCCAGGGGTCTCAACCCCCATGGATACGGAGGGACAGCTGTATACACTGAACTGTTAAAGTGGCTCTTTTTGAGAGATGGATATGCAAAAGGTTACAAGTTTTTGTTACATAATTTTGTTGTGTTAGAACTTGTTATATATTATGTTTGAAATCAGAAAAAAAAATTGGGGGGGAATTTCAGAGAAATCTAAGTAATTGACAGAAATGAAAGTTAGGATTCCGAGACTAGGGTTTGTAGCAATACCTTAAGATCTCCAAGATGGAAAAAGCAAAGTGGTTTTTAAATAATGCTTGCTGCCCCCAGGTGCCCGCTCCATCTACCTGGAAGCCAGAGAGAAGGGAACAGACCCCACAGTGTCCAGAGACCCCACACTCCTCTCCTGCAGTTCTCTTTGTAAAATAGACAACAGGTTCAGTCCTTCTGGACAAGTCTTAAACATCCAACTCCTACAAAAATTTGCTCTGTAGTCACTATTTAAGCCCTTTTATGATGCACTCTTGGTACTTCAAAGAAAAAAAATCCCCAGCAACATCTATTGATTTGGTGGTCACATTAGCGCAGAACATTTTCTCCCAAGATTTTAGCTACGGGTCGTTTTTTCCCTCTTTCCAGCATATCCATACACCTCTGAGAGCGAGTCGAGTGGCCATGGGTTGAGACTCACCCAACTAGGGCAATAAAGAGAAAAATTAGTCTAATGCATGGCTTTAACAAGAGGGAGAACGTGAGCATGAATAATTAATCTCACTAGTCTGTGGCAATCAGATAAAATGAAGTCCCATTTGCTCAACCTTATTAAAAGAGAGAGAGCATGGGAGGGAGAGGGAGATGGTAAAGGTCGTTGAGGGACTCGTAACGTGGGAAGAACCGCCTCTGAGATGGGTAATGTGTTTTCTAATCTCTGCGGTCTTTAACTAAACATAATGGTCAAGGTACTCTTCTGGTAGTTCTGATTCATTGAATTATTAAACACTTTAGAAAATCCTTGACTCCTGACTACTAACTTAGATGTGTTTGCGATGAATTTTTGGAGAGTGGTTAGATCCCACTGTTTCATTCAGAAACGACCTGACCTCTCGCCAAAAAAGAACTTCTGGAAAAAGTAAAGACATAGGAACAGACTCAGTGTCAGACTTTAATTCTTCTATTTATTGTGGACATTTCTTCCTGCTGTCGCTGTTGAAGTATTTTAAAAACAGATTGAGTCCATGCCCTGTTGATAGCTCTACAGTGATATGTAAGTGCGGAATGTTACCTTAGGGTAGACCAGGAGATCGCTGGTGTTTTTTTTCCCTCCCTCCAGGAACTAATTTTTATGCGGTTTTTAGGATATTTACTGTGGAGAGGAGATTTCATTTATTTCTAGGTCCACATAATCTTATTTTGGATATTTTATGGTTGAAATTTTCTCAGAAACTTTATTTTCAACTGCATGAAATAAAAATAAAATTTAGTATGTTCTCTATAGTCTTTGTGGATTAAGAAGGCATTTTACATTTTGAAATTTCCCTCTCTCCTTTCAGATACTATGAGCAGTAGTTACTTAGGAATTTCCAAAGATTCAGTTCTTATAAATGTATGTTGACAGTGAGATTGATGGTTTTCAAGGTGGCGTCAGTTTATTAACCTCTCAATTCTGAAATACGAATCTGTATACTGACAGTTGGTAAGTGTATTGGTTAACAAAAATATTAGCCTGTCATTTTCATGTGTGTGGTAAGAGAGGAGTTCAGTTCAGTTGCTCAGTTGTGTCCGACTCTTTGCGACCCCATGAATCGCAGCATGCCAGGCCTCCCTGTCCATCACCAACTCCCGGAGTTTACCCAAACCCATGTCCATCGAGTCGGTGATGCCATCCAACCATCTCATCCTCTGTCGTCCCCTTCTCCTCCTGCCCCCAATCCTTCCCAGCATTAGGATCTTTTCCAATGAGTCAACTCTTCGCATGAGGTGGTCAAAGTATTGGAGTTGCAGCTTCAACATCAGTCCTTCCAATGAACACCCAGGACTGATCTCCTTTAGGATGGACTGGTTGGATCTCCTTGCAGTCCAATGGACTCTCAAGAGTCTTCTCCAACACCACAGTTCAAAAGCATCAATTCTTCAGTGCTCAGCTTTCTTCACCGTCCACCTCTCACATCCATACATGACTACTGGAAAAACCATAGCCTTGACTAGATGGACCTTTGTTGGCAAAGTAATGTCTCTGCTTTTAAATATGCTGTCCAGGTTGGTCATAACCTTCCTTCCAAGGAGTAAGTGTCTTTTAATTTCATGGCTGCAATCACCATCAGCAGTGATTTTGGAGCCCAAAAAAATGAAGTCTGACACTGGTTCCACTGTTTCCCCATCTATTTCCCATGAAGTGATGGGACCAGATGCCATGATCTTAGTTTTCTGAACATTGAGGTTTGAGCCAACTTTTTCACTCTCCTCTTTCACTTTCATCAAGAGGCTCTTCAGTTCTCTTCGCTTTCTGCCATAAGGGTGGTGTCATCCGCATATCTGAGGTTATTGATATTTCTCCCGGCAATCTTGATTCCAGCTTGTGTTTCTTCCAGCCCAGCGTTTCTCATGATGTACTCTGCATATAAGTTAAATAAGCAGGGTAACAATATCCAGCCTTGGCGTACTCCTTTTCCTATTTGGAACCAGTCTGTTGTTCCATGTCCAGTTCTAACTGTTGCTTCCTGACCTGCATACAGGTTTCTCAAGAGACAGGTCAGATGGTTTGGTATTCCCATCTCTTGAAGAATTGTCCACAGTTTATTGTGATCCACACAGTCAGAGGCTTTGGCATAGTCAATAAAGCAGAAATAGATGTTTTTCTGGAACTCTCTTGCTTTTTCAGTGATCCATCGGATGTTGGCAGTTTGATCTCTGGTTCCTCTGCCTTTTCTAAAACCAGCTTGAACAGCTGGAAGTTCACGGTTCACTTATTGCTGAAGCCTGGCTTGGAGAATTTTGAGCATTCCTTTACTAGCGTGTGAGATGAGTGCAATTGTGGCGTAGTTTGAGCATTGTTTGGCATTGCCTTTCTTTGGGATTGGAATGAAAACTGACCTTTTCCAGTCCTGTGGCCCCTGCTGAGTTTTCCAGATTTGCTGGCATATTGAGTGCAGCACTTTCACAGCATCATCTTTCAGGATTTGAAATAGCTCAACTGGAATTCCATCACCTCCACTAGCTTTGTTCGTAGTGATGCTTCCTAAGGCCCACTTGACTTCACATTCCAGGATGTCTGGCTCTAGGTGAGTAATCACACCATCGTGATTATCTGGGTCATGAAGATCTTTTTTGTACAGTTCTTCTGTGTATTCTTGCCACCTCTTCTTAATATCTTCTGCTTCTGTTAGGTCCATACCATTTCTGTCCTTTATTGAGGCCATCTTTGCATGAAATATTCCCTTGGTGTCTCTAATTTTCTTGAAGAGATCTCTAGTCTTTCGCATTCTGTTGTTTTCCTCCATATCTTTGCATTGATCGCTGAGGAAGGCTTTCTTATCTCTCCTTGCTATTCTTTGGAACTCTGTCTTCAAATGGGAATATCTTTTCCTTTTCTCCTTTGCTTTTTGCTTCTCTTCTTTTCCCAGCTATTTGTAAGGCCTCCTCAGACAGCCATTTTGCTTTTTTGCATTTCTTTTCCATGGGGATGATCTTGATCCCTGTCTCCTATACAATGTCACGAACTTCTGTCCACAGTTCATCAGGAGACTCTCTATAAAATATTACATTACATTATAAAATATTACATTACTAAACTTTTGAGTTCAGTGATGAATTTTAACCCCATGATTAACAGAATACAGTGTATACTCATTATGTGTGTGTATGTGTGTGTAAATGAAGAGGCTTTTCAACTGAATTCTGTGGCAAGGACTGTGTCTTCAGTACTTAATAACAGTTAACTGACCCATAGTGAGCACTTAATGTTAAGTGAAATTACTTTTTAGTAAGAGACTTAAATAATCTTCAGAAAGATTCCTTATGAATCATCCTCCCTGCCCCCTTTTTGCTGGAGAGAAGGCGGGCGTGCATGCTCAGTCACTTCAGTTGTATCCAACTCTTTGCGACCCTATGGACTATAGCCCACAAGGCTCCTCTGTCCATGGGATGCTCCAGGGAAGAATGCTGGAGTGGGTTGCCATGCCCTCCTCCAGAGGGTGTTCCTGACCCAGGAATCGAACCCAGGTCTCCTGCATTACAAGCAGATTTTTTACCCACTGAGCTACCCTGGGAAGCCCCAGAGGAGAGGCAGTGTTCAGATATAATGAATACATTGTCTGGAGACCAATAATTCTTTCTTACCTGCCTCCATACCTTATGGAACAGAGCTTCCTATAATTAGCAAGTGGAGAGTGATTGAAGAGAGAAGTGTTGGGGAGTATCAGTTGTACCTCAATTAAAAAAAAATTTTTTTTGATGTTTCACATAGGACTTTGTGTTTTGGTTTGTCTTTTAAAGAGGTCATCTAGTGGTTAACACTGCAAGCTTCGTCTTCTTTAATCCTTCTGCTCTTTGTTCTTTTACCTGCTGTGGTGTAAATACCGAGGGGGAAAACAGATAACCCATGCAGGCTTCTTGTTAACCTCTTCCCCCATTATGTAATCAGAAGCAGTGACCCTTAGTTGGTTTCCATACTTCTTTTTCTGTGTTAGGAAATTGGGATACCTAATTTCCCTACTTGGCGTTTTTTGTGTGTCCTTTGTTTGTTTGCACCTTGGCCTGGAATTCTTTGGAGTTTCTTTTCTTCTGCATTTCCTTTTGTTCTGGCAGGGACATTCTCCACTCCCATTATCTGAAAGGGGTCAGGGGACAGAGCCTCTTTTCTGTGGGAGCAGGTGGTGTGACCGTGCCCTGGGCGATGCTGCGTGGAAGGTGTTTGTGCGGGCCTGCTCCCCTAACACACTCTTGTGTGTTCCTCCTCCTCTCCAGATCCTGGTGTACAGCCTGGAGGCAGAACGCTGCGTCTCGAAGCTGGGCAATGCGCTGGGCGACTTCACCTGTGTCAACCTCCGGGACAGCCCTCCCAACCTCATGGTCAGCGGCAACATGGACCGGAGGTAGGTCTCCACACAGTTGCGTATCTGGCCGCCACAGGCAGCTTCTCGGGAGACCAGGCCGCTCGGCTCCACTGAGCTCGCTTGATTTCCTCCAGGGCTCACCCTCCTCACTTTTCACTCACAGCTCTGCCCACCTGAGTTCAGCCCTGACCTCACAAACACTGTTTCTGTGAACTTGGAGGACAAAGTCTCGTATTAGGTAGTAGTTGGATGTGACCGCCTCTCTGCCTCATTTCTGAAACTCCATGGGAAGGGGGTCTTTTAGGCCATTTGGTGGACGCAGTTGGTGGAAGGTCCAGTGAGACCACTTGGAATATCTTTTGTCCCCCTGCTATAAAATTTGTTTGGCATTTAAAAGCTCACTTTCTAATATTAAAAACAATAACCTAAGGGATGAATCATGTTTAGCAAAACAGAGTTGCCTGCCAAATGATGTCAAGAGTGTGTTTCAGAACACTATGCTGTCCCTCTGGTGATGGGGTTGGGGTGGGGGAGACTTCATGTGAACAGATTCCAGTTTCTATTTAGCTGATTAGCAGTCTTCCCTTTAACGTATTGGCTGAGGGAGTCAGATTTTCCCGTTCCAGGGTCCCGTGCCAGCTCCGGCCGCTCCAGGACCCATCAGCACGAAAGGATTAGAGTGTTTGAAAAGACGGAGTCCAAATTTTAGGATTTTTTTTCTTTCTGTCCCCTCTCCCCCTTGTCTCTTCCTTTCTTTTCTTTCTTTTTTTTTTTTGGCTGGATATCTGTCACGTCTGATCCAGTGCCCTGAAGAGAGGTAGGGTGGCTGGAGGCCAGGTTCGGCCGGCGGGCGGCCCCTCCCCGGCCGGCTCCGGGCTGCAGGTGGCGGGCCGCTTGGTGGGGGTATCAGATCGTGAGGCGGGTCCTCCTTTGTGCCAAATCCCAGACCTCTGTCACACCAGTGCAGCAGCTTGCAAAAATAATTATTTTGTCAAATAATATTTCCAACTTCTGACCTTCACTACTACTGCCCCACTCCCATAGAGCAAAAAGATAATGTGAGTATGCTTTACTGAAAGAAAATACTCCATCTTATTTTTTTTTTCCCTCAAGGCATCCTGAAACAGCTGATACTTTTCATACTTGAGAATTAAATCCTCAGTATACGTGCAGGCAGGTTTTCTTTTTATTTAAAAAAAAGAAAAAGGAAAACCCCTAGGCTTGATAACTGGCCACACTTGTGGCACAGCAGACCTAACAAACCAGTTTGTAGGGTTCAGTTCAGTTCAGTCGCTCAGTCGTGTCCAACTCTTTGCGACCCCACGAACCGCAGCATGCCAGGCCTCCCTGTCCATCACCAACTCCCAGAGTTTACCCAAACTCAACGTCCATTGAGTCGGTGATGCCATCCAACCATCTCATCCTCTGTGGTCCCCTTCTCCTCCTGCCCTTAATCTTTCCCAGCATCAGAGTCTTTTCAAATGAGTCAACTCTTTTCATCAGGTGGCCAAAGTATTGGAGTTTCAGCTTCAACATCAGTCCTTCCAATGAACACCCAGGACTGTTCTCCTTTAGGATGGACTGGTTGGATCTCCTTGCAGTCCAAGGGACTCTCAAGAGTCTTCTCCAGCAGCACAGTTCAAAAGCGTCCATTCTTCGGCGCTCAGCTTTCTTTATAGTCCAGCTCTCACATCCATACATGACTACTAGAAAAACCATAGCCTTGACTAGACAGACCTTTGTTGGCAAAGTAATGTCTCTACTTTTTAATATGCTGTCCAGGTTGTTCATAACTTTCCTTCCAAGGAGTAAGCGTCTTTTAATTTCATGGCTGCAGTCACCATCTGCAGTGATTTTGGAGTCCCCCAAAATAAAGTCTGCCACTGTTTCCACTGTTTCCCCATGAAGTGATGGGACCGGATGCCATGATCTTAGTTTTCTAATGTTGAGCTTTAAGCCAACTTTTTCACTCGCCTCTTTCACTTTCATCAAGAGGCTCTTTAGTTCTTCTTCACTTTCTGCCATAAGGGTGGTATCATCTGCATATCTGAGGTTACTGATATTTCTCCTGGCAATCTTGATTGCAGCTTGTGCTTCCTCCTTGTATTCCAGCTTGTAGGTTTACTCTTCCCATTTTCATTTCCGATCTGAACTGGACAGAGGCTCTGAGCGTGTCTGCTAGGAGCTCCCCCAGGGGCCCAGCAGCATCCCCACCTTCAGGAGTGCTCTGGGCGGGGCATCCAGATGGAAGGGGATGGGGATGGGAGTTATGCTTCAGTGTTTGCTGACAGCATGAGCGTGTAGGTGATCAACCACAGCGAGGCTGCCAGGAAACCAAAATGGTGTTCCCGAGAAGAGACCTCTGCTCTCTGTACAATGCAGCCTAGTTAGCTCTGGAAGCTCAGTTACAGCCAGATCGTCCTGACCGTTGTCAGCCGCACATCCTGCTCTCAGTGAGGAGGCCGACGCATACTGGGTTAAGCTGATGTTTTATTCTGGAGCAGAGCTTCCTGACTACATGCCCATTGCCAGAGGAGAAGCAAGCACATAGTGTAAAAGGGCTCTCTGGTCATTTTGAAGGCCCAATCTGACCATGTTAAATTCTTTTTACTAATATACCAACATTATGGTTTTTTCAGATGGTAAAGAATGTGCCAGCAAGGCAGGAAGCCTGGATTTGATCCCTGGTTCAGGAAGATTCCCTTGAGAAGGGAATGGCAACCCACTCCAGTATTCTTACCTGGAGAATCCCATGAACAGAGGAGCCTGGCGGGCTATATAGTCCATGGGGTCAAAAAGAGTCGGACACAACTGAGCGACTAACACTTTCACTTTTCTTTTGCTTTATGGATGGAAAGAATGGACTCGGGAGTTGGGGAGGGGGCTGTCCAAAATGGCATTTCATCAGGGCCAGTTCCAGATCTGTGTGCCACTAGTTTGACCACTGCTGGTACCTCAGAGGCTCACCATTGTATATAGGATTATTCTTTATGAATCACATTTACAGTGTTAGCAACATGAATTTGAAACACGGGGCTTAAAATACTACACATCTGAAAAAAGGAAGGGCTTCTCTTGTGGTTCTGCTGGTAAAGAATCCGCCTGTAGTGCCAGAGACCTGGTTCAATCCCTGAGTTGGGAAGATCCCCTGGGGAAGGGAAAGGCCACCCACTCCAGTATTCTGGCCTGAGAATTGCATGGACTGTATAGTCTATGGGATCACAGAGAGTCGAATACAACTGAGCGACTTTCACTTTCAAAAAGGAAAGAATATGGACTCTGTACTTTTAAGTGTATAGAGGCATGTCTTTTGGGATTTTCCCAAAGGCTTAATATTTAATAACTATGAGTAGGATCTCATTAGAGATACCCACCCAGGTTGAACAGCTTATGTTTTATTTCAGAAGTGAGAGTAAGGGGCAAATACCGTGGAGAGAGCTATGTGGCTATCACTTAGTGACACATGCAGTTTAAAAACCTTGGGACCTTTTTTATTTTAAAAACTAAATTTCTATTGCATTCTCTTGGTACTTTATAAATAATTTGAGAATGAAATAGACTCTAAAGGTACATAAAACTGTCCAAGGTTAAAACAAAAAGTTTCGTTAAAGTAAGAAAATCAGCTTGAGTAACTTTGTAAACATGGGTGGAATTTTATAAGGAGTTGTGTTTTGGGGTGGGGGGAGGCAGCATGGTATAGGCTGAAATTAAAAATGAAAAAATAGTTCACCTAGCTTGTCACTAGAGGTTAAGTAGAGTCTGATAGAAGATTATAAAATGATCAGGGTGTGGGAACTGAGTTACTGTTGGGTTGTACCTTGCCCTAGTTGGGAGGGAAGGGTGATACAGTGGGCTTTTGTAGGTGGGGCTGTGCACAAGAGTTTTAATACCCTAGATCAGTGAGGGTTTTTTAAATGTGTATTTTGTGTTTTGCTGCTAAGCCAAGAAGAAAGAGTGGTTAAGCAGCGTTAGAGGAGGAGGGGTGGGGTGTGCATCCAGTGTTAGGACTAGAAGCTTGTGTCTTACCACAGTGTCTGTCTTGTGCTCAGAGAGGGCTTAACTCTGTATGTGAAGTGAGTGAAAGTTGCTCAGTCATGTCCCTCTTTTCAACCCCATGGGCTAGACCTATAGTCTATGGGATTCTCCAGGCCAGAATACTGGAATGGGTAGCCTTTCCCTTCTTCAGGGGATCTTCCCAACCCAGGGATCGAACCCAAGTCTCCCTCATTGTAGGTGGATTCTTTTTCTAGCTGAGTCACAAGGGAAGCCCAAGAATACTGGCGTGGGTAGCGTCTCCCTTCTCCAGCGGATCTTCCTGACCCAGGAATCGAACCGGGTTTTCCTTCATTGCTGGCAGACTCTTTACCAACTGAGCTATCAGGGAAGTCCTTAACTCTGTATATTTTGCATTTATTCTAAGATGCCCTGATTTTTGTTTTTTTTACATTTTCACATCTATAAAATCAAGATGTGTCTTTTATAACATCTTACAAATAATTGGCAGCATGTTAAAATATTACAAAAATTAATGGTGCTTCTTACGTTGGATGGTGTTCTCCATTAAATAAAAGTTTGTATTTGTTCAGTGAAGGCAAAAATAAATCCATAACTTAGAAATTAGAATGTTGTGAGAAACCTGATTGGGTTACCAAGACAAAGTCTGCAAGAAATAGACCACTGTGGGTTTTGGGCTTTTTTTTAGTTTTACCTTTGCCTGGGGTTTACTGAACATTCAGAATCTGTAAATGTATGTCTTCTATCAAATTTGGGAAGTTTTTTGCCATTATTTCTTCAAATATTTTTTTCCACACTGATCTATTTCCCCTCTCCCCTGGGACTTCAGTGATGTGAAGGACAGACCTTTTAGCTCACAGATACCTGAAACTCGATTCATTTTCTTTCCTAAGCCTTATATTCTTCAGGTTGCAAATATCTATTGATTTAACTTTGGATCCATTAACTTTTTCCTCTGTCATCTCTATTGTACCATTGAGCCCATCTAGTGATTTTTTTTTTTATTCTGGATTTTACACTCTTTGGTTCAAAATTTCCACTGTTTCTATTTCTCTGCTCCTAATCTCATCCTTTCTTATCACTGTACCTTTATCTCCTGGAATATAGTTGCAGTAGCTGCTTTAAAGTCACTGATGGTTCCTAAAGCCCGAGTTATTTTAGGGTTGACATTGTTTTTGCCTGGAGAATGGGTCACATTTTCCTGGGGCTTTCAGGATAGGAGGAGTATCAAGTAATGTGGGCTGTGTCCTGGACATTTTGTGTCCGCTTTGTGTCCTGTTGCATAATCGTCTGGAGGGTGTTGAGTTCTGTGTTTGTTTTAAACAGGCAGTCCCCCTGGTTAGGCTGAGACTGCAACTTGTGTTTTGCCTTCAGTGGGTGTCAGTTCAGTTTTCTCTGACTCTGTCCTGCATGCGCTGCCTAGAGCTTACTCTGAGTTGTCAGTCTTACTGGAGCCTTTGTTGCACTGCTCAGCGTCTGCATGAGTGGGGTCACGCACAGTGTCATGGGCTCCCCGTCTCCAGTTCCTCCCGCTTTTCATCCCTACACTTCCTAGCTTTCAGGGCCCCCTTTCCCAGGGCCTCTGACCAGGAGATGGGGTTTCTCTCAGAGTCTCCCCTATGAGTGCAGCTCTGTGAGTAGGGGACTGCCCATGGGCAAAACCAGAGAGAGAGGAGAAGGAATCCCCAGAGACCCACACCCACATTCTTCGGATGTAGGGGCTTCTGTCGTCGGTTCTTCAGAAGGAGGGTGACGATTCTGTTAGCGTTTTAGTTCCCGCATCATCACAAAGGCTTCTCCTGGAGCTCCTGCTCTGGGTGAGGCTCGTCCTCCACCGGCCGCGTCCTCCACAACCCGCTGTACTGAGTCAGCTCTCCAGGGTCCTCAGGTCCTTGCGTTTTTGTCCAGAGGTTTTGGTTGTAGCAGCAGAAGACAGGCAGCTGTGGGCTTACTCGAAGTCAGAATCAGAACTCCTACTCTCTTTAAATTATTAAAATTAGCTCGATAGTTGGCAGCAGAGAGCTGTATTAAATGGGGCCCCTTCCCATTCTGTTGCTCTCAGCCTCCTATCTGGGAGCTGCTCCTTCCTTTCTAATGAGTGAAACCAGGGATCCAGAGTAGAGAATGCTCCGCTGGGGAGAACCAGAATAAGAGCTGGTGGTAAGGTGGGACTTCCCTGGCGGACCAGGGGTTAGGACTCTGTGCTGTCACTGTTGGGGCCTGGGTTCAATCCCTGGTTAGGGGAACTAAGACCCTGCAAGCCACCTGGCAGGGCCAAAAAAAAAAAAAGTTGGTAAGTAGGGGTGTGTGTCAGATTGTTAGTGGGCTGCCAAGGCAACACTCACTGAACCAACGAATCCCACTGCTTTTTCCTCTTGTAATCTTTATTTTTAAAAATTTTAGCTTACTGAGAGAGAATGCACACACCTACCATTCACCAATTTAAATTATACAATCCCGTGTAAAGTGCACAAGGTTGGTGTAATCTTAGAATATTTTCATCACCCCAGATAGAAACTTTGTGCCCATTAGCAGTCACTCTCCACATCCCCCTAACCCCTCTAGCTCTTGGCAATTGCTAATCACTTCCTGCCTCTATGGATCTGCTTTGGAGATTTCATATAATTATATGGAATCATAGAACATGCGACCTTTTTGTGGCTGGCTTCTTCCTGCCATTCAGCATGTCTCCAAGACCTGTGTTGTAGCTCGAATCACCACTTAATTCCTTCTTACGGCCAAGTCATTTTCCATTGTGTGAGTAGACCACATTTACTTATTATTCATTCATCAGTTAACATTTGGGTTGTTTCCACTTTTTGGTTATTATGAATAATGCTTCTATTACCATTCAGCTACAAATTTTTGTATAGATGTTATATTTTCAGTTCTCTGTGTATATATACCTAGGAGTGGAATTGCTGGCTTATATAAGTCTATGTTTAACTATCTGAGGAACTGCCGGACTCTTGCCCAAAGTGACTGCGCCATTTTCCATTCCCACCAGCAGTGTATGGAGGTCCCAGTTTCTCCACACCCTCACCCATACTTACTGTTGTCTCTGATGATAGCTGCCCTAAAGATGTGACGTTGAACATCCTTTCATGTGCTTTTTGGCCTTTTTGGATAAATGTCTGTTCAGATCCTTAACCCATTCTTTAATTAGGTTGTCTTTTTATTTATTGAGTTGTATGAGTTCTTTGTCTAGTCTGGATACCAACCTCTTATCAGATACGACGGGTAAATATGTTTCCCCATTCTATGGGTTGTCTTTTCACACTCTTAATAGTGTTCTTTGAAGCATGGAAGTTTTTAATTTTGATTGAGTGACTTTTCCAGTTTTTCTTTACCGCTTGTGCTGTTGGTATCATTGAAGAAGCCATTTCCTAGCCCAGAGTTGCAGATAGATTCCTATGTTTACTTAGAAGAATTTCTATGGTTTTGCCCTCCATTGAGGTCTGTGACGCGTTTGGAGTTAAACTTTGTATATAGTGTGAGGTGGGAGTCCCACCTCATTCTTCTTTGCCTGTAGATATCTACTGTCCTAGGAGAGCCATGGTCTGTTGAGAAAAGGCTATTCTTTCCCCATTGGATTGTCCGGCCGCACTGTTGAAAACCAGTTGACCATAAAATGAAGAGGTTATGCTAGGTATACTCATCTGATTAAAATTTTAAAGGATATTACAGTCAGTTAAATGTTTCCATATTCCCAATGTGCCTTGTTAATTTGGTGTTATTATACACAGCTCATGTTTGTCCACAGGTGGTGTCATGGGCTGTCTTGTAAGGATTACAGTGTTCGGTCTCACAGAGCTCTTTAATAACATCCATTGCTGGCCCAGCTAAGGAGATAGGCCCAGAGAAAGGTCGAGTGATCACTTTCACAGGGCTTATTACTTTTGTGGGCAAAATACAAAGAACTCTAGAGAAACAGCTTTACAATACACAGAGCTCTGACCATGGCCTGGTTGGATTCAACTTGTCAGTTCTGCCTGAAAATCCATGTTTTTCTAGTTGCTGTTAAGAATAAATCATTCACCAAAGGCCATCATTGGTGCCGCATAGATAGATAGATAAGTAGATAGCTACAGCTACTGATTTGGCCATATGTTCTATTTTAAAATCCTCTTTAAGAGGCTAGCTTTGATGAGACAAAACAGAATCATGTTATTGATTTCTTTTTAAAAAAATACTTATTTTCTTGATTAATTTGGTCATTTTAAAAAAGAAGGACTACGTTTTCATACCATCTTGCTTGTTGCCTTTATTTTCTGAATAGAAGTAAAGCTGAAGGTCAGGTCTTTCTTCATGAAACTGCCAAGCCAGAGTCTGAACAGCCTTCATCTTTGCCATCAAATACAGGTTTTGCCTTTTTTTTTTTTGGCCTTATTATTATAAGGGACTGTTTAGTCCAAACCAATGGGAGGCAAGCTCTGAGTTGTGACCGCTAATTAAAGAGTCTAGGAGCTTGCTTCTCGCCCTGACAAACGCAGGGCTGTGGTGGCTTCTGGTGCTGCCGGCTGTTAGGGAGAGCGAGTGGGGCGTAAATGTTACACTTGCTCCATCTGCAAGTGTTACCATAAGTTATTCAGAGCTTAGCACAGGACCAGCCAGAGCGTGCCTCCCTCTCGGTTCCAGCACGTTTTCCTGCCCATCAGATGGATGCTCCTCTGTTGGGAGTCTTTGGAAGGTTCTGGTGTCTTTTGTTTTAATTGGCGGGCTTGAGCCGACTCCTATGGTGTGATTTTCATTAGAGAGGGGCTGGAGAGAAGGGGAGTGTTGGAACAGTCCTACAAACCCAACCATGAATATTAAACATAATACAATTACAGCTTTCAGACCAATTTTTTTTTTCCATTGGGCAAAGTTGATGAAACGCACGCTGGCTGGGGATTCACCATGTCCACCATGGGCTTCTCTTTGTCCCTGGAATCAGTTGTCTTGGCATGTCTGTGCCCATTTGCTGTGCTGCCTGTTTGCCCGTGTCAGGTATTTGATTTGTGCGCTGAGGGTACACGCTCTGCCGAGGAGCACTGCCATTCAGGTTGGGGCCACGCTGTCGGGTGTGCGAGGCAGGCGCACATTTCTTACCATGACCTCGAAAGGTTCGTGGGGACTTCCCGCCCTGGTTGCTGTCTGCTGTCTCTGTCAGCCAGAGACCAGAGCCATGCCTCTCTAAGGAGATGTCTTCAAGTGCTTTCCTTTCTCCCTGTGGGGAGAAGTTCAAGTCGGTATTTGGCCCATCTTTGTTTTCCTTAGTGATATAATACACTAATGCCATATCTTTCAGTGTATTTGTGTTTTGTTTGGAGCCATCCATGCTGGTATCTAAATACAATAGGAAAACAGATGGCAAACTTTGAACTTCTGGACCAAATTTGTGTTTGCCTTTGTGTCCTTAACAGCCAAACTGTAAATGATGGGAGTATAAATATTCAACAGAGGAACTCTTTATGAAAATCACCAAAGTAAAATAGACCCTTATTACCCAAATATGCACTGAAAAGTACTCAAGCTAAAAATTTCTCCCTCCCCCTCATCCTTTTCTGGTTCCCATTAGTAGGCCATGCAGCTGTAGCCTGCAGGCAGAGTTCCCTTCACAGCAGCTTTACCTTTTCTCTCTTCTCTTACCCACAAATACCCAAAGATCAGTGTCTCCAAATGCTGACCCAGGGAGCCCTTTGTCCTCACGCTCGCCCCGTCTCTGGTCACTGACGCCCTCCCTGGGAAGCGGGGCTGGGAGGCAAGGAGGTGGACGGAGCTCTCGGTCGTCCGGCCGACAGCCTGGACCTCGCCTCTGTGTCCTAAGAAACTAGGTTTCTAACACCCTGTGTGATTTGAAACAAAACACCTACGTGGAAATGTATACAAGGTATGTTGTGTAGAATGTAAAGAACAGCCGAATGCCTGGGCATTCCCCCCGCCACACCCACGCACTTAAGAAACAGAGCATGACCGGTACTTGAAGGCCCGGTGAAGGCCCCGGGAGCCCCTCCCAGGCACACGTGAGCTCATTTCTTAAATACCTTGGCTGTGTCTAGAATGAGAAGTAAAAGCTGCCTTTATTCCCCTCATTCTTCCTTGACGCTCTTCCCCATAGTAACTGCTGTTACCAGTTCAGTATGTATGTCCTTCCAGAATTTTACCTTTAAAAGTCTTTAACTTAAGAGAAGTCATCTACACCTTTAAAATTGAATTCAAAAGCACGAAAAAGTATATGTGGGGAGAAGTTGTCTCCTGGGAGCGTCTCTCTGCTCAGAGGAGGCTGGGTAGCCGCATTCTCCAGAGAGGGCCTTCACAGTCAGGGGGGTACAGCCGCCCCTACCCCCCCAACCTGGCACACGGCTGGGCCCGGGTGCCCGGTGTGTGGCAGTGTGTGGGTGATGGCGGCCCTCACTCCTTGTCGTTCTCCTCATCCTGCCTGTGCAGGCCTCCATCGTGCCTGTCCGGATGCACCGTCATGGCATCAGCTGATGGAGGTAGGTAACCTGTGCGCCCCATCGAGTCTCTTTTATTCATGACGATGCAAAAACGATGCTCTAATTATCATAACATCTTTTTGTCTCAGGTTGCTTTTAAGACCTTTTTTTTTTTTTTGTGGTTTCCAACTTTACGATGATACTCTTTGATACGTATCTCGTTTGAAGTTATTCTGATTAGTGTTCATGAGTGTGAGTATGCCCGTCTTTCATTCTGGGAAAATATCAGCCATTAACACTTCGAATAGTGCTTCTTTGCCATACACTGTATTTTCTCCTTATGGAAACTTCTTTCGGGCATAAATAAGCTGGACCATCCGCTCCCGTCCTTCCTGTCTCTTAACCCTTCATTCACATTTTTCATCTGCTTCTCTCTCTATGCTCCATTCTAGGTAACTTTTCAGATTTATTTTCTAATTTACAAGGGCTTTGTCTAATCTTCTAGACTGTCTAATGATTTTAATTGCAGGATTATGTTTTTGTGTCTAGAAGTTCTATACTGCTTTTTTATGAAGCAACTTCTCAATACTCCCCTTTGGGTGGACCCCAGTCTTGGCCCTGTGGTGCAGTAAGAGCCAGGCCCACTGCTTCCTGTGATTGGCACCTGCCTTCAGCCTTACCCCTACCACACGTGCCTACAGGCAACGGAAACTGCAGCTCAGGTTCACCAGGCTGGTTTTCTATATGGGTCCTAGGGAGGTCAGTTGCTCTGTGAGTTCACCAGGGCATTTAGAAGGATGTAGTTACATCTTACCCAGCAATATTAAGTGATGTTTACTGGGATGGTCAGCAGGTACCTGAAACAGAAGCCTCATCTTTGCTACTAAAAAAGTGCTGTGGCTAATGGCCTTATATGTGTGTGTATGGATGTACACATATATTAGATGTGTTGTTTAGTTGCTGAGTTGTGTCTGACTCTCTGTGATCACATGCACTGTAGCCCACCAGGCTTCTCTGTCCATGGGGTTTTCCAGGCAAGAATACTGGAGTGCGTTGCCAGTTCCTTCTCCAGGGGATCTTCCCTACCCAGGGATCGAGCTCACATCTCCTGTGTTGCGGGCAGATTCTTTACCACTCAGTCATTGAGGAAGCCCCAGTATTAGATGTAGCCTAGTTAAAATCCTCGAAGTAGAGCTGCTAGGTCAAAAGTGAAGTACATTTTTTAATTTGTTGGATATTGTCAAATCACTCCCCAAAGAGAAGGCTGTGCTTCCATCAGCTGCACAGAAGTACCTGTCCATCCAGGACTCACTAGCATGGAAGATCTCAAGAGTATTGCAGAACTTTACCTTTGCAGGGTAGACCGTTTGACAAGTGGTATTACGGTGCTGTAGTTTTAGTGCATAATTTCTCTCGTTACCAGTGAACTTGGACATCTTGTACATGTTTAAAAGCCATTAGTATTAATATGTCTTTTCCTGTCAACTTTTTCTTTTCTCAGTTTAATAATGGGTTATCAGGGACTCGCCTGGTGGTCCAGTGGTTAAGAATCACCTTCCAGTGCAGGGGCATGGGTTCAGTCCCTGCCCTGGTCAGGGAACTAAGCCCGCATGCTGCAACTAAGACCTGACCAGCCAACTAAATATTTAAAAAATAATGGGTTATATCAATTTAAATGAAATTTTTTTAAACAAGAAATTAGCCAGTCCTCTCTGCTGCAAACATTTTCCCCAGTTTACCAGTTGCGTTGTCTTCTGGGGTTTTTTTAGTGTTTTTAGAAAGGCCTGCCTATCTTGAATATTTTTAATTCTTTTTAATTCTGTAAGTCCTCTATAGTTAGTTTTGGTGGGTAGAGCTCCACGTTGAGAAAGTTGTTGTAAGGTATTTTGTCTTTAATTGCTAACTTAAGTGGGATCTTTTCTTGTAATGGAAGGAAGGGGCACAGCAAAACGAAAATGAATTTCTTAGGGGTTAATTTTTTATTTTACATATGATGTAACTCTACACATCAGCTGTTAAGTATACATACTGTCCTGAACCCCCCTCCCACTCCTCGAGGTAGCCACAGAGCACTGGATTGGTTGAGCTCCCTGTGTGATAGTGTATTAAATGTACCAAAACCCACATGTAAAAGTATAAATCATGGGGTGGTTTTTTAATTGGAATATTTGATTTATACTTTTTACAGGTGGGCTTTTTTTCCTGGCAAGTTTTATGAAACATTTAGTACACTGTGCCTGTTTCATCATTATGTAGTACTCTCAGCTAATGCTTTTTGCTCTGAAATCTACCTTTTCAGGTATTAAACTTGTCACTTCTCTTCTTTGTCACACGCAAATGTGCCTTTCATGTGTAGCATATTGAGTTTTGCTCTGTGACCTGTTTGAGGCTCTTGCTCTTAAGAGGTGGGTTTGTCCTTGTTCTGTGTGTCGGTCTGCCCAGCTGACACAGTAGGTCTTTCTCTGCTGTCTGTGATGCTCATACCTCACTCTGGGGGGGGGTAGGGGGCTCCTCACTGTCCTGATATTTTACCACCCCACTTTCTTTCAGAGAGTATCCACGGGTAGCTCACTTTGAGTCCTTTTCTGGTAAAAATTAAAAAAAGAAAAAGTCTTCATTATGCCCTCAAACTTGGTAAGTAATGCAGTATAGAATTTCCAGTTGAAATAAGTTCCCCTCAGAATGTTGAAGGCAGTTTGTGTGTGCGCGTGTGCTCATACATCTGTACGATCCTAGGACCTAGAGCATGTTTGAGTTCTTCCCTCTCCCCACGTTCTCCATGTGGGACACATTTGTCCAGCTCCCCTGCCAGCTGGTGGCATCTGTTCAGGGCAGTGCTAATCTCTTCCTTGGTGGTGGAAATTCAGCACATACTTGTATAAAAAGTAGTTTTTAAAGATGTTCTTAAATTCAGATTATTACAAGGTAGGTAATTATCTCAAGACTTTAGATAAGCAACTCCCCAGTGTCTACATATTCTCATCATGATTCTCTTATGCTTAGTCAGCTATGGATGTGTCCCCTTTTCAAATTTCAACAAGACGCTGATGAACCATATACCACTCTACCCGGAAAGGGCTATTTTTCCGGTGAACTGGGTACTGGTTCAGGTTGCAGACAAATGTAGCTGTTTTACGTCTTAGCCTTAACAGACTTGCATACAAACAGCAAAACTGCCACGCTGGGCTTCTCGGGCTGAGGTCCTCATGGAGGCAGCGTGCCAGTCAGGTCACAGCCTCCCTCTCCGTGGGCTGCTGTCCAGGACAGCTGGTATCTGTGTCCTTGTTCCGTGCTTTGCTCTTCCCTGGTGGCTCAGAGAGTAAAGAATCTGCCAGCAATATAGGAGACCCAGGTTCGATCCCTGGGTTGGGGAGGTGCCCTGGAGAAGGAAATGGCAACTCACTCTAGTATTCTTGCCCAGGAAATCTCATGGACAGAGGAGCCTGGCAGGCTACAGACCATGGGATCGCAGAGTTGGACATGACTGAGTGACTAACACTTTCACTTTTCTGTGCTTTGAGTAGTTGTGGGTGCTCTAAACTAGGTCATTTCTAGTGCCCCGTAGCCTCCTGTGAGAGTACACCACGGAGGTGAATGTTTACTGTCCATATTTAGACGTTTGTAACTAAAGGGGTTTCATATTCTTTGTCTTCATAGGGTTGCTGTGCACAGAGGAGGAGGAATTTGTCACCTCGGGCTCTAATGCTAATTTCTGTGCTCACCTCGGGCCCTGCAGGGTGAGGATCCATGACCTCCGCACCGACAGCATCGCCCTGTCCATCTCCGCCCACCAGCTCGGAGTGTCTGCGGTCCAGATGGATGACTGGAAGATCGTCAGTGGAGGCGAGGAGGGCCTGGTCTCTGTGTGGGACTACCGGATGAGCCAGAAGCTGTGGGAGGTTCACTCCAGGTAGGCTGGCCCACAGGTGCTGCGGTGGCGATGGTGTCAGCCAGCTGCAGAGGCAGGCACTTCACAGAGTCCTGGCTGTGATCCTCCAAGCCAGCTGCTGAGATCTCTGGGCTCAGAACTGAAGCTGGTCACTGCTGCCTGTTCAGATGGCCACCACCCCGCTCAGGTAGAAACCGTGATGGGACAGACCCCCCCCCCATTTGTCCCCGGGTGGGGCTGGCCCAGGCCCCCCATCCTCCACTCCAGGGAGTGTTGCCGTTTACAAGGGCACTTCACACTGAAAAATTCAGGTTCAACTAAGGAGGAATTTGTAACTTTAACTTTTAGCTCTAAAATTCGAGAGACATACTCTCCCAAGCAGAGCAGATGGCTAGGTAAATGGATACTAAGGGGGCCTCACCTGTTAAACATCTTGAGCTTGCTTCTAACCTTTAAAGCAGAGGTGGTCTCGCCGGAGTAGACCTAGAGCTGCCCCCCCGCCCCCCTGGGTTGTCCATCAGCGCCGCTGTGATGAGACGCTCTGGGCCACGGGGCCTATGTGCATGTAGGACAGAGCATCCACGGCTGAGGCTGCAGATACACACCGAGGCGTGTTCCCGCCAGCTGCATGGCATGATGAAATGAAGACTGCTCACAGGTCTAGTTTAAGTACGAGGTCAAAAGAGGACTGGCTTGCTTTCTTGCAGGGCAGTGGTAGCCGGTGCCTGGCTGGCAGCTTTCTCAGCTGGGGTGCCTGCCTTCCGTGGTGATGCACTGAGTTGCCACCAGGTGGTGCCAAAAGGCAGCAAACGCCCCCACTGTGGCCGCCCAGAACCATCTCCTGTAAGGACAGCCTTTACTTTTTTCTCAAGAGCTGTCTCAGCCTGGCCACTCTGACAGCTCCCCACCCTCTGCACTGCAGGCTCCCAGGGCATGCCCCCAGCAGCTCCAGTCAGCCCACGAGGCCTGCCCTTGAGCAGATCTCATTTCTCTCTCCCTGAAAAGCTGTTCTCCCTCGGGTGGATTGTTAAGGTGAAGCCGGGGTAAGTAAGGTCGTGCCCAGAACTGTGTCCTGCCCCATCTTCCTAGCTCGTTTGTGATGCCTGTCAGTTTTCACCAGTGCTTAGCGCTTGTCCCAGAGAAGGTCACCAAGCCTCGTTTACCAGTGCAAGGCTTTGATGCCGCTCAGTCTGCCAGAGATTCTCAGACTCAGTCCAGTCCTGGCGGCCAGTGCCCTCTCGAGCTCTGGTCCCACTGTTCTCAGTCTCCCAACCCACTACCCACCACAGCCGCACCCTCCCGGTCCCCCCACCCCTCCTCAGCCAGCCAGCAGCACGCCTGGGACTGAGCCCCAACCTGTCCCCTCCCCGTCGTCCTCAGGTCTTTGCTCTCCAGCCCTCTTGCCTCGCTGGGCCCTAAGGGAAGTTTTCCAGTAACACATTCTGTCCCACTGGTGCTGCAAACCCCAGACTTAGGAACCCCGTCACCACCTTAAGAGGATCCTTTGCTCTGGCCAAGATGCCTGTCCTGCCCCCAGCCATCTCCGGGGCAGGGACACCCCTTCAGGCCACCCTCTGCCCTTCTCAGAGGGCCTGGCTGACAGGGCAGAGTCTACTGGGCCTAGGAGACCCCTGTAGTCTGTGCTGGGGTCTCCTGTTCCTCCTCCCAGTGCTGAACTGTCTCTCATCTTGTGGCTCGTAACATCTCTGGTGCTCTGGAAACAGTGGCTGCTTTTCATGGGAATAGAGCCCACCTTCTTAACAGTCGGGACGCTCTCTGATGGCAGGCATCTGCTTGCATTAGACAGCTTTTCTGTCCTATGTCTCCGGGCCCATTGCTCCACTGGAGGAAGTTTTTCTAAATGATCAAAAAGCCTTTGCTACATGGTTTTAAGCCACTTTGTTCCCAGACTTTCTGAATGTGCTGTCACAACCCAGAGTACAGCCCTCTGAGGGGGGCCAAGGGGGAGTCCTGCCCTGGGGATGGCCGCGGGCAGGGCAGGTGTCTCGGCCAGAGCAGAGGATCCTCTCCAGAGGAATGAGGTGAGGGGGCTCCTGAGTCCAGGGCCTGGCGGGGCCTTCGTGGGCACCCCTGGGCACACCCTGCAGATGGGGAACCCAGCTCAGAGAGCTGGAGTGGCTCAGCCCAGGCCAGCCAGCGAGAGGGGCTGTTCTCCACCGCGTGTGTGTGAATTGTCTCAGGTTATTTTTTCCTTTTACGTCCCAGCGCGCTAGGTGCTGGAGTGTTAGCCATAGAGCACAGGGCCAAGGAGACGCGTGTACAGAGTAGGCCCAGCGAGTGGCCTGTCTCCCACGAGGCTGGGGGCCCAGTTTCCTCCGCTGTGAAGGAAGAGCCTGGCTTAGACGGTTCTGGAGCCCCGTGCAGCTCCCCACTTGTGAGGCCCTGGTAGCAGAGGCAGGACGTGAGTTTCCGCGCGCTTACCCTAATGAGCGTCCCCGTGTGTTCCAGGCACCCCGTACGGCACATCTCCTTCAACAGCCACAGCCTCATCGCGGCCCACGTGCCCTACGAGCGGGTGGTGCGCAACGCCGACCTGGACAACTTCGCCACCCACCGCAGGTCAGCGCTCGCGGCGGGGGTTGGTCTGGGCCTGTAGACGTTCAGAACAGACACTCTTAGCCTGGTTTTGTTATTAGAACAGCCCGGGCCACCTTGTTCCCTGCAGGGCATACCCTCAGACACGGCCGTTCTTTTTATCAAAGTCAGGAACAGACACACAGATGTGGCCAGTAACACGGGCTGAGTGCCTAGTGCAGCTTCAGCTGGATGCTGCGGGGGTGGGGAGGTGGTAGGGACACAGCGAGACTGTGGCCACAGATGCCTAGAGCCCAAGACTAAAGGCTTAAGATGGTGTTAGAAGCCTAGAGACAGTGCCAAAGCCCTCATGCTCAGCCCGAGGCTGCCACACCGGGGGCTCAGAGGCCCTTCTTCTTACCATTGGCCTGGCTCCCTGTTCAGCCAGGTGCCTCCCCACACTCAGTTTCCTCCATTAAACCTGTCTGCTCACCTCTTCATCTCGAGGCGCGGGATTGGAGTGTCGGACACACTGGGACGTTTGTCACGAACGGCTGTCTCAGGCAGACGTCACGGGAGAAGGGGCTGGGCCCTGGGACTGACCACGCCGTGTCTCTGTGCTTTCTCTAGACACCGGGGGCTGATCCAGGCCTACGCATTTGCAGTGGACCAGCTGGCCTTTCAGAGCACGGTGCCCATCTGCCGCTCGGCCGGTGACGCCATGCCAGGTTACAACTACGACCTCGCACTCGCCTTCCCCCCTGACAGTATTTAGGGAAGCGGCACTGCACGGGGCTGTAAGTGTTGGGGAGAAGAGCAACCCCAGGGTGCACTGTGTGACCCCCACATTCCTCTGTGTCTTTGCGTTCCCCTTTGCCGGGGGTTCCCCGCATCGTTGTCTACACTACACGAAGGCCTTCACTGCAGCTCCCAGGTGAGGCCCTGTGGCACCCCCCTCCAGCACACTCACCCTCTTTGCAGTCTCCAAACCCCTTCTTTGGGGAGCCTTTGGATATGCTGGTCTCCGAGCTGACAAGGCCTCATCAGCCACCCAGCTCTTGGATCTGAGGTCACGAATTCAACTCTGGGTCATCTTCTGTGACACCACCCCCAACCTGGGAGGGTAGTCCTTTATCCTGGTAGCTTTTGATTTATAATTATATATTTGTACAATTATTTCATTAATAACTGTTTTGCTTACTACCGTGTCTGTAACATGTGATACAGAGTAGACATTTTCTACATACTCATGAATAAACAACTGTCCACCACGTAGGGGGAAGATGATGGATTCTGGAGTAGAGACTGAGAAGAAGGGATAATACCAGAGGAACCGTGTTATGTTAACCCCACTGAGACAAGACAGGGTAGCACAAGAGACCTGTTCATGCTGATAAATAGCTTCCATTTCCATAGGATTAAGAGGGCAAACCATTGCATTCCTCTTGATTTAAAGACCCTTGTAACCAGCAGCAGCAGCAGCAGCCACCTACCATACCTACAAAATATCAAAGCAGAAAACTGATGAAACTAAACAGGCAAATCCATGCTTATGGTGGGTAGTCAGATCAAATCAGTAAAAACATGTAAGGATCTGGAAGACATAGTTAATATAATTTATAAGCTCAACACAGTGGATATAGGTAGGCTTCTGTACCTTTTCAGATACCCACAGGCCACACACAAGAAATGACCACGTGTGGAGGCCACAAGGGGCAGCACCAGGGCCCAGCCAGCACCCCCAGTGCCAGCGGGTCACAGTCAGACACCAGCAGAGTGCTGAGCCAAACAAAGACCTGGAAACTTGAGGCGCTCCTGAATTAACTTGGGATTGGTTTCTGCTGTACAGCAACATGAATCGAACTTGCTTTTAAAGAGGGAAATAAAAATGGAAACCAGGAAGGGTGACAGTGGAAGCACTGACCAAGACTCAGGGGATGAGGCCAGAATGGGACAGAAGACCTTGTGACTTAATAGAAAACAAGCCAGGAAATCAGTGCACTAAGCAGACACCGCAGAAAGCTTAAAGGAGGTCCTAGTGATCCCAACAAAAGGAAGGAGTTGTTAAGGATAAAAACACGAGTGAACTAGTGTTTAAGCGTTAGTTGCTCAGTTGTGTACCACTCTTTACAACCCTATGGATGGCAGCTCACCAGGCTCCTCTGTCCATGGGATTCTCCAGGCAATACTGGAGTAGGTTGCCATTCCCTCTTGCAGGATTCTTCCCAGCCCAGGGTCTCCTGAATTGCAGGCCGATTCTTTTCCATCTGAGCCACCAGGAAAATCTCATGAACACCAACAGATAGTGAAGTTGATCCTAAAGCCAAAAGCAATTTTTTGAAAAGATGAAATATACAACTGTTGATAAAGGTTTTAAAAAAGAAGGCCCAAGGGACTATCAAACGGAGTAAGTATATTTTCAGCGTGGGGATAATTTGCCTACACTGATCCAAGAGCAAAGTGCAGCTTTCCTTCTGTTCATGAACACGTACATGTGGTTAGGAGACAGACACACCATTACCTCAAGTCCTAGAACTTTTGAGTCCTGAGGGCTGTGGAAGGCTTTTTTTTCCCCTCAGATTAAGGTCTTCAGTCATAAAAGATGCACATCCAGCTAGAGAGGATGACAGAGCCAGAGAGAGAGTGGCTCTGGGACCTGTCCCTCCCGAGAGCGCAGCTGTCCTTCCCAGGAAGGCGGCTGTGTCAGTGGGGTTTTCCTGCTTCTCTTCAGAAAACCCCATTACTTCCCAAGTGAAGCCAGCCCGCAGCTGGTGAATGACACATGTATTGTACTTGACTCTCACTGCTGTGACCCCCCACTGACATTGCTCTATACAGTTTCCATCTCTCACAGTCTTACCACTGGGGAAAGTAGTTTTTCCTTTAAGCAGCAGCCCCCTTGCAGTCTGATCTCACAGTTCCTTTCGCAGGTACAGTCTCCCTCTTAGCTTTGCAGGAATTAAGGATAATGAAATAGTTCAAAAGAAATTAGACCCAGAAAATTTTACTGAAAATAAAAATAGTTTTCAACTACTTTGATTCACTGCCAACTGCTGGTCCAGGGTAAAAATGTTAACAAGTGTGGGGTTTTTCCTTCCCAGCCTGTTGATAACATCTCCCATCCATGAAAACCACCTGGGTTTTGTGAAGAGTTTCCTGGACCCAAACTATAATCTCCAGGCACGCTGAGCTCAGTCAGCATTTTTTTGCAGTAAACCTTATGTCCTGGAAGAAGTTGCCCTGATGGGGAAAGGTTCAGAGTTCCTTTGTGAACAACCACTTTCCAGTGGCTTCAAGAAGTCTGGGCCCACGTCCACCCCCGTCTGCTCACCCCACCTTACCTGTGTCCCCGCTGGCTGTTGCGTGGGAACTCCTCTGCCAGTTGAGTTCTTAGCTGACTGACCCGAAGTCTGCTCTTCCTCTGTACCGCTCTCCTGCTTTCCAGCCTCGGCCCCAGGTCTTCCCTGAAGACCAGGACGGCCCTCTGGGGGAGCCAGAGGGCCAAACGCCAGAGATCTTTGTCTTGTCTGGCTTTGGCTTTTCTACTTTAAAACATGTCCGTGTTCTGATACTAAATTTTTCAAATGTATTTATTGACAAAATTACTCATAACCCTGGCAAGGTGTGTGGTGCCAGCTCCCCCAGCATACCACTCTACCAGCTCTCCCCTCAAAAAAATCACGTGGCACGTTGAATAGTTTCTCCCCAGAACCACTGTTAGAGGGGCTCTTAGCCCAGGATCCAGGAGACCCACACACAGTGTGTGAAATTGTGCATAAGGGCGTTTTCGGGGAGGAAGTGTGGCTCTTTTGTCCGATTCTCCAAGGGAACCACAGTTCCCCGAGGATTCCAGCTGAGGCCACTAGACGGCGCTGCCGCTGCCCGGGGACTGGTTCATTGGAAGACACACCCTAGGCCCACATCTTCCCCTGCAAGGAGAGAGCCTGCCCTGGCTGACTGGATTCAGCTGATTCGAGGAAAACCCGGTATCCCTAAGAGTGGAGTTCTGGTCCAAGTCCTCCGTACCCTCCAGAGCCAGGGTGCCCTCCATTTGAGAGAACAGTGCATCTCATTCCGCATTCAGATGGCAAACACTGGCCATGGCGAACCCACCCTGCTCGCCATCAGAGAGAAGTGGCCTTCTGGTGGGGATGCGGCCTTCTCTTACCGGGGCCTGTCAGGACGGGCAGGTCCACAACAAGCGCGGAGCCGGGGGCTGCTGGCCTTCCCTCACTCGAGGCTTCGCTCTGCGCAGCAGCTGCGGCATCCTGGAGCAAGCAGTGCCGGCCGCCAGGCCCCGGTTCCCCAACCACGCGGACCTGCCTGCCTCACTCGCGGCCAGGCCAGAAGGCTCCCTGGCTGCTGTGTAGGGCCCAGGGCGATTTGGACGGCGCTGCCTGGGGTGGGCAACTGCAGGGCCCCCCTTACTGGGCTCCAGGCGGTGCCACATGGGTGCCAGCCTGCTCTCCCCACCTCTGCTGCTGGGCAGGGGCTTCCAAGCAGATGCTCCACCAGGGAACTTCTCTGCCCCAAGAATGGGCGGGCAGGCTCCCCCACACCCAGAGCCGAGCCTGCCCTGATCTCTTCTCGCCCAGCGCCAGTGCAAACACCCCCTCCTGGATTCCTCTTGAGGGAGGCGGCCGCAAGCTGCTCCTCACGTGCGTCTGCCCACCTTACCGCTGCCCTGTGGACCACGCTGGGGTAAAGACAGGAAACCCAGTCCCTGCTGGCCTGGTCCACCAGCGGGTTAGGAGGAAGAGCAGCCACCATGTGCCCATCAGAGTCCTCAGTCCTCCTGGGGGCCAAGTTCCTCCAACCACTGAATCCCTCCTGGCATTGGTCACTGGTTCCAAAAAAGCTCAGAGACAAAGACAACACTGACACCCTGGGCGGTGATGAAAGCCCCGGCTCCTCCCACTCAACTCTCCAAGGCCTTCCCAGGGTCACCTTGTGGGAGGACAGCTTGCAAGGCGGGTGTCTACAGAACCCTTGCCAAGCCGACTTGTATTTTAACTCTCCATCAGCCTAGGTTAAGTCACTGTGCTGTGTGCGGTTGAGCTTCAGCCTGGTGAACCCGGGGCAGCAGAGACGGGTTCACTTGCTTGGTGACAAGGATCAGATCCATACATGAACCTGCCTCCCATTAGCAAAGCACATAAAGAACATCCCCAGCCCCTGGGGTCAGAAAATAATCAAACTGCTGAAGTCTAGGCATAACTCAGGAACTTGTTCCCTCAGAGGGTGCTCAGCCAAAACTGGAAGCTCCTGCCATCTTTCTCCATTCCTTTATCCATAATTCATGTCTAACGTGGCTGCAGGTTTCCCTGGAGCTTCTCATATTAGATTTCCATTACACAGCCCTTCTGTAAACCTACCACATGGCCATGTTTGTGTCAAATTGCTGTATTCTTCTAACAGCCAAAAGCAGAGTTCTCGTAACATCTTCTTGGTAATACGGCAACATTGGACTAGATCCTGCCTTCATCCCAATTCCTGGGAAGTGGGTGGAGAAAGTGGAGAGAGGTGACCTCACCCTCATCCTGCACGCTGCGGACACGTCCCTGCTCTGTGTCCTCCATCCACAGCCCGAGGCCCTCAAAGCACTGACTTCACATATTTGATTTAGCATTGATTAGTTGAGTATAATTCCCAGTAAGAGGAAAGCTGTAAAACAAGGGCATTTGTTCTACAACAGGCAGACTGAGAAATCAACAGACACCACTTCAGGTGGGTGCGGAGCTACACTCACTCAGGGTTCTCTACACCCAGAAAGCCCCTCCTGGGCACACCCACTGGTCCAGCCTGTCACAGGGGCCATGCTAAGACTCGTGCCCAGGGCAGTGACCCTCGCTTTTTCCAGTCAAAGGCCAGCAGACTGTGGGGAATAACCGCCCTCCCTAGGAGTGGGTCTGCACTAACAGCCGACCCCGATCACTCCCTGAATGACCAAATGAGTGAAAACACTACCTCATGTACGCAGTGCCCTGGAGAGCCCCAGGAGAGCCCCAGGCCGCCTCTGGCCCACCTTCTGGTGGAAGTCAGTCAGACTCCCTCAGTGACAGTGGGGTGTCAGCATGCTCTGGGGCAGCACGGACCAGGCTCGGGGTGAATAAATCTAATTAGCAGTTTAGGTAAGCTGTGGCCAAAGCTCCCAAGACATCCGGCCTGCCCTTGGTGGTCTGAACAAGTACAAACGCACGCTGTGTGCCCACAGTGGCCACGCTCCCAAATGCAGGCTGGGCGGGTGGAAGGTCTGTTATATACAAAAACACTATGCTCATGAACTGCCTTTGTTGAGAAGAAGAAGACTGAAGCAAACTGGGAGAATCCCAGAAAATTCAGCCCTCGCTGGCCACACCAGCAGGCCTGCTGCTCAGTGACTCCGCGGGTCCCTGGCGTTTGTGCAAGGTGGGGAAGGACTCAGCAGGGGGTGGGAGGCTAGGGGCATCTCAGTGGAGACCCGTCCTGGACGAGCGCTAAGTAGCACTTACACGGGACCAGCTCTCCCGACTGCAGGTCTTTCTAGATTCCTTCTGCTGGCAACCAGATCCCAGCAATGGGAGGAGTGGGGAGGGGTGTTGGAGTCAATGGTGGGGGCAACCACATCCTAGTCTCCCACACAAATGCTGGCACCAGGAGGGTAAGCAGAAGAGGCTTCAGGCTTTGCTCCTGAAAATGCCAAAACATTTGTGGAATTCGGCACTAGTCTAAACAAGCAGATCCAAAAGTATGGCACCAGGAACTATGTCCAGTCTCCTGGGATAAACCGCAGTGAGAAGGAATGTACAAAAAGGATGTACGTGTGTCCAACCGGATCACTGCAGAAATTAGCACAACGTTGTAAATCAACTACTTCATTAAAAAACCAAAAATCAATAAAAATTACAAAAAAGCATCAGAGCTCCAGAAGTGACTCCACACGGCGCTCGACTCACCGGAGATGGAGATGGGGTGGCGCTGTCCCGGCCACCAGTCTGCGCATCTGGGTCTGTGGAGCCAGCGTTCCTCAGGCCCTGCGGGGGTCGGAGGTCCCAGCCAGCCTCGCCACGCGCTCCCCAGGGCTGCAATGCCCACGTCGGCACTCACCGTCTGAATAAGGAGGGCTTCCCAGCTCCGCCGCTGCCCTCGGACACAGGCTCCTCAACTCTGTGCTAGGTGGTCACGCTTCCCTTCATTGCCTCGTGGCTCTGTTTTGGCTTCAAAATACCAACACGCACCTCGTCCTAAGCAACACATCCGCTTTTGTGCGCCTGACACAGCTCCGGGGGCATGTAGACCTGGGCGCTGGGCATCGGATGAAGGCTCGGGGGCTTGCCTGTTAACATTCTGAACCCCAACATGTGAGTGTAAGACAGGTAAAAGGTGCTTAATACCAAGACTGAATTGCAAATTCAAGAACACAGAGAATAATAGCAGTAACCAAGGATCAGGGGAGCTTTCCTAGAAGGCTAGGAAAGTGCCTTCCAGTGGGTGTCAGTGACAGGGACCACCAGGAAGCAGAATGTGACTAGAGACCACAGCGCTGCCCGAGCAAGTCAGCAGGTCCCCCGAGCATCACCAAAGGCCAGCCCTGTGCTGACTCCCCGGCCACAGCCACCGCCCCAGCTGAAAGACCGTGTTTCCCCCTCACCTCACCCTCCACTGCCAGCAGGTGACAGCCGGAGGTGTGGGAGATGCTTACCTGGGCTGGTGGCCTCCCCAGCTGCCACTGTGCCGGGGACCTCGGGGTGCAGGCCGTGTGGCTACCCCTGTCCTCAGGCCGGGCCCCCCCAATCTGATCCTGCCAGGCTGACTGCCAGCGCCCCCAGCACCACAGGATGAACTTGGGTGGTCCCCGTGGCTGGCCCTGCTCATGTCTTCTCCTTGGGTCTGAATATTGGATTATGACACCCAGGAAGCTCCCCCTCCCCCCCGCCCAACCCTGGCCCCCATGGAGGAGCTGAAGACTGAGGAGGCAGACAAGTTCCCAGCACTTGTGTTGGGAAAACCACAACCAGTTAACCCCAAATACACCAGACAGGAAGGGAGAAAAAAAATTCCCTTGCAAACCAGCCTTTGAGAACTAGCTGCTGTTGCTTGCTCCTCGCGGTCAGCCTCTGGGCTGCCAGACAGCCAGGCCGCGTGCATGGACGTGGGGAACACACAGGAGCCACACTTATTACCAAACCCTTTTCCTTTTTTATTAGAGATAAAAACAGCAAAGTCCCACACACCATACCCTGCGGGAAAACAAGATGAGCGAGGCATGTCGGCTATTTACAATAAGGGCTGTAGCAAACGGGCCCCCCACGCAGCCCAGGTCCCAGTACGGGCACTCCGTGGGGGCGGGCGGTCAGTGGCACAGGGCGATGGTCTCCATGTTAAGGAAGCGGACATGCATCTTGGTCTCGATGTCGATGCCCTGCCAGATCTGGAGTACAGGCAGAGTAGCGTGAGCAGGCACCCCTGCCCCCCGCCCCGAGACCCCGGCCACTCCCTGCCCGCCCACCTCCACCGCCCACCGCGATGCCCCTGCAGGTAAGATCCAGAGCAAAGTGCGGAACCTCTTCCATCTGCCTCTTTGCTGGTTAATTGGGCTCTGACATTCAGATTCTTTCTGGATTGTCACAGCATGTTATTTAAGTGCTGAATCCAGGCTCCTAGCTGAAGTCGCTGGAATCCCACCCACCACCACTTCAGGGTCCGTGATTTTCACGCAAATTCCTGAGCCCCTGTTAAACCTCGTTTGCACCAGAAAGATGTGGAGACCACCACCTGTGCTGCCCACTCTGTGGTGGGGGCTCCAGTGGAATCCTGCACGGAAGCAGCTTGTAGACTGTTAAGGGTTGTGCAATTGTAAAATCTCCTCAAGCCATCATCATTCATTCAAAGGTCGCGACAGTTACATCTTTATAACCTCCCAGGGATAGGTCACCATGTTACAGAAAGACAAGCTCCTGCCCAGGAAAGGTGGTTTCTGCCAAAGACCACGTCTGTCACCACATACCTGGCACTGCCATCAGGGTCCATCCTGACCAGGGCCCTAGTGGACACTCAGGCCACCAGACCCTACGCCACACTACAAGCTCCAGTGCCCAGGACTCCTGCTCGTCTGCCACTCGGGGCCCAAGAGGACCATGGATGGTGAGACAGCCGGGAAGATGCAAACGGGAACCGAGGGTGTGGTGGGCGGTGACTGGTCACCGCCTCCCTGATTATGTAAGAGCCTTAGACTCTCACAGTGTCGCCCTCAACATCTCCAGGGACAGCCACGAGGCTCGGGCGAGCACAGTCCTGTGGGCAACCCAAGCCACAGGGTTGGCACACATTCAGCCGTCATGCGCCCACAGCCCAGGCGCTTTCCTTGTTAGGTGGGCAGGGTGTTCCCAGGAAGAGATGTCTGGATGCCAGGGTGGTTTCTGCCTAATGCCAAGGTGACTAGAGGGTCGCGGTGGGGCTCAGAGAATGGGAGCGGCCGGCTGGTCGGGAAAAGCTCAGCGGCCACGGGCTTGGGAGCCTTGGAGGCGGGCAGGGCAGGGCTGGGGAACGGACTGCTGGTTTTCTGAGGCCAAAAAGGATTTAATCTCGTCTTCTGGCTTAAAGCAGCATCCCTCCCTCCCTAACCTCCCCTTGGCCTCCCTGGTCTTCTCACCGCTCACTCTGGTTCTTGCTTGGGTGTTACCACCTTTCCACGTGCCAAGGTGACCCATGGCACAAATGCCAGCTTGACTTCTCCCTGTCCACCTGCCCTGGGGGGTGGGCAGGGCATGTCTGAGAGGGAGGCTGCCCTCCTCCAGCCCAGCAGGCCCTTCCAGTCTCTCTTTCAGGCCTGGCCTGTACCACCCACGCCCCTCCTCTTGCCATGACCAGCCAAATTGGTGGCGAAGACTGGGGGAGCCCCTCAGGCAGGCTGCCCCTCGGCTTCCTAGAGCTTCAGCCATGGGATGGGGGTCCCCAGCCCCGCCCCAGGCACAGGTCTGTTCCCTCAGGGCCACCTGGGAGCACTGGCGGCTGGCCCAGGAGCCCCTGGCTATCATTGCCCTACCATCCCATCTTCCTCAGCTCCTGGAAGGGGCATGGGGACACCACTGTTGGGGTGCTCAGGGCCAAAGAGTGGGCAGAGCACTGGAGGGCTTGACTCCTCACCGATCAGAGCACCCAGGGGCCCCCGTTCCCAGTCTGCAGGCACGTTTGCAGCCATGAAGGCTGGGCGAGGCCTGAACGTCCACTAACCAGGATGGAAGGTATGCAGCCGGGCACACAGCACTGTCTGCGAGGCCCAGGAGGACGGCAGGGCCACACATGGGCAGCACCAGTGCGTGGTTCTGAGAAGAGCTGTGCTTACAGGAATGGAACACTCCAGACCCTGGTTCCAGCTGTCAAAAGGGTGCTTCTGAGAAAGGGGACCAGGGACTTGATGGGGAGAAATGCAGAGCCTTCCTCAGAGGCCCTTTCGTACTTACTAAGTTGTTTTGACCATCTGTGACTATCATCTCCCTTTCAATAAACAGAAGTAAAACCAGTTTAAACCACTGTAAAGGCCACACTAAGGCTGGACCCTGTTCCCCAGAGATGCCTGCTTCCTCCTGACCAGCAGAGTCCCCCACAAGCCCCCAGTGCAGCCCCCATGCCCACCCCCAATTCCCAGGCACCCACCTTTAGGAAGTCATCGAAGGTGATCCCTTCATACACCTGATCGGGCTCCTGCGGACAGAGAAGGGGGCACAATGAGTGGCTTCTGCCCTGAGACCCTCCACCTCCACCCCCCGACACAGAAAGGGGGGTGGGGCATGTAGGTAGGACCACGAGAACATGCTGTACTGTTTGCCTCCAGCTCAGGGCCAGTCACCTTGAACTCCAGCATCCCCTTGATAGTGGGGTGGAAGCTGGTGCAGGCCCACCCCCTACCTACGTCCCTGGGGAGGACAAGCCCGACAAGGATCGGAAAAGAAGGGGGTGGGGTGGGCACAAAGGCTGGGGCGGCCACCAGCAGACACTCCCTGTCATTTCTCCGTCCTGCCTTCTCAGTCCAGGCTTGGTAAGAGCAGCTCTGGGCTGACTAGCGCTCCAGACACTGGGGAAAGGGCCAAGGGAATGAAGGACCAGCCCGCACGGCCCACCCCTCTTGCCCGTGAGTCACACCCTGATGGCATGGGGTCCAGGAGCCTCCCTCCTGCAGAGTCACCTGTGCACACGGGGACGCACAACATGGTAAGCGGGGCTCCTGCCCCTGATGCCACTACAACCAAGTCCTCACAGCCCCCGCCCCTGCCCACAGCGCCCTCCATGCCCGTGACAACCGGGCGGACATCCCCCCACCTGTCAACACGAGACCAGCTAAAGAAAGCATGGTCGTCCGGGCTACAGATTACCACGAAGGGGTCGATCCCAGATACGGAAGAGGCTCCAAGATATGCACCCGATGGAAACAAACAAGGAGCAGAAAGATGCTTGCAGGTTGTTTCCTACACCACAGATGGCTGCCACCTGCCCCGCGGACATGCAGGGTCAGCACGGGGAAGAGGAAGCCACCGGGGGAGTTCAACGCAGTGTTGTGTGACTCAGAACTAGAAGATACACATGTGCGCGTTGATCTGTGTCGGGAAAAACCCATCAAAGGGAGGTCTCTTTAGGGAGGAGGACCAGGAGAGACGCACTTCTCTTTATGTACTGCTCTGAGATTCGTTCTGATGCGTAGTTAAGAAAACACCAGGGGCTTCCCTGGTGGTCCAGTGGTTAAGAGTCGGCTTGCAATGCAGGGGACACCAACTCAATCCCTGGTCCAGGAAGATCCCACATGCCACAGAGCAACTAAGCTCATCTATCACAACGACCAAGCCAGTGCTCTGGAGCCCCAAGAAGAGAAGCCACCACAAATGAGAAGCCAGCACACCGCAACTAGAGAGTAACGCCTGCTTGCCACAGCTAGAGAAAGCCCACGCGCAGCAACGGAGACCCAGCGCAGCCAAAAACAAATATATAAATAATTCATTTAAAGGAAGAAAACACCAGCAGGCACTCCGTGTGTCTGCTACAAGTGTTTTACCAACGTGATTACCAGGAGCTGATGTGAATCTCACAACAGCCCCCTCAAGTGGGCTCTGCTCTTAATCTAATTTGGGATATACTTTTTAATTTTATGAAAAACGCCAGATTCTTAGAAGGCCTGGACCAGCCCTGTCCCTAGGCCTGCCTGCTCTTCCCGACCAGGGTCAACAGACAGAAGAAGCGGCTGCCCTCCGCCTGCCGGCCACCCCAGGTCCCGGGGGGCGGCCAAGGGGAGCGAACTGTAGAGAAGGCCCCGCTGGCCCAAGACCCAGCCTGGAGGGTGGGCGCCCGGTGGAAGCAAGGCAGGCGGAGGGGCCGGGGGCTTGGGGAAGCACTGGGGCTGAGACCGCAGGAAAGCCGGCCTGCCCTCCAGCCACAGGAAGGCTTCCCAGAGACGCACTCTGGAAAGATCCCTGCCACAGGGGACAGCCGGCCCTGGAAGTCCATGACGGCGGGCGATGCCTCGTGTCTTTGGCAGAAACGTCAAGTGTCCTCAGAGGCCGCGTAGTATGAAAGGACATGCTCGCCCCTCGCCTCTGTTGTTTATCTGGTTGATCACAAGAGAAAATATTTTACGAGCACACAGAGGACTGGTAAGTTAAGGAAGATGATGCCCACGGTGGCGGGATGCCCCCCTGCCCGGGAAGCTGGCATGGGCTCTGAGGATGCGTGGATTCTATGCAGATCAGCAGCTGCCAGCTGCCAGCGATTTCACGACAGCAAATTAAGAAAACTCGCCAATTGAAACTGGAGTGCGACAGAGAATAATTTATTGGAGGAGAGTGTAATTAAATCAAGTGGGGATTCGGCTCGTGCAGCCTGGCCGGGAATCCCTGTGCTCCCCAACGAGGCCACCAGCCCTTTCTGCAACAGTTTAATCTGCTGAGGAGGGTGGGTTCACCAAACTCAGAAGCCTCCCTAAGGCCCCTGAAGCAGACAGATAAAATGCAGGTCAATAAAGTGACCGCAGCCCCCTTGCCCCTGGGGGCAGGCCCAGGCCCACCGTCTCCAGACAACGGGCCTGGGCAGAAACAGCAGGTTCCAGCAGGAAAAAACACCCGTCCACCTGGGCTGGGGTGACCCCAAAGCCGTGGTGGTGTCTGGGATGGCAGCCACAGTGAATACGCAGGAGCCAGAGGGGGTGGCCTCAGGGGGACCACACAAGACCACCCCCTCCCAGCAAGGAACAAAGTCCATGGAGGTGGTCACATGCCCACCTGCACAGCCCTCCAGGGGCTCAGAGCCCCTGTAAGAGCGAGTCCAAGGTCACTGCCCAGGAAGTCTAGAAGATTCCTATGACTCTGAGCCTTGGTTCACTTGGAACCAGTGAAACAAGGCTACAAATCCATGAAGTGATGCCCGTGATGAACCTAGCGTGGTGCCTGCGCTTGCCCTTCGGAGGACCCTGGGGGGTGCCTGGTTGCCTGGAGCCTCCCAAGGGAACCTGCAAATCCCCTCCCTCCAACAGCACCATCCGAGCCCATGAACACCGGCAGTGACCGCTCACAAGACGCGTTGGTTCCCAGTCCACTGACCGTCCCTGTGTCCTCTGCTCCATCGGTTCTGCACTGGGGGTGACTTCACACACACCACCCACCCCACCAACCCAGGGACAGTAGCTGTGTCTGGAGATACGTTTGGTTGTCACAACTTGGAGGGTGTGACTGGCATCCAGTGGATGGAAGCCAGGGACACTGCTCAACAACCCTGCAACCCTGAGGGCCCTGCGTCAACAGCGCCAGGAGGAGAAACCCCAGGCCTGAGAGCCCGCCTCTGAGAAATGACTCACCACTTCTGACACCAGCGGGAGGCCTCCCACTCTCGTCAGCCACACACCCCGATGGCCGAGCCCTGTCTCATCTACACATCGCCCCTGGGCTCCCAGCTCCTCCCTGGATGCCAGATCGTGGGCCCTCAGGAAAGCTTCCTGCTGACCCCTGCCCTGCAGGCCACGAATCGCCTCATCAATAATAAAATAAATGACAACGAACCCCTGCTGTGTACCGACTGGGCCTGGCGCTGTGCCAGGTGCTACCAGTGGGCCCAGGGAGGCTACCTGGTAGGGTCAGTGGCCCCCCAAAGCCCAGCCTCCCCTGCCTGACCCCCCCAGGGCTGGGACCTCAGATTTGGTCTTCTGGTGGGACAGGAAAGCAGCGCGGCCTCTGAGCAGAGCTCTGCGCCAGGCCCAGTTGGAGTGGCAAGCAGGCCACGCGCAGTCTCTGCCCTCCAGACCTTCCAGAAGCACAGACTCACAGCGGGCAGGGCTCGGCAGGTGGAGAGTGGAGGGTGGGGACAGGGGTCCCAGGCCTCACCATCTGCCCCACGCAGACGCTGGCCGCCTCCATCATGGCGCCGTCGGCGATGGAGCGCGCTGACTCCTTCTCGATGTGCGGGTTCCCCGACAGCAGCTCCTCTACCACCTGCTGGGCGGGGCAGACACACCGTGAGCTCAGCCTCGGCCAGGCCGCTGAGCACGGTTGGGGGGGTTGCCGGGGCCCGACAGGCGCGGGAGCATACTTTACATTTCGATACTCTTCCAGGGTGATGCGGCCGTCGCTGTCCGAGTCGTACATGTGGAACAGAACTGGGGGCAGCGGGGAGAGAAGGAAGATGAGTCAGGCGAGGCAGACGGGAGCCCTGGGTTCCCCGCTCCCCCAACCTCTCCCTCCCTCAGACTGAGCAAAACACCCCCAGCAATGCAACCCGAATGCCAAGGCCGTAGGGGGCAAGGGCAAAGGGCGCGGGGCCAGACGGACCACTTCGGGTGGGTGACCTTGGGCAAGCGACCTCACTTCTCTGAGCCTCAGCTTTCCCATCTGTAAAATGGGAGTCACTACACCTCTACCTCGTTATGGTGGTGTCAGGTGAGCCAAGGCCGGTGGACCACGTGACAGTCTCATCAACAGGAAGTCAGCTCAGCGGGACTTCAAGCTGTCACTCCTGACAGACCCAAGAGGGTGGCTGCTGTCCTGGGCCTGGGGCAGGTCACGGACCCCGCTGCTTCCCTCCCACCCCTGGCTGATCGGAGCCTGCCCCAGAGGGCCCTGAGGGGCATTCACACCTGCTCGGTTGCTTCTCTCTCAGGGACGTCACTTGGTCCCTTTACTGACATCACTCAGCAGCCCACATCCCAACAGAGCCATGAGCTGAAGGGAAGGTGACCTCTCTATCCCCGGCTCAGCCTCAGGGAGCCTCAAGCTCACGAAGGCCTCCGTCCCGGCATTTACCCTGCCTGGCGCTCTGCAAACATCTCTGCCCCTCATCCTCACACGACCCCTCCCCGAGCCGTGTCACAGACAGGGCTGACAAGCTCAGAGAAGCGAAGGCATTTGCCCACAGCTGCCCCATTATGGTGGGCTTCCCTGGTGGCTCAGACGGTAAAGAATCCGCCTGCCATGCAGGAGACCTGGGTTTGATCCCTGGGTTGGGAGGATCTCCTGGAGAAGGGAAGGGCCTACCCACTCCAGTACTCTTGTCTGGAGAATTCCATGGATAGAGGAGCCTGGCAAGCTACAGTCCATGCAGTTGCAAAGAGTTGGACATGACTGAGCAATTTTCACTTCACTTCATTAACAGAGGGGCAGCCAGGGGTTTGAACCAGAGTCCGTCCCATCCCACAGGTCCCATGACCCCTGACCCGGCCCTTGGAACCATCTGGAAGCTGGGCCGACACCAGGCGCCATCCCCCTGCCCCCAGCAGCCCTCAGTACACATCCGGAGCTAAGTATAGCCCAGGCCCATGTTTACATTTCCCTGCAGACGCTACTGCCTCGGGGGCGGGGTGCAGAAGGATGCTGGAGTCATGGGAAAGTGCACAGGGAGGGAGGGGTGCCGCCTGCCCTGAACTCAGATCCAGGGCCAGAGAGGCTCCGAGGGTGGGGGGCGTGGGCCTGCAGAGGCCGCCCCATGAAGCTGAGTCTGGTGGCGGGCTGTGGACCAGGGCAAGGGACGAAAGGATCCCTGAGGTCTCATCCAGCCTCAAAATCACGCAGGTGTCCATCCCTCTTCCCCACTGTCAGGTTCAAGGTCACACAGCTGCTTAGTGGAAGGGCTGGATTGAACCAGGTCTGTCCAAACCAAGGGCCGTCACCGACAGACCCTTCTATTCCCAGAAAATGACCAGCTGCTGAGGAGTGTCAACAAGGAGGTTGTCACAGAGCAGCCTAGGACAGGGAGGACCCTCTGTGCTGTGAAACTCCCCTCCCCAAGGTGCACCAGCACCAGAGCTGGTGCTCCCTGACCCTCCCCACCCCCCGCAGGGGCACAGCAGGCCTCGGGGACATGCAAGTGGCCAGGTGCCCGCTGGGGAGGGGCCCTGGGACACCCACATCTCAGCTTCTCTTTCCGGCACAGCTGCACCTGCTCCTCATCCATGGTGGTGTCGATGGGCCGGAAGTAGGACATGATGGTCAGAAAGTCCTCGAAGTTGATCTCATCGGCCAGGCCGCTGGACCCCTTGCGTAAGTTCCTGAGGGAGCAACGAGGGGGTGTCAGAAATGCATTCAAAACAAAAGCTCATCTTGCTGCCACCCACAGCCCCGGAGAAACCACCCCTCCAGGCACTCGCTTCACCTACAATGGCTGGCCCAGCCTTGGGTTCTGCTACCCAGCGACCTGCTCGTGGGGGGCGCCGGGGGCCCCCTGGGGGGTTAGTCCAGCCCTGTGCTGCACTCCCCCCACCCGGAAACCACCATCTGGGGGTCTGGGGGAGACACAGGCAGCTGCACCTCTGCTGGGGCTGGGGCTGCCAGACATGCATGGTGCACAGAGTTGGGCGGTAATTCACCAGGCACATCTCCTGACCCTTTCCTTTAGATCGGGGGAGTCAGGGGGTCACAAACTGCTGCCCAGGGGCCAAATCCTGCCTGCTGCCTGCATTTACATAGCCCATGAGCTAAGAAGGGTTTGTATATTTTGATATGGTTGAAAAAAAAATGTTAAGGGGGGAAACAAAGAATAGCATCGCATGACAAATGAAAATTACATGAAAATTCAAATCTGAGCGTCCAGAAATAAAGTTTTATTGGCACATGGCCACTCCTGCTCATTTACATGGTATCCGCAGCTGCTTTCAGGCTACAAAGGCAGAGCTGAACAGTTGCAACAGAGACGAGGTGGCCCGCGAAGCCTAAAATATTTACTCTCTGGCCTTTTAGAGAAAGTTTGCCAGTTCCTGCTCTCTATCAGCTGTCTGAAACACGGGCACCGTGATCTGTTGGCAGGCAGCTCTGAGTAATCTGTTTCCTACCAAAGTGTGAAATGCACCAATGAACTGCACGTTTTTGAACAGATCAGGGCAGGTTTGAGGTTGTCCCTGCGGATGTGCTTTTCCGAAGGGGTGGGAAAGGGCTCGAGTTCCCAGGGGGGCTCGGGGAGGGTACCCAAGGCTGGGTCCGTCGCATGCCGAGCACACAGTGGGTACTCAGCAAATGCACGCGAGGGCACCGACAAGCCACCGAGTGCAGGTCCTGGCAGAGGAGTTGAGAAAACAGCTTGGAGCCGACTCCAACCAAACATGGGCTGCCGTACTCTCACCACTAATTGACTTCTACTGGGGCAGGTTGCCATCTGTCTGACGGTCCCCCTACCCTCACTGCGCCTCCTTGCAATGGGACAGTTCTCAGCTGGCCTGGGATGATGGTGCTTCTCAAATGCACTTGAGTGCCTCCTGGGGTCAGGACCACATCTCAGCTTAAAGGAACATATTCAAGGTTCTCTCTCTAGGGGCCCATCTGTTGTTGTTTGCCACTAAGTTGTATCTGACTCTTTGTGATCCCCATAGACTATAGCCTGCCAGGCTCTTCTTCCCATGGGATTTCCCAGGCAAGAATACTGGAGTGGGTTGCCATTTCCTTCTCCAGGGGATCTTCCCAACCCGGGGATCGAACCTGCATCTCCTGCATTGGCAGACAGGTTCTTTACTGCTGCGCCACCGGGGAAGCAGGGGCCCAGTGACTCCCTTTCAAATCCTGTCCCTTCAGCGTGCACCACACTTCACAGTTTAGAGATCTCACTATCCCCAAGCTTCCAATCCAGGAGATTTTCCAGAAAGAAGTGGCTCCCGAGCCTGGATCACAGAAGGTGGACTGTGAAACAACAAACTGGAGAGATGAGAGGAGATCTCCCCAGGACTCAGTAAGCCTAATCTTTGAGTGTTTTTTTCCTCAATTTTCTCTGAAATCATCTCTTACAAAGGTTTCCCACTGATCCTCTGGGCAGATTTTTAATAATCTCAGAGTTCCTGCTGTCAGGGGCACGGACCAGACTTACAAGGTGTAAAAACAGCCCCAGGAGTCATCAGGCTCCTAGGAGGCATGGTTCACTGGGTTAGGTTGCACCTCCTTCTCAGGGGGTTCTGGCTGCAGCAAGGGGGATGGAGATGAGCTCGGGGACATGTGATGGGCCCCGGGGCAGGCAGGCCATGTATGTCTGCTTCTCAGGGAAGGCTGCAACCTGGCTACTTCGGCATCAGGACCCAATTCAGGGGTAAGGGGTTCCTTCCCATCCTAATGTCCCTGGGAGGTCCATGTGGGCCAGCATCCTGGTCTCTCAAGGTGACCAGAGGGCAGAGGCCAAGGAAACCCAGACACAGCACCTGAGGCCAGGCCTACCTGCACTCCACTCCAGTTTCCACAGTGGGGCACCCAAGGCCAGGGTCAGTGGATAGAAGAATGGGCGTGCGTGCTAAGTTGCTTCAGTCACATCCCACTCTAGTGACCCTACAGACTGTAGCCTGCCAGGCTCCTCTGTCCATGGGATTCTCCAAGGAAGAATACTGGAGCGGGTTGCCATGCCCTCCTCCAGGGGATCTTCCTGACCTAGGGATCCTAATTCATGTCTCCCAAGTCTCCTGCATTGGCAGGCGGGTTCTTTACCACTAGTGCCACCTGGGAAGCCCTAAAAGAATGGGGGCTACATCCAAATCTGCAGCCCTGCATCACAGCACTCTTTTTGCAAGAAAGCCTGATTGAGTGCAGTATTTTCACTTCCTTACCTCTCCAATGACTCTGTGAGAACCAGAACCCTTGGAGGTGGGCACAGACCCGGCTCAAAATGCCTTCCAACTAGCTTTTTGCTTCACTGTCTTGTTCCCAAAATGCCTTAGGATGCAAGGCAGACACTGGTACTTTTTGAAAGGAAAATCCCGCCTCCAGCCTGTCCTCTGACTCCTCCCTCACTCCTTGGCAGAGCTTACAGGACAGAGATGCAAAGGACACACAGGCGCTGAGCTGCTCCAGGTCCCTGCTGGGGAAGCCTTTCCTCAATCCTCCTCTTCTTGTTGACCTTGGGCAGTCCACCAACTCACCAGGGGCCTCCCTTTCTCCAGACTGTATCTCTAAGCAGCTTCCCCAAGGCTGAGGTCCCAGAACCCACAGGGGGATGGGGGTGGGAGTGGGCTCTCACCTCCTGCTATGGGCCGCTGTCCTCCCTGTCTCCTGCTCACCGTCCTGCATCGTCTTCCAGTGGTCACTCCCTAGAGCAGGTGTCTCGTGAGCTGCCCACACTGCAGGCCTGGGGACCCCTTGACTCCCTCCCCATCATACTCGATCCTCTTCTCTCCTAGGACAGCCTGGTCCAGCCTCCACCATCCCAATGGGCAGAGGCCAGAATGAGCTCTGCAAAAAGCAAGTCAGAGACGTCCCTGGTGGCCTGGTGGCTAAGACTCTGCACTCCCAGTGCAGGGGGCCTGGGTTCCCACCATGATCAGGGAACTAGATCCCCCTTGCTGCAACTAAGACCCAATGCAGGCAAATAAATAAATATAAATAAATAAATATTAAAAAAAAAAAAAAAAGCAAATGAGACTGTCGCTCCCTTGCTCAACGCTCTCTGGAAGCTTCTCCAGCTCTTGGGGTGACTCCCCTCAGCACAAGCCTCCACCTGGTCTCCCAGGTCTCAGCCCAGCCCTTGCCCCCATTTCCCGCCACACCCCCCCCCATCAGGGGCCTGAAGGACTGTTTCAATGTCCACCGTGCAGACACTCAACGTTCCCTGTGACCGAGGGCCTCCCTCCATCCTTCGGGAGGCATCTGCCCGCACCCACGCTCATGGCTCTGTCCTAAGGTCGGATGCTCCAAGCAAGGCGGGGGCTCTCCCACCTCTGACTGTGGATTCAGGGCCGTGCCCGCTTGTCCTCTGGCCGGAGGGAGGTTTCCGCTCCGGCTCCTGCCCAAGACCCTCTGCAGGCAGCATATCAGTCCCGGAGAGCAGCCCGGCCACACCCAAGTTCCACCCTCACCTGAAAACACAACTCCTGGAACCTCCTCCCAGTTCCCCAGGGGACAGCAGAAGGCCAAGCAACCTCCAGCCAGCCTTGCTTTAAGGAACAGCTTCCCTGGTGGCTCAGACGGTAAAGAATCCGCCTGCAATGCGGGAGACCTGGGTTCAATCCCTGGGTTGGGAAGATCTCCTGGAGAATGAAATGGCAACCCACTCCAGTATTCCTGCCTGAAGAATTCCATGGACAGAGGAGCCTGGTCGGGGGCAGGAGGGGAAGGCGAGTACAGTCCACAGGGTCGCAAAGAGTCAGACATGACTGAGCACTGAGCATACCATGGCTCTTGAACACACGTCATCTCAGCACGGCCTCACAGCAACCCCGCGAGGCCGGTGCTGATCTATGAAGAAAGTAAGGCAGCCTCCAGGAGGGCCCCAGTGAGCCTGCCTCCTGGTATCCATGCCCCATGAGGTCCCTGCTTCAAGTGTGGGGAGACCCAGGGACTCACTTCTGATGAAGACAATATAGCAAAGGTGATGGAATGTTATCTGCAAGATGAAGTTACCAATGGATGGTGTTTTCCATCTCAAGTGCCCAGTCTCTCTCTTCTCCTTCCCTCCTTCCCTCCCTCCGCTCCCCCCCTCACTGGAACATCTTACTCTGAGGGAAGCCAGCTGCCAGGTGTGGTAGCTCTGGGGATTGGTTCATGAGCTGCCAACATCCAGGTGGATGAGCTCGGAAGCAGAGCTTCCCCCAGTTGTGCCTTCGGGTGACTGCAGCCCCAGCTGACCTCCCTGAGCCAGAGAACCCAAATCCCTGATCCATAGAAATGGTGAGCTGATAAATATGTGTTGTCTTAAACTGCAAGTTTGGGGGGGTAATTTGTTACACAGCCATAGCTAACTAGTACAGAGGCCGAGAGAGATTGAGTGAGCGGTCCCAAGTCAACTAGCCATGAATTCAGAACTGCTAGACCTCTGACCCATGCTCACAACTCCTACCCAACACATCACATGCCTTTTGAGCACAAGAGTTATGCAAGAGGTTACAAAGGCAAAACGCTCCCCACAAAGTCACCCACCATCAGCATTCCAGGAGAAGGGCCCACCTGTTGTCAAAGAAGGCACGGACGATTTTGGACCGGATTGGGTTGAGCTCCAGGTCAGGGACGTTGTTGAAGTTCTCCTTCCTGGGTTTCCAAGGAGGAGGCACACCGGGAAATGAGGGAGAAAAGAATGATGTCAGAGAGCATGTTCATCACTTCTCAAGTTGTGTTTTTCACCCTGAGCAGGCCCTACAAGAACGGTCCGGAATTCATGAGTCAGGACTGGAATATGCTGCATTGGTCTACCTCCTCCTCTAACCCTTAGACCAGCAGGACCACAGAGGGCCTGGAGGCTCAGAGACGCCTTTGGGAATCTGACAGATGTCCTGGACATCCACCCTGCCCCTCCCCCAGAAAGATGCAGCAACACAAGACCTGTATCCCATTCCGAGGGGCCTAGATAACCCAGGTAGGGAAACCCTGAGTTGGCTGTCCTGGAATCAGAGCAGCAAGCTGCTTGCTTGGAGATTTCAGAAACAGTGTCCACATCAGGTTAAAAACCTAGAGTTATCACGTGACCCAGTGATTCCACTGCTAGGTATATACCTGGATATGTCCCCAAAGAAATGAAAACATTCATCCACATAGACATCTGCCCGTGAATATTGATAGAAGTGGGCTTCCTGGGTAGCTCAGCTGGTAAAGAATGCCTGCAATGCAGAAGACCTGGGTTCAATCCCTGGGTTCAATCCCTGGGTTGGGAAGATGCCCTGGAGGAGAGCATGGCAACCCATGCCAGTATTCTTGCCTGGAGAATCCCCATGGACAGAGGAGCCTGGTGGGCTACAGTCCATAGCATCACAAAGAGTCAGACATGACTGAGCAACTAAGCACATTCAGCTATTAAAAGGAATGAAATACAGACACAGGCTACAATACAGATGGACTGTACAGACACGCTGCTAAGTGAAATAAGCTGGGCCACACAGTGTATGATTTCATTTATATGAAAAATCCAAAATAAATCAATCCATAGACACAGAAAGGAGATGAGTGGTTGCCAGAGGCTGGGGGATTGGGAGCCATGCTGGGGAATGGTACTAGGGGTATGGGGACTCTTTAGGAGGTGATGAAAATGTTGTCAAACTGACTGTGGTGATGGATGCAGTACTCTGGAAGCATACTAAAAGCCATTGCATTGCACGTTTTAGTGGGTGAATCGTAGGATATGCAAATTCTATTTCAGTAAAGCTGTTTAAAGAGAGAAAGAAATGTTTGTATGAGATGGTGAATTTCAAACACAGCCACCCTGTGGCTGGGGCCAGGTGTTGCTGGGTCTCAGAGGCTGTGAGTTTGCAGGCATGGAGGCAGGTAAGTCCCTACCTGCCTGACCTTCCTGCATAAGGCTGTCCTTTGTTCTCGGACTTGTGTTCTGCTCATTTTTTCTTCTGCTCTGTGGATTTCCACAGGCAGTGGCCTTGAAAGGGGCCCAGGACACAGGCTGGTAATCCCGGGAAATAAGGGGGCAGACCCAGCTTGGGGAAGCTGGGAGGATATTAGCCACTTAAAAGGAGAACGTCCAGGGGCCCTCAGATTTAGGGCTTGAAGCTAGAACCAAGCCATGCTGAGGAGGAGGAAGTGCCACATACACGGGGCATTCCGCACCACCAGAGCTGGGAAGTTCTGTAATCACACAGCTGAGCCCTGTCCTGCCCCCATCAGATGGGGAGGCTGAGGCTCAGAGAGGAGAAGCAGGACATACCCAGGGCCCAGACACCTCCGTGTTCTCTCCCTCTCCGAGCTGTCTTGCACCTCTCCCCACCACTCAGCGCTCCCAGCTTCATTTGCTTGCAGCATCTGGCCAAACTCAGGAGCCAGCATCAATGGATGCCAACACTTTAGAATCCTGAGGGCCCAGTTCTGAAGACAACCCACTCAGAGCAGCTGGCCCACAGCAATGGAATATTATTCAGCCATAAAAAGGATTGCAGTGCTGACCCACGCTACAATGGAGATGAACTTTGAGAGCAAGATGCTAAGTGAAAGCAGCCAGACACAAAAAGACACACAGTGTGTGAGTCTATGTACTAATATATGAGATGTCCAGAATAAGCAAATCCACAGAGACAGAAAGCAGACTGGTGGGTGCCAGGGACTGGGGGACAGTTGACAGCTAGTAGACACAAGGTTTCCTTCAGCAGCGATGAAAATTTTCTAATATTGACTGTAGACTTTAAGTGGATGAATTGTATAACATGTGAATTATATCTCAATCAGGCTGTTTTAAGAGCTTCCCAGGTGGCTCAGTGGTTGAAAAATCTGCCTGCAATGCAGGAGGCACAGGTTTGATCCCTGGGTCAGAAAGACCCCACCCCGCCACTCCCTTCCCCGGAGGAGGGCATGGCAACCCACTCCAGTGTTCTTGCCTGGGAAATCCCATGGACAGAGGAGCCTGGCGGGCTACAGGCCATGGGGCTGCAAAGCGTCAGACACGACTAAAGCAACTGAGCACAAGCGTGAGCAAGCCTGTTTAAAATATCCCTAAAATATTTATTTAAAACTAGAAAGCAAAGAACCACCGCACCGTGGCTTCATCAATACAGAGCTCAAAAAGTGAGGCGCTAACCTTTGCAGATCAGAGTCAGGTTCACTACCTCTGGGGTTGGTCACTACGAGAGAGCATGAGGCCTGGGGCCGAGCACGCTCTGCCCTTGCTCTGGGTTTGGGGTCATGGGTGTGTTTCAGCTTGTGAAAGATCGTCTCACTGTCCCCGTCACTGTTCTTCACACACCTGACAGTCCGCGCTGCTCTGGCACGGCACCCGTTGAGTGAGATGCAAGGACAGGAGCAAACAGACGGAAAACCCAGAGCCCCTGGGATGGGAACAGCTCAAGTCAAAGGGACTATGTGGAGTCTGAGAGGGGACGTGGGGAGAAAGGACAGGAAGTCAGCAGCTGCTGCATGGCTCGTCAGCACGAGACCCCAAGCCCTCTTTGGCTTTCTTGGCCGGTCTTGGTAACTGTCAACCCTTCCTCAGCCTCAGTCTCCTCATCTACGAAGTGGGCACAGCCTCTGGAATCACACTGGGGTTCTACCAGCTCTGCCACCTGGAACAAGCGACTTGGCTTCTCTGAGGCTCCGGCTTGCTCCTCTGCACTCAGGAGCCTCAGAGGGTTGTGGCGAGTATGCCTGGGAGGAAGTCTGGAACACAGCATGCACGGCGTCCTGTGAGGAGCGAGGGCTCCACGAATGGAGGCTTTCAGGTGCCCGAGAGCATGAGGACGGACCTTGCATTTCCAGAGCATCACATCCTCAAGGCCTTGCACAAGTGGAGGCAGCGCACGCACCGAGCATGCGCAAGGGACCGCGGAGCAGAAGGGAAGGTCGGCGGGGGCGGGGCATTGGGTATGGGCGGGGCATTGGCCCCAGGCCCCGCCCCTCTCTCCAGCGTCCCCACCCTTCAGCACCCTGAGGCACCCCCGGTTCGCAGATCCTTGCAGAGCATCACAACTCTGCTCTGCTCTGCCCTGCGGAGCCCAGGTAGGGGCTCTCAGTGGAGCTTTGTCCCGGGGCTGCTGGAAGGACTGCATTCAGGGATACACCGGGGAAGTGCGTCTAGCTGATTCCCTAGGAGGGAACAGAGGCCAAAACAGAGGATGCTGCAGGTTCTAAAGGGACTGGGAGAAAACAGGTCCGCGTGCTTGTTAAGGTGGCAAGGAGGGACACACCAGCAGGGCCCCTGGCACCAGGAGATCCCACAAAAGGTAGCGGGGCCCCGGGCTGACATGGGAGGGCAATGTCTCAGGAGGAGGACAGAGGCAGGAGGACCTCAAAGAACCCAACTGTGCGACTGAGCATCTAGAGAAGAAAATGAACAACCGAAGAGAGGTCTGGCTGCCCACTGCCAGAGGGGAGGCAGATGCCAGGAATCGAGCTGGGGACACAGTGTTGCCGGATCCTGGCCTCACAGCCCCCAGCAGGTCTGTGCAGGTGTCTTTGAATCCTAGCTGCCTTTCTCCATAAGCCAGAACCACCCTCCCTCACCATGGCCACCTTACTGATGCTCCCAGCCTCAGTTTCCTCATCTGTGAACTGGGTACAGACCAAGCAGCACCCTCCACACACATACACACACACACCCCATATCAAAGCAGAAGTGAAGTTAAGCACACCTGGAGCCAGTCCAGGCTCTGCCCCTGACCAGCCACACGCCCTGGTTGAGGCACTGCAGACCCCAGAGTCTTAATTTCTCATCTATAAAATGGGGATCATGGAAATATCCAGGCAGCATCATGGGGTTAATGAGATGATTAGGTGAGATAAACACACGTAAGGTGCTACTGGGCTCCCCAGGTGGCACTAGTGGTAAAGAACCTGCCTGCCAATGCAGGAGACATAAGAGATGGGGGTTCGATCCCTGAGTTGAGAAGATCCCGGGGAGGAGGGTACAGCAACCCACTCCAGTATTCCTGCCTGGAGAATTCCATGGACAGAGGAGCCTGGTGGGCTACAGTCCATGGGGTCACAAAGAGTCGGACACACACACACAAGGTGCTGTTAGCATAACGTATGACACGCAGTGAGTTCGTTTGAAAACGACGATGGTGCTAACAGCAGCAGCTAACCCTCTACAGACACCCCAGGGGTCAGGTACTGTTCTGAGAGCTTTACGTTACAAAAGCAGGAACGTATTCCCACCTTACAGATGAGGAAACTGAGGCAGAGAGGTGAAGAAATATCTTACTGCTGAGAACAATGCCCCGACTTAGAATATGGACGCCCAGTCCTGGAGGAACTTCTCCTGAGTTCTCTCTGGTCCTGGGGAGGCTGTGGGCACTTCTGGGCTATCTGCCAACCTCCTTCTTCAACAAGTTGAGTTGCAGGCCTTGAGCCCAGAGGCAGGGAAAGGCGAACTTCAGTTTAGGACATTGAAAGAGGCATTTATCTGAGGGCAAGGAAGGGGACAAGACCAGGACTTTCCTGCAAGGATCTTTTGCACAAAGGTATGTGGACAGGAGAACTGCCTGGTGCAAGCAGAGAATTTTCTGAGTTCCCTGCAGTCCAGTGGTTAGGACTCAGCGCTTTCACTGTCATGGCCCCAGGTTCAATTCCTGGTTGAAGAACTAAGAAGATTCTGCAAGCCATGTGGTGCGACCCCTCTGCCCCCCAAATGGGAATTTTGGCACTTCTCAAACACAGACTTGCACACAAATCCTGGGGATCGTGGTAAAAAGCGGGTTCTGACTCTACAGTCCTGTAAAGGCCAGTTTCGGTCTCATTTCCTTTTCTCCCTCAAGCCCTGAGGTGCCCATCAGGGTGGTTGAACCAGCTCAGCCCAAGGCCTCCCCACCACCTATGGGAACTGCCCTGTATCACCCAGAGCCCAGGACTGGGGGCAGGGCACCGCATGGGGGCAGGAGCTGACACACTGTGGCCCGTGGTCCAGCGATGCTGCCCCAGTGACCAGCGGGAAGGGTCTGCCCACAAGCGGCCCCGGGGCTCACACCTCTGGTGGGTTTTAAACTCTCCCCCATGAGGCCCCCCTGTATCCTCCCAGGCCAGGCTGAGCGCTCTGTGAGCTCAGGCATGTTCAATCACCCCTGTATCCCAATGATGGGCGAGGTCAATGACCTCCATCTTACAAGCGAGAAAATGAGGCCCAGAGAGTTGAAGTGACCAAGCTATAGTCACACAGCTAGGAGGAGAGCTTTGCATCTGGCACTCGCCACCCCATGCACTTTCTCACACTCGCTACTTCCTTCCAGTTCAGTATGTTTCTTTTTCAAAGAGAGAACAAGAGACCTTCCTGGGGCATCTGCTCCCACCCAGCCTCAAGAGGCCCCATTCGGGACCCAAAAGAGAGCAAGGCAAGCACCCACAGGGGAAGGAAAGACTGAAAACCGCGGAGTAGGGTGGGCGGGGCACTTCCTCCTGCCTCCTGGTGTGGCTTGGTTTCCGGTGGCCTTGAGGCTCAGCTCAAGTGCAAAGTTCTCGCTGCAGGTCTGGGGAGGCTTCTCCGCCTGAGGCCCCGGCCTCCCTGCTCTGTGCTGGTCCAGGGCTTCCCCCATCAAGGCAGGCCACCGGGCTCTCTCCTGTGCGGGCCGCCAGCCCCACACTCCCGGCCCCACACTCCCGGCCCTACCCCCTACACTCAGTATTCACTTGTGACGGTTAAACGGTGGGGAAATGCGGGCCCCACGGGGCTCGTGCAGGAGGGGGCACGCCCCATCCAGCACATGTCTTCCTGGGAAACGCTCAGAGCCACTCAGAGCACAGCACCTAGACCAGCAGCAGCATCACTTGGGAGCTTGTGAGAAATGCAGAATCTCAGCCGCGCCCAGACCCCCTGAATCAGAACCCCCGTTTCACCACGACTGCCAGCATTCCTGTGCAAGTTCAAGTGTGAGAAGCACCAAGAATTCCCGACACACCTTGAGTGGTTCTCCTGTCCACACGACGACGTCCGTCTGGCACACAATAGTGCTCAGTTGCTCGGTCGTGTCCAGCTCTTTGTGACCCCGTGGCTTGTAGCCTGCCAGGCTCCTCTGCCCATGGGATTTCCCAGGCAAAAATACTAGAGTGGACTACCATGCCCTCCTCCAGGGGATCTTCCCGACCCAGTATCGAACCTGCGTCTCCTGTACTGCAGGTGGGTTCTTTACTGACGTCTTTGCACAAAAGATTCTGGCCAGAAGGCCCTGGCCCCTTGGCCCCAGGCAAATGTGTCTTTCAAATGCTGAGGCACCATCAGCAAAGTGATTCCTCCCCCACAGGCTTCCTCCCTCCTCCTGCCTGCTTCACACCTGGGACCGGCCACCCCTCAACACCTGTCACGGAGTACTCATTCCAGCGGGAGTGACAGGTATTCCAGCACCTTCCAGGTGCCAGCCAGCCCCTGTTCTGGGTGCTGGCTTCAGCAGTGATGGGACAGACACAATCCCTCCTGGGATTTCAGTGGGGGAAACAATAGAGACAGAAAATGGAACTTTCAAGGCAGCAACAAGCGCTTTGCAGACACACCGAGCAGTGGGAATGGATGAGACCGCAGAGAGTTGGTGAAGTCCCCGTGGGCTGGTCAAGGAAGGCCTCGGAGTAAAGGGGACATGCGAGCAAAGACCTGCAAGAGGCGACTGCTCCCCCCCAGGGGACTCTTGGTGAGGTCCGGAGACATTTCTGGTTGTCACACCAGGAAAAGGTGCTCCAGGAAGCCAGGGACGCTGCCCAACATCCTGCAATAATACATCCTAACCCCACCCTGCCCCTAGCAAGGCTGCTCTAGCTCTGGGCTTCCCTGGTAGCTCAGTGGTAAAGAATCCATCTGCCAGCACAGGAGACACAGGTTCCGTCCCTGATCCAGGAAAATCCCACATGCCTCGGAGCAACTAAGCCCGTCCACCACAACTAATGAGTCTGTGCTTTGGAGCCAAGGAACCGCAACTACTGAAGCCTGAATGCCTAGAGCCTGTGCCCCACAACCAGAAAAGCCACCCCAATGAGCAGCTCATGGTCTGCAACTAGAGAGTAGCCTCTGCTCGAGGCAACTAGAGAAAAGCCTGCATGCAGCAACTAAGATCTGGCACAGGCAAAAATAAATAAAATTAAATAAATATATTTTTTTTTAAATACATACTAAAATAAAAATGACCCAGTCAATAGAAACTCTGCTCTGAGGAAGAGTGTTCTAGAAAGAAGGAAGGGTGTGTGCTGGAGCCCTGAGGCGGGAACAGCAAGAACATCCATGCAGCTGGAACAAAAGGACTAAAAAAAAAGGTCAGGGGGTCAGAGGGGTGGTGGGGTATGAGGATCTGCTCGTCAGGGAAGGCCTCGGAGTGAAGGGGACACGTGAGCACAGACCTGCAGGAGATGACTGCTCCACCCCAGGGGACTCTTGGCGATGTCTGGAGACATTTCAGGCAGCTGTTACTTTATTTTACTTGGCAAAGTGAACCTTTGGAGCAGAGAGGTGCCATTTTCAAAGGCTCCCCCTGCAACCCCCCTGCAACCCTCCATGCATCACTGTGGGTCTCTATGAGGGTGGGGCAGTGAACAGGAGTAGCAGATCCAGGAAGTGGGGAGGATGGTGAGAGATGAAGGCAACCTGGGAGGATGATGGGGGCTAGTGTGAAAAGCCGCAAGAACATCTAAGGGACGGGCAGTGGCTGCGGTTCAGAGGAGATGGCCCAGCCACAGATACAAACTGGGCAGTTAGCATCCACGTGTTATCTTGAGCCTAGGCTGAGTCTTCTATTTCGGGTCCTTCCTATGGACAAGTCCGGCCTCTGTGATCTGCCCCAACCGGCCAGTCCTCTCATCACTTGGGCTGATGAAGCTCGGTCCCACCTCTGCCTGGAGCATCCTTCCCTCTTCCCTCCACACACTGGCCCCTTCTCTGGTCCCCAGAGCAGCCACCTCAGAGGGGCCTGCACTGACCACCTGTCCCCAGGTCCTTCTCCCTATGGCGGTCCCAAGGATGCACCATCTGCCCCGTTTCCTTCCTCCATCATCGTATATCATGAGCTTATATGCTAGTTACCTCGCTCACACTCACATGTGCACCTCAACAGAGCTCCCCTCTAGTCCCCCGGGGCAGAGGGAGCTTCACTTCTCATTTGGTGTCCTCAGCACTAGAACCCACCACAGAAGGTCCTAACACCTGCTTCTGTAAAGCAACGACTGGGTCAAGTATTTATCATCCTGGGAAAAGAATCTCATTTTTTAAAAAAACCTTTTTATGTGAGTCAGCACTAATATATCTAAGACCCCACTAATATATATCTAAGTCCCCACTAATATATCTAAGACCACTTAGAAAGCTTCTTCCCGCTCTGGGGGACACCTGGGCAGCTTTCACACCAAGCTGACATCTTCATGGCTCCCGTTCTCATATCTGCCCTCACCCGCTCACCTGAGCAGGTGTGGGAGCCCCAGGGCCACTCCCACCCAATATTTCCTGGATAGTTTTACAAGTAACTGCAAGTCTTTCTAAGTGAATGTGCATCGTCTCAGCTGAGCCTTTAAAGGGAGGTCTGGTTACCTCCTGAGTGAAAGGTGCTCAGTCGACTCTTTGTGACCCCACGGACTATACTGTCCATGGATTCTCCAGGCCAGAATACTGGAGTGGGTAGCCTTTCCCTTCTCCAGGGGATCTTCCCAACCCAGGGATCCAACCCAGGTCTCCTGCATTGCGGGCAGATTCTTTACCAGCTGAGCCACCAGGGAAGCCCAAGAATACTGGAGTGGGTAGCCTATCCCTTCTCCAGTGGATCTTTCCTACCCAGGAATCAAACCAGGGTCCCTGCATTGCAGGTGGATTCTTTACCAAATGAGCTATCAGGGAAGCCCGGTTTCCTCCTGGAATACGGTCAATTCTGACCATGAAACAGCCTCGTGATCTAAGCAGGGCCTCAATTCTTTCACTCTCATGTGTACTTTTTTTTTTAAAGTAAATCTTTAGCTACTTGACAGGTTAAAAAGCAAAGTAACTGGGTTAAAAAGTGACTTCAAAAGACACATATACCCCCATGTTCACAGCACCATTATTTACAATAACCAAGATATGGAAGCCACCGAATAGTCTGTCGACAGACACATGGATAAAGAAGGAGTGTGTGTGTGTGTGTGTGTGTGTGTGTGTGTGTGTGTGTGTGTGTGTGTGTGTGTGTGTGTGTGTGTGTGTGTGTGTGTGTGTGTGTGTGTGTGTGTGTGTGTGTGTGTGTGTGTGTGTGTGTGTGTGTGTAATGGAATATTAGCCATAAAAAGATGAAACTTTGCCATTTTCAAGTAAGTCAGAGAAAGATAAATACTATATGCTATGACTTGTGTGTGAAATCTAGAAAATGAAAAATAAGCGACTTAATTTGGAGAAAAGTGATGTGATCACAGTGCTCCCGGGCTCTGGTTATTCCAACAGCCAGCCCTTAACCTTCCCGCAACATTAAGCTGTGGGACCTTAACCTTCTTAGCCTCAGTTTCTTGACCTGTCAAATGGGGTAATGATGTGAACTTCAGAGGGTCCCCGAGACCCTTAAGACCATACAGCTAATGGCAGCTTCTGACACCAAGCTAACCTCTCACTTGGTAAAGCGATGGGAGGCACTGCCAAGGGGTGTAGAACAAGCCCTGAGGTTGGGACTTTGCTGGCTCCGGGGATCAAGTCCATCAGAACGCTGCTTGGGGCTCTGGTGGTGCTGGCAGTGGGCAACTACGTCCTTTCTCTTCCTCATGTACGTCTGTGGTCACGTTCATCCCAGGAATCACTCCATATGTGATGTGTCCAACATGCATCTAAAAATATTTTTGTGCATGTCTATCTAATCAGGCGCCCTCCTGGCCTGCATCACTATGTTTGAAGGATTCTATTGCATCTATTTCTAGGGGTTGGAGAGCCTGCCAGAATGCTATCGGGAAGTAGAAGGCTGCTGTTTAAAACATCTGACACCTAAGGGACCCTACTAAAGGGATAAAAAGTACAAGAAGCCATTCTTGTATTGTCTAAAATCAGTATTGTTTAATGAGCTTGCTCATGGAGGGTCTTCCTTCTAGAAGGAGAGCTTTTGAGGACAGAAGTCTCTGTGTAGTAGGTGCTCGATAAACGAGTCAGAGGAACCTTTTCTATCATGCATTTTTCACCAAGATCCCTTAGAACAAAGTGCTTTGTGATCAAGGTGGACTCAGGTTTGGGGGATCCTGAAACACATATAACCTGGGGGCTCTTCTTAAAGAAAAAGAATGCAGCATTGGGAATTGAAAAAAAAAAAATCAAGTGCTGGGCCTTGTAAGAAACCCATGCAGAATGGAACCCATACAGAGTGGGGCCCTGACTTGGAAAGCCTCAGGGTAAACCCACCGCTGGATGTCCTTACATGATCTCCAGCAAAAGAGGGAACATGACCAGACATGGTAGGAAGTGGGGGTGAAAACTAAAGTCAATTCTTGGGACTTCCTTGGTGCTCTAGCGGTTGGGACTCTGTGCTCCACACGCAGGGAGCCTGGGTTCCATCCCTGGTCAGGGAACTAGATCCCACATGCCACAACCAAGACTCGGTACAGCCAAATAAACAACAACAACAAAATTAAAATCAATTTTGGCAGTTTTTACCCTCTGGAATTTTTTTAAAGCTACTCTCAACTTATTAAAGTCATAAATTCAGAGACACGATTCTTCGTTAAGCTTTTAGACGTAACTTACAAGTCTATGTATAAAAGCTGCAGGTGTGAATGGGGCCTTTTGCACTGTGATATTCAAAAGTCCAGGCCCCTTCACTCTCAAAGGAGGGGGCTGAGGGGCCTGCAACCCACACCCCTCCCAGACTGGGGTGCTGGGGGCCACCCTCAGGGGACCCTGGTTGATGACTTTCACAAATCTCGACACTAAAGAAACAAAGCTTCTTTCCATGCTCCAAAATCCCAGCAAGGCCTCCTGAACGTGCCCAAAGATCAGAGAGGTTGAAGGCTCAGCCTGGGGTCACACAGGAAACAGGTGGCAGACTGGGGGCCAGAACACTGTCCGGGCCGCTCAACCCTTCTGCCCAGGGAGGATGTGCAGGAAAGCCTAGGAGGACCGGAAAAGCTACCCCCACGCCCTTCTCCAGGCCTGGAGGGTGGATGAGGATCAGGTGGAGCAGCTCCAGGGGCCGGGAGGGGGCCCCTCCTGCAGGCCTGTTTGCACTAGCGCTGCGGTCAGGTGGTGTCACCTCCTTCCTGAAGGCCGGGCTGGCTTGTCACCGTGTGCAGCTGACACTGCCTGCCCAGCAGAGGCTGCAGACACTGGAGCAGGGGTTGCGGTGTCGGTAATGATGCCCTTATCCCAGGATGTCAGGGCGGAGGGTCCTCAGAGAGCAGAGCAGGGAGACTGAGGTCCTTACTGGACACTCGCAAGTCACAGCCAGGCTCCCAGCTTCCTTACAGAGGGATCTCAGGACCAGGCTTGAGTCCCAGCTCCTCCACTTGTGAGCTGCGTGACCAGGGGCCAGGTATGTGACCTCTCTGAGCCTCACTTTCCCATGTCTCAGATGAGGAGAGTAGGTGTTCCTTCCCCTACCTATGGGGTCGTATAAGGCACACGTTAAAGACTGTGCGGCACAAAGCATGCTGGAAATAATAAGAGCTTACTATCTGTGAACCGTTTCCATGTGCCAGACCCCCAGGTAAATGCTTTTATCACAAATATGTAAACCCTGTGAAGGAAGGGCTATTAATAACAATGGATGTCATGTATACCATGCTTGATGCATTACAGAGAACTCTTGCAGTCAGTGTGCTCATTCACTTGTTCCTCACTTCATTGCTCTCTCATTCATCCGCTCATTCAATCAGCTACTCCCAGAGCATCTATCCTGTTATGAGCCCTGGACTCAGTACCAGAACCAAAGGAAGAGATCCAGTTTCTGTCCCCTAAGGGGCTGACCGTCTGTTAGAAGGGGTGGGGGTGGCTGAAGGAGGGGCAGTTACAATTCTGTGCTGCAAATGCTAGGCTGGGGCACCCCACAGGAGGGATCTGTGGGCTGGGGCAGCCCCAGGAAGGATCTGTGGGTTGGGACACCCCCAGGAGGGGTCTGTGGGGATGCAGGGGGCAGGAGGGTGTCTTGGAGGAGGTGGTGTCCACACTGAGACCTCAACAAAGCAAAGTCCAGCAACTGAAGACCGTGGCGGACCCCGGCTAAAGAGCATGGACATGATATTGACTGGGCAGCCCTCAGGGCTAGGGAGCAGTGGCTACTTGCTGGGTCCAGGTAGACATACTCAGGGCTTACTTGAGGGCAGGGCTGGGAAGGGCAATGCATATGGTGCTCCTGGGGGTGGCTGTGCAAGAGATAGGTAAGTGGGGGGCAGGGTGGCAGGCAGAGCCACCAGTTCAAACTTTCCCATGTCCTAGCTTGACCTATAAGGTGTGGGAAGTGGGAGGCTGCACTTGGATGGCTCAGCACTTGGGGGAGGGGTGCAGCCTCCACCTATTCAAGCCTGGAGGGCAAAATGGGTGCATCCCCAGGTGCTAGGCAAGGCCAACCTCACCAAGGGGGTCAAAATATTCTCTGACATAAAAATCATACCAACTTTTTTTTGTCAGTCTCCCAAGTCAATACAAATAAAAGCAAACAAATAGGAAATATTTAAACTGACAAGCTTTTGTACAGCAAAGAAAACTATTTTTTAAAAAGGAAAAGACAATCTACAGATTAGGAGAAAATATTTGCAAATGATGCGACTGACAAGGGCTTATATATACAAACAGTTCATACAACTCAACAACAACAACAAAACAACCCAATTAAAAAGGGGCAGAAAGCCTAAACAGACATTTCTCCAAAGAAGATATACAGATGGCCAGCAGGCACATGAAAAGAGGGTCAGAATTACTAATGAGAGAAATGCAAATCAAAACTACAATGAGGTATCACCTCACACCAGTCAGAATGTTGTCATTAAAAAGTCTACAATTAACAAATGCTGGAGAGGGTGTGGAGAAAAGGGAACCCTCCTACAGTGTTGGTGGGAATGTAAATTGGTGCAACCACTATGGAAAACAACGCTGAGATTCCTTAAACTAAAAACAAAACTACCATATGATCCGGCAATCCCACTCCTGGGCATATGTCTGGAGAAAACCATAATTCAAAAAGATGCATGCACCCCAGTGTTCACTGCAGCACTGTTTACAATAGCCAAGACACAGAAGCAAACCAAATGCCCATCGCCAGAGGAATGGATAAAGAAGATGTGGGACACATACACAATGGAGTATTACTCAGCCATAAAAAAGAACGAAATAACGCCATTTGCAGCAACATGGATGCAACTCGAGATCCTCACAGTAAGTGAAGTTAGGAAGAGAAAGACAAATACCATATGGTACCACTTATACGTGGAATCCAAAGCATGGCACAAATGAACCTATCTACAAAATAGAAACAGACTTACAGACTTGTGGGTGCCAAGGGGGAGAGGGCTGGGGGAGGGATGGAGTAGGAGTTTGCGTTAGTAGATGGAAACTATTACATTTAGAATGGATAAACAACAAGGTCCTACTATATAGCACAAGGAACTACATCCAATCTCCTGGGATAAAACGTAACGGAAAAGACCATAAAAAAGAATCTATACATGTGTATAACGGAGTCACTCTGCTGTACAGCAGAAATTAGCACAATACTGTATGCCAACTATACTTCAACAAAAAAATAATGGATAAATAACATGGTCCTACTGTATAGCACAGGAAACTATATTCAATATCCTGAAATAAATCATAATGGATAAAAACGAGTATATATAGGTAAAACTGAATCACTTTCTGTACAGCAGAAATTAATACAACATTGTAAATTGACTATACTATAATAAAAAAAAAAAAGAGAGAACCAGTGTAGAGCTCAATGCATCAGTATATCCTCGGAAAAGCCCATGAGGGGTTGCTGGGCAACACAGTCTGAGCTCCAAAGCTGGAGCCTCAAAGTGGGAGGGGGCTTCCTGCTCACACAGCACCTTCCCTCCCCACCTCCACTCCAGCCTGAGGATCAAGGGCCACTGCTTGGACATATCAGGGTGCGTCCTCATGACCTCACCAATGGTGGAATGATGACAGTCCTGTTTGCCAAATGCCAAGGAACCCAGTTCAGAACAGAAACGTACCATGTGTGTCTGCTCATCTTTAATGCTCAAATCAAATCCCAAATGACCATGCTCACTTTATGGAGGAGACAGGCTCAGAGAAACACAGCAACTAACCCAAAGTCAACCAACCAGGGACACAGATGTTTCAAATACGATTTGTTTCCCAAGCCTGTGTTTTTGCCTCTGCTTCCCTCAAGTCTGAAAAGTATACACGTGGGGAATTGGAACCTGAGGTCTCTCACCAAGCCAAGATCCATGGACCCCAGACACATAACAACAAGCAGCCCAGGGCAGCTTGTGACAGGCTGGGGGCACAGCATGCTGGAAAATCATCTTGAGAAAGGGGGTTCTGCCATTACACCCCCAATCAAGAGCTGCATGGTGGTCCTGTCCCCCAAGCACAAGTACTGCCTGCATGGCACAGAGCATGCGCCATGAACTTCTAAAGAAACGGAGGATGCCCTTGACACTTCCATGTTCCAACATCCAGGTGTACCTGTGCCACCTCACCTGAGACCTGCACAGCTGAGATGTTCTCACCTGCATCCATTCCTCAGCCCCTGGTCCAAGGAAGCCCACCTTTCCCTGGGAGACCACCCCACCCTCCACCCCTGTCCTTGGCAGGTGACCCCATCCCACTCACTCACAGCTCCGAGGAAAAAACAGTTTGCATTTCAACCCTTGGCCACAGTGATTGGCTCAGCCTTGGGCATGTGACCCCATAGGAAGCCAGGGGATCTTCTGGTGGGCACTTCACTGGGCTTAGTGAGTAAAGGAAAGGAAAGCTCAGTCATGTCCGACTCTTTGCAACCCCATGGACCACCAGGCTCCTGCATCCATGGGATTTTCTAGGCAAGAGTACTGGAGTGGGTTGCAATTTCCTTCTCTAGGGGATCTTCCTGACTTAGGAATCAAAGCCAGGTCTCCTGCATTGCAGGCAGATGCTTTACTGTCTACTGTGTAGAATTCAAGAAGCCAGTCCTAGGCTTCCCTGGTGGTCCAATGGTTAAGAATCTGCCTGCCTGCCAATGCAGGGGACACAGGTTTGATCCCTGGTCTGGGACGATCCCAAATGCTGTGTGTGGCACAACTACTGAGCCAGAGCACAAGAGCCCGCAAGACAACTACTGAAGCCCGCGCGCCTAGAGCCTGAGGTCTGCAACTAGAGTAGCCACCACAATGAGAAGCCCGAGCATTGCAATAAAGGGTAGTCCCCGATTGGTGCAACCAGAGGCCCCAGAGAAAGCCCACACAGCAACAAAGACCCAGCAGAATCATAAGTGAATAAATAAAGCTTACAAAATAAAAAAAGTCAGCCCTGATTTAATTTACTTCTGCCTTGGATATGATCGAATCAAGACCCATGGCCCCCAGAACCTTGAGACCACCAGACTCTGAGCTCTGGAAACGGATGCTCTTGAGACGATGACGCACTGGATTAACAGCATGCCTTTGTTTAGACAGATGAGACAAAGTAGAGAGTATTTACATGTTGTTTTCCATTAAAACTTGGGTCAATTTTAAGTCTACTTACTAAGAAAACAAGGCGCTTTCCTGAACTACTAAAAGGTTTAAAGTTCCAAGTCTGTAACCTTGAGACTCTGCATGCCTATTTTAGGAAACTGCATCTGTTAGATAGTTTGTGGCAGGACAGCATTCACTTTATGTTGGAAACTGCCTGCTATGGTTCAGTTCGAAGAGTCTTCCTCACCAAGTCGGATCAACTCATTGACAAGGGCCTCTCACAGCCTGGTTTGAAATGACATGGCCACCACCCAAGACAGAACACTCTCTCCCGGGAGGAGACACACAGTCCAAGGCATTCCTCCTCAGAAAAGTTAAACCACCCACCTTCTACGAGATTCACATGAAATAACATGACATAAAATGGTGGTTTTCCTTGACAGAAATCCGTGGCTGCTGCCCACCATCTTGTCTGAGGCTGAAACTACCAACCAGAGGAAGCAGAGTCGAGAGACCCTTGTGACAGCATTCAACCCTTGAATTGAGACACACCGCAACCGATTCATCTCGGGGTGCCCAGCACTGGGCATGATCCTGCCATTTGACAGGCCCGCCTTATGTGTCTGGGGTTCCAGGGAAGTCAGGGTAAAGTGGCTGACCGACCAGCTTTTCATCTCCTTTGTCTTCCCTCCAGTTATAATCTTCTAACCCCAGTTAGAACCAGGTGGGGTTCTTTCCCTCCCAGTTGAGGACATCTTGTCTAGAAGGGACCCAAAGCACTGAGGGAGCTACAAGTTTGTCTCAGGAAATGGGGCCATTCAGGGGCTCCAGAAGAGCCAGCCAGCACTCAGGCGAAGAGATATATGGAAAGGGACCTCCCCAAGGACCTCGGCCCTGCCCGACGCCTACACCCAGCTGCCCGTCTTACCGAATGGTGGGCTGGTCTCCGCTCAGCTGCTTAAACCTCCGGTGGAGCTGCTCAATCTGGTCTGATGAGACTGCGGGAGGAAAAAAAAAGAAAGAAAAGGCATCACTGACCTCTGAACTCAGAGCTGCAGGAGGCAGGCTGGACCCTCATTCCCACCCTCCTGTTTGGTTCATTCTCGGGCCGTATCCCCCCAAGGCAAAACTGAGTGTGGGATGAAGAAGCAGAGAAAGGGTTTGCCATTCCTCCCGGTAGCACAGCTCTGGGGTTACTGGCTCTGACCCCTCAGCAATAAGACCATTACTACTAATAACAACTCCTGGGGAACAGGACGACTGTGAACCAGGTCACCCTCTCCTTCCTCAGCTCGTTAACGAGATCGTATTGGCTTGTCTGGCTTTCTCCCCTCCCACGCCTGAAGATGGGTGTCTTCCCCGATGAGAAAGGGGCTTCGTGTGTCACGTATTAAGAAACAGAGGAGGAGGGGAGGGCGAGATGGTTCAGGCTGGTGCTGGAAGTGATTCGGGGGAGACCTGTAGTGAGAAGAGTATAGAGAATCTGGTAAAAGCGAGGGAAGTTGAAGGAGAAGAAAGAGACTTTTGATCATTGCTGCTGTGGGCAATGTATTTACATAACCTCAACTGTTTCACTTTTTTCCCTTCCGGTTTGAGGTATAATTGATGTACAGCACTGGAGACGTTTAAGGTGTACTGCATAATGATTTGACTCACACAGCGAGTGAAACGGTGACCACGTTTAAGTTTAGTGAATATCCATCTCATATGCAAAATTAAATAAATCACAAAAGGAATCAAAGACAAAATCAAAAAACACCTAGAGATAGATGACCATGAAAACACAATGATCCAAAATCTATGGGATGCAGCAAAAGCAGTTCTAAGACAGAAGTTTATAGCAATACAATGGTACCTCAGGAAACAGGAAAAATCTCAAATAAACAGCCTAACCTTACACCTGGAGCAACCAGAGAAAGAACAGACAAAACCCAAAGTTAGAAGAAGAAATCATAAGGATCAGAGCAGCAATAAATGAAGCAGAGACCCAGAAAACAAAATAAAAGATCAAAGAAACTCAAAGCTGGTTCTTCGAAAAGGTAAAGAAAATTGACACACCTTTAGGCAGACTCATCAAGAAAACAAGGGAGAGGCCTCAAATCAATAAAATGAAAAGTGAGAAGTTACGATGGACATCACAGAAATACAAAGCATCATAGTTCAGTTCAGTCGCTCAGTCATGTCCGACTCTTTTCGACCCCATGAATTGCAGCACGCCAGGCCTCTCTGTCCATCACCAACTCCCGGAGTCTACCCAAACCCAAGTCCATCAAGTCGGTGATGCCATCCAACCATCTCATCCTCTGTCGTCCCCTTCTCCTCCTTCCCCCAATCCTACCCAGCATTAGGGTCTTTTCCAATGAGTCAACCCTTCACATGAGGTGGCCAAAGTATTGGAGCTTCAGCTTCAACATCAGACCTTCCAATGAACACCCAGGATTGATCTCTTTTAGGATGAATTGATTGGATCTCCTTGCAGTCCAAGGGACTCTCAAGAGTCTTCTCCAACACCACAGTTCAAAAGCATCAATTCTTCGGCGCTCAGCTTTCTTCACCATCCAACTCTCACATCCATACATGACCACTGGAAAAACCATAGCCTTGACTAGATGGACTTTTGTTGGCAAAGTAATGTCTCTGCTTTTAAATATGCCATCTAGGTTGGCCATAACCTTCCTTCCAAGGAGTAAGCGTATTTTAATTTCATGGCTGCAATCACCATCAGCAGTGATTCTGGAGCCCAAAAAAATAAACTCTGACACTGTTTCCACTGTTTCCCCATCTATTTCCCATGAAGTGATGGGACCAGATGCCATGATCTTAGTCTTCTGAACGTTGAGCTTTAAGCCAACTTTTTCACTCTCCTCTTTCACCTTCATCAAGAGGCTCTTTAGTTCTTCTTCACTTTCTGCCATAAGGGTGGTGTCATCTGCATATCTGAGGTTATTGATATTTCTCCCGGCAATCTTGATTCCAGCTTGTGTTTCTTCCAGCCCAGCGTTTCTCATGATGTACTCTGCATAGAAGTTAAATAAGCAGGGTGACAATATACAGCCTTGACGTACTCCTTTTCCTATTTGGAACCAGTCTGTTGTTCCATGTCCAGTTCTAACTGTTGCTTCCTGACTTGCATACAGGTTTCTCAAGAGACAGGTCAGATGGTCTGGTATTCCCATCTCTTGAAGAATTTTCCACAGTTTATTGTGATCCACACAGTCAAAGGCTTTGGCATAGTCAATAAAGCAGAAATAGATGTTTTTCTGGAACTCTCTTGCTTTTTCAATGATCCAGCGGATATTGGCAATTTGATCTCTGGTTCCTCTGCCTTTTCTAAAACCAGCTTGAACATCTGGAAGTTCACAGTGCACGTATTGCTGAAGCCTGGCTTGGAGAATTTTGAGCATTCCTTTACTAGCGTGTGAGATGAGTGCAATTGTGCGGTAGTTTGAGCATTCTTTGGCATTGCCTTTCTTTGGGATTGGAACGAAAACTGACCTTTTCCAGTCCTGTGGCCACTGCTGACTTTTCCAAATTTGCTGGCATATCGAGTGCAGCACTTTCACAGCATCACCTTTGAGGATTTGAAATAGCTCAACTGGAATTCCATCACCTCCACTAGCTTTGTTCGTAGTGATGCTTTCTAAGGCCCACTTGACTTCACATTCCAGGATGTCTGGCTCTAGGTGAGTGATCACACCATCATGATTATCTGGGTCGTGAAGATCTTTTTTGTACAGTTCTTCTGTGTTTTCTTGCCACCTCTTCTTAATATCTTCTGCTTCTGTTAGGTCCATACCATTTCTGTCCTTTATCGAGCCTATCTTTGCATGAAATGTTCCTTTGGTATCTCTAATTTTCTTGAAGAGATCTCTAGTCTTTCCCAATCTGTTGTTTTCCTCCATTTCTTTGCACTGATCACTGAGGAAGGCTTTCTTATCTCTCCTTGCTATTCTTTGGAACTCTGCATTCAGATGGGAATATCTTTCCTTTTCTCCTTTGCTTTTTGCTTCTCTTCTCTTCCTAGCTATCTGTAAGGCCTCCTCAGACAGCCATTTTGCTTTTTTGCATTTCTTTTCCATGGGGATTGTCTTGATCCCTGTCTCCTGTACAATGTCACGAACCTCTGTCCATAGTTCATCAGGCACTCTGTCTATCAGGTCTAGTCCCTTAAATCTATTTCTCACTTCCACTGTATACTCATAAGGGATTTGATCTAGGTCATACCTGAATGGACTAGTGGTTTTCCCTACTTTCTTCAATTTAAGTCTGAATTTGGCAATAAGCAGTTCATGATCTGAGCCACAGTCTGCTCCCGGTCTTGTTTTTGCTGACTGTATAGAGCTTCTCCATCTTTGGCTGCAAAGAATATAATCAGTCTGATTTCAGTGTTGACCATCTGGTGATGTCCACGTGTAGAGTCTTCTCTTGTGTTGTTGGAATAGAGTGTTTGCTACAAAGCATCATAAGAGACTACTATAACAACTGTTAAGTCAATAAAACGGACAACCTAGAAAAAACTAATTTTTTTAAAGACTATTTATGTATTTATTGGTTTTGTTTTGGCTGTGCGGCCCGGCATGGCATGTGGGATCTTAGTTCCCTGACCAGGGATTGAACCCGCACACTACACTGTGGACGTGCGCAGCCTTAACCCCTGGACTGCTAAAGCACTCTCTTGGACAAATTCTTAGAAAGGTACAACCTTCCAAGACTGAACCATGGAGAAATAGAAAATATGAACAGACAAATTACAAGTACTGAAATTGCAACTGTGATTAAAAATCTTCCAACAAACAAAAGTCCAAGACTAGATGGCTTCACAAGCAAATTCTATCAAATGTTTAGAGAAGAGTTACCACTTATACTTTTGAAATCCTTCCAAAAAATTGCAGAGGAAGGAATACTCCCAAGCTCATTCCACGAGGCCACTATCACCCCAATACCAAAATCAGACAAAGACATCACACACAAAAAGAAAATTATAGGTATCACTGATGAACATAGATGCAAAAATCTTCAACAGGGCTTCCCTGTGGTCCAGTGGTTAAGAACCTAACACAAAGGATATCAGTTCAATCCCTGGTCCTGGAAGATCCCACATGCCTCAGAGCTGTTAAGCCCATGTGCCACAACTACTGAGCCTGCTTTCTAGAGCCCAGGAGCCGCAACTACTGAGCCCACACGCTGCAAATACTGAAGCCCGCACGCCTAGAGCCTGTGCTCTGCAACAATGAGAAGTTCCCACACCAAAGAAGAGGAACCCCCGCTTGATGCAACAAGAGAAAGTCTATGTGCAGCAATGAAGACCCACCACAGCCAATAAATAAGTAAATAAATCTTAAAAAAAAAAAATCCTCAGCAAAATACTAGCAAATCGAACCCAACAATACATTAAAAGGAACACACACCATGACCAAGTGGGATTATCCCAGGAATGCAAGGATTCTTCAATATCCTCAAATCAATAGGTGATATACCACATTAACAAACTGAAGAATAAAAACCATATAATCATCTCAATAAATGCAGAAAAAGCTTTTGACAAAATTCAACATCCATTTATGGTAAAAATTCTCCCGAAAGTGGGCACAGAGGGGACTTACCCCAACATTAAAAAGCCCATATATGACAAACCCAGAGCTAACATCATTCTCAATGATTAAAAGATGAAAGTATTCCCTCTAAGATTAGGAACAAGACAGGGATGTCCACTGTTACCACTTAAATTCAACACAGTTTTGGAAGTCCTAGCTATAGCAATCAGAGAAGAGAAAGAAACAAAAGGAACAGAAATTGGTAGGAGAAGTAAGACTGTCACTGCTTGCAGATGACATGATACTATACATAGAAAATCCTAAAGATGCTACCAGAAAACTACTAAAGCTCAATGAATTCGGTAAAACTGCAGGATACAAAATTAGTTACACAGAAATCATTTGCATTCCTATACACTAACAATGTAAAAGCAGAAAGAGAAATTCAGGAAATAATCCCATTGCACCAGAAAGAATAAATACCTAGGAATAAACCTACCTAAGGATACAAAAGACCTGTAATCTGAAAAACTATAAGACACTGATGGAAGAAATCAAAGATGACATAACAGATGGAAAGATATACTACATTCTCGGATTGGAAGACCTTCAGCGGTGCCCCAGGCACCTATCTCCAGTGGGAGAGAGGGGTAACCGACTTACTGTGACCTAGGAGAGGCTGCTAAAGATATCTTCAACAAAGGATATGGATTTAGTATGGTCAAAATAGATCTGGGAACCACGTCATATAGTGGAGTGGAATTTTCTACTTCTGCTAATGCTTACACGGATACAAGGAAAGCATCAGGCAACCTAGAGGAAAACACAAGGTTGGTAACTATGGACTGACCTTCACCCAAGAGTGGAACACAGACAATACTCCTGGGACAGAAATCGCTTGGGAGAATAAGTTGGCTGAAAGATTGAAACTGACTCTTAATAACATATTTGTACTGAACACAGGAAAGAGAGTAGGAAATTGAAGGCCTCCTATAAACGGGATTGTTTCAGTCTTGGCAGTCATGTTGACAGATTGTTCTAGACCAACCACCTATGGCTGGGCTGGGCTGGCCTTTGAAGGTTGACTTGCTATCAGATGAGTTCTGACACAGCTGATTCCAAATTGTCACAGAATAATTTTGCCCTGGGTTATAAGGCCGCAGACTTCCAGCTGCACACTCACGTGAACCGTGGCACGCATTTGGAGGGTCCATCTACCGGAAGGCGAGTGACAAGACTGAAATGTTAACAAACGTCACGTGGACGGGTGAGAGGAACACCACCCACTTTGGCATCTCTGCTAAGTACATCATGGACTCTAGAACTTCTGTCTCTGCTCAAGTGAATAACACCAGCCTGATTGGACTGGGTTACACTCAGACCCTCCGACCAGGAGGGAAACTGACCCTGTCAGCTCTAACTGACGGAAAGAACATCAATGCAGGAGGGCACAAGGTCAGGCTGGGATTGGAACTGGAAGCTTAATGTGGTTTGGGGTAAAGCATCAGCTTTGTCCCTGGAGGTGAAGAGAAATGTGTATGGGCCTTAAAATTCTTCTGTGAAATTTCAAAAGCATGAACTTTTTATTCTTCCAAAGAATTCCGATCCTCCCTACACTGAAGCCTACGTTCTGAGCCTATCCTAAGGGGAGGTGTGTTTGAAGGCATGCCCAGAGGTTGCCACATCAGTGCCACCTTTCAGTTCCACAGTGTTATTTTCAACGTGTTCCTCAGGATGGTGTAGTGTCATGTACAAAGGAGATGACCTGACCCTCCTGTTGTCCATCATGTCCTGCATGTCCCACACCAGTTTTTCATGACCACAGTTGTAACATACTGGTCTCTGTGCAGTAGTGGAATCTTTGGTTTTGCACCAGAGTAAAATAAAATCAACCTATCACATTTGGAACATAAGTAAATAAATGAAAGACTGTATCTTTTGAAGCTAAGTCACTTCAGTCGTGTCCGACTCTTTGCGACCCTATGGACTGTAGCCTGCCAGGCTCCTCTGTCTGTGGGATTCTCCAGGCAAGAATACTGGAGTAGGTTGCCATTTCCTCCTTCAGGGGATGTTCCCGACCCAGGGATCAAGCCCACATCTCTTACATCTCCTGCATTAACAGGTCAGTTCTTTACCATTAATTTACCACTAGTTCTTTACCAGCAGCCACCTGCTGCTGCTAAGTCACTTCAGTCGTGTCCGACTCTGTGCGACCCCACAGATGGCAGCCCACCAGGCTCCCCCGTCCCTGGGATTCTCCAGGCAAGAACACTGGAGTGGGTTGCCATTTCCTTCTCCAATGCGTGAAAGTGAAAAGTGAAAGTGAAGTCGCTCAGTCGTGTCCGACTCTTTGCGACCCCATGGACTGCAGCCTACCAGGCTCCGCCGTCCACGGGATTTTCCAGGCAAGAGTACTGGAGTGGGGTGCCATTGCCTTCTCCGAGTGCCACCTGAGAAGCCCCTAAAAAACAGGATTCTTTGTGATCCCATGGACTGTAGCCTGCCAGGCTCCTCTGTCCATGGAATTCTCCAGGTGAGAATACTGCAGTGGTCGCCATTCCCTCCTCCAGGGGTTCTTCCCAACCCAGGGATTGAACGCCGGTCTCCTGCATTACAGGCAGATTCTTTACCAATTGAATTGTCTTCATCCAATTCCTCCTCTCCCCGTTCCCAATTGTTTCAGAAAACCCACATACAGGTTTGCTTTTTTTTTTTAATTACCATTTTTAGTGGATGGGTCCTGTTTTCTTCCACAGCTAAGACTAGACCTGATGGGTTCCAGGATTTAGAGGGTTTCCACCCACATGCTTGCTTTATGAAATGCACATTAGGCTCTTCTGTGTACCTTCTCACTTTCTCCTCAAAACACCCTGGGAACAGATACTCTTCTCCTCTGTTACATCATTTGAAAAGTGCAGCTCAGAGGGTGCTGCACGCACACAACTGTGATTGGCAGAGTTGGGATTCAACCCCAAGTCTCCCCAACTCCAAAGACGCCGCCCCCTTTAACTGCTATGCAACATCGCCTCTTTTCCCAGAACATCCTGGTGTTCAAGGCCCTCAAGTCTGGTGTCTGGGGACTATGTATGTGCTCAGTCGCTAAGCTGTGCCCGACTCTTTGCGACTTCATGGACTGCAACTCGCCAGGCTCCTCTGTCCATGGGATTTCCTAAGCAAGAATACTGGAGTGGGTTGCCATTTCCTTGTCCAAGGGATCTTCCTGACCCAGGGATCAAACCCGTGTCTCCTGCACTGGCAGGTGGATTCTTTACCACTGCACCACCCAAGAAGCCCAGGGGACTGTGTACAGTTCAGGCAAAACTTCCCGAAACAGCCACTGGCAGGGGCAGGGCTCGCTCCTCCCACCATCCTCTTGACATCTCTCATCCCTCAAGCACCTTTTCTCTTCCTGTTCAAGGCAGCTAATATTTGGGGCCAAGTGGTCACCTTACTTCATGTTCTTTTTTTTTTTTCGGCCTCAGGCTCGAGCTGTCATCTCTTCAAGAATCTGCAACTCAGAGTTCTCAAGCCTCTCTAGAAGCTGTGGTTGGCTAGAAAGTATCACTACAATGACCAAGCCATTCCGAAGGCCTGCCATGTGCTGGGGGAGTGGGACATATCTTCACGCACTAGCTCATTTGTCCTCAGGAAACCGTGGGAGGGGGCCGCATCCCATGGTACAGATGTAGAAACTGATGCTCAGAAAGGTTAGGTAAGCCCTGGGGACAGTCACTACTTTTCTGGAGGAAAATACAGCCATTTACATCACATGTATGTTAGTACGGACATTCACGTATTCCATTTTCTGGCCCTTGTACCCAACAGAAATGCATATTTTCTGGGACTTCCCTGGTGGTCCCAAATATGCATTTCTGTGCTCCCAATGCAGGGCACTCAGGTTCCATCCCTGTCAGGAAACTAGATCCCACATGCCACAACTAAGACCCAGTGTAGCCTAATGAAAAAAAAAAAAGCATACTTGCACTCAGAGGATATGTAGAAGGATTTCAGGACAGTATGATTTGAAGAGCCCTAGACTGCAGCCATGTGGCGCTAGTGGTAAAGAACCCGCCTATTGGTGCAGGAGATGTAAGTGATGCAGGTTCGATCCCTGAATCGGAAAGATCCCCTGGAGGAGGAAATAGCAACCCACTCCAGTATTCTTGCCTGGGAAATCCCACAGACAGAGGAGCCTGGCAGGCTACTGTCCATAGGGTCGCAAAGAGTTGAAGCGACTTAGTACATACTAACACAAGACTGCAGCCATGAAATTAAAAGATGCTTGCTCCTTGAAAGAAAAGCTATGACAAACTTAGTGTATTAAAAAGCAGAGACATCACTTTGCCAACAAAGGTCTGTATAGTCAAAGCTATGGTTTTTCTAGTATTCATGTACAGATGTGACAGGTGGACCATAATGAAGGCTGAGCGCTGAAGAATTGATGCTTTCGAATTATGGTGCTGGAGGAAACTCTAGAGAGTCCCTTAGACTACAAGGAGATCAAGTCAGTCAATCCTAAAGGAAATCAACCCTGAATTTTCTTGGAAGGACTGATGTTGAATACTGATGCTCTAATACTTGGGCGGCCATCTGATGTGAAGAGCCAACTCATTGGAAAAGACTCAGATGCTGGGAAAGACTGAAGGCAGGATGAGAAGGGGACAACGAAGGATGAGATGGTTGGATAGCATCACTGACTCAATGAACATGAGTTTAAGCAAACTCCAGGAGATGGTGAAAGGCACGGAAGCCCAGCATGCTGTAGTCCATGAGGTTGCAAAGAGTCAGACACAACTTAGCAAATGAACAGTAACAACAAACTGGAAATTACCTGAATGCCCCACAGTAGCAGAATAAATAAAGTGGGTGTTCAGTGCTCAGTCATGTCTGACTCTTTGTGACCCCATGGACTGTAGCCCACCAGGCTCCTCTGTCCATGGGATTCTCCAGGCAAGGATATTGGAGTGGGTTGCCATTTCCTTCTCCAGGGGATCTTCCTGACCCAGGGATGCAACCCACGTCTCCTGCACTGCAGGCAGATACTATACTGTCTGAGCCACCAGAGAAGCCTGGACACCAAGGAACCTAATGTAACCCTAATGTAAACCACCAACTCTGGGTGTTGATGTGTCAGTGTAGGCCCATCAATTATAACAAAGGCCCCACGCTGCAGGGGATGTTAATGGTGCAGGGGGCTGTGCATGTGGGCGGGGGCAGGGGTGCTGTGCTGGGCTTAGTCGCTCAGTCGTGTCCAACTCTTTGCAACCCCGTGGACTGTAGCCCACCAGGCTCCTCTGTCCATGGGGATTCTCCAGGCAAGAATACTGGAGCGGGTTGCCATGCCCTCCTCCAGGAGATCTTCCCAACCCAGGGATCGAACCCAGGTCTGTTACATTGCAGGTGGATTCTTTACTGTCTCAGCCACCAGGGAACCCTGGGGGGAGGGGTACATGTAATCTCTGTACCTTCCCATTAATTTGCTGTTAACCTAAAATGGCTAATAACAAAGTCTTAATTTTTTTTTTAAAGTTAGGACAGCAGTTGCCCTTGACGGGGTAGTAACTTGAACGGGGCATGAGAGGGTTTCTAGGGGTTGGAAATGTTTCATTCTTGACCCAGCAGCAGGTTACACAGCTGTGAAAAGTTTTTGGAACTGTATGCTCATGTGTGATGCACTTTTCTATATGTGATCGCGCAATAAGACATTTATTTGAGAAGCTCAGTAATTCTACATATCGGGGATTTATCCTGAAAGAATAAATCCAACAGGTACAGTAAGATGAGTTTATAAGTGTGTTCACAGTGCATTCTCTACAACAGCTTAAAAACTGGACTCAATCTCAGTTCCCACCAAAAGCAGATCAGTTAAATATTTTATGGTGTGTGCGTGCGTGCTCAGTTGTGTCCGACTCTTTTCGACCTTTTGGACGGTAGCCCACCAGGCTCCTCTGTCCATGGGATTTTTTCAGGCAAGAATACTGGAGTGGGTTGCCGTTTCTTCTTCCGGGGGATCTTCCCCACCCAGGGATCGAACTTGTGTCTCCTGTGTCTTCTGCATTGCAGGTTAGTTCTTTACTCACAGAGCCATCCAGGAAGCCCCCACTTTATGGTATGTTTAGCCAATAAACAATAAAAAAGGATGCTGAGAATTCCCTGATGGTCCAGTGATTAAGACTCTGCATTTCCACTGCAGGGGGCAAAGGTTCGACTAAGATCTCACATGCTGGGCAGTACAGTCAAAAAAAAAAAAGATTTTAAAAAAGAATGCTGACTTTAAAAGTGACAGCTGTATTTAATAGGAACATACATTCTAACATAATGTTGTCTAAAAACAACCTGCTACAAAGACAGCAAGAGTCCATATTGGGGGGAACATCTAAATATACATAAATGCATGTAAGTAATAAAAGTCAACTTGTTTTCCCAAAATAATAATAGCAATTATCTCTCAACACTGAGATTAAAGACTCATGTTTGTTTTGCTTCCACTCATCTATATTTTCCAAATCTTCCATAATATAGAATGTCTACTTATTAGTCATATAAGCATTTAAGTAGGTCCCAGATGGGACAGCTGAGGGATCTCAAAAATAGTGTTAATGGTGAATCATTCATTGGCAGGTACACATCCTGGGCACACATGTACTATTTAATCCTTTCCATGACCCTATGACTGACAGACAATTCCCATTTTATAGACAAGAACATGGAGGTCCTGAGGGGATCAGGAATTTGCTCAAGGTCGCTAAACTTGAAAACAAGCAGACCCAGAATATGAACTTAGTTTGTCTGACAGAACATGCGTGATTTAGTTTGTTTGTTTTGTTTGTAGCTGACACCCCACACCGCCTCCCTTTGGGTGATCAGAGTGTGTGTGAGTGTGTGTGTGTGTGTGAGTGTGTGTGTGTGTGTGTGTGTGTGAGTGTGTGTGTGTGTGTGTGTGTGTGTGTGTGTGTGTGTGTGTACTCAGTCACTCAGCTGTGTCTGACTCTTTTGGACCCCATGGACTGTAGTCCACCAGGCTCCTCTGTTTATGGGATTTCCCAGGCAAGAATACTGGAGTGGTTTGCCATTTCCCACTCCAGGAGATCTTCCAAACACAGGGATTGAACCCACATCTCTTGCATCCCCTGCATCGGCAGGCAGATTCTTTATCACTGTGCCACCTGGGAAGCCCGGGTGATTAGATTATACTGGCCAATTAGAGTCTCCACAGATCAAAAAAAAAAAAGGAATACACTGATGCCATTTGCATCCATGGATGGACCTAGAGATTATCATTCTAAGTCAAATAAATCAGACCAAGAAAGAAATTCTCATACGATATTGCTCATGTGTGAAATCTTAAAAAATGATACAAATGAATTTACAAAGCAGAAGTAGACTTACAAACAAACTTATGGTTAACCAAAGGGGAAAGAAGGGAGGGAAGAATAAATTAGGAGCTTGGAATTAACATAAACACAGCACTATATATGAAATTGACAAACAACAAGGTCCTACTGTATAGCACAGGGAACTATACCCAGTATCTTATAATAACCCATAATGGAAAAGCATCTAAAAGAGAATATATGTAACCAAATCACTTTGCTGTATACCTGAAACTAATACAACATTATAAATCAACTATATTTCAATAGAAAATTCAAAAATACACTGATTTGTTGCAAAATAATGATCATAAATTATAGCCAAACACATGCTGCTAAAGCATCTCCAAGAAAGATGAGTTCCCTTGAAGACACTGTGCTAAGTGAGAGAGGCCGATCACAAAGCCCACGCCTGGCAGAACCCCATTTACACAAAACGCTTAGAGAAGCAAAGCCACAGACACAGAAAGTAGACCAGTGGTTGCCTGGGGCTTAGGAAGGAGAGAAGGAACCACTGATAATAGCAAAGGGGTTTCTTCAGAGGGGGAATGACAGTGTTCTAGAATTAGATTGTTACACAGCCCTTTGATTATACTAAAAACTGAGCACACTATAAATGGGTGAAATGCAGGGCATGAGTGACAGCTCAGTAAAGACATTGAAAAATAAGTTAGGACATCCCTGGTGGTCCAGGGGTAAAGAATCTGCCTGCCAACTCAGGGGACGCGGGTTTGGGATGATTCCACATGCTGAAGGGCAACTAAGCCCCTGAGCCGCAACTACTGAGCCCAGGCTCTAGAGCCTGGAAGCCGCAGCTACCGAGCCCATGTGCCACAACTACTGAAGCCTGTGCTTCCAGAGCCTGTGTTCCGCAACAAGAGAAGCCACTGCAATGAGAAGCCCATGCACAGCAACCAGAGTAGTCCCCGCTCGACACAACTAAAGAAAGCCAGCAGGGCGTAGCTACAAAGACCCAGTACAGACAAAAATAAATAAATAAAATTTTTTAAAAAGTTAGTGCATCATCATGACAACAACCATAGCTGTTAATTAACAAGAGGCATTCATCAAGCTGTGTCCTGGGCACAGCGCCCGACTCTATTCTTGACGAGCCTTGGCTCACATAAGCCTCAATCAATCCTATCAGGTAGGCACCACTTTTCCCCCAACCTAGAGATGTGAACACTGAGACCTGCCCAAGGCCACAGAGACAGGAAACGGTGTATAAAATAGAAACCATTATACACCAGATTTCTCTAATGAAGAGTTTGCAGCTAACTGCATCCAAAATGCATGCACACGTGTGCACCCACACACCTTACTGTCCTGCTGCACTGAAAGCAGAGGAATTAGGAGGAAAACTTCCCCAGCTCGGGTTCCCGATTTTTGGCACCCAAACCTTCAGAGCCAAGAACTCAGTCCTTAACAAAGTTCCACGTGCCCTCAGTGCCAGCCTCCAGGTTGATCCTGTTACACAGGGCCCCCTGATATACACGTGCCCATGTCAGACCCTGGAAGGCCCTGTCTGTTGTCCCCTCAAGGGTTCTCATGATGGAAGCTTCCCTGCTCCTCACTCTGAGCCCTCTCTCACTTTCCCCCACCCCCACTGTGAGGTCACAGTTGCCATGGGAGCGAGAGGCAGAGACACTTTGGTGCCTGGCATCTGGACCTGGTTATTTGGGGTTTTAGATTTCAACCTGAGGGAAATGCATACCCTTCCATGGAACTGGTGGGAGTTTAATCTGCCTCATCCAGGGCTGGCAGGGGTGAGGGGGACGGGGAAGGGGGTGACTTGTCACTTTTGAATCAAAAGCTTAAAAGGAAAAGTATACATCTGCACGGCCCAATACAGAGCCACCAGCCACAAGTGGCTATGAAGACGGGCTGATGTGTGAAAAAACATACCAGCTTTCAAAGACTTATTACAAAACACGTGGCAACTGTCTTAATAACTTTTCTATTAATTATATTTGAAATAGTTAGGTTAAACACATTATTAAAATTAACTTCACTTGTTTCATTTTTTTTTTAATGTGGCTACTAGAAAATCTAGAATTATGTTCCATCTATAGCTCACTGAAAATTTAGAATTACTCTACCTCATATTATATTTGTGCTGAACAGTGCCTGGCATATGTGCTCTGAACCAGCAACTTGATCCCTGGGAATGAATCCTAAAGAACAGAGACAAATACACAAAGGTTAATGTGTAAGAGTAATCGCCATCGCCTGTTTCGAACAGCAAAAAAACTGGGTAAATGCCGGGCCACAGGAAACTGGTTAAATAAATGCTGAAAATTTTTTTAATCTTGTGGGACACAGAAAAATGTTCATGGAATATCATTATACGAGAAAACCAACAGGCAACAAAGATCTTATTTACATGAAAGATTTCATTAACACACTGATACACAAGTGTGTACAAAGGAAAATTTAGGAAAAGGCTACAACGAAACAGCAGATGCTCCAGAAGGTGGAATGACAGGACATTTGTCCCTCCGGCTCCTTATTTTTGCTTATCCGTCCTTTAAGTTTCCTGCAATTAATAGGGATTACTTGTGTAATCTTGTTTAAATTGTTTTCCTGCAATGGCTATAATGAAAATAAAATAGAGAATACCGAGCACTGGCGATACTACGGAGAAAGCGGATCCCTCAGACACTGCAGACGGGGATGGAAAATGATCCGTACGAGTCGGACACGACTGAGCGATTTCACTTCACTATGGAAAACAGTCTGGGGATTTCTCTTCAAATTAAACATAGATTTACACCAAATCCAGAAATTCTGCTCCTAAGCATGTACCCAAGATAAACGAAAACATACATCCACACAAAAACCCGTAAATAAATGCTCACAGCAGCACTATGCACAACAGCCAAAACACAGGAACAACCCAGATGTCCTTCAACAGGTGAATGGATTAAAAAGAACAGCTCATGCTGTTCAATATAAAAAAGAAACAACAAACAACTCAATTAAAGAGTGGGCAGAAGATCTAAATAGACACTTCTGCAAAGATGACACACAGATGGCCAAAAAAGCCCATTAAAAGATGCTCAACATCGCTAATTATCAGAGAAATGCAAATCAAAACTACAGTGAGGTATTACCTCACACCAGTCAGAATGGCCATCATCAGAAAGTCTACAAACAATAAATGCTGGAGAGGGTGTGGAGAAAAGGGAACCTGCCTACAGTGCTGGTGGGAATCTAAGCTGGCACAGCCACTACGGAGAACAGTATGGGGTTCCTTAAAAACCTAAAAACAGAACTGCCATATGATCCAGCAAGGCCACCCCTGGGCATTTCTCTGAAGAAAACCATACATACGCACTCCAATGTTCATTGCAGCACTATTTGCAATAGCCTAGACATGAAAGCAACCTAAATGTCCATCGCCAGAGGAATGGATAAAAAAGATGTGGTCATAAAAAAGAATGAAATAATGCCATTTACAGTAACAGGGATGCAACTTCATACTAAGTGAAATCAGAAAGAGAAAGACAAACACCATAGGTATCAGTTACATGTGGAATCCTAAAAAAATGACGCAAATGAACTTACTTACAAAACAGAAACAGACTTGCAGATACCGAAAACAAAGATATGGTTACCAAAAGGGAAAGGTGGAGGGGAGGGATAAATTAGGAGCTAGGGATGAAGATATACACACCACTATATATAAAATAATCATCAAGGACCTACTATGTAGGTCCTATACCCAGCGTATAGCACAGGGAACTACTCAATATTCTATAATAACCTCTATGGGAAAAGAATCCGAAAAAGAATGTATATATGTATATGGATAACTGAATCACACTGCTGTATACCTGAAACTAACGCAACATTGTAAATCAACCATACTCTAACATAAAATAAAAATTAAAAGTAAGTACTAGGGATGATAGTACATGATAAATATATTAACACTGCTGTATGTTATACATGAAAGTTACTGAGAGCAAATCCTAAGAGTTCTCATCACAAGAAAATTTTTTGCTGTTTCTTCTTTAATTGAATCTATATGAAATGATGGTTCACTAAACTTATTACAATAATCACTTCAAGATATATGGAAACCAAATCTTTATGCTGTACACCTTAAACTTATATAGTTTATATCTCAATAAAACTGAAGAAGGAAAAAGGCCGGGAACACAAATCTTTTCTTTCATCCCATGGTCAGTTTGCTTGTTTACTAAAAAAAAAAAACAACTATATATTTAAGGAAACAAAGAATATTTGATTAAAACTGATTTAATAAATGTGTGCTCCATCCATACAGTGGACTACTATTCAGCCATAACAAAGGATGAAGAACCGACACCAGCTACAACGTGGACGAACCCTGAACACATCCTGCTGAAGGAAAGGAACCAGACACAAAAGCCCACAGGTGTGTGATTCCATTTATATGAAAAGGCCAGAGTAGGCGATCTACAGACACAGACTGGATGAGTGCTCGCCAGGGGCAGGGGATGGGGAGCAGTGAGGAGTGGCTGCTAATGGACATGGGGTCTCTGCCTGCCCCTCTGCTATGCTAGGAGGGGTTGCTCACTGGGGGAAGGAGAATTGCATAGATCAGGAGATCAGAGACAACACTCAGGAAGGAGGGCAGGAGGAGACTAGGAGCAGAGAAGCCAGCCCCAAATCCCCTGCAGGGTCCAGCCTCCCCTACATGACTCGGGAGGAAATGGGAGACTCGCATTCACCCGTCCACTATGGGTGGTCAGGACTGTTCAAGCCTGGTGGCAGGTGTACAAAATACCACTCGCTCCTTCCTTCCAGAATCTGTGCTGGTCTCAGGGGAGTGGGGGCCTGACAGACACCCCCTGAAAGTACAGCTGTGTCTGCTTCATCCCCTGATGGGTGCCCCCATCGCTCATTGAGACAGGTACTGAGTGCCTCTGATTTGCTGGGCACCTGCCAGATGCCAAGGACACAGACACAAAAGGCAGAGCCCTCACCTCGCTGCGATCCAGGACCCTAAGTGGGGCATCTGCTGGCCAAGGAGCATCAAGGCAGGAGTGGGGCTGCTAGTCCATGGGGATGGGCTGGGAGGTGATGCCACTGGGATCCCATAGACTGAGGGCCCGGTTGGGGAGGTGGGGCTCATGGAGACAGAATGGGAGGAACTCAAGCAGCCCCAAGCCCTTGAGCATGGGCGGAAGGCAGACTAAGAACAGAGGTGTGGGGGGCGGGCACACACAACAGACTACGGCATTCAGACTTCACCCTGAGTTTCCGGAGGATGCTAAGCCACAAAACAAGAGCTCAGGCACCTGGCAACCGAATGGAAGGTGATGCAGATGATGGAGCGGGATACCTGCTGAGAGGCCCACAGGTGTAGTGCTCCTGGCAGGGAAGGGAGCTCAAGACACAGCTGGGAGAAGCAGGGGTGACTGAGAGCATGCTGGCTGCTTTCTCGGGGAGCGCCCCCGAGCCACCGTGCCTCCTTCAGGTCCCCCCAGCAGTGCCGGCCTGGATGCAGTTCCCAGGACGCCAAGTGGCATCACTGGGAAGGTCTTGGTGGCTCCCAGGGCCTGCTGAATCCTGACAGACTGACAGGACTCAACCCCTGGCATCAGCCAAAGTCCTGAAACACAGAGGTGTGCCCGACCAGACAGAAAGGGGAGCTAAACCCATCGCTGCCAAGAGCTGCTGGTTCCACCCCAGCTTCACGTCCTAAGAAACCGCCTCCTGAGACTGTAACTTCCTCCTCCATATGAAGATAATAATAGCACCGCCCACAGGAGGCTGTTCATACCATGAAAAACAATCAAACCCCATACACAATATGCATAATCGTCAAAACGTGGGAACCCCAACATCCATCCACCAGTAGATGGATGAGCAAAACGAGGCATCTGCACCTGATGGAATATTACTCCACCATAAGACCAATGAAGTACTGACACTTGCTACATCCTGGATGAACCTTGAAAACGTGACGTTAAGTGAGAGAAGCCAGACACGCAAGGCCACTACTGCACGCTCCCTTTTATATGAATCACCCAAAGCAAGCAGATCCACAGAGACAGAAAGTAGGTTAGTGGTTGCCAGGGGCTGCCAGTTGGGAGATTAGACTGTCTGCTGATGGGCAGAAGTTTCTTTTGGGGGTGACGAAGATGGTTAGGAAATATAGAGGTGGTGGTGGCACATGACTGTGAAAGGGCTTAATGCCACTGAATTGTATGCTTTAAAATGGTTAAGATGGGGGAATTCCCTGGCAGTCCAGTGGTTGGGACTTTGTGTTTCTACTGCTGGGGGCCTGGGTTCAATCCCTGGTTGGGCAACTAAGAGCTTGCAAGCTGCACAGTGCAGCCAAAATAAATAAACAAAACACAAAATCAAAAAAATTTTTAAATAGTTTAAGAGAATTCCCTGGTGCTCCGGAGGTTAAGACTCCACGCTCCCATTGCAAGGGGTACAAGTTTGATCCCTGATAGGGGAACTAAGATCCCACATGTCACAGGGCATGGCCAAAAAGAATATAAATAAAATTAAATGGTTAAGATGATAAATTTCATTTTATATGAATTTTGCCCCAATTGAAAAAGAAATTATATTACACACTCAGCACTGTGTCTGGTAGGAGGAGCATGACACCCTGGAGTTGCCACGATTGTTATTATTATGCCCCCAAAGCAATCATCTCGATCATCTTGTGGTACCTACTCAGCTCTTCAGCTGCCTCCAGGCTCCCAGGGAAGAAGGAACATGCTGTGAGCCGCCTGGGGCTACAGCCAAAGCAATGACTAAGCCAGGGCCTGGGGAGGGAGAGTGGGGGACTGGCCTTCACAGCCTGGAAGGGACCCGCCCTCACATGCCTGGCGCACACAAGATGCTTCGCGGTATGAGATGCCCCGCTTCTGTCCTCCACCTGCCGGCCACTCGGAAGCCACGTGCTGGGCATGTTACAGACCACGCCTCGCTGCTAGGAATTTAAATAAAAACAAAAATGCACCTGGGAGCACGTGGCCTGGAGAAGGAAGTTATCAGACTCCATTCTATTCTCCACAGCTGAAGCAGCCACGAGAAGAATGATTGCTGGCCTTCCTCCAGCACCTTTAAATCCTTTCTACACAAACTTCAACCCACTTTGTAAACACAAGAGCTGAGGAGTTCCCAGGAAAAGGTTGCCCCAGTCTTGCACCAGCCTGCAAGGTGGCATTTTAGGTACCAAAGGTCTTGTTAGATATTTGGGGTTGTGGTTGTTTTTTTTTAATTTCCTGCACAGAAAGAATCCTCCAAATCTCAGAACTGGAGGGGATGCTGGGAGAGAGTAAAGTGACATGAGTTTAGAAAACATTCTCCTCCCAGGAGAGATGAGACAATTCTCAAAATCACACAGACCATGCTCTGCTCATCCACGCTCATCTTCCCACAGCTAGGGTCTGGCCTTTCCCGTTTGCCTTACAGCAGCAATAGTAACTCTGCATAAATGCAGAGGCAGAACCTAAGCCAAGTGCTTGACGCACATTATCTTATATTATCTTATTTAATCCTCAACACGGTGCTTGTCTCTCATGATTATCACACCCATTTTACAGATAAGGAAACTGAGTCTCAAGAGAGGTTAAGTCACTCGCTAAAGGTCATACAGATATGAGTAGCAAAACTGGGATTTGAACTGCGGTCTGTGACTCCAGAATCTGTTCTCATGACCATTTGCTGTGCTGTCTGCCAAAATGAAGAAATGACTAGGACAATAAACACATTGTCATTTACCTCACTAAAGAGAGAAAGATGTCTCTATTTTAATAAAAAGACTAGGGCTTCCCTGGTGGATTAGTGGTAAAGAATCCTCCCACAAAAGCAGGAGAGAGAGGTTCGACCTCTGATCCAGGAAGATTCCACGTGCTGTGGAGCAACTAAGCCCGTGCCCCACAATTACCTAGCGTGTGCTCTTGAGCTCGGTGCCATGACTACTGACGCTCGAGAGCCTAGAGTCTGTGCTCTGCAGCAAGAGAAGCCACCGCAATGAGAAGCCTGTGAACCACAACTAGAGAGTAGGCCCCACTCCCTGCAACCGGAGGGAGGCCCACACAGCAGCAAAGATACAGCACAGCCAAAAATAAATAAAACAAAAATTATATTTAAAAAAAAGGGCTAAAGCTAAGGAAGAAAACCAACAGTTAATCAGGGGAGATTTGGGCACCTTTCAGAGCCTATAGGGAACTGGTTTTCAAATCTTTCCAGATCTATTTTCAGCTCCAGATTTACCAAAAGTACAAGGGTTTATTATGGTAGGACATTTAAGTAAAGAATTCCAGTTCCATTGGAACTAGTCCAATGGTTAAGACTCGATGCTTCCAGTGCAGGGGGCACAGGTTTGATCCTGGTTGGGGAACTAAGATCCCGCATGCCACATGGCACAGCCAAAAAAATTTAAAAAATATATAAAAAGAAAAGAAAAAAAAAAGAATTCCAGTTTCTTCTACAAAGAGCTAACACAGACTCTCTATTCCATTACAAACCCATGAAGCACTGGATTGAATTAGAAAAAAATTTAAGATATCACTAAGCTGGGAAATCTTCAGGTACCAGAAGCAAGGAGGGGACTCAGTCGCAGTAAGAGAGGTGGCCCAGGGGTACCAGAACAATTTCAGGCTCTAACAGCTAAGTGTGTGGCTTCTAGCCCACTGAGTAACAGCAGTGGCCTTGGGTCTGTATGAGTCACAAGTGAGACTCCTAGCAAAGGCTAGGCACAAAGGGCTGCCTCTCCACGTAAGGTGGGGCAGGAAAACATTCCCACTGGCCCAGAGAATCAACAGGGAAGCTGACTCTGCCGAAGAGGTGGAATGGTGCAGAGGAGGGAGGAGGACTCTGTGATGAATCAAAACTTTGGGCCTGTGTCATGAATGAGAGAAAAATCCAAACCTCTCTGGTAAAGGAAAACCAAATTGAGGAATTAATGTAAATAGTGTTTCTAGACCAGCAAAAACCCTAATAAGGTATTCAGAACAGCAGATGCAAAGCACTGTGGGAGCCACTTCTATAGCCCTGAGCACAGGGTACTCTCATCAGGGAGGCACTTCAGCTAAGCTCATCTCCACTTGGTTTGGCCTTGGTATGAATGTGGAGATGAACGTACACAGAAAGATGTGAAAACCAGGGGCAGACAGCCCAAAGATGAGCTCATAATCAAAACTCAAACTACACAAGCAAGTGATCAGCATTTAGGAGAATCAGCAGACACAATTAATAAATGGAATGGAAACCCAAGAAGATGAGACAGCAGAAACTATAAATTATTTCAAATAATGTAAAAAGAGTGCCCTACGGCAAAAGTGATGACTCTGAAAACCATACATTACTTACAAAATAGTTTTTTAAATTCCATAGACTTAAAAAAAAAAGGCTAAGGCAGCAAAGTTGTAATAGATAAAGAGTGAATTAGTGAATTAGAAGACAGACTTAAGTAAACAACTTAGAATACAGTACAGAGAAACAAAAAGATATGAAATATGAAAAAAGGTAAAGAGGCATTCAGGACAGAATGACAGGGTTCATCACCTTTCTAAAGGAATTATTGAGGAAGAAGATAAGGAGAAAGGGGAGAGAGAATATTTTCATGATGGAAGACATGAGTTGCTTTTAAAATAATATAGCATCAACCATTCCCTAGCAGAATAAATTAAATCCACACCTAAACAAAAGCATAGTATATTTAAAAAAAAAAAAAACAACCCCAAAACAAAAAAACTACCCACAACAGATATTTTTAAAACACAGGGGAAAAAAACAGATTTCTACAAAGGAATATCAATCAGACAAAAGAGTTGACTTTTCAACAACAGAAAGAGACCAAAAATTTCAGTCCTGAGAGAAAACATGTAGCAATCTCAAATTTTATACCTAGCCAAATGACCATTCCAATGAAATGAAATGAAATGTTAGTCACTCAGTTGTGTCTGACTCTTTGCGACCCCATGGACTGTAGTCTTCCAGGCTCCTCTGTGCATGGGATTCTCCAGGCAAGAATACTGGAGAGGGTTGCCATTCCCTCGTCTAGGGGATCTTCCTGACCCAGGAATTGAACCTGGATCTCCTGCATTGGAGGCAAATTCTTTACTGTCTGAGCCACCAGGGAAGCCCTATAGGCCAGCAAAAAAAAAGACATATTCAGACAAAGCTGACAACTCAAGAGATTCACTGAAAACTCTATGGAAAGGTGTGTTACAGAGGAAGAAAACTGAATCTGTAAGGAAGAATGGTTGCAAGAATTAATAGAGTATGCATAAAACAATAAAAATATAGGTTTTAAAAATAAAGAAAAAATACTACAGTGATACAAATTCAAGCATGCTAAGGTCCCTGAAATTAAAAGACGCTTACTCTTTGGAAGGAAAGTTATGACCAACCTAGACAGCATATTAAAAAGCAGAGACATTACTTTGTCAACAACGGTCTGTCTAGTCAAGGCTATAGTTTTTCCAGTAGTCATGTATGGATGTGAAAGTTGGACTATAAAGAAAGCTGAGTGCTGAAGAATTGATGCTTTTGAACTGTGGTGTTGGAGAAGACTCTTGAGAGTCCCTTGGACTGCAAAGAGATTCAACCAGTCCATCCTAAAGGAGATCAGTCCGGGGTGTTCATTGGAAGGACTGATGTTGAAGCTGCAACTCCAATACTTTGGCCACCTGATGCGAAGGGCTGACACATTTGAAAAGACCCTGATGCTGGGAAAGATTGAGGGCAGGAAGAGAAGGGGATGACAGAGGATGAGATGGTTGGATGGCATCACCGACTCAATGGACATGGGTTTGGGTAGACTCCGGGAGTTGGTGATGGACAGGGAGGCCTGGCATGCTGCAGCGACTGAGCGACTGAACTGAACTAAACTGAAGGTCTCTGATCATCAGCACAAGAGCAAGATAATGACTAACTTGAGGCATGTCAAAGATGGCAGACATATCAAAGATGATATGAATTGCTGAAGAAAGTTACAGAATACCCTTAAAAAGGGTATATGTGGCCAGTTTCTGAAAGGTTTACAAAAATCAAAATGATTCACACCTGCAAACAATTACTGAACACAGATGATGTGTGAAGAGCTTTACTCAAATTCTCAGTTAATCCTCACAGCAGGCTTAGGACACATTTCCGTTTTACAGATGAGGAGACTGAGACTCAGGGAGGCAAATTTTCTTGCTTAGACAGTTAAGAGGTAGGGCCGTGATTCACACCCACACCTATCTGCTGGTAAAGGCGAACGTGGTGGGAGGCTAGTCTATGCCCACATGGGACTATGGCTGAGGTCTCAGAGATGCAGGATAGGACAGGATAAGGGAAACCCTGAGAGCTACCAGGTGGCTAAGGTCTGCGAAGTGCTGGGTTCTCACCCAAGGTTCTTTGATCACTGCGACCCTGGCACTGGTACTCAGGAAGAGGAAGGGATCCCCCTGCCCTTCTCTTTCCATTGCTATACAACTCAGTCACACCAACCCTGCTGATGTCTCCTGCCTGGCCACCTGCCCTCCCTCCCCCAAGTACCTGAGCCCTGAAACTGCACTCTCTCACCTCCCAGGGAGCTGTGCAGAGAACTGCAGGCCCACTTTTGACAGCCTACTGGTCCACAAAGGTCACAGGGCTGGGACAACAAAGGGCCCTTTTGTCCTGGCCCTTAAGGTGGCTGCCACCACCAGCGGAAATCACCCACTTGACCTTCTGGTTTTATGAATTAATAATAAAGCTGGCACCGGCGACAGGATGGCTGGCAGGACCCGGGTGCCAGGTTCCTTCCCGTCACCTTGCCTGGCCTCTCCAGCCTGGGAAAAGGAGGCCCTACCTTATCTCCCCAAAGCAGTGGGTACCCCAGAGCCGAAAACACCGTGTTCCCTGGGCTTGAGATAACAGATACTAAAGTGCTTTGCAAAAGAAGAAGCTTTATCTGAACTGCCTTATCAACACATAAGGCATTTTGCCTGTAGGATTGGGCCGTATGGCATATCTGATCAGTGATTAAGTTCCATGCTGCCTTCTGGGGACCATTAACTCACAAAAAAATTATCCTGCCAGCATGGGGGTGGGGGGAGAGAGAAGGAAAGATGCATAAGGGATGTAATTACTACTAGTCTGTGGAGCTGGGAAGTGCTGAAGTGGATCACCAGCTGCTCTCACACAGAGAAAACACAACTATTTCTTCTGAAACCAGCGCAAGCCTCACAGTCAGACCTGTGAGGTCTGACTCCACAGGAGTTGGAGAGGGCCTCCTCTTAGCCCTTTCCATACCCCTCACACTGCCCACCACCAAGTTTGCCCTCCCTGGAGGATGGGTAGCCCACAGTTCTAGAATTTTCCACATCACCCAGAGCTAATGCTATCCATCTTGAGGTCCCATCTTCCCCTTGGCAACTTAGTAAACAAGTGTGTAGAACACTATTGACAAGGTTGTGGTGAGGGGGACAGTTCCCTGGTAGTCCAGTGGCCAAGACTCTGCACTTCAAGTGCAGGGGGCCCCGAGTTCAATCCCTGGTCAGGCAACTAGATCACACGTGCCTCAGCTAACAGTTTGCATGCCACAGCTAAGACCTGGAATGGTCAAATAAGCAATATCTAAAAACAAAATAAAACAAAACAAGGTCATGGGGCAGCAGTGTCACTTCTCCCAGATAAGACAGACCCAGGGTCCCTCACACTCTCTGTCTATATTATGTCATGTGGGACGGGGAGTTTCTCCTTACACCAAAAAAAAAAAAGGTCTGGTTTTGGATTTGGGTTCTACACACAGCATCCAAGCTGTCTTTTGTAGATTGTTTTCCTTTTTCATAGAAGTATAATTGAATCATAATATCAAGATCATGTTAGTTTCAGGTGTACAGCATAGCAATTCAGTTACATATATGCATCTAAGTAACCTTGAGCCATCACCTGCATGTCTGAGCCTCAGTTTCCTCATCTGTAAATGGGTAACGAAAGTCCACTGGGCTCTTAGGAGGATGGGAGGACAATAGATGGAAAGGGCCCCAGAAGGAGCAGCTGTGACCTCGGCCACAGTCCAAGACCATCTGGTTAACTGCCACATCTTCAAAGGTGTGGAACTGGCGGCGTAGAGAGGGCGTCTCAGCACTGCTGCACGGGGCAGACCCCACAATCACCTGCCTCCAGGCCCTGCTGTGCAGCTGCCACTGACACAGGATGAGCGGGCCAGCTGCCCAGAGTGGGCCAGAGCAGGGGTGCTTGTGGGTGCCCAGGAACTGGTTCCCTTGTACCCAGCCCTTTCCTGCATGTTTCCCCACTGTGAGCACCCGGGGTTGGGCAGAGGTCTGGACACCCCTGCCTGATCAAGGGAGAGAAGGTTACTGAGGGCTGGGGACACTCAGCCCTCCCTTCTGTGGTCTAGACCACTGCACCCAGGACCCCTGAGAGCTTAGACGTCAGGGACCAGTCCTCCCAGACATGTCTGTTCCTCCCTCAGCAGGTAGCCACCCTTTTTCATTTTTCTCAAAAAATTATTCAGTGCTCAATTTATCTTCACTTTCCTTTTGGGGTCTTATTTACGTACAGTGGACTGCACTGTCACTGTTTTAAGAATCTCATGAAAACTGAGGGTCCATGTCTCCCAGGGCCCCCTGGAGACAATTCTGCACCCCATTTTATGGGGTTCAGAGACTCCTCAAGGATCTCAAGTTAAACCCATAGTCTAGGACTTCCCTGGTGGTTCAGTGCTCAAGAATCTGCCTGCCAGTGGAGCAGACACAGGTTCGATCCCTGGTCCAGGAAGATCCCACATGCTGCAGAGCAACTAAGCCCATGTGCCATGACTATTGAGCCTGTGTTCTAGAGCTTGGGAGCCGAAACACTGAAGCCTGAGTGCCCTAGAGCCCATGCTCTGCAACAAGAGAAGCCTCCACAGTGAGAAGCCTGCGTATTACAACTAAAGAAAAGCCCACACAGCAACGAGGACCCAGCCCAGCCAAAAATAAATGAAATAAATAAATTATTATCATTATTTTTTAAAGAAAACAAACTAGAGTCTACCCCGGAGAAAATGGAAAGGGAGAGAGATGGGTCTTGTTTGGCCATTTAGCTTCACAAGCCTTGATGACAACAGGAAGAACACAGTGGTACCCGCCCTTACCCCTCAACACCCTTTCAGGAGGGCAGAGGAGCCATCTGTTGCACGGGAGAAGGTGGTGAAGGGGCTGAGGCCACGGACTGGGGCTGCTTGAAGGCTTTATAACCTAGAAGTATCGCCCAGCAGGGAGATTCTGGTGGAAAATGTACTGTGTCACCCCTAGCAGCCAGCCCAGGCCGCACAGGACTCCCTCATCTCTGGTTCCCTCCCCAAGGGATGAGGGCTGGGGGTCAGAACAGAAACTGAATCCTGCCTCTGCTTCTCAGTGGCCTGTGGCCCTGGGCTGTCACGTCCTCTCCTCAGCCTCGACTTGCCCATCTATGGAAGGGGGAGGCCCCAGCATCCCTGGGAGGATTCTGTGAGCTGCTGCAGGGGAACATCCCGGCTCAGCCCGGCGTCTGGCAGATGACGGGCGCCCGATAAACACTAGCTCCAACCATCATGAGGTCTTAACTCCCGATCTGAGAGATTGTTTTTTCTTCTTCCTTCTGGCAGCTTCTTGGCATCTACATAAACGTGCCTGTGGAGCTGTTTTGGAGCCTGAAGGAAAAAAAAAAACAGACCCTTCCACCTTTCCCAGAATCCTACTCTTGTTTTCTTTCCAATTCCAGGAGCAGACACCGGGCGGGGGGACAGGAAGCGGGGCCATCTCCAAGCCAGCTCCAGGTGGTGATGGGGGACACGCTCCAGTGAGTGTCTCCTAAGGAGCTTTTCCTCCTGTCCAGGGCCCATGTCACACCCCGGGACACACACACTGGGCTTGACTCCACACCTGCCGTGGAGAAAGGCCAGCTCACCACTCAAACACACAACCAGGATGCCTTTGCTGGGGTTTTTAATAGGAATGTTAACCATCTAGGTAGTTGGCTTTGCTGGCGCAGCAAAGATGTTTGGGAATACTTGCTTGTGTTTTAAATCGATCGACAAGGCTCTTACAGGAAAGGAGAGGTGGGTATGTAGACCTGAGGATGCCCTCTGTGGGCGAGCTTGTGCTCAGGCCTGTTTTTGGTGGGGCTGGCATGGCCTGGGCTGGCTGCTGGGGTGGTGCTAGATTTTATACCGGACACAGGCTCCTGGGCAATACTGCTTGGGTTATAAAGTCCCCAGGGCCTTCACCCCCTCAACGTGAACCTCTTGTGTTCCCAGTGAGTACAAAGGTGAACACGACACATCCTCCTCACTCCCAGGGAGCTCCAAGTTTTGAGGGGGTGGCAGGTGACAAAGCTGACAACTACAACAGGCTGTGATGCTATTATGGGAGACAACGTAGGGGCTGCGGGAGTGCTGGGGACGGGCATTTAACACACGAAGGTTGGAAAGAGGGTCGCCAGGGAAGGCTCTCTGGAAGGAAACAACAGCCAAGCTGAGCTCTGAACTGAGCATGAGTTTCATAAAGAGATGGGGAGAAGAGGAGCGGTGCTCCATCTTCTCCTGGGTGATGGTTACTGCCACAGGCAAATGCCGAATTATGTGAAATGGAAAGAGTGCTCCAGGGCACGGGGAACAGATTGTGCAAAGGCCTGGAGGTGAGAAAAACGTATGGCAGCCTGTTCCTACCCTTTCTGGGTTCCTAGAAATCTGCAAGGCGATGAAACACAGTGAAAGCACAGCGCTGGCAGGACAGTGAACCCCGGGGATGCTGGGATCCCCTACTCCTCTCCTTATGCGCTGTGGGACAGCAGACAAGTTGCTTGAGCCCTCTGAGCCTTGGTTTCCTCATCTGTCAAATGGCCACAGTACCACCTTCCCTGGAAGATTACTATGAGGATTCCTTGAGGGTGCACACAAAGGGATCAGGCTGATTCTTCCAATCAGGGACAATCTTGGTGCTCAGGGAGGCAGGGGGAACCTAGCAACCCCGTGGGTACCGCCTGTCCTCTGGCTGCCCTGGTCTGAGGCTCTGCTCCCTTCTCAGGGATGCTTCCCAAGGGTTCTGACAGGAACACTCCACCCAACCCGCAGGATCCTGGGAGCTGATGTCCCCACACAAAGTCAGGCACTGCCACACATACATACATCATCTGGTTCAATCTATACCTCCACACCAGGATCCAGGTGGGTGCCCTAACACTCGGAGAGGTAAAACAACTTGCTTAAGGTCACACAGCTCTGAAGAAATGGGACCAAGACTTAACTCTTACTTGTGGCTCAGAGCGACCAGGATCTATCAATGAGTTTAAAGCAAGAATATTAAATACTTGCGCTTGTTCTAAATGTGTGCGTAGTCGCTCAGTAGTGTCTCTCTGTGGCCCCATGGACTGTAGCCTGCCAGGCTCCTTTGTCCATGGAATTTCCCAGGCAAGAATACTGAAGTAGGTTGTCATGCCCTCTTCCAGGGAATCTTCCCAAACCCAAATATTGAACCCAAGTCTCCTGAGTCTCCTGCACTGGCAGGCGGATTCTTTACCACTGCGCCACCTGGCAAGCTGCTTGTTCTGAATACTTTGCATATATTCACTCATTTAATCCTCCCTAACAACTCAGACGAAGGTAGGACTTCTATTCGGACTTCACAGTGCATGAAACTGAGGCACTCAGGGCATAAATGACTTGCCCAAGGCCACATACCTAGCAAGACCCCTTAAATCAGGCTCCTGCTCCAACTTGAGCCCTATGTCCATGTCCTCATCTCAAACAAACCTCATTCATTGTCTTCACTCTGTTCCTGCCAAAGGACCTTTGCATTTGCTGTGCCCTCTGCCCCCAATGCATTTCCCACTGGTCTTCCCACAGCTTGCTCCTTCTTATTTGGGTCTGTTCCATTATCACCTCCTCTGAGAAGCCCTCCAGGTCGATCCTAAAGAAATGTTTCCTTGCCTCCTCCCAGCTCTCATGCCATTAGGTTGTATCTTCTTCCCAGAATTTGATACCTACGGATTGATTTGTTCATACTGTGTGTCTCCCCTCAGCAATATCAGTCTCTCGGGTCCGAATGAGTAAAAGAGCTCAGACCGTGCCAACCCTTTTCACAGAACTAGGGGAGCTTTCCACCTACTTAAAGTTCAGAAAACAGAAGGCAGGTGTTCATCCATCCCTCTAGTCTGATCTCAGAACACTCCTTCCCACTCTCCTCTGTCTCCCCTCTCTCTTTGGGGTGTGAAATCCGAGTTCTGAGCAGCAAGAAGGGAAGCCATATCTGGGAAAGCAACAGAGCGTGGAACACTCAGCGTCTGTCATCCCTGTAGGAGGCTGGACCCAGGAAACTGACAAGATTCCCAGCATGCTCTGCAGCCCCATCACCTGTCAAACTGCACAGGCAGATGGAATTCCCCCAGACTGCCTGGCGTGGGGGCTGCCTGAGAGACTACAGCCAGTGGAGCCCACACTTCCTGCAGAGATCCCAGCCTCAGAGACTCTCACTTCTACCCATCCAGACTCCAGGCAGTCAGAGGGCAATCAAGAAATATAACAGAAACAGGGGGAGCCCGAGAAAGTCAGGTCATGGTCCTACCTCCTCTCTCATGTGAGCCTTGGGGCTAAACTATACTTTGTAATACTTTCCGAAGAAACAGTCACACATGATTCAAAATGAAAATGTAAAAAAGTGAATAGTGAAAGGCTCACTCCTTCTTCATCCCTTTTACCAAATCCCCTGGTAAGTATTCATTACTCTTCCTTGATGCAAATGAAACAGTTACAAAATATACTCTTAGTTCTCTTTAAAAAAAAAAAAAAAAAGAAAGAAAGGGGTTCCATATTATGTATATGCAGCACATCTTTTTTTCCCTCCCATAGAAGACAGCTCTATATTTGTATACAGGAAGGTGTCTGTATACATGTCTGTGTAGGTATGTACATGTATACACACACACACACACACACACACACACACAACTAATTAAGGGCTTTCTGTAATTTTCACCCAATTCTTCTGGAAAGAGGTATTTAGATTGGGGGTCAGGAGGGGTCATTTTTCAGCCCAGACACAAATGGCTGGGCGGCTATCCAGCTGATCAACCAGGGACTCTGTCTGCATTAAACTCCAAGCAGGCACCAGGGGCCTGCTGCCTGGAAATAACATCTGTGGCTCCCGTTTTCATGATCATCTAGTCTACCCGATACTAGCAGAAATCCCATTCTAGAAAGAAACCGAGACTCAGAGAGGTAAAGTGACTAGCCCAAGGTCACACAGCCAGGAAGTGGAGCTGGCAGGGATCACACCCCGTCTGCCCACTGTCAAAGCCGGTCTGCCCACTCACCTAGCCTTTCGTGGTCCTCAGTCCATACTCCGCTTCATAGCCCCGTAACAGAACCAGGGGCCCAGAGGTCATGGCCCACGGTCAAGTACCCTGCCCTGCTGGACTTGGGCGGTCAGGCGCTTCCGCCATCACTTCCCTGCGGTCAGCTCGGCCCGCAGCCCGGCCTCCTGGTGCGCCCTGCCCGGCCAGACGCTGGGCGCGCAGCCTCTGCGGGGCCCGGGAGTCCCGGCGAGCTCGAGGAAGGTCGCCGGGCTCCCGCAAAGTGCTCCTCAGGCGCTGCCTCGCTTAATCCTCCCAGTTACCCACGGAGCGGGACCCACCTGAACCCATTTCACAGACGGGAGGCGCAGAGACCCGCGCAGCCGCCTAAGGTCACGCAGCCCGGCTCGCACCCAGCTGCCGCCGATTTCAAAACTTTCCTCCCCCGGCGCATCGCGAAGCCAACGACTTTCAGGTGCGGGGCGCGCACAACAGCTGAGCGCGCCCGGACGCTCGCTCTCCGGGGCGCCTGCTGTGCCCCGGGCGGAGGGAGCCAAGACCCTGCTCCCTCCCGGGTCTGCAGTCCCAGGCGGGGCTTCCCAGCCAACTCCGAGGGCGCCGAGGCACAGCGGCCCCGGCACTTACTCAGCACCGTCGCAGCCTGCAAAGCGGCCGGTGGGGAACCCATTAGAAGGAAGGGGAGACTGAGTTGCCCAGAGAGCCAGTTACTAGCCCAAGGTCACACAGCACGGGGGCTCAGAGCCAAGCGGGCGGCCGTGGGCTGGAAGCCCCGGGGCCAGCCAGCCGGCGGTCCCCGCCCCCGTGCGCGCGCCCCGCGGGATACTCACAGCCGGTCTTGCCCTCCAGCTCCCGGACCTCCTCGGACGCGGAGTGGGCAGCGCCCATGGTGCCCGCGGCGGGGTGGGGGCCCCGGGGCGCTCGTCCGTCCCAGGCCCTGGGCTGGCGTCAGCTGCGCCGCGGCCGCACCAGCCTCGGGTCCAACACCGGCCGGGACGCCAACAACGGGTCTGAGCCGCGGGTTCCGCGTGGGGCGGGAGCGCAGCCTCTTATAGCGGCGGCGAGCGGAGCGCCACGGTCCTAGCGCGCGCCGGGTTCGCGCACGGCCGGGAGTGGGAAGCGCCCCGCCCCGGGCTGCGGACCCAGGTTCGTCAGTCCTTGCAGCGGCAGCCGTGCTCATCCCTTCTGCACCCGTGCCGGCCCTGGGAAGAAGCAGGTGTGAGCAGAGTTGGGGTATACAGGTAGGAGGGAACAGACCGAATAGAGGTTCCACGCCCACGCCCACCCCCATCCCGGTTCCACTACACTTTCTCCCAATTCTCAGAAAGGAAACTCCCTGGGAACAGTGAAGAAGGACAGCGTTAATTAGCTCTACGGTGAACAACAATAAAGATAATATGATAATAATAATGACAATCCAGCTTGAACGCACACGGAGGGGGTGCTTTGCTTAGCTTATTCCGGGAGAGCCCAGCATGATGAAGCGGACACACCCACAGACAAAGACTAACCAGTCCTAGCCGCTCAGCCTAACAGCTTAGGGTAGGGACCTTCTCAAACTTGAGGTTCAGGGACTCAGGCAGGGCCCAGGAGGCTGCATTTCAACCTGTCAGAGAATGCAATCCTTCTGGGAGAAGTTCTGCCTTAGACTGGCTGTAGGAGTTGGGTTCTGTAACCAGGCTGGGTGACTCTGGCCAGTCCCACCACCTGTCTAACCATGACTCCTTCTCCTTAAGATGGGGATAATAATAGTTGATGAGAACCTCCATCAGAAGGGCCTGGCCTGGGACACAGTGCAAAGGCAGTAGCCGTGGAGTCATGTCCACTTTACAACAAAGGAACTGGTTCTCAGAAAGGTCACACAGCCAGGGCAGAAATTCAAAGTCAACATTTTTCCTGTCTCAAGCCCAGACCACTGTGCTCCACGGTACCTGGTGATGTGTGTTATTAGCATGTATTTGGGGGCTGTCCTGGGTGCCAGGCTCTGTTGATAGTGCTGGCTGGGGGAGACTTGAGCAGGCCCACTTACATCTATGTCATAGGAGGCTGGGGAGGGTGCTGAGAACCAACTGTTCATACCTGCAGACCACAGGTCCAAGCTGAGGGTCACAGCCCTTTCAGAGTAGAGGAGCTGTTCAGAGTCATCAAGGAGCTTCCTGAAACCTACCGAAGCAGAGAATCAGCCCCCTCCTGGTTGAAAATCCAGCTCACCTTCACACTCTTGTTACTCACAGAGCAGGGGCTGCACCTGGAATGTGCATTTGTAAAAGCTTGGCAGGGTTGAGACCTGCCAAGCTGGAGAAATGTTGGCTGCGGGGCATCAGCTGGTCCAAGCAAACTGGAAAGTCGCCTGGGAGGCTGCATGTCGGGTCAGAAGGAATCTAGAAACCCAAGCTGGCCTCTGAAGCAGGAAAGGGGTCCCAGGGACCCTTGGGAATTACCCGAAGCTGCTGGACACAGTTTTGTTCTGACTTAAAATATCTGTTCCTGGAATTTTATTCTATTAAATTATCCAGTGATTACATGCTGGGGCTTTTTGCTGGGGAGAGAGAAAACGATGTTCTCATGCATCTCCTCCCCCTTGGCACAGTTGCTCTCAGAGCTGGTACAGTGCAGGTGGGTGGGGGTGAAAGCCCTGGAACAGGACCCAGGGGCAGGGTGGGTCACATGGCTTTGCTCTGGCCCTTGGGTGATTGCCCAGAGACACCCCCCCCCCGCCAGGGTATGGGGTGAAGGGAGGTGGTCTTTATTCCATCACCTGTCTACACGGTCAACTTCATCTTCTCAAGCCCCGCTGGCCACTGACAGCTCCTAGACAAGCATTTGTGCTGGTCCCTTCTGCCTGAAACTCCCCTCCCTTCCCTCCACCCACAGCAGGGGCTCCTAGATCTCAGTATAAACATCACCTCCTTGGAGAGTCCTTCTCAGGAGCCCCATCCACTGTTCTGGGTCTACTGCCAAACAAGCTACCTTCACCAGCCAGCAGAAGCTGGGAGGATGGGCTGTGATGCCCATGGGAAATTTATTCCTGATGGCAGGGCTTGGAGGAGTTAAGAACTCCGGGCACCAGGGAGGCACATTGTGCAGGTTTACTTGTTCATTTATTCACTGCCCGTTTATCCAGGGCCTGCTGTGTATAGGGCCCTGCATGGGTCCTGGAGCCTCGCTTCTGCTCTTGAGAGTCCTGAAGGAGTGGGAGACGGCCACACAGAGGGCGACAATGCAGCGGGGTAAACAAGGCCCCCGGAGATCGGGATTGATCCAGCCGGAATGGCCCCTGGAGAGATTCTGTAATACCCTAAGCTGAGCTTTGGGGAGTCTGTGACTGTCCCCATCTGCGCTCCCAAAGGGACACGTCAGAGGCAAATACGGCTAGACAGGTTTGGGGGCCCTGCGGTCACCCACCCTCTGCCTGGGCTTTGCCTTGTTCTCTGGCCGTGATGCCCACACACTGCAGGGCTCTCTGCACACAAGCCTGCTGCCACTGCTCTGGGACGTCAGGCCTTTAATTCGATCCAGCTAATGGCGTCAGAGCATCCAGGAGGCCTGGAGTGCTGCATGGGGTCTGGCTGGGCTGACTAGCTCTGTTGTCTGGAGCCCTGGAAGTGGGGGCGCCCCCTGTGGCGACCTTTATCCTCCCCCTCGCTCAGCGTGACCTTCTTCAGAGGGCCAGGAAAACACTTTGGTCACCAGGCAACTGAGTCTCTTCTCCCAGAGGAGCTGATTAAAAACAGCGGCGGTGAGAACAACTGGTACCTGTGAGGCCACGAAGGGCAGCTGAGCCCAGAGATGGCGAGAGCCGTCCTCATTCGCGTAAGTGAAGCAGACCATCGAACCACTTGTGGGCAAGTGGCTTTGCTTCCCTGGGCCTCGGCTTCCCATCTGTAGAGTGGGATAATAACGGTGCCGTCTTATGATGCTTGCGTAGATTCATACATGTGAACAGTGCCTGACACAGGAAGTGCCCTCCAGCGGGGTGCAGGTGAACAGGCTCTGAGGAAGCAGAGGGGAATCTCTACTTTACAACCTTGTCAATTTCCCTCATGGATAAATACTCCCACCACTGTTGATTTCAAGCTACCAGTAACTGAACAATGGGCTTGCAAAACTCTTGAATGTTTAATCATTTGTTCTCACAAGCTGGTCTGAGATAACGCGGTACACCACTACACAGTTGGCTGTTATTATGATTCATATGTTCATCTGTCCGTTCATTCATTCATCCATCCATTCACTACTCATTGCTGGGGATTCTGATACTAGAGCGAGGTCATTGGTCTCTGACCTCCAAGTCTGGAAGGAAAGAGACAGGAACAGACCATCACTAGTGGGTATCCAATACACGCCCATTTTATTGATGGGAAAGCCAAGGTGTTCAGGATGGGTGGTAAACCAGAATCAGAGCACATATATGAAACTGTGTAAACAGCAGTTCCTATAATTCACCTGTACTGCCCTCCTGTCCTTCTCATCACTTAGCTTGGGGGAATCTCCCAAGGCTTGGCAACGTTCTGGGAGCAACAAAACACTTCTCTTAACTTGGGGGCCACTGACCTTAAGAAAGCTACGGAGATTCCAAGAGCCATCTTGCTTGGCCTTTGACTTAAGAGAATACCACACCTAAGTCACTTCAAACAAGGAAGGAAGTGGTGCTCTCATAAAATATATCCAGGGAAGGAAACCCCAGAAATGGTTACACCAGCATCTCGACTCTGAAACAATTTTCCTCTTACCCTCATTTAAGCTCCTTATGCTGGTCTCATATGTCTGGGCCTCTTGGTTTCAGCGTGAATGGAATGAGAGAAGAATCAACTCCAATTTGCATTCTGAATTAAAGTTGTCCTTTTGGTTATCTTTTAAACAATCCTTTCTCACCCAAGGCACTTTAATCTTTGAAGCTAACCTTGGGTGACGGTGCCCTGTAGGAGATGGATTCAGATCTGAGTTGCATCTGGGCTCTGCTACTCCCCAGGTAGTGTGGCCTTGGGTTGGTTCCTTTGCAGCAGTGAACCTTGATGTCCTCATCTGTATAATGGGTCCACAATCCCATCTCTCTCTATAAATAGGATTCAGCAAGGGGGTTTCATGGTTAGGAGGTGACAGGACTAGGAGTGGATGCTGAGCAGGCCACCTTGGCGACCACGAACTTGACCAGCCGGGCAGCACCACTAGCTGGGATCCTACCACCTGGCTCATCTTAGCACCTCGCCTGCCAAGGGGTGGGAGTAGGGGCAGGCAGAGCCATCCTCTCCCTCTTTCCCTCCATCCCCTCACTCCTGGGGTGGCTGAAAGTACCAGCCGGACCGCCTGAGTGCCCGGGAGGCAGGGTGATAAATATATGCTGGGGTGCAGAGCCAGCACAGTCGATAATTTGGGGCTGATTTGGGACAGGATGGAGCAGGTACCTCCCATCTGGGCCAGACGGAGGGCAGAGACAGGCCGGGGCAGGCGGGGTTGAAGGTGGAGGTGAGAGGTGGGCCCAGGTGCCCCGCCCCACGCCCCCCTCCCCAGGCTGTGCTGACTTGGCAGCACCCGGGGCGCTCCCGCTGACTGGGCACGCTTCCCAGATGTCCACCCGGCAGTGTCCTCGGGCTGCGGACAGCAGGGATGGGAACCACATCCAGCTCTACCCTTCATGGAGAACGATGACGTGGATGTGAAGCCGAGACAGGCGGCTCCCTGGCTGTTCTTTCAAGACTCCTTAAGCAGAGGAGACATCCCCTCTGCCTGAGAGACTCCAGGGCAGGGTCAGGGATGGCTGGGAGAGAAAGGTGCTCTGGGTTCCTCGCTGCATGTAGTAGAGGCAGGTGAAAATCCTGGGCAGGGGTGAGTCTTCTGACCTGGCGGAGGGGCTACTGGGGGGGGGGAACGCGGGGAGGAGCCCCCTCTCCTTCTCCCGCAAGAGGGAGCCAAGTTGGGGGGGCTCCAGGAGGGATTAAAAGGCCCCTGGGAATTGACCAGCTCAACCCTTTCATTTTCACCAGGGAGGAATCTTAGAGAGGTCAAGGTCACAGGGGTCTAAGGCCCAAAGAGGGAGCATGCAGAGAGGACCCCGGGCCTCAAGCCCAACCTCCAGATGTCACAGGGTGAGGGGAGGCCTGGGGATCCTGGGGAGGGGGCGGCCAGTGCAGACAGCAGGGAACTCACTTCCGAGGAGCCTCTGGGTTTGGCCAGTCAGCAGAACAGGAGAGCTTGTGCTGGGCAGGGGTCCAGGAGAGGGGCTTCTGGAAAGAGCCATCCCTCCCGGGGGAACTCGGTCACCCTGAGGCCAGGGCAGACGGTGAGGGCACAAGTGAGACAGCACTGGGGCTGCCCTGAAACTCATGGGGGGGCTCAGATAGTGCCTTATGCACTCAGGGCTGAGGAGCCGGGACCCTCCTGAGGCTTAGGGTGAGGCTTGGGGGGTTGGCTGACAGTAGAAGCCCCCTCCCGCATTTCTGTCTTCACGCTCTACAGGCTGAGCCTTTATTTTCTGTTCAGAAAGGTGCAGCCAGAGGACGCCTTGCTTTGGATCGTCTCAACATTCAAAAGTCAAGAGCAGAATTTTCTCGAGATGCAGAGATACAGATTTAGAAACAGCAACGCGAGGCTACAGTCTCTCTGTGGAGGACTTGGGACCTGCAGGGCGGCCCTGGCTGCTGGAGATCGGGCAGCCAAGAGACCAGGTGCAGAATGAACCGGAGCAGCGTCCTCAGATGCAGTCGCACCTCTGGACCACCAGTGTGTGCGTGCTTAGTTGCTCAGTCGTGTCCGACTCTTTGTGACCCCATGGACTGTAGCCTGCCAGGCTCTTCTGTCCTGAGCTATCCCAGGCAAGAATACTGGAGTGCTTGCCGTGCCCTCTTCCAGGGGATCTTCCCGACTCAGGGATTTAACCTATATCTCTTACATTGGCAGGCTGGGTTCCTTACCAAGCCACATGGAAAGTGTTGAAAACCCCTAATGCTCAAGCCACACCCCAGACTCCAATTAAAGCAGGCTGGGGATGGGGATCCGAATTTTAATCCCCCAGGTGATTCCAAGACATTACCAAGTTGCAAGCCCCCTGTCTCCATCCTAGCTGTGGTGAGATACAGCTGGAGAGGTTATAGTCTGCAATCAGCATCCCTGGGGGAGGCGGTGGCCCAGGTGTTGGTGTTTTTATAAAGAGTGGAGTACGATGAACCACATGGACAGGGCAGCGTGATTCCTGAGCCACCTGGGTGCACAGGTGCGCCTGTGCTACAGTGTTTTCTTGGAGAATCCTGGTAGCATGACCTTCGGCTGAGACCCATCGCTTGGCAGCTGTGCAGAAAGATGCAGCTCATTAACTCCGCATCCAGAGATGAGTCTTGAGGGCTGCAACACCAGTGCACCCAGGGACAGCTCGCAGGTGGCACCGTGTTAGCCCTTCTCCAGGGCCGGTCACCTCACCTCCGCCTCTTGAACCCAGGGAACAGCTGGGGCCTCCCAGGGAGAGCTGCTCTGTAGGGACAATTCTGGTTAAGGAAGCCTCAGGAATCAGGAACGTGGGGAGAATTCAGGGTGCCCTTGGGCAATTTGCTCTCTGGCTTCAGTGTTTCCTTTGTTTTTTAAAAAGACTGACTTGCCCTTTTCCAAGGGCGAGGGTGAATACTTGGGGCTCTCTGAGGGTCAGGTGCAATGAGTTTTTAAAAGATGGTTTCTCCAGCCCCTCCTAGATGTCAGAAAACAAAAACGGAAGCATAGAAAGGGGGAAACTGAGGCTTGGGGTGGGGGCTAAGTTTTGTGGAGCCAGGGTGCAAGGTCAACAACACGTGCAGTCACAATAACCCCCAAAGATCCCCCGGTGGACATAAAGTATGAACCTTAACATTTCACGCACACGGCCTGGTGTGGTAAATATGCAAAATGTATACATGCAAACGTCCAGTAATACCGCGCAGGAGTGCCGGCAAGACATAATTTTAAAGAGTATATTTTAAGTTGGAACTTCCCTTTTCTCTCTCCTCCCCTCTAGTACTTCCACTGAAAGCTCACAGCTCCTGGCAGGGAGCCATAGTTTAACCTCAGTTTGACTTAATCTTTGTACTTTCTCTCTACCCAGAATTTATGAACTTCAGAAAAAGTCAGCGGTTACCTGCTGGGGCTTGGAGCAAGTTCTGGACTGGAGTCCTCCTTCCCTTAAACAGGAGTTCCCACACTTGGGTGTGAATGAGAATCCCCCAGCAGTGGGCTGGGCTGGGGGCCTGGGGTCTGCACATGTTACAGGCCCCTCAGGCGCCAGTGAGGCCAGGGGGTGGGGGTGCTGGTAGGATGGAGGCGCCTGAGCCCTCTTGCTGCCCAGGAAGCATCTAAATCCAAAGCGGCCAGGGACCGCCCGCCTCTCCCCTGCTGACTTCTGCTCTCCGTCTCCAGTCCACTGGTCAGGTGGCCAGCGTGCAGCCAGCAGTGGGGTGGTGAGGTGGGAAAGTGACAGGTTCGATCGGCTTCTTGACATTCAAAAGTCAAGAACAAATCCCACCTTGGGAATTACCTGGCCCCGTTCCAACACCTTCATTGAATTCCCCAGGCTCAGTGCATCCCTCTGGGAGGTGGCGGGGGTGGGCAGTAAGGCTGTTTCGGCAGCCGTTACGCCCCCCCGCCCCCCCCCGCCCCCCAAGATGCTGCTGCTCTGACGTCACCAGAAAACATCTCCCGTCAAGCCTGGGCAGCTATTCTTAGTCTAGAGAACACACCTCTGCCTGTTAGAAGTCTCTAGACTTGAGCAGGCTCTTTATAAATCAGTTAGAAACTTGCAGCCTGCCGGGCGCTGGTTAAGTAGCTCTTGTACGCAGGATGTTCGACCATCTCAGGGGTGGGCGCACCCCACCCCCTCCCTCCCTCGGGAACCTTGCAGACAATGTGGTTACATCAGCAGTGATCACTTCCAGCGACTGAACTTGCACGAAGCCCTTCAGTACTAGCAGCAAACAGGGGGAGTGTTCTGTGTGTGGAGCTGCCTGTGAGTGCTTTTAGGGGCAGGTACAGTGTGGTGATTATTACAGAGCCACTGGAAGACCTGGTTCAAATCCAGCCCGCTAGTTATGTGACCAAGAGGCGTTCACTTTGCCTGTCTTTGCCTCTGGGGACCCAGGATACTCACCATCGCAAGGGCGCTGGACTGCTGTGAACGTGCTACTACTGCTGGTGCTGCTCAGTCATGTCAGACTCATTGCGACCCCATGGACTGTAGCCCACCAGGCTTCTCTGTCTGTGGGATTTTCCAGGCAAGAATACTGGAGTGGGTAGCCATTTCCTACTCCAGGGGATCTTCCCTCCACAGGGGATTGAACCCAAGTCTCCTGCATCTCACTGAGTCTAGGTGAGCCCTTGGAGCTGGTGAGCCCTCGGGGATCTGCTGCTCCTGACGCGAAGATGAGCAACACGATCCATGGAGGTCCTTGTCTCTCTGCCAGCCCAGTGGAAACGGAGACCCCGCTGCAGGCTAAATGACCAGCCCACGAAAATTAGTAATAGAAGCCTCCCTGGAACTGGAGTCTGGTCCACTGCAAAGCAAGGTCAGTTATGACGCTCTGCTGCCCCCTAGGGCCTGGGGGGAATCAGACACCATTGCGGGGTTCCCAGCCTCTCTGAACCTATAACCAAAGGACCACTCTGTCCCCTGGGGGAGCCATCCTCCTCCACCATGTAGTTCTTTCCTCTTTGAGATCTGGAGTGCCCTGTCATGAGCCTCAGTTTCTTCACCTGTAAAGTGGGTTGATAATAACAGCATCCACTCTGCAGAGTAGCACAAGGACTAAATGATGTGGCTTTTCTGAAGGCACAGTCCCCCGTCTTCTCCTCTTGGCCCCATCAGGTTGGGGGGGGACATCTTCAGCCTCCTGGAGGAGGCAGCCCCCCACCCTCAACCCCGCAAGACCAACTGATCTCCGAGATGTGCTAAGGCTGGGAACACCTGGGTCTTTTCCTGGATCTCCTCACAGACCTCTGGGTGTCCTCTTTGGCACAGATCCTCTGCGGATTCGTACTGTTCCGTTGTTTGGTTGTGTGATCGTCTCCCTCGATAGACGCTGAGGCTTGGAGATGACCTCGCAGGAGCAGGTGTCCAGGAAAATCAGAATGATGCTGGTCTCCATCTGCTCCCCTCACCCCCAGCCCCACAGGCATTACGGAGCAATCCACCCAGCGTGGTGAGGCTCCATCTGGGTACTCGATCCAGGCGTTTCCCACATTTTTTCACATCTGCGAGGGACACCACACTTGGCTGAACTCACTGCAGGGCCAGCACCTCCTGCCGGCTCCAGGAGGGAGTGCGGAGCAGAGAAAGCACAGTGACATGAGCCCCAGGGTCTCTTCCAGCCCCCTCCAGTCTAGTGGGTTCCAGTTATCAAGGGGGATCCTCACTCCATTTCTGACCTGATGAAGGTTGAAACATGAGTGAAAGAAGGGGTGAGCCCTTCATCCAACAATCAGGACTCAGCAGACCCCTCCTGAGACGGGAGGCAGTCCTTATTTCCTTGTCTGCACTTCCCTGAGACAGGGTGGGACACCACACAGCTGGTTTCCTTCCTAAGACCCCTCTGATTCATCCTGTGAGATCACTGTCTCCTCCTCGTGCCTCCCATAGCCACCGATAGGGAGATGGCAGGGCACTCCCAAAGCTCAGATGGTTCTACGCCCCAGGGAGACATAGCCTGTTCTGGTCCTTGGGGCTCTGGGGACAAGGAACTGAGTGCTGGTTCCCTGAGTCACTTACTGGAGCCAAGGAAGGCCAGGTTTGCTCAGCAAACATGACCCCAAAGAGAGTGTTTTGGAAGCTACCGCCCCTCTCCGGTGACTTTTCCCAGCCTGTTGTGTTCTTGTGGAATTGTGGCAGGTTCCACAAGGCAGCGATGTGCGGCTGAAACCTCACCCCCGAGCCCTGTGAACCCTGCCCATCCCTGGACTGCTAAGGGAGGGGCACGCCCATTTAAAATGAAAGGACCACAGACAGGCAGCATCTCCAGGCGAACAAGCAGGGCCCCGGCAGATGCGAGGTGGAGAGGAAAGCAGATCGCAGAAAGAACGGATCCGGAGGTGGAGTGGGTGTGGAGAAGTCTCCCTCAGCCTTCAATCTGCACTGCTCAGCAACAGAAATGACAGAAGTAGTAAAACAAGCCGGGAACAGATTTTGCTTTCTTCTGAGTCACCCAGGGAAGGAAAATGGAAAATTACCACTCTCTCTCTCTGTGGGAACACGAGTTACTCGGAGAGGACAGTGGAGCCTGGAGTGTGTGACCAGCTGGCAGGATCCCCGGGCCATCCTGCGTGGTGGCCGCTCCGTCCTGGTCTCCGTGCGCCGGTTCTGTGTCTTCTCCTGGCAGGTCACACAGTGCTGGAGCTTAATGTGCTTTTAAGGCTAGGGGTACAGTTGGCCTTGGGGAGCTGTGCCTCCTGATTGGGGGTGACATGCTGGATGCACCTCGCCCAGACAGTAACACTTAGCAGAATCTGTCACTCTCAGAGCAAACTACAAAACATATGCCCCAGCCCCGCTCACCCCAGAACCATCTGTTTGTCTCTATTACCGCAGGGCGATGCTGCTAGGAGGGAGACTTCCGCCTCCCCTCCCTCCAGTGGGGCTCACTGTGGGGAACCGCAGCTTCACACATCAGACATGTGCATCTCAGCCCCAGAACCAGCCCTTTGTCCCCCCTCTCACCCCCACCCTCAAGCTCTAAGCAGAGGGCAAAGCAAACCAGAATCAGCAACCCATGATAAATGGTGCTTGGACGATTTCTAATTGAGAGCAAAGTTACGTGGAAGACTTAATACGCAAGGAGGAAATTTAGCTGTTGATACATAACACACCCATATAAATGTGTGACTGAGTCACCATCTTGAGAAACCAAGAACTCAACAGGCGGTCCTCTGAACATCTTTGGCTGGCAGCTGCTAATCCCTCGAAAGGCAGAAGATGTTGAACGCACAAGAAAATCACACTTTGCCAGGAGGTCACACAGTGTGTGCCCCGAGACTACCCTTCCGACCTTCACCAACTCCACCACCTTGTTCTTGCTGAAACTTTCTCACGGGGAACATCACTGAAAGCCGTCGACAGCTTTAATGAGAGGGTTGCCTTTTTTCTGTTTCCGGGAGAGCTGTTATTTTAGTTTGGGCTGCTTTAGCAAAAACACCAACAGACTGGGTGGCTTCAGCAACAAACACTTACTGTTCTGGAGATGAGGAAGGCCAAGGTGCTGGCAGATTTGGTGTCTGCTGAAGGGCACTTGTCCTGGTTCGGAGGTGGCCAGCTTCTTGCTGGGTCCTCCTATGATGGAGCGGGTAAGGGAACAGTCTGAGGTCCCTTTTTATAAGGGCACTAATTCTACCACGAAGGCTCCACCCTCATGACCTAATCACCTCCCAGAGGCCCCACCTCCTAAAACTCCCACCAAATGGAAGATGTTAATTAACTACATCATGGCCACGAACAAGGAGCCCCCCAGACCTACAGGTGTCTGCTGCTAAATCACTTCAGTTGTGTCCGACTCTGTGCGACTCCATAGACGGCAGCACACCAGGCTCCCCCATCCCTGGGATTCTCCAGGCAAGAACACTGGAGTGGGTTGCCATTTCCTTCTCCAATGTATGAAAGTGAAAAGGGAAAGTGAAGTCGCTCAGTCGTGTCCGACTCTTAGCGACCCCATGGACTGCAGCCTACTAGGCCCCTCTGTCCATGGGATTTTCCAGGCAAGAGTACTGGAGTGGGGTGCCATTGCCTTCTCCTACAGGTGTCTAAGGATGGACAATTAACACCTGTGACATCACCCCATTACCTCACCGTCACCCAATCAGAGAACTGTGCACGAGCTGATCACAGACCCTGGAATGCTCCTGTGTCACCCGGCCTTCAAAAATGCTGTCTCAAACCCTATCAGAGAATTTGGAGTTTGGGGCAGCAGCTGTCCCGGAAGTCCTTGCGCGCAGCCCACAATAAGCGCTGCACTTCCCCTCACCACCACCTGGTGGCAGTAGACGGGCTTTACTGCGCATGAGCGAGCGGACGCTTTGGTTCAGTAACATGCACGTGGGCAAAGCTGAAGTTTTGGGGGAACAAAAACCGCAAAGCCCAAAGGGATACAGGGAAACTTTTGGAAATGATGGATCTGTTTATCACGGGGATTGTGGTGATGGGAACACAAATGGATGCATATATCCAAACTCACCAAATTGTGCACGTGAATTATGTGCAGTTTTTAACCGTACCTGTTACATACCTCAAAAAGGCTGGAGGAGTGAAAAGAAGCTTCCTTGCAAAAGTCTCTACCGCCTTGAATAGGGTTTCCCCAACTTCAAGAGCACACACTGCTGGGATGGGGGGTGGGGGGAGAATAACACGTCCTCACTTTCCCTCAACAGAGTCAACGTGAGTGAAACAGAGTGGCTGAAGGTGGCCAGGTGGTTGTCACAGCACAGGTGGTGAAGAGATAACAATGTTCTGCACCCCAAATAACGAGGATGGTATTACTAGTAAGGTGTTTTCTGAGGTCCCTGCTTTGAGACCCACACCAGATCAAGTCACTTGAACCTCGATGGGCCTCATTACTTCTCTCTGTAAAATACCAGGAACCGGGGTTCTAGCAGTTGATTCTTCAGGGGTCCTTTAGCTTTCAAATTCTCTGAGGAAGCAATTTAGGAAATAGTCTCGAACAAAGGCGGCCATTACTCAGAAAGCTTTATAACTGCACTTCTCAAAAAATCCTACTTTCATAGGAGGCAAATAACTAATGGTTTTTTTTTTTTTTTTTTAAGGAACAGGTTCTAAGAGATACTGGTTAAACTGTTAGTTGCTCAGTCATGTCTGATTCTTTGTGACCCCATGGACTGTCGTTTGCCATGTTCCTCTGGTCCACTGGGATTCTCCAGGCAAGAACGCTGGAGTGGGTTACCATTCCCTTCTCTAGGGGATCTTCCCAGCTTGGGGATTGAACCCCCATCTCCTGCACTGCAGACAGATTCTTTACTGTCTGAGCCACCAGGAGATTCTGGGGTCAAGTCAAAATACAAAGCAAAGACTATTATGCAATACATATCAAGAAAGGTCTCTACACACTTTGGCACTTGCAGGTGACATAAATGTACTTCTGTATTCACTACAGCTCCTGGCACAAAGGTGGGCACACTAAAAGACACTCCAAGACAAGACACCATTGGTCAAGTAGGAAGGGACAGATAGGGGCTTTTCCCAATGCTGCCTCCCAGATGGGAGTGAAAAAACAATTACTCTTTCAATGTGTACAGGACAGATACACATACGACACCTCAGTGGATATATAGCCTGGTGTTAAAATTTCACAGCAGTTTGCAGCAGCTATATTCACAAGGGTTAAAAGGTAAAAACAACCCAAATGTCTAGCATCAGCTGAATGGGTAAACAAAGTCTGGTCTATGCATAAATATTACTTGGCCATAGGAAGGAATACTGCTTCATGCTATGGAGTGGGTGGACTTTGAAAACATGATGCTATGTGAAAGAAACCATTCCCCAAGGTCCATTATATGATTCCCTTTATATGAAATGTCTAGAATAGACAAGCCCATAGAAAGGGAGAGCAGACTAGGGTGATGGGGGGCAGGGAGGAGAAATAGTGGTTGTTTCATGGGGTCAAGGTTTTCTTTTGAGGCAGTCAAATGTTTACATCTAGATAAAGGTGTGGCTGCCCAATATTGTGAATGTGCTAAATGCCACTGACTATACTTCAAAATGGTGAGGGACTGCCCTGGCAGTCTAGTGGTTAAGAGTTTATGCTTCCAATGCAGGGTGCGCGGGTTCGATCCTTGGTTGGGGAATTAAGACTGCATGTGCTCTGTGGCATGGCCAAAAGATAAAAAATAAATTAAAAAAAATTGAAATAAAGTGGTGAACTTTATGTTCTATGAATTTCACCTCAATTTTTCAAAAAGAGGTCAAAACTATTTCATGGGGTGAGGGCTATTAGGAAAAAATTAAGTAAAAAGGGTCCTGGAGTGGGGCGGGGAGGAATTACTGGGAAAAAAAGGCTGAGAAGCCCTGGGGTGGAGACAGGTAAGAGACACAGAGGGAAAAGCCATCTGTGCAGGAACAGCCAGGAACGGCCTTCGTGATGGTAGATTACAAAAGACCCTCACCGCCCTGAGAAGACAGTGGTGTTCTGCAAACAGGGAAAACTCAGAACTCTCTCTTAAGAGCTCTCACATTTCTCCCAGATTCAACAAGGTAAATACCAACATTCCCATTAAGAATTCTGTCATTTTTAAGAGAAGTAGATGGAAATTTGATCTAACCATACAAGGAGTCTAGAATGAACTGGAGCTTCCCCTCTACATTTTTCTTTATTCTGTATAATTTATTTTCCTAAGTTCACAAAACAATGTGTGTTAGCTCTTTCTACTCCCCAGAAGACACTGACATCACTGTCTTTAGTCTATTTTTTTTTTTCCCCCACAGCCAAACAGGAAATAGAGCTTCCTCTGGAAAAATTAGCCCACTTTGAACTTAAAACCAAAACCAAAACAAAGAAACCCCCCAGAAACCAACACTTGAAAGAACTGCTGTGACAAACCCCACACTATGCGGTGTCAGCAGTTGGGTGCCTGGGAGGCTGGAGAGCTGTCCCGGGGGTTATATTTGGTTAAACTGCTGCTTACAACTTGCAAGGTGGAGCTGCAGGCACTGCAGCAGGTCTAGGGGAAGTCGTCAAAGACACTTGAATACAGGGTGCTGGTTGCTCTTTGCAGCTGATAGCAAGGTACAAGAGGGATGCTCAGGCTAAAACATGCTGGTTTAGACCCAAAACAGAAGAGTCAGAACTCCCAGTCTCCCTTTGTTGGGAAAGGCACTGTTTCTGGACACCGCGGCAAGAGAGGAGGATGGAAATCAGTTTGAGCCACGAAGACACTTGCCTGTTACAGTGAGACTCAGCTCCGGCTGGTAGCAGAGTCAGGCGGCTGCCATCTAGGTCAGGAAGAAGGGACAGGCACCGGGCAGGGAAGCGAGGAAAGAAAGCGGATTTCTGGAAAAGAACCTGACCGGCATGGGTAGCCTGCTAAGATTTTGAGGGAATTGTTGCCAGAGGTATCAAAAGCTTGTAGAAACAAACGGAAGTCTTGGACTGGAGCTGTGAAGAATACACGGCTTGCAGGAAGGGGGCATCCCCAGCACCCACTAGTGAAGTGACCAGAGAGGAGGATGGGCCCCGGAAGGCAGGATGGGGCGCGGGGAGCAGTGGACGAGGGAGTCCCTCCCAGAGGGCGCCACCCCCCCACACACACCCTGCAGGGAGGGGGCCTCACCCACCTGCCCGGCAGTATTTCATCATCCAGGGCCCAGGCCTGCTGTCTCCTTCTTTTTCCAAGTGGCAGTTTCCACTGCAGTTGTCCTGTCTCTGCTTCCCCAGTGAATGGGCGCTGGGAGTGGGGTGTGGACTGGGGGGGAGGACAGCTGAGCTCTGCGAGAACCGAGAGCTGCGCAGGAAGTGGGTGAGAGACACAGATAAGGGGGGGACCCCACACCTTTCATTGTCCCCACCCCCAACACGGGTGGCCACTGCCCACCTCCTCTGGAATTAGGCTGTGTGTCGGTGACCTGAGTTCTGGCTACTGAGGCAGGAGTTCTGGGCGTGACTCACCTCTTGAGGTCTGCGCTCTTCCCCTCGAGGCCATCTGTCGCAGGGACGATGGGTCTGAGGTGGCAGCGTGGCCAGCAGGAACACCCGCTGCTGGTGCTCGCGCTGGGCCAGGAGCCAGCAAGGCAATTCTGGACTGACTGCAGCGGCCGGCTCCCTGGGTGGCAGCGGGTCCTACAGGGGACGGGCACACCCAGAGTGACAACCAGCTGGCCACCTCTGTCCCCTCACCTCCATCCTGGCCTCCCTGCAGGAAGCAGAGGTGAAGCAGTGAGTGTCACTTCCCGCCTCAGCTCAAGGGCCCTATGTCCCAAGGCCCTTCCAGACAAGTCCCTCCACGCTCCCCGCTCCCACTGGATGGCAGGGGTCCGGGGGCTTCAGGAAGCCATGCGTGGTGGTGATAGCGTGAGGGCTGCCCGCCAACCCGCTCCCCCTGCCCCATGTTACGTCAGCCCACAAAGTTCTTCTGTGTTCAAGCCATCGTACATTTCTGGGTCTATTTATTACAGAACTAGCATGACCCTATTACAACCATTGCTAAATGGCCACAGTACATCTCTCCTGTATTTGCACATAAATTTTATTCACCGAGGGAATGTTCTTTTCTCTCAGGACTCTTGAAATTTTCAGAACTGAAACATAGGAAGTTAAGGGTGCGGCAAGGCAGAGGGTCAAGACATTTGTGAGGTAGCTGCTGAGGTTGTCGGCAGTATGGCTGCGGGGAGCTGGAGCTCGAAGGCCAGGATCTCCACCTGGGAGCGGTCTGCTCGGGGAACTCGGCGGGCCTACACCTCAGCGGGGGTCAGCGAACCACAGCCCACGGCCATCTGGCCCCACCCAGCCTGCGGCCTCACAGCCCTCAAGCTAAGAATGCTTTTCTTTTTTTACATTTTTTCAACCAAGAAGAATATGTGACAGAGACTTTATGCAGCCCGCAAAAATATTCACCGTAAAATATTCACCGTCCGGCCCGCGTCCTAAAGGGTTGCTGTGAGGGTTATAAACAGTTGCACCTGGTGCCTGGCCTGACATAATACAAGGTAACACATGCAATACAGCTGTTGATTTCTCTAAAACCAAACCGTCACGGAGCCAAATTCTTCATTTCTTCTAGGTGAACAGTCTCTCCTTCCCTTCAAATAAAAATTCCTTCAAATAAAAAAAAACAAACAAACAAAAACCAAGAATAGCAACAACAGTTTGATTATTATGACCATGAGACACTTCCCAAAGAAAAGGCTGCTGGCAGTCCGGCTTCACAGACCAAGGAAAGACACATCCCCTACTTCCCCCTTTACAGCAGATGGGCCTGGTGGTAGCAGACCAGAGCTCAGGACACCAAAACACAACTCAGTTTAATATGTTAAGAAAGACTTGGACATTTTAAAAGTAGAAACGAGACTTTAAGCAGATATTAGAAAACGTAAAGCTGATTGAGGGCAAGTATTAACGCAGGTTTTTGAAATAACACCACTTTGTGGTGTGAATGTCACTTCCAATGGAGATGTTCTGCGAAGCTCTGGCAGACAGGCCACAGCCTCTGAAATGTGATTAGATGGATCGTATTTTCAAATGAGACGCTCAGCCAGACCGGTCTGCTGGTGACGCGGACCAGGTTTGGGTGTAATTGACATCTCACTGAAAGTGTTTCCCAAAGCACGCCTGCAAACTCGGGCCTTGTGGTGGGCAGGGAGGGTTGCTGTGGGTATGCAGGTGTGTTGGGGCAGGAAAGCTCTAGGGCCTGAGCAGTTGGGAAGACACCACTACACTCCCCTCCTGGGGAGTCACAATGAACAACGGCATGTGAAAGGTTCTGAGTGTGCGAAACTGGGAACTGCTCAGCAGCGACGAGTGCGACAGCATGCCTGTGACCACAGGGGGGACACAGTGCTCGGTGCGATGCTATGGACATGCCATGGGCATGCAGCTGTGCGGTCAGCATCAACGACACCCCGAGAACCTGGGTTTCCCTCACAAGGTGTCACACAGCTCTCGCTTCAAGACGTGTGACTCAATGTCATTAAAAAGCTGCAATCTTTGCATTACAACCACTCTCAAGGTGACTGGCCTGCTCAGGTTAACATTTGGCAGGGAAATCACAGTATAAAGGTGCTCTGTTTCAACTCTCGCCCATTTCAATCAGTGAGAACCAAGCAAGACTCGGCTGTTGTCATGACTGAGCTGTCTACCTGGAACGAAACCCGGCAGGCCATTTGTGCGGTTTCTCTGGATAAGTTCCATTTATTAATTATTGTACAAAAAAAATCTTGGCATTCATTGATAGAGAAAAGAAGTTACTATATCCAAAGAGTGAATATTTCAACATTGTGAAAGTTCTACTTTTATAACAGGGCTTTTTTGAAGTGGAGAAAACATTTGGAAAAATTTTAAAAAGAAACTTATGATTTATTAGAGTACAGGATCCAAAACACATTTTTAGAAAAATATAAAGTGCCCAAAGACCAACTTACACAGGTGACACAGGCTTCCTGGAGCCAAATGAAGCATTCATGAAGAAACACATTTAGAAACAGTCTAGATACATATTTACATCGGGTCAGTAAAGGGAAAACCATCTTTCTTGGCTTCAATGTCACTCTAAGAAAAAAGGAAATCAAACCAGAAAACCAACAATTTTAACTCTCAGCATGCGCCACAGATTCTTAGTAATGCATCTCATTAATATTAATGCCATAGTATCTAATTTTCACCTTTAAATGAGAGTAGTGTAAAACGCCCCCAACCTTGGGCAGGCTGGGTGTTGTGTGTGGTCACAATTTCCAATGCGCGTCCAGACCATCTGACTTTGGATTGGACCAATGAGGAACATGGGCCCTGGACCAGAGCTAACTGGGGCGGGAGGGAGCTGGCTAGCCAAATCCCCATCTCTTTCTAGTAACTGATCAGGAACTGTCACTAGCTGGGAAGTGGTCTCAGGTGGCTTCTCCAAACCTGTCATCCCAGGGTTTCTGAAGGGTAAACGAGAGGCAGTCATCAAACGTAGTGTGGAAATACTGCATGCAAAGGGACAGACGGGCAGCGAGGCGCGGCTGGATCACGGCCCCCAGAGCTTCATTCACTAGAGCAACTGGAAATCTTTTCAGCTTAAGAGAGCAGAGTAACTGGGTCCTAACTTCAGAAGCTAGCTACTACAGGCTAACTACAAGGCTGGCCCGCTGGAGAGGGGGCGGGTGGAGAACGGGAGGAGTCCAGAGCTATGTTAGGACAAGGTACCCTCCTGCTTGGGTACCACAAACGTGAAAAGATGGGTGCCAGCAGCATCTGGATATGAAGCCGACCCCCGGGGGCTTGAGCACAGACTTCCTCCCGGTGCTGTCGTGGCAACAGTGACTCGAGAACGCCAGCCATTCTGTCTCCTTTCCCACTGAGCTCATGCTCTTAAACTGGAGATATTTCAGTTACTTCCACCCTGCCACATTCAGAAAGGTCTTGAAATGACTCTAAGGGAAAACAGGGAGCATGAGACCTCCCCTTGCCTTTTTAACTTCTAAGCTTCACTATTTCTTCTTGTTTCTGGTTATAAAAGTAAAACCTCATTTTCAGGTCTTTGGAGACCACGAAGCACCGTTTCTAAAAGCAGACATTTTACCAGCAGATTGTACTTTCCAACTACAAAGAGAACTCATTGCTGATTTAAGATCTACTTATGATACTGGAGTAGATTAAAAAAAAAAAACACTTACTTTTAAGGGAGGGATAGTAGATGAAAGTGGGAAAACCCATTCACAAACAGTATTACTATGCATTTTTTCAAAGAATTTTATGTAATAAAATAAAAAAAATCCTAATGACTCTTAAGAGATACGAGCATAAATCTGAGAGATGAATCCAGGAAAGCAAAACTGTGTCATGCGCTCGATTCATATAAAGAAAAAGACAAAATGCCAGAAACCTGGTTCAAAAATTAGGAAAAAAAAATTTGAACGATTCTCATTACCGTTCGTCTGTTAATGACTCCAGATCCACTATGCGGCCAAGATCACTTAGAGCTTCAGCCCTGGGTAAAAACACAGACCATCCTGACCGAGGCGCGCACACGGGTCACAAAGAAATCAGAGAGAAGCGACTGCAAACGGACAACCCCACCTGTCCAGCAAGCGAAACGCTCTGAGACAACGTAGACAGACGCGATGTGGTGTGTGTGGGGAGTGGGGGTGTGAGGAAAAAGAACGGTTGTAAGTGTCAACAGTGAGACGTCATGAAGACAGCATGTCATAAATGGTCACCACAGGACAAGCATACAAGCCATGCCACTGAGACAGTGCCTTTCAAATGAATCACTAGTGTAGGCGGAGAGCAACATTGTCTTTGCAGCTGGCGGAGAGAGCACACGTGATTTCCACTTGGTAGGAGGCAACCAGCTTGACTGGCTGAGTGGCCTTTCTGGTGGTGGGTGGTGTGAGTCCAGAGGGATCCAAGGGGACGTCTCCAGCCTGAACCCCGTCGTCTTGGAAAAGAGCAGCAGCAGCAAAGGTGCAATGTCCACCGAGACTTTACTCCACGTTCTCTTTCTTCGCACTGTAAATGTTCTGCACCGTCTCATACACAGACTCCAGGTCCTCTGGGTACCGGATCTCCAGCTCTGCGTTCGGGATGTAGTGAGTGCCCGTGAACTCCGAGAAATAGCGTCCAACATCGGGGTGGGAGATCTCCTGAGGCTCCACGTTATACTCCAGGTTCTCTGTTGACAGAGAGGCACACAGACATTCTCATTACAACTGGTATTTCTGCAGCATCTTTTATCCAGAGAACCTCTGGAGAAATCTCTGAGTGCATTTTTGAGGTGAGGGAGGGGAGGAAAGAAACAAATGTTTTTGGAAGTCAGGAGGGAAGAGGTAGAAGGCAGGGGTGGGCACTGGAGGATGGAGGGAGGAGGTGCGGGGCCCCTGCCAGCTCCGCACAGACCACCAATGTTCTCCTCCTCTCTGAGCGGAACTCCAGCAGCCCCTCGGGGTCTGCACGCTGAAGATGCAGCGGGGCTTGTCTCACCTGACCCAACACAGACACACACACACACACACAGACACACAAACACACACAGCGGGCCAAGGGTGTCCCAGCCTGCTCCGTTCTCGCCAGTGAAGTTTCTGAAGCCTCCACAGCACGAGGTCACAGGTCTCCCCCTACCCCCGCCACCCCTGAGCACCCTGCAGTGCTGGCTCCTGCTTCCGAGGTTGAGGGGCCAGCTCCCAGGGCTGATGTGGGGTCCGAGGAGGAATGGAAAAGTGTCTTGTGCCTCTAGACCCTACAGGGTGGGGGTTATGCCATCTGTATCAGCTCTTAGGAAAACCATGCTACCTCCCTTCCCTGCTCCATGTTCTGCCACTAGAGATAGCAATAGAAAATGACTTCTTTAAAATGGAAATAATAAAAAAAAAGAGCTGACAGCACGTGTGAGGTATTTTAAAGACTGATGGCTTCCCCCTCCCCAAGCTATCTGAGAAACAGCTTCTCCGTGGACCCAATGAGAGGACGGTGGGTTGTGGGCCCTTCCTCGCTGGCTGGGGAGGCCTGGCCTAGACTGGTTGTGAGCCCCCAGCCAGGAGGGCCCAGCCCCGTCCTCCATGACCTGGACCAGAAAGCAGCTGGCCAGGCAGGCCTGCCTGCTCTGACTGCGTCCCAGGGCGCTCTTAGTTCTGATCAACATGAGCCACCATCAATTCAGGGAGTCCCTGCACACGCCCAATCGGCCAGTTAACTAACACCAATGGTGCAGCAAGTTATCTCCTACAGAGCTCGTTAAACATCCTGAAACACACCTGCAGGCCCTTCGGTGCCTTCCATCCCGAGAACACGGGATAAACACCACCGCATAAACACGAGTGCCTCCCAGAAGCACAGCCTATAACTTGTAACTGATGCTTGTCTTTCAGGAGAGGGGGAAAGAGTCTGTAATTCAATCTGTAACATATTTCTTTAACCCAAGACAGAAGATTTAGAGGACTTCTGTGCTTATAGCTGTTTAAGGCTGATTCTTCAGGACATACCAGTTTGAGAAATCATATACCAATCACAAGCAAAGACGGGTATCCACAGACTACCTCAGCATCGCTCAGGAGGGCAAAAAAAGAAAAAAGAAAAAGAAAAGGCAGCAACAGTCTACATGTCCACCTGCAGGTCACTGTGTAAATAAACAACGGCATGTTAACTCAGCACATCCCAGGCAGCCAGGAAAATGAGCAACCTGTTTTCCAGACACGATGGGGGAAGCGGGAGTAAAAACACATCTTATAAAAGGCTAGGAAGGCCACACACCTGCGCTGCTACGTGACACGTGCATACAGCTACACATTTTAAGACACCTCTTTTAAACTGGGCATGTACGGTGTGCCAGGCACCGCGAGACCTGCCCGGGTTCCAGCTCCTGTGACCCTCGCAGGGCTCCACGAGAGGCTCTGCTCACGACGCCCTCTAGCGGCTGAGCCGACAGCAGCAAGAGTGAGGACTCTGCCCAAGGACTCCGCCGGGGCTGGGGAAGCAGCCCAGGAGCGGCATCCCTGTGCACTGTCCCGCCAGCAGTGGTCAGGGAGGACGGGCTGGGACAGACCCCAGGGCCCGGCCAGGCTGCCTCAGAAGGCAGGCTGCGGGGCGCTGCTCCGCAAACAGGCGCCTGGGGAGCCCAAGAGGAAACTGGGGGCTCTGCTAACTCTGGTTTCTCCCTGCTGTGACCACCAGAGTGTGGAGATGACTTCACTTCCTTCTTTATACTTATTGCCGACATTAAAACAAACTTGGATTTTCCAAAATGCCGCTGGCTGAAAAAATCTGCTGTCCTGCCCACGCGGCCCTCCTGCAGTGAGTGAGGGGTCACGGGTGTACCACCTTGGGGAGGCCCACGGGGATGCGAACACGGCCATGAGCCCTAACCTGGCCAGTTGCTTCCCTGTTGGCTTTACTTGCCCCAGAGATGTTCAAGGGATGGCAGGGAATCTGGGATCACCAACAAGAGATCCAAGTCCCTTTGGTTCTCATCTGGGGGCCATTCTGCCTCAGACAGGATGCTCAGCAATGTCTAAAGACATTTCTGGCTGTCACAATCGGGGCCTGTCATGATCTCGTGGGCAGGGGCCAGGATGCACAGGATATTCCCCCAACACAGAGCTGTCTGGACCACAATGCATCCAGCGCCTGCTCTGAAGAAAGTCAGACACACGCTTCAGCATCGCTTCTTTCCCTCTCTTTTTCTAAGTATTACTAAGCAGCACTTCTTTCCCTCTCTTTTTCTAAGTATTACTAAGCAGCAGCTTGGTGTCGGCTGACACTTGGTGTCTGAGTGTTGGCAGGAGGGCAGGAAGGTTGCTGTCAGGTCATGATCACCCATCTGTTTAAGGACAGCACGACTGGGCAGTTGCATGGAATTCTGAACATGGGCCCAAAACAAGAGGCATTAAGAGTATGGATAGGAGGCCAGGGAAACCAGGAGAGGGGCAGTGACAGTCCCCGAGGTGCTCACAGCCCCACTGTAAGCTGTCAACCAGGAGCAAAGACTGAACATGGTGTGTTTGCCTGCCCAGGCTCCCAGCAAAACAGGAAAACTGTACTAACAAAAGACACTTTTTTTAGGAGAAAACCAGACACTGAGGTTGGCAGCTACAAATTATGAGGGGAAGATAATTCCCAATCCACTATATGAGTTTAAAAATTTTTTTTGAAGTTTTAGAAAAATTTGAAGGAAGAAATCTAAGTGAAATAAACTCAAGAAAGAGCAAAATATTAAAGAGGGACTACTTAAAATGCCTGGAAAAATCATGGGAAGAATTTGATTCCCCCAATATTTTCTGAGAAATGTGTCTGATTTTATTTAAAATTTTCAGCTACCTACATCAAAATACATGCATACCTCCCTGTAAAAGCCTAGAAACAGTACCCATGAGTCCTCTGGGGGCACCTGTCAGGCCCTCCCAAGAGGAAACCACTAGGACTGCAGGTCTAGCTTCCCAGTCCTTGTATAAACACATACACGTGTAGTTAAATGTACTTACATGCACTCAAAAGGAAACTCCGTGTTGTCTTACGTGTGTTTATTCATACAAAGCATACAGTAAGCACTGACCTGCACGTGGTTTATCTGGTTGCAGCTTAGCATCCCCAAGTCTGGATACAACTCCACTAACCAGACGAGTCCCATGCATGATGCTGTTTCTCTGTCACAACAAGGGGACCACAGGCCCCCTGTGTGAGGGAGTCTCTAGTGGAGGGACCGCCTGAGGGAGCTGCCAGGTCAGAGGAAAACAGGCATCTGAGATTTTGACAACTTAAAAGACAGCACCAAACCGCCCTCTGTGGCGGCTGCAAATTTACACTCCAGCCCTGACACGGGGAATCATCACAGTTAACAGCGTGTGCAGACTGCCTCAGGCTGTGTCCGTGTGGGGGTGGGTTGGGAGGGCTATGGTGGAAACATTAGTTTGGAAGTGGAGGGCAAATCATGGAAAATGAAGCTGACGCTGGGTGAGGGCACACTTGGACCCAAGCATTCAACCAGGTGCTTTACCATGACACACAAAGCATGCAAGAACCAGGTTTTCACAGCACAGCCTAATTCCTGACTTTGCAATGTGGCAGCTGGCTTAAATTCAGAGCATCTGTAATAGTCACTTTCTCCAGGATCTAAGAAGTATGCAGGGACGCTGAGACAGGAGTTCCTGGTATCAGAAAAATACTAAAGCACGCCCCCTAGTGGTAGCAAAAATTACAAACACGCAAAATGCTGTAGAGCCCATTAAAATACTGACGGAAAACATCTTTTAATGTAGCAGGCTAAAACTATTTGAGGATGGCACACACATAATGTGGCTTATAACTCACTCTTCAACTCTCTGTGGAGAGCGAAGAGAAAAGCATTCATTAATGGGCTCGGCTAAGATTACTAGGATCAATGCAGCCAAAGGTTGAAAATTTAGAAGATTAAAGTTTAAAAATAATTTAATGTAAACATATTAGCCCAGAAATGTTCAAAAATATATTTAAATAGGTGCTTTTAAAATGTAGCCTCTCAAGATCGCTCCCTGGCTAAATGTGGGCTAACCTGAGCATAAAATTGTTCCAAATGATTATAACACATTGACTAAACAAAAAATCCAGCAATCTTTGGGAGGAGGTGGGAAGGAGAGAGAGAGAGACAGCAAGGGAGAGAGAGAGAGGTGGCGGTGGAGAGGAAAGCGAGAGGGGGCAAAGCTCTGCTTCACAGAACTAGAGGGTACACTCGCAGCAGAAAAGCACCATTTTGCAACTCTCATATCATGATTTAGGCAGGAAGAGCCAATAGGAGCTAAAACAAACATAAGGACAAAGGTCGTCACTGGGGAACAGGTTATACTCAGGATTGGGTCATAGTCTGACCCCATGGATCTGTTAGCTGCAGACGGAACACTATCCCTTACAGGGTGTCACTGTCTTGGCCAAGTGACCAAACTCTGCCTCACTGACAGTGGACGTGGAACCTCACGGCCTCGGGACGAGACGCAACGTGAACCACACAGCACCTGCGAGCAAGCCCGCCAGCCAAAACCCCAACTCCATCTAATACAACCTGAGATTAACTTCTGGTTTACAGACAACACGCAAAGGAACAGTGAGATAAATCCAGGCTGTTAAGACAATTTATAAGCCAACTGGTCTGGACTCTTCAAAAAGTCAAAGTCTTGTGAAAAGGGGGAAAAAGATGAGAAATGAGAGGCTGTTCTTTACCAAGAGAGAATAAAGAGACATAACAACCAAACACAACCATTAATGAGGCCCCAGGAGTGAAGGCCGGGCCTGGGAAGAACCCTGAGGAGAAGGCCCCCCTAGGGCAGGCCAGGCCAGGCCAGCCTCCGGGGGCTACGACAGAGCTCTTCTTCAGCGCTGAACCCCAGAGCCCAGCACCCACGGGCACACATGTGCTGCGGCAATGTGGACCTCGGGCCGACAAAACCACTAGCAGCCATCACAGGGTGATACCCACGCTCATTTCTAAGAATTTCCTGTAAGTCCCAGAATTTAAACTTAAAAAGGGCAATTTGCTACCTTTACCCATGATCCTTCAATCTCAGTTTTAGAGAGTGTGAAACTGATAAGCATATACTACATTTATAAAAAAAAAAATGTCATTACAGTATTCTCACTGCAAACCTTACAGCGCATGCTGACCTCAGATAACGATTAGAATGCTCTGGACACTGGACAAATTGAGAACACCTTGAAACCAAACACCCAGCTTTACCTACTCTAAAAAGCCTGTTTTAAAGTTAATATGACTGTTTCTAGACACCCAAATATCAGCTACTACAAGTCTTGATATCAACCCCATGTAATGGGCAATGACTGGGTGAGTGCAGCCGCAGACACTGGCCCCCAGAGCCGACAGCCGCAGACACTGGCCCCCAGAGCCGACAGCCGCAGACACTGGCCCCCAGAGCCGACAGCCGCAGACACTGGCCCCCAGAGCTGACAGTCTCCTCTATTCTCTTGATGCGCTCCATGGCGTGCAGTGTGAGACGCTGAGTGATTGGTGGGGGTGCAAACCGTCCACACATCATTCAGCAATTCCCAAATAACTTGATTGCTAAAATTTGTAGGATAATTTTTTTTCTATCTGACACAGCTTCTTACATTAAATAAAATCACTGTGAGTATCTCCGTCTGACATGGGGTGCACGCCGCCCCCTCTCACAACTCCCCTTGGGCTGATGGAGGTTAGGTGTGTGGTCTCAATAAAGGGAAGTTCTCTTTTATATGATCCTCTCTCATATTATGATGAATTAATAATAATTAATATGAGCCCTTTTCTAGTCTTGTTTGTACTTCTGAGATTTTTATACCGTCAACATTTCTATTACTGGATTTACCAGAACATAATACTGACTTAGGTCAAACCTTACGTTTTAGGTGAGATGAAAAAAGGTTCAGCATGATGGTTAGGGGGAAGGCTCTTTGCCAAGCTGCCTGTGTTCATACTCTGTAAAATTTACATGTCACTACATGCTTCATTTTCCTAGTATATCAAATGCATATGATGACGACAATGACAGCAATTTAGAGTTCTCAGAGAAATTAATACACATCGGAAGGCTGCTGTCACAGAGCACCACTGCAAAGCATCCGTGTTCATTTTTATGAATAAAATGAACAATGTGGATGCCCTGACAGGCAGGCATGCAATAAACTCATCCCATTGAACGGAGCGGCAAAGGCGACGAGGGCCCTGGGTGAGCACCTGCCAGGGCTGGCAGTGGCCCCGACACCTGAGCACCTACCTGCTGCCTCTCTCAGAGCCAGAGCTGTGACCTGAGGTTCCCACGATGGCCACTGGGGGCGTCTCTCACAAGCACAACTTAAGTGGCTGCCAGTTTCAGGGTGCTAGGGAGGCTCCCCTAACAGAGCCCATTCCGTGCCCTCCAATTCAGGTAGGGGCATGAACAGGGCACAAACTGACCCTCCTTCCCTGGAGGGAGCCAAAGGCAGTGGCTAGGAAACAGGACTTTCAGGAACAAGGACTGGCAGAGGCAATGACCAATCAGAACAGAAGTCGGCAACAGCTTGGAACAGGGGTGTGGTGGTGACTAGGGGGGGAAGACCCTGGGGCAGTGACCGGCTAACCCATGATATGACCGCAACAATGCATATCCACCTACGTTTAGCTGAGTATCAGCCCTGATGAGGTTGATGGTTGTGTGACAACTGCCGACTCTCAAACCAACCTCTGCCTGCAGTATCCCAGTGTGCAAACGTGTGCCTGAGGTACAGAGAGAGCCCGCCACTCACCCTGGGCGGCATAGCGACAGGACCCGTCCTCCACCAGGACGTTGTAAAAGGGCTGATGGTGGCCGTGAGGCAGGCTGTGGACATTCATGTTTCGGATCCACTCGTGTCCCATCATACAGGTGGGGTCCCAGCCGTAGATGACACAGTTATAGCCGTACCTGATCAACACAAGAAAAGCCACACGTCAGCTTCCTGTCACGGGAGAGCGAAACAGAGGTGATGGCTTGGCTTCTCCGAGGCTCATGTTCCTACAGATCGATCTGCCTTCACTCTACACTGAATCAGTTTCACTCCTGAGTCTCTTTATGCTGCTGCTGCTGCTAAGTCGCTTCAGTCGTGTCCGACTCGGCGCGACCCCATAGACAGCAGCCCACCAGGCTCCACCGTCCCTGGGATTCTCCAGGCAAGAATACTGGAGTGGGTTGCCATTTCCTTCTCTAGTGCATGAAAGTGAAAAGTGAAAGTAAAGTCGCTCAGTTGTGTCTGACTCTTAGTGACCTCATGGACTGCAGCCTACCAGGCTCCTCCATCCATGGGATTTTCCAGGCAAGAGTACTGGAGTGGAGTGCTATTGCCTTCTCCGGAGTCTCTTTATAAACCCCTCTTATTGACAAGCTCGCTCTCTATCTTGTTGCTGCTGTTGTTCAGTCGCTAAGTCGTATTCGACTCTTTGCGACCCCACAGACTGCAGCAAGCCAGGTTTCCATGTCCTTCATTATCTTCCAGAGTTTGCTCAGAGAGTAGTACAATTGGGGAAACACTAAAGTCTCACTAGATATTTGATGAGGTTAACTGTTTATTTTTTCCTGAGTTATGACAACAGAATGGTAAACATGTCTTAAAAAAAATAGAGAGCGCCCTTACCTTTTTAGTGCTACTAAAATAGCTACAGATGAAATGACCTCTGGTATCTGCTCCAGAGAGGAGGGGGAAGAGTCAGGGGGTGGAGGTGAAATGAAGCCTGACCTCATAATGATAAACTTTGAAGCTGGACATGGGAACATCACCTGGTTCATTACACTCCTCTTTCTACTCTCACATACACTTGAAAATTTCACAACAAAGTTAAAAAAAAAAAAAAAAGGCAGTAAAGAATGGAAAACACTAACCAAAAACTGAAAAGAGATGTTTGCAATTTATCTGCCCATAGAGACTAATACACAGAATAAAGAAAGTGCAAATCAGTAAGACTAACAACTCAATTGAAAAGCACGCAAAATGCCTGAAGAGGTACTTAATTAAAGGAAACTTGAAAGGCCAGTAAACACAGGAAGAGAACCTCCATCTGCGTGGAAACCAGGAAAATGCAAATTAAAACCACAACGAAATGCCATTTGCCACTTACTACAGAAGTACTTTTCAAGGCCTGGCACCGACACGAGGCGGTGAGGCTCAAGCCTTTCGGCTCCTGGCCTGCTGGGGGGATGTGAACCAGCGCAGGTGCTTTGAGGGGCAGGTTAACTGTGCCTTGTCCACCAGCCATAGGACCCACTGGGTAAGTCCCTACCGAACTCAGATACAAGGAGAGCAAGACCGCGGGATGGAGAGGCTGACGAGAAGGGGAAGCATACAGCCGACAGGGCTTCCACTCCCCAGAGACGAGACGCTACAATCATTAGAAGAGCTCCCGGTTAGGAAAGCCAGTTGCTTCTTAACAAACAAAAAGGTTAGAGATACGGTTTGGTTTTCGGTCCTCGCTGCGACGGGCCTCAGTCTCTGCTGCACAGGGTCAGGTCCCCGCCGCTCACGGCGCTGTGTCCTCGGCAGCCACGCGGGGTGGGGGCGGGCACCCAGAGCACTCACCTCTTGTGCTTCATAATGAGCCCAATGGAGTAGCAGACATCCCTGTGCTTCTCGTGGGAGCGAAGCTTGACCTCTACCCCCACCTCCTCCTTTTTCCGCTCAATGTGCTCCAGCGTGTGCTGCACCAGGTAACCCACCGCCCCATGCTGCCCTGGGTCTAGGGTCTGGATGTGCTGGAGGATGTCAAGCACCTTCAAGACAAGACAGAAAGACTAGGAGATAATATTTTCATTTAGGCCTTTTCGGTTTCCTGGCGATAGATTTAAACCTGCATAACCTGATGAAAGGCGGCAAGGTGGGCTGGGCTAACAGACTGCATCTCCTTGACCCACAGGGGTCTCTCCCCACTGGTGCCACGTACACCCGGAGTCGCTTCATGTGCTGGGGGCTGACCCTGGCATCCAGGTCCAACCAGCCTGAGTGGGAGGAACTCCACTTAGAAACGCGAGGCGCTGGAGCCCACCCGGGACGGGGAGGCCAGGGCTGCCGCCCGTGAGCGCACGGGGACCAGGTGAAGTCTCACAGGGCCGCACGTTCCTGGGCAGTGGAGGAGGACTCGATCTCTTATACACAGAAAGGAAACCTTTTCAACCTGCTGCTCGTGAACTGGAAAAAGAAATGCGAAGCTGCTTCAATCAAGATGGAAAGGCTGAGTGCAGAGTGGCCTCGGGGCTGCAGGAGAGGGGAGGGGTCACAGAGAGGGCGCTGAGGAGATGGACGCACGTCAGCACAGAGCATTCATGATGCTCTATGTGAAGACGGAAGATGTGTAGGTCCAGGGCTCGGAGACCCTACTGGTTGTGTCAAGTACGTTAACTCACAGTGGACTTCAGTGTTCAGGAGAACAGGGAGAAAGCCCTCTCCTTGGAAGTAACGTGACGAGCTGGCGGAGCAGAACTGCCTGAGCCTGAGGTTCTATTCTCTTTATGGCACCCAGTGCCACAATGGAAAAATACAAGTTCAAGGAAAGCTAACTCACGTGAGCAATTACCAAGCACCTACTGTCTCAGCTCTCAGATGAGGGTCTCTGATGCATTTCTGTTTTAGAAAAGGATCTTCCTATTTATTGATGCTGGATGCTAGCCCCAAATCTGCCAAACTCAACTGTTTTTGTCTTTGAATTAGTTTATCTACTTATCAAATAATGATTAAAAACTCCCCCATTTCCTGACAAACCAGGAGCCTGTACAAGTGCTGTGAAAACTGCAGTTTTCTGCAATGCAAGGTATTATTTTAAAACCCAGTCTTGTCTTCCAGAATGAGATTTGCAGAATCTCAGTATTTACTGAATATTCTTCTCCTGCTGGTTCACTGTGCCAAGCCTGTCACACATCTTTTTTAACTTCATTTAATCCTCCCAACCTGGAGGTCAGCAGTCCAGTCACTGCCAATTTCCAGAAGAGAAACCAGGCTTAGAGAAGTTAAGCAAGGTGCCTGAGGTCACGGGGTTATGGAGACATGCAATGAAAACGTGGACCTGGGGCTGACTTGCAGCCCCAGGTCTGTTGCCTTCACACCAAAGCAGGAAGAAGAGGATTGTAATTAACTGTTAGGAAAATTCTGAAACATGTTATCAAGTGGACAGAATGGCATGACCCCAAGTAGCAGACCCAGCTCGGAGCTGATCCCATCCACCTGCCGCCCCAGCAGTGGCCTTGTCATGCAGGGGCACTGGCAACAGTCGTGCCTTGCAGCTGAAAGCATCGATTTCACAGTAAGCTTCTTGTGCTCCCCTCTGCAGTTCCAACTAGTTACTTCTGACAAGTTTTCTATAGATACAGGCTTCTTCTCCTTCCTGGCAGCCCCTTCCTACCAGATAAGTGAAACAAACATTAACTTGGAATCTTCAAAGCACAAAGGAAGTATTGAACTCAGAGTGTCAGAGGAGGAGATAAGGTTCAGGGATAATTACATCCTTCCCTTGGTGGGGGGGGAGGGGATGATGGGGTGAAGAGGGAGGCCAGAAACGGAGAAGGTATCATGAGACATGCCCAGTGTGTCCCAAAGGCCTGTGCAATGATATCTCCAGCTAAATGTCCAGGCTAACGAAGTTCTGTCATTTCTTATTCGGTCAAATAAAAATTTTGTGAGCACCTACTGGGTGGGAGAAATTGTGCTGAAAGCCAGGGGAATAGCTACAGTAAGGAACAAAACAAGGACGTCCCTGGTGGTCCAGGGGCTTAAGACTGTGTGCTCCCAATGCAGAGGGCTCCTGTTGATCCCTGGTCAGAGAACTAGATCCCACACGTCCCAGTTAAGAGTTCACACGCTGCAAGTAAAGATCCCTCCTGCTACAACAAAGACTGGAGATCCTGTGTGCTGTAACTAAGACCTGGCACAAATAAATAAATTTAAAAAAAAGAACAAAACAGATGTGGTCCCAGTCCTTAAAGAGCACCGTCTCGTGGGCAAGCTTGGGTAAACAAGCAGCTTCAGACACCCCGCATGAGCATGCGGAAGGACGAGCACAGGGCACAGTTCGGAGAGCTGGGAGGGGGTTCAGAGGCGAGAGCTAAGCTGACATCTCAACTCAGCAGACATGAGCCGCAGAGCTGAGGGACAGGAAGGAAGCTCCAGGCAGAGCTGCAGCGTGCACAGAGGAAGGACGCAAGAGCATGGGGGTTACTCTGACACCAGTGCTTAAAACGCGTTCAAGGGGTCTAAGAGGAGAAGGAAGGAGACTGTGCAGGCGGCCTACGAGGTCACAGAGGGGACAGAGCCGCCGGCAGATGTGTGGTGGATGTCTGCACTTGGTGGTGTGGAGCCCAGGGTCCAGGCAGGAGGGCAGGGATTCAGGAGCCGTCGGCCTCCAGATGGTAACTGAGGACTGGAGAGAAGGTAAGATCGCGGAGGGGAACAGCAGAAGGAAGTCTAGAAACTACCCCCCCAGTGTGGAGCCTTTAATGGAGAGGGGGAGGACAGGAACTAGGGAGAGCCTGGGAACAGGGGACTGGAGTCAAAATAACTGAGTGTTCTCAGTGGTGGGGAAGTGGCCTCAGAGTGATCAAGAGAGATAAGAAAGACAAGTATCCACTGCACTTGGCAACAAGGAGAAAAGTTTAACAAGAGAGGTCATGGGCTTCCAGTTCACGTGCAGGAGGGGTGGGAACAGAGCCCCAGTTCTGAGCAGCGGGAGGAGGCAAGGGGGTGGCCGGCACAAGGACCTTGGCCGGGGTGGGAGCAGATAAGGTCTCCACAAGGCAAAGCAGAGGGCTGCCATGGGAGGCTTTGTCTTTTCTTTTTTCAAAGATGAAGAGAGACCTGAGTGTGTTTAATGTTGACAACAGAAGTAGAGACAGGGACCTGCAGATCCAGGAAAAGAGACAAAAGAAAACTTAGCAGTCCATGGACAGGCAGCAGGCTGGACCCAGAGCCCAGGGGTGTGTGCCTTGGAAAACCGAGGGGCTTCTTTTCCACTGAAATGTGGAGAATGGAGGCAGGAATAACTGGATCACAACAAGGATGCAGGTTTGGCAGCAGGAAGTGGAAAGTGCCCATGTGTTGGCTTCTTTAGAGACCATCTCACCTGGCCCCGGTCCACAGGGGTGAAGCGGGTGGGTGGGCTCGGAATCTGAATGCCTGGTGCCATCAGCTCCTGCAGGAGCCCCTGGCAGATTACTAAACTTCTCTCAGTGCCTCAGTTTCATTATTTACAAAAGGGAAAAAAAGCCTGCATCCACCCCGAGGGGCTGGCAGGTGTTGGAGGCATGCAGCCTGAGCTTGCCAGCTGCTGTCCCCCTACCCCTGGAGGAACCTACTCCTTGCTCTGAAATCCTTGCTGGGCCTTCCAGGGACACCTCAAACCTTCCTCCGGAGCAGACCCTCTTCTAATGCTTCTGCACCCCTGGGGATCTTCCTTACTGGGGGCCAAGCCCTCCTTTTTTGCCGCAGCTGGAGCACAGTTCACGGAGAGGGGGAGGTGAGCTGTGGGACGGGAAAGGGCCACTTTCCCCTCCTGATCTCAGACATGGAGGGGAGGGGGCGGTCTAGGTGTCCGACCTCAGCAGCCCACGTCATGGAGAAAAACGTTCTGCATGAAATGGTTTTTGGAACTTGCTCCAGTGACGTCTGCTTGGCAAGAAGGCAATCCTGGCCATCTGAGGAGGTGGCCGAGGAAACTCCCTGGAAATGGCACAGGAGCTCTAAGCGGAGCCCAGCATTAAAGGGAAGGATGCCAGGGCTTCGGCAGGTGCTCCTCCCAGAGGGGACATCGACCCCTCTCCTCCTACGGCTGATGTGTGATTTCAGTACAGAATCTACTTGGAAGGAACCACACTTTCAAAGCATCTCTAAGTCTCACAAACTATCATGAAATTGCTTAACCGACATTCAGTAAAAAGTGACAGGAATTAGTTATATATATATGCTGGTATCAAAAATGAAGTAAAAAGATAAGAGTCAATTGTTCAATTCTGGACAAGATGCTGGGAGGCAGGTGGTGACTTGGTGGAGAGTCTCAATTTCTTCTATCGGATCCCATGGGGGTCCTGGGAAGACGGCTGCTGTCTGGGCTGGAGGCAATATCTTAAGATAGCAGCCCAGGACTTTTCCTACTGCCGTGTCCTTTCCCAGAACTACGGCAGATGTGTGACGCTGTGAATAGACAAGACGCTGTAAATCTAAGCTGTGCTGAGTCACTGAGACTATTTACTTTCTTAGGGAAGGCTTTCCCACTCTCCAGTGACAGGGCTGATGATTTCTTGATGATGGTCCTGAGAGAGCTCAGAAGCCAATTCTCTCACCAGACTGTCCAAACAAAGTGGACTAAGAACATATTCTCAAGGACAAGCGAGGGTGGGACGGGAGTGAGCAGCTGCCCCAGCACGTGCGGTGTGGCTAGAAGCCATACGTGCTGCACCCACAGCTCCGCAGGAGCAGGGCTGACCTCAAACATGGTCAGGAAGCAGTGACGGGGCTTTCTGCTGGCCAGAGGGGGCGTCACCAGCCTGCAAGATCTACATGGAATGGTGTCAAAACCCAATACCTTCCAAAGGTGTGCGCCATCCTTACTGCACCCAGCAGCTAGACCTGAGCAAATCTGAGATCTCCTTTTCCTATGCCTCCAGGTCGGTTTAGTCTCTAACAGCAGAGCTGGAGGATGAACACTTGAAACTTCTGCTTCCCCCTGAGGAGGGGGACTTGGGGGAAAAGACGTCTTTGGGCCACCAGTGGGTAAGCGGTAGGGCAGAGGCCTTTTGGTTCTGGGAGTTTAAGGTGCTGATCACAAAGAGAATGGGCAACTCCTGGCAGGATAGCCAATTTTCAGGAGACTAAAAGGAGACAAAAAATTCAATCGATGGGTCAAAACTGTGACACTTTGAATAAATATGTGTTTATCCCCCAGGTTAATCCAAGGATAAACTGGTAAGTGCCGCCTTTCAATTAGGATTTCCCTCTCTACAGCAAGGGGAGAGCATCAAGATAAAATAATTACCTTCTCTGGCCAGATGCCCAGGTGGAAGTAAAGCCTGGCTTGGAGGAGGAGCAGCTGCACCTGATCGGGGTACATCGCCAAGTACAGGTCCAGAGAGTCCCTCAGGAGCTGGTAGGACTGGTCGATGCCTTCCCTATGGGGAAGAAACCTTCATTTTAGCCTGTTGGCTTCCGAGTTAGGACCTGCTTTTTCAAAGACCAGGTTTTAAAACGAATGGGACACAAATCCCTCAGGTTCTCTGATTCTGATACTTCCTCTCTATTTAGCAAAGTTACAGTGCTCTTAATACAAAGAAGGAAGAGACAGAAATTTTCTACCCCACTAATTTAAAATCGTAACAGTGCTTTCTTTGAAGTCACCTCAATAGCACCATACATAAATTAGAAGTGGATTCTGAACAGGCAGTGCATGGAGGTCTTTCAGGACAGTGAAACTATTCTGGATGATGCTATGGTGGTGGGCAGGTGTCATCACACGTTTGTCAAAACCCACAGACTGGACACCCTCAATAGCAAACCCTAATGTAAAGGACGGTAGGCTCATCAACTGTAACAAATGCCTCTGGAGGGGATGCTGATGTGAGGGAGGCTGTGTGTGTCTGGAGGCAGGGTGTAAATAGGAACATTCTGGACTTTTTGCTCAGGTTTTGCTGCGAACCTAAAACTGCCTTTTTTTTTTTTTTTTTTGATGCAGGCCATTTTTAAAGTCTTTATTGAATTTGTTACAATATTGCTTCTTCTCTTAACATTTTAGTGTTTCTGGCTGTGTGGCATGTGGGATCTTCGCTCCCTGACCAGGAATCAAACCTGCACTTCCTGCATTGGAAGGTGTAGTCTTAACCACTGGACCACTTCAGAAAAGTGACCTTTACGGGAAGTCCCCCTAAAACTGTTTTTTTTTTTAAAGAAGACTAAAGTTTATTTAAAAAAAAATTCTACCATTAGGCAGAAAACTATGACTCCAATGTATAAATTTCTTTTTTCCCCTGTAAGACAATTTTCTTTGGACTCAGAAGCCAGACTGTTTCATATTTTTGCTTGTTCCCTTAACTAAGTGATTGGTATTATTGTTCAGTCACTAAGTTGTGTCCAACTCTTTGCAACCCCATGGACTGCAGAATGTCAGGCTTTTCTGTCCTTCACTATCTCCCAAAGTTTGCTCAAAACCCGTGTCCACTGAGTTGGTGATGCCATCTAACCATCTCATCCTCTGTTGCCCCCTTCTCCTGCCCTCAATCTTTCCCATCATCAGAGTCTTTTCCAATGAGTCAGCTCTTTGCATCAGGTGGCCAAAGTATTGGAGCTTCTGCATCAGCATCAGTTCTTCTAATTGCTAGTCTAAAATGTTTTTGTTACTGGAGAATGCTTTCAGCTTTTAAAAAAGAGCCCTTGTTCAAGTCCATTGCAAAGATCTCGAGGAAAAGTCACTGAGCACATCCAAAGTCTGGACAATATTATGTCATGGGAACCGGTTCCTCCCCTGTGGTCCCAATGGTGCTGAACAGCATCCAATGCTTCTCAGTATGGCAGCCAGGCTCGTGAAATAAAATTCTCTGTAAGGCAATTTGTGCCTCCAAAGACGCGCACTCCACAAAAGAACTGGAAAACCGAGAAAACCTTACCGCTTTCCCAGACTTAACAGATTTCCCACCATTCGCTGCAACACCTTCTTCACGTTCACCACCCCATACAGTGCCGCAGTCACGTGCTGGCCAATCAGGTATTCACATTCTTTCACTGTCAGCTGCTTGCCTTTCCCAAAAGCATCTATGTAGATGTAGTCAAAGATGTCCAGGGTCGCCCTGCCCAAAGAGCAGTAATGTAGTGAGTTGTTGCTCAGGCTGGGGCTGAACCAGTCAAAACCCCCTAATAAGCAGCTCAAATCAGAGACGGAATGTTAACACAGTGGCATTTCTGCTGAAAATATCAAGGCCTTGTCCAAAGTGTGAAAGCTGACCTTTATACATACTCTGATGGAGTAAGATGGCGATACACTGGTATTTAAGAAACAACACTGGTATTTAAGAAACAGCACTGGTTTGTGCCATTTAATATAGTTTTTTAGAGAGAGTAACCCTAAAACTCACTGCCAGCCAGATCTATCCAAAATCCAGTTGAGAGAGGTATTTCTGGAATGCCTGAGGCAGTCAATAAATTCCACAGAGAAGCATTTACTATGTGTGGAGCCTGGGCGGCTGGAGGCTGTGATGAAAGTTAGAGGAGCCACAGGGGTTCTGGCCTCAGCTCTGCAGACACCCTCAGGCAGCTCAGGTGGGAACCTGCTCCGGACCACGGACCACGGAGAGCTGTGTCCCTGGCCTCCACCCCTGCTCCTCCCTTGGAACTGCTTTCTGTGAACCCAGCTCTCCCACGAGGAAGGGGGGGTGGCCGGCAACACCAGAGCCAGGCAGGGAGGTGTCCTAGGAGGCGAGTTCTTACCACAGTACCTCTAACTACACGCATTTACCCGAGGAGGATGCCTGAAGGGCTGGGGTGGCACTCTCAGGGAAAGCTGTGTTTTCTCCTTTGAGCAACTATTTTACTTTGATCGTATGCCGACTGCAAATCATGCAAGAGACTTTCTCTTGGGCTGCTAGAAAGTTGTCAGATTTCTTCCTTGAGTCATATTAATAGCCCAGCTTTAGCAAGACATATATAAATGTTCCAGAAATAAGGAATGCTCTTCAATCCCTTTTTAGTCTAGGAGAACCAAACAAATGGACACAAGTTTATGGGCAAAAATTCTAAATACAATATGACCAAATCAAATACAGTGATGTATGATCAAAATCTGTATGATTGAGTTAGATGTTCCCTAAGAATGAAACAAAAGGTGAATGCTAAAAAACTTTAGCACATGCAGATTACAAGAGCAAAACCATATGATTTTACCTGTAGACACAGAAAAGAAATTTGAGGGGACAGAAATCTTAGTTATTAATAAAACTCTCAGGAAGTTACAATTTCAGAAAGCAGTTTTGATCATGTCAAACTGCTCCCAAACATCATGTCTGAGGTGAAATTGTAAAGTCACACCCATGGCAGAGTGCCTGCTATCACTGTTTCTATTCACTATGTACAAGAGGACCTAGCCAGCACAGTAAGTGAAAGAAACACAAACATATAACAGCTAGGGGAAAAAAAAGAAATAAAACGGTCATGATTCAGACAATATGATTATCACACAGAAAGGCTGAAAGACCCAACAAATTATTAGCACTAATAAATGATTCAGCAGAGGGGCCAACAATCAACCCAGATTTAAGTTTCAGCCATACCCCTGTACACCACCAATACATAAAAAGTGTCATTTAAACAATGACCATTTTCAATAGCAACAAAGAGTGAAGGTACCCAGGAATAACTAACAAGATGTCAAAGAGCTGGCTACAGAAAAGAGTAAAATCCTTTGAAGGACATTAAAGATGACAACATGGAAGCAGATGTGCTCACAGACAGACAAACGGAGCAGGGACACACACGCCATGCTCCTCACATGAATCCATGAATCCAGGGAAGCTCTGGGGCCAGCTACCACACTAGAGTTCCGAGGGGCCTGACCAACGGACTCTAAAGCCTCACGTGGACTTTAGGCTAAGAGGAGCCAGGGTGATTTTGAAGGCCTCCACGCGGGTCTCAGCCTCCCAGTTTTTAAGACTCACGATAAGGTCACAGTCAGCAAGCACTATGGTCTCGGTGCAGACATGGAGGCTGAGGACCCAGTAGACGTGTGCGCCCCCACGGGCCAGACCTTCACGGATCTCAGTGTCTGTGTCTGCCAGGTGTTTGGGGGGCTAACAAACCACTTCACTGTTTGTCTGCAATGTGGTGTACGTTCAGTGGAGCCTAAAGAAGGAAAAACAATCCTGGTGGCACACAAACGTGTCCAACAATAGGTTACTGTGGTCAATAACATGGTAATTGGTGTTTTAAATGCTCCGTATCATGCAGAAATCCTCGGCGGACCATTATATAATATAAACATTTAAGGATATTTTAGATATTTGGGGAAATTGGTTGAGTTACTCAGGGAGAGGGAATGGGCTGAGAAAGCATTTTTTTCTTTTCATTTAAACTAACGGAAAATGGGTGCTTGCTCTCCTATAGAGAAACTATACATCTTAAGAAACAGATTATATTTGGGAAACAAGGGAAGCCTATAATTCCTACTTAAGGAAACACACATATGTAACAGAATATAAAAATATGCATGGAAATAACAAATACTTTCAAACTAACCTCTAGAAAGGAGAGGAGGGAGAAAAGAATGAGGAAGAATACGAAGGAGGTGTTTTATTTCCTAAACCCAGAAGTGGAAACACAGAGACCAGCATCAAAATTCCACCATGTGTGTAAAGCACTGGGTTCTCTCACTGAACCCTCCAAACCACTGTACGAAAAACATCAGCCCCATTTTACAGAGGAAGAAACTGAAGCCCAGAGGAAGCTGAGGTCTGAACCCAGTCTAACTTCAAACCTCAGCTACTTTCTATCATTCTGCTCATCACTTCAGCAAAGGGTACCACAGACAGTCATCAGGAAGTAGTCTCAAGTAACAGGATGTAATCAAATAACTTTGTTTCTTTCCCCTCTAAATGGCACTTTTAAAGAGAGGGTATACCCATTTGATGAACTGCTTTCAGAAAAGCTAGACTACTGCTGCAAAGGAGCTTTACGTCCAATAGGATACCAGGTTTTAAAAAAAAAAGAGAACAAAACAGAACTCTTTAACCTGGTCTGCAAAGCAGGCACGTTGGTCACTAACCTCGCCTGAAGGAGCTCCCCTGCTGAGAACACGCGTATTTGCTTTTGCAAATGAATGAAGAGCCTGGCCGCCCAGCTCCCTCTCCCCAGCCTCTCCCTCGGGGTCCCCACCCCACCTCCACCTCCCTTCCCTGGGAGGTTTTATGGAAGACTGGGAAGAAACAGCTTAATTCTTTGTACTGATTTGCTTTGGAACAAAGGGACTTTGAGATTCATACAAGACCCTGAACTGTTAGTCCTTTCTTCGAAAGTCAACTGTTTTCTTTGCGATAACTGGTTTCTTTGAGATATCTGGAGATTCACATTCCCGTTGGGAGAAACAAGGTAGAAGAATGCAGAGTGCCCTTCTCCCCTGAACAGATTATGGACTTGGATACAATCAAGAGCAAACCAGCTCTCTCACCACCCTGGTCCCCTTGATAACCTCCGCTGTTACACGTCTCTCGGCACAGGGCAATCACCCGGGGTCGGAGATGGCTTACCCTTCTGCACCTTGGCACCACCTTAGTAAGAAGTGGCTGGGGAAGTTGACAGGCTCCAGTGGGACCCCCAGCTGCCGGGCAATTGTCAGGTAGAGCAGAGACATGCTGATGGGGATTCCTGTTCTGCGGATTAACACCTAGAGAAGAAAGCAGGTTTTAGCTTCACACATGTGAACCACACCGTCTCGCCTCTTCCACACGCCTTCCCAGCCAGCGCCCACTGTGCAGCAGGTGCGAGGACAGGTTTTCAGACTTAAACGGATGAGCATTTTATTTATTTAGATCAGGGCTCTGCGGACTACAGTCCACATCAGACTGACCATCTGTTTTTGGATTGCCCGCTTAAGAAGAATTTCAGCGTTTTTTTAATGTTTACAAAAAGTCGACTGAACACTATTTCACAAAACGTGAAAACTATGTGAAATTCACATGTCCACGTCCACACAAGGGAACACAGCCACACTCCTTTGTTTCTGGATGGTTTCGTTTTCCTTCACATGACTAGGGCAGAACTGAGTGGTTAAGACAGAGGGCGTTCGGCCTGCAGAGCCAGGCCGAGAGAAGTCACTGTCTGGCCTTCACAGCAACAGTCTGTAGACCTATGGTTCAGGCCCTCCTTTTTCAAGGAAGAACTTAAGGGTATTTCAAAGAAAAGTGTGTAAGATATGACAAAAGAAAATACAGGTCTCAGAGAGAGCAACAGAACAGATATAAAAACAGAGACAAGTAGGAAGCAAACAAAAAATAAGCATCAGTGACCCAGTCGGTCACTTATTTCCTCCAGTCTTCCTAGAGGCCAGTGCAAAAAGGGAGACCTGCTTAGTTTCACTGTTTACTGTTCACAAGAAGTGATCTGACCACACTGAGTCAGAAGAGTACCTATTTCTAATCAGGAATTTACCTTGAGGGTTTTCAGACAAGAGGGTGCTCTGTGATGAATCAGGTAAAATCCACAGCAATACCCTCACAGGAGAGGCAAAAAATGAGTTTCACCAGGCACTGACAGACAAACAAAATCTAGTAGTTGCCCTCAAACACTGTACGATTCATCAGAGATAAGCTCCACCTACATATATTATTACTGTATTTTCTCTCACCCCCACATTTACCTGGTGCATATATAAGTTCAGGGCGTTGTAGTAATCCATTCGGTTCCCCTTGAACTTCAGCTGGTCATATAGGACGTGGTTCATGGCATCTAGCACCTGACTCTGGAGCTCTATTTCCATGATCATGGAGGATTCGCCTGAAACACAGAGACCTACTCTGAGGACACAAGCACAAATAACGCTGTGACAAGTGTCCCCAACAACCCCTGACGTGCAGACACTGGCAATGTCCTATGGCTCATGAGGTGTTGCCAGTGGTGGGTGGAAAAGAGACTGTGTTTGAAGCCTCTGACATCATCCGGGTGAATAGGTGATTATGTTATCAATTGCTTTGGGGGTACATAATGGGAACACACTGCAGAATTTTCCAAATTAACCAATCACTCTAGGTTTTTCTTTTACAAATACAGCTGGACCCAGAGCAATTCCACACCTGCCTTGAAGGCCAAGCTGGGGTGGCGACTGTTTATGCCCCGGAGGGTTTTGCAAACAAGCTCCACGATGCTGTCAATCTGAGCCTGGATGTCCTTGAGACTGATGTCGGAGAGAGGGTTGCAGTACTGGTCAATATACACCGCGCCTGAAACGAATAAGAATCATGGGATAAGTTCTTACTTTTGCCTTTTCTTAACAGTGGTCATTCGTCCCAGACTCCTGGGGCCATAGCTCTTTACACCACTCCTCAGATGGTTCCTCCCCTAGATGTCAGGCTTGGCTTCTAATCCACTGAGAAGGGGCAACATGCTTACAACCAAGGAGCTGACATTTCATTATCATTATTAATACACCAAAACTCTCTCAGAGGTCAAGGACTTACTGTGACACATATATCCATGATCTACTGCCGAGAGAGATAAATACTATAAAGGAGCTCCTTTTAGGCTTCTTCTCTCCCCCTCTTAATTATAATTCAAAATCCAACAACTTTGAGAATTTAATAGTATACGACAGCATATAGCTTTTTGACTTGAAAAAAAAAAAATTGTCGAAAGTCCTCAATGTCAGATATGCCATTTCCACAAACTATTCCTCTGAAAGGTGAGCCAATAAATGGACTTTGGAGATAACTGGACTTCGAAATTAAACAGTTACCCTCAGGAAACCTATGGCTAAAAAGTTGTACAGAGCACACCAGAGACATGGTCTGTCAAAAATCATTGCTCTTCACTGCCTTGGGTCACTTTGTAATCCTAGAATCGAAGAGCTAACTTGCTTATTTGTCATAGGATATTTTCACTTGGGAAGTTGTGGAGTCCCTTAAGATCCACGAGATCTCAAACCAGCTCAGGACCCCGATTCCCTAACTTGATACCCAATGACCTGGACCCCCAGTTCTGGTTTCTCCACCAGCCGAGGCCTGGCTCCCGGGCCTCCTCGGGACTGAGTTCTCCCATCAGCCAGGTGACAAGGTTTCTGCTGCATGGCTCTGGGATCCGCTGTATCTGACTGCTGCTTCCTAGACTTCATCAATGGCATTGGATGATTCTAGTCTGTCACTCTGAACCAGAATCCTGGAACCAACTTCTATTCATTCAACTACTTAAAATAATCACTGTAGATGGTGACTGCAGCCATGAAATTAAGAGGCTTGCTCCTTGGAAAAAAAGCTATGACCGACCTAGACAGCATATTAAAAAGCAGAGACATTACTTAGCTGATAAAGGTCTGTCAAAGCTATGGTTTTTCCAGTAGTCACATATGGATATGAGAGTTGGATCATAAAGAAAGCTGAGTGCTGAAGAATTGATGCTTTTGAACTATGGTGTTGGAGAAGACTCTTAAAAGAGCTCCTTGGATTGAAAGGAGATCAAACCAATCAATCCTGAGGGAAATAAGTCCTGAATATTCATTAGAAGGACTTATGCTGAAGCTGAAGCTCCAATACTTTGGCCACCTGATGTGAAGAAGTGACTCAGTGGAAAAGACCCTGATGCTGGGAAAGACTGAGGGCAGGGGGAGAAGGGGACGACAGAGGATGAGATGGTTGGATGTCATCAGACTCAATGGACATGAGTCTCAGCAAGATTCAGGAGTTGGTGAGAGACAGTGAAGCCTGGTGTGCTGCAGTTGATGGTGTCACAAAAAGTAGGACAGGACTGAGTGACTGAACTGAACTTGAAAAATGCTATTACTTTGCAACATTATAAAGAAACATGAAAGAAAAGTAATTATTTTCATAAATGAAGCTCATCAAGTTATTCTTGACTATGGAAAAAACAGAAGATGACTCTCAGCTCCAGGACACATATGTGAAGACTCCAGGGCACTGAAGATATTTTAATGAACTGAAGCAGTCACTTCAATTCCTTCTGGATAGCATAACCAACAAGATCAATCAACAAGAATCAGCGCACAGCACTGTGGAGTATATCTTGATCATAAGGCCAAAGAATCAAGAAATACAGTGACCACTGGAGAAAGGATGGACAGGGTTTACCAGCCACTGCTGCTGTGTTAGGTTGGAGGCAGCAAAATCTGCAAGTGCTGCAGCCATCAGAGAAACTTCGTGCAAATGAAACCTGGAATGAATCTGGAGGGTGAGTAGGACTTAGAATGGAATCCTAAAGAAAAGGGATACCATGCGTGAGGAAGTGAAGCCAGGTATGTGTGTGTAGGGTACCAGTGAGGAGAGTGGCCTGGCTGGAGCAAATGGCACATTTTGGAGAGTTATGGAGAAAGGCCTGACCAAATTAAGGAGGGGACTGAAACCAGGCAGAGACTTAATTTTAAAAAGGATGTCAGCTGGCCATGTGGCAGTATCACATGGGAGTGCAGAGAAGGCTGGGTTTCAGGCGGGGCCGGCATTGTACCCTGGTGACTTGGGAGCCGGAAGGGGTGATGCCCATGAAAGCAAGTATTACTTAGAAAGCTGCTGCTGGGAGAGGTAGGGAGGCCTGCATGAGACCAGAAATAGAACGGAGACATGACTATGAGCAAGGGGAAAACAAAAATTCATGTACTGGGCAAATCACTGGGAGCAGGGAATGAAAGTGAATGAAGAGTCACACCTATATTTCATAACCATAATCTGTGGGAGTGTCTGGGTAATATGTTAGGAATTTAAAATCATTTTTAAAAAATGAAGTCACATTGTGTTCTTGTCCAACTGGACAGGAACAGAAAGTTCTACCCATTATCTTGCCTGTCCACAGGACTTCTTTCCACTCACTGCTCACTATGGATGAGCAGACTCACTGACGTGCAGGAATGTTTTGTCCTCATTAAGCTCCAACCAGAGAGGTTAAGGGATTTGCTCAAGGTCACATGGAGACAAAACTGGACACATTTGTTTCTGATGTGGAAATGAGACTTTAAAACTAAGAAAAATGGGGAATTAACCTCCTTAGCTAAAATATCAGCTTCATACTTTGAACTGACAGTGCATCTTTAGAAAACACTCTTTAGCTGACTGCTGAAGATTCCGACCAGATCTTAGCTCTAAATGCAATCGTTTTGCTTAGCTAACTGATCAGACCATATATCCCAACCTCCAGAAGCCCATGTAACAGTTTCCTTCTCCACTGCGTCTTCATCAGGGCCACGTTCCACCGTGGCTCTTAAGGGCAACCTAGCTGACTATCACAGTATCAGCGCTGAAGTCTCACCTTCAAGATACGATTCATAGTCATCAGGCTGCTGAAGAAAAGCCTTAAGATTATTTAAAATTTTCTGTTGTCGTAGGTAATAAAGAATTTTTTTGGCATAGTATTTCCAGGTCAAAGCTTTTCTGGAAAAAACAAACAAGTTAGCAGTAAGCCAGTAAGAATTAAGATATTAAAGCTTTCCATTATCCATTTCTTTACGTCATACTAATTATACTGTGTTAAGAGTCTACTTAACGAGCAAAGTACAACTGGCTCACAAGCGTAGAGTACTTACCACGGAAACAGACAGCAGAATTTAGGACTTGGAAGTTGTAATTTACCACTAAATTAGCTGTGCTGAAATTCAAGAAACAGTTTTCCATTTGGCTTCAGATTTACTAACAGGAAATCAAAGAGAAACCTGAAAAGTCAGGGGAATTAGGTGAGTCTCGGGAGACAGGTGTGAGGCACTTGGAAGCTTGCTGGCCACTTGGCACCTGCCAGGGGTAACTCGGGCCTCAGGCTGCTGCTGTCTCATCCATTCTCATGGCTTCAGATACCATCTGTACTGACTGCTACTGCTGCTAAGTCGCTTTAGTCGTGTCCAACTCTGTGCGACCCCATAGATGGCAGCCCACCAGGCTCCGGCCGTCCCTGGGATGTTCCAGGCAAGAGTACTGGAGTGGGGTGCCACTGCCTTCTCCATCCATACCGACAGCCCCTCATTTATTTTCTAGAACAGATTTCTTCCCTCGACCCCACACCTGTATATCCAACTGCTACAATGATATCCCACCTCAGTAAGGTCTCAACTTTCTTCCCCTTAACTTTCTTCCCCTCCTAGGGTCTTGTCCATCTCAGATAGAGGTAACTCCATCATTCCAGGTGGGCCAAACCTTTGGAGTCATCCTTGACTCCTTGCTTTTTCTCACAGTCATATTCAATCCATCTGACAATAGTTATTAGTCTTATCATCCAAATGTATCAGAAACATAAACATGTCTCACTAACTCATCTAAACCATCATCATCTTTCATCTGTTTCATAGCAGCTTCTGCTTTGAACAGTCGCAGTCAATGTTCAACAGGGTAGCCACAGGACTCCAGCTGACATGTGAAGTCAGTACAAAAATCCTGTGCCCCAAATTCTCCAACGGTTTTCCACCTTGCTCAAAGTAAAAATCCACGTCTCCATGATGACTGGAACAATCCTTTACACTCTTGCCCCAGTTACCTATCTGACTGTATCACCCCCCCACCCCTCAGTCCAGTCACCGGCCCTGGGGGCCTTCCGACTGTCCCTTCATCACAGCTGGTGGAGCTCACATTAGGCCTCCTCACCCTTAGGCACTCAGTTCCTCCTGACTAGAACATCCTTTCCCTGGAGATCTGCAATCTGTGCCCTCATCTCCTTTCAAGTTTTGATTCAAACGTCACTTTGAGGAAGGCTCTCTCCATCACTCTGTTTAAAACTGGACCCCCCTGCCCCCCCGACTCCCTCACCCTCTTCCCTGGTTAATAGTTCTCTAGAACACTTCTCATTTCCTAATAAATAGTTTACTTTGTTCAGCACCTCTTTTGTCCACTGGAGTGTGAGCTCTCTGAGGGCAAGGTTTTTAAGTGTGGCTCACTGCTGTATCCTCGGCACCCAGAATAATGTCTGACACAGCAGATGCTCAGTAAATAACGGCTGAGCAACTGAATTTCTCCACCAGATCTCTCAAATACACACTGGGATTGTGGGAAGTAGCATCGAGTTAATGATTATCTTATCTGCCTGACTTCATAAATAAAGGACTCTTAAACCTTCAGGGAGTAAATGAAAATCAGCAGAGGTTTTACCGGTTTTTCAACCTTTGGGGTGTAAAATATTGCAATTGAGAAAATCACATGAATCAAATAAATAACTTAATTACTATAAGGGAAACACCCCTGGATCCACCACTCAGGCCAAGAAACAGAATTTTGAAAAAACGCTGGAAGCTCTCCATGGGCCCTCTCCTCCTGTCCCACCCCACTCCGAGACAACGATCACAATCTGCGCACTATGGTCATCACTACTTTGCTCTTCTCCAGAGCTTTCACAAACATGCATCCCTAAAAACTCCAGACTAATCTGGTAAGATGCCTTTTAAATCACTTAATTCACAGGCTTCCTCTTCATCTTTTTTTCCCCTCATATTTTATTTGTTGAAGAAACCTGGTTGTTTGACCTGTACTTTCCCACCATCTGGAATTTGCTGACTGCATCCACATGGTGTAGCTTACTATGTTGTCTTCTAAATTCCTGTAAACTGGATGTAGAGGCTTGATCAGATACAGATTCCATTTACTCTTCATAGGTGGTAGTGAGTTCTGTAAGGAGGCAATCATGCCTCGGTTGTCTTTCTGCAATGTCAGCGGTGATTGCTACTCAAAGGCCCAGGTGCATTTATTCACCAAAGGCCCTAAAGTGGTGATATTCTAATTCAACTATCCCTTTTCATTACTAGCTAGAATATTTTACTATAAAGAATAATTTCCCCTCATCTATTATCTGGTCTCCCAGTGGCAGCGTATGTAGGAAAAGGCAGAATAAATGCTCACTACTTTCATCAGATTCCAAAACAATAATGTGGGTTGTTATTATCCTCCAAAGGTGACCAATTAGTTGTTGTTAAGTATTATGAGTTCACATGCTAGTTACTGTCCACGTGGATGATCGAATCATCACATCTCTGACCAAAGGAAGCCTCCTCATGCTGGCCCATGAACACTTCTGATGTGAAACACTGTTTACTTGTCTAAAGGAATCCTCCTCTCCATGAATACCTCTGACATGAAATACTGTTATTTTCCTTGCTATCTGGCTCCAGGCTTCCAAGATGCTTCCAGGTCATCTTTTATATTTCCTGCTCTGGACCTAGAATCAGCCATTTCTCCAGAAACTGTGGCTGCTTTTGTGGGAAGTACTGACAGAAGACCACAATCTGAGGATCATTTCTGCTCGGTTGGTTCTTGCTTCCAGACCTTTTCAGTGAGTCTAGTGTTTAAGTGTGTGTACGTATGTATACATATATACCTAACACATATTTCAGTATCAAACATCCTATGAGTTCATACTGATACATCTAATTTAAACTCACAACTATACAGTTTTTACCTTCCATTATATATATATCTATCTGTCTGTCTATCTGTCTATCAATCTATCTATATCTATCTTTTTTCCTCCAGGAGAATCCTATTTCTTCAGGATACCAGGGATGAACCAGAATAGAATATCACATGATCACTTACTTGTTTTATTCCACATCTCTCTCTTTCATACACACACACACCAACCTCTGAATAACAAGACCAATACTCTCATCACCTTGATGGTTCCTAAAAACAGTGGAACATTTTGCTCACGCACTCCCCCACTGTCTGCTCGTTTCTTTTGGAGAGCTGTACTGTATCTATACAGAGCTTACAGCCACCACATACAATACCTTCGTCCCTATCAACTGTCGCTTGGATTTAATTCTACAAGTAAACCTATACTTAATGCTCACCACTAGTCCTTGTATCAGGGTCACTCTGGTTATTTCGGTTGTTTGAAGCTTATTTTCTTGCACATTTTTCAGGTAGGACTCAAAAGTCCCTGAGTTACTGCAAGTGAATAGGTTTCTCCACAGCTCTTACACTTGGAAATCAGTTTGGCTGGATATAAAAATCCTTGGCTGACATTCTCCATTCTTGGGTATCTTAAATGTGTTACTCTTTTTCTCTGGCATAGACTACTCCTGTTGAAAAGTCTGATGATATTCTGACTTATTCTCCCTTGTAAGTGGCTTCATCTTTTTTGCTTGGATTCTCAAAGGACTTTCCTGTCTTTAAAGTCCAATAGTTTTACTGAAATATGCTTCAGTGTTGGTCATTCTGGGTCAGATTTCTTAGCTATGGTGTATGCTCTTCTAATATGCTCCTTCAAATCTTTATTTACTCTTTTTTAGGAGCATGAAGAATGCAAATGTAAACTGTTTTCAAATATCCAGGGATTAGTGCCTTAGCATTTATGGAAACTATGCTTCTTCGTTCCTATGCTTTCCATATCCAAACAACAAGCCTTTGCCAAAAATGAATATAAATAGGGTCATTTATGAAAACCAGCACCCCAAAATATTTACAAACACCAAAGTATTCTCTATTATTAAAAAACAACCCTGCTTTAGGTTAAAAATATTTGTCAGGCTAAAAAGTAACCTATTTATGATATCTTATTTCTTAAAAAAACTATAATAATACACTTTTTGCTGGCTATTCATATTTAGTCTTTTTGTAACCAATCTGATAAGTAAAAAAGCAGTACTTCATTATTATTTAACATTTATCTGAGTGAATTTAAAGGTATTTTTACTAGACTGTCAGTGCCTGGACTTGCTTTTCTGAGAATGTTGTCCTCCTATCCTTTGTACATTTTAAAATTTCTTTTCAGAAATTTTAAGTATTCTACTGACTTTGTTTATAGTTTCTCTGGTCATACAAATCTATTTTTTTTTACTGCAAAATCATTTGTCTTTTTTTTGTTTTTTAAGTGCCTTTGCATTACTAGTCATAAGGTTCAGAAGGAATTCCTAGATTGTACATGAAGTTTCCCGTTTTCTTGAAGAATTTTCATGTGATAATTTAACATTTTAGGTTGTTTAATCTTAGAATTTAATTTTTGTACATGATGTAAGTTTTACTTTCTTCCAGGTGGATATTCAGTTATGTCGAATACCATTCATTAAACAATCCATCTTCTCCCCTCTGAGTTTAAATACGTTATCTTTTATGCTGGGACACAGCTTTGAATGATCCTCTGCCACTGATGGAGCTATCCATTTTTATTCACATTCTGTAATATCTGATAACAGGTAGCATTATAATATGTTCTAATATCAAGCGGTACAAGTTCCCTATTGTGTGTGTGTGTTCAGTCGCTCACTCGTGCCCAGCTTTGTGTTCCCACGGACTGTAGCCCGCCAGGCTCCTCTGTCCAAGGGATTTCCCAGGCAAGAATACTGGAGTGGGTTGCCATTTCCTACTCCAGAAGTTGCCCGTTGTGATTATTAAAAACTGTTTTTTTCTGGCTCTTCTTGTGAATTTATTCTTGTGTGTGTATTTTATGACAATACTATCCATTTAAGACACACAAAACTCTTGCTGGATCCTAAATGGAACAGCACTAAGTTTATGTACTAATTTTGGAAGAACTGACATTTTTGTGCTAATAAGTCTCCTTAGTCAAGGACATGCTCTGCCTTGTGTACTTGGTCACTCAGTTGTGTCCAGCTGTTTACAACCCCATGGCCTGTGGCCCACCAGGCTCCTGTGTCCATGGGATTTCCCAGCAAGAACACCAGAGTGGGTTGCCATTTCCTCCTCCAGGGGATCTTCCCGATCCAGGGATTGAACCTGCATCTCTTCTATCTTCTATGCTCCGCCTTATGTTTTTCAAATAACATTCTATAGTCTGACTTAAGAAACTCACTCCTAGGAACTAATACTTAGAAATGAAAGCACTAGAAACATCACTCTCCACAGTAACACAAAAGAGAGAAGAAACTGGTTATTATCAATAGAGGGATGGTTAAACAAGCCATGGTATATACTACCAAAAAGCAGGCAGTCATTATTAAAGGTGAATTTGATTTTTACCAATTGGTCAGGACAGATTTCCACAGGGTAATGTTGAATGAGGAAAAAAAGATATTTATTGAAAAGTACCTATTATATGATCTCAGTTTTGTAAAGTAATGATCCCCCTCCATCCTCATGTATATCATATTAGCATGGAAGCCTACAATCTAGGTTGTCATCATAAATTATGGGAGTGGGGGCAGGGAAGGCCAATGCAAATGGAGGGAGAAGAGAGGAAGGAAAAGCCACATAAATAAGAAAAAAAAAAAACAGAGTCTGCACTAAACACCCAACCAAACCCAAACAACCAATAAACTCAGTATCTATTGACTATGTATTTAAAAGTCTATGTGTATATATGCAAAAAACAGAGGTCGACTTTTATTTTTAAAGCTGCACAATACTGACTATTAGATCACACTTCAATTCATTTATAGATAAACCAAAATAGAAACAGAAAAATGACCTCTGCATCAGGACTCATCCAAGGCTTAGAATAGTGACACATCTTACCTCTCCCCACAGTTGTTCCACTGACAGATATTTCGCTCTTCTAAACCCCTTTGACCACAGTAAAGAAAAATGTCTTACGCCTTGTTTGTAAGCTATTTCACAATGAGCTTTCTTAAGGAAGATGTTAAAATAGCATTCTTATCTTCCATCTCAAGTCAAGTTTCCAGAACTTTTAGAGCAGAAAATATTTTTCATAGGTAAGTCAGGCTAGAAGCCAAGTCATCTTTCAGGTAAACTAGAAATTAACCCTCACAGCAGAAAATACAAAGCATAAGAAACTTTAAGCAACAATCAAGAGACAATGGGTTCTTCTTGATCAGGAGAGACTAATGACTCTACCAGATATCTACAATGGCCACAGCTAAAGTAAGATTACGTCTTACCAGAATTCAGAAACTATGAAAAATTATCCATTAAATAAGACATGCCTAAGTAAAATATTTTTTTAAATTCAACTCACAACAGGCAAATTTGGCGGTGACAGCAAAGAAAGGATAATTTGTGTTACCCAAAGGACATAATAGACACAAGTACCCAGAGCACAGTATTTGACCCCCAGCAGGAATAAATACTAATTCTCCCATGAGGATTTTTGCACCATTTTTTAAAATATTAATTGTCTCGGTGTATTTACCTTGTATATATGGAATTTTTCAAAAACATAACTACAGCGACATGAATGTAACATGAAACATTTGAAATACATGTCTCATGGTTCAGCCACACACCTATTACAGCAATTAATCCTGTTGTTATTAGTAAAACAAACTCCTGATAGAACTACAGCTTACCTTCCTTCCATATTTAGGATACACACCAGTTCATCCTCAAAAAATATCTCTGGGCCCTCAAGATTCTCAATGTCACTGAAACCGTTACAAGGGACCTATGAAGAAGACAGACACACAGAGGCCTCAGTCAGGAGCAGCAGTGCTGTTGTCTCTCACGCACAAAGTGACAAGCAAAGCTGTTCACTTCCAAGGAAGTGGTAACACCTCTCCCACACTATCTGGCACCACTCACCCACTAGGGGAGAAAAGGAACCTGTAGGGGAACAGCAATTTGTTCAAATCATATTATTAGCTGCAAATGAATTATATTTGGAATTTATAGACTGGAATTTCTGAAAGTGATAACTCAGAGTTCTCACCTGAGGAAAAACAACTCTGAAAGGAGGACTAGAAATATAAAAACCGTGTCTTTCACAGTACCTATTTTGTGCTGGCAATACTGTATTCAACTAGGAGTCCAGAGCCAGAGAGAGAAGTCTAGGGGTTTGGGTGACTCTGAAGGTCGAGGCATGTTTTCTCCTCTGTAAGCTGAGGTGGTGGTGCCGATGAGCTGTAAGGTCCCCCCCACCCTTGGTTTAAAAATTTGGTTCCTTTTCCCACTTTTCTTTCTGAAAGTAGGCAGGAAATTTGTCAGCCTGTGTGCATGTGGAAAACACTGGAGCGCAAGGGTCCTGAGCCAAAGTAATCATCTACCCACAGATCAATCCTAAGTATAGTCCTGCTATGTTCAAAGTCCTTGACACACTTCTAATCATGCAGAGGTACAGGGAAAGACGGAGCTGGGGAACAAAACACAACAATGCACCATTACTGGACAAAGGCTCGGGCTGTTAAATATGCACACAAAACCAGCTGGACTGCAAGTAGAGGCTGCAAATGAGTAGCTCATTTCCAAGTGCATCAAACACATTCAGCACTCCCAAGTATGTGTATGTAAACATATTTAAACCAGTTTGGAATATCTGAGACTGAGTGCTTTTAGCCAGCATATGGCTTATCCCAAATAGGTCACAAATTCTGGTCATTCTGACATTAACAAATACTTGTTTATAGAAACAAATTACACTGGGGAACACCTACCTTTATTCTTTTATAGGGAGATATGTTCAAATGCGTGCCAAGTTCGAATTTTCCCTTTCAAAACTTGAAAGGGAATATGTGAACTCATTAAATAATAGTAATTAAAATTAGAAATTGGAATTAATGTTCAGTTAATCAGGATAAACCAGACTGGTTCCACTTCTGGACCTCCAATCAGAAATAAAATATTAGTGCTGTCTCTTTTCCAGAATGTGCAAAAAGTTAAGTATCAGGACCTCATACAGAAACTTCTGTAAGACATTTTGTGGAAGGGAAGCCAAACAAACCCATGCATTTCAGCAACATTAAAAACAAACGAACAAACCCCATAACTTTTCAGAAATAATGAATATGAGATGGTATCACTGAGGGAGTAATAATTCTTGCTTTATGGGTAGTTTTTAATCCTCTGTTACCTTAACAAATAATGCATTCACTACTGGTTTGAACCTGCAAAGCCAGAGAGAAGAACCATATTAATTTTGTCAACCCTTCTGGGAAAACAACTGGGTGAAATTTGTAGTGTTCGATCATGGATGATACCCCCAATCATGTAGAGACTGCAAAAAATACTGTCCTAACGCCCTTAAAGCGAAATGGTGCTGATCTGGATTCCCTCCACATTGCGCTGCGGGTCCCTCCCTCCCTCTCCTTCCCTCTCCCTCCCCCAATTCTCTCTGGCTTTAGAAAAGTAAAGCTGGCAGGGACAAATGGCTCCGTGTTGTTGGATAGGAGGAAAGAACACAATGACTCTTGCAGCCATCTAAGTGAGGAAGGGACTGTGAGCGCATTGAGAAGGGAGATAGCAAAAAGAGCTGGATGAGCTACTGCCTACAGACCCAGACGCAGACCACCGCTAGCAGGCAAATGCTTAGAGCTCCATCAACAGATCCTTACGTGCTCTGAAAAGAACCTCTTTGAGAACGAGGCTACAATCTTCCGGGCTTCTAACCCAGCTTTTTGCCGAACTTTGTACTCCTCCAACCAATTGACGTAGTCGGTCGGGCTGTAGTGTTTCATAAGGGAAGGCCACCTACAAGGAGAAAAACACCCCCTCAGCTTAACAGAGACGCAAAGGCAGAAGAAACATGAATCAAAAGCAGCTTTGGAAAACAGCGACAGCGGTTGGGTTTAGGGATCAGGGGCGGCCCTGGCGAGGTACCCAGTTCAAATCTTCACCCGGCACGCACTCACTGCACACAGTGTGACCTTGGCTTAGCAATATGAATACTGTGTCTTCACTCCCCATTAATAAAATGGGGACAGTCGTAGCAAGAACAATCACAGTTAACATTAATGTTCGCCTCCTAAGAGCGGGGCCCTGTGTAAGGCTCCCCATATATCAACTCGTCTAACCACCACAGTAAAAGATAGGTCTTCATCACAACACCATTTAAAGTCGATATATGAGGCTCCAAAAAGGGAAGCTGCTACCCGCAAGGTCACACGGTGAGTACGCCAGGGCCAGATTTTATCCCGGGTCCTACACCGAAATCTGTGCTCTCGGCCAACCGCCAAAGGGATGCTGCGCCCGCTTCCCTCAAAGGGCCGTTAGGATCACGGCATCACCGGGACCGTGTAAACATTTTAGCAGGGAGTCAGGTACAAAAGAAGCGCTCAGGATGGATCAGCGGTGATAACCACGGTCGCCATCCTTGATGGAGGGCTGGGCTGCTGGGCGCTTCCCGAGACGCAATCTGGGCATCCGCGGGTCCGCCTGGCGTGGACGGAGAGGCCAGCGGCCTGGAGGCCTTTGTCTGTCTGTCCGCGGGAAGGGGTCGCCCCGGGGGTGGGGTCCGCGAGCCGGCAGAGAGGTGGTGGCGGCTCGGAGCAGCCAGGCCGGGGCCCCGGGGTGGGATGGGGGGCGCGCAGAGAGAGGGGGAGCGCGGGCTCACCTCACCCGGAACTGCTCCTTCCACACCTTCCCGCTACCCTGGCACAGCTCGCGCAGCCGCCGGCAGGTGCTGGAGACGCGGCCAATGTCGGCGGCCGTCAGCGAGCCGCTACACAGGATGTACTCCAGCACCTCTCCCGGCAGGTTGACGAGGCAGCTGAGACCCGCTGCCTCGGGCGCGGCCTCCTCCACCAGCGCCGGCACCACCTCCATCGCGCTGTCGACCGCTGCCGCCGCCATCTTGTCCGCGTACCTGAGGCCCCGCGCGCGCGCGCGCGCCTTCACTCAAGTCAGGGCGTCCCACTTGGCCCCGCCCACTCGGTTCGAGGGGCGGGCGCCGAGGTCCCTCCCGCTCCCCACGCCCCGCCCAGGCCTGTGGCCACAGCCCCGCTTGGCCCCGCCCACCCGCCTCGAGGGGCGGGAGCCGGGGTCCCCCCCGCCCCACCTCCGCTCAGGCCCGTGGCCACACCCCCCTCAGCGCCTCTCCCCCGCTTGGCCCCGCCCACCCGCCTCGAGGGGCGGGCGCCTGGGTCCCCCCACCCCGCCCAGGCCCGTGGCCACACCCCCTCAGCGCCTCTCCCCACTTGGCCCCGCCCACCCGCCTCGAGGGGCGGGCGCCTGGGTCCCCCCACCCCCACCCCGCCCAGGCCCGTGGCCACACCCCCTCAGCCCCAGCTGCTCGGGGAGGGCTGCGCCCGTGGCCAAGGGAAGGAAACGCGTCTTGGAAAATAACGGGGCGCTGTGGGCCTGGGAGCTGTGAGGGGACAGTATTAGTACCTTCCATCCTCCGCAATAACCCTAAGAACTGTTCTTCCCAAGTTACAGATGGGGAAACTGAGGTTCAGGGAGATAAATGGACTTGTTGGGAGTCCCTTGTCCTAGATTCTAACCCAGATCTGCTTGACTCTGCTTGACTGGATGCTAAACCAGTGTGCTGTAATAATAAAACTCACGAGTGGGTGCTGTGCCAAGCATTTTAAGCACGTTTTTCACGGCCGCCTATGTGAGCCCGGCTGTGATAGGTACCATATTTATATTTGATCTACAGATAAGGAAGACCTAGTTTACAAAAGTAGGCATACTCATTAAAAGTGACAGACAAAAAGTGGTTGAACCTGGATCTGAATCCTCCAAACAGGAGTTCCCACTCAGCTATGGGCAGGCACTCTGCTTTTTTCCACACCTGCACCTATTTAAGTTTTTCAGCTCAGTTTCATGCCAGGCCCTGTACCGTGCGCCTTGGGGACACAGAGGTGGATAAGACAGTGTCCTTGCCTCCCAGGAGCTCAAAGCCCTCCCCCTCCCCCCAGTTTACCTTGCTTCTTTCCCAGTGGTTCCTGCCTTGGAAGGGGCTGCCCATCCATGCATTCCTGCAAAACTGCAACCTGTTGCCATCCTTGTCACTTCTCCCTCACCATCTGGGTCCAAATGCCCAGTAGAGCATAACATCTCCAAGCCTCTGCTTGCACATCTATGAAATGGGGAGAACAATAGGTCTTCCTATTAAATGAAACAGTGCATATACATCAGTTCCCGCCGCTGAGGAAGAGATAGATCCAAAACCTAGGAGATGGAAACAGCCTTGTTTCTGTGCTCTTGATTTTGTAGGCCAGGAAACGGGGAAGGGCTTAGCTGGGCAACTCTGAGTTGGAATCAGGTGGTGGCTCCAGATTCGAAGCTTTCAACCACTGCACATGCTAACCGCTGTTAGATCCCACGGGACCTGGAAAAAGGGTTGAGCTATGTGCTAGCATACACTATTTGTATTCGGTAACCTGTATACAGGTTAAGATTTCTGTGCCTCAGTTACTTCAAAGAAGCTTTTCTGGGGGGAAATAGGGAAGCAATTTCTTGTCTGAATGATCATTCTTAATATCCGTCAAATCTGTCTCTTCTCTCTCTTCAGCCACTGTCTCTGTCCATATCTCTACTGCGGCTCCTAACAGTCCAGCCCTGGCCCGGAAAAGGTGAACATCAGCCCTGGTGACACTCAGACGTTGGCAAAGTTTCCAGCCTGTGAGGCGGAAGCTGTTTTTTACGAATGATTCTTGCTTTCTGATCAATGACAAATTAAAATTAAATTCTCCTTTGCCAATCCAGAGAATCCTCCTCAAGCCCTAAGAAAGAAGAACATTTTTATTGTTGAACATGCATTAAACAGATGATGATATACATCGCAGATAACCTGCTAATGAGATCACAGAGAGAAATCCCACCCTTTTATAGACAGCCAAGCATTGCATCATGTACATGCTCCTGAGATTAGTGGTGGCTTGTAGATTACTATTTACTTAAAAAGTAAGAGGATCTGAGACTTCTCTGTTGACCTAGTGGCTAAGACTCCATGCTCCCAATGCAGGGGACCTGGGTTCGATCCCTGGTTGGGGAACTAGATCCCACATGCCTCAACTAAGACCCAGCACAGCCTAAATAAATAAATAAGTAAAGTGTTTTTTTAGAAAAAGCACTAAAAGGTAAGAGTTTGATCACACTTTCCCTAGCCCAGTTCATGCTAAGGTCACCTGTTAAGTGGAGCACACATTATACTACCTGCCTTTGTCTCAAGGAATAATAAAATTTCTCATCTTTGTGATAAGCTGGCAGTTATAAATGCAAGTGCTCAAACTCCCACATGGCAGGGAGACAAGGACACAACCTTCCTTGACATTTACATTTCAAAGAGGTGGCTACCATGCCCTTAAAAGAAACAGTCCTGGGTTGTGATATTGGCCAAGAGGCTTATTTATTTAGCCTTTGAAAAAATTTGCAAAATGTAGTGTAGACACTCAGTGGAGTAATATTCAGCCATAAAAAGGAATGAAGCACTGACATGTACTACAACATGGGTAAACCCTCAGAACATGATGCTAAGTGAAAGAAGCTGCACGTGAGGGACTTCCCTGGTGGTCCAGTGGCTAAGACTCTGTGCTCTCAATGTGTAGGGGGCTCGGGTTCAAATCCTAGCCAGGGAACTAGATTCCGCATGCCGCAGCTAAAGATCCCATATGCTGCAAGTAAGACCTGGTGCAGCCAAGTTAATTAATTTAAAAAGAAGTCACACTCAAAAGGACAGCTATTGTATGATCACACTTCTATGAAACATATAGAATAGGCAAATTCTTGGAGACAGAATGTAGATTAGAGGTTTACCAGGGGCTGGGAGGGAGGAGAGAATGGGGGGTTCTTGCTGAATGGGTACAGAGTTTCTGTCTAGGGTGATGAAAAAATTCTGGAAAGAGATAGTGGTTGACAGTTACACAGCATGAATGCCCTCCATGTCGTTGAATTTATACTTAAAAGTAGTTGAATTGTAAATTTCCTGTTGTGTATAGTGTGCCATAGTATTAAAAAAAAATAATAGAACCCACAAAAAAGATTCACATCCCTATGAAAGAGACAGAAGAGGGACTTCCCTGGTGGTCCAGTGGTAAAGACTCCATGCTTCCAATGCAGGGAGCACGGGTTAGATCCCTGGTCAAGGAACTAAGATCCCACATATCCTGCAGCGTGGCCAAAAAAAGAGAGAGAGAGACAGACAGAGGAAAGATTTACACATACAGAATTTATCAAGGAAATGCTCCAAGAAAGAAAAGAGGGAATGGGTCTCTTTTCATTTTGGCGACAGGGAAGGTTCTAAGTTTTTAATGTACCTTTCTGCTGAACTGCTGACTGTATTTAACCCAAAGATGATCCCCACTACCTGTGTGTGCATGCTATCACTTCAGTCATGTCTGACTCTATGTGACCCTATGGACTGTAGCCCGCCAGGCTCCTCTGTCCATGGGATTCTCCAGGCATGAATACTAGAGTAGGTTCCCATGCCCTCCTCCAGGGGATCTTTCTGACCCAGGCATCTAACCCATGTCTCTTATGTCTCCTGCATTGCAGACAGGTTCTTTACCATTAGCACCACCTGGGAAGCTACCCCCCCTCCCCCAAAACCTGAGTTCCTATTTAAAATCCCCTCACACAAGCCCCAATCCTTGACTAACCTGCTCCCCAGAGTTCTTCCTGGGTGCACTTCCCCTGCTATAGCAAGAGAATATCTTCGTGGACCATCAAGTGTATTTCTGGTTATCTTTGGCTGGAGGACTTCAAAATTCCTTTCCCATGAGACCACCACAGTCCAGCTAGAGAGACTATATCTCAACCCCCCTCAACATCTTCTATGGTTTTCCTTGTTCTCAAGATAAATAAACGCATCCTTTCTCTTCTGGTCCAGCCCCTAGATTCTCTCTCCCACCTGCTAATCCAGGGCCACTTTCCTGGACAGTCTGCAGCTCCTACTCATCCTTTAGCTCCAACTCAAGAACTTGCCTGCAGGAACACATGCCTGCTGATCACAGACTAAGCTTGCTTCTCTCTCCTGCCCTCGCAGAACCCCCTTTTATTCATTCGGTACATAGCTCAGCTGGTAAAGAATCCGCCTGCACTGCAGGAAACCCTGGTTCAATTCCTGGGTTGGGAACATTCCCTGGAGAAGGGATAGGCTACCCACTCCAGTATTCTTGGGCTTCCCTGGTGGCTCAGGTGGTAAAGAATCTGCCCGCAATGGCGGAGATCTAGGTTCGATCCCTGGGTGGAGAAGATCCCCTGGAGGAGGGCATGGCAACTCCAGTATTCTTGCCTGGAGAATCCCTATGGACAGAGGAGCCTGGTGGGCTACAGTCTGCAGGGTTGCAAAGAGTCAGATATGACTGAGCAACTGAGCACACACATACTCCTAAACTGCTGTAATACATACATTGGCATATCAGATTCACCCACCGGTATGGCTGATTCAGGCTTTGTGGGGTGTGGACAAAGAACATTGCCTCTCGTTTCAGTAAACAAAGAATGCTGCCACGCTCAAGCTGCAGCCTGGATGGTGCACCCTGAGGGGAATGCAGGATGGAGGAAAACATGGTACTGGCCCTACATCGTTAGAGATACCTATCAAAGGGATGGTTTCCATGAGCCCGGCCTCTTGCATCTTTCCACACAGAGAAAAGCACTAAAATCATTAACTTGAGATGTCTGTTTTTGGTTGTTGTTGTGTGTGTGTGTGTGTGTGTTTGTGTGTGAGACTAGCAGCAGTCTTTTGATGTTTGACTAATTTTTATTTTTTTCCCCCTAGCAAAAATTCCTATGTATCCTGGCTCCTCCTTTTTTACTTTGTAACAGTTCCTCAGAGCTTTCGGAGAGGCTGACTTCCTGGGCTAGAGTCCTCAGTAAGGTCCCCAAATAAAATGTAAGTTGATACTTTGGCCACCTGATGCAAAGAACTGACTCATTTGAAAAGATCTTGATGCTGGGAAAGATTGAAGGCAGGAGGAGAAGGGGATGACAGAGGATGAAATGGTTGGATGACATCACCGACTCAATGGACATGAGTTTGAGTAAACTCCAGGAGTTGATGATGGACAGAGAGGCCTGGTGTGCTACAGTCCATGGGGTCGCAAAGAGTCGGACATGACTGAGCGACTGAACTGAACTGAAACTTTGAGATTGTGCATTTTTTGCAGTCAAAAGGAGCCTGAAGTTTTATTGTCTGGAGTCCTGTTTTACTTTACTTATTTTCTTTTTTTTTTGGCTGTGCTGCTTGGCATGTGGGATCTTAGTTCCCTGACCAGGGATTGAGCCTGCGCCCCCTGCAGTGGAAGGGCAAAGTGTTAACCACTGGACCACTAGGGAAGTCCCAGGGGCCCTATTTTATTATTTATTTCTTTTTTTGGCCACATCACACAGCCTGCATGGAACCGGGGATCAAACCCAGGCCCTCAGCAGTGAAAGCCTGGAGTCCTAACCACTGGACAGTCGGGGAATTCCCCAGAGGCCCTATTTTAGAAAAGGGACACACAGGATAAACTCGAAAGTCAACTGGGGGACATTTATGTAAAATGAGGAAAGAAGGGGCCTTTGGTGAGGGTCCCGAGGTTTATCATTAATTTGATAATGAACACATTTCTTCCTATAAAAGGTAACCTTCGTGTAAGCAGGGGCTCTGTCCCATTTGCTCAACTATTTGGTGGCTCAGATGGTACAGAATCTGCCTGCAATGTGAGAGACGGGGGTTAGATCCCTGGGTTGGGAAGATCGCCTGTAGGAAATGGCAGCCCGCTCCAGTATTCTTGCCTGGAGAATCCCCATAGACAGAGGAGCCTGGAGGGCTACAGTCCATGGGGTCACAAAGAGTCAGACACGACTTGGTGACTAAATGACAACACTCCATAGGAGTGACTGATTAAATCATTGGGCACTGGCAGTTGATTCAACCTCCAGCCCCTCTTCCCTCTGAGGAGCTCAGGGGCATAGGACCAAAAGATCCAACCTTCTAATCACCTGGTTGGGTCCCCTGGCAACCAGCCCCCTTCCTCAGGTGCTTTCCAAAAGTCACCATAGTAACATAAACTCAGGTGTGGTTGAAAGCGGCTTGTTAAGAATAACAAGACACCTTCATCACTCTTATCATAAGAGATTCCAAGAATTTTAGGAGCTCTGAGCCAGATATAGGACCGTGACCAAATATGTAGCATAGCATGCGTGCTCAGTCTGACTCTTTGTGACCCCGTCTGTGTACTGTAGCCCAGGAGGCTCCTCTGTCCATGGAATTCTCCAGGCAAGAATACTGGAGAGGGTTGCCATTTTCACTGGGTAAGCCAGAGAGCAAATATATTCCTTATTATAAACCACAACATCACAGGTATCTTACACAGCAAAAGAGACTTTGCAGATGGAATCAAGTTAGGAATCTTGAGATGAAGAGATAATCCTGGACAATCCTGTGGGCTCAATGTAATCACAAGGGTCCTTATCAGATGGGCAGGTGACTTTCCTAGTGGTCCAGTGGCCAAGACTCTGAAATCCCAATGCAGGAGGCCCCAGGTTCAATCCCTGGTCATGGAACTAGATCCCATATGCTGCAACTAAGAGTTCACATGCCACAATGAACATTGAAGATCTTGAGTGCCATAACTAAGAGTCAGGGCAGCCACATATATATATTTACGTGCATGCGTGCTCAGTCGCTTCAGTCGTGTCTGACTCTTTGCGACCCCATGGACTTCAGCCCACCAGGCTCCTCTATGGGATTCTCCAGGCAAGAATACTGGAGTGGGTTGCCATGCCCTCCTCCAGGGGACCTTCCTGACCCAGGGATCAAACCCACGTTTCCTGTGTCTCCAGCAATGCAGGCAGATTCTTTACTGCTGAGCCACCTGGGAAGCCATTTATATATATATATATATATATATAAAAGAGGAGCACAGGAGGGTCGGAGTCAGAGAGAGGGGATGTGATGATGGATACAGAGATTGGAGTGATGTTGGGCCGTAAGCCAAGAAATGTGGGCAGCTTTCTAAAAGCTGGAAAACCTAAGAAAATAGATTCTTGCTTAGATCAGTAGCAATTAGAAATTAATACAGATTTTACTTTTCTATTGCTGCTGTAACAAATTATCACAACTTAGGGTCTTAAAAGATCACCCATGTGATCTTATTGCCCTGGATGTCAGAATCTCAAGTGGGTCTTAGGAGACTAAGATCAAGATGCAGCAGAGCTCCGTTCTTTGTGGAAGCTCTGGGTGAAACCCCTCCTGGCTTGTAGAGGCTACTTGAATCCCTTGGCTCATAGCAGCATGACTCCAACCTCTGCAGCAATAAAGTAGCATGCCACGGAGATGTTGTGACTGTTTATTGGGCAGCATTATTGTGGCGATAGATAATGGATACGCAGAAGCAGGTAAAACAGACACACATACACACACACACACACACACAATTGCAAAGCAGTACCTCCACTATGCCAAGCGATTGGTACAGGCAGGAAGTAGTATAGCTGGACGGTAGAGGAGGGCTTCCCTGAAAAGGCAGTGTTTGAATCTTGCCCTCAGCAATGGAGGTGGGATCCGCAGAAATGAGAGGGCAGGGTGGGCTCTCTAGGTGAGGGGCGTGGCAGAAGCAAAGGCAAGCTAGAAGGAAAATAAAAGCTGTGTTTAGAGCCCTTGGGGGCAAATCAGAAGACTGGATGGTTTGGGTGGAGCAGTGCTCAAAACAGAAACGCAAAAGACTGCTTGTGGCCAGAGCAGGCACTGAGTGTTGGCCAGAGGGGTTGGTCTTCCCTCTCTGGACGCTGGTGGTCCCAAATGCCTTTGAGCAAAGGCGACGGGGGCTGAAAGAGACTGGAAGAGGCAATCTGGGAGCAGTGTGTGATTTTCAAGGAAGGCAATGTTATTAGCACCAGCTTGGAGGAGCAAGGAACAGGTGTCTCTCCCCACAGATTTTCCCCGAGGCTTTTCTGCTAATAACTACATTTCCATTAGCAATTCTTTTCAAAGCCTTCAAAACAGAACTGATTCAGTTACTCACTGCTTAATGTTTAACTAATGCCACAGATACTACACACCTTGAGTTGGTAGTATGTCTTAGAGGCTTTCTTGCCTTTAATACTTTCTTTTCCCCAATATATCCTTATGGCACATGGGACTCATCACCCTTGAAGATCTCAAAATTCCTCGAAACAGTAAATTAGGGAGGAGAGAGTGGGGCTTCCAACACCAACTTCCAACCGAGAAAACGAAGATGCCAAGAAGCTGGGAGACCCATCCACCCTTGTCTTCCCACCCTGCCCCCACCCCGGTCTAGTAATATAAAAGATTTGCGTCTTAAAAAAAAATCACTTTACTAATTTACTATTTACTCTGGTTTTAATCTTCTGCTATTTGATTAACTTAATCTTATTTTCCTCCAGAAGCTATTGCTAAAGTGATTTCCTTCTACTGATGTGGGTTAAGCTCTGTATTGATTGTAAATATGTTCCCTGTTTTTTGCCTCCTCAGCGGTTTTGCAAAGGGTACAATGAAAAACAGAAGTACATTTTTTTTTCTACTATTCAACTGACTGCGAAGCCCATATTATGTATTGATCTGCCGTAACTCAAAATTCCTTTTTTTCCTTCCCCTACTTGTTTCCCACCCCCTTCTCCTTTTGATTTGTGGTTGGGAAGGTTTTGTTTCGGTGTAAACTTGGATTTTTCACCTGGTTGCCAGGCAACAGAAGCCACCCCAGTCGGGAGGCACATAAATGTTAAATTGTCCCCAGCCACCTCTTCAGGCTGGGCCTGTCAAAACTCCAGTATGTGTACAGGTCACATGGAGGAACTGGTTAAAAATGCAGCGGTGTCAAACCTGAATCCCCAGCGAGCACTAATGAGCAGGTGTGGGGAGAGGGCAAGGATTTGGCTTTTAAAACCAGTGGCCCCTGTGATGGCAGGTGGTCTGGGAAACCCAGCACCTAAGTGTCAAATGCCTAACAGCAACAAGATGGGGCTGTTTTGAGTTTCAATAAGGAAAAAGGACTGGGACTTCCCTGGTGGTCCAGCGGTTAGGAATCCACCTGACGATGCAGGAGACACGGGCTCAATCCCTGTTCCAGGAAGATCCCACATGCCATGGAGCAACTAAGCCCGTGTGCCACAACTACTGAGCCTGTGCTCTGGAGCCCTTGAGCCGCAACTACTGAAGCCCACGTGCCCTAGAGCCCCGTGCTCTGCAACGAGAGAAGCCTCCACAATGAGAAGCCCACACACCACAACTAGAGAGTAGCCCCTGCTTGCAGCAAATAGAGAAAGCCCACACACAGCAATGAAGACCTAGCACAGCAATAAATAAATAAATACATATAGAAAAGCGATGAGAAAGTTGGAAGGAACCAGAGCTAGTTTACTCATGTACAGGACTATTCTAGTCTGTCCTATTCTATTCCATTCCATGCCGTTATGTTCTGTGTGTGTTGCATATATTAACTCATTTAATCCTATCTCAAGGCAATGAAGTCAAAATCATCACAACCTGTTTTACAGTGAAAAAATGAAGGCACAGAGAGGTTAGGCAACTTATCCAAAGTTGCACAGCTCAGAAGTGGAGAAGCCGGGATTTGAACTGTGACAGTGTCTTAGCAGCACCACTGTGTCAACTGGGGAAAAAAAAGGCACAACCTAAAAGATTGCCGGGAGAAATATCAATAACCTCAGATATGCAGATGACACCACCCTTATGGCAGAAAGTGAAGAAGAACTAAAGAGCCTCTTGATGAAAGTGAAAGAGGAGAGTGGCTTAAAGCTCAACATTCAGAAAACTAAGATCATGGCATCTGGTCCCATCACTTCATGGCAAATGGATGGGGAAACAGTGGAAACAGTGACTGACTTTATTTTTCTGGGCTCCAAAATCACTGAAGATGGTGACTGCAGCCATGAAATTAAAAGATGCTTACTCCTTGGAAGGAAAGTTATGACCAACCTAGAGAGCATATTAAAAAGCAGAGACATTACTTTGCCAACAAAGGTCCATCTAGTGAAGGCTATGGTTTTTCCAGTAGTCATGTATGGATGTGAGAGCTGGACTATAAAGAAAGCTGAGCGCCGAAGAATTGATGCTTTTGAACTGTGGTGTTGGAGAAGACTCTTGAGAGTCCCTTGGACTGCAAGGAGATCCAACCAGTCCATCCTAAAGGAGATCAGTCCTGGGTGTTCATTGGAAGGACTGATGTTGAAGCTGAAACTTCAATACTTTGGCCACCTGATGCCAAGAGCTGACTCATTGGAAAAGACCCTGATGCTGGGAAAGATTGAGGGCAGGAGGAGAAGGGGACGACAGAGGATGAGATGGTTGGATGGCATCACCGACTCAATGGACGTTGAGTTTGGGTAAACTCCGGGAGCTGGTGATGGACAGGGTGGCCTGGCATGCTGCAGTTCATGGGGTCGCAAAGAGTAGGACACGACTGAGCAACTGAACTGAAAAGTTAAGAATTATGTTTTATGTGGGACCTTGCTGAGAACTCTAGTCTGGGAAAGACAACATCTCAGATTGGTCTGAGGAACTGTTCCAGAGAAGAAAGATGTAGGGGTATGTAGGCATTTTTGCTGAAGACAAATGGACATGAAGTCTAACATCAAAAGATTACTGCTAGTCACACACATGCACAAAAACCAAGCCCTCTCAAGTTAATGATTTTAGTGCTGTTCTATGCATGGGAAGATGTAAGAGTCTCGGTGCATTGAAATTATTCCTTGAATATGTATCTTTTAACTATCTAGGGCCAGTATCCTGTTTTTCTCCATCCTGACTCCCCATCTGGGTACACTGAGGGGGAGGGGTGGGTTGTCCAGTTGTTTATACAGGAGTGGCAGGAACGTTCTTTGTTTACTGAAATGGCAGGCAGCATTTTTTTTTTTTTTTTTGGTCTGAAACCAGGTGGCGGTTAAAAATTCTCAAGCCGGATGGTCTGGGCTCAAACTCCATTTCTAATACTTACTGACTGTGTTGACTGGTTGAGCTGCTTTTGCTTGAAAGTGAAAGTGTTAGTTACTCAGTCGTGTCCCACTCTTTGTGAACCCATTGACTGCAACCGCCAGGCTCCTCTTTCAGTGGAGTTCTCCAGGCAAGAATACTGGAGTGGGTAGCCATTCCCTTCTCCAGGGGATCTTCCTGACCCAGGGATTGAACCTGGGCCTCCAGGTTCAATTGCAGGCAGATCCTTTACCATTTGAGCCACCAGGAAAGCCCCAAGCTCTTGCCTTAGTTTCCCAAGTTTTAAACTGTGGAGAGCAATGGTAACATGTCAGAGTATTCTTGTAAAGACTGGCATTTGATAACTGTTAGCCGTTATTTTAATTCATTTCTGGAGGGCAGTGTGGATCAAGTGCTGACTTTCTGCTTCCTAGCTGATCAGCATCTCCTGTCTGAACTTGGCCCCGAGGCTCAGGGATGGGGCAAAAGAGTCAGGAACAGTGTGAAGGATGTCTTTGCTGTTGGATAAACAACTCTGTAATTTAAAAGGTTGAGTATCTAATAGCTTGTGCTTTTTGACTGGGAAATAGGTGTGAAAGTCAAAGTGGCCACAGCGTCTAAATGGCCATGTCCAAAAGGCCTTGATAAGGGCCACCCTTCATTTGATCCTTTCATAGTAGACACTCTGTCAGGGTATTTGGGATCGCTTCTTTTCATCTGTCCTTTAAATGCTTTTTTTTTTTTTGATGTGGACCATTTTTAAAGTTTTTACTGAATTTGTTACAATATTGTTTTTTTATCTTTTGGTTTTTTGGCCAAGAGGCATGTAGGATCTTAGCTCCTGGACCAGGGATCGAACCCGCGTCCCCTGCATTGGAAGGCAAAGTCTTAACCACTGGACTGCCGGGATGTTCCCTTTTAGTGCTTTGGAAGTCTCTTCCTTTTGGAACTGAGTCTGAAGTCAGCTGGAAATTAGGTTCAGGGCCTCAGGCTTGTGTGTACAGTGGGGGAGGGCTGAGGGAGAAGGCGGTACTCTCTCTCTGGGGTCCTTTCCAGGGATGCAGCCATGATAGAGGCAAAGGTGTCGGGAAGAGGATGGACAGGACACTGAGAATTGCCCTCCAGATCTATGTCAGGAGTCCACAGCTCTTCCTGTGGACCCTGGGAATGCCCTCATGCCCTTGGGGGATGGCTTCAGCTACAGAGAGCCAGAGCTTTTTGTCCTACATTGGGGACAGCCCTGAAAGACCATCTTCAGAATTCCTGGCAGGGTTGGTGGAAGTTTCTGTTGAGACAACGTGGCAGCTCAGGTTCCCTCCCCACTCCATCCCCACCCATCAGCCTCCTGCCACCTTGATCTCAGCTTGGGCTTCCTGGGGGCACCCGGCCAGCCGCACGCAGTGGGAAACAGGCGTGAGAAATTCTAGGCCAGTCAAACAAAAGACCACAACCAGTTGAGTCCACTTTTTAATATGTTGACCATGATGCAAACAGGCATAAATAGACTTTTGTTGAATTTCATCAAATTAGAAGATAAGAATGATACAGAAGAAGAGCATGCGGCGAGCACAGCCTGGACAACCTCGCTGGGAAGGTGCTGGAGCGCACGGGACACTTGGCGGCGTTAGCAGCATCGAGAGCTCAGAGGTAGGGGGAGGTCCGAGATTTCTGACGGTGCAGTGTGGTGAGAGGCGATGACACCCACTCAGCCACCTCCCCGGCTCCCCAGACCCAGAACAGAAACCCACTACCTGCCCAGCGACACAGGGCGACCCCCACCCACAAACCCGTCTGGCGCCGCCTGGAAAACCACTGCTGAGCCTGGAGTGGGTCTTACAATCACAATGACAACATGACAGCAAGGACAGAAGGGTGGAGGCGGGGTGGGGCGTGGGCACGGGAGGGCACTGGGCCTCCGTGGGTCTTCGTCCGAACTGGACGCCACGGGCACAGCATCTTACTGAATCGGGGCTGTCATCTCTCTGTCCTGGGAGGGAGTTGGTGAAACCGTACTTTTCCATTCCCTCTTGAAATCCTTCGAGTCTCCGTCGGGCAGCAGATAATGGAAGGAAAACCAGCGGGCTGAGAAATGCCTCGCTTATTCCAGAAGGTGGATGGTAAGAAGGCCTGGGGCAGCCGGTAGAGAGTCTGTTTCCCCAGGGTTCATCTGGCAAGGTCTGAAGACACAGTTGGTTGTCACAACTTTTGGGGGGGTCGGGTGGGTGGGTGGAGGCCAGGGATGCTGGCCAATATCCTACAAAGCCCTGGGCAGCCTCTCACCCAAAGCATTCTCCAGCCCCAAATGCCAACAGTACTGAGGTTGACGGACTCCGAACTAGAGCCTCCAAGCATCTCCTAGGAGCCAAGTCTAGGCACTTTGATGTCCTGGAGCCAATTTCTAGAAGACTTTGGAAAGCTGTATCTTCAGATCTGTTCTCGTCTGCCAGGGCCACCTGCTTAAGAACGGTTTCTGCTTGGGACCAGACATGCATGCCCTGCTTACTCAGATATTCTAGGAAATAGCGAATTCAGAAACATGCCGAGGTGTGTTTACTCCCAATCACCTCCCGTGCACACGGCTCAGACAGTATTAATAGAGAACAGACCCCCAAACAGTTCCTGCTTTCCTGGCATGAGAGTTTACCTGAGTCCTTGCACCCGAGACACATCAGTGTGTTTGTGCCACCAGGCAGAGACTGGCAGGTGGACCAAGGTCCGGAAGGGTGTGGGAGAAAGAGGAGAGGCCAGGCTGCTGTTAGTCCCCCAAGGCTTCAGGTTTGTGGGGACCATCTGTGTTGAGTCCCTGGGGAGGGGGACAAGGTTGCTTTCACAGCCTCTCAGATTCGTTATCCTCCATCCCTGCTTTTGGCCTTTCATTCTTGAGTTGAATGGTACACTTAGATGCAGGAGAGGGCTGGGAGAAGACAGGGAGTGTGGGCAGGTCCCAAGGGAAGCCCAGATTAATATTTCTTTTTCCTTGTCTCTGGCAGGTGGTCTCAGATTAACGTGCCTATTCAGACAGCAGGCTTCGAGGGTAAGGCGGGCACAGCGCCATGCTGGATATCAGTGGCAGGGGCGATGGAATATACAAGGAAACATGGCCAGCCTAAGATCTTAAGTCCATGCTTTTCCAAATGGCATGAATTAAAAGGGATCAGGGCCATAGTGGTGAGGGGTCCAGACATCAGCTTGCCGATAATCATTCTGGCACCGTGATCTGGGTCAGAGAATCTTTCTTGTGGCAAACCTGACTTAGGGCAAAACCTGACCTCCTTTTGGAAGCCCCAAGCAGGGGCTGCAAAGAGTGTGTTTGGCAAGAAATTCCTGTGTTCTCGGGCCGATGTCTGGTGGCCTGGAGTCAGTTCTCTTTCTGCCCATCTAGGCATGGACCTTGGAAGGATCCACCCTGTTGGCTCGGGGTTGGGGGGAACCTGGCTCTCCTGTCACCTCTGAAAACTCAGTTCTCCTTGGAGCCTGTTTTCCTGAGACCTGTTTCTCAGCCTAGAGGCAAGACTCTTGACTTTCCCTTTGTTCTCCTTGCCCACAACAGGTCGGAGTCCAGGTCCTGGTAATTCAACCCCTGGAATGTCTTTATCGTCGCTATAATCTACCCCCTTCCCTCATTCAAGTCTTGGGTTTCTGCAGTAACTAGCCGATAGTTCAACAGGTCAGCAGTCTATGCTCTATGCTGTAGCCAGAACATTCTTTTCCAAGCATAACCCCCATCAGCTCATCTTCTCCTTAAAAAAAAAACACTCCTAAGGACTCCGTGTTGCCTACCAAATAAAGACAAAAATCCCTCGACAAAATTCCATCTGTTCCCTGCCTGTCTCTGCTGCGTACCTCCATCTTCCTCAGCCTCCCAAAGCCGGGCTATGTCAGAAGCCAGACCTGATCCATCCTGCATGCTCTCCGTCCATGCTTCACGCCTCCTCCCCCGACCTCCTACATCCTGGGAATCTCGTTTCCCCAAATCTGCCGGGGGAATCCTGGCGATCACTCAAATCCCAGACCTGCACATTGATTCTAAGACCTGTGTTTCTGCATCACAGATCCTAACCTTCTGTAAGAGAGGAATTGTGTTTTGCTCTGTACACTTGACTGTGCCTTCCGGATACCAGAGAGGTAAGACATGACACAGATTAAGTGAAACAAAATTTGATCGCTCATCATGGGCCAGGTATGGTAACTGGGGCAATTTCTGGACATTATCTCTATTCCACTTTGTGATAAAGGGGGATATGTAGACTCAGAAAGATTAGGTCACCAGCTCAGGGCTGTCCACAGAAATGGCAGCAGAGTTACTGTTTGGACTCAGGATTGCTTTTAAAACTCCACTTCGGTGGGTCTGAAGCATTGCCCCCAAAGCAAAGACACCTGACTGTCTCACTCCATAGAAGCCAAGGGGAAGCCTGTATCTTCTTTGGGAGGTTAATAACTTCTGCTTCTTTTGCAGCACAACCATAGGAATAGGATTCACAATGATAACCAGAGAGCATGACTGTTCCACTTTCCTGTGGCAGGGGATTTCATGTCCCTCCAGGCCAAACTCACTTTTGTTAAATGGAGTTGGGGCTACTGCTGGCCAGCTCGAGAGGGAGAGGGAAATAAGAGACCTGCAGCTAGGGTGAACCTCCCCCCGGCCAAATCAAATGCCCAGTCAACCCCATTTTTGCTCACCAATTGTTAACTCCAAAATTTGCAGGCTACTGGGACTGAACTACACAGCACCACAAGAGAGCAGTGTTTAGCTACCGTGGATCAGAGCTGAGCCTGAAATCCGGGCCCCACTCCTGCCTCTTGATGGGCTCATTACCGCAAGGCTTTGGGTATCAGAGATTCTGTCAAATGAGAGACACACATCAGACTAATCTCCTGTCCTCTAGCCAGCAGTTATGAATCAGCTTGTGTTGAGGGTTGAAAGGTCCTTACTTAAAAACCAAACAAAATAATCATTCTTGGGAAGAAAGATGAATCCTGGTGATATAATTATTTCTTTAGGCTACCTGATAAAACAAGATGCTATTTCCCTTAGCCTGCCTGCTACTAGATGGGCAGGGCTATATGAGGAAGGTGCCTGGCATGGAATAAGTGCTCTTAAGTATTTATCTGGCGATGGAAAAGCATTTGTGCATAAAACTTGATTTGGAAAGGGTAGCACTGGTTCATTTCTCTGTGATGGGGGTTGGACACAGCAGTTCAGTCCCCCAGAAGCTAGTGACATCTTAGGAGCTATCTACAAAGGGCTCAAATGGCTGGAAAGAAAGCTGCTGGGAGGAGAGCTACTAGCCAGGATCGTGTTTGCAGAAAAGAAAAGGTTTAGAATGGGCTTCCCTCCAGGTCAGAGAGGGTCAGCCGAGCATGCTGAGCGCTTGGTCTCTGTACCATGGAAGCCTGAGCAAGAGAAAATAGGATTAAAGGCAGGCAGGGTAATCAGAACTGGCATGAAGTCGAACTCTGAGCGCCAGGGATATGACACCAGCGGGGGCTGCTGGGAAGGGTGGAAAAAGGGAGACAGAGTTTGCCCTTTGTCTTTAAGGGCACCTCCTGGGGACACCTCTGGCGTCCCAGATCTAAGGCCTTTCCAGAGAGGGCCAGGGCTCTCTCCCTTTGGCAGAGAAAGAAAGAAAGAAATGCTCATGTGCTGTATAGAAAGAAAACAGCTAGCTTTCTGTAGGACAAGACAAAATGAAATAAGACGGAAGTTCCAAATTGGCTAGCTGCTTGCCTTTCAACCTTGGGGAAGGGGTTCCTGGGGGCATCAGCTGTCTCTGAGCACTGCTCACCATTGACTTTTAGCACATAAGTGTAGAAAGGGACCTTTCCATCCCATTTCTTCAGAGAAGGTGAATTCAGTGGGTTGTCTGCCTGGGAGAAATGATACCCACCCTGATGCCTCCCAATGACTTTGCTGCCTGTTTGTTGATCTGAGTTGAGAATCATTTGTCAAGATGATCTTATCGGGTTAAAAACTGGGGGGAATCTCTTTTAGAAGGACCAAAAGCATGAAGGCAGGTCCTCCTCACCCTGGCTGGAGAGGAAGCTGTGAGATGCCTCACGACAGATTCCCTCTCCAATCCGATCTGCCTTCACTGGCTTCCATTACTTTATCCTCAGGGGTGAAACAGCAAGCCCCACGTAGGAGAATTAAAAAAAAAACAAAAAAACAGTCATATTCTTCCTTGATATTGTTTCCAGTTTTCACAACTTTAAAGTTTGATCCATTCATACTTTTTAGCTTCATAATATTATGATTAGGGGAAATTAAGAAACAAGTAATGTTTCCAAAGTCACCCAGCGGCAAAGACAGGAAGACCCTTATTTCCAGCTCATTCCCTTGGACGATATTACTTCGGGTCTTGGGTGAGAGTGCCCCAGAGGGCCAATTAGGCGATCCTGGCTGGGGTGGGTGGTGCTGGGAAGTGGGTTTGCCCAATCCATCAGATGGCTTAATCTCCCAGTAAGAGCTCTGCTAACTGGTGCCACTACCTAAATGGATCTAATGTCCCCTTTCACTAGAGATATCCCCCTTGGTCATCAAACCCCACCTCCATGTCCTGACTCTATAACCAGGACAATTAGGATGCATCCATGTGTTTCAGGTATGCTAGCACAGACCCTTAATTATGGATGTGTGAGGCTCCAACATGGGTCGGGGCATATTTCTTGGCACCGAGGGTCCGGAGGCGACATGCTTGCATAGGCAAGAGGACAGAGGGAGACCCAGGCCCATAACATGCGCGCACACACACACACGCACAACCGGAACATCATCATAAAAAAGGATCGGGTGAGATTCGAATGGCTAAGGGACTAGCTCAAAAAACTTCTGTCTGGCCCCTGCAGCCTCTCCAGGGCAAACCCCAGAAAATACCCTAACCCGAGCCCTGGCCATGTTCCAGTGGTTTCATGCACCGGCGATTTGCCCTTGTCGGAAAGAGAAAGAGAGAGAGAAAGAGAGAGAGAGAGACGGTTTTGTAAGAGCCACTGCGGATTATAAAGGCATTGCACTGCAGCACGAAAACTCAAGGAGAAAACCCAAGAGGGCCGGGAAACCACTGAGAGGTGAGAACCCAGGAGAGGAGGACCAGGACACGGCGACAGGACGAGAGGCAGAGCGGGGGCCACACGAGGGTGCCCGAAGGGAAGGTTCAGCAGTGTCCGTGCTTATAAAACCTGCAGCCACCCCGGCCGAGGGCAATGGGGCGGCCACCCTGCCATCCGTCTGGGCAAGAGGGTCCAGTTAGGAGCTGAAAACCCTGTAGGAGGAGAAGTGGGGAGGGAGTTAGTGCCAGAGGAGCAAGGCTGCTCTGTTTCCTTAAAGAGACTCCGAGAAAAGCTCCTGAGTTCTGGACTTTGTCTCTTTCACTTCCTCAGCAGCTCCAGTGACTGGGACAGGCCCTGGCACCCAGGTGGGACTCATCTTGAGTGAATGAAGAATGAATGAATGAACAGATGAATGAGCCTGGCTCAGCCACACAATAAGCCAGGTTGAGCTGTGATCTTCAAGGCAATAATGTCAGCCTGCTAGATACCAAAGTATGTTTTCAAGACTGCTGTGTTGTCATAAGGGGGAAAACAATGAGAAACCTTATGAAATGGAGTGTGTGTACCCTAGGCTACTGAAAACAAGGAAACTGAATTCCCACCTAATTTAAAGGGCATGTGGTGGTGGTTTTGAGGCAGACAATGCAGGGAGTGAGCTTACAATCAAGGGTGATGTGTCATGGCATTAATGTAAGGTTTAAAGAGTTACGCTCAATCCCAGTTGTGTGGTACCTCAGACCATTTCCAGCAACTTCTAGAGGACAAATGGAATTGTCAAAATAATAGTGATTGGAATTTGCATCCATGAGCACGCTAGCAGCATTTGGGGGGTGAGGGAGGTAGTATAAACCCTAGGAGCAGTTAATAGGAGCACAAATTTTGCAGTGGCGAGAGCCATCATTCAACTTGGGGGTGCCCCGGTGGAAGTTGACATCCATAGCCAGGGTTTTCACACTTGAGGGGGACTCAGAATGCCCTGCGGAGGTCGTAAAAACACCAACTGCTCAGTGCCCTGACCCCAGAGATTCAGATTCAGCAGGGCTGGGGCAGCCTGGGAATTTGCATTTGTAACACATTTCCAGGAGATGCTGCTGCTGCTGCTGCTGGTCTGGGGCCCCAGCGTGGGAAAGCCACGGTCAATGGAGTCAGACGGCTCTGTCTGTCAGGGCTCTGCCCGCCCCTCACCCATGGGAAGGAGCCAGCTTACTCATCGGTGTCTTTTTTGCTCTCCTCAATGAAGGCAATGGATTCAGATCTAAGGCGGTTGGTCACTTCATATGTGCGCAGGGTGACCCCGAAAATATCCTCATGGTAGCGGTTATCATCCTAGGGAACAGAAACAACCAGGAATCAGACTTCAAATGCCCGCCGAGGGCATGGAGAAAGGTGGACACATGGACACCCTGGAATGGAATATCTGTAAAGATACTGGGTGTAGGGAGTTCCTGGCGGCTCAGTGGTTAGGACTCAGTGCTTTCCCTGGAGTGGCCTGGGTTCATCCCTGGTCAGAGAACTAAGATTTTGCAAGCCCTGTGGCATGGCCAAAAAAAAAAGAAAAAAGAAATGAGATGTAACTCAGGGTCCCCTGGAGACCCTTCTGGTCTCCAAGACCATGTTTCACCAAGAGCCTCTGCCGTGTAGGGCATGGGGTCTCTCTAAGCCCAGTTGGCAACAAACACTTTTGTTCCCACCTAGAGAGAGAGTGCTGCTGCTTTGTGGGTGCTAAGGACAGAAGAGCTGAAGGGATCCAGGGGAAACCTCAGCTCATTTCCCCATTTCCCCCCTCCTCCTTGTTCCTGCCAGTTCAGATCTGGGCACGGCTGGGTTTAGTGTGAAACATCACCGTCAGTAGAGACCAGCAGAGACAGAAGAAAGGACAAAATGCCCACTTAGCACTCAGGGAACACCACGGTTGCCAAAGTGGAGACTTCTCAGGACATAGTTTATCTGATGATGAATATCTTAGCTCAGCTTTGCCCAGAAACAAACAAACAAACAAAAAAGAAAACTTGGGAAGCACCATGAGTGAGGATGAACCTGGGGCATCCAAGGGTTTCCGAAGCCATTGGAGCTCCTTCGGCAGAACTGAGGGATGGGCATTAAGGAGACCCCAGAGGGCAGTGTCACTGAGAATTAAACAAGGGGGTAAGGTGCCCCCCCACCCCTCAGTGAGGACAGGTGGTGTTTGAGGAACCTGCATTGAGCAGAGTTAATTTCTTTTTGGCATTCATGGTCCCAAAGGTTTTGAAGAAATTTGCCCATCTGTAGAGTGGATTCATTTTAAGTTGGGGTGGTTTTTCGACCTTCTGAAGAATCTATGAAAATGTGTCCCAAGGACTTACAGCAAAGAGACAGAGTGGTAGGGGACTCTGCAGCTCTCCAGGGTGCTCTGGCATTTCTACTGGAAAGCTGTTGTTATTGTTTTAACCTAGTAGGGGTTTAGTATCAAAATTAGAGCAAGGGCTTCTTCTACAAAAGTGTTTGACTGCTGCTCATTTAGGGAAGCAGGGAGAAGAATGGGGTCACCTTTGGAGCTTTGTGGAGGCCTGGGGCTCAATTTATTCTATTTGGGGCAGTTGACCACAGAGTTGGGACTTTGCTTCCTGGGCTGCTACTAGCCTTTTTGCAAATTAGGAAAAGGTACCCCTCCTTCTGGAGTGAACACAGTTCCATGCCAAGGTGTGCTGCCTGGGAAGCCAAGCCTGATGGTGACTTTCATCCCCTACTTGCCCCCTTTGGACAAACCCTTTTGTGCAGTGGCCAACCTGCACAACTCCCCAGGGCAGTCCTGCAGCTTGGTTCTGGGGACAGGAATGGTTGGGTTAGGATCATTTCAGTCTAACTACTAGTGGTCCACCCACTTTCTCATTTTCATACATCACAGCCCCCCATTCTATTTAATATACGCACTGCATGCCCAGCTATCTTTCCTTCTCTCCCTACTATGGTTTGGGATCACCTGCATCCTCTGCTGCTGCTGCTAAGTTGCTTCAGTCATGTCCGACTCTTTGTGACCCCATGGACTGCAGCCTACCAGGCTCCTCCGTCAATGGGATTTTCCAGGCACGAGTACTGGGTGGGGTGCCATTGCTTTCTCCGCCTGCATCCTCTACCCCCAGTCATAAATGGGAAGATGGGAGCAGGGATGTCATCATGGGTCCCCCAAGTCACTGAGACAGGTAAGAGGAGGAAGAGGAGACAGGATGCCAGAAAAGGGCTCCCAGGAGCCAGCCCATCACTCACCCTCAGCCTGCTGATGAACACACCGGCATCCTCCACCGAGAGCTTGCCCTTCTGGGTCATGATGCGCTGGATGGCTTTGAGGACATCGGCCGCCATGGTGACATCCCCGCACACGTAGATGTGGCCTCCTTGCTCCTTCAAGGCTCGATACACGGGTTCTGCCAACTGCTCTTGTAGGATGTCTTGCACATACTTCTGCAGGGGTGAGGGGGGCAGGGAGCGGGAGGACTGGTGAGGAGGAGCCAGGCTGTGTAGCTCACCTCCCTCCCCCCACCACCCTGGGAACAGAGCCTGACCCAGGGGCTTGGGGGCAGGTCTGTATTTTGTGCAGCGATGCAGGGGACTGGGAAGAATGAAGCAGGGGAGGAGGGAACGTCAATCTGAGAGTGATGAGCAGTGCCTCTGCTCTGCAGCTCGCCTCTGCCGAGGACCCTTGAGGGAGCCATGCCGCCCACGCCCCAGAGCTGTCCCCTGGAGGCATAAGAGCGGGCGTTCTCTACCAGCTCCTCTCTCCCATGGCCAGTGGTCACCCCGGGGGTGTTTACACCCATGCGCCTCTAGGTGCGGGGCTGGTACTTCAGGCGTCCTATGCCCGGGTGCTGGAGAAGCCCCGGACAGACAGTGGGAGATGGGGGAGGGGCTCGCAGGTAACACCTGAGCAAACCAGCTGCCGCAGGAATTGCTGGAATTGCTGGTGGGCTAAGGAAAAATTGATGCTTTTGAACTGTAGTGCTGGAGAAGACTCTTGAGAGTCCCTTGGACTGCAAGGAGATCCAACCAGTCCATCCTAAAGGAGATCAGTCCTGAATATTCATTGGAAGGACTGATGCTGAAGCTGAAACTCCAATACTTTGGCCACCTGATGTGAAGAGCTGACTCATTTGAAAAGACCCTGATGCTGGGAAAGATTGAGGGCAGGAGGAGAAGGGGACGACAGAGGATGAGATGGCTGGATGGCATCACTGACTCGATGGACATGGGTTTGGGTAGACTCCGGGAGTTGGTGATGGACAGGGAGGCCTTGCGTGCCCTGGTTCATGGGGTTGCAAAGAGTCGGACACGACTGAGCGGCTGAACTACTACTACTAAGGAAATATCGGGTGGGCACAGGGGTGTCCAGTGCAACCTCCAGGGACTTTGTTTGGGTTGTTCAGGAAACGTCCCCCAGGCGAGCCTGGTGTTCAGCTGGTACTTTCAGGCATGACCAAACCAGCTGCTGAAACACTGATGAACTCTCATGCCAGGTGTCCAGTGGCTGCTGCCTGGACCCTCTCAGTACCCGCTTCCCTGGCTGTCCTGGGTCCTCTCCTGGGATGCCCCTGGGGGTCCAGTTGAAGTTCCCTAAGATCCAGCAGGGATGTGCCCCTGTCTTGTAGCCCGTGTCCATTCTCACTTGGAGTGCCTCTTATGGGCTGTTTAATTTTTTATTGGAGGGGGGGAGGTGCTGTTTAACTTTAAAAAAAATTCATATTTAATTAATGATTTTAAAAGTTTATTTTTTTTTGCCCTGAGGCATGTGGGATCTTAGTTCCCTGACCAGGGATTGAACCCGTGTCCCCTGCATTGGAAGCATGGAGTCTTCACCACTGGACCGCCAGGCAAGTCCCTTTTAATTCATTTTGTAAATATTTTTATTGTGATAGAATGCACATAAAATGCAGGTGTGTTTTAAAGCGTGCGGCCCAACGCTGTCGGATTGAGCACATTCATGGTGTCGAGCAACCACCCCCTCTATCCAGCTCCACAACCTTTCCCTCTGCCCCACAAGGGTACCCTGTACCCAGTGTCACTCCCCATGCCCCGCTTCCCACAGGTGACCACAAATCAGCCTTCTGTCTCCATGGATCTGGCTGTTCTGGATATTTCACTTAAGTGGCATGATAGAGTATGGGCTGTTAAATATTTTAAGTCAAATGTTTATGCTCCATGCTTCCTGAAGTTCAGAGCAATGTCATGGAGGAGAATTCAGAAGGGGTGAGGGTGTTTTGGGAGCAGGATGTGTGTGTGTGTGTGTGATGGGCTGGGGTGAGGGGGGCGGAGGACGGGCTGGGGCTTACCTTTGGTTTGTCTGGCTCCCGAGAGTAGGCTGTGTACAGTTCTCTGAAGACCCCCTTGCTCTTGGCCTGCAGGGTCTCCTCCCTGTAGATGTGGTCTATCTTGGACTGCCGGCATCCGAATACCAGGACCATGGGGCAGGGGCTCATTCCTAGGGACCGGGAAATCTGTCACCTACAGCTCTGATGCCGGATGTGGGGGTGCCAGGGTGCTGGGACCCTTCGCACGTGCGACACAGGCAGAGGCATGCAGCCACTGGGGCAGGGCGTGTGTTCTGTCTCTCTCTCACACACACATGCACACATGCGGGAAGAAGGTAAAGAGTGTTCAGACTTCAGCAGACCTCTTTTCTCTGGGTCTCAGTCGTTCCTCTGTCCCTCCCCAACACTGGGTAGCCCCAAACCCCCAGACTTGGAAGCTAGACTGCCTGGGTTCAAATCCCAGCTCTGTGTGATGCTGAGGAACTAACTTTCTATGTCTCCATGTCCCCATGTGAAAAATGGAAATAATAACAGCATCTAACCTCATAAGGTTATTTTAAGAAGTAAATGTACAACACTAGACCCCTGCCTGGTATATAATGAAGTCCCTTGGTATCCCAGAGGGTCAGTTCCAGGACCCACCCTGATACCAAAATCCACTCATGCTCAAGTGCTATAGTTGGTCACCTGAACCCGCTGGTCGTCTGTATCTGTGGTTCCACATCCACGGGCTCTCAACTGGCCTCAGATGGTACATATGTATTTAATGAAAAAAATTTTCATCTAAGTTGACCCATGCAGTTCAAACCCGTGTTAGTCAAGGGTCAACTGTACTTTGTAAATGTATGTTTGCTATTCCACTAGAATGACAATTCCACTGGGGCAAGTGTGTGTGTGTGTGTTTCCAGTTGTTTCTGTCTTGCTCATTGCTACGCCTCTAGCACCTACAATAGTGTTTGGCATCCATGAGATGCTCGATAAATCTCCGTTTAATGCATGTCAGAACCGTGGTTTTATTTTCCCTCTCTCCTCCCAAAGCTGATCTGTTGTGTTTCTCGCACAGCAAACCCTGCACTTCAATAATCGCCTTTGCGACCATCCCAGAAACACACATCCATTGGATAAGGCTTAATGCGTACCCCTTCTAGGACTGCTTATATTTTAAGATGGGGGTCCTATCTTAACAGTCTAAGAATGTCTTCTGGGGATGGGCTTTCAGGCCTTGCAACAAGCTGTGTGGATGCCTTGTTTGGATGGGTCCTTTGAGTTGCACCATAAACTTCACCTGTGGGTCTGGTTGCTACAGTATTCCCTGTCCCTCCCCAGGCAGTGACGCAAAGGAGATGGAACAGCATCATGCCTCCTGGCTGCTAGGACACAGGCGGCCCTCCCAGGATCCAGGGAGAGGAAACCATGTGCTTGCTGGACCACAACCCACCTTTGTGTTGGATATCAAATTGCCGCTGCTGCCAGAAGCTCCGGAAGGGGGCGATGCCAGTGCCTGGGCCAACCAGGATACAGGGCACTTGGGGATTTTGGGGTAGGTGGAAGCTGGGCGCTCTGGACAAGAAAGGGAGAGTCAGGAGGCTGGCTGAGTTCAAATGTGATCAAGAACTGCTGGATCCAACAGTTCTTGACCACATTTGAGCTCAGCAACAGCACTGTGAAGCAATTATCCTCCAATAAAAAAATTTAAAAAAAAAAAGAAAAACCCTGTTGGATCTTAGGTAAACCAGATGGCCCTCCTGGGTAGAAATACAATGGGACTTAAAGCTCTTCAGCTGGGGTCAGGTGGCCCTTTTCATGGTTGGGAGATCCCATAAATTTGGGGAATTTCCCCAAACAGGAGATCCTCCAGGTCTGCCTATCACTCCACTTTCTAATTATCCCCATTGCTGAGCTAAGCCACAAAGGGAGCGGGATGGATCAAATGCAGGGCTTCCCTACCTCAGCCTTCCTGACATTAGGGGCTGCATAATTCTCTGTATACAGTCCCACCACCAAGAAGGGGGTGCTGTCCTGTGCACTGTAGGATACTGACTAGTACCCAGGCCTCTATCTATTAGGTGCCAGGAGAATCCTCCAGCTGTGATAGCCAAAAATATCTCCAGACATTGCCAAGGGTCCCTGGGGGGCAAAATCACCCTTGGCTGAGAACCATTGAATTAACCATCCATGAGATTTTCCAAATCTGGGAGCTGCAAATGTCAGTATACAAAAGAATCACGTGGGGATGTTCAAAGGGGGTGTAGATTGCTGGCAATGTAGTAAGTCTAGGCTCAGGACTCAGCATTTTTGAAGCACCCCACAGGATTCTGGTGCTGGTGGTATGTGGACCATACCATGACCATTCTACCCTTCACAGCTGAGAAAAATGACTGTCCAAGTCCACAATTTAGGTAGGGAAGTTATCAGTTGACAAAACAGGTAAGTACAGAGGGCCTAAGCTCAGGCATATCAATGATTTTTTAATTTTTATGTTTTAAGGTTGTATTTTTTTTATTTGATTGATTATGGTAGGAACCCTTAACATGAAACCGATCCTTGTAACATGTTTTTAAGTACACAATACAGTACTGTGGGCAGAAATATCCTTTAAAACTGAGTTTGGAAGGGGTAGGTGGTTGATAGGAAAGGTGGTTAAATCTTCCTGGTCTCTAAGAAACTGGGAACACACGGAGTGGCCAGCAGGCTTCGGATAGAAATTTCACTGGCCTGCAGATTCCATGAAGGCTGAAACTGCATTTGCCTGGTTTTCTATGGTAGTCTCAACTAGCACAGGACATGCACTTGATAAATGCCTCTTGCACTGACCTGAATTCGACTAGAGGACTTGCTTAGTTCCTGCTATGTTGCTCTGTCCCCCTGAGCCTGTTGCCTAACAGCTGTGAGTGATGCTGAACGTTGTTCTCAGTCCTGCCTGACTCGGCCACCTCTCTAGAACACTTCCGGCTGGTCCACTGGCCCCACCCACCCCAGCTCAGGACCTCAGGATGCAAACTTAGGATGGCTGCTTCTCTCTCTTCATTTGCTACTCACCCTCTCACGAAACAGGGCACCACTTCGTCAGCCTGGATCCGGTTGAGCCAGGAGGAGCACACGCCGTGGTGAATTGGTCCTTCTCCATCTAACAGGATAACCGAGGTGATCTGGCTCATCTACTGTCCCTCACACTCCCCCATCCCTGGCCTCCCCAGTCCTCCAGCACAGAAGACTCACAGCCCTAACGCCAAGTTTCTGCCTTAGGTTCCCTTGCTCTGATGGAGAAGAGGAAATGGTAAAGCTGGGGTGGGCCCATGGCTGTGAAACTGTTGGGTGAGGATGGGTTGGATTCCAATCCTGACCACTGCAAGGGCCTTGGTCCATGTGTCTCTGTGGCCTGCCAGGACCCCTGTCTCAGTGCTCTCTCAGGCACCGCACTTTTTTTCTTTTGGCTGTGCCTTGTGGCTTGCAGGATCTCAGTTCCCCAACCAGGGATTGAACCTGGGCCCCAGCAGTGAAAGCCCACAGTCCCAGCCATTGGACCGCCAGGGAATTCCCAGGCACCATGCATTTTCACCTCTTTACCAAGGATGGAAAGCACAGGCACAGAGGTCAGGGTGTCTGGCTGCCCTACAACCAGCTGGGTGTCATAGAGCACAGAGCTCCTCCCTCCGAGGGAAGAGGGGGTGGTGGTTTGTTCTAGCTGCTGCCTTGGGGGTACAAACGGAGAAAGGGAGTAAAAGGGGGTCTTGGGCTTTGGGAGGAGAGGCTTCAAAATGCACAGCTCATTTCTTTCCTAATTCTGCACAGAGCTGGCTCTGCCTAAGAGGACAGTTTGCTGCACTGTTTCTTCTCCCAGTTTTCCTGACCTTGGAGGGGGGTGGGTCTCCTCTCCAGGGTTTGGGTCTTGGCAGAGGTTTAGGCAGATGTTCAGGGGCCCCTGGAAGTGGGGTGGGAAATGCAGAGCTGGGGGCTCTCCCAGCACCTCTGCCCACCTCGGGTGCGGTAGGAGACGATGGCCACGGTGAGGTGCACCTCGTCGGGGTACATGTCCGGGGAGGAGCTGATGGAATAGTAGCGAGGCTGCAGCAGGGACAGCTGGGTCAGGAGCAGGGTGGAGGGCATCTGGATGGACGGGAACTCCTCCAGCACCTCCACGATGTTGGGGTTCTTGCCCCATTTCCACTCCTCGTACTCCTGCAGACCCTATACCACGGACAGGGACAGAAGGGAACTTGCAGCCAGACCCTGGAGTGAACTTTCAAGGCAGGCTCGCTCGCGGAGGTTCAGGGAAGAAGGGAAATTAAAAAACAGTCACAGTTAACTCTTACATAGGAATTATTCTGTGCTGAGTTTTCACTGTTGCAAGGATCTTATCAAATAAGCCTGGTTGTCACCCCTATTTTATTGATGGGGAAACTGAGGGATATAGAGATCACACAGCTACGAGGTGGTGGCAAACTTTAGCTCACAAACCACCTGCTCATATGGCCCATGAACTAAGAGTTGTTTTTATATGTTTTAATGGCTGGAGGCAGAGAATCAAAAGAACATACTATTATCTGGTGCGAAGAACTGACTCAGTGGAAAAGACCCCGATGCTGGGAAAGATTGAGGGCAGGAGAAGGGGACGACAGAGGACAAGGTGGCTGGTAGCATCACTGACTCAAAGGATATGAGTTTGAGCAAGCTCTGGGAGATGGTGAAAGACAGGGAAGCCTGGCATGCTGCAGTCCGTGCGGTCGCAAAGAGTTGAACATGACTAAGCGACTGAACAACAAGGGTTCCAAAGGAAGGAGAAAAAGGTATTAGCAATTTCTATTGCCGTCAGAGAACTTGGAGATTCAATGGGGTCACTCTTTTGTTCTGTTACACCTTTGTTAGAAGGAGGGGAGATGGCCAGGTCTAGCCAAAATGCATTAGCTAATACGGTGACCTGTGAACTAGACCGTGGCAGCCCTCGCTCAAGGCTGCCATCTGCTGAAACACTGTTGAGAAACCATACAGGGAGGAAGTGAAGTTGCTTAGTCATGTCTGACCCTTTGCGACCCCATGAACTGTAGCCTGCCAGTTTCCTCTGTCCATGGGATTTTCCAGGCAAGAATCCTGGAACGGGTTGCCATTTCCTTCTCCAGGGGATCTTCCCAACCCAGGGATTGAACCCGGGTCTCCTGCATTGCAGGCAGACTCCTTATCAGCTGAGCCACAAGGGAACCATAAAATTCTCCAAGGAGCAGCAGGTGGTGAGGTTGAATGAGGCCAGGGACCCACCTTGCTGAGGACTAGCAGACGCTGCTTCTCTTTCTCATTGGTGGCCAGGGAGGCAAACTGCTGCAGCTGCAGTGGCGTCGGGGGCGTGGTGATGTCCAGGTAGTACTTGAAGGCCTGGAAGATGGTGCAGGGCGGCAGGCGATGCTCATCGGTCCAGTTACTGATAACCCCTGCAGAGGCACAATGGTGGTGAGAGATGGGTGGGGGAGGGACAGTGTGGGTCCTGAGGGTTTGGGTCCAAGTCAGGAAGGCCAGACCTGCTCCTGGAGCAGAGGATGGGGCCCAAAGAACTGACTGCCCCAGAGCCAACTGAGGCCTTCACTGGCCACCTCCATCCCACATCTACAGCCAGGTTTCCTGGGGACCCTGTGATCACCTCCTGTATGCAAGGAGCATGTCCAAAATCAGCTGAGCAAACTAGTGCCAGAATTTAAGAGTAAATATTAAAATAGCCTGAGACCGTCCCTTGATATTCTGAGCAATGAGCCACCAACTGAGCACGAACTATGAGTCCATTTTTCCCTCCGTCTCTCTTCTCATGGTGTCAGCCTTTCGCCCCTCTGAGTGGGATTCTAGCATTTAAAACAACAAATGTGCCAAACACTTACCTAGCCCTTTCCATGCACCATGTCATTTTCTTGGCACTTTCTGTTAGTAACTCATTTAATCCTTGCCACCATCCTAGGTGGTGGGTGCTATTATTACCTCCATTTTGCAGTTGAGAAAATGCAGGCACAAAGAGGTTAAGGAATTTGGCCAAGGTCACCAGGTGGCACTAGTGAAGAACCCCCTTGCCAATGCAGGAGATGTGGGCTCCATCTCTGGTTTGGGAAGATCCCCTAGAGAAGGGAATGGCAAGCCGTTCCACAGTATTCTTGCCTGGAGAATCCCATGGACAGAGGAGGCTGGTGGGCTACAGTCCCTGGGGTCACAGAGAGTCAGACACGACCGAGTGACTGAGCACAGCAACAACACAGCTCAAAGTCATAAAGTCAGGCAGTACTGCTCCAGGCCATGTTTGAACTACTGCCTCTGTGTACTTTAGTCCAAGAAAGGCCCTACACACAAGCGTCCACTTCATCAGGAGCTCAACCCAAGATACAAAGTACTGTGCCAACATGGAGGAAGAACTGGCTGGGTTGGATTTCATAAGAGAAGACGTGTCTCTCCAAAGCAGTACCTTCCTAAGGGATGTTCAGCAGGGTTTCAACTACGTACTGTTTTCACATTCTGACCTAACTTTGTGTCCTGGCTCCCTTGAAGAGGAGATGTGTCACCGTATCATGGGCTACCACGTGTGGTCACTGCAGTTCCTTAAGTCCTGAGCTCACTCATGGCTACTGAGATGAAGCATGGAGACCCATTTGCTTTGCAAAGTTCTTTAATAGGAATGTCAAGGGTGGTCCCCCAAACAGGTTGGGACTTGATCTAATGATATCAGAAATCCGGTTCAATCCCAGTGGGCCACCGAGCTTCACATAGTGCTTTTGGATTCTAAAAGAAGGCAGGAGTGGACTTCAGCTGCTATTCCCTCGGTGAGGCAGGGGTGATGAAGGAAGTCAGACCAGCAGCCTTTGCTAAGATCGGTGTCTGGCCAATGAAAGAAGGTAAGACTCTTTCCCTCAAGGGTGAACCATCAATGTCCAGGCTTAATGGACACTTGCTCAACTAGTTGGGTCAAGGTTGTTCAGCCATGAAGGGGAGCCTTCAGTCTCATAAGCTGGGGGTGACAGAGACCCACTCTCCTGCCTGGACTGGCAACTGGGCAGAACGGGTTTCTTCTTCCCTGGACACCTGCTGGGGAAGGGAAGGCCCAGACAGCCTCTGGGACTCCTCAGAGAAGGAAAGGGCCCTTGGGAGTGGCTGGGTGGGGTACTAGCTTGGCCGTAGTTACCCAAAGCCGTGCTCCGCTCCTCCAGCAGCTCCACCTTCACCAGCTGGTTGACAGGGGGCGCGTCCTCCAGCCGCTCCATCAGGGCATTCACCAGATCCTCGTGGTTGCCGGGGAAGACGCCCAGGTGGTCCCCGGGCTGGTACTGCAGCTCCTGATTCCCATTGGTGTGGAGACGCACGAAGATGGTCGATCGACTGGAGGGAAGGGTGGGGGAACAACGGGGTAGAGGGCCACCAGCTTGTGTCCCTTTTCTTTGCTCCTTTGTCTGTCTTTGTGGCTACACCTCCCCTCCTTCCATTCTCCTTGGGGCTCAGGCCAATCAGACTTCCACCCCCATCAATTCCACAGGGCGGGTTTCAGCAAGGTCACCCATGAGCTCCTCTTTGCAAACCCAACAGCCAGCTCCCAGTGCTCACTGTGGTCAGCAGAGCAGTACTGGACGTGGCTTCTCACTTCTTCCTTCTCAGTCCCCTTCTCTTGAGCTCCTCAGGCTCTCCTGGCCTCTTCCCTGGCTGCTCTTCCTCAGTCCGCTTTGTTGGTTCCTTCTCATCTCCCCTAACTCTGGAGACTGGAGCACCCTGGCGTTCAGTCCCCAGATCTCTTTGCTTTTCTGACTTCCTGTCCCTGCTTTCCTTTTCTCCATAGTGCTTACCAAACTCCATAGAATGGAGAGTTTACTCCATTCTATGGCATGTGGTCTGTCTCTCTGCCTGCCCCTTCCCCATCCCCACCCTGAGGACAATAGAGGGGGCTAGGAATCTGTCTAAACTCTAGAGGGCAAGGAATTTGCCTGCTTTCTCCACTGCTTCATTCTAGCACCTAGGGCAGTGCATGACACATTGTAGATACTCAAGAAATATTTACTGATTGAAGGAAACTCAGACCCTCAGGGTTAGTCAGCTGCTGGAATAGGCTCTATTTTTGATACCAGATTTCTACCAGGAACCACTAAACCCCACTGGAGCCGCGGCAGTGATGTCCCCATTCTGTGAAATTACACCTTTCCTGGGAATCCCAAGCTCCACCTCCTTTTGCAACTGGGGTCCTCACCTTGTCCTGGAAAAGCAAAAAAGGCTTGACCTTAAGCTTAGGTTCTTATTATCCCCAATCCACTGATACTATAAAATTTATAGAATAAAGGAGAAAACCCAGAGGGAAACTTGTTTAGGCCTGCCGAGTCATGCCCTTTCCTTTGATAGCTGGATTTCAAGTGCAGGAGGTCTATGAATGAATCCTCAGAATAAGATTATTCTGGTTCTTTTTAAAGTTTTAGTACCAATACACTGCATTTTTATGCCTGAAAACTTTGGGATTGATGACTACACTTGGGTAAATCAAATCTTTTTGTATTCTTGGAGTTACATTCACATTTTCAGATCCGCTTTTTCTTCCTTGCCAACTGGTTTTCAGTTGATAGAGACACTTGATATTCAACATGAAGTTTCTACATTCTCCGAGGTATGTAAATCAGCACTTGAATAGACCAATGGGACTCGTTATTTGAAGGAGTTTTTGGCACAACCAAAAGTTCTTTTGTGCTGCAAATAGCCACCATTATTAAAAATAGTTGTGCTGTCATTTCTGCTTTTTGGGGTGTATTTTCTTGATGCACGACACCCCTGTCCTTAGTAGGGTGGGGAACTCGGTGACTGAGATTGTGAATGAGGGTGGTGGGGGTCTGGGCTCCCACTCTCCTTCCCTGGGCAGATTTTGCCCTCCCTGGGGTACTGATCTTATCTATTAAATGGGCTTGCGTGAATGCCTCTGCTCTGAGCTCATGCTAATCTATTGGTTCCTGGAGAGCGAGAGAGACATCGTCACCCCCTGCCAGCTCCAGGAAGGGAATGAGCAGAGGCCGACAGCCAGCAGGGGGCGCTGTGGGGTTGTTAATTTGGAAGCCTCCAGTGCCAACCACGGGAAGCCTTTGAAAGGCCCGCAAATCAATTCCCACTTTCTCCCTGATCATCACGAGTTGTTTTTTTTTTTTTCAGATGTATATTTGCCTCCGTTCCTATGGCCGGTACAAAATAGAAACGTGGAGGCCCCAAACTTGCTGAGCTGGCTTGTGCTCACAGCCTTTTCCCCTAAGTCCTCTTGAACGCGGCTGAGGGTGGTCAGGCAGAGAAGGGCCAGGGATGAGAAGGGAGCTGGCCTGTGGGCCACGAGGTGGGGGCAGGCTCTGTTGGGAGCTGGACCACTGACACTGCGCATGCCTCTGACTGGAGAACCCCAGCACTGAATGGCTGCATGGCCCGAGGACCCCTCCGTGGGCTGGTCCTTGAAGCCTTGCTGGGAGCTGATCCCTCAGAGCACTAGCCTGGAGACCTACTGTCTTATATCTCTGTTCTGCTGGGGATTTCTAAGTATAGGACTTTCTAACCTTTTTCTTTTTTTTTTTAAAAAAAGCTTGGGATATACATGGGTTGTCGGAAAGTATTAGGGGAAGGACTTCCCTGGAAGTCTAGTGATTAAGATTCCACACTTCTACTGCATGGGGCATGAGTTCAATCCCTGGTCGGGGAAAGATCCCGTATGCCACGTGGCATGGGCAAAAAAAAAAAAAAAAGTCCTTTCCCAAGCTTAAAAAAAGTAAGCATTTGGAGAGGGGAAAAAAGGTAGCATTGGAAAGGCAACAGCCATTCACACGCCCATCCCCTGAGTATGGCCTGCTTGTGATGTATTTACATTTACCTACAGCAACATCGCATGCACACACATTCACTCATGCACACACACAGTTAGCAATGGTTCAATGACAGGTTCACAGGGGAAAGAACAGTCTGCTAACATCCAGCATTAAAAGGGGGAGTGGGAAACAGCTCGTGTTCGTTCGTTCGTCAATGAAAAGAGTAAACATGGTCTCTTGTGAGCAGTTTGAGGTGATAAGGCTCATAGCTTCAACGAATTTGTTGACACTTTCTAGGCACTGGTGACAGAGCGATGGATAAAGGAAACACAGGGCCCCATTCTTACTGAGAAGCAACTGAAAAAGATCACGGATGAGGCTGGTGATGTGGATGGGTGGGTGCTGACAGGTTGGGGGCAGTGGGCTCAGTGACCAGCAGATAAGGATGGTCGGGGAGGCCTCGCTGGTGATTTGATGTTGGAGCAGAGATCTGAACGATGAGAAGGAGGGAACGTGCAAAGATTTTGGGGAAGAGTGTTCCCAAAAGGGGGAACAGTACGTACAAAGGCCCTGAGGTAGGAAAAAGCATGACATGTCTGAGGACGGGAAAGAAGGCTGGAGGGTTTGGAAGAGGGGTCAACACAGGGCTGAGTGGCACAGGAGGAGGTCAAAGAGCTAGGAAGAGGCCAGATCAGGAGGGTCTCATTGTAATCTGTCCAGGCAAGGAGTTTGGAGATTTCCTGAGATCAGTGGGAAGCCATTGGAGGGTGTGAAGCGGCAGGAGGATGGGCTTCCGTTTACATTCTTAAAAGATTAGTCTGGCTGCTATTTGGAAGATGAATCTTTGAGAGAAAAGGCAGGAAACATAGAAGATAAGTTAGGTGGTTTGGTAGGCCCTCAGACAACAGATGATTGTGGCCTTTCTTACGGTGGTGGCTGTAGATCTGAAATGTATTTGAAAGACAAGCCCATGGTATCAGCTGAGAGTTGGATGCATATTAGGAGGGAGACAGAGGAGGCAGAGAGGAAGCCTGAGTTTGGGGCTTACACTGAATGTTGATGCCCTGTGTTGAGATGGGGAAGGCTGCAAAGAAGTGATTTTATCCAAGAGGAGCTGGGAATTGAGAGTACCGCCATGCAGAACTCTCCATTACAATGTCCCATCTTTCTCTGATATACCCCAGCACTCAGGCCCTTTCAGCATCTTTGCTCCTAGATGGCCCTGTCTGTTCTCTATCTTATCTAAAGCAGACCCTGCATCTCCCCTCCTCCTCCTGACTTCTAAGACTTACAAGGCCCATACCCCACCCATTAGTGCTCCATTATACTCTTCTGCATTGTTTGCTAATTGTCGCACACAGAAAAGTTTATTTCCTGGCTAGGCAGTAACTGCGGTCAGTTGCTTTTCTTTTTAGAGTTGCAAAGATCACCCTCAAAGGGTGGTTTATTTCCTCTTAAGCACTTTGCTTGCTTAAGGGTCTCTTGTTATGGGTGAGAGCAGGGTGGGGAGGGTGTTTCATAATATCTTAATGCGATCTCCTGGCTCAAACATCCTGACTTTGGCTGTGGGCAGGGGAAGATGGGAGAAAGGGTCATACTTTTTACTCAATCCTTAAAAACACACACATACACACACACACACACACACACACACACACACACACATACAGACACACACACCTTATAAAGCTGGAAAGGGTAGTAAGGCCTGAAAATAGGAAGTGCTGTGGAGTCTGGTTTTAAAGGGTTAAACACTGAGACCCCATTTGATTCTTTTAAAGCTAATCTGTAACTGATTTTAATACTATCTTCTGGCTACTAACCTTTCTGAAATGCCCTCTTGCAAGTCGCTCAGCATAGTCAGCTGCCCTTTCCAGAGGTGGATGGTTTGGTGAGGGGGGGTGGAGGCGTTTATTCTGGGACTTGGTCCAACCTAGCATTGCAAATTACCTTGCTTTTTATGTACTATGGTTTGGGAGTAATTTTTATGATCTGGTCTTTCATGGTTGGTGGCTAGAGAAACGTCCAGTAGATTCTTAGTCCCTACTTTTCCAATGCCACTGAGATTGTACTTTTCCATGGGACAGAAACGGGGAGTAAGATGTGTATTTCAAATATAGAGTCCCTTTCTATTAGGGTGGCCAGAAAGTTCATTCACTTTTTGGCCAACCCAATATATCAGAGATTATTATGCTCTGAATATTACATGTAACTAATTATTCAATTAGAACTATGGACAGAGGTTTGTGACATTGTACAGGAGACAGGGATCAAGACCATCCCCATGGAAAAGAAGTGCAAAAAAGCAAAATGGCTGTCTGAGGAGGCCTTACAAATAGCTGGGAAAAGAAGAGAAGCAAAAAGCAAAGGAGAAAAGGAAAGATATTCCCATTTGAAGGCAGAGTTCCAAAGAATAACAAGGAGAGATAAGAAAGCCTTCCTCAGAGATCAATGCAAAGAAATAGAGGAAAACTACAGAATGGGAAAGACTAGAGATCTCTTCAAGAAAATTAGAGATACCAAGGGAACATTTCATGCAAAGATGGGCTCGATAAAGGACAGAAATGGTATGGACCTAACAGAAGCAGAAGATATTAAGAAGAGGTGGCAAGAATACACAGAAGAACTGTACAAAAAGGATCTTCACGACCCAGATAATCACGATGGTGTGATCACTCACCTAGATCCAGACATCCTGGAATGTGAAGTCAAGTGGGCCTTAGAAAGCATCAATACGAACAAAGCTAGTGGAGGTGATGGAATTCCAGTTGAGCTATTTCAAATCCTGAAAGATGATGCTGTGAAAGTGCTGCACTCGATATGCCAGCAAATCTGGAAAACTCAGCAGTGGCCACAGGACTGGAAAAGGTCAGTTTTCATTCCAATCCCAAAGAAAGGCAATGCCAAAGAATGCTCAAACTACCACACAATTGCACTCATCTCACATGCTATCAAACTAATGCTCAAAATCCTCGAAGTCAGGCTTCAACAGTATATGAACTGTGATCTTCCAGATGTTCAAGCTGGACTGAGAAAAGGCAGAGGAACGAGAGATCAAATTGCCAATATCTGCTGGATCACTGAAAAGGCAAGAGAGTTCCAGAAAAACATCTATTTCTGCTTTATTGACTATGCCAAAGCCTTTGACTGTGTGGATCACTATAAACTGTGGAAAATTCTGAAAGAGATGGGAATACCAGACCATCTGACCTGCCTCTTGAGAAACCTGTATGCAGGTCAGGAAGCAACAGTTAGAACTGGACATGGAACAACAGACTGGTTCCAAATAGGAAAAGGAGTACGTCTGTCAAGGCTGTATATTGTCACCCTGCTTATTTAACTTATATGCAGAGTACATCATGAGAAACGCTGGGCTGGGAGAAACGCTGGGCTGGTAGAAACACAAGCTGGAATCAAGATTGCCAGGAGAAATATCAATAACCTCAGATATGCAGATGACACCACCCTTGTGGCAGAAAGCGAAGAAGAACTAAAGAGCCTCTTGATGAAAGTGAAAGAGGAGAGTGAAAAGGTTGGCTGAAAGCTCAACATTCAGAAAACTAAGATTATGGCATCTGGTCCCATCACTTCTTGGGAAATAGATGGGGAAACAGTGCAAACAGTGTCAGACTTTATTTTTGGGGGCTCCAAAATCACTGCTGATGGTAATCGCAGCCATGAAATTAAAAGATGCTTACTCCTTGGAAGGAAGGTTATGACCAACCTAGATAGCATATTGAAAAGCAGAGACATTACTCTGCCAACAAAGGTCCGTCTAGTCAAGGCTATGGTTTTTCCAGTAGTCATGTATGGATGTGAGAGTTGGACAGTGAAGAAAGCTGAGTGCCGAAGAATTGATGCTTTTGAACTGTGGTGTTGGAGAAGACTGTTGAGAGTCCCTTGGACTGCAAGGAGATCAGTCCTGGGTGTTCATTGGAAGGACTGATGTTGAAGCTGAAACTCCAATACTTTGGCCACATCATGTGAAGAGTTGACTCATTGGAAAAGACCCTGATGCTGGGAAGGATTGAGGGCAGGAGGAGGAGATGACAGAGGATGAGATGGCTAGATGGCATCATCGACTCGATGGACATGGGTTTGGGTGGACTCCGGGAGTTGGTGATGGACAGGGAGGCCTGGCGTGCTGCGATTCATGGGGTCGCAGAGAGTCGGACATGACTGAGCGACTGAACTGAACTGAATTATTCAATTACATTAATTTCCCAAAACATTTCTTCCGTGTTTGAGGGTCTGGGGGAGAGCATGACGACCCTGGGACTCCATCCTGTTGACCATATGGATCACTTGATCATAAGTTTTACATCCAGGCATAGAGAACAGACTGGTGGTTGCCAAGAGGGTAAGGGGTTTGGGGAAGGATGGAGTGGGAGGCTGGAGTTCACAGAAGTAGCTTTTATATGTCGAACGGATAAACAAGGTCCTACTGTATGGCACAGGGGATTATATTCAATATCCTGTGATAAACCATAATAGGAAAGAATATTTAAAAAGAATGTATATATATATATGTATAACTGAATCACTTTACTGTACAACAGAAATTAATGCAACATTGTAAATCAACTATAGTTTAATTGGAAAAAAGGTTTTATACCCACAGAGAAAGCACACATATTAAAATGTGCAGATGCATGAAACTGGGATGGGTAAGGAACAGAAACATAGGATACCCTAGCTGCTTTGTGAGTGTTTTTAATATATTAGTCCTGGGATGCTGTTGATGCCACAGGTATAGCCATTTGGCGTTTTGACTTTGGAGTCAGAGAACTGAGTCTGTGTGACCTTAAAAAACTCACTTGCATTTTCTAATTGTCAGTTTTCCTATTTAAAACACGGGTGATAACAGTACCTATTTCCTGGGCTGTTTCAAACTCTGGGAGAGCCTGCACAGAGAGAACTCAAAACTGTGCTCGGAACACAGAAAATACTAGATAAGTACTAGTTCTCATTTTAGGTAAGGAGACAGGTGTTCCGAAGACCTAAGGGACTTGTCCAAGGTCACATGGCTGGGGGATGGCAGCACTAGGGTAAGAACCCAGGGCTATCTGGCTCGAGAGGCCACCCTTTGTATCATGCCATGCAAAGAACCAAGATCTCAAAAGATCTTCATGGGCTAGAACTGCTAAGTGAAGAAGATTACATTCGATGGGGATCCAGGCAAAGATTTTCTAACTGCTAAAAAATGTACTTATACATGGAGTGATGCAGAGATCTGGTCTGATCATTTTGAAAAGACTTCAGGTCCGAGAGCAGAAAGGAACATAAGCTTAATGGGAGAGCGGCAAGGCTGTTAGGACAACCCTGGGCTGCTTTAGCATCTCCTGTCCGGATTGAGGATGGTAATAATAGCCTTGACGCACTTGGCAGTGATCACAGGACCTCCACTGCGCTGTGACCGGGTCTGAGAATGACATTTCCAGTAGGACAGTGTGTCCTTCTACTACGGCAAAAGGTTTGGGAAACTGGGTCTCAGGAGAAGCAGTTGGAAGGAACGAGGATCAGGGAGAGTGGCTGCTGTCCTTGGCTATTGGCAGCTCTCTCATTTGGAAGAACTGACTTTGTTTTGGGTGTCATTGGAGAGTGTAACATAGGATCAAAACGAAAGTGCTAGGAACACATGCTTTGGTTATAAACAGTAGGAAGATAATTTCTAACAAATGGGACCTCAGAACACAGAAGGGGCTGTTTTGTAGGTTAACAAACCTCCCATCATCCCAAAGGACTTAAAGCAGAGATTGAGCAGGCATTTCTCAGGACACCAGAGAAGAATTATCCATAAGGAGGAGCTGTCTGGACTGAGTGATTTCTGACTAAGGTGCACATTAGAGCAAATATTAGCAGTTTGACGAAGGTGTGGTCTCTATTAAAAAAATTCCTCATAAAAACTTTCTCTTCCCCATTTCCAAAAAGATCATCACCATTCATTTTTTCGCTTTTCTTTTTGGCTGTACCGAGTGGCTGTGGGACCGTAGTTCCCTGAGCATGGATCAAACCTGTACCCCCTGCTGTGGAAACCTGGAGTCTTAACCACTGGATCACAGGGATGTCCCGACCATTTACTTTTTTCATCCCTGCAGGGTGGAGCTTGGAAAACGGAAAGCAGGAAGCCAAGATGCTGCAAGGCAGCAAAGAGGGTCTGGAGGACCCTTCCAATGGTAATAGGAAGTCAGTCCTCCAAGTTAACAAGGGCTCATTCATTGCCATGGGTGGCATCTGGGGCAGAGGCGGGGAACCCCAGGGGACCAGGGTGTTCCTACCTGGATTTTGGACTCTGAAGGTTTTGGCGGCTGAGGAGTCGAGCGGCTGAGACCCGCTTTTTGTGGACATTGGATAGCCCTGGGGGGAGAAGAACAAGGGTGCTCCTGAGATGGGGTAAAACAGTTGTCAATACAGAGTCTCCAGCTTCTCCTGACCCTCTGGAGTGAAGCGAAGAGATAAAAGAAAAGAGGTCAGGCAGGCATTGGGGTGGGTGGTTGTGGATACAGCAGAACAGAAAGCAAAACTGGCTGAACTTAGCAGAGAAGAGGAGGTTCAGGGTGACACGCTGCAGGGCTGAAGAGAGAGCCCAGAGCACCGACAGTGTGTTTATTTGGGTGCACTGCACTAAAGGTGCACTAAAGGGTGGAGGTGGGCACGGCAACCCACGCCAGTATTCTTGCCAGGAGAATCCCATGAACAGAGGAGCCCGGTGGGCTACGGTCCATGGGGTTGCAAAAAGCTGGACATGACTGAAGCGACTGAGCACACACGCATGCACTGCGAGGGAGACCTAAGCAACGAAGCCCACCTTCTCTAAGGACCTTTCGGGGGTGAGAACTGTCGTCTCCCCTCCCCACCCCAGGGTCTTGGATGTCTTCCCAGGCGGGTGGTGGGAGGTACCTTGTGTGAGTTCCGGAGCTTCCGCCACGTAGGTGAGGCGGAACTTGTTCCTCTTCCAGCTGCGGTCATTGCTGATGAGGGAGTTGTTTGCCTTTTCAATGTTGACATCATCACCCACACAGAACACATCACAGGCTGCCTGTGGCACGCATTGTACACGTTCGGAGCCACTCCCATTTTCCTCTCCCCGCCTCCCCAGACCCTGGGAATCGCTAGTCTACTTCTTGTCTCTCTGACTTTGCCTGTTCTGGACGTTTCATGTACATGGACTCAGATGGTAAGTGTCCTTTTGTGTCTGGCTTCTTCCACGTAGCACATGCTTTCAAGATTCATCCATGTCGTAGCATGGATCAGCACTTCATTCCTTGCCGAACATTCCATTGCAGGGACACACTACATTTTGTTTATCCATTCATCATATTTAATGCTAACCAGTCCACATTTAAATTTAAGTGACCATGTGTGGCAAGTGGCTACTGTACAGGTCACTGGAGATCTAGCACAAGAGAAACGAGATTGTCAAAGCAGACAGATTGGAGGGATCTGAGATCCAGCCTGAGGCATGGCCCCCTGGGTTGGCTAATCAACTGTATGTTTTTTATTTACTTGTCTATGGAATGTGAGTGAAGGATGGGTTCCTCCCAGCTCTAAAATTCCCAGGCTCTATAATTTTTTATAGACTGACTCTTTACTCTTAATACAGGAGGCTGGATTCCAGGTGGAAAATGTGTCTTAGGACCATCCAAAGTCATCTGACTTGTTTAAAGCTGTCTCCTGGTTGGATACATAAGGGAAGTACCAAAGATTTTTCTCAAGGTTTTTCTATTTCTGATGGTTTAGGTGATCTGTCCTTGGGGGTCCCTGGGGACATGATTCCTCCCCATGGGTCTCTAAGACTGGGGCAGATGGTTACCTTGAAGACCTTCTTAGCCCAGGTCCTGAAAGCCTCTTCTTGCCCACAGAGCTCATCCCCCTCCCTCATCTTCAGGATCCTCTCTCCCCCGAGCTCTTCCAGGAGGGTATCTACGGCGTGTCCAAAGGCGCAGAAGTGAGGGTATGCCCGTGAGCCAAGGCCAAACACAGAAAACCTGCCAAGAAGACAACAGAAGGTCTAGACTGGGGGCTGCGGAGAATGCAGCAGGGATTCTGGTGTCATGGACTGTTACATCCCCCTAAATTCACACGTGAAGCCCTGTCCCCCAGTGTGACTGTATTTGAAGATGGGGCCTTCAAGGAGGTAACTGAGCTCAAACGAAGTCATAACGGTGGGGCCCTAATCCGATAGCACTGGTGTCCTTCTAAGAAGAGGGAGAGGCACCTGTGAGCTCTCTTCCCCAACCCCAGTGACAGGCTCACAGAGGAAAGGCCACGTGAGGACACAGCAAGAAAGCAGATGTCTGCAAGCCAGGAAGACAGGCCTCACCAGAAACCTTGATCTTGGACTTGCAGCTTCCAGAAGTGTTAGAAACAAATTTCTGTTGTTGAGGCCCCCAGCCTGTGGTACGTTGTGATGGCTTCCCAAGCAGATAAAGACAGCTGGTACCTCCAGAAGGGCAGTGTTTAGCCCCTGGTGGTCAGACCACTCCACACCCATTTGGGGAAGGCCATCTTTAAGCCTGAGAGCCCCTAAACCCTGCTCTCCCTTCCTTCTGGTCTCTGCTAGGTACCACTGTCCTCAGGAGAAAACTCCCAGTTGGTCCTTAGGAGGATGGGTGACCCAGAACCATTAGCTGTTTCTTGAGTGTCCATTTCTAAGCTGGACTAATTGTGGCAATGAATCTACTGGATTAGCCAAAAAGTTTGTTTGAGTTTTTCTGTAAGACGTCACGGAAAAGCTTGAATGAACTTTTTGGCCAACTCAATACATCAGTGGAAGACTTGACTCTACTCAGGATACAATTATATTAATTTCAAGTACAAAGAGAATGAAAACTCTAGCATAGCCGTTCTTGGGGATGTGCTAACAAGGAGATAAGAAGAACTTGTCATTAACACATCCAGTGTTGGTGTGTAAACAGGTTCTTCTAAAAGGGATCGAAAGGTTTATAAATATGCTGGCTCCACCCTTTGCGGCTTCTGTGACATTGATTTGTTTCACAAAGCCTCTTTGCTTGGAATGGACATATACACTCTACTACATTTAAAATGAATACAACAAGGACCTACCATATAGCACATGGAATGCTGCTCAATGTTATATGGCAGCCTGGATGAGAGGGGAGTTTGCGGGAGAATGGATATATGTATATGCATGGCTCAGTCCCTTCACTGTCCACCCAAAATTATCACAACACTTGTTTGTTAATTGGCTATACCCCAGTACAAAATGAAAAAGTTTAATTAAAAAAATGTCTGTTTGCATAGATGCCACAAGAAAATGTTGGTGTTTGAATCGATGGGGGTCAAGTTAATGAGAATTTTCTGAAGTCTGGGAAGTGGAGGGCTGTGTCCCAGATGACCCCTCAGTCCTGCAGAGACTTGACATCACACTTCTAGGACTTGGTCCTGGCTGTGGGTCTTGACCTCATTGGCCCTAGATGGACAAGTGAACAAGTAGGATATGAACAACACCCCAGCCTGCGTTTTTTTTCCAGGTTGGAATGTGACTATCCTGTGGGCGACTGTCATTTCAGACAAGTCAAGGAGTGGAGCTGTTTAACTTGCTCCTTACAGAGTCTGACTCTGTCCCTGAATCTCTTTCTTATTAAAGAATGATGGAGCCAGCTGTCACATGAAAGACTGCAATGGGGGATGAGGGGAAAACAGTAGGGCAAGTTGGGAAGGGACCCTCTTGTTATTGGAGAATGAGCTTGAGATGGGGTCCAGGTGGCTCAGAGATCATGTGAAAGTTAACATAGATTAATATCCCCTCCTCTGAAATCCACACTGATGCTTCTTCATCCTATTCTCCTGCCCTTCTTTCCTGGGGGTTCCACAGTCTTCCCAAGGGAGGGATGTAGGACTAGGTAGCATGTTTTCCCATCACTCCTTCACTCACGATCCTCCTTTACCTGGATTCCTCACCTTTTCCCTGCAGGTGGCAAGAACTGGTGGCCAGCATGGGACTGCTTGGATGGGGCCAGCAAGCTGCACTCCTGCCCCCAGCCATCGCCCTCAGCCTAAGGCAGGTTTGAAAACTCAGTGCTAGTCATGCCTTGTGGTTAGGGAGTTGTTCCCCAAACCTCCATCTATCTACTTAATATTTATTTATTTATCTGGATGCACTGGGTCTTAGTTGTGGCATGTAGGATCTTTAGTTGTGACATGTGGGATCTAGTTCCCTGACCAGAGATTGAACCCAGGCCCCCTGGATAGGGAATGTGGAGTCTTAGTCACTGGACTGCCAGGGAAGTCGCTCCAATATTGATTATGTTTGAGATATCTGCCATACTTAACTACCTCTCACACTGTTATTTACTTAATAGTTGCTATTTAATTTGCTTTTAATTTGTACTCTATTTGCACAAATTATTTGTACAATTATTTGTATTAGCTATTCAAATCCACTGGTGTTCACTAAGATATGGCCCGGGGAGTTAATTCATTAACATTCTTCCCAATGCATCTGAAGGCCTGTGTCACAGTCACCTCCTATAGTCACGTTTCATCACAGTGTAAACCTAATGATTGCAAAATTCCCATTTTAAGCTTCCAAACCAAAAAACCTGGCAAAATTATTATAATTGGGGCTAGATAGTAAATATTTTCAGGCTTCTAGGCTAAGAAGCAAAATTGATGCTATTATGCAGATATCTGTATAATAAGGAAGAAAATAAATTTCTGCATGCTTTTGGATAAAATTAAAAATATAATAGCAATAGTTATGGTGTACATTTTCCTAGTTATATATAGCTACTAATGAGAAGACTGGAATTCTTTTTCCAGGGGGGTATAGCATTTTGCTTAATTGGGGCTCGAAGGGAATATTTTCTATCATCAAGTAAATTGTAGATGTTCATCTGTAAAAACCATTCTGGGTTGTACAGAAATATACAGTGGTTGGGCTGGATTCAGCCCATGGGCTGCAGTTTGCCAACCTCTGCTCTTAGGCATGGTAGATTTAATAAAGGGAAAATGGGTCTGAATGTCAAACCATGGATGTTTCAGTGTCAAGCTAAAGAACATGAACTGATGTCAAAACCCATCAGTTCGAGAGTGAACCAAGGGGGAACCCTAATGCAAACTATGGGCCTTGGGTGACAATGATGTGTCAATATAGGTTCATCGACTATAAATGTACCACCATGGTAGGGGATGTTGATGATGGAGGAGGGGGTGTGTGTGTGTGTGTGTGTGTGTGCGCGCGTGTGTGTGTGTGCGTGTGCGCGTGCATGCGCCGAGGGTTGGGCAGGTAGTACATGCAAAATCTCTGTGCCTTCCCTTCAATTTTGCTGTGAACCTAAAGCTACTTTAAAAAAATAAAGTTTATTAAAAAGTGTACTGATGGGAATTCCCTGGTGGCCCGGTGGTTAGGCCTTTGTTGTTCAGTCGCTCAGTCATATCTGACTCTTTGCGACCCCATGGACTGCAGCAGGCCAGGTTTTCCTGTCCTTCACCATCTCCCAGAGCTTGCTTAAACTCATGTCCATTGAGTCGGTGATGCCAACCAATCAAGTTACGTGGCGTGGCCAAAAAAGAAAAAAAGTGTACTGATAGAAACAATACTTGAATATCTAGGAACCCTGTGATCTCTATCATCTGCTAAGCATTGCCCTGAGCCGGTGTGGAGGAGGCTGCATTGGTGAAGGTCTAAGAGGTTCCCGGCCGGGTCTGAACACTGCTTACACGGTAGCCTCATCTTGACCAGTGTCTATGAAACCAAGGGTTTGACATCCAGTTTTCTTCCTTTCCAAATACCCATGAAACTGAATCCATGACCACTGAAGTAGAAAATACATGTCCATGTACTATCTAAAATGTTCTCGTGGGATGTGACTATGCTTTGGGAAACATGAGGTTGTGACAATATTTTTTTGAATCTGACTGCACATTGGAGGCAATTAGGGAGGTTGAAAAAAAAAACAAGCAAAGCTTGGGTCCAAGTTTACATCCAACTACATCAAAGTCTCTGGAGGTGGGGCTCAGGTATCTGTACATTGTAAACATCTCCAGGTGATTCTGATGAGCATCCAAGGTTGGGAACCACTGGGTCACAGTGGGGTGTCCCCAGAAGCTTCTAATATATAAGATGTAGTAGCACTTATGAAGGGAACTAGCTGAGTTACATCTGGGGGATTAGCATTCTTTAGCACAAATGATATGAAATTCATGCAAAGGGGTGAAACTTGGGTGATGGGGGCTCTGAAGGAGTGTGATTTGGGAAGAGGTCATAGGAGGGGTCCAGGTAATGTGCTTTAATGAAGCAGGGGGATATCCCCAAACAGCGAGAGTGCAGCTGGTTATTCAAGGGATGAATGGACACGGAAGGGAGACCCCTCCCCGAACAGAGAGCCCACTTTGTTACTCTGTCCAGCTCCCCAAGAGTCTTCATCATCCCTGATGCCCTGGGCCCCTCTCTCACCTCACGTTGGCCAGGGGTCCGGTGCTCTCAAAGTTGTCTCTGAGGTCTGGCCCATCGCCTGATGATTTGCGGGAGTCGGAGTACGAGGAAACGCTGTTGAAACGCACCTTGTAGCTCCTGCCAAGATGAAACAGAGTCTGTGAACTCTGGTTCAGAGCCCCTGTCCTGGGGTCGGCACCCTCATGGCTATCTATATTACCAGTCCTGGTTCTAGGACCTTCCCTTGAGTGTTGAGTGAGATCATAACACATCCATGGCCTTGACTAGAACATATCAACTCACCCTTGCCCACCACAAGAACACCTAGACATCATTTGATGTTACGTGTATTGAAAAGGTTTTAGCAGAAACAGAATCACGGACACAGAAAACAGACTGGTGGTTGCCAAGGGGGTGGTGGAGGGCTGGAGTGGGAGGTTGGGGTTAGCAGGTGTAAGCTTTTATACAGAGAAAGGATAAACAACAAGGTCCTACTGTATAGCACAGGGAACTATATTCAATAGCCTATGATAAAGCATAATGGAAAAGAAAATTTAAAAAATGAATGATTATATACTGAATCACTTTGCTGTACATCAGAAATTAATATAACATTATAAATCCACTACACTTCAATTAAAAAATATTAAAACTGAAAAAAAAAGGAAAAGTTTCAGACCACATTAATTGTCCATTCCTTAACCCATTAGACGTTTCCTTACGTCCCACATGTTAACCAGCACAAGAATCATTCTGGGATCTTGTTAAGATGCAGATCCTGACTCAGTAGGTCCAGGGTAGGGCGTACAATGCTGCATTTCTAAGAAGTTCCCAGGAGATGCCATTGGTCCCCAAACCTCACACTAACTAGCGAAGAATTACACTCCTGCTGTCTGCTATAGTAACCATGAAAGAATTACATTTCTGCTGTCTGCTACAATAGCCATGGGTTGTGTGTGACTATTTAAATTCATTCAGATCGGATACAATGAAACATTCTGCTCCCCACGTGCACTAAACTCACATCAAGGGCTTGACAGCCATGTGCGGCTAGTGGCTGCTGTACAGGACGACACAGATATAGAACATTTATGTGCTCTTAGAAAAGCTTATTGGGCAGTGCAGGGCTGTCTCACTCAACATTCTTTCTTTTTCTATTCAAAAAAATTGAAGTATAGTGGATGTACAGTATTATATAAGTTACAGGTGTACGATATAGTGACTCACAATTTTTAAAGGTTATACTCCATTTATGGGCTTTCCTGGTGGCTAGTGGTAAAGAATCGACCTGCCAATTCAAGATACATGGGTTCACCCCCTGGGTAGGGAAGATTCTCTGGAGAAGGAAATGGCAACCCACTCCAGTATTCTTGCTTGGGAAAGCCCATGGACACAGGAGCCTGATGGGCTAGTCTACGGGGTCGAAAAAGAGTTGGACACCAGTTGGTGACTAAACAACAACAACTCCATTTATAGTTATTATAAAATATTGACTACATTCTCTGTGTTATACAATATAACATTGCAGTTTATTTTACACATAACAGCTTGTACCTTTTAGTCCCCTACCCCTATTTACCCCTTCCCCTTCCCTCTCTCCACTGGTAACCACTACAACATTCATTTTCAATAAAGTTATCGTCTTTAGACATTTCAAGGGTCTTTCACATTTCACACTTCAAATAAACATGAAAAATGTTCAGACACAGTCTGAAAAGAGATTGAATTTCTTATGAAGTTGTTGCAAAGAAGGAGAAAAAATGTCACTGGAACTCAAACCTCCGCATCGGAGGCTCAGGAGCTTCGAAATTAAAAAAAAAAAAACGGTTTCCCAGTTTTCCTCTAAAAGTGGTAAGTTCTGTTCTTAGATAAGGCAAAAAGCAAAGCAAACCAAAAAAACTCCAAGACCAACAAAACAAAACAAACCCCCAAACAATAAAAGACTTCCATAAAACCCTCAAATCAAAATCCCAAACACAAAAACTCAACACCCAAATCTGAGTGCAAAAGACAAAAAAAGAAATTGTGCATTCTGGCAGCAGGGTTTCTAAGCTGGATGTTCTTCAAAGTTTTTGCTCCAGCATCAGGAAAGTTCTAAATATACGTAAGTGTATTTTCTGCCCTAAAATAGTCTCACATTGAGTCACATCTCCAAATAAGTCCTGTAACATATCAGGGGGTGGCTGTGCTGTTAGTGTGGGAGGGAGGGTTGATGGTTGTGGGGTAAAAATATCAGCACATGTATTTGTATGAGGTTTGAGGCTTTTCCAAATGTGTTCCTCTTTGTTATCATCCTTTGATCCCTGCACCAGCTCCCAGAAATGGTCGGGGCAGAGATAGTTTCTCCCTATTTGGAAGGTGAGAAAGACGGAGAAGCCCAGAGGGGTCAAGTAACAAGCTCAAGGTTACTCAGTGTGTTAATGGCATGGCCTGCGTTAGAACTCGGGTCTCCTTGAGACCGGGGCGTGGCCTTCGATGCTTCAGCATTGGGCATGCGCACATACATACTCGTCTCCATGCGCGTGAGTGCTTACACCATTCACGCGCGTACATGAACGCCGGGCAAACACGATCACACAGGTGCATCCTGCACGTGCACACGTGCATGTGAGCACACACACACACACACACACACACATACATGCACGCATGTGCACATACAGATGCTCTACCTGCGCTGGCTGTCACGAACTGCAGCCAGACCGTGGACTTCTGTGTCACCACGGGAGAGGGGAGGCCCTTTACGGGGAAAGAAACGCAAGGGTTCCGGGTACCTAGAGGGGAGAATGGATGGTGCCCTATCTCTCCCTGGAGGAGGGGTGAGGGGGACCTGCTGAAGGCCATCAGGATGGGGTGGGGAGGAGAGAGGCAGAGAGGGTGAGGAATAAGATGCTGGTCTTAAAAACAGAAGGAGGGCTGACCACCAGAGACTCAGCTGTCCCCTGGGTATGGGATGTAGGCAAGTTTGGCAAAGAAAACCAAGAGGGATGTTCTGCAGGATGCAGCCTCTGAACGCTAGTCAGGGGATTCCCTGGCAGTCCAGTGGTTAAGACTTCACCTTCCAGTGCAGGGGTGCAGGTTTGATTCTTGGTCAGGGAGCTAAGATCTCACATGCCTTTTGGCCAAAAAACCAAAACATAAAACAGAAGCAGTACTGTAGCAAATCCTATAAAGACTTTAAAAGTGGTCCACATTAAAAAAAAAAAAAAAGCAAATATAATGCCAGCCAGTGATGACATCCAATGCTCAGCTTAAGACCTACTCCATGGTGGAGGCAACATCATGTGTGATGCTCTTGAAGAAAGGCAGCTTAGTCTCACAGGTTGCATATTCTCTGCTTTGGGGGGATTTAAGGGCTTTTCAAGGGTAATTTTGGTTAGGAGTGTTTGCCACCTTATGAAATATCTTTAGAACCCACCCCCATGTTAGGTGCAGTGTTACCAGTAACATCTTTTGGCCTCAGACATATTTTTTTGCCTTAGAGGTATCTTGTTTGAAGTAAGCCTCCACCTTAGTGGATGCAACTCTGCCCTGAACATCGGATGGCAAAGTTCTAGGGAAAGAAGCTCACTGATTCTGAATGTAAGTTTCCAAAGGGTAGAGTAATAACTATATTTACATGGAGTTCAACTTCTCATGGGGCTTTTCTGATGGCTCAAGCAGTAAAGCATCTGCCTGCAATGCAGGAGACATGGGTTCCATCCCTGGGTCAGGAAGATCCCCTGGAGAAGGAAATGGCAATCCACCCCAGATTCTTGCCTAGTGAATCCCTTGGACAGAGGAACCTGGCGGGCTACAGTCCATTGGGTGGCAAAGAGTTGGGCATGACTGAGCACACATGCACAGCTTCTCATAGGATGCCGGCATCTATTTTTTACCTTGATTCTTACAAATTAGAAAAGTTCACACAGGTAGAATAAACCCAATTTGATGGAAAAAGAAACTGAGGCACAGGGCTGTAAAGTGACTAAAGACAAGAATGTCCACCTCAGTGGACCACAGACACCCACTGGCTAAAATCAGTCACAGATGGACTTCAGGTCACAAAAGTATCCAGAACTCAGAGGTGAACCCCAGATGCCAAGAGACAGCTTTCAGTTTCCCCCCCAAGAGTGTCACAGGACACTGGCAGGTCGTTTACTTACTTCCTTTCCTCGTGCACTGAGTTAGGGTTCCTCATTTCCATCAAAGCGCAGCCAAATTTCTGGAGGTCGAAAGAGACAAGCAGGATGTGAAGCAGGTATGATTACATCAGGAATGGGTTTGGGCAGAGGGTCTGGGGCTCCTGACTGGCAAAAGAGGAGCCTGATACCTGGGGGCCAGGATATCAGGGGCTCGGGCCAGGCAGCAGTGGTGTGAGTGGAAGAGGACTATTTATAAAGGGCTACAAGTGTGGATGCTCCCCCCACCCCAACCTCAGCACACAAATTCCCTTTGTGGTGGTTTTCTACAAAATATTGTCCCTGCTTCTCTCATCTGGAGCAGGGGACACCAAGCTCTTGACTGGAGCATCCATTGCAAAGAAGTAGTGAGCTCAGGTGACAACATTTTCAGGAGGGCTTGGCTGGTCAGCGGACACTAACAGACTGAGGACTTGGAGTTGTCCAGTCTTGGCACAATCTGGACCCAAATTGAGGTCACTGGCTTTGAGATTCTGGGAGGATTTGCTACTGAAGAGCAGGTGTCACTGCTGCCCCTCTTCTCTGCAGGTGGAAACAGGTGCCAGAACAGGTAATAGGAGCTCATCTCACCTCCCCATTCTCAGGGGGGTCTCCATTGCCAAAGGTGCTGGTAACCACCAGGACCAGAGTTTCATGTTCCAGGTGTACAATGTCATATTCTTCCATGGACATCACCTAGGTGGGAGAACGAGAGGGGAGAAGAAGGGAGAAGGTGATGAGGAGAGAGAAGGGAGTAGGAGAGAAAAAGTGATGGGGGAAGAGAAGAGAAGAGAGGAAGAAGAGGAGTTATCTTGAGCCATCTCCTTAGGACAGAGATCCAAAGGTCCTGGGTGCCACTGTTTCAGTGGGCTCAAGTGGGTAGAACTAAAAGCTTGTTGGTAGTAGGGGTTGCCTTTGGCCTGAAGGACTGCAGAGAGTCTGGGGCAATGTGTTGGCTGCCAGTAGAGACAGATCGTGGTTGAGACTCCTGGGGTTCTTACAGCCAAAGGATGCTGGCGTCTCCTTGATCACATGTAGGCTGGGAACGACCCAGCTGGATCTGACCAACTGTGTGCTCAGGTTCCTTCCTAATCCTCCATCCAGCAGTGTGGAGGACTTGGGCCAAACACGTCAGTGTGCTAAGTCGCTTCAACTCTATAACTGTTTACAGCCCTATGGACTGTAGCCCATCAGGCTTCTCTAACCAAGGGATTCTCCAGGCAAGAATAGTGGAGTAGGTTACCATACCCTCCTCCAGGGGATCTTCCGACCCAAGGATCAAACCTGTGTCTCTTAAGTTCCGCACTGGCAGGCAGGTTTTTTACCATGAGCACCACATGGGAAGCCCACCTTAAAGATTGCTTTGCCCTATCTCATAGAATTCCTTGGGTATCATTTCTCAAAGTAGGTCCTAGGAAAACACTGTCTCCTTAGATGCGCTTTAAAAATAAGTGAGCCATAACCAAACATCTTTGGGAAACATTTATATTCTCTCCTCTCCTCTTTCGGAGATGGTAACACACATGTGCAGAGTAAAGGCTCTGAGAATTCCTGCAGCAAAGAAACCCACTGAATTGTATTAAATGTGGGACTTCACAAACTGACTTCCAGATTTTCCAGAAACTTTCTAACATTTTGGTCTAGAACTAGGGGTTATGATTCCTGAACTCCTGGAGAGTTCACAGGGAGAGAAGCATCATTGTCCCTTGAAATACATGCAGGTGGGCTGACAAGCATCTTCAGATGTGCTGTTACCCACCCTCAAAGGGTTCTTCTCTGCTGACTTCCTCTGTCTCCTCCCCAACTTCACCAGTAGGGCCCAGAGAGCATTGGAACTGCCTGCTACCCACCTTGGCATCAAAGGCGTGTTTGAAGATCTCACACAGGGTTTTGGCATAAGCCTGAGACTTGCCCGTCTCTGTGGCATAAAGGATGGTAGCCTTGACCCTCTTGGCCATAGCCTGCCCCATCAGTTTGGCGGAGAACTTGACGGCTCTGTGGGGGAAGAGGGTGGAGAGAAAGATGGGAAATGTAGAAGGGAGGGGGATGTCAGGCTGGGACTTGGGGGCAAGAACCATGATCCATGAGATACAACAGGAGGGGGAACATACTCTCCTCATCTCTGATGACGTCAGGGATACTCAAAGTGTGAGTTGAGGCACCTTATTGATCCCTTTCTTAAGTCCCTCCAGAGCAACTAGTCATGAGCTAACATGGTTCGTGAGCTTTGTTAGTTTGTTATTTGAAGGATAGATCCCAGCCGTGAGAACCTTGGTTTGCCAAGCATTGCCCCAAAAGATGATCATTCATTCATTCATTCATTTGGTCATTCATCATGTGTTTTGTTGAGGCCTAGCTATGTGCCAGGCATTGTTACAGGAATGGAAAAGCAGAGAAATGGCTGTCATGGGGCTTCCATTCTTATGTGTGTGTGTGTGTGACAGAGACAGACAGAGAAAATGAATCACTAATAAATGAACAGGCATTGAGCTTGAGGGGATTTTAGAGGTTTATAACTCCACAAAAGAAGGACCAGGTCTGGTTTAGTCAGCCATGCACATCCAGGGTTTTGCAGAGGGTGATTCTTAACAGGCACTAAATATCTATCAAGAGCAGGAATGGGTTTTAAACCTGCTGCTACCACCAAAGCCCTGGGGAGCTTAAATGTCAAGTTAAATGGAGAATCCAGAAAGTGTTTCTTCCTTCCCATCTATGATGGTGTGGGCTTGGCAGGTGGGCCAGAGGCTCAGGAATGCCTGGGTTCACCTTCCAAGAAAGCATCCCTGTTCTAAGTAGGAATCTCTTTGAGTAGATAAATTGCTAATTACCCCCACCTGGGGATTATTGGTTGTAAATTCATCATTTTTTAGACTCAGGGAAACCACCCACGCTGCCTGAGAGTTCAGGGGGAGAAACAGAAAAGAATAAAAGGCACCTGGAGGATTCCCTTTGAATGATCCGAGCAGAAAAAAGCATCTATAATTAACTCCCATTGTTTGTACCTCAAACTTAATAGTGCAATTAATGCTTTAGATTTTTCCCTCCCTCCTTCCCTCAGAGACAGGTTGAACTGAACTGAAGCCAAAGGCTGCTATGCCTGAGAACTGGTGATGCTGTCGTTAGGGAAGGGATGGCTGCTAATGTGGTCCAGCTTGGCTGGAAGATAAGATCATGGCATCTGGTCCTATCACTTCATGGGAAATAGATAGGGACACAGTAGAAACAGTGTCAGACTTTATTTTTTTGGGCTCCAAACCACTGCAGATGGTGACTGTAGCCATGAAATTAAAAGACGCTTACTCCTTGGAAGGAAAGTTGTGACCAACCTAGATAGCATATTAAAAAGCAGAGACATTACTTTGTAACAAAGGTCCGTCTAGTCAAGGCTATGGTTTTTCCAGTAGTCATGTATGGATGTGAGAGTTGGACTATAAAGAAAGCTGAGCACTGAAGAAGATGCTTTTGAACTGTGGTGTTGGAGAAGACTCTTGAGAGTCCCTTGGACAGTAAGGAGATCCATCCAGTCCACCCTAAAGGAGATCAGTGCTGGGTGTTCATTGGAAGGACTGATGTTGAAGCTGAAACTCCAATACTTTGGCCACCTCATGCGAAGAGTTGAGTCATTGGAAAAGACCCTGATGCTGGGAAAGATTGAGGGCAGGAGGAAAAGGGGACGACAGAGGATGAGATGGCTAGATGGCATCACCAACTCGATGGACATGGGTTTGGGTGGACTCCGGGAGTTGGTGATGGACAGGGAGGCCTGGTGTGCTGCGGTTCATGGGGTTGCAGAGTCGGACACGACTGAGCAACTGAACTGAACTGAGGAGAGAGGGGAGGGAGAGAAGGGGAGATCCTGTGGATCAAATGGGTGGGGCCAGGACCTAGGTTTCAGTCCCTGCAGGATCTACCAGTCACCTGTAGAGAGCAGAGAGTTCTAGAACCGAGGGGCTGAGGAAAGTGAGTGAGTAGCTCCGTGCACACTAGCTCCTCTGCCAAAAAGTGAGCTTCAAATAAGGGGTCTGTGAGGAGTGGATCAGGGAGTTCTCTGTCTTTAGACAGAAGGCAGGCATCCCCATTAAACCATCTCAGTCGGCCCCACCCCACTTGTCCCCTGGCTGACCACAAGTTCTTCAGGACAATAGCTCTTCAGTAGCCTTGGTCCCTAACCCTCTCCCCTCCCTCCTTTTCTCAGTAAAATCTTATTCATTTCATTCATTAACTCAATTGGCATCTCCTGAAGGAAGCCCCTTTTGACCTCTCAGACTCGGTGACGTCTATGTTAGGCTTCCATGAATCCTTCCTCGATGGTAGCTGTGAGCTTCATGCGGGCAGGATCACATTATCAGGCTTGTCATGGCATCTCCGGGGCCCAGCACAGTGTCTGGCACTGAGTATCCATTTTTTGTTGGCCAGATGAGTGAATTGAATGAACGAGATGAGATTCAGCCCTGACGAGTGTCCACTCTAGGCAGTGGTGTGCTGGAGCCAGCTCATCCCAGCTCCTCCTGACTCTGGCTTCAGTGACTTCCTGTTGGGAGCTTGAAGCTGGCCATAGTGGGAATATTTACACTATGGAAACTGGCAAATGTTACAAGTCTATTAATGTTATTATTACTATGGCCACCATTATTATTAGGAGAGCTGGTTTATCAACACAACACTGCCTCCAGGACAAGAATTTGGGAACCTGGGGGTAGGAAGAGAGGTTGGGAAGGAGAAGGGTCATGGCAATGTCCACATCCCAGACTCTGCGGCAAAGGAGGGACATGGATGTTGGAGAAAATGGAGAAGTCACATCACACAAGAGATCAGAGGCACAGCATCCTCCCAGCCTTCTTTTCTGGGGCTTTCTGAATTTGGGGACACATACATTCCGCATCCCCACCCCGCTTTAGGAGACTTACTCTGCCAGCTTCTTGAAGCCGATGGCTCGCCGCTTTGTGGGGGTCCCGTTGGTGCCTTTCCAGACATGGGTGTTCCAAGGGTCAGGCTGGGGAAAGAGGACCATGGTCACCACAGTGAGGGAGCCTGGTTCCTCTTGGGAGATACCCAGGATCCCTGGGGGCTTATGGCTCCCTGGCCACGCCCAACCCTTAGCCCTCGAAGGGAGTGAGTCTGCTGGTGGTGACCCCAGGGGACCTGGGAGACTGGCTGGCCCAGCCTCCTTGCACTGTCCTGCTAGACCTTCCCACTCAGACCCTCTCCGACTCATGACCCCTGACTACTTGTTTCAGTTCCATTTGTCTTTCAGCTCGAGCTGTATTGTCCAACCTGAAGACTGCACTTGAGGGTCTGAAATGCAAGTTTGAGCTGAGGTGTGCTCTAAGCCAGCAGACCCCAACCTTTTGGGCACCAGGCACCAGTTTTGTAGAAGACAATTTTCTCACAGACCCGGGTGGGCAGGGGATGGTTTGGGGATGATTCAAGTGCATTCCATTTATTGCACACTTTATTTCTATTATTATTACATCAGCTCCACTTCAGCTCATCGGGCATTAGATCCTGGAGTTTGGGGACCCCTGCTCTAGTTGTAACACGCACACTGGCTACTGAAGATTTAAGACCAAAGAGGTGGAGAGGGGCAGGACCTGGTATTCAAAGGAGGGTGTGAGCCGGTAGTTGAGCATCTCCTGGTGGAAGACGGGGGTGATGCTGCCGGACATGGGGGGCACGATCCACACCCAGTCAGCGGGGCAGCCCCCCCGGCAGCGGTATTCGTTCTCCATGTGCTTAATGAAGGACTCGGTGGCGGAGTGGTGGTCAACGATGGTCACCTTGTCACTCTGTGGGAGGAGAGATCACTGGGGAGTCAGGAGGAAAGACAAGCTGGGCTATTTGGGGGCTCCCTCACCCCCAGAGCAGTGTTTCCTAAAGGGTGGTCCTGGGGATGATTCTAGACAGTGTAAAGTGATTCTCCGCATTATTTTTTTTCAATCCTGATCATATCCAGGGAAAAGACTCTGTGCTGTGCTTAGTTTCTCAGTTGTGTCTGACTCCTTGGACTCCAAGCAGATCCAACCAGTCCATCCTAAGGGAGATCAGTCTTGGGTGTTCATTGGAAGGACTGATGTTGAAGCTGCAACTCCAATACTTTGGCCACCTCATGCGAAGTGTTGACTCATTGGAAAAGACCCTGATGCTGGGAAGGATTGGGGGCAGGAGAAGAAGGGGACGACAGAGGATGAGATGGCTGGATGGCATCGCTGACTCGATGGACATGAGTTTGGGTAAACTCCGGGAGTTGGTGATGGACAGGGAGGCCTGGCATGCTGCAATTCATGGAGTTGCAAAGAGTTGGACACGACTGAGCAACTGAACTGAACTGTGTCTGACTCTCTGCGAACCCATGGACTGCAGCCCAGCAGGCTCCTCTGTCCAATGGGGATTCTCCAGGCAAGAAGACTAGAGTGGGTTGCCATGCCCTCCACCAGGGGATCTTCCCAACCCAGGGATCGACCCCAGGTCTCTCTCACTGCAGGTGGATTCTTTACTGTCTGAGCCACTGGGGAAGCCCAGAAAGACTCTATTGGATGCTAATTCATTTTTAACATTTCTCTTGCCAATATTCCTCTCTCCTTTTTTTTTTTTTAAACGAGAGAGGAAACTCAGGCAACGAGAATCTGACAACTTTGTGCTATTTCCCTTGTGTGTATTTGTTTATATATTTATTTAAATTTACCATTCTCTTCTGTTTATGGCAAATGATACTGGTTCTCCATTTATGAAGGTGACACAAAATCCTTTTTTTAAAATTGGAGTATAATTACTTTACAATGTTGTGTTAGTTTCTGCTGTACAACAAAGTGAATCAGCCGTATGTATACATACAGCCCCTCTTTCTTGAGCCTCCCTCCCTCCCCATTCCTCCCCTCTAGGTCATCACAGAGCACCAAGCTCCCTGTGCTTGACAGCAGGTTCCCACTAGCTACCCGTTTTACACACAGTATATATGTCATCTCACATCTCTGCTGTCTCTGGCTCGCCAACCTTCATACCAGTCCACCAGACCACCAGACCATCCTCCTTCATTTTCAACAGCTCCCCAAACTTCACTCCTCTATGGTCAAGAGTGAAGGGAGGGGGCTTCTTGCCCCTTCAACCCCATCTCAACTGGTTTCTCCCCTGAGATATACATTTCCCAGTTTTCCCAGTCTCCCTGTTCCTGACGTGGGGACCTGTGGTTCATATTCAGGTCTTTATATGACTTGGTATGCTCATTCTCCTGCCTGTGGGTTCCTCCCACGTACATCTATGAGGGTCTAGCTCTGCAGACTGTCACGTCTAGAAGACAGAGCTGGTCTCTACTACAGGAAGTGACCTCTATTCTATGGGTCTCCTGCTTTGCCCAGGAGAATCCCAGCTTATGCCCATGTGCTGTCACAGTTATTAGTGGTGTCCCCACTTTGCTCTCTGAAGTGTCATGGTTTAGTAGATAATCTTTTATTGGCTGTGCTGCATGGCATGCAGGATCTTAGTTTCTTGACCAGGGATCGAACCCGGGCCCCCTGCAGTGGAAGCTCAGAGTCCTAACCACTGGACCACCAGGGAATTCCCTAGCTGATAATTTTTAAAACCATCATACTATATATATTGAGCTTCCCTGGTGACTCAGTGGCAAAGAATCTGCCTGCCAATGCAGGAGATGCAGGTTTGACCCCTGGGTCAGGAAGATCCCCTGGAGAATAAAATGACAACCCACTCCAGTATTCTTGCCTGGAGAATCCCATGGGCAAAGGAGCCTGGTGGGCTATAGTCCATGAGGTTTCAAACAGTCAGACATGACTTAGCAACTCAACTACACATATTTTAGCATTTACCATGGAGCCACATGCATTGGGGGGCCTATATGCCTCTGATCATGACGATGAATATTTGTCTCTGCTATGTGAAAGTCTGAGTGTCTAAGAGGTCAAGACACAGAGGATGTTTACCATTTCAATTCTAAAAAAATCGAGCAACAAGTCATAAACCCTCTATCTTTTTGTCTCTCCCTCAAATGGTCCCCCCTCCCCTAAGATCCATGATGGAGAGTCAGGCATATATGATGGGAGGGACACCTTGCTTATGAGCAGAGCCCTGCAAACAAGGTTCCTGGGATCTGGGCTCTTGATCTTCTGCCCTAAGACTCTGAAAGGTTTTAGTTCCCCCTTTGTGGCTTGGCAGCCAGGAGGCGTGCCCTGGTGCTACCTGGAAGCTGTACAGAACCGCAATATTGATCTCCACCAGTGCCTGGTCCTTCCACAGAGAGGATGTCTTCCTCATGTCCAAGTTCATCTTCTTGGCCACATCCTGAAAGGGGAAGGAAACACAGACTTACAGACCGGGCTACCTCTGGGTTTCAGACTAAAGAGGGACTGGGCTAGCATCACCAATAAAATTCTTCATTAATTAATCAACTCATATGCAGACTAATTCACTCAATTTTTTTTTTTTATTGAGGACATACTGGTAGCAAGAAACTAGAGGGACTTGACTGGCCCTTTGGTTACTGAGCTTACCTTCTAGAGGTGGGGAGAGACAGAAAATAATACTGTAATGAGTGTTAATTCCTAGGAAGAAAATAAGGCAAGGAACTAGGAGAAAGAGGGATATAGGGGCAGGATGAATTGAACCAGGATAGTCACTGAAGGCGGAGAAGGCAATGGCACCCCACTCCAGTACTCTTGCCTGGAAAATCCCATGGACGGAGGAGCTGGGTAGGCTACAGCCCATGGGGTTGCTAAGAGTTGGACACGACTGAGCGACTTCACTTTCACTTTTCCCTTTCACGCATTGGAGAAGGAAATGGCAACCCACTCCAGTATTCTTGCCTGGAGAATCCCAGGGACGGCAGAGCCTGGTGGGCTGCCATCTATGGGGTCGCACAGAGTCGGACACAATTGAAGCGACTTAGCAGCAGTAGCAGTAGCAGTCACTGAAGGACCACTGCAAAGGTGGCATACACATGAGATCCAAATGATGAGAAGAAGCAAGACATTTGAAAATCTTGGGAGGAAATGTTCTAGGCAGAAAGAACAGTATGTGCAAAGACCCTGGGGTGGGATCAGGCTGGGTGTTGAGATACAGAAAGAAGATCAATGTATTTGAATGGTAGGGAGTCAGGGGGACGCAGGACTCTGATGAAAAAGAGAGACACAGGACTGGATTATGCAGGGTGTGTGAAGGGGTCGGGATTTTATTTCAAATATGATGAGGAGGGTCTTTGGAGGGCTTTAAGGAGCCATTTGGGTCTGGGAGTGATAGCAGTTGCTTCCTTTTTTTTTTTAATTTTTTTTCTTTCTTATCATCACTGCTTTCTATTGGGAAAAGCTCTCCACCCATTCCATTTCATCTCCGGAGCAGCCGCTACTTGGAATCTAGATCATGAATATTTGAGTTTATGGAGACACCTGTCGACTCCATTTGACAGATGAGGAAACTGAGGTTCAGATTGCTGCACAGACTTGCTCGCAGCCTGCAGAGCCAGTTGGCCTCAGAGCTGGAGCCCAGGGAGTTGAGTAACACCCAAGACCTAGGAGTGGTTCCCCAGCCAGCCGACTCCTTTGGCAAAACTGCTTGGCAAAAACAACCCCTGACATTTAAGTTACGGCCCCAGCTCCAGTAGAAGCTGATGTCAGAAGCAGGGAAGACCCAATAGCAAATCCATTAATTAGAGCCTGGCTTCTCACTTCCTCTGTCAATTCTAGTCATTTGTGGGAACCTAGGTCTCATTATGGGGCTAGAATGTGACAATTTCTCAAGTTTGAGTAAATTGCTTTGCAGGCCCAGCTGTCAACATTTGTACATAATGGCAGTTAGAGTCGGAAGGCTGGGGCGGGAGCGAGTCTCATATAAGTTACCCAGTGACTACTCTTTGCGATCGAAATGTGAACCCGAATCACGAAAGCAGACATTAATTTACTCTTTGGAGACTGGGGTGTAGGTTCTGTTTGGGGTTTTAGCGGTGACACAAATGCAAAGAGTAAGAAATTGGCTGCTTTACATAAATACCTATAAAACTTGAGTTATTTTATAAAAGAGAGTGTGTACAATAAGTCATGCTGCTATTGTTATTTCTACCACATTATTTTGGTTAAAACAATAGAAATTAGTTGCAGCGTCATCTAATGACTTCTTTTAAGTCACATGTATTAAGTCAAATACATGTGACTTAAAAAAATCCCCAAACATGACTTGAGCCACATGTCTGGAAATTGCCTAGAAATGTTTTTTCCTTTCCTGTCAGGAATTTGTATAGATCAAGTGTCAGAGGTATTGGTTTGATAACATTTATATGTTGCAATATAATTACTGCTGTAGGGTGAGTTAACACCTCTATCCAGTCACATAATTACCATTTCTTTTTTTGTGGTGAGATTAAGATCTAGTTTCTCTGCAACTTTGAAATTCATAACACAGTATCATTATTGACTATAATAACTAAGCTGTGCATTAGATCTCCAGGACTTATCTGCAAGTTGCAAGATACACATCAACAAACGTCTTTCCCAGTTCTCCTGCCACCTCCCCCTGCCAACCACCCTCCCCGCCCCCCGCCCCACAGCCCCTGGTAACCACCACTCTCCTCTCTGTTTTACGGAGTTTGGCTTTCTTTAGATTCCATATAGAAGTGAGATCACCCAGGATCTGTCTTTTTATGTCTGATTTATGTCACTTAGCATAATGCCCTCAAGGTCCACCCAGGTGAATGTCCATGGATTTTTAACACTATAAACCTAATGCTTGACTCTGAGTTCAAATTTTGCTCTGTGCTTTGTTTACTGTGTGACACAGGCTCAGGGCTTAACTTCTCTGTTTCTCAGTGTTTTCTTTTGAAATAAGGCCAACCACAGCAGACTGTTGTTAGAAACAGCATTTGCTGACAAAACCGCAGCGATGCTGACACATTCAGCAAAGCGGAGCTCCAGGGAGCAGTCCGCCCCAGCAATGTTCAGGAGACGAAGATGACTCAGCCTGGGGTGGGGGTAGCAGGGGAACGGGGGGTGGGGAGTCAGACCCTCCACTGAGAAATGCACATGGTGGGAAAAATCACTGCCAACCCTCCCTCCTTGTTTTTTCAGAAAAGAGACCCAAAATGCCCCAAGTTCATGCCCCTTCCCAAAGCTTCTAACCGGGTTTGACCTTGACAGGCAGGGCAGTAGAATGGTTATGAACTTGGATCATAATACCAGCCTGGGTTCACACCCCAGCTCTGCCACTCTCTAGCTGTATGACTCTGAACTTGTCATGTTAATCTGCCAAAAGGCCTCAGTTTCCTCATCTGTGAAAGGGGGATTTTCACACCCAGAGGATGTGATGAAGATCAGATGAGCATACAATAATCTGCAAAGCGCTTGGAGTGGCACTCAGCATATAGCACGCGTACCCTTAATGCCACGGAAGCCTTCGGAAAGGCCAGGGGCTTCCTTACAGCTGCAGGTTCTGTGTTAACCTCTTCTAGTTTCTGAGCCCCAGAGCTCACCTGTGGGGAAGGACCACTGAGCCCATGCCCTCTACCCCGTGCATGCCCTGTCAGGATGGCCTAGGAGGGGCTTCACCTCCAGGATGTTGTATCGGGAGCTGTCACAGTAGTCACGGACGCCAATCTCTGTGCCCATGTACCAGCCGCTGAAGGGACAGGCGCTGAACTCCAGGCCGCCGATCTCCAGGAGCATGTTGGACACAGCGGGGAGGCCGTACCACTTCAGTCCAAGGTCCTTGAACCACTCTAACCTGCGGAGAGCAACACAGCCCAGCTCGCCGTGGGATGTGGGGCGGGAGCCTCGGGGCAAGACACAAGGGCGGACTCTCCTTAGCCTGGGGATGCCGAAATGCCAGCGACTGACTAGGGCTTACTACTTTGGAGCCTGATTCCTGGGCTCGCGTCTGACCTGTGGAATCATGCCGCCATCCACATCAGAGGCCTGAGACTATGAACTTTCACATATTTCCCAGGTGATGTGCATAGACATCCAGGCCTGGGAACCACTGCCATGGGCCGCTCTTTATCCCCTAAACTCACCTGGAAGGTGAATTCGGGAGAAAGTGAGCATCGCTGAGTTCCTTTTTCTTTTTTAATTAACTTTTTGCTTTGTATTAGGGTATAGTCAATTAACAATGCTGTGATAATTTCAGGTGAAGAGTGAAGAGACTCAGCCATACATTTGCATGTATCCATTTTCCCCTAAACTCCCCTCCCATCCAGGCTGCCACATAACATTGAGCAGAGTTCCCTGTGCTACTCAGTAGGACGTTGTTGATTATCCATTTTACATATAGAGCCACTGAGTTCCTTCTGACCTCAGGGCCTTTGCATGGCAGTTCCTTCCTCCTCTTTTCCTTCTGTGCCTGTCCAGCTCTTATTCATACTTTCATTCTCAGCTAAAATGCTGCTTACTCTGGAAGCCTTCTCTGATGCCCGATCTGGGTTGGGTCAGGCAGCTTTATGCCTCTAGGTACTATAACATTAATTTTGCAACACTTGATTGGAATTAAGTGGTTTATTTTGGTAATCGATCTCCTGTTTGAGACTGAAAGCACCACGGAGGTGGGGACTAAATCAGTGACAAAGGCCTGCACAATGTATGACCCAGAGTGGAAATAATAAACAGTTTTAAATGACAAGTGAATGAATGAATGGAGGCCAAGTTTCACCATTGAAGCTGGTTGAGCTCCTAGATACCCAGCAGTGTCAGGAGCCTTAGGACACTTGCTCCATCTCCAGGACCTGGACCAGGGTGGGGCAAGTAAGGCACTGGCTGTGGGTGCAAAATTGAGGAGCACCAGCAAACCCAGTAATCAAGATCAAATATTCTAAATTAATACAGCGTCTCTAAAAAAAAAGTAAAAATTAACACAAAACCGCCATGCTGAGCAAAACATCAAAACTTTACATAAAGACAGGATCCCACTCTGCACTTGTACACTTTACCTCACTTGCTTCACCCTAATCTCAGCCCTGAAGTGGTCCTTGTTTGAGAATTTTGATACATTATGCATCATGGATTTAAAAAGCTGATCTTGACTTTTTTTTAAATTACATTAAAATACTATTTATGTTGATGATTGATTTTTTTTGGTGCTTCCTCCATCAGTTTTGCTCCTGAGGCCAGGTCTTAGTTCTTTTACTCTCAAAAATTGCAAATTCTATTTGTGTTGCTAGCCTCAGCCCTCATTGCCCCGTCTCAACTCCAAACTACTTTTGAACTTGAGCTGCATCAGGTCACACAGAGTTTTTAATGGTTCCCTCTATTTAAAATTTGCACCCATAACAATACAGGAAGCGCTTCTGCTCTTTTGCCCCTTGTGTGTGTGTGTGTGTGTTGGTTGCTTCAGTCATGTCTGACTCTTTGTGACCCCATGGACTATAGACCACCAGGCTACTCTGTCCATGATATTCTCCAGGCAGGAACACTGCAGTGGGTTGCCATTCCCTCCTCCAATTTCAGCCCTTAGGGTTGGAAAATGGATAGGTCCAGGTTGATAGCTTAAAAGGAGTGGGGTAAAGAGGGAAATTTTTAAAGAATTGAAGTACAGTCAATATATAAGTTACAGGTGTACAATATAGTGATTCACAATTTTTAAAGGTTATATTCCATTCATAGTTGTTGTAAAATACTGGCTATACTGGGGCTTCCCTGGTGGCTCAGACAGTAAAGAATCTGCCTGCAATGCGGGAGACCTGGGTTTGATTCCTGGGTTGGAAAGATCCACTGGAGGAGGGCATGGCAACCCACTCCAGTATTCTTGCCTGGAGAATCCCATGGACAGAGGAGCCTGGCAGGTTACAGTCCATGGGGTCTCAAAGAGTCGGACACGACTGAGTGGCTAAGCACACAGCACTGGCTATATTCCCTATGTTGTACAGTATATTCTTGTAGCTTATTTATTTTATCCATAATGGTTTGTACCTCTTTATCCCCTACCCCTCTATTGCCCCTCACCTCTTCCACCTCCCCACTGGGACCACTAGTTTATTCTCTCTATCTGTACGTCTCCTCTTTTTTGTTATATTCACTAGCTTGTTATATTTTTTAGGTTCTACACCTAAGTGATATCATACAGTATTTGTCTTTCTCTGTCTGACTTATAAGGAGGGGGATTTTGATTCAGAAAATATGATGGTCCCTAGGCTGGTAAAGGAGGAATTATTGATCTCAAGGGAACCTGCCTTGCCCTAGCCCCATGGAGAGGATAGGAACCAAGACCCCCTTTCAGCCTCTGTCTGGGCTGGAGAGACAGGAGGGGATTCCGGGGTTGGGCAGAGAGGGCACTGGGTAAACTACTCCCCCACCCTCCCCATCCCCACGCCAGGCCCTCTTACTTGGGGTGCCTGATGGGGACTTCCAGCACCAACTCTGGAGGGATCTGGAAGAGCTCAGGGTCATTGCCATTGGCCTGGAGCAGGAGCGGCAGGACATCAAAGCGGCCTCGTGGGGGTTTCCAGCCCTGCTGTATGCAGATCTGCAAGTAGAGCCTCCAGGTCAGACCAATGAGCCCCAGGCCCTCCAGACGCAATAGCAGTGAGGGGAGGGGCAGAGGTCCCAGGGCCCGCCCCCCAGTGGACCCTTCCTCTGGAGGCTCCGGGCCACGCCACCTCCTTCATGAAGTTCTCCCTGATATCATCACGTAACTAGTACAACTTCCCGTGGTTCCACAGGACAAAAGACAAACCCGTCCTCTGGCCCCTCACTTGGTGATGTTTTCCAGGTTTTTCCTGCCCTTTGGGAACTCCCAGAGCAAAGGCTGAACTGACATTTGCATTGGAAGTGTTTGCACTGTGTGCCTTGAAACATGAAGAAAATCTACCAAATTGGATAAGGGCGGATCTCTCAGAATGACCGCAGAAAATGCACCTGTTAGAGTGGCTATCCTATTGAAATATAAAGCTAGCCAAATAAGTAATTTAAAATTTTCTAGCAGACACATTTTAAAACGTATAAAAAAAGAAACCCTCCCCAAAAAAACCCTAAAGCAAAACCAGGCAAAGATAAAATTTAAATAATATATTCATTTGAAACAGTTTCAATTTCAATAATATTTAAATAGTTATTAATTATAGCATGATACTGATTATATCAATAGTAGTAGTAATTTATTAAAATTATACCCAAACATTAATATAACAAATATTAATAACATTATTACACATTAAAATATTAATATCAATATATTAATAAAGTATTAATTATGGTATATAAATATTATATACTATTATAGCATATATAATTAAAAACTATAATATTAATATTTTAACAGTGTGGCCCAGTGGTAAAGAATCCACCTGCCAATGCAGGAGACAAAGAGTCAGACATGACAAATGACTGAGTGCGTGCACAAGCATGCAAGCACACACACACACACACACGTCACAGTTGTGTCTGACTCTTCTGTGACCTCATGAACTGTAGCCCACCATGCTCCTCTCTCCATGGGACTTCCTAGGCAAGAATACTGAAGTGCATTGCCATTTCTTTCTCTGGGGGATCTTCCCAACCCAGGAATCAAACCTGTGTTTCCTGCATTGGCAGATGGATTCTTTACCCCTGAGCCACCAGGGAAACCCTATTAACAGTATATTTGGCACTAAAATTAAATATGAAATATATTTATTAATCCAATAAAATATGAAAATATATAATTAAAAATACCATTAACTGATTAATGATAATTAATATTAATATAGTTAAAGATATTTAACATAAAATTAACTATATATGTTAATACAATAAATGTATTAATTTATTAATAAATAGAAATAGATTAGTCCAATATTACCCACATTATTTTTCAGCAGGTAATCAAGATACAAATTATTAATAAGATCTTTCTATTCTTTTTTTTTTTGTTTTCCATCTCAGAGACTGTGTACCTTACACATGTTTCCATTTGGACTCACAACACTTCATGTAGTCACTGGCTAGGTGCGGCCAGCGGCCGCCATGCTTTAACTGCCATGCCATAACTTTCGAAAGTTACAGTTATGTGGTTATGTTTGGGGTGATTCCCTTTGCTGGGCTGGTAGACAGAGGAAGCACAGAAGTGTGGGTTTAGGAGAGCATGTGGTATCAGTGAGGTTTCTGGAGACAGAAGGAGAGGCAGAGGCTGTGGCATTTTTGTTCTGGTGACCACAAGGACAAGGTGAGCCAAGTATACAGTTAGAGCTCAGCCAGATGGAGCAGAGAGTCTGGCTGAGCCTAAACGGCACACGTTTGACTCCTGGTCACCCTGCTTACAACCCCCTCCCCAGGATAATAACACTTTAACAAGAAAAGCTCCCTGCAAATGAAGCTGGCAGCCGAGAGAATGGGGGGCAGCTCCCCCATGGGGAAGGTACTAGGGTGGGGCATGATGGTTTGAGGAAAGAACAGGATGAAGCAGAATGGTGGCTGAGTGGGTGACAAATAAAAGGGGTACCAGGCCTGTATGCCTGAGGTGTTCCAGGCGTGGGGTCTGCCTATGATACCTCCTGTGGGCAGAGATGTTGGAAGCTTCCAGGCCTTACCTGTGCACATCACCACCTGGAAGGAACCTGGATGAGGAGAAGGTGGTGTTCGTGTTCCTAGTGGCTTGTATGAACTGACTTGGGCTGCCAGCAATAGTGGGGTGCTAGAGACTCAATTTATCCGGAGAGGGGTTGGGTGGGTGGGCAGCAATATTGTACAGAGAAATGAATGAATGGATGAAGGGGATGAAGCTGACATATACCTCACTCAGAAAAGATGGTGCCAAGGACTCCCTGGTGGCTAGGACTCTGCACTCCCAATGCAGGAGGCTCGATGAGTTCAATCCCTGGGTCAGGGAACTAAATCCTACATGCCGCAACTAAGAGTTCCCATGCCACAACTTAAGATTACACAGTGACTAAAAGACCCCACATGTGGCAACTAAGACCCAGTGCAGCCGAATAAATCACCATTTTTAAAAAAGAAAAGAAAAGATGATGCTAAATATGACTTCCACATATTAGTTCCCCTCCTCCTGGGGGAAGGCAGGAGATTTGGCCTGTGCTTCTAGCTTTCCCTTTGCTATTGCGGTAGCCTTGGATAATGCATTTGGCCAGTCTGAGTGGGACTCAGTCTACTCATCTGTGAAATGGGACAACAGTTCCCATCATGAGGGTTGAGTGACGTAATGACATGAAAATGACCAGTTGTAACAGAACCAGCTGGACTGGAGGCAGGCAGACAGACAGAGCGGGAGGTCTGGAGGTGAGTAAGCTGCACCTACTGCCTATTCTCTCTATGATGATATTAAACCAAGAAAAGTCTGTGGATAAAGAGAGTTTGGGGGATGAGAGTCTGGGTGGGGGGGGGGTGTACCTCCGTGAACTCCACGTTGGCTGGATCCCCCAGGATGGAGCCGTCAGGCTGTTTGTAGCCAGCATAGCGGATGAGTTGGGAGTTCCAAACTCGGAAGTCGTGCTTGCCGTCGGTCCTCTGGGGAAATATGGTGATCGCAGATCTGTGGTGGAGAGAAGGGGGCATTTGGCATCAGGGCTAGGCTTGCACTTTGGAGAAAGACTGAAAGAGGAGCTGCTCAGGTCAACGGTGCACAGGCTCAGGTGGATTCACATCTGCTCCGAGGCCCCCAGGGCCCACGGAGCAGCTGTTGGAAGGGGTGGGACTTTGCTCTGTCCCTCCACTGACCACTAGGTGAGGAAGGGTGGAGGAAGGGAGGCCCTGGGCCAGCTCGCAGAAGGAAACAGAATGCTTCTCCAACTGGAGTCTTTCGAACAATCTTGACTTGGGCCATTTTTCCAGAAAGTTCTTTTGCAGCAGATAATCCTCACGAGGAGAAAAAATCATCAGGCTCTGTTTCGTCTTAACTCTCCACTGATTACCAGTTTCAGTCTTTCTTTTACCACCATCATTATTGCCCCTGTTGCTCACCCCCTCTACAGATTTATGATTAATAGGAGATCAACTTTCATTTGTATTGATATTTATTTATTTAAAAAAAGTGAAGACTGCCCCTGGCCTCACTCACCCAAACAGGCAACTGTGAGACTCTGTATTATTATTACACTGTAGAAGGATGTTGCTGCCTGCAGAAGGCACCTCACTGGAGCTCTGCTCTCTTTTTGTTAAAAGGGAGACCAGCAGTTTGGAGAGATGTTAATGATGCCTTATTCTCTTTGGCACCATCAGAAAGATTGAAAAAAATGGAAAGGAGAGTAACTTTTTCACAAAGTGATTCAGTGTAGGGACTTCCCTGGTGGGTCCAGTGGTTAAGATTCTGTGCACCCAAAGCAGGGGGCCCGGGTTTAATCCTTGGTCAGGGAACTAGATCCCACATGCCACAACTAAGAGCCAGTGTGGCCAAATAAAAAGAGTGGTTCAAAGTTATCTCTTTCCAGGAGCTCTTGTCACCTGGACTCATCAGTTCCGTCCATGGACCAAACCCGAGGCTATGGAAGCCATGTCCTGGCTTATGTCAACATGGGGGTGACATTGCAGGTCCAACTCCATGCTCACAGATCTGCTCCCATTCACATCTTGCCCTGGAGCCCTGCTCCTGCTGCCTGCCTTGGTTGGAGTCTGTTTCTGCTGTCATGTGCCTGATTTCAAGGCCCAACTCAAACCTGCCTTCTTCACACAGCGTCACCTGTCTTACCTGGTTCCCAGGGCCTTCTCTGTGAGCACATTTAGGTCTTGCTATCTGCACAAGACTGTATTGCATTTAATTCTGCAGGGAGTGGCATGTCACATCTTGGGGTGAATCTGGAACCCAGGCTGAAGGCGAAGTCACAGAGAGCCAAAGATGCTCTTAAGAATCTCTTGGCAAGGGTGCCATATTGGAGATGAACACAGACTGAGTCAAATTGTCAGCATTTAACTCCAGTGTTAAAACACATTGCTGTTTGGCTGAGCAGCAGATAACACATGTTTGTGTTTGTTTACATATATTTTAAAAGAATATTTTTAAAGTTTCCGCTTAGAAACTCCAGAATCACATGCAGTGGGATGAGATGCTTACTCTGTGCAAGAATGAGCCCAGAGGAAGACATCGGACAGCTTTACACCTCCCATCTCCCAAGTCTCCTGAGCTTGTCATGAAATGGCAAGTCAAATGTCCCATCTTGTTTAAATTTCATCTCTCTCCCTCCCTTCCTCCCGCTTGCCTTCCTCTCTTATTTTAGATTATTTCTATATATGGCATACATTCTCTTATGGCCTCTCATTGTGTCCAGATGTGTAGTTTAAAACTTGTTAAAAAAAAAAAAAAGAATCAGCTGAATATTTCATCAGTGGAAGATCTCATTTAGACCTCCACCAACATAAAATTGAAAAAAATAAAGGTGCACTGCCTGGCCTCTGATGACCCCCATCCCAAATCACTCCATCACAGCATCATTTGAAAACTTTCAAAATAACTCACAAGCTCCTTGAGGCCAAGACCTTGGCTAGGCCATGCTTTAACGCTTAGGATATGCAGTTGAAGGGGGTTCTTTGTTGTTCTCTGAGGGGCAAGGTCTTTTCGGAAAAAGATCTGAATACTAATTTCCCCAGCAGGCCTTAAATGACAGGCTCTTTTTCCATTGGTGGGCTCAGGTGGCAAACACCATTTCCTTCTCAAGGAAGAAACACGTCCAAGAAAAGCCATGCTTAATGCCAATAAGCCACTTCATGGATGAGCTCAGCATAGCCCAAGGGCTTATGGGAATATCTTTGCAGTGGTCCTGGTACAGCCCCAAGGTGAGGCTGGTCCTCAGCTGCTGGGAACAGATGCAGAGGCAGGACCGAAGGAGTACGATTAACAAGTGTCACCGCCTGTCTGCGGGGCCTCAGCTGTTCCTTCTCAGCTGCTCCTCTCCCAGCTGAGACTTGCCAGCATGGAAGCGACTAGCTCACATCAGCGCCTGTCTGCTTCGTCCTGTACCCTGCAGCTTTGTTCTTGGTAGGAGGTAAGAGAAGTCCCAGATGTGGCTCAGCTTGGTGAAACCAGAATTGGTGGTCCCCACAGCAAAGGGAAGAGACATTGCATTTGAAACCCCGGGAACCTCAGAGGTGGCTGCAGGCAACAGAGCAGGTGCTGGTGAAGCGGGTCACCACCAGCAAGGGGGTTTTCCTTTTCCTGGGAATCTGAAACATCTCATCTTGCTTCCTCTAGAGGTTGATCTTAAACTGTGGGATGAACGTGATTGTGGTTGCTATACTTCTGCAAAACACAGGGGAGTCTGTGTCTCTCAAGAGAGAGGGCACGTGGAGGTCAGAATGAGGAGGCCAGGCCACCTCTCCCCACATGGCACTGGCCCTGAGGAAAGAGGGAGAGCAATTCCATGGAAGGGAGCCAACTCCAGACTCAAGGGTCAACACCGTGGGGACGTCAGATTCCCTTTCCCCAAGCTGGTTGGCTCACCTGAGGTTCCCTTTGTTGGTGGCATATTTGATGTGGTTACAGATGTAGTTGAACATCCCATGAGCCGTGGTACAGTCTCGGGCATCAAACACCTGTAAGGGGTACATTGTGGGAATGATTGCCTCCTCTTTCCCCATCTAGCCCTGCCCAGGGCAGCCTTCCCATTGGAGAAGCACCCAGAGCCCACCCCAGCTGCTGCCCCATTGGGGTAGTGAGCATTTCATTACTGAGCCCCCACCCTTAATCAAACCAGGAAAAAATCCCCTAAAAGCAGGCACGGGGTATAAGTGAACACGGGAAAGGAATGCTGAGCAGAGGAGTGACTTGTAATGGGCTGCCTGTATCTCCCGTGAGGTTGCTAGGGATTAGGGACTTTGTCACTTTGCCGACAAAGGTCCGTATAGTCAAAGCTACAGTTTTTCCAGTAGTCGTGTGAGGGTGTGAGAGTTGGACCATAAAGAAGGCTGAGGGCTGAAGAATCGGTGCTTTGAAATTGTGGTGCTCAAGGGACTCTTGAGAGTCCCTTGGACAGCAAGGAAATCAAACCAGTCAATCCTAAAAGAAATCAACCCTGGATATTCATTGGAAAGACTGATGCTGAAGCTGAAGCTCCAGTACTTTGGCCACCTGATAAGAACAGATGACTCACTGGAAAAGACCCTGATGCTGGGAAAGATTGAGGGCATGAAGAGAAGGGAGTGACAGAGGATGAGATGATTGGATGGCATCATTGACTCAATGGACATGAGTCTGAGCAAACTCTGGGAGACAATGAAAGACAGGCAAGCTTGGCGTGTAGCAGTCCATGGGGTTGCAAACAAGACTTAGTAACTGAACAACAGCAACAGGGACTTAAAAATAAAACAAACAAAAATCGGACAGACTCCCCCAAGACTGATAACTAATCTATTTCCAACTTACAAATATTCCCCAAGGGAAAAAAATCATACCAGGAGATGCAGAATCTAATGCTTTCAGGGAGTAAGCAAATAACGTAAATAAGGAAAGAGAGTAGGTGTAAGACAAAAGGGGTGAATGGGGCCTGTGGTAAACTGGAGAGTATAAGCCCTACCTAGAGACGTCAAATTCAGGTTTTAAAAAAGATTGCTTTGGCTGAATAAAACATGACTACAAGCCAGATTTGGTCATGATCTGAGAATCTGGGACCCCATGATGACCATGTGATAGCTCACCATGGCCACCAAGGGCCCTCGGTAGAAGCTGACCCTTTTTAAAGCTCATTCCCCCTTACTGGCCCCCACCAAAGGGCTCTTCACAGTATCGGAGCCTGACTGCCCACCTGCAGCTTGGACCACTGGATCCTGCCGACGCAGCGGGAGGCGTTCCGCCAGGCGTGCTTGGCCCCGTAGATGAGCTCTGTGTCCTTGAGCTGGTAGGTGCTGGTGGTTTCGATCTCTTTGTTCACCTCTTCCAGCCTCTCCATGTGGGCTTTGGAGCCGAACCTGAGGGAAGAGGGAAGGGGCATGGGAGCATTACTCTCTCTACTCAATTAGTCGTTGGTGGAAGGAGTGAGCTGTTACAGGAGGCCAGAAGCCACAGAGAGTCTGAACTGATATCCAGACATGAGAGTTTGTGCATAAAGCAGAGGCTGCCAAATTCAAATGCCTCCAAAGGCCCGAACATGGGACTGAACTGGCTGGGTGGGACTGTGGCAAACAGGCCAGCCCAAGACTAGTCCACAGAGCGCAGCCTCAACTCCATTCCAGACCGCTGTTATCTGATCGGGGGCTGGTACTGCCAGGTCTTCTTTCAAGAGAAACTGGGAATCTGATTTTTAAAGGGAACTCTTCTCATTTCTAAACAAGATTTTAAATTCGTTTTTAAATAAATTCACATTGAGAAAGTTAAAAAAAAATTCTTGTGAAAAGTTGTAGGCTGACAAAAGGTGTAGAAAATAATATAAGGAACATCTGTGTCCCAAGCCTGAGAAATCATTAATAAACGAGAAAATATTTTATAATTCCTTGGGGACTACTCCTTACCATAGTTCACTTTCTTTCCAGAAGTTGTTGCTATTTTGAATGAGGCATTTAGCGTTGTCATGCTTTTGTCTAGATTTTTGCCCCTTGTGCATTTGGTTGAGCAAAAAGTTTGTTCAGGTTTTCTGATGGTATGAAAAAATAAATGAACTTTCTGGCCAGCCCAATTTATATCCCCCTAAATCATGTATAGTATTATTTTTTAAGAATGGTGCTGTCCTAAATGTATCTTCTATAGTAGATACACTGTATCTATTGAGTAGAATGTATCTATCTTTTCTTCCCTTTGCTCAAAGTTATTTGTGAGCTTCATTTCCATGAACACACAGAGCTTTAACTTGCTCATTTTCATAGCTGTATAATATTCCATTACAGAAACTGCCACAGTTCACTTACACATTCTCCTAACAATGGAGTTGAAGTCATTTTCAGCTGGTTGTTTAATTTCATTTTTTTCTATAGTAACTACACTTCAGTGAACATTCTTATGCTGACCTTGTGAACAAGTGTGAGAGTTTCTTTAGGGAATATACCCAGGTGTGAAATTGCTTGAAGAGTTTCAAATTTAAAAGACACTCTTCAGGTTAAACAAAACATTTCTAGGGGTCAGATCTGGCCCTTGTACATGATCAGGCCCAATTTTCAACCTTTGTGCCTTGTGGGCAGAGGTGCTATGCCCAGTCTTAGTTCAACTGTCTGCAGAGTTAGACCTGAAGTCTTTGTACCCAGTACTGGGGCTCCCCAGTGTAGACATGAACTTGCCTTTTAATTGATGAGTAGTACTGATCAATGAACTCTTTGGCAAGAGGAAAGAGCTGTTCTTTTGTGTGGACATCTTCAGGCTTTCGTATTTGCTGGGAAGGGAGCATGATGGACCCCATACAGATGTGCTCTGTGCATCCCGTTCCCTGGAAGGAAAAGAGGTTTGGGCTGTCACTTAGTTTCACCCAAGTGTGGCATGTGTAGGGCTGTGGACTTGGCTCTGACATTCGTGGTAGTGTTTCCCTGGGCTTTAATTCCCAAAGTGAATTTCTCATATACCAGCTTCCAGTCACTGTTGTACCTGGTGATTAGCCCAGGGGAGGAAAAGATAACCAGCATTTTAGTGTGTGTGTTAGTCACTGAGTCCAACTCTTTGTGACCCCATGGACTGTAGTCCGTCAGGCTCCTCTGTCCATGGGATTCTCCAGGCAAGAATACTGGAGTGGGTTGCCATTTCTTCTCCAGGTTATCTTCCTGACCCAGGGATTGAACCCAGGTCTCCTGCATTTCAGACAGACTCTTTTCCATCTGAGTCACCAGGTAAGCCCTAACCAGCATTTTAGGTTCTGTAATTATTTGCTCTACTCAATGAGGCGGGGTGAGGAGAGGGGTTTTATGACTGTCATTCTCTGGGAATCAGAACCAGTGATGCTGAATCTCTCAATATTTAAAAAAAAATTTTTTTTTGGCTACACCATGCAGCATGTAAGATCTTAGTTACCAACCAGGGATTGAACCCATGTCCCTTAATTGGAAGCATAGAGTCATAACCACTGGGCCATCAGGGGAGACCCCTCCCAACTATTTTTTGATCCCATGTTGATCAAGAAGGACTAGTAGAGTGATTACAATAGCTCTTTGAACAGATCTATGGGATGTTGATTGCAGAAAATAGCCGCAATTCTTTCCCTCCATCTATTCATGCCCTTTACTATGTGACTTTACAGCAATTCTCATCAAGAGGTAAAGCCTCCTCCCTCTCCTTTTGAATCTGAGCTGATTTGGGCCAACAGAAAATGACAGAGGTGACACTGTGCCCATTCTGATTCTAGGCCTCAAGATATCTTACATGTTTCTGCTCATTCTCTCAGGACCCTGCATCCAGTGCATGGAGGAGACCAAGCTACCTTACTGGAGGCTGAGAGGCCCACGGAATAGAGCTGACTTATCCCAGCCAAGGCCCTCCTAGATCAGCCTGCCCAGAGCTGACCCGTCAGATGATCACAGAAGCATGAGATCAGCAGAAGCATGAGAACCACCCTGCCAATCTGTAGGTCTTGGAAAATGACAGTGGTGGTTGCTTTGGGTCACTAATTTTGGGGAGGTTTGTTACACAGTGATAGCTAACTGATACAACATTCCTCCACATGTGAGTCGCTCAGTCGTGCCCAACTCTCTGCGACCCCATGGACTGCAGCCCACCAGGCTCCTCTGTCCATGGGATTTTCCAGGCAAGGATACTGGAGTGGGGTGCCATTTCCTTCTCCAGGGGATCTTCCTGACCCAGGGATAGAACCCAGGTCTCCTGCACTGGAGGCAGATTCTTTACCGACTGACCTATGAGGGAAACCCATTTTCTACAATACAAAGAAACTGACTGATTGATTGACTTTAAAATATATAAACATTTAGAGGACAGATTGATAACTAAGAAGGGTTTGTTCAAAACTCCAGCAGTGGTTGGTTTGTGAGATGTAAAAAGAATGTACTTAGGAGCAGCAATCCCCCTTTGGGTACAGGGGACAGAAATAAATAGTATTTGCACAGCTAAGTATCTACCAGTGGTTCTCAAATGGGGGTGGACTTCCCACCCAGGGGACATCTAGTAATATTTGGAGACATATTTGGTTGTCACAGCTGGCAGCTGGTAGGCACAGGTCAGGGTGATGCTCAACATTCCACAATGCACAGGATGGTCCCCACAATGAGAATTATCCCGTTCCATGTGTGGATATTGCTGGGGCTGAGAAAAGCCTGGTCTCCCCCCGTGCTGGTATACTCACCAATGTGCTCTTGAGGTGGAGGGTGTCAGAGAGAACCACGTCGGTCTCCCAGTTCTTGACCTTGAGGAAGCGAGGGCACTTGGAGGGGCTGCCGTTCTTCGTGGGAGACTGTTTTCCCGAGGCAGGGGGCTGGAGGAGAGAATGGAGATGGCGTATTAGGCACTGGAAGGTTGTCTCCACTGGGGTGGGAAGAGGTGGTGTTCTTCCTGGAATCTGCCCCTAGTCACCCCCTGTCTGTGACTCTCTGGGGGGCACACGTGCAAGGTGACTGGGACCTGGTCCCCCTACCTACACAGAAGGAGGTGCCATGGAAGAACGTCTCAGGTTCTGTCCTGGGGAGAGGGGTCAGGAGCTCAAAAGCTGGTCTCTCTGGCCTCTAGCACAGGGCCTGGCATGTAGCTGGGACTCAATGAATGCTTGTTGAATGAATAAGTGACTGAAAGAACACTGTCAGTCTCTCCAAATGGTAATAGCCCTCATGGCTGAGGAATCAAACCTGAGGTTGAGTCAAGTTACTTGGATTTCTGGGCCATCCTTCCATAGTCCAAACTCACCATTTTGAGCAAATACTGGGAAAACAAGAAGTTTAAGTGAGAAAGGTTTGAAGCATACCACGCTCAGCCATGTCTGACTCTTTGTGTCCCCATGGCCTGTCCCACCAGGCTCCTCTGTCCATGGGATTCTCCAGGCAAGAATACTGGAGTGGGTAGCCGTTCCCTTCTCCAGGGGATCTTCTTGACCCAGGGATTGAACTCTGGTTTCCTGCATTGGCAGGTGAATTCTTTACCACCGTGCCACCTGGGAAACCCTGGAAGCATAGAATACCTTCCTCCAATTTCAGGTTTCTGTTTTTCAAAAAGGCCAAGCATGTCCCTGCCTCAGGGCCTTTGCACATACTGTCCTCTCTATCTTGAACATCTTCAGTCCCCCGTTTGCCTTCACCTCTGTAAGCAAATTGCCCGGTAGGTGAGAGGGGAGAGGCCTGGCTGACAAATGTTGCCCATCCATTTTAAGCCGCACTGATAAGGATCACCTTCTGTTCTTGGGTATTTCTGAGTGGTTGTCTACCAGCCTGGAGAGAGGTGTGCTTGTGCATCAGACAAACATCAGCAGCTCTAAGGGAGAGGCATCGGGTATACCCTGATGCAACAGCTGAGCAAGGGAGGGGAGAGGATGAGACAGTGTTGAGTGACAGTCATGCCAAGAGTAGTTCAGTGGGCAGTGACCTAGAGCCAAGGTATTCACACATTCAAATTGTATTTCTTGAGCATCTACTACGTGCTAGGCACTGCTTGGTGCTGGGGACACCGAGGTGAACAAGGCAGTCAGGATCCTTGTTCTTCTGGAGGACTGTTTTTGGAGAAGTGGAGATAAATAATAAGTAAATTAATACATGGATGATATAATTTCAGGAGGTGATAAGAATCTAGTATAGAGGGAAGTAATGGTGACAAAGTGAAGGGAGGAAAAGGCACATGTAAAGGCCCTGAGGTAGGGATGAGCTTGTAAGTTCAAAGGACCAGCAAGGAGGCCAGTGTGGCTAGGTTGTTTGAGTGTGAATGAATACAAAGGAGATGAAGTCAGAAAGGAGGCAGGGTCCACATCTCATTAGCATGGAGGTGCTCAGACTGGTGAGAGAAGTATGAATTAGGACTGAATTGGGTTAAATCTGGGACAGAAATCACAGAGAACCCTGAAGGACAACCACTGAAAACTAACATCCACTGAACACTTGTTATGTGCCAAGCAACAACCTTATCATCCCCATTTTACAGATGAGAAAACTGAGGCACAGAGAAGTTAGCTAAGTTGAACAAGATCGCAGAACCAATAAACTGGAGCCAGCCGTCAAATCCTGGCAGTCTGGCTTTCAAACCATGCCTTCCATTGTTTAACCACTCTGCCTCTTGTCCATCATGCACAATTTACTCACTCACTCATTCATTCACCCAGCACAGGTTTACTGAGTATCTCCTATGTTCTAAGCAAGTCAGTAAGGGCCAGGGCTATAGTAACAAACACAACAGACATGATCTGTGCCCTCATGGAGTTTATGTAGTCCAATGGGGATAATGATTGAATGAACTATTATGATTGAATGAAATAAGTATCATAACATGGGATGTTGGCAGTGCGCAGGGGACTGTGAAAGCACACAGAAGGGGTGACCAGGGTCATTTGACTTCTAAGTCAAGACCTGTTAATCAGGCAGAGAAGAGGGAGCAGAGTCTTGCTGGTAGAGAAGTAAGAGGCATAGCCACCTTTCTGCCAGTGGAGCTCTATGCTAAAGCATCCGTGCCGCCATGTTGGATTTTGGGGAACGGGAGGCAAGTGACAGCATGCCACCATTAAAGACTGAGCCAGAACAGTACAGGGAGCGAGAGCAAAGAACAAAAGGAAGGTACTATGACTCATGATCCTCGAGACCTGGTTGTCCCCAGTGGCTCTCATCTCAGCACCGGGTACCAACATCCATCCACCACCTGTGCATGCCACAGGAAGGAATCGTCCTGAACATCATCATCTTTACCTCCCACACCCAGACCATCCCTGACTCCTATCCATTTAGCCTTCTAAATGGCTCCAGAATCCTCATGATCTCCATCTACTGTGCAGCACTCTGTCCAGGCTTCCACCATCTCTCATTTGAGTGATTGCAACAGCCTCCTAAATGTTAGCCACTCCTCATCACTGTGGGCGTCATTATTCTACAACTTGTAGTCCTGTTACAACTGTGCATGCATGCTAAGTCACTTCAGTCGTGTCCAACTCTTTGCAACCCCATGGACTGTAGCCCACAAGACTCCTCTGTCCATGGGGATTCTCCAGGCAAGAATATTGGAGTGGGTTGCCATGCCCTCCTCCAGGGCATCTTTCTGACCAGGGATTGAACCCACGTCTTTTATGTCTCCTGCATTGGCAGGTGGGTTCTTTACCGCTAGCGCCACCTGGGAAGCCCTGTTACGACTACTACTGCTGTAAGTGTTACTACTGCACTATTACCCTGGGAGCAGGAGAAGGATTTGAATGAATTCTTCCCTCCATTCCCTATCTGCCTATCTATCCCACTAAACTCTTAAGTTCTTTTACTTATGTCCCCACATGAAGCCATGTACAGACAACTCTACTTCCTTTGAAGGCCTGTCTAGACATCCTGAACTTCTTTATTTAGGATTCTATTTCCACTCCCGTCTCTCCCAGCAGATGTCCAGGTGATGGAGGTCGCCTCTAGGTGGGCCTTTGTGGTGACAAATTCCTCTGATCGTGCCGGCAATCTGCATCCTTAGGAAAATAAAACCCTCCCTTATCCATATGGGAGGCACCCTAGCCATCCTCCCTAAATACTGGGCATCACTTAGCTAGTAAAGAAACTCTCTCTTGACACCCCAGAGTTTGAGGAGCAGCTGCAATCCCAGAATGGGGATAACAGATGTGGTGTTGGCATTGGGGTCGGGCCCAGGGCCTGTGGAGGTGACAGAGGGGCAGAAGGCAGGGGTGGGGGAGCCTGACAAGGTGGGAGGAAGCAGAAGTCTTCACAGGCAGGGCGGACGGAGCGACATACAGGCAATCAAAGAGGCCATCTGTTGGGGGTCCAGATGTGCGAGGGGTGGTCATTATGAGACAACTAATTGGGGGCCCAGGCATGAACCATGCCACTCTCCACCCCAGGCTGTGTGAAGGGCACACTTGAAACCAGGCATTAGGAGGCCTCTGGCAGGGCTGTTGTACTTGGGTTTTGATGTTTTAATTAGCCAGCAGTAATATTAGATGACTCAGAAGGGGACAAACGAGGAGATTAATATAGCAGTTGGGGGCCCGGCATGGGGGATGCAAATGACTTTTCTGAGTGGGGACTGAAGTGCTTGGTCTAAAAACTCAGGATAGTGGCACTTGTGGGTTTTTAGGCTGGTGACAGGGCACAAGTGGGCTTGGGAACACAGTGTGTTCTTCCCTGGATTTGTGTTCAGGGAAGACAATGGAAGCTTTTCAGGTGGTGGGAGACACTGACTCGACTTCAGTGGGTTCAACAGAAGGACTCCTCCATGCCTGCTCCTAAATTTGCAAAGCAGGCTCTGACCTCCTGGGCATTTCAAAGGCTTTGTCAACACCTCTTCACTCTGGGAGTCTTTCGAGAGGTCCTGAGGAAATGGAAGGAAATAATCTTGCAGCCCAAGAGGAGACAGCGGGTGAGGTCATGTCAGCCTTGGGCTCTGAGCCAGGAATTCAGCTTGTAGGATCCCTGGCAACCTGATTTCCACACCCCCTCCATCCCTCCCTTCCTTCTCTCAACAAATACACACTGAGTACCTACTGTGTGCTATGGACTTGTGTTCTAGGCTCTACCATGATCCCCACTCTCTTGGCAGCAGCATCTTACAGCTGCATGCTCTGAAGCAGGGGTTTGCAGACGGCGGCCCGTGGGCCACATCTGGTCTACCCTCTCTTTTGGTATAGCCCATGGGCTAAGAATGGTTTTCCCATTTTAAACTTGTTGAATAAAAGAGTCAAAAGAAGGATAATGCTCCATGACATGTGAAAGTTACATGATGCTTGAATTTCAGTGTCTGTAAATAAAGTTTTTTTGGCACTCAGCTACCCTCATTTGTTTCCATATTGTCTATGGCTGCTTTTGAGATACAATGGCAGAGTGGGGGTAGTTGAGATGGCGATTCAGATGGAATGGCCCACAAAGCCACATATATTTCCTATTGCCTCCTTTCCAGGAAAACTTTGCAGACTCCTGATCGAAAGGATTGAATTCCAGTGGCCGAAAGCGAACCTATCTTACTTAGGTCTCCATTAACGTAAACATTAGTTATCTGTTTTATACATGTGAAAGTGAAAGTGTTAGTCACTCAGTGGTGTCTGACTCTTTGAGACCCGATTCTTTGCGACCCCATGGACAGAGGAGCCTGGCAGACTACAGTCCATGGGATTTTCCAGGCAAGAATACTGGAGTGGGCTGCCATTCCCTTCTCCAAGGAATCTTTCTGACTCAGAGATCAAACCTGCATCTCTTATGTCTCCTGTATTGGCAGGTGGGTTCTTTACCAGTAATGTATATATGTCAATCCCAATCTTCCAATTCCTCCTACCCCTTTTTCCCATTGGTATCCATACATTTGTTCTCTACATCTGTGTCTCTATTCTGCTTTGCAAATAAGATCATCTTTATAATTTTCTAGATTCCACATATATGTGTTAATATACAGTATTTGTTTTTTCCTTTCTGACTTACTTCACTTTGTATGACAGTCTCTAGCTAGGTCCATTCACATTTCTCTAAATGACCCAATTTCATTCCTTTTTATGGATGAGTAATATTCCATGCCGGGAGAAATATCAATAACCTCAGATATGCAGATGACACCACCCTTATGGCAGAGAGTGAAGAGGAACTAAAGAGCCTCTTGATGAAGGCGAAAGAGGAGAGTGAAAAAGTTGGCTTAAAGCTCAATGTTCAGAAAACTAAGACCATGGCATCTGGTCCCATCACTCCATGGGAAATAGATGGGGAAACAGTGGAAACAGTGTCAGACTTTATTTTTTTGGGCTCCAGAATTACTGCTGATGGTGACTGCAGCCATGAAATTAAAAGATGCTTACTCCTTGGAAGGAAGGTTATGGCCAACCTAGATAGCATATTTAAAAGCAGAGACATTACTTTGACAACAAAAGTCTGTCTAGTCAAGGCTATGGTTTTTCCAGTGGTCATGTATGGATGTGAGAGTTGGACGGTGAAGAAAGCTGAGCGCTGAAGAATTGATGCTTTTGAACTGTGGTGTTGGAGAAGACTCTTGAGAGTCCCTTGGACTGCAAGGAGATCCAATCAATCCATCCTAAAAGAGATCAATCCTGGGTGTTCATTGGAAGGTCTGATGCTGAAGCTGAAACTCCAATACTTTGGCCACCTCATGCAAAGGGTTGACTCATTGGAAAAGACCCTGATGCTGGGTAGGATTGGGGGCGGGAGGAGAAGGGGACGACAGAGGATGAGATGGTTGGATGGCATCACCAACTCGATGAACATGGGTTTGGGTAAACTCCGGGAGTTGGTGATGGACAGAGAGGCCTGGCGTGCTGCAATTCATGGGGTCGCAGAGAGTCGGACACGACTGAGCGACTGAACTGAACTGAACTGAATATTCCATTATATATATATATGTGTGTGTATGTATATACATACACACACATATATATACACACCACATCTTCTTTATACATAGATCTTTATAGATGTTTGTATATAGATATCACTTTTTGACAACACATCATTCACTTTGGTCTATCTCCAGTGCCAAGCACACACTAACAAACATTTGAGGTCTGTTATGGACTGAACTGTATCCTCTCAAATTCATATGTTGAAGCTCTAACTCCCATTGTGACATATTTGGAGACAGGACTTTTGGAAGGTAACGAAGGTTAAATGAGGTCATAAGGGTGGGCCCCTAATCTGATAGGATTAGTGTTCTTATATGAACAGGAAGAGACATCTCTTTCTCTGTTTCTCTAAGAGCACAGGCTGTTTAAGGACAAAGTGAAGGTGGCTGTCTACAAGCCAGGAAGATAGCCCTCACTAAATGTGACCACACTGGCACCCTGACTTTGGATCTCTACCCTTCATAACTGTGAGAAATAACTTTCCATTGTTTAAGCTGCTGAGTCTGTGGTATATTATTACGGCAGCCTAGCTATTTAACATAAGGTCTAAATGTATTTCTAAATTGTGGAGTCCCTTCAATGCTAAGCTGAAAGCTTTGGCGTCAAATGAGCAGACAGTGTGAACCCCTGAAGCCGCCCGGTGAAGAGGGTGGCCTTATCAAAGCCATTTTAGGAAATACATGAGTGCAAGGACTGTAGGAGGGAGAGGGTGAAGGCTGAGAGACCCAGGAGGGGGATGCTGCATCAGTGCAGGTGAGAGGCCAGGAGAGTGGAAAATACAGCAGCAGTAGCAGATGACAGGAAGGGAGGAGATAGGAGTTGGGGTGTCGGGAGCAGGACAAGAGCTCTGTGGCTTGAGAGGATGGGAGAGAAAAGAACAAGTCAACATTGATGCAGAGGCTTCCCATCTGGGTAAGTGGGAGGATGTGAGGCTTTTAGCAGAAGTTGGGAAGTAAGGAGCTGGGGTGAGGGGAATGTGGAGGGAGGATTTTAAGGCTGGAAGATAGACACTAGACATCAGAATCTTGGTGGTTGAAAAAGAGAGGGCAGGCACCCTGTCCTCCTCCAACTGTGGGCAGGAGGCTCACAATGAAATCGGGACAAGAGGTTGACAGAAGGGAGGGAGGGAGGTACCTGTGTGCCACAGAACATCTTAGGATGTCCCTCCAACTCATACCTTGATGTCCTAACCCCCAGGATCTCCAAATGTGACCTTATTCGGAGTCTTTAAAGAGGCAATTAAGTTAAAATGAGGTCGTTAAAGTGGCCCTAATCCAATACGACTTGTGTCCTTACAAAAAGGGGGAAATTAGGAGACAGACGTGAAACGGGGAGAACACCACATGAACATGAAGACCGTCATCTACGAGCCAAGGAGAGGAGCCCGGAGCGGAACCTCTGCTCACGGCCCTCAGAAGGAACGAACCCTGCAGCCACTTTGATCTCAGACTTTTGGGTTTCCAGACTCAGACAACACATTCTGATTGTTGAAGCCACACAGTTTATGGTGCTTCCTCTAGAAAACAGCTTGAGGAGATGAATCCAGGAGCTGAGGCCCAAACCTGTTCAAAGTGAGCCAGTTCTTATTTCTTTCACTGTTGGTACCAGCGCCAGCTCCTCCCTCTGAGGCCTGCAGCAACTTGCCCTGCTTGGCTTGCTCTAAAATGAGGGCAGCACATTGGGCCTGAGCCGGGCAGCGGGCCATCCACACCAGGGGCCAGATGCCACACACCATGCCACAGCCCCTTCACTGTAGCTCCAGGCAGTGCTGCTCCAATCTGTGGGTACCACCTTTTAGAGCAGTGAGCGTAACTATTAGGAGCTGTGGCAGCTCAGATTCTAGAACCACAGGCCTGTAAACCAGCAGGTATGCACCCATCCATGCAATTAAAAAATTGCTGCTTATAAAACTTAACCAACAGTGTTAAGTACACTGGAGTATAATTTCCTTGTAGTGTATTCAAAGCATGATTTCTAAAGTGATTCATTCTTTATAATAACTCCACAGAAGCTTGAAATCGCTTATTCTTCACCCCTCCTCTCTCTTTCCCCTCTATTCAATGGTCCATGTTCTGTATGGAGGATGGTTACAGAAGGGAGTGCTTGGGAATCAGACTCATCATGGTTTGGGTTCACAGACAAGAGCCTCTGGAGATGAGGATTTTTGTTTGTTTGTTCTGACCATCCTGTGGCATGCAGGATCTTAGTTCCTCAACCAGGGATTCAACTCATGCTCCCCGCAGTAGAAGCACTGGGTCTTAACCACTAGACCCAAGGGGTCTTTAAGTTAGATTGTTGATGCTTTCTCCAAATGAGGTGATGCTTACAGTCATGATGACCTCACAAGATAATTAGATTATTAGACAACTTTAAGCCTGATGCCATTACCAAATCAGAGAGTATATGTGCACTATGAATTAATTTTGAGAAATCCTGTAATTATCTTGGGGCCCATCCCTCTTATATTTCATTGTACTGTGTGTATTTATTAAAAGCATTAAACTGATAAATGTAAACATTTAAAATGCACAGCAGAAATAGAGACAGAGATGTAGAGAACAAACTTATGGATACTATGGGGGGTGGGGGGGTGGGATAAATTAGGGGATTGGCATTGATGTGTATACACTACTATGTAAAAAACATATAATTAATGGGAACCTACTCAATGCTCTGTGGTGACCTAAATGGGAAGGAAATTTAAAAAAGGGGGTATATGTATACATAGAGCTGATTCACTTTGCTGTACAGCAGAAACTAACACAACATCGTAAGGCAACTATACTCCCAAAATTTTTTTTTTAATTAAAAAAAATGCACAACAAGCTTTGTGATTATGTTTTGGACTTTTTACCTTTTAAAACATCCTGGGACCCTCAGAAAATAGAAGTGGGTTGTGGCTCTGTGGGCCTCTGAGAATCTCCGTGTGAAGGGAGTTTTGACAACTGATATCCATTTGTAAAGAGAGGAAGGAAAAACTGACTTTGATCGAGGGAAAGAATCTGAATATGGTTTAAAGCAATAAACGGGCATACAGAGTGCTATCACTGATTCCTGAACCAGGTGTCATTGTCCTTCTCGGACAACACTCAAACAGCCTGCGTTGAATATGCATGCTCAGTCACTCAGTCGTGTCCAACTCTGCGAGCCCATGGACTGTAGCCCACCAGACTCCTCTGTCCATGGCATTTCCCAGGCAAGAACACTGGGGTGGGTTGCCATTCCTTCTCCAGGGGACCTTTCAGACCCAGGGATGGAACCTGGGTCTCCTGCATCTCCTGCACTGGCAGGCGGATTCTTTACCACTGCGCCATCTGGGAAGCCCCTGCATTGAATATGCTCACTGTTAAAATAAACAGTTAGCAAAATATGTGGAAATTCCAGCAGGGCTGAACCCAAACACCCATCAGTTCAGGCCCCACTTCCTGGTTCCACCCTGCCTCTGATGGGAACAGGTGGAAGGACATGGAAGGCTGGTCCCCTGACTAAGTGACCTGTAAAGACCCTGGAGGTCACTAGGCAGGTGATGGTCCAGGTGGAGGGATATGAAACATCAGCAAGACTGGGATCCTGTGCCACTGGGAACTGAGGGACTCCGTTCAATATAAATTCCTGGAAAGCATCCTTCGTGTCTGTTTGAGGGTGCTCCAGGAAACCTCAAACAGGTGGAGGAAGGGGTGGAACATGCTTTTTGGAAAATCTGACCTGAGTGTCTCACTTCAGCCATGAGCCAGATTAAGGCCAAGGATACCTGGCCAGATACAGTTGGGGGCAGAAAAGGGCTTAATCGCAGCTTCCAGTAGGGACTGGGACACTTTCTCACAGAGAGAAATGAAGTTCAAAATAGAGGAGATTTCTCAAGTACTTCGAGACAGGCTTAGGGCAGGGAGCAGTGAGCAGGTGCCCCCAAGGAGGCAACGTAAATGCAGCCGACGGAATCTGCTGGAGCCAGGCAGGGGGCACTCTGCGTGGAATGTCTGCACATGATTCTACAGAACCCCAAATATCACGGCGTGCCGACTACCGTGTATGTGTCGGTGTCTGGGGAGTGGGAGTTTCTGGACACTGAGACAAATATGAACATCTAGGTTCTGAACTCGAGGGCTGTGATTTCATTTTGAGTGACATTTATTAAATGCCTATTGTGTGCCTCCTCTAGGCTAGGCCACTGTGTACCCACTGGTTCATGGACTCCTCATGGTAACCCATTTTTCAGATGAGGAAATGGAGGCTCTGAGATGTAAAGTGACTGTCCCTAAATTAACAACTGACAGGCCACAGAGCTGGGCATGGACTCCAGGCCCTCAAAGTTCCCATTTTTTCCCCCATCCAGGTCTTTACTGCTTCCCCGCTCTGCATATTCTTAGAGTCTGGCCCCAGAAGATAAAAATCGAATGCTGCATTGATCTAAATGACTGACAAGGATGACGATGTCGCCATAAAGGGAAAGAGGTGTGCCTTTGCCATCAAGACTCTGCGGATGGCCACCTTCCCTTTCTGGGCCATAAGGGTGTCACCTGCAAAATGAGGACGGTGCTTCTTGCCCTATCAGCCTCACATGAGCCATATAACCATTAGCAACACTTCTTTACCTAAATACACAGTATGATGCCTAGATCAGCAATATGATAATTAGCCAAACAGCAACAATAACAATAATGAGCTTTTTTGGGAGCACTTAGTCTGTGCAAGGCCTTGTAGAGTTGAGAGTGGGCTGTAGGGCTCTATGGCCTGGGTTCAAGTCCCATCTTGCCCAATTACTAGTCAAGTGACCTTCCTCAAGCTATTAAACTCTCTGGGCCTCAGTTTATTCATCTGTAAAATGGGAGAAGTAACAGTACTCCATTGAGTTGGGTTGGAGATTAAATGAGATTGTGGATCTAAACTGCTTGGCACAATGTCTGCCATCGCTCAACACATATTATTTCTTATCCTGAACAGCAGCTGCAATCATTTCGTATGGTATCTTATTTCTTCTTCCTCACAACTCCACGAGCCTATTATCCACTATGAGCTTCAGTGTGGATGCTAATCAGCTGTTTGGCCAAGGTCACCAGGAGGAGACCAAACCTGGGTTGACCCCTGAGCTGAGATCGTGACCCCAGTGCTGTGGGTGAGCCCTGGGATTAGAACGACCGTACCCTCACAAGGTGGTATTGTTGTCAGCGTTATTGTTATTTTTATCCTGACATCATTAGCGTGCAGTGAGTCAGGGCTGACTTAGAAATCTTCCCTGAAGCATGCTGGGTTGTCACTGAGAAGCAGAGGGTTAGGCTGGTTTGCCTTCATCCAGACACAGCCTGGTGGGGTCTGGCTGCCCGCTTTTGGTCTTCAGCAAAGCCCCCAGTACTGGCCACTGGGGTGCTTGCTCCTGAAGAGAGGGGCCCTGGACACCTCTGACTCTCTGAAGATTGGGAACCGATAAGCACTCCCCTTTATGCCTTATAATTTGGAGCTCTACAGAGAGGCTCTTTGGGGAGGCCGACACTTCCCTGGAAGGAGGGAAAAGCTTCTCAACAGATTTTGACATTTTGAAAGGCAACAAGCCCTATGTCCCCAGGGGTGAGGAAATGCCAGGTTGCTGATGAGGTTGTGGGGATGGGGTGGGCAGGGAGATTTCAAAATGAAAATCATCTCTCTATCTGGCTGCCTTTGTCAGCAAGAGGCTGGAGAGAGGGGCAATGGGCTAAGTAAGAAAGAAGAATCCAAATGGAAATGCCACTTCCCCCAGACCCAAGACCCCTCACGCTCACTAAGGATTGGACGGATACTTAATTTGTATCTGAAAATAGACATTCTACCTCCAAGCATGACACAGTTTCACTCCTACCCCATAGGAAAGCAAATCAGGCAGGCAAGAGAAATAGGTGCTTAATAAGAAAGGATGCAGAGAAGGGCTTGAGTCAATCCTAAGGTTTTGTGGGAAGAATGAACAAATAGCACTTTCTTACTAATCTAGGGGAACATTTCCTCTTAGGAAGGTTATTATGTACGGGGCTTTTAGAATGGTGTCAAAACTCGAAGTGTTTCAGGTGGAATTAGCACCAAAGACAACCTCAGTAATCAAATAAGAATAATCAATAATTTGATTATCAATAATCAAATAATCAATTAAATAATAATCCTTAGAAAAAGAAACATAGTTTGTCAGCCCTCATGGCTTCTTTTAAAACTATAATGGTTTCCCCAACTTTCTTCTAGGCAAACTCCTACATGATCTTCAAAACCCAGATCAAAATGTCATCTCTTCTGGTAAATCTTTTCTAATACCTGCTGAGGTATTTATGGCCCCATAGTGTCTTGTGCCACTCTCTATTTTAGGATTAATCGCACTGTCCATGTGTGTATTTCCCCACATTCAGCTGTGAAGGTCTTGAGGGCAGGGAGAGCAAAGTTTGCTCGCCTCCACTTCTACCCCAGAGTTGTGCACGTGGCAGTATTGAGTGACTATCTATTTGTGTGATGGGTGAGTGGATTCATTCTATCCACCAGTGCAGGCCAGATACAACTTGTCAGGAGATGTTAAAGATAAGCATCACCAAGTCATTCATACACTATGTTCTAGTGATCAGGGATTTGAGTCTCACTGGCTCTACCCACTGCTGACACAAGCTATCAAGAGAAATGACCACTAGGTATAGATGTGCATCTCAGATTTCTGAGGCTAACTTAAGAGAAGGTGCTTCTACAGCAGAATTTCTGTTGAATTTGGTCAAATGAGAGTATCAAGGAGAATGGGGCAGACCATAATATTCCTTCAGGGACCTAATAGTTGTCTGAATCAGGAAGTCCTTTCTCATGTCTAGCCTGCATCTCTCCCACTTCACCTGGGCTCTGTTGCCTTTTGCCAAGTCTTTGCAGGGAAAATGCAGACCAGCTGCTCTTCCACCAGCTCCTGTTGGCAGGTAGTAGCTGGGCCTCTCTTTGTGTTATTGACAATGCTATCCCCTCCCTGGATGTCTAAAAAAGCAGCAAATGTGGGTTACAACTGGACAGAAGGGAGCTGATTCCAGGCACTGCAGGTAAAGTGGCTTTGAGCATATAGAGAAGAGGCTGAACATAGGAGCTGGTCTTTCAGGCCAGAAAGAAAATCATTGGGTTTTCTACTAATTTGCTTTGCCTGGGAAATGTTTCTGAGCCCTGTGGCTGTGGAGGTATCTAGCAGGAGGTAGCCGAGCTGTTTGCTTAGCTCTGGGACTTCAATATAACCGAGCACTTGGGTCTCTGCTTCCTTTTAGCTCTATTTCTGAGAGGCATTTGGAAAATTGAGTCTCAGACAGCAGAGCCTGGATAATCTCACAGGCCAGTGATTTTGAAGCTTATTTTGGGTCACAGACTAATAGCAAGGACTTGATAACATTCAAGGAGTAAGTCCAAGCACGGCTGGTCTGTATGTCACAATTCCAGGAGCTCCCATGTCTAAAACTGTTTGGCTGTCTTAACCTCAGGAAGACTATCTTTTTTTCCTTTTTCCAGCACCCCTTCTCCTCCACAGAAATGGAGTTTCCATTTTAGAGGCAGCCTTAAGGCAAGTTCTCAGCACCTCCCACTAATTACTATGGACTGAATGTTTATGTCCCCCCTCCACCAAATTCATCTGTTGAAACCTAAGCTTTATGTGACGGTATGTGGAGGTGGGGCCTTTGGGAGATGATGAAGTGATGAGGGTGGAGCGCTCATGAATGGGATTTGTGCCCTTATAAAAGAGATCCAGAGAGATCCTTTGCTTTTCTGCCATGTGAGGGCATAGTCATAAGAAAGTGTCATAAATCATAAGAAAGTCATAAGAAAGGAAGCAAGTCTGCACTGAATTTCGAATCTGCTGGTGCCAGCCTCCAGAACAGTGACAAATACATTTCTGTTGTTTATAAGCCACCCAGTCTATGGTATTCTGTTATAGCAGCCCAGACAGACTAAGACACTGATCATTTCATCTTGATGCCCCACAAAGGTCCCTGGGCCTATTAAACCCCCTGTCCTGTCCTCAGTATTGAGCCCTACTACTCAGGCTTGAAGTTCAAGGGTATGTTTTTTAACTGGTCACTGTCTGACCAAGGTGAAAGGAAATAGTCATCAGACTGCAATGGCTCAGATTTCAGTGGGACTTTAAGGATCTTTCTGGTGGAGTCAAGGCCTCCTCTGCTTCTTCCCTAAACCCCAGATCTCAGGAGTTACTGCAGGCCAGCGATTACAAACTCTGATACCTAGGGCAGGTAGGTAAGGCAAATCAGTAAAGCCAGCTGGGTAATCTTGAGACAGAACACTTGGTTGCATATCAAACACATAAGAATATTCTTTATTTTTACAAAACATGAAATCTTTCTCATCTTCCCTGAAATATGTGAATCTCTTGGTCCATATCTACCTACCACTTATCCTAACTATTATAAGAAAATCAACAGTGCTAATGTTATGATAAATGACAATGAACAGTTGGTGGTAATGAGAGGGGCACACTAGGGAGAGGTGGGGATTGTGGCAAACTGTAGAGCCCATGCCCTGTGTAGTGGGGGCAGTGGTTAATCAGTCTGGGCAGACTATTTCCCCATAAGAATATAGCCTCAATGTGGTCAGGTTGTCCATATTTGTAGGAGAAGTTGCAAATATGATAGTTACATAAAAAAATGAAACACTGGCAATAAATTCAAAGTATAAATATAAGTTGTCTATAGGACAATATAGCGCAAACCTAACAAATCATGTCTACAGCCTGGACCTGGCCTGAATCTGCCTCTCCCTGCCCTCCTTTATCTTGGGAGGGTTTGCATGATGGCAACACCCTTTACTTTCAATTGAGAAAATATGAAGAAAACTCAAGCTCTATTTGTTCACTTAATCACTGATGTATAACAATAGTCCTCACACTCACAATATGGTCTGGATTTTTGAGGACAGCAAAACAGAGAACTAAAATTGTGCCTTGTCCACCAAACATTCCTAGGTGTCACTGTAGGAGACAGAGTGCTTGGCCACTGGCATCGTGGGTCTGACCCACTATGGGATCCCTGATGTCCTTCTTTTCCAGGCCAGCCATTGGCAGCTAAGGAAAGCAAGTTCCGCTGATGCTCTGGAATGTCCCATCCACCCCTATGAAGCTACATACAGAGGCTATGAGTCACTGCTTACATGGGTTGGTGGTGAAAAGTGCTGTCCAAAGACTAAGCATTGAAAGAAAGATCTTGGCAACCTGGCCTGTGCCATCCAAGGCTTGAGGTGGGTGGAGGGAAGGAAGAAGACGGCCATTCCAATAGTACTCTGCTGCAGTGCAGGAGAGGGGTGGGAAATTCACATGCTTCACCAGGGTTGCTCTGTTACCTACCTGGGCAGGTGAGAAACAGGCTCTGCTAATCTCTAGCCAGATCTAGACACTCTCAGGAAACCATATTCACTCTGCTGTTGAAACCCTCTTCAGCAAATTGGCAAAGACTAAAAAGTCTGGTAACACTCCAAGCTGGGAAGGCTGTGGCGAAATAGTCATTCTCCTACTTAGTAGATAGGAATGGTGCAACCTCTGTGGTGAGCAATCTGGCCATTTCTGCTCAAGTCACAACTGTATATGACCTTTGACTCAACAACTGCTTCTAGGAATTTATTCTTTTGATAATCCCACCCATCTGCCAATGTGGTATTTGCACAAGGTCATTCATTATAGCGCTGTTGTGGCAAAATATTGGTGATGGGCCATGTGTTCATTTTGGAGGCCTGGTTCAATAAATAAATAAAATGGAATATTATGCAGCCATGAAAAAAGAACCAGGACTCTTCACCTACTAATTAGGACTAGTCTCCAAGATACATTGATACCTGAAACAACAAGGTACGAAACAATACAGGCATATGGTGGAGATATCGTGGGTTCATATCTGGACCAATAGTAATCCAGCAAATATCACAATAAAGTGAGTTACATGAGCTTTTTGGCTTCCCAGTGAATATGAAAGTTACATGCATTTTTATACTGTACTATGCGTGTGTGCATCTTAAGTTGCTTCAGTAGTATCTGACTCTCTGTGACCCTATGGACTGTAACCCATCAGGCTCCTCTGTCCATGAGATTCTCCAGGCAAGAATACTGGACTAGGTTGCCATACCCTCCTCCAGGGGATCTTCCCAACCCAGGGATCAAACCCGCATCTCTTACATCTCCTGCATTGGCAGGCGGGTTCTTTACCACTAGCACCACGTGGGAAGCCCATTCTGTACCTCCCATACTGTAGTCTATATGCTGTGCAATAACCTTGTGTCTAAAAATGCACATACATTAGCTTAAAAATAATGCAATCAAAACCAAAGTGAGGTAGGTACCATCTCACGCTGGTCAGAATGGCTGCTATCAAAAAGTCTACAAACAATAAATGCTGGAGAGGGTGCTGAGAAAAAGGAACCCTCTTACACTGCAGGTGGGAATGCAAACTAGTACAGCCACTATGGAGAACACTGTGGAGATTCCTTAAAAAACTGGAAACAGAACTGCCATATGACCCAGCAATCCCACTGCTGAGCATACACACCAAGGAAACCAGAATTCGAAGAGACACATGTACCCCAATGTTCATCTCAGCACAGTTTACAAAAACCAGGGCATGGAAGCAACCTAGATGTCCATCGGCAGACAAATGGATAAGAAAGCTGTGGTACATATACACAATGGAATATTATTCAGCTATTAAAAAGAATGCATTTGAATCAATTCTAATGAGGTGGCATGAAACTGGAGCCTATTATATAGAGGGAAGTAAGTCAGAAAGAAAAACACCAATATAGTATATTAACACATATATATGGAATTTAGAAATATGGTAACAATGACCCTATATGCGAGACAGCAAAAGAGACACAGATGTAAAGAACAGACTGTTGGACTCTGTGGGAGAGGGTGAGGGTGGGATGATTTGAGAGAATAGCATCGAAACATGTATATTATCATATGTGAAATAGATCACCAGTCCAGGTTCAATGCATGAGGCAGGGTGTTCAGGGCTGGTGCACTGGGATGACCCTAAGGGATGGGATGGGGAGGGAGGGTCAGGATGGGGAACACATGTACACCCATGGCTGATTCATGTGAATGTATGGCAAAAACCACCACAATATTGTAAAGTAATTAGCCTCCAATTAAAATTAAAAAAATGCAATTGAAAAAATAGCACCAATAGACTTGCTCAATGCAGGGTTGCCACAAACCTTCAATTCATACACACACACACACACACACACACACACACACACACACACACACAAATAATACATGTAATAAAATGAAGTGCAATAGCATGAGGTTTGCCTGTATGTATTATGTGTTCTCATTTGTGTAAAAACATATGAAAATAATGTGTATGTATTTGTTTGTCTATGCATAAAACATTGCTAAAAGGACTACAAAAATGATGAATAATGAATACTGCTTGCCTCTGGGGAGTAAAGCTGTGTGGCTGAGATGAAGGAAGAAAGAAGCTTTTACCATCTATCTTTTTTACCTTCTAAATTCAGAATCATGTGAATATCTTTCCTGGTAGAAACAATGCAAATTTGAAAACTGGCAAGCTAGCAAAGAAAACCCACCAAATCAAAGCCCAAAGCCACAGTCCAGGGTAAGTGCTGCTGGCCTCAGCCCCCACGCCATTTCTCCAGCCAGAACGGCTGGTTTTATCCCCAAGGTGGTTTGGCACTTGTCTTCCCAAGAACATTCAGGGAACCGTGGAGTGTGGGTACCGGCTGACACCACCACTTACCTGCTCCTTCTCTGAGTACGGGTTGTTGAGGACGACAGGTATGTTGCCCTTCCCCCACAAGTCATTGAAGACTCGGTCGTTCTCCACGCCGAGGGGCAGAGGTTTGTGTGATTTGCCATCCAGGTCTCTGAAAGGCAAGGCGGGAGAGGTTGAGGAAGACGTGACATCTGGAGTGACCGGCTGGTTGCCCTGGTCTGAAAGCCCTGAGTCTGTGAAGAACCCTCAGGGTTCATCCACATGACCTTCTACGGAGCCAGTGAGTTTTGGGTCCGCAGCCTGCCGCTTCATAGGATCAAGCGTGAAGGTGAGCTTAACTGACTTGGCACCCACGGCTGTCACATTCCCATTGTGCAGAGACCGTTTCAGGATGACTGTGACATAGACTTTGTTCCTCCCTCCCCTGCCCTTGATTTCCTGATCTAGGAAGCCAGGAGGCCCCTCTCCTAGCAGAACCCCATGCAGAACCCCTGGACAGCTTAGCATCCATGAAACCTAATGGTAGAAGATACAGGAAGCAGGAGGGATAAGTCAGAAAACCAGTCCTGTGGGCCAGGGTGGTGAGTCACACCAACGGCAACTAGAGCACTGATCACAAGGCTAATGGTACCAGCCCAGGATACACAGGAATGATTCTGAAAATAAGGGGAACACAGCAACAAATACAGTAAAACTATTAATACTGTTGGTATTGATTAAGCACTTACTGGTGTGTCAAGCACTTAACATATGTTTTAGTGAATTTAGTCCTTGGGACAACTGATGAGGTCGGTATGAATGTTTGTCACTGTTGTACAGATGGCATAAGTGAGACAGAAGCTAAGTCACTCAAGGTCACAGTATTACAGTCTGTCATTGTTGTTCAATTGCTGAGTTGTGTGCGACTCTTTGTGACCCCATGGATTGTAGAATGCCAGGCTTCCTTGTCTTCCACTATCTCCCAGAGTTTGCTCAAATTCATGTCCATTGAGTTGGTTTTCCAGCCTACTCTTCACTTTTATTCTGAAGTGGAGGCTGTTACTATTACCCTCACTTATCATCACCACCATCAGAACCATCATTCTTATGATCGTTAACATCACCATCCAACTTTTCCTTATCAGCATCAGCATCATTGTCACCACAGCCATCATAAGTGTTCTCATCAACACCAATGTTGACATCATTATTTCATTATCACCAACATTATTGCCAAAATCATTCTCATCCTTCTCATCACCATCACCTTCATCCCATCAGAATCTTCATGACCATCACCAGGTTCATTACCACCATCACCACCCTTGCAATCATTATCAGACGAGGAAACTGAGGCTCAGAGAGGTTAAACCACTCATCTAAGTCTCACAGTCAGGGTTGAAGGAGTTGGGGTTCAAACCCAGGCTTATTCCTGACTCTAACCATGAAGCTTTCCTGGCTCTCTGCGCTTGAACTCGGATAGGTTCAGGAAGAGGTCATCTTGGCTAGACAGGCTGACCATCCTCTGAGCTGGAGGCAAGTCGTGGCTGAGATGGGACTGACTGCATCAAAATCCAGACCTCCCAACCTGTCAGACCTCATCTCTGTCCTTCTGCCCTCCTGCTTCCTAACCATGTGCCTCTTTCTAACCCTCCCACCCGATTTCACTCGATGGCATTTGTCTGTTCCCCAACTTCGGGCAATGCAACTTGCTCTGTGGTCCATCGCACTTTTGGTTCCAGGTGTGGAGGCTGGCCGTATCCAGCTCTCCATCCTATGTTCTCAGCTTTGGGGACTCTTGGCTCCACAATTTCCTCCAGCTCCCAACCTGGTGCTGGTGGTCATTTGGGATGAGTCAGAAGCCAGGGCCTGAGCTCTGAGTGTAAGGCCCTAAGTGGCCCCTCTGGCTGCTCGGATGGGGCTACCTGGAATCCCCTCCTTGCTTTGTCTCACAGCGTCCTGGTGGCCCATGCTGAAGCCACTTCTGCTCATCTTGCTTGGAGAGGTCTGCAGTTGTAAGAGGGAACATTATGTTTTACTCTCTTAAAAATGCCACCAGAACACACCAGGAGTGGTTCTTCATTACAGACATTTCCCAAGTCAATGGTTTACCTACGTGGTGATAAGCAGAGGCATTGTCTGTGGAGACGGCTGTTCTAAATGTCACGCAGCCCCTCTCAGCGCTAAAACTCCAGTTCCTAGGATGTCATGTGACCATAAGTGGGGAATCAGCAGAGAAGAGAGGAGTTTAGCACTGTTTGAGTGTTGATAATGTACCAGGTACCAGCACAGAAGTTATTTCACTCAGCAGATATTAAAAGCCTCCCTATTTTACAGATGCAAAAACTGAGACCAGAGAGGTTATGTCAATTTCCCAAGGTTTCTCAGCAAACACAAAGCAGAGCTGGGATTTGAAACCAGGTCTGACTGATGCTCGGCCCAGATCCTCCCTTTTTTGTAAACAGACTGGGAAAACGAGTCAGGATGCATAGGATAAGCCAGAGGCTAAAGAGCTAGGAATCCAGTATCTCTCACTGAATGAGGCCAGTTTACAAAGATTACAGGGTACGATTACCCAGGTGACTCTTAAATGGCTCACACGGCTTGTTTTGTGTGAATCTGCAGGGAGAGGTGCTTTTATCATCGTCCTTTGCTTTTTTTTTTTAAAAAGCCTTTAACACTTCTGTTTAAATAATATATTTAAAGTGTTTTGTCAACACAAACTTATGTAAGAGCCCTGTGATAAGCCGGGGAAGAATATTTTTATTTGAGACAGCTGTGATGAGGTGAATGAAACCAGAGCCTGTTATACAGAGTGAAGAGAAAATCAAATGTTATATGTTAACACATATCTATGGAATCTAGATGGAGAAGGCAATGGCACCCCACTCCAGTACTCTTGCCTGGAAAATCCCATGGACGGAGGAGCCAGGTAGGCTGCAGCCCATGGGGTCGCTAAGAGTCGGACACGACTGAGCGACTTCACTTTCACTTTTCCCTTTCATGCACTGGAGAAGGAAATGGCAACCCACTCCGGTATTCTTGCCTGGAGAATCCCAGGGATGGCGGAGCCTGGTGGGCTGCCATCTATGGGGTCGCACAGAGTCGGACATGACTGAAGTGACTTAGCAGCAGCAGCAGCAGCATGGAATCTAGAAAAATGGTACTGATGAACCTGTTAGCCTGGCAGGAATAGAGATGCAGATGTAGAGGATGGTCTTGAGGACATAGCGGGGGAAGGAGAGGGTGGGAAGAATAGAACAGAGTAGCATGGACATATATACACCACCATGCGTAAAAGAGACAGCTAATGGGAAGCTGCTGTATAACACAGGGAGCCCAGGCCCCGTGCACGGTGAAGACCCAGAGGGGTGAGATGGGGGTGGATGGGAGGGAGGCTCAAGAAGGAGGGGATACGACTTGCTTTACTGTACAGCAGAGACCAACACAACATTGGAAAGCAATTATGCTCCAATTTAAAACAAGAATATTTTTAACATGGGACCACAGGGAACATCCTTCAGCATCTGACAAGGAGTTATTTTGCCTCTCTGCACCAGGGACAAAATCAGGAGTAGATTTAGGTAGATTCTGAATTCCCATTCTGCACCCCAAGTCTTTCAGTAAAAGTCAGCTCTGAGGGAGATAAGCAGTTTATTGCCATGAATTTGCTCAGCCTGGGATGTGTCTGTTTGCTAGGTTTGTACGGGCAGTGTGATCCATGGGCTGTGGATTGGGTGGAGCTGGGCTCAACTCAGCTTTGCTGGTTGTAAGCTGTGTGACTGGATATTTTGGCTACTTAACCTTTCTAATTCTCAGTATACTCATCTCTAAAATAGGGTTAATAATAAAACCCAGTTCCCGGGGTTACTGCAACAATTACAGGAGGTAAGGCTCACAGCACTTAGCCTGTGGCATCTGCTATTGCTTTGACTACTGATGTGTTTGTGGGCTGATCAGACAGAAACAGAGAAAGGAAAATGCTAGTTCTTTCTAAAACAGTCAAGATTCCTCTAAGTCAGCATGGTCTAGGAGAACTTTCTGAGTCAATGGAAACATTCCATGTCTGCTTGCGTTTTTGGTATTTTAGCCATGGCCCACATGAGGCAACTGAATACTTGAAATGTACTTAGGGACTTCCCTTGTCGTCCAGCGGTTAAGACTCTGTGCTTCCACTGCAGGGAGTCATGGGTTCAATCCCTTGGTGGGGAACAAAGATCCCCTATGTGGCTCGGCTGAAAAAAAGCACCTATTGTCACTGAGGAATTAATTGAATTTTTAACTTTATTTCACTTTAATAAGCCACATATAGTTAGTGGCTATAGCACTGGGTGGTGCTGACCAAAGCCTTAATGTCTCTAAAGACTGAAGGCATATATGGCTCCTAACTGAGAAAGGGGTGTCTTCCCTGGGGGCTTATGGGGGCACAAGCAGGGATGTCTGCACTCAGACACTTTCTTTTTTAATTGAAGGATAGTTGACTTACAATGCTGCATTAGTTTCAAGTGTATAGCAAAGTGATTCAGTTATACATACATATATTGCTGTTGTTTAATCACTAAGTTGTATCCGACTCTTTTGGGACTCCATGGACTCTAGCCTGCCAGGATGCTCTGTCCCTGGAATTTTCCTGGCAAGGATATTAGAGTGGGTTGCCATTTCTTTTTCATGGGCTCATATACATATATATGTGTATATATATATTACATATACATTATATATATGTACATATACATATAAATGCACATATATTACATACAAGGCTTCCCAGGCAGCTCAGTGGTAAAAAATCTGCCTGGCAATGCAGGAGCTGTAGGAGCCATGGGTTTGATCCCTGGGTTGAGAAGATCCCCTGGTGTAGGAAATGGCAACCCACTCCAGTATTCTTGCCTAGAGAATCCCATGGACAGAGGAGCCTGGCAGGCTGTAGTCCATGGGGTCACAAAAAGTCAGACACCACTGAGCTACTAAGCACAGCAGAGAGTATATTTGATTTACGGTGTTGTGTTAGTTTAGGTGTCTAGCAGACTGACTCTGATACACACATACAGATACACATACATGTTTCCAGATTCCTTTCCATTATAGGTTATTGTAAGATATTAAGTATAGTTTCCTGTGTTATGCAGTACAACCTTGTTTTTTAAAACTATTTTCTCTACAGTAGTGTGCAAATGTTAATCCTACACTCTTATCTCCCCCCCTCCCACTAGATGGATTTGTTTTCTATACCTATGAGTCTATTTCTGTTTTGTAAATAAGTTCATTTGTATCATTTTTTTTTAGATTCCACATATAAGTGGTATTATATGGCATTTGTCTGACTTACTTCACTCAGTACGATAATCTCTAGGTCCATCCATGTTGCTGCAAACGGCATTATTTCATTCTTTTTTATGGCTGAGTAGTTGCCCATTGAGCTATTATGTCTTGTTCACAGAGCCCAGGAATTTGGGAATTCTCCACTTCCTTTCCAGACTCCCACCTTCCATCGTTCTTAGCCCCGGCCTCCACTCTCCTCTCTTCCCAGGGAGCACACCATGTCCACTGTTACATCTATCCTTGCCTCCCTGGAATGCCCTTTCATCTCCCCTCTGTCAAGAGTCAACTCCTACTCACCCTTACAAGGCCCACGTCACACACCACCTCTCCTGGGGGTTAAATAAGATCATGTTTGTAAAATACCTAGTGTACGGTCAGCTCTGACCAAACATGAACTGTATTTGATCCCTAGGTCAGGAAGATCCCCTGGAGAAGAGAATGGCTACCCATTCCAGTATTCTTGCCTGGAGAATCCCATGGAGGGAGGAACCTGGTGGGCTACAGTCCATGGGGTTGCAAAGAGTTGAACACAACTAAGTGACCAACATTTAACTTGTGGTGATTGAAGTCCACAGAGATTAGGTAACTTGTCAAGATCACACCACCAGTGAGAAGCAGAGAAAGTTTTGCAATTAAATGTTTCCTTCTCACTGCCCTCCTCATTGAGAATCACTGAGAACAGGGGTTGGGGGGGCATTTGATTGGATTTCACACTCATGAAGAACCTCAAATTTAGATATCGAAAGTTTCCCCCTGAAATGAGGTGGTGGTAGTGAATGTGTTTATCCACTAAATGCAATTTTGGTAACTCTGGGTTATCATTTCTTCATTTAAGTAAATACACTGGGAGCCCACAGCTGGAGGTAGACAGGGCCTGGCTTGACTTCTGAGAAGCCTGAATGGTGACTCTCCTTGGCTGGTACTTTTGAGTCTTGGTCCTGCCCAGCTGCCTGAGGGATCTTAGTTTAGATCAGAAATTCTCAGCCTGTAACTACTGATATTTGGGTTCAGATAATTCTTTGGGGTGGCGGCTGCCCTGTGCATTGGAGAATGTTTAACAGCATCCTTGGTCTCTCCTCACTAGACACCAGTAACATCTCCATCACCAGCTGTGACAGCTGAAAACATCTCAGGACATTGATCAATGTCCCTGTGGGGAGGGGAGGAACTAGACTCCTTGCTGTTGAGAAGCAGGGCTTAGCATCAACCAAGGACCCCAAACCCATGCTTCCCAGCTCTCCCATCCTTGCTCCACACCCACCTGGGGGTCTATGAGGATTTATTTACTACTTGTCCCTTGTTTGCAGGTGGGACTGAGGAACCTGCCTTCGCTCAGTGGCTCCCACATCTGCTCAGTGTCCTTATTCCCCTGAAAAGACATTCTCCAGTGGACCTGGCATTGTAGCAGACCAGCAAGGCCAAGAGCCATCATGTGGTCAAGCTTGGTGGTTCTCAAACGTCAGGGTGCATCAGAATCAATTGAGGGGCTTGTTAAAATTCCCCCCAGCCCATCCCCGGAGAGTCTGAAATAGCGGGAAGCCTGGAATCTGCATTGTCAAAAGCACTCACATCGACCAAGGACACCTGTGAAGACCCGTTTCCCTGGGAGAGCTCTGAGCTAGACTCGTGCATTGAGCAGCCAGGTGCCTTCCTGGCTAGAAGTGCCGCCCTCCCCCAGCTCTACTTCTCCCCCCACCTTAGTGTGAGGCTCTCCCTCCTACCTGGCGAGCATCTTCTGTGCTTCTTGGCAAGAACTAAACTAAAGCCCTTTCCTTCCACTTCACTAGTTGGATCCTCATACTCAAGCCAAGAGTCGATCTAGCATCTATAAACCTTCTGAGGATCTTTGCCAGATCCTTCCAACTGAGGCTCCCTGATCTCTCGGGCATGGGGATGGGGATCCCAGGCCAGACTCCACAGGCAGTTTGCACGTGTGTCGGTTGGCCCCATGCTGACCACTAACCTCCCCTGACCAAGGACCCAGGATGGGGAGCAGGTGGGCCAGGCCTGGGTGCAGGGAGCAGCCTGGAGGTGGGGGCCACCCACTCCGGCCCAACCAGACGAGGACGCTGCCAAGGAGCAGCTGGCCCTGGCAGGAAGCCCTGCCCGCATCTCTGCGCAGACACCACGCTCTCTCCGACCCCCTTCCTCACCCTCCACACTCCAACGGACTTTGGCTTCTGCTTCTACCTGATTGCAGATTCTGAGAGCTGAGTCGAAGCAGGAAGATTTGGGGGGCTGTGCAAGCGAGTGTGGGGTCTCTGTGCAGCTTTCCGTCTAGATTCCATCATGCTGGAGTTGGAGGGGGGCAGTTCTTGATAAAGGTACGCTCTTCAGAGCAGGAATTCCACGGTAATTGCCTTAGCTGAGAAGTGAGGCGAGCGCCTCTGGGCTCAGAAACAACCACAACTCTCATTCCTAAGATCACAAAAGCTGGGCAGGATTCTCCAACTCATGTCTGTAGGCCTCAGGCTAGGGGGGATGGGGCTGAATTTGGATCCCAGCTCCTGAGGCTGATTGTCTTACTAGGATGTGACTTCTTGCTAACAGCCCCTCTGATTGATATATAGAGAGAGAGATAGAGAGGGGCTGGGAATAGGTTTTAATGTAACATATCTTGATTTATCTATTTTGCCACAAATTCACTTTTTAAGAAAAAGTTTTTTTGGCCATGCCCCATGGCATGTGGGATCTTAGTGCCCCGAGCAGGGATTGAACCCATGTCCCTTGCATTGCAAGGTGGATTCTTAACCACTGGGCCACCAGGGAAGTTCCAAGCTGTGTTATTTTAAGGCACCAAGGTTGTGGTCATTTGTTAACAGCAGTCACAGGATCGATGGCGGATACAATGAGCGGGTGGTGGGATGGTTGATGGCCCTGACCCCATGGCTATGTCTGACCTCACTACCCATCACTCTCCTCCTACTTGCTACACTCAAGGCCTCTCTTTAATTCCTTGAAGATCCCAACCTTGTTCCTGCCTCAGGACCTTTGCTCCCGCTGTGTCCTCTGCCAGGAACACCCCTGCCTAGATTTCACATGGTTCTCACCTTCTGGCCTTGGCACAAATGCCTGCAGAGAGGTTTTCCCCAACCTTGCAATCTAATGTGCTACCCAACCCCAAGCCACTTCTCTTGAAATCACCGTATTATCTCCTTCATGGCACGTATCGCTATCTAAAATGACTACAAGTGTCTATTTATTATTCCTTGCCTGTTGTCTATGAGATGACTCTGTAGTGGATCATCAGTGGATCCCCAGCTCTGAGGACAGTATCTGAGGCAGAATAGATGCTCCATAAATATCCAGTGACTGAGAGATACTGAGAAGCCATTAGTTACATGCAATTTGAGGTGGGTGAGCTTATTTCCCCTCCAGAATGAGGGGCTGGGTGCCCACTAGATCAGGTGGCAGGGACATACATGGGAGGAGGGCACAGAGCAAGTGCATTAACTGGTATAAATAGGACCCCTGTCTCCTGCCTGGGAAAGAATGCGTGGTGGCGGGGGTTGGTGGGGTGGTGCTGGAAGTCACTCACACTCAAATGGTCAGGGTGAGAATGAAAAGTTGCTTCCAGATTCTGCATGATGGCAAAGTTATCAGAGTTAATTCCTGAGTTGAAAAATGCCAAAAAAAAGAAAGAATAAAAAAAAAAAAACAGTAGAAAATAAAAAATGAAAATGCCACCAGAGTGATCCACAGCTACGAGAAAGGTCAAGTGCAGCCTAGGAGGAGGGTCTCTAAGGCAGACCGTCCCGGCATCAGTGTTGATATTGGTTGATCCGAGGTCCTCTCTCTAGGGAGGCTGTCTTTAGTAGATGGCAACCTCAGGGGCTTGGTTTCCCCTCCAGTCTGAGAAAAGACTCTGATAGCCTCAGAAATTTGATGGCTACTGGTTAAGGGCACTGTGGCCAACAGTGCAATCCACAAGCTTAGTAGAGGTCAAGAACGTGGGCTTAGGGTCAAGTTCTGGCTTTGCTGCAGGCTGGATGTGTGACCTGGCACAAGTGACTGCACCTCTCTGAGCCTTGGTTTCCTATCAGGAAAATGGGGTGCTATGTGGAGGAAGTGAATTACTTGATGTGAAGCCCGTAGCCTGGGGCCAGGCCCACCTAGGGTGCTCAGCAGAGGCCGGCTAATGATGGGGATGAAACTCAGGCTTGTCAGAGGAGGAGGCCCCCTCCCCCAAAAAAGCTGATTCTCTAGGGTTAAAATCGACTTCTGTTCCTCCAGCCACATTTGCTTGTCTGGTTTATTTTTAAACTCTAGACACTCACTGTGAGATTTCTAGGTAGAACCTGGATAGAACCCTGTGGCCAGTGCTGTGTGACCCTGGGCAAGTTGCTTCACCTCTCTGAGCTTCAGTTCCTTCTTCTATAGGCGGGGGCTAGAACCACAGGTCCTACTTTGAGAGCTGTATTCGTACAGGTTCTAAAGAGGTGACTGCTGTGAAGGTACACCTATAAGTAACCAAGGGAGGGCCCTGCAAGCGGATGAGGAGTTATCAGAGCACAGGGCGAGGTGGCTGGCTGACTGGTCCAGATGGATGCTGGACCGTGGACCTTGGCCTCTTTAGAACCCTCCTTCAGGGCAGCAAGCTGAGCAACCTGGATATCCTCTGACATGCAGCATTTTAAAGTGACCGCTCCCAAGTACAGAAGGCCCCAAATTCGCCACCTCCCTTCCTGATCACCCTTCACCTGCTGTCACTGCCTGCCAGGGCTCCCTTCCTCCTCCTGGAATGAAGGGAGAAGACTGTGTCTCAAGCCAACATCACTTATTTCCCCCAGCACAGGCCGACACCCCAAACAACAGGACAGGGGTACCCCCTGAGGGAAAGGGACTAGCTGGAGCAGGGGAATAAGTCCAGGTCCAAGAGGAAAGAAGGACGGAAGGAGGAAAATGAGGCCAAGAGAGCAGAGGAGTCAAGGTCGCTGCTGAGAACCAGTGATGGCCCAGCCTCTGCTCAGACCCAGATGCCACGGATGCCGAGTGGGACCTGGATATGGGGCTCTGGGCCCAGCGGGCTGCTGGCTTCACTGTCACTCAGCATCTAGGATGCTGGTCTGATCCCATCCCCAAAAGCAGCCTGGATGGAGAGGGGCCTGGGAGGATGAGTCATTTCCAGGCAGCCAGGTGTGCTGTTCAAGCCTGGGCTTGAACATTCCCAGGCCAGCAGCCCTGAGACGGGCTCCGAACGACATGCTGCCTCTGGGGTTGCGTTTCCTGACTTGGGACACTGATTCGTAACAAGACACTTATTTTAGCAGTGAGCAGACAGCTTTGCAATCTGTGGGGGCGCTTTTGTGGTTGTTACGATGATGGCCGATGCTTCTGACATCACAGTGGGAGGCAGGTGATGCCATGGGTGAGGGGCACCCTGGCAACACAAGTGACAAAGCCACTCAAGGAGTAAGGGCCCTGATTGCCTTGCAAACTTTGGACATCTGCTTAGATTAAAAACAAAAACACAAAACATGCTTCAATTTCTCAGCCAAACTCTCAATGTGGGTTTACATATAAATTCGGCTTTAAATTCTACTGAACTTGCAACTATCGGGAAATCAAAGACAGGACATCGTTTTACCAGGAATCATTCACCATTTGGGAAAATCGCATCACCAAGGTGACGCTGTGCTGCAGGTGGTGTCTGAGTTGCCAGCACAACACACCTGTGTCAATCTGCATTGTGTTTGCAGCGATTCTATCTTTAGGTGCCAACATGTGACATTCCAGTGGAGCTGTGCCTGTGCGCTGATATGTTAAATTATAGGCTCTTTTATTATAAATGACTTTTATGCTCTATCGCCTTTATTTTATTGTTAGGGCATTATACTGATTTAAAAAATGTAAAGTGTGGGTAGGCTACATGCTCCATGAAGGAGCTTCTGGTTAGTGAAGGGGGCATTTCAAAATATTTGTTAAAGAAAAAAAGAGTGAAGTGGGGGAGCTTTGCATCCAGCCAGGGAGCCGGGGGTGGGGGGGGCGGGCAGAGACACATGCTATTACACAATATTACTCATTCTTAGAACCATTCATCTCAGTGGGTTTCGTGGAGGCATATACTTGTCCTGGGTCACTTTCTCCCAAAACATATCTCCACCAAAGCAGTTTTTTCAGCTACTTGTGGTCAACACACTGCAGGTGATGTAGGGTCCCTGGAGGGAGGACCCTGATGGATGAGGGCAGCTGAGAGCTCAGATGTCATCTCCTGAGGTGGGAAATGGGTCTGTGGGAGTAGGACCCCATAGCAGATGGGTCTATCTCTCCCTCATTCTTGGGGACACAAAGGCTGCTTCCCCAAGATGGTGTTTGGAGAGGCCCCTTGGGGCCTGGCTACCAAGCGGGCTCCTGTTAAAGTTCATGGGACTCAAGGACCTCATCCCAGCCTGGGGTCCTGTCCGCAGCCTTTATGTCCTGGATTGCAGGCTAGGAGAGGGTATTTGCTAGTATTTGCTCCTTGGATGGAGCGTGCAGCTCCCAACTATAGAAGGGACTTCTCTACATCATAACCGGAGAGTCAGACTCCCGGGCCAGGGTGGGGCTGAAAGAACCCTCGGGGTCCTGAGGCTCACACGCCATGGCTAGCTGAGAATCAGAACAAAGTATATGGGACATTAGACCCAGGGGTTCCACTGGCATGCAAGGTGAGATGGTCCTATTCACGGTCTCACTACTGCTCTGTGAGAGGCGGTGTTGAGGATGGACAGGGGGGTTGGGGGGGAGAGGCCATGCCCAAGAGCCTCTGAGGACAGGCACTTCCAATGCCTCCTAGAAAAGAAGGCCAGTGATTGATTCTGGAGTCTCTAGCTGCCTTAGAATTCAAGCCCACGGGGTGAGCTCTGGGCCTATTGCCTGCCCAGAAACTACCTCATGGCTACACCTGTGAGTCGGACACGACTGAGCGACTCCACTTTCACTTTTCACTTTCATGCCCTGGAGAAGGAAATGGCAACCCACTCCAGTACTCTTGCCTGGAGAATCCCAGGGACGGGGGAGCCTGGTGGGCTGCCGTCTATGGGGTCGCACAGAGTCGGACACGACTGACGCAACTTAGCAGCAGCAGCACACCTGCCATCTCCATTGAGTGTGTCACTGTGGGGACCCCTAGGAAGTGGGTTCTAGCCTGGGGGGACTCCTGTGCTGGTTGTGGGAGAATGAGGTGCCAGGTCACTGCTACCGGGAGAACCCTGAGGACGTATGTGATGATCCTGGCCCCCAGCTCTGGAAATGGACATCAGGCCACCAACTGTCTGTCACACCACGCCCAGTGTATGGGGCCTAAGACTCGCTGTCTCTCATGGAGACAGGACCCGGGTGTGGCAGAGACTCCAGGGTGTCTGTGGGGAACTTGCAGGAGAGAGGAGGAGTGGGTGGGGAGGGGGAAGCTGGGCAGGCAGGAGGTGCCTTCTGTCGCCCTCTGCCTAGGTCTTTCGACAGAGCCTCCACCTTCCTCCTTGGGGGTCTTGCTGGCATTGGCTCAGTTTCAGCCAGGCGTGAGATGCTGGAAAAGCCTCAGGATGCAATGGTGGCCAGGTTGGGCTGCCACAAACCAGGGGTGTACCAGTGTGCAGTCTGGGGGCTGCCCCACCAGGACTGGGTCCCATGCAGGCACACGTGCACCTCAGGACCTTGGCACCTGCTGTTCCTTCTGCTTGGGTGCCCCTCCCCCTCGCAGCTGCGAGCCTCCCCCTGCCCCCTCCTCCGGGTCCTCCCATGTTGCCTTCCTAGCGCGACCTCCCAGCTTCCCACCTGCGATGTCACCCTCCCCAGTACTTCCTAGCCCTTTCCCGCTCTATTTATCTCCTTGGCACATATGACCAATGGTTTACAGCGTGAACATCTCGCTTCTTCTTTGGCTTCCCCACTGCACTGCAAGCTCCCCAAGTCAGGGAGTTTGTCTATTTCAGCCACTCCCCTAAAGTCAGAGGACTTGTCCATTTATTGCTCTAGCCCAGGGCCCAGAAGAGTACCTGCACAGAGTAGGTCCTCGGTGAACACTTCCTATATGAATACATGCAGGGGCCTGGGAGCTACTCCATGCAGGCCCCCACGGGATTTCCCAGTGACCTCTAAATGCCCTTGGGACTCAATGCCTTGAGAAAAGGACTGGGAAAGCTTGGCCTGGGTTTCTGTGGGCCTCGGGCCTGAGCCTCCCTCTGTGGCTCCCAGGATCCGTCTAGTAACATTGCGGGCTGTAGTGTCAGTGCTAGACCTTAGAGGGGCGGGGAAGAAGGCAGAGAGAACCTGCCCCCTCCGTGTGTGTGTTTGCTCAGTTGCTCAGTTGTGACCAACTCTTTGCGATCTTTTGGACTGTAGCCCGCCAGGCTCCTCTATCCATGGGATTTTTCAGGCAGAGATACTGGAGTGAGTTGCCATTGTCCTGCTCCAGGGGATCTTCCCAACCCAAGATCAAACTCGTGTCTCCTGGGTCTCCTATTTCCCCAACATCCGGCCCATTTGCTCCTTACCCACTGTACAGCCAGCCCTCCTTCCCCAGAGGGTCAGAAAATGCCAATCTGGCAAATACAGAGGGGTGGGTACCTAGTTCTATTTTTTTTTAATCTTTTGGCCACACCACTCGGCATGTGGGATCTTAGTTCCCTGACCATGAATTGAACCTATGGCCCCTGCAGCGGAAGCATGGAGCCCTTAACGCTGGACCCCCAGGGAAGTCCTTGTTACCCTGTTCTTCAACTGCTGTCCTTCACTTCCATGTAGTAGGAGCAATGCCAGCGTTTTGGGGAATGGGGACTAATTCTCTACTTTGTCTCCAGTTTCTCTCGTTCAATTTTCTTGCCCTGGACGGGCTGCCCCCAGGAGAGAGCTGGTTTGGGCTGAGGGTTGCCCAGCACCAGCTCTTCTTCTCTCTCCCCAGATTCTCAGCATCCATGCATACCTAGGTCGGCCATGCCCAGGCGCCTCTCCTCACACAGTGACCTCAGGGAAGGCCCCACCGTCTGAGCCTCAGTCTTCTCACTGTTGAAATGTGGATTGCAAAAATACCCACCTTGTGGGGGTGCTGGAAGATGGGGCCTCAGCTACCACGATTATGAGCTCTGGGTTTCATGGCAAGAGATACGCACTAGACATTATACCCATTCCATTTCGCAATGGCAATTTTCAGGGCAAGAGGCAAGGGGGGTTGAGCAGGTGTATGTGTGCTCGGATGCCTGAGCCACTCAGCTTGGCTTCTGGACTGAGACTGAGTTGCAACACATGCTCGCGTACAACACACATACACACACACAGGCAACCCTGGAGCTTACCTGTCCACCTGGATTTCCACGTCCTTGGTCTCTGTCTTGGCAGGCCGCCCTCCGTTGATCGCTTTGCCCCCACTGGTGAGAAGGTTCAGGACAGGCTCTATCTCTTTGAGCAATTTATTGTTCTCCCCGCTGCCCTGGAGGGCGACCCCGGTGCTTTTCCTGGCCGGGTCCTGGCCTGGGGGCCTGGCAGCCAGGCCGTTGGCATGGGCGAGCGAGCCGGCTTCTTGCTCCTGGTCTGGCGCATGCTGGGGCCCATTGCCAGGACCCACGGCCCCGTCCACCGCCAGCGTCTGCTCTCTGCCGGCTGACACTTGGTGGGACAGGTCAACGGCTGCCGTGGGGGGACCCAGGGGCCGGGTTACTCGGATGGTCTTGGGGGTCCCGTCCCCGGTGAAGGTGGTCTCCAGGTGCGTGGTGAAGCCCTCAGGGCCCCTGAGGATGAGAACCACGTGGGTCTCGGAGGCAATCCCCCTGAGCACCTCCAGGGCGCTGTCATAGCTCAGGTCCACCAAGGGCTGGCCGTTGACGGCGAGAATGATGTCCCCGGCCTGGATGAGGCCGCTCTGCTCCGCGGCGCCCCCTCGGATCAGGTCAGAGATGATCACGGGTGGCTTGCTCACCCTCTCCTTCACCAGGAACCCCAGGCCCCCCACTTTGCGCTTGAAGAGGCGGACAGAAATGACGTTGGGTTGGATCTGCTGAACGCTGAACATGTGGCTCTCCATGGTGTCTAGTGTCCAAGGGTCCACAGACCTCAAAACGGGTCAGGCCGAGGCCAGGTCCCCGGGAGCGGCCGGGCTTCAGGCCGCGCCGGGAGGAGGAGCCGGGGGCTGGCGCTGCGGGGCTGGAGCCCGGACAGGGAGCTGCTCTCACTGCTGGTCTTCTGTGCCTCTGACGTCAACTTGGCGTCACTTGCTCATTGCTGTCGGGCTGTCGGTGGCATGATTTCCTGCGTCTGCCTCCTTCCTTGGTCTCTAAGGAAGTGATGGTTGATCAGGCAGATGTCAGGGGAAGCGGTGGGATGAGTCCCTATGCCACAGGTCAGGCGGATCTGGGAGGAGAGGTGTCTGGTGGCTGTGCCTAGGGGTGACGCATGCTAGTGCGGACTATCCGCTGGGCATCGCCAGCCCGTCATAGGCAGATCCGATCCGGGGCTCCCTGAGGTCAAGAGAAGGAACAAGGGAGGGGAGGAAAAGGATTAAAAAAAAAAGAGAGATGGATGTGAGATGCCCAAGACCACCCTTAAAACTAACATGGGAAACGCAGCCAACTGAGAAGTCTAGCCATAAGATGCTCTGGAGTTCTGAAGACAGCCTAGACACAAAATTCTTCCTCCAGGGGGACACACTCGCAGGTGGCTGCATATTGCCTGGTTTCATTTCCATGATCAAAGCCCTGTGAGACCAGGGGGTTCCTTGGGGAGACCACTGAGGAGTCAGCCCCAGAAATCAAATGGCAAGAACCCTAAGATCTCTCATCTTTTTTTCACCGGAAGGAGTCAGCACTCCAACCCTGTCATGCAGCCTTTGGCTCTCTGCTTTCTGCAGCATTTTTCCATCCTCAGGTCAGGAGTTTGGCCGACAAGGATCGCGGGGCATGAGGCTCTCCACTCCCACCACTACCAAAGCCCCCGTCACAAACCCATCAACAGGAAATGATGTCACCTTCTACAGAACCACGGATGAGGGGGGCCAGCTGGACTTCAGAACCATCATTTTTGTAATGATTCACTTATTTCTGGTTCAAAAGGACAGACTTGGCCACACTCCATCCCATGATAAGCCAAAATTGGTATAATAAATACCAAAGATACGGGTCCACGTCAAACTCTGGAGGGCATTTGTATGTTGCAGACTGTCTGAAATCCTAACAGAGAAACATTAGGAGGTATGGACTGTGTCCCCCTAGGGTTAGATAAACACAGAGCTGGTGTGCAACGAATATTTGTGGGACAAGAAAAACCCCAAAAGATAGTGGACACTCATTGAGTGCATATGTTCTTACTGTGTATTTTTCTCCTCCTTTGATCTTCACAGTTAACCCTTCAACAGACGAGAAGACTGAAAGTTGGGAAGGTTCAGTGATTTGTCCAAGGTCAGGTGGAGAAGGATGGTGGGGGGAGGATTTGAATTCAGATCTGCTCCATTCTTGAGTCTGAGCTTTTTAATGTATACTCTAGTTTTTAACAGTTTGTAATCTAATGACTTTTGTGACGCCCACCAGCTTCGCCAGACTCAGAGAAGCGGTTGGGGTACCGAAGGACCACAGGGAGGCCAACTGAAGATGCTGTAGCCCAGGTGAGGTGTGTGCACCCATGGCATGGGCCCAATGAGCAGCTATGGAAGCACATCTTATGTGTCTGGGTTGGGGTAGGTGACCTGTGGGTTATGGGTAGAGTGGGGCAGGGTGGGAGGTAGCAGAAAATCCCTTCATCTCTTTTCCTACCCCCCAGCTCCAGCCTCTGTTTCCTCTCTGCCCTGGCACCCCTTGCTGTCAGCATCCTCAAAACTCCTTCGCCCAAGAATCTGCCGCTACTGACAAAGCGACACTCCCTTGTTTCCCTTTTAGCGACTTTCCGGGGTCACCCCAGGGCTGAGGCAGCTGATAAACTCCTGCTGCTTCTGAAAACAGGGGGTGGGTGAGGATAACTCCCCCCGCACCCCGAGAAAGAGGCGCTACCTCCCAGATCCCCCTCAAGGGAGGGCGGTGGTTAGCAAGTTCAGCCTCTCCCTTTTGCAGCTTGTGTTATATAACTCCGCCAGCCCCTCTGTGTGGGTGAGGGAGTCATGAATACCCAGACCCAGCCTGGGCTGCTTTCTCCATCTGGCATCACTGTGTGTGTGTGTGTGTGGGGGTGTGGGGGTGTGTGTGTGTGTGGGGGTGTGTGTGGGTGTGTGTGTGGGGGGGGGGGTGTGGGGGGGGGTGTGTGTGGGGGGGGGTGTGTGGGTGTGTGTGGGTGTGGGTGTGTGTGGGTGTGTGTGTGTGTGTGTGTGTGTGTGGGTGTGTGTGTGTGTGGGTGTGTGGGTGTGTGTGTGTGTGTGTGTGTGTGTGTGTGTGTGTGTGTGTGTGTGTGTGTGTGTGTGTGTGTACATGTCTATACAAGGTTAAAGGACTGTAGAAGCACGTGTGTGTGTGTGTGTTTCTGTGTATTCATGCATCGCCCTCCTGCTGTGTCATTTCTCTGCTGTGTGTGTGAGCCTGTGTGGCCCGTGTGTTGACAGGCTGAGTGTCTTTCGGCATCTTGCTGCTGGCCTTCTGGCTTGCAGAGAAAACCAGCCCGAACTGCTATGTCCTTCCTCACTGGGGAGGATTGGTCCTCCTCCCTACCCACCCCCACCCTGGGCTCTGGTTTCCTTAACTCTCCCGGAGCTCTCATGGTACCCATTTCTTCCGGGTACCAAACCCAGGATGCTCATTGTTTAGTTGAGGGCAGAGACAGCTGGGACCTCCAGATCTCTTGAGTGTTCTAGTTTGGCTTTGGACTCCATTCTTTAATTCAAGAAGGGACTTGAAGGTGAGCTCTTCAGGAGGTGGGGGCCCCCAGCTTGCTTCTACCCCATCCTGGCTTCAGCCAGAACTTACCAAAGGGACTTTCCTGGTGGCTCAGTGGTAGAGAATCCGCCTGCCAATGCAGATGACATGGGTTCAATCCCTGATCTGGGAAGACCCCATGTGCTGTAGAACAACTAATCCCATGCACCACAACTACTGAGTCTGTGCTCTAGAGCCTGGGAACCGCAAGTACTGTGCCCACGAGCCACAATTACTGAAGCCTGCTTGCCCTAGAACCCGTGCTCTGCAGCAAGAGAGCCACCACAATGAGAAGCCCGCGCACCGCAACTAGAGAGTAGCCCCCACTCCTCGCAACTAGAGAAAAGCTTGCACAGCAACAAAGACCCAACACAGCCAAAAATAAACAAATAAAATTATTAAAAAAAATAACTAGTTGAGACATGGCATTAAATAAACACTGCATTAAAAAATAAATGCTGGAGAGGGTGTGGAGAAAAGGGAACTCTCTTACACTGTTGGTGGGAATGTAAATTGATACAGCCACTATGGAAGACAGTACGGAGATTCCTTAAAAAACTAGGAATAAAACCACCATATGACCCAGCAATCCCACTCCTAGGCACATACCTTGAGGGAACCAAAATTGAAAGAGACAAATGCATCCCATTGTTCACTGCAGCACTATTTACAATAGTTAGGACATGGAAGCAACCTAGATGTCCATTGACAGATGAATGGATAAAGAAGTTGTGGTGCATATACACAATAGCTTCCCAGGTTGCTCAGTGGTAAAGATGCAGGAGATGCTGGAGACGTGAGTTCGATCCCTGGGTCAGGAAGATCCCCTGGAGGAGGAAATGGCAACCCACTCCAGTATTTTTGCCAGCGAAATTCCATGGACAGAGGAGCCTGGCGAGCTATAGTCCATGGGGTCACAAATAAGTTGGACACGACTGAGCGACATGGAATATTACTCAGCCATAAAAAGGAACTCATTTGAGTGAGTTCTAATGAGGTGGATGAACCTAGAACCTATTATACAGAGTGAAGTGAGTCAGAAAAAGAAAAATAAATACCATATTCTAACACATATATATGGAATCTAGAAAAATGGTACTGAAGAATTTATTCACAGGGCAACAACGGAGAAACAGACATAGAGAATAGACTTATGGACAGGGGGAGAGGGGAGGAGAGGGTGAGATGTATGGAAAAAGTAACATGGAAACTTACATTACCATATGTAAAATAGATAGCCAGTGGGAATTTGCTTATGGCTCAGGAAACTCAAACAGGGGCTCTGGATCAACCTAGAGGGGTGGGATGGGGAGGGAGATGGGAGGGAGTTTCAAAAGAGAGGGGATATATGTATACCTATGGCTGATTCATGTTGAGGTTTGACAGAAAACAATAAAATTCTGTAAAGCAATTATCCTTCAATAAAAAATAAATAAGAAAAATACAACTTACCAAAAGACAGAGCTGGGAGTTGGCTTAAGGAAAAAGAAATAAGGCAAACCTGCAAATCTCCCTGGTCACTCCTAGCTTCTCCTCTCTCTTTCTCAGCTGCTTTCTAAAGCGGGGGTGGGGGGTGGGGGGTGGGGGGGTGAGGGGTGGGAGTGGGGGTGGGGCTGCTGGCTGGATGGAAATTGGGAAATTGAAGTGCTGTTTTTTAGACCTTGGCCCTAGAAAGACAACTTGATCTTTAGAAGGAATGGAAAGAGGCAGGGCTTCAGAGAGGCAGTGATATTCAGCGTCTACTGAGAGACAGGGTGGGGGTAAACAAGCTCTAGGTCTAAGCAAATGGATTCTGAACCTTCATCAGGGTCAATCCTAATCTTAACGACAACCCCCTTAATAATATCCCTCTTTTCCCTCCCCAAACACATCTTCATCCCCATCCTGACCAGGATCAGCTTTGATATCCGCAAAGAATGTACTAAGATGCTAGATGGAGATGCGTCTGTCCTGCTTTGTGACTGTCCAGTATCCACAGTCTCTCCTCAAACCTGGTCCTCCGGGATGGCTGGCCACCCTCTGCCACAGGGAAGATTTTTAAGGCCCTTTCTGGCTCTATCTGTGTGTTTCTGGGTGAGTTCTTTATTTTCTCTGAACCTCAGTTTCTGTATGTGTAAAATGGGCTCCTTAAGTAATTCTTCACTCCCTGGGTAACTGGGAGGATTGAATACAATAGTAAGGGCATGGGTTTCAGTAATGTCACAGAGCGAATGCTCAGAAGAAATGGCTTCTTACCACTGTCCTGTAATATGTAATGGTTCTGGCTTCCTGGCCCTTGACTCAGTGCACTTGCTACTCTGTTGCAGCCTCTCCAAAGGCACATCATGTGCCAGGAGGGGGCTGATGCTTGAAAGCACAGAGAAATCTCACGCCACTCATGGTACAAGGCACTGAATACAGGGAGACTGGTGCTGGGTATCCTGCCAACCCAGCCTCCGACTCTTGGAGCTGTGATTTTAAACACGGCACATGCGCGTGCACACTACGGCACATACCATGGAAACAATACTTGGACCCAGGCCTCATTGGAGTAGTTCAGTGGTTTCGGGAGTACCTTGCTGTGGAGGAAATTCACAGCTGACTTTCGAGGATGACTGCCAGGGAGAAGGAGGGAGCCAAAATAGGCCAGTGTCTGCTACTACCATCTCACTGCGTGACCTTGGGCACGCCATCCCGCCCCATTCTGGGCCCATGTCTACATCCAGGATGGTAATGGTAGCAGTTTCCAATGATGGAGAGTTTAGCTTGCCAGTGCAGGAGATGTAAGAGACATGGGTTCAATTCCTGGGTCAGGAAGATCTCCTGGAGGAGGGCATGGCAACCCATTCCAGTATTCTTGCTTGGAGAATCCCATGGACAGAGGAGCCCAGTGGGCTAGAGTTCCATAGGGACGCAGAGTCAGACACGACTGAAGCGACGGAACATGCACACAAGCACAGTGCTGAGTCCTCCACACGGGTGTCTTATTTCATCCTGACAGTGACTATGTGAAGCACATGTCATTTTTATCCCCATTTTACAGAAAGACAGGCTTCCCAGCTGGCTCAGAAGGAAAAAATCTGCCTGTGAAGCAGGAGATGCAGGTTCAATCCCTGGGTTGGGAAGATTCCCCTGGAGAAGGAAATGGCAACCCACTCCAGTATTCTTGCCTTGGACATCCTGTAGACAGAGGAGTCTTGTAGGCTACAGTCTTTGGGGTGGCAAGAGCCAGACATGACCGAGCGACTAAACAACAATTACAGAAAGACAGGGTGACTGGGGTTCAGAGAAGCAAACTGGAAGACTGCCCTGGCTCTAAGTGAGCGGGTGCTGGGTACACACCTAATCCTAAAGACGATCCCCTAAGACAATGCCTCCCCCGCAAACACACTCTCATTGGCTGCCATACTTTTTATTCTCACCCTGACTCATCACATTCAATGGTCTCCATTTTACAGACATTGAGATTAAACTACCCATTCATTTCATTTTTAGCACTGAAAGTCCATGGACACAAGGATGATGAAGAGCTATTAAAATCCAAAAGATTGTCCAACTTCCACACTCAAGGAAACAGAGGCCTGGAGAAGGGAGGAGCATACTCATTCAACATGGATCAGCCACAGTTGGGGTGTCAAGAGCTGTCTGTCCAATAGGGCAGTCACCAGCCACATGTGGCCATTGAACCCCTAAATTGTGACTGGTTCCTGGAGATGTGACCTAAGTGTGAAATCTACATGGGGTCTCAAAGACTAGGAGGAAAAAAAGGAATGTCAAATAGCTCAATAATTTCCCAATATTGACCACGTGTTGAAAGGATAATGCTTTGGGTATACTGGATTAAGCACAGTTATTGTGAAAAAAATAATTTCAACTGTTGCTTTCGATGCTTTTATATGCAACTACTGTACGGTTAAAAAATCAGATATGTGCTCACATTGTATTGCCATTGGGTAGTGGAGGTCTAGAGTCTGACCCTCGTGGTGCCTGGACCAGAGGGCCTCCCCGCACCCCACTGCCTCTTAGGTCCCCTCAAGCACCTACTGATAATCTAGGCAGGAAGAAGATAATTCTGCTTTCTAAAGAAGTCAGAAAACGACACAGAGGGTAAAAGCAAACATCTCGCCATTTTTTAAGGTTGACCACTGGATAGCAGGAGTGAGGGGAGAAAGAAAACCCACCTCAAACCATGTGAAGAGAGAGAGTAGGGTGTCACCTAGGCTGGTTGTCCAGAACCCAACAGCTTGCTGTCTGAATGTCATTTGAAATCTAACCCACCTGTGCAACAAATGTTTCATTTAAAAAGTGACACACATTTCTTTTTACAGGTGGGATATGAACTCCAGGATATACCACTAGGTGAAAAAAGAATGGTGCAAAAGCATACATTCTGTACATGTAAGTGGAGAGAATGTTCTGGAAGGAATGGGTGTCACTGGCTACATCTTAGGTGGAATTCTGAACGTCACTAGTAGGAGGGAGACAGACTTTGCACTGACTACCTTGACAGATTTTATTTTCTCGGGCTCCAAAATCACTGCTGATGGTCATGCAGCCATGAAATGATGCTTGCTCCTTGGAAGAAATGCTACGACAAACCTAGACGGTATATTAAAAACCAAAGACAACACTTTGCTGACAAAGGTCCATATAGTCAAAGCTATGGTTTTTCTAGCAGTCATGTACAGATGTGAGAGGTGGACCATAAAGAAGAGTGAGGGCCAAAGAATTGATGCTTTTTGAATTGTGGTGCTGGAGAAGACTCTTGAGAGCCCCTTGGACAGCAAGGAGATCAAACCAGTCAATGCTAAAGAAAATCAACTCTGAATATTCATTGGAAAGACTGATGCTGAAGCTGAAGCTCCAATACTTTGGCCACCTGATGCGAAGAGCTGACTCACTGGAAAAGACCCTGACTCTGGGAAAGATTGAGGGCAGAAGGAGAAGGGGACGACAGAGGATGAGACGGTTGGAGAGCATCACCGACTCAATGGACATAAGGTTGAGCAAACTCCAGTAGACAGTGAAAGACAGGGAAGCCTGGTGTGCTACAGTCCATGGGGTCACAAAGACAACTTAGCAACTGAACAACAACAACAAATTATTACTTTAAAATCATCTAAATGTGTATACCATTAAATATTAAAGAAAACAACACTCAGTCTGTGAACTGGCTGTTTTCACTTCAAGCACCCACAAAATCTCTAAAGGAGTCACAACCCTGGTTCCCATGCCCCTTCAATCTCATTTAAAAACAAATCCCAAGCCCTCCCTGTCTTAAGAAGCAAAACCGGATACCGCCACCCCCAACACAAACAAAAGACCAAAACTGTAACCCAACTGTGCTCTTAAAAAAAAAAACAAAAAACACCAAACCACAAAACACAGCAACCAACCAACTTCCTTACATCTCCTGAACCGCTAATTTGCAGTCTTTCCCCAGAGAGAACACCCCCTGGGAATCAAAATGATGTGCTTTCTCCCACGCTGGCAAGTCATAGCTACAAATCCTCCAACCTCTGTAAGCTGGCGGCAGGGGGTGGGGGTAGGTTGGCGTTCTGTGTCTTGGGGATCCCAGAGACATAAACACCCTGGTGCCAGGGGGGCCTCCCCAGTCACGTAATTCCCCCAGTTTCATGGCTACAGTTTGTTCCTGATCATCTCAGATCTAATGCTCACAGATCATCGGGGCAGGAAGGAGCTTCGTTCCGAGTTGGGAGCGTGAGGATGAAGGCCCGTTTAGAGTTTGACGGTACGCTCTGATGTGAGGCTTTGAGAAATCTACACTCTCATCTACTGTGCTTTGTACAGCCTCTTTGTATAGCAGATTGACAGTATCTGCACCAAAATTGAAAATACGTGGATTTTTGGCCTGGCAATTCAATTCTTAAGACTTTCCCCTACAGATAACCTGGAAAGAACATCCTTACACACACACACACATACACACAGGGTTGTTCAGAATATCAAGAGACAGGACAGTCTGAGTATCCGTTAACAGAGAACGTCTACATAAACTATGGCATATCCATACAGTGGAATACAGCGCAGGCATTAAATAAGGGGAGATTAGATCTATAAAGACCAATAAGGGGGGACTTCCCTGGCCATCCAGTGGTTAAGCCTCCCAGCTTCCAATGCAGGGGGCGTTGGTTCAATCCCTGGTTGGGGAACTAGGATCCCACATGTGTGGCACAGCCAATAATAATAATAAATAATAAAGGACCAATGGGGAATGATCCTTAAGACATAGTTAAATTAAAAAGCAAGGTAGAGAACACCGATACATAAACATATTTGCAGACCCGTTGCATGTATTCGCCTATACTTCCATGTAAGCTTGGAGACGTACTCAGTATCTCTGGAAAAACACTCAAGATGGTCACAGGTGGCTGCTGGGAAAGGGGACTGGGAGGCAAAAGTTTAGGTGGGAGGAAGAAGCTCACTTTTATTATATATTCTTTCATATTGTTTATTTTTTTTACTATGCTTTTGTATCAGCTTTAATAAAAGGACAGGCGTGCTGCAATTCATGGGGTCGCAGAGAGTCGGACACGACTGAGCGACTGAACTGAACTAATAAAAGGACAAGTCTAAACTCCAATGAACAAAAAGATTGTTAGTGAACTTAGTCAAATAACTATACTGCCATGAAAATAAGAATACGCAGTCTCTGAATTCTGGGGTGGGGGGATCAGGTAGGGAGAAAAGTCAAAATGTTTAATCATTTTCACAAAGATCCATTTTATCAAATTGCTGTAAATCAGAGTTAGCTTAAGAGAAAAGAGAAAAAGTTTTCCTTAAATCTGAAAAAACAAAACATTTAAAAAATTAGCAATATTTTAAAAAATAATTTTTTTAAAAAAACTTTAAAAAAAAGACAAGGTCTTTGAAATCAGATTGTTTTGTATTTGAACCCTAGCTTCTCCATGTAGCTTTGTGATGGTCAGCAAGTTACTTAACCTCTCTGAGTCACAGTTTTGCATCTATAAAATGGGAGTGATAATGGCATCTCCTCAGGGGGTGTGTGTGTGTATGAGGATGGAATGATATAATAATGAGTATCTTCCGAGTTCTTACAATGCGCCATACAGAATGGTAAGTGCTCAGTAAACGGATCCTCTCCCACCTCACTTCTTTTACTAATTATTAAAATGCAGGCAGATTTTATTCTACTGGCTGTCTGGAGCATCCAATGGACATATGTTGCTTAAAGTAGTTTGTGCAGGAGGATCAGGTCAGTGCTGTGGACATACAGGTTGGTCCTGCTTTCCAATAGAATGGGAGCCTGTCACAGGCTCCTTTCTTGGAATACCAAGAGAACGGGATTCGTTGTGTCGGAATGTGGCACTCAAGAGACAGCCAGAAACTCGGGCCCTGGGACTTCGTGATGAGTCATCACCTGTGGGAGGGCGGTGGGGTATCACTGGTCCAGTCCATCATCAGGAGGGAGTTTCACGGCTGTCAACCCCATGTTGGAATAGATTTGGGGAATTATGAAACATTCATTCCATCTTCATTTTGCAAAGCTCATTTTTATGAACAAGTTCAGCCAGCTGTAGAGCACTATATCCATCACACAGACTGAAAATTCCAGGGTTTTGGGCTAGTGTCTTAAATTCTTCCATCCGTGGACCCCTCAGTGGCACAAAGTCCATAAGAATGTACCTCTGCCCCTGTCTTTGCCAGACACACCCCATCACCGACACTGTCAGGTAGGGGTTGAAGGCATTTGGACTGGGGTTGGAAAGACAAGGGTTTGTGACCCTCCTCCACCACATATTATCCTCAAGTGGATGGAAAACATTTGATGGGATAGTCCATGTAAAGTGCATGGTGCTTCTATTATTTTAAGAGTCACTTTAGATGACACCTCAAGGAAAATGAAGTATTTCAGCCCAGATAGGTGAACAGAATCATGGCCAAGAGGACAGCCTCCTTACTATAAAAAAGAAACAAACTGAGACTTCACTGGTGGTCCAGTGGCTAAGACTATGCTTTCAATGCAGGGGGCCTCAGTTCGCTCCCTGGTCAGGGAACTATTAACAAATTCCACAACTAAAAGTTCGAATGCCGCAACTAAAGATCCCCAGTGCCATAACCAAGATCTGGTATAAACTTTTTTTAAAGGAAACATATATTACCAGTAGTCTCTGAAACATTTCTTAAGAATCATTACAAGAAGATGGCACATATTTCCTACCCTCAATAAACCTTACCCTCTTTTACTTTCTTTTCTTCTTCCACTTCTTTTTGCTCTTTCCTTTCCTCTCTTCTTTCCTTTATTTTGTCATTCACATCATCTATTCATTCACTAACCCTTAACAAGATCTCAGTTGGGCCAGCAAGAAGCTTGGCACTGAAAATGTAAGGTAGACAAGACAGACAGCACTCCTACCCTCAGATCTCCCAAGCCAGGAGTGAAGCAGGGAGTGGAGAGAGAGATTAATGACAAGTATAGTGAGTAGAACAAAGTGGAAAAACAGGGTACTAATGGGAGCAGGGGAGGACACTTAACATAGAGTGGTGGTGGTCAGGGAAGGCTTCCTGGAGGAAGAGTCAGGAATACAGAATTGGCCAGATGAAGGGGTGGGTGGTGGGAGCAAAGGATGGAAGAGACAAAGCACTGAGGTGTGGGAGAGAGCAGGTTGGAAGCACTGGACAAAGTCCACTGTGATAGGAGAAGAAAGTCAAGGTCTTATAAAGCTGGAGGGATCTCCAGGAGCTAGATCATGCAGGTATCTTGACGGCCAAGAGAAAGATTTTGGATCTTACTCTCACGGCGATGGCAAACACTGCAGGTATTCAAGAGGAGAAGTTCTGTGGTTAGATTTAGATTTTATTAAGATGCTGGATGGAAGATGGGTGGAAAAGCAAGTCTGGCTATGGGGAGCTCAGTTAGGAAGCTGCTGCAGGCCAGAGATGAGAGATGATGGTGGCCAGGATTAGGGAAGGAGGAGGAAAGTGGGTAGATTTAAGAGATTTTGGGGAGGTTGAGTCAACAAGATTTGGTGACTGAAACCCAGGGTTTGAAAGAGGGAGGTATCCAGAATAGCTTTTCAGCTCTGGCTTCTACAAGCAGATAGAACATGATGGAGGGAAGGAAAGGAAAAGAGTGAACGAAACTCATTTGACAGAATTGTCCTTCTTGGGCAGTAATAAATAATTTAACTGCATTTTAGTATATTTCAAGAGTCAACATTTCCTGATGCCATTACTTTCTTAATTCTGAGAATTAAGGGGGATTACAGCAAATAGAATTGATTTGGCTCATTTCCAAAGCTGTGCTATTTACCGGGCATTTGATCTGGGGCAAGTCATCTTTCACATTTTGAATCTCAATTTCCTTTTGTGAAATTGAAAAGGTAATAACAACTACTTGCAAGGTTTTTGTGAAGATTAAATAAGACGGATGCTGGAAAGAGCACTTTGTGAACTGTAAATGTCAACTGCAGTGGTAATGTCGAGTCTTTATTTTCAGCAGGTCATCAAGAACAGTATCATCCAGATAGCAGCTCACTGGTAATGGAGATTTAATTTAGTTTCTCCTCATGCCTGGCATCCTTGGGTGTCTCTGGTGCAGGGAAGCTGGGTCAAGAGGATGGCAAAAGGCGCTCATGGAAGGAAAAAGAAGAAAGAATGATTATATCTGGTAACTCAAAGTGTTAGTCGCTCAGTCATGTCCAACTCTTTGCAAAGCCATGGATGGTAGCCCACCAGGTTCCTCTGTCCACGGAATTCTTCAGGCACGAATACTGGAGTGGGTAGCCATTCCCTTCTCCCAGGGATCTTCCTTACCCATGGATCAAACCCAGGCCTCCCACACTGCAGGCAGATTCTTTACCATCTGAGCCACCAAGGAAGCCCTCCTTAACTAGAAAGTTCCTTGCAAATAGATAACAGCATCCACAGAGGCTTGAATCAATTACAAATGAATTTCAGCAAAGGGAGAACACATTAAGTAGAAAACACAAACTTGCATTGGCAGGGATAACTCACATTTGTCAGATACATCAGTAATAATAATAAATGTAAATGGATTAAACTTAAGCAAAAGATCAAGACTCAGAGTAGCTAAGTGGAATTGCAATTATCTTGTATTAGCATGGATGTAGGGACAAGAGCCAAGGACAGAAGAGAAAATAGTTTACTAAGGGAAGTATGAGCTCGGTGTGCATCTGCTGGTCACTTAACTCTAAGGCAGCATAAGTCTGATTTGATTTGAAAGACACAGTTGGCTCTCTTCTTAGATTAGCACCTAGTAAACACAGAGTAAATATTTACTGAATACATGATCAGCTAGCCAAGCAATATCTTTTAGTAAATTTGTATTAAATAGGCTGAAATATACAAAATTAGCAGTTTTGAAAATATCTAATCCAATAATTTCCTATAGTTCAATCTAATATTTCAAACATTTTTATATGTAAGAACTTTAATGAACTCTAATTTTCTTCTCGCAACAAATATGAAGGATGTGATAATAATATTCGCATTTTATAGATGCTGAAACTGAGGCTCAAAGATATTAATTAAGTCACAGAAGTTTATCCAGCTGGTGGGGATTCCAATCCAGTTTGTTGGAACTTAAAATCTTTGCTTTTTTTGTTTTAATTACTAAACTCTTAATAACCACAAGAATTTTGTCTCAGATTTTTTTTTAAGCAATCATATCACCTACAAATAATGACAGCTCAAAGTCTTTGCTTTTATCACTTTTCAGGTACCACGGTGTCTTTTTATTTCCATTGGCCTGATCACCAGCTATAATTTTAGTAACTGGAAGTTGAAAGAGACTCCAGAAATTTTCTATTCCATCATAATATGGAGTCTATGGGCCCCCTACAGGGCTCAGGAATCCCTGAAAATCCTGGAATTGTGTGCCAAAAATTTTGTGACTACATGCATATGTGCATTTACACAAGGAGGGGGGCATAGCATTAATATGATTTACTAAGCACTCCTTGACCCAATAAGCAGTAAGAGTGGAAGTTACTGGATTAACCTTACATTTTACAGATGAGGAGACTGAGGCTCTAGATGGGGAAGAACTTGCCATAAGTTCTTAGAGACAGAGTCAGATCTCAGATTCGGACCTCTTGCATGATTTTTTTCTCAAACTAAGGTTACATGCTCATTTTCCTCCCCTCTCTTGTGAAATTAGGAAATTTTCTCAGGGTCCTATATTTAACAGCAATGCTAATCTCAGGATGTCAGCTGCAGCCTTTTTGGTACCTGTCCCTTCTATCTAGCTATACTATTTCTTGATTATTCAAAATAAGCCCAAGGCGTCCACTATCTCTTCATCCCTTCCCTCCTGGTGAACCATCTCCAATTACTTTATACTTCTCCAGGATTGGCATCTGAGGACACTCTGACAGGTGAGAGTTAGGGGCAAATTGCCATAAAAGATGTGCATACAAGTCTAGGATTTTCAGATAATCCAGAACCCTGTAGGGATCCACAGATCCCATACAGATTGCTTACCAAGGTAAATATTTGTAGACCAATACGTTCCATTTACTCACCTTTTAGCAAGTAACTACTTTGTTCTCAAAAAGGATGACTCTAGTGAACTGTAAGATTGTATGCACTATGGAGACAATCTCTCCATGGTGATCTCTCTAGAGATCATGGTTCCCTGGCTTACTGTTGGACCCCTGGAGCACAGCAAAGTGCTGGGCACATAGTAGGTGCTCAATATACCAGAGTCTCAATCCCCATGTCTATGACTTGCTATGTAAGGTATGGTCCATGGACTACAGCCATCATCTGAGAGCTGGTTAGAAATGCAGAATCTCAGTCTCCACCCCAGACCTACAAATCAGAATCTACATTTTTAAGAAGACCTCTGGGTGATTGATGTGTACATTATAATTTAAGAAACATCGTTTGGTTTGGCTCTAAATGCCTGTGTTACATTTTCATAGCCGAATGAAGCTTCAACCAGAAAATTTCAGTCTAGGATGTGTGGTAATATTACACTGAACCATGTACAACTGCAGATACTCAACCATTTCGTGACCTACAAAAATGGCAATTTCCAATGAAATTTCAATTTCCTTCCAACTATAAACTGTTCTGCACAAAACTGTCTGCTTCAGAGAGGCGGGATATCACTTGCTTCAAAAAGGCTCTGGTCAGCTTTTACAAACAACAGGCATACAGATGACTTCTGTTTAGTTAACACACTTAAAAAAAATTTTTTTTTCCCGAATTGGTTACCACCATTAAAAAACTGTAAGTTTCACATGGCTTTCTTGGGTTCCTGGAAGGTGCATTCATACTGGGTCTGCATTCCTCAGTGTTGGCCAATAGCTGGAGTGAGAGGTGATGCCCTTCTATGCAGGGCATGAGCTCCTCAATTCCCAGCTCCTGTGAAGCCCCCTCACTCATTTATTCCTTGCCAGGACCCTGCAGGTGGGACCTGCAGGGTTTGACTGTGGGATCCCGAATAGATAGTGTGGTTTACAGGGGAACAAAGAAGGTCACCTTTAGAAGCTGCTCAGTGAAGGAAGGTACTCAGTGATTTGGGTCCCATCATAGATGCTCTCAGTTGGTCCAGGTGTTTGATGAGAAGCTCACCTTCCTGAGAGCTCTCTGCACCTGTCCCAGTCTGAGCACTCTGGTTGATGCTCACCCTGCCTTCATCTCCCTGGGTTAAAGCTACTGAGAATAGGACAGCATTTCACATAATATGTGTGTGTGTGTGTGTGTGTGTGTGTGTGTGTGTGTGTTAATCACTCAGTTTTGTGACCCCCGTGGACTGTAGTCCACCAGTCTTCTCTGTCCATGGAGTTCTCCAGGCAAGGATACTGGAGTGGGTTGCCAATCCCTTATCCAGAGGATCTTCCTGACCCAAGGATCGAACCTGAGTCTTCTGCATTGCAGGTGGTTTCTTTACCGTCTGAGCCATCAGGGAAGCCCACTGCACATGACAGTCATCCTCAACTCCCTATCTGCTTCTTCTCATACCTCAGGGTTGTTTACAAAAACCTTTCCTGGAGTGACACCTCTCTCTCTAAATGGAGCTTTTTCTTTTGATGTCAAGCCAGTCTGTGCCCACTCATTCCAATGAGAGCTGAAGGGAAATCAGTCTCCTTCCTCTGCTGGGAGGGAACACAGTCCCAGATTCTATCCGTTTTCCTTGGTGACTCCACCTGGGTTCCCTGAGCTGACTGGGAGTTTATCTCCTATTGGGCCAGTGCACCTGGTAAGCCCCTCAAAGACATCCCTTCCTTGGCACTGAGGGACACATTCCCACCTGATTCAGCCTTACCGGACAGAGTTCTGCAAATGTCCCACTGAAATAAAATCACAGGAAAGAAAAAAAAGAGAGAGAATGATGTCACTGGGATCAGCATCTACACATTTATCACAGAGGTGGGAAGGAAGGCTTATGGAAGGAGATCTTGGTTAAGATTTTAAATTCTGGGTTCAAATCCTGACCCTGCTAATGACTGACTGTGGCTTCGGGCATCACATTTAGCAAATCTGTGCCTCTATTTCTTCATCTGGAAAATAGCAAATATTGACAGTATCTACTTCGCAGGGCTCTTGTGATGATTTTATGAAATCATATCATGTTTCCCTGACTGGTCTTGCCACCTTCATAGCTTTGTGCCATACCTGTGTCTTGTCTACTATGCAATTATTTATTTACTAGTTTCCCTTAAAGTCGACTCATTTTTTCCCTTAAAAACATCCCATGGCCTCATGCAAAAGAATAACATTCATGAAATTATGGTACGGAGGTGCCAGCTACATTTTTCTATTAACAAAACAAATATTGAATGAGTAAATTTGAAAAATGGATACCACTTTGCTCCAATCATGAGAAAACACTGAACAAAATCCAATTTAGGGAGTTCTAGAAAGTTAACTGCGGAGAAGGCAATGGTACCCCACTCCAGTACTCTTGCCTGGAAAATCCCATGGACGGGGGGGCCTGGTAGGCTGCAGTCCATGGGGTCACGAAGAGTTGGACATGACTGAGCGACTTCACTTTCACTTTTCCCTTTCATGCATTGGAGAAGGAAATGGCAACCCACTCCAGTGTTCTTGCCTGGAGAATCCCAGGGACAGCAGAGCCTGGTAGGTTGCCATCTATGGGGTTGTACAGAGTCAGACATGACTGAAGCGACTTAGCAGCAGCAGCAGCAGAAAGTAACTGGGGTTTCCCTAGCGGCTCAGGTGGTAAAGAACCTGCCTGCAATGCAGGAGACCAGGTTTCAATCTCTGGATGAGGAAGATTCCCTTGGAGAAGGGAATGGCAACCCACTCCAGTATCCCTGCCTGGAGAATTCCATGGACAGAGGAGCCTGGTGGGCTATATAGTTCATGGGTCACAAAGAGTCAGACAAGACTGCGTGACTAACATAACAACACAGAAAGTAACTGACCGTTCATCTCTAGAAGTCTCAAATGCATGAGAGGCAAGGAGAGATTCATAAACTCACAGATCAGAGAAAAGAGAAATCATGCATTAAAAGAGCTGTGGGATCTGGGGCCCTGGAACAGGAAAAGGTTATCAGTGGGAAAAGTGGTGAAATTTAAATAAGCTCTGAGTTTAGTTAATAATCTTGCTTCATTATCAGTTTCCTGCTTTTGATAATTGTATTGTAGCTGTGAATGACGATAACATTAGGGGATGCTGGATAAGGGATAATAAAGAAAATCATTATACTATTCTGCAACTTTTCTGTAAGCCTAAAATTACTTCAAAATAAAAAGTTTGAAAAAGCGGGGACCAATGAATCGGTCTCTGTCTATCGTCCTCTCCCTTCAGTGCCTGGCAAACACTAGTTTGCTTTTTGTCTCTATGGATTTGCCTGTTCCAGGCATTTCCTATAAATGGAATCCTACAGTTGGTGGCCTTTTGTGTCTGGCTTCTTTTACTTCCCATGTTTTCAAGGTCCATTCATGTTGTAACAGGTATTAGTACTTCATTCCATTTTTTACAGTTGAATAATATTCCATTGAATACATAGACCACATTTTGTTTATCCATTGATCCACTGATGGACATGTGGGTAGTTTCCACCTTTTGACTGCTGGGAACAATGCTGCTTTGAACATTTGTGTTCAACCTTTTGTTTGAACACTTGTATTCAAAACCCAAGGGTATGGGATTTCCTATTGGGATGATGAAATGTTTTGGAACTAGACAGAGGTGATGATTGTAAAATATTGTGAATGTACTAAGTGCTACTGAACTGTATATTTTAAAATGATGAAGTTCATGTTATGCAAATTTTATCTCAATAAAAATGGGCACCACCTGTGGAATAAATATCATATTTTGGAAAATCTGTGCTTATGAGACCCCAGCACTTAACATAATACCCGGTCCTCAGAAAATGTGTGAAAAATGTTGGCCAGTGTTAGTATCTTTGCAGGGTAACATAAGACTCCCAGCTCCCACCACAGGAATTCTTCCAACAACATGACATTGCTTTCACCAAGAAAGTTCCTCCATGTTTAATCTACTACAGTTCTTGAAGGTACAAAAAAAAAAAAAAATCTCAGGGACCTTGGGATACCACCTCTAGAATGCCTTGCTTGGCATTCATGAACTTCTCCTGGTTTCACAAAGTGCTCACCTGGATGGAATGACACGGCTGCCCACTGCCCAGACATGTGCTCAGAATGCAGAATGGAAGTCCAACAGATAATAAACCAGTTACCTGTTGACTGAATACTGAACCTATTTCAGCAGCTTATTCAACAAGTCTCTTCAATAGACCAAATGCCTTGTTGACCCAGGACTCTACCCTACAATCTGCTGGTTAAGTCTCAATGCCCCAGCACTCTTCATTTGATTTTCTAATACCCAGTCCCATTTCCTCAAAGTACCCAGGGATGTACTCCAATGTTTGAAATGAAAGCAAATGCCTGATTCATTCTGAGGCTTTTATGAGGATCCTACAGGAAACTGAGGACACCCCAGCACACCCCAGATCATGGAAGCATCTCTCTGTTCAGAGCTAATGAACTGAGCTTAGTTGTACTGACCATTACCAGCAAAGTCGTCCTCTTTGTCTTGTCTGTGCTGGTTGTTCTCCGACCTTTGTTCCCAGATCTGTTCTCCAACCTTCTCCAAACTTTTCTGGGTCCTGGGAGGAGGCTGAGCTCTACGGGTATCAATAGGTTCCTTGTCCTCTGGCTTTTGACTGGAGGCCTCCAAGGGGACACACAAGGAAGATGAGACAGAGGGAGGAGAGCTAGGCTGCTTGCTTCCAGCTCAGTGCTGTGGTCTGAAGAGGTCTACCATCCCCCCTTCCCTGACTCTGCCAGCCCACCCCATGGTCCAAAGGGCTTCAGCAATACTGGACTTCCTGCAGCTATATCAGGCCACAGGTGATCCTCATTCCCCTTGCTGCTAGGCCCTGGACAATTCACCTTCCCTTGTTGGTGCCTAAAACCATGTTCTTAAGTAATTCCTTCATTAAATCATCTGGGAATAAAGTCTCACAGCTGCAAGTGCTTTCTGTTTCTTACTTGGACCCTGTCTAACAAACCTTCACCCTCACTGAATGTTGGGCTCAGGGAGGAGGCATATAAGAAGTGATGCTATGGTCAAGGGCATAGCAGGTGTCAGCTGAATTATCCTAGTGGCCATCCTCATCCTTGCTAACAGCTCCTCAGGTGGCACAGTGATAAAGAATCCACTTGCCAATGCAGGAAACGCAAGAGACATGGGTTCGATCCCTGGGTCAGGGAAGATCTCCTGGAGGAGGAAATGGCAATCCACTCCAGTATTATCGCTAAGAAAATCCCATAGACAGAGGAGCCTGGTAAGCTATGCTCCACGGGGTAGCAAAGAGCCGGACATTACTGAGCACATACACACCCTTTCTAATAAATATAAAAACGCCCAATGACAGCCAAGCACTGACTAGTCCTAGGAACTCAAGAAGTGGAGTCAACCTTGTGTTAGCAGAAGAGGAATCCATCACCTCCACTATTTGTTCGTAGTGATGCTTTCTAAGGCCCACTTGACTTCACATACCAGGATGTCTGGCTCTGGGTGAGTGATCACACCATCATGGCTATCTGGGTCATGAAGATCTTTTTTGTATAGTTCTTCTGTGTATTCTTGCCACCTCTTCTTAATATCTTCTGCTTCTGTTAGGTCCTTACCATTTCTGTCCTTTATTTTGCCCATCTCTGCATGAAATGTTCCCTTGGTATCTCTAGTTTTCTTGAAGAGATCTCTCGTTTTTCCCATTCTATTATTTTCCTCTATTTCTTTGCATTGATCACTGAGGAAAGGTTCTTATCGCTCCTTGCTATTCTTTGGAACTTTGCATTCAAATGGGTATATTTTTCCTTTTCTCCTTTGCCTTTTGCTTTTCTTCTTTTCTCAGCTATTTGTAAAGCCTCCTCAGACAACCATTTTGCCTTTTTTCATTTCTTTATCTTGGGGATGGTCTTGATTACTGCCTCCTGTACAGTGTCACGAACCTCAGTCCATAGTTCTTCAGGCACTGTGTCTATCAGATCTAATCCCTTGAATCTATTTGTCACTTCCACCATATAATTGTAAGGGATTTGATTTAGGTCGTACCTGAATGGTCTAGTGGTTTTCCCTACGTTCTTCAATTTAAGTCCATTTTAAATCCCAAAAGCTGATGCTGTGAAAGTGCTGCACTCAATATGCCAGCAAATTTGGAAAACTCACCAGTGGCCACAGGACAGGAAAAGGTCACTTTTCATTCCAATCCCAAAGAAAGGCAACGCCAAAGAATGTTCAAACTATCGCACAACTGCACTCATCTCACACACTAGCAGAGTAATGCTCAAAATTCTCTAAGCCAGGCGTCAACAGTACATGAACCATGAACTTCCAGATGTTCAAGCTGGATTTAGAAAAGGCAGAGGAACCAGAGATCAAGTTGTCAACATCTGTTGGATCATCAAAAAAGCAAGAGAGTTCCAGAAAAACATCTCCTTCTGGTTTATTGAATACACCAAAGCCTTTGACTGTGTCTATCACAACAAACCGTGGAAAATTCTTCAAGCGATGGGAATACCAGACCACCTGACCAGCCTCCTGAGAAATCTGTATGAAGGTCAGGAAGCAACAGTTAGAACTGGATATGGAACAACAGACTAGTTCCAAATCGGGAAAGGAGTATGTCAAGGTTATATATTGTCACCCTGTTTATTTAACTTATATGCAGAGTATATCATGTGAAAGGCTGGGCTGGATGAAGCACAAGCTGGAATCAAGATTGCCAGGAGAAATATCAATAACCTCAGATATGCAGAGGACACCACCCTTATGGCAGAAAGTGAAGAAGAACTAAAGAGCCTCTTGATGAAAGTGAAAGAGGACAGTGAAAAAAAAAAGTTGGCTTAAAATTCAACATTCAGAAAACTAAGATCATGGCATCTGGTCCCATCACTTCATGGCAAATAGATGGGGAAACAATGGAAACAGTGACAGACTTTATTTTGGGGGGCTCCAAAATCACTGCAGATAGTGAAATTCAAAGATCTTTGCCCCTTGGAAGAAAAGCTTATGACCAACCTAGACAGCATATTAAAAAGCAGAGACATTACTCTGCCAACTTTGTCCATCTAGTCAAAGCTATGGTTTTTCCAGTAGTCAGGTATGGATGTGAGAGTTGGACTATAAAGAAAGCTGAGTGCCAAAGAATTGATGCTTTTCAAATATGGTGTTGGAGAAGACTCCTGAGAGTCCCTTGGACTGCAAGGAGATCAAACCAGTCAATCCTTCAATCCTAAAAGAAATCAGTCCTGAATATTCATTGGAAGGACTGATGCTGAAACTCCAATACTTTGGCCACCTGATGCGAAGATGTGACTCATTTGAAAAGACCCTGATGCTGGGAAAGATTGAAGGCAGGAGGAGAAGGGGACAACAGAGGATAAGATGGCTAGATGGCATCACTGACTCAATGGACATGAGTTTGAGTAAGCTCTGGGAGCTGATGATGGACAGGGAGGCCTGGCGTGCTGCAGTCCATGAGGTCTCAAAGAGTCGGACACGACTGAGAGACTGAACTGAACTGAACAGAAGAGCAAAAGGACATTTCAAGAGAGAGTAAACAACTTGCCCAAGGTTACAGGGTGAATGGTAGTAGATGGACTCGAATCCAGCTTGCTCAGAATCTTGCCTCCTCCGCCTCACCTCATGTCCAGAGGCCTCTGATACATTCAAGAGTTGATGTCATGGCCAGCCAGACCCCAGTGCCTGGGAGAAGAGCTTGCTGACACTGAGAAGGATGTCAAAGCTGCAGTTTTGAATCACCCTTTAGAGCGCACACACATTCAGGCATTTCCTGGCTGTAAAGACCACAAGGGAAAGGGCAACTTTGGGAGATATTCCAGGGACAAACCTCAAGCTTATTTCTCAACTCCTCGAGGAGTCTGCTCTGTGGCTGACAGAGGGGACTGTCGCCTGCTCACTGCCCCTGATGTAATGAGTACCATGGAAGAGGGCTCGACTGGGATGCTAAACAGCCGTAAATGACATTGTCACCAGCCTTCATAAAGCACAGTGACTCACAGCTCTAATTAAAATGCTGAGGGAAAAATGTAAAGAAAGGCTGCCATGGAAAAACAGTGATATTCTGCTAAACTGCAGGATTATTTTCTTCCAGGAAAAGAGGCGCTTATGAGTGTGTGTGTACATGCATGTGTGTATATGTGTGTGTGTGCATATGTGTTTATGTGTGTGTGTGGGGAGGGGGATTGGATATGGGGAGGCTGAATATTATTCTCTTAAGAAATTGGGTAATTTGATTACAGAACAAAGTCTAACTAAAGCTATTCTTGCCACCCAACTTTTTATTTTGAAATATTTAAATACAGAAAATTTAAAAGGATAATGCAATAACATCTATACACTTTCCAACTATATTCAGCAGTTATTAGCATTTGCCATATTTGCCCTGTCTATTGTATCTATCATCTATCTATCGATCCACCCATCTGTTCATCCATTGTCTCTTTGATTCTACCTACCTACCTATCTATCTATCCATTCATCCATCCATCCACCTCCCTTCCTATCCATATATCTATATAAGTTATCTCCATCCTCTCTATCATCTTTGCACTGAACCATTTGAAAATAATTTGCAGACATCATGATGCCTCAGCTCTAAATTCTTAAGCGTGCATATCCTAGACAAAACTCACAGCACCATCATTACACCTAAAGATACTTGCAAATTTCACCAAATATTCAGCTAAAGTCATGTTTTAAACAATGGCAACCAAAGTAGTAAGTCCAACAGCTGCTGCTCAGGAGAGAAGAATCAATCTACTGCACAGAAACAGGCTGTCAGGGGTTTCTTGAATGGGAAGATTTTTGGCTTCATGGCTGGGTGCTGTCATCACAGTTTCAAGGTGAAATGCACAGGGCACGAAGCTTGACTGAGATGCCAGTTTAGAACCAGACAAGAAATCCAGTGTGATTACATGATATTATTTTTAAAAAGAGGCCCCCTCCTAATGAAATCATCATGTGACTTCCTTCAATGCAAACTCCGCTTTTCACAAAATGTGGCTCCCAATGCCTTCCTGCCATTTCTGAAAAGCAAATGAATTCTGAAAAGCCCAATGAGGTAGCACTGTTGGGACGATTCAGAAAGAAATATTGTAATTTCTGAAGGCAAGTCTTGAAGAAGATACCCCCAAGAAACCCTGGACATTGAAGGCAGCAGTTAAGGAAACAACCTGTATCTATAAGTAAAAGTTGTGTGTCTTTGTTAAAAAATAATCAAAAAAACAAAAATAGCAAGCCCCCAAATCCAATCAGTCTCATCCTTTTAGAACATGCATTGTTAGAAATCAAGGGATTTCAGTTCAGTGATGACCATGATATTAGGAGAGAAATGACAAATGAAGGTCTTTGCAGCTAAGACTTATCTTAATAAACTAGCACGGACATATTATCGACTCTTTCCACTACCTGAATTCTGGTACATGAATATAATTGGTTTTCATTTGCCTTATTGAATATTCCAAAGAGACTGCTTCAGAAATCAAAGAGAAAAGCCTGCCCAAAATATGTCAGTGGCTATCGAATACCATTCTGATTTATCCCTGTGGGTTACATTTTTATGCTTAAAATTCCTGGAATGAAATACAGCACAATGAAATCCACGCGGCAATTTTCATGACCAAATAGGAAGAATTGCTTGTATCACTTGCCCTGTTGCATTCCAGTTACTGGCAAGCGAATCCCTTTCTTGGACTTCAGGAACTGGTTGGGGGTACAGACAGTGTCTTCCACTTCTTTTTGCCCCAGTCTGTCCTATAGGTTCTGGCCCGGAGCTGGGAGCTCAGAGTTGGCTTGTCAGATGAAGCTGCTGCCGCCCCGACCCTTGTTCATGACAAGAAATCCTTTAAGTGAGAAACAGTGTCTGCTCAACACTATTTAAAGTCAGGCAAGATGTCTGAGTTCACAAGCTCCTTTCCTCATTCCTACCTGCAGCCGGGTCCCAGAAAGACTCAGCTCTTCAACCCTCCATGGGGGCAAGTTAACTGTCAGGCTTGGAATAAAGGAGAGAGTCCTGAGTATTAATGCTGGTGGGCACAGTTCCCAGCAGCAGCACTTTCTAGGACACCCCTGAAAATCTGTGGAGTTTCTTTCAGGTGCCTTTAGCCATGCAGAAGCATCTTGCGTGGCCAAAGAAAAGGTTTATGTTTTCCGGGGATCCCATTTGAGAAGAGGTGATCTAATGAATATACAAAGGAGAAGTGGGGAGAAAGAAGACATTTCCTAGGCTGCAAATGGAGACTATGCCCCTGCAAAGGGCATCTGCTTTCAATCCTAACAGAACCATTCTTTTTTAAGGAACTGTCATCAGAAATCATGAATGCCACTGATGGACAAGGATGTTTTTCTTGGGTAAGGCACAGAATGTAAGGTGGAAAAGATCTTGGAAGGAAGTTAGTCCAGGGTTCATACATAGAAATATCTCAAAGCAGGCAAGTAATATAAACACTATTTAATGATGGGGGTCTGTGACCTAAAGGTGAGAAAAATGACTAAACCAAAGCAAAATGCAAACCGTGTGCCAGCCAGATAGAACGTATTTGCACATTTCCAAATGGAGTTGCCCTTAAATTCTAGCTCCTTCATTTCACAGATGAGAAAACTGGGGCTGAGTGAGGGGAAGGGCAGGGCCCACAGCTAGCTAACTAAAAGGTCTCTCTTTTTTGCATTTCTTTTCTTTGCTCTGATCATTAACTCAGCTCTGATGCTCTCTGCCCCCTTTCAAGAATTGCATTTACACCACCTCCCTCACGGAGAAGGCAATGGCAACCCACTCCAGTACTTTTGCCTGGAGAATCTCATGGACGGAGGAGCCTGGTGGGCTGCAGTCCATGGGGTCACAAAGAGTCGGGCACGACTGAGCAACTTCACTTTCACTTTTCACTTTCATGCATTGGAGAAGGAAATGGCAACCCACTCCCGTGTTCTTGCCTGGAGAATCCCAGGGATGGGGGAGCCTGGTAGGCTGCCGTCCATGGGGTCGCACAGAGTTGGACACGACTGATGTGACTTAGCGGCAGCAGCACCTCCCTGAATCCTTCCAACAACCCCATGCAGTCATTATAACCTCCGTTTACTGATGATAGGCCTGAGGTTCAGAGAGGCTAACTCACTCACCCCAAATCATGGCGTCCACAAGTGCCCAAGCCTGGCATCAGATGCTTTCCCAGATGACATCCTCATTTGATTTTCCTCTGCCTTTCAACCTGGCTGTACTTGACCCAGTTTGGCATCAGAGACCCTGCCACTGAGCAGGTGCTACATATCAGACAGCTACCAGTTCTGAGGTCACCTCCTCTGTGAAGCCTTCCTTGATACCTCCAGTCACCTGTCCCGAGCGCTGCAGGAACACTTCACCTCTCTTGTCAAAACTTTGAGCTTGGTATAGGGCTGGTCTGGTGCCCACTACCCAACCAGACTGCAGGCTTTGTCAGAGCAGGGCTTGCATCACCTTAATCCAAGCACCTGCCCTTGGGGCCAGACTCTGGGTCTGTCATTTAGCACTCACCATTACACATTTGACAAATGTGCTGATGTCTGCTGCAGAAACACACAGAACTGCTGCTCGTCTCTGCTGATCACTGCTAAACACAACTATGCCAAGATCCACGTCCGCTGCACCCTGTCTGCTACACCTGCACTGGGGACTGAGGGGCATTTTCTGTTGAGAGAGCCTCTTCATTTGGTAGATTCACATGGACTCAATTTTCCAGCATTGCAGGACCCTGCTCACCATTCTCCTTCCCTAGGAACGGGCATGTAAGCAGCATAAACAGACGTGGGACTTGCAAAGCTGGGGTTGGGGCTGCCTTGGCTGCAAAATGAGCCCAAATCAATGGCTTTGGTGAAATCAGTGATAGGTAGGCAATAGGCAGACAAGGTTTATTAGCTCCTGTGATTACTTGGTTCCTAAAGTCATACCCACTAGCTCACTTTGAAAAAGGAATTTCCTCTCTGAAAGGACAGATGGATCAACCGAAGGGGCTAATGCCCAACATCAGACGAGGACTCGGGGCTTAGTGCACAACAAGGTCAAGGTGGTTGGGCTCATGCTCAGTCTCTCCTGAACAGTTTATCCAACCTATGATGACAATCGGGAAAGAGACGGGATTACATTTCCTTTCAGTACTGAATCTGTGGGGCTTCTTTACACGGAAGTGAATGTGGCATTATCATAAACAAGCACTGGGCAAAGAGCCAAGACCCTGAGGTCCTATCCTAGCTTTGTCAATTCCATGCTGTGTGACTTTCAGCAAGTCATGTATCTTCTCTGTGCTTTGGATTCTTCGTCTGTGAAATAAGGATACTGGACAAGAGCTGAGGGCACTGGAACTGCATGGAGAAGTCTTGTTAAGAATACAGAAACCTCATGTCTCCCCTGGGGATACTGATTAAGTAGCTCTGGGGTGGGACCTGGCATCTCTGCTTTTGCTCAGTTCCTTGGTAGATTCTGACGTTGATGGTCCACTGGGCTGACATTTGGCATCTGCCGGATTAGATATGCCCAAATGCTATCCTGTATTAGAATGAGGAAAATGGTCATGTTTATAGTTGTTGCAGCCTTCGTGTTGTTAACTACGTAAACCCACACTGACCAGTGGTGGGAAGAAGGTCTGGCCAGATGAAAATTGCTCCCGGAATGATGCCAGATTCAACTTCTGAACATTCTGCTTTCTAATAGGAAAAAGCTCCAGTTCTAAGGGTCATGATTGTCACCTGCAGCTCTCAATCACATTCCAAGTCTCACCACGGCATGTACAGACCCAGGAACCTGAGTGACAGGCAACATAAGCAGTCTTGTCAGGAAGACACCTCAGAACATACACTGAAGAAGGCAGCACAGCCAGACCCATTGGGCTCACAGCACGTGGATGAACTGACCCCCAAGTCTCCCTGTGTGCTAGGAAATCAGCAATCCCCCACCGGTGGGTGGGAAAGGTTTTGGATAACTGCCTGGGTGGTACCTTGGACAGCTCCCTGTGGCTCAGCTGTAGAGACCCTCAGAGAGCAGCCTACCCCACCACACAATTCCTAGCCTCTCATTCTTTCTGGCGAGGTCCTACCCCAGAGAAGATAGAGCCTTTGGGGCATGGGGAGGGTCGAGGAGGTGGGGGTGTGTGTGGAGCTGGCTTTGGCCATTTGGGGAAAATGAAGAAGAGGCAGGAAGAACAAGCAAACAGCAGGCTGATCTAGAAAAAACATCAACACCATGGGCCACTACGTGCCACACACTTCCCTCTTGGGTCTTCTATTATCACCAATCTTGGCATATAACCATTGTTTCCAGAACACTTGTCACATACCTTTTCACAAAATCTTCAGAACAAGCCTTTGTGGAAGTTATTGTTCTCATTTTACAGATAATGGAACCGAAGCCCATTATCAGGTTAAGTGATCGGCCAGAGGTCACACAGCCAATGGAGTGAGCTAAGCTTGGCCTCAAGCAGGGGTCCTTACCAGATCTCTCTACTATGCGGCCTGCTCTCTCCATACATGGCTGGGATTTTGCGGGGAACTCACAATTTCTGGAGATGCAGTCAGGTCTCTGACTCTTGGGGTAGCCTCTGGCTGTACAGACATATCAGGAAATGAAGCTGTGGGTGCTAAGGCAGAAGCACAGACTGCTTGTGTGCCCAGATATGGGCAAAACCCCCAAAATTAAGTAACTAAAAAATGGCACTGAGGTCTCCAGTTGTGCCACTTACTAGGTAGGTGGCTATGGGTGGGTCTATTGGCTTGTCCTGCCTCAGTTTCCAAAGCTGCCAAATGGGATTCAGATCACTGTGCTGGTGACCTGGGGGAGGTTTTAAGAGTATGCCTGGGGTGGGGGGTATACATTGTACGTACCACACCTTGAAGACAACACAGAGCTGTGAACCCTTTCAGGGGCTCCTAGAAATTGGATTGGTGGAAAGGACTGGGGTGATGGTGGTGGAAATGGTGGGGTGGAATAACTCCCTTTGGATACATGCCAAGCCTTCTCAAATCTGTCTGCTGAGATCCTGAGGGCAGAGGAGAATGCACACCACTCTGCTGCCAGCCAGGGCACAAGAGGCTCCTTCACTGTTTTATCTTAAATTCAAAGTAACAATGAGGGGGAAATCAATGCTCCCCTGCATCTTTGTGAATGCAACCTGTTTGCCCCAATCCCAATTAGAGAAATGTACAAGAAAGAGAGGAGCTTTCCCTCATTCCTCTGGGGCACCAGCCTGAGAGATCAGCTCCTTCCTTCTCTCTTCCAAGGTTCTGGACCACTAGAGACCAGACAATGTGTTCTGGGTGTCTTCCCAACCCTGCACGCACCTCTGCCCATGGATGCTGTCTCCCCTGGCCGTTTGTGTGCTCTTATGGGGTCCAAAGTCAGGGTTTGAGCTGGGCTATGTGATTTTTTTAAGGTCCTCACGACAGTCTCATGAAAAGGGTACTGTTTTCCCATTTCACAGACAAGAGCATTAAGGCTTAGGGAAATAAAGGGACTAACTTAAAACCACGGGGCAAGTAAAGAGTAAATCTAGGATTAGAACCTAGGTATGTCACTCCCAAGATGCCTGTCCTCGCTCTAGTGACTTCTGGGCGAGCGCCTCTCCTTTCTGGGTGCCGCTCCAGGCAATGCTGTCTGAACGAGCGTCCCGGCCACAGCGCCCCGGGGATGGAGGTCCCTAGAGCACAGCTCGGAGAACCCTGTCTGGACAAGTAGCCCTCGGGTGGCTCTAGCAGTTGGATCTCACGGGGACCCAGCTCTGGCCCTTGGCTACCTGGCAGTAAAAACTACCGCTCGTGGTGGTGCATGGCCCGGCCCCGAATCCCTGCAGAGTGCGCCCCTCGCCCGTCTGGGAGCTCTAGAGCCTCTTTAGAGCAGGAGGCACAACTTTCCTAGGTTCCGGGAGCCAGGGCTCTTGCACCCCAATCCCGCCCGGACACTAGAAGTAAGAGGTGCAGGCAGCCCCGCCGTTACTGGGAGCGCAATAAGAACCCTGGCAAAGTTGGAAGCCAGGCGGGAGCAACAACATACCCCACCCAGGAGCACAACCCTCCCGGCCTCAGGGGCCCCCCACCGAGGGTGGCAAGCGATGCCAAGAGTCCGCCATTACCGCGGGCTGGCGGTGGCCGTGCCTCTGCCGAGCCGGGCACGGAGGAAAGCTGAAAGTTGAGATTGGGCAGGTGCAACGACCCCGGGGACTGGCGTCCCCCAGCCTCCGGCTGCCCGCAGGGGGTAGAGCGCCGTGCCAAAGGGGCCGCCATTACCGCAGGAGCGCAGCTCGGAACCGAGCGTGCGGCGGAAGGGGGACGCTGGTCCCCGCAAAGTTGGAGCGAGAGCGCAGCGGGCGCGACGATCGCTGGGACCCGAGCCCCCCAGCCTGGAGCTGTCGGCTGGGGAGGAGATCGAGGCCACCAGGACCAAGTTGGGACGCAAGCAAGCCCCCCGAGCCTGCCCGTGAGCACTGGGGGTTGGGAGCCCAAGCGGACACCGAGGGGACGCGGGACGCCTGGGCCGAGAACTCACCTGCTGCCGAGTCGGGCAGTGCCGAGGCTGCCTCTTTGCGCTGCGCACCCGCCAGCCCGCCGGTCCGCGAGCCTGCCCGCCTCCTTCCTCCTCCTCCGTCTCCCTTCTCCTCCTCTTTCTCCTCCTCCTTCTCCCGGGCTCCTGCAGCCACCGCGCTCCCGGTTCCAAACCCTCCCTGTCCGACGCCCCGCGCGGCTGTAAGGCACCAGTCGCACCCGCTCACCTCTGGGTAGGAGCCGCGCGCATCCCTCCGCCTTCCCCGCCGCCTCTCGGATCCCTTCCCGCCCCCTCTCCCCGAGCCCCCACCCCTCCCCAAGTCCCCTCCCCTCCCTCCGCTCCTGGCGAACCCAAGTTCGGGACGGAGGCTGTGGGCTTCCCCGGCGCTGTGCCGGGGCGCCCCGCGCGCGTGCCCCTGGCTCACCCCGTCCACCCGGCCGCCGCTCGCCGCCTGGCTGCCCCTCGGAGCAGCCCCGGGGCTAAGTAGCTCCTCGTCCAGAGGCCGGAAACGCGGCATAAATATGTAGGGGCAATGCCGTGAGCTCAGCGAGGGTCGTGAGGGGGAATTTATTTCTTAATGTCCCTCCTTTATCCTATCATCGCTGAAACAAATTAGTGGTGACGTCCAACCCGGCTGGTTTATGGGTGTGGGGAGGGAGACGTCGCAACCCTCATTAAAAGAGCCGCTCTGGGTTCCAAAGCATACATCTTTTATATAACCTAATTTCCATCTTTTTTTCTATCAGGAAACGCACACACACACACACACACACCCCATGACAATTTCTGGGAGCCTGGAGGGGGCTCAGTGTAGTAGCCACTTGGCAGCTCTCTTTGGGCAGAGAGGGCCCTGTGGAAAGCAGAGATGGTTATTTCTGCCTCTCCATCAGCCTTGGAGTAACATTCCTCAATGGGACAGTGGGATGCACTGCCTTTCACTCTAGACACGGCCAGAAGATACCCGAGCCTGAATCTTGGATCTGACTCTCGGGTGGGCAGACAGGAAGACAGGGGGCTGGTGGTGGAAATGCTGTCTTGTTCTGGTTTTCTTCCCCTGAGCAGGCTTAGCCCTGGCAGCTGGTGAGGGGGAAGGATGGGAGGGCGCAGGCTTGCTCACCTGTGGCCTGGAAAAGCTGCAGGTAAACCTGCAGGTTGGAGACGCCCAGGGCTGGGCTGGGAGGAGGGGAGGAGGCAGAGAAGCAAGCTTTCCTTCCTTTCTTAGGGGCCCTAACATATGGGTAACCATATAAACCCAGCTCAAAAGCTGTCTTTTCCCGGGCAGATTGCAAAGAATTTTGCATTTCACTGTTGCTGCTGCTGCTCACACACTCTTGGGAAAATGGGAGAAAACCAGGGAAAGAGAGAATACACACACACACACACACACACACACAAAGCACCTGGCTCTAGATGGCTTGAAGAGGCAAAAAGGAATCCCCCACTTTGTCACTAATAAATGCTTTTCTAATCGTTTTTCACATCAAGCACCAGGAGAAGGGAGTGTGACTTCAGGGGGCAGGAAGAGAGGTGTGGGGGATGAGGAGGGAAGGAAAGAGTGAAGAAGCTGGCAGAGAGGTGGCTGCGTAGCCGTCTGTTGGTCTTTGACACACTGGAAGGAAGATGAGAAATTCCCTCTCAGCCCCAGGGCTCTGCCGCCTCCTGACTGTGCCACACGGTACAAAGTCCAGAGCCTGTTTTCCCAGTGGTGAAATGGCCCTGGGGTCATTGTAAAGATGCCGACAGTGAGGTGATGCTGGCTGGGGAAGCTCTTGGCATAGAGCCTGGCATATAGTAAATGCTCAGTAAATAGTAGCCCCAAGTAATAATAACCATGAGAATCAGAACAGGAGCACAAAGGCTGGATGGGGTGTCCCAGGGAAGCATTCAGCCTGGGCCCAGCTTCCCCTGCCTGAACCATTTCAAAGTTGAGCGCTGGGCTTCAGTGCTATCAGAGTCAGACTCGGAATACTGCTCCCCTCAATTACCATGGCAACTGGGGAAAATCAGGAAGCCAGAGGAAGAGAAGCTGCTCTTCCACTGGGCTGGCCCTTCACCTGCTCAAAACAGCTATCATGTGCATGCCTGCCCATGTTGGGGTGGGGCCGGGGGAGACTCCAGGTGGGAGGGGGGACACCTTCTCTTCTAGAGCACCAGCATCTGCTCTGACTCGGGGAAAAGGGTGGTTAGTAGGAGACAGACAGCCACAAGATGGTGGGGTCCAGGCCAAGGCTGGCTGTGCTTACAGAAGGCAGAGTTAGCCTGGGTTCAGGGAGAGGGGGACAGACCTCCCCCAATCCTATCCTCATCAGCAGGTATCTGAGAGCAAAGCACAGGCATACAGGTGCCGAGATGGAGATTTGGGAAGATGGGCTTCCAAGTCCAGGGAGGGAGCCAGTTACCACCAGGGGTTTTGTGAGTGTGTGTGTGTGTGTCTGAAAGAGAGAGAGAGAAGGAGAGAGAGGCAGAGTGGGGAAAGGAGGAGAGAAACAGAGACAGAGACCCTCCCCTTCCTTACTCTGGTTGTTTCTGTAGGGATAAGGAGACTAGTAACAGTGCTAATTGCAGTGGAAAGGATGATGATGGTCTTGTATTGAGTATGTCTCATTTTGCCCGTCTTGAGCCAAGCCTTCTCTAGGTGTATCTCACTGAATGATCACAGAAATCGTAAGGGGTGATTGCTTTTTCTTATTCCCATTGTACAGAGGGGAAAGCAGAGGCTCTGAGAGGCAAAGTGACTCACTCCAGTTACCTGGTGATAAAAGCAGTTATTAGCACTGGGTCGTGCTGACCTCAGAGTGGGGCTCTTCCTGCCTCCCCACCGCTGCCTTGTGGAGAAAGAGGGAGTGAAGATGTTGCTGACTTTCAGGGTGGCAGGGGAGTGTCGGGCGTTTGGGAGCCCTTCTTGTTTGTTCCAGAGGGCTTCAAAAACTGGCACTTTTAAGCCACACGGTGGCCCTCGAACTGTGCAGAGGGACTGCCCCCCAGACGCTCCTCAGGTGTGGTACCCTGGGAAGTCTTTCTTCTTTCTAGGCTGCTTGGGGCTTTCCCTCTAAACTGATTCCTCGGGACCCTCTTGGTGTCAGGGGAGATGTTGATAACGCTTCTCTCCACCCCCCACTACCCCACCCAGAGCACTGTAGTGCTCAACAGCCGAAACCTACCCAGGGGTCAGCCCAGAGCGAGCTCTCCATAAATGGTCACCATGATAATGATTACTCTTGGATCTTCTCTTGGGCCCACACCCTCCACCCGTGTGTGCACGGCAGGTGGGTAAAAGGCTTCTCCCAGCTGAAGAGAGAGTCGCCCCTTCTACCCGCTCTTTGCCCCTCTGGACCCTAATCAGTCACCACCCCAGCAGCTTAGAGGTGAGCCTGGGGGAGCAGAGGGCTCTGGGGCGGCCAAGGAGAGGAGAGGGAAGGAGGAGTTGGCCAGTGTGCTGCCACCGAGGGGGTAATACATTATCCAGGGCTAATGAAAACATAATTATCTTCTTTTGGCTGCAGAGAGGGGCTAATTTAATAGGCTGCGATCGAAAGGCATCTGCTGAATTCACCCAGCAGTGGAAACACTTGAAGGGCTGGGGCGGAGGGGGGATGGGGGAGCGGGCAGAGCACTTCTGGCTGGCAGAGCCCTGCAGCTGTGTCAAAGTGGTGGCTCTCCCAGGGGAGGGGAGCCTGGGGGCTGTGGGGCAGAAGCAGCAGAGAGGATGTGGCAGCTGACAGGTGTCCTCTGTACAAGCTGGGGCTCCTTTCTTGCTCTTGAACTTGGACCCGTACTTTGCTTCTCTGAGCCTCAGCTTCCCCATCTGTAAAATGGGGCTAACCCCGACTTCCTCCCATTAACTGGGAGGAATAGAGAAATGAGAGAGGAGTCCTGGTGCCTACTCAGCAAATATTTAACAGAACCTCCCCACTCTCCTGCTGCTTTGCTGGGTCGGTTCTACCTTAGCCTTCTGGTCTTAGCATAAACAGCCCCTCTTTGGAGAAGCCCCTGCCCCTCCCCTTTCACATCACAGCACACTTTAGAATGTTTGCTGGTTTACAGCTGGACTGTCACAGCTCCACAGAGGCACAGCAGGTCTGTCTCATTTATCCCCGGAAGCCAGTGCTTCTCAAAGCATGTTCCCTGGACCAGAGGACTCAGCAACTCCTGGGAATGTATATGAAAGGCCAGTCCTTGGGTCCCGCCCCAGACCTGCTGAACCAGATACTCAGATGCAGGCTGGGAGCTCTGTAATTTGCCCAAACTTTCTAGGTGGTCTTGATCCATACTCAAGTAGGAGAACCTCTTCTTAAGCCCTAAACCCCCCAAAATGTTTGGTTGAATAAATGAATGAAGAGCTTGCTGGGGTCCAGCTATGTATCAGCCTTAACTCCCTAATTAGCCATCAGCTGCATATCAATCCACCCAGGGCCCCTGATTCTGGAAAAGAATTCAGCTTTCAGGCCTGCTGCTGGGGTCTTGGCTGGGGAAGTCACTCAGATGGGCTTATGAAGGATTGTGCCCAGCGGTCAGTCTTGAGAAGTTAGAGTGAGAGGCCCCGGCACTGCGGCAACCTTGGAGATGACTGTCCTCGACCCTGGTTTTTTACACAGGGAAGTCAAGGTCCAGGGAGGTCTGGCAGCTCATCCAAGGGCAACAGCCAGTTAGTGGCCCATCAGATCCCTGCCGTGGCTCCCAACTCAGGATCCCTGAGAGGGCTGGGTCACCAGTGTGGTCCTGGAGGGTCCGGGGGATGGCAGGCCAGCAGAGCCAGGGTACAGGAAACAGAGTTGTCTAGGAGCCTGGAACCCCTGGAAGGTGTGAGGGTGTCACAGTCTCTGGAATGGCTGCTGTGGTCAAATACCCTGCAGACATTTGCAGGATTCTGACAGGGAAGAAAGGAGGAGGAGCCCTTTAAGGCTTAAAGAGGCAGCCTGAGCATAAGACGCACTAGAACATCTGACTCTCAGACTTGGCTTTGCCACTAGTGGGCTGTGTGAGTTTGGGCAAACCCCTTGGCATCTTTGGGCCTCAGAGGTGATCCTAAACCAAGGATAGTCAGCTCCCTGGAATGATATGCAAAATCAAGCAGAAGTGTATTTTTCTGGGGTAGAGGATTCGTAGTATTAAGTGGTTTTTTAAAAGAAGGCTGAGAGCTGGAAAAGGTTAATTGCAACTGAACCAAATGATATCTCGGGGCGCTTTAATGGGCATAAAAAGGAGATATCATTGCTGAGAAACCTGGAGGGGAAGTTTGCCCGGCACCCTTTGCCCTACGCAGCCTATTTGGCAGCGAGGCAGTTCCCCAAATGACCGACAGATGGCGCTAAACCTTCACTGTAGCTTTCCTGTTCGCCCCAAGACCGGCCAGGTAGGTCCTGGCTTCTGTTTACTCAGCTTTGGGGACCAGGGGCCTGGGTCCCTGCTCTGCGGGGCTGACTTGAGTGGGATGAGAGTGCTGGGACACCTCTGGACTGTTTGTATCTCCTGGTTACCACCCTGTCTTGCAGCGTCTGTCCACAGAGGAGGCATCGAAAAGGATATGAGCATAGGGGCATTAGTGTGTAGGGGAGGGGTGGGGGGAGGTCTCTACCCGGGGAGACAACCTGAAAAATAGGAAGGGACCCTAAGTTTGGTGTTCATATCCCCTGCAACCCAAATATAGCACCCCCCAACCTGTGCTTCCCCATTCCAATTCAACACATCCCAACTCTCAGAACCCTGTAAACCTGGAGCGTCTGATGGTCTGTCACTGGGGTGTGAGGGGCCAAAGTATGTACACCTTGAAGCCAGCGCCACTAGGGAACAGAGGAAGCCGGCTGGGTCAGAGACAGCAGGAGTGGTGGGGCCTGGGCTAGATGGAGGGCGTGCCCCCAACTAAAGGGCTTCATGTGCAAATGTTTTCAAAGCAACATTTTCTACCAGGTTTGGCCCTCCTGTGTGAGAACTCTGAGCAAGAAAATGGACTTCAGCACCTGAGTGGAGGTGTTTGAGTGCAAGGGAAGTCTTACAACAAAAAAAGCAGAGATCCTTCACCTGTCACAAAAATTGCATGAGATGAGGGCTACTGCTGCCTGGACTCTGCCTCCGCAGCTTATGAATCTGTAGGTCTCAAGAGGTGGTATTTTTTTTTTTAAGCAAACTCCTGGGGGAAACTGAGGCAGGTGGCCTTCTGGCCCCAAGTTGTCTACTCTGTGCCGGTCCGTCCACCCCAGTGAGCTGGGTGGGGCCTCATCCTCAGCCTGCAGGCACTTGGAGTTCAGTGACACAGCATCTTAGCAGCAGTGACACCCCCTCCCCCACCAAAGTGGCCCTCTCTTGTAATTCTTCTCTTCCACACCATACTGCAGACATGCACAGAAAAGATGACACACCTGGGCTTATTTCTAAGAATTGAGGAAAATTCTGAGACTAGTTCCTGGGAGACGGTAACAGGGAGGTGGTAGAGAGAGGGCAGGTGCAATTCCAGCTCGGTATTCCAGAAAGCTACCCAAAGTGGGGTCATGGTGTGTGACCTTGGCCAAGGCGCCTCCCCTTTCTGGGTATTAGTTTCCTCTTCTATAAAATTAAGGGGGTTGGACTGGAGCAGAGCTCCCTCCTGTGTTCCAGGACCTCCCTGGGGCTCTGCAGCAGTGTTTTGGGCACTGCCAGTCATGCCAGTGGAGGGGCAAGGGTGCTGGGGACTCTTCTGCCATTCCTGGGTTGACTTGCTTCTAAGCTGACTACGTATCTAGCTTCCTCCTTTAGCTTTCATTTGAAAAACAAATGAGAGCAACAAGTCCGGAAGCTTTCTGTGGCATCTTCCATTGTCCATTTAATAGGCATTCATTATTGCCCCCTCTTTTTTGGTGGGCCAGGGGCTGGGGCACCTGAGACCCCCCCTCCTATCCAGGCAGGATTTCTGGCTCCTGGAACACTCAGTCCAGTGGGGGAAATCAGACAAATGACCAGCCCATCAGCAGTGACAAGCCAGCTTGCTGGTGAGCTGGCACCATGCCGACTATACCTCCCCGAACCCCAGAAAGGGATCCTGCTGGCTTTACTCTGACTTTTAAAGCCATAATGAGAGAACACACTTCCTTCTGCCCGGCCTGACAGCCCAGAGTTTCATTAGTGTCATGTGTTTTGGCATTTGATTTATTCAAACTGACACTCAAGCAAACTGTCTTATGCTCCTCTCTAATTGTGGGGAAGAGAAGAGTGTGCAAGTTTATGGTGTGATTTCAAAGCTTCAGAGTCAGTCTTGGGTTTTGCTACTTGCTGGCTGTGTGACCTTAGGCAGGTTAATTACCCTTTCTGAGCCTTGGCTTTCTCAACAGTTAAAAATGGGGACGATGATAGTTCCTACCTGATAGGATTGTGCTGATTAAATGAGATTGTGCTTGTGAAGTCCTTAGCACAGTATTTGGTACTCAGTACAAGTTCAATTAATGGTAGTTCCCCCTCCTTTTGAAACTATTATTATTAATTGTGTGGGGTTCTTGTCTCTGTTTTGAGATCAGAAGCTCTTTGAGGGATTTGGGCCATATCTGAATCCATTTTTGATGTTCTCCAATATGCCTAGCAGTTTGCTGGCACATTCTAGGCACTCAATAGCTAGATTGAGGTAATTGCATGGAGGAATCAGGAGAAATTCTCTGTTACAGTGGTTCTCAAAGTCTTGTCGTCAGACCAGCAGTGTGAGCATCACCTGGGAGCTAGAAATGCAAATTTTCTGGACCCATCTCAGACTCACTGACTCAGCAGCTCTGGAATGTTGTGGGGTGGGGGTGGCGGTCTGGCACTTTGGGTTTTTACAAGCCTCCAGTAATTCTGATGCATTTTTAAGTTTGAGAATCACCTTTCTACACCAATGACTTTCAAACTTGTTTTGAAACTTAGCAATATTAAAAAAAAAAGTTCCAAATGAAATCATATGCAGAAGTCAAGATATAATAGGTGAAAGAGAAGCTACTTAGGAATCATGGGGTAAGGGCAAGACCCCTACCTGCCTATGCTTCTCCTAGGAGTCCTCAAACACTTAAGACTTCTGGAAATAGAGTTGAAAAAGCATGGTCTTACGATTTTTCATCCTCCTACTCATCACCTACCCGCCCATCTATCCACCTACTCATGCATCCATTCGTACACTCAGTATCACTTAGCACTTACTTCATTTAAGCATTTCATATATGTTACCTCTCACCTGCTTGGTAAGTGGCAGAGCCAGGATTTGAACCCAGCAAGACTGGCTCCAGGGTCTATGCAACTAACCATTACATGATGGTTGCTGATACTGAGAAAGAAATGGGAAGAAGGAGCAGTTCAGGGCTTAGAAAGATAGGATAGCAACTGACAAATAAGCTAAACATCACTTCTTCAAGATCACCATGGTTACCATTTTCAGAGCACTTCCTATGGGCCAGGCTAACCCTCCTTCATCTTCACAGCCACCTGGCAAATTGGATGTTACTGGCCTACTTTCTGGGGAAACTGAGGCACCAAGAGGTAGAATTACTTGCTCAAGGACACACAGCTAAGCACTGGCAACCCCAGAATTTGAACCTAACTTTGTTGGACTCCAACCCCCATAATCTTAAGGGGATTAAGAAGGTGAAGGGGAAGCCTTAGAAAGTTGGAGTGATCTCAGGGCAAGGGGTCTGTTGATTGGGTTTGGGGACAAGGTTGGGCTGACCCAGCCTTGGAGCCAAACAGAAGACAGAGAGACAAAGAGGATGAGTGAGAAAATCTGGGCTCTTCCTGAACTTTCTAGCCCAGAGTATCCACACCACGGTTGTATCCCACCAGCTGACGTTATGAAAAAGTGTGTGCACACTGGGGCCGAGTGGCGGTGGTGGTTTATTCGCTAAGCCATGTCCATCTTGTGACCCCATCGACTGTAGCCTGCCAGGTCCTCTATCCGTGGGATTCTCCAGGCAAGAATACTGGAGTGGGTTGCCATTTCCTTCCCCAGGGGATCTTCCCAACCCAGGAATCGAACCTGGGTCTCTTGCCCTGCAGGCAGATTCTTTATCAACTGAGCTATAAGGGAAGCCAAGTGAGACTGGGCCAAATCCTGGCTCTGTCTCTTGCTGGCTGTATGACCTTGGGCAAGTTACCTAACATCTCTGAACCCCAGTAACTACTTGCCTTTCAAAACTTTGAAAATCATGTTAACAAACAAGGCACTTGGGTAGGTAGTAGGCATTCAAATAATGCCATATTGCCAAGTGCCATTCACTGATTCATTCACTCAGTAAATATTGACTGTAGCACCTGCTGTCAGTGCCCCAGCCAGTTCACCTTGGTGTCCACCATTCATTCCCCTATGTGCCCACATCCAACTTCCAACTGTCAGCACCCACAGTGCTTTTGTAGAGGAAATAATGGGAAACTAACATCCTCCACCCTCTGGAGTGCCTTTAACCAATGCCTGACAGGAGTTGTAGGACCCCGACTCCCTTGACCCCTGAGGAGGGTAACTTTGAGATGTATGGTCTACACTGGCTCCCAGGTGCCCCCACAAGGTTCAGCTGTGGTTGCCCACAGTGGTAACTTGCTAGATAGTGCACCCTTTCCTGGCTCCTTCCCTTCCCCATCCTACCTGTACACTCTCCTCTGGGTGTTTCCTGGGATTACCTCTTGAGGAAATTTCCTTGTACTCCAGCACCTCAGGTTCTGCTTCTGGGACACAAAAACTCAAACTAAACTAAGACATTAACTAAACTCCCACTAAGTGCCTACCAGGTGCCATCCTATGCCTAGGCTAACCAGACAGGGTCCCTGCTGTCAGCACACTGCCTACAGTCAGACCATCAGAGAAGCAGACAGAGAATAAAAAAGCCTGTAAAGATTGAACTGCTTTCAGTATATGAAGCCCCAGAATGTTAAGGCCTCTTTCTTAGAACACGTCCAAGAATCACAATTATTTTTCTCCAGTCTTTCCATGATGACCCAATGAATAAGCATTTTGAGGCCAGAATCTACATCTTCTTGTTCATTTCCCACTCTCCTGCAAATTGCCTAGCCCAGGGCTTGGCATTCACTTACCTGATAAAAATTCAGTGAGCACCCAGAGTATGTTCTAAGTTGCGGGGACACAGCCAGCAGTGAGTAAAAGAGACCCGTTCCTAGCCCTCACGGAGTTGACCGAATGCAAACAAGTAAAGCGGAGAAGGAAATGGCAACCCACTCCTGTATTCTTGCCTAGAGAATCCCATGGACAGAAGAACCAGGGGGCTACAATCCACAGGATCACCAAGAGTCGGACATGATTGAAGTGACTTAGCACAAACAAGTGAAGGCAAACATAATATAAAAGTCCACAAGTAAACAAAGACTATAATGTCATTCTGCGATAAATACAATGACAAAGACAGCAGGGCAAGGAGGAGACAGAGAGGGAGCTGTGGCAGGGAGAGCATCTTGGAGGAGGTGCAGACCATTGGTGCTCAGTAAAAGTTGTTGAACACAAGAAGTACAAGCTTTAGCTTTTGCTTTTACAATGAGTAACACCACAATGAGAGGAGCATCTTCAACACAGAAAACTATTCCAAGCACTTCAAACCCCGCTGACCCCTCTCTGAGTTGATGCCACAGGAAAGATTTCAATGACTTCATTCAGAAATCTGTTAGGTCCCCAACACAGACAAGTACTTGGGCCAATTAACACCCCCGAGAGGAAGACAGCCTTGATTGATCAATACGAGTAGGAGTGCAGCCAGAATCAATGAGGTGCTGTCTGAGGTCTTGGGAAACCACACGGCACTGGAAAAGCAGGTTCTGGAGCAGTTTCTGCAGGAAGTCTCATGACCACGAAGTGGCTAAAACCAGCAGCGGTGAATCCTCACTGCCTGCTTCCTTGGCGATGGGCACATTGCTAAGAGTATCATAAGGGCCACAGCCGTTAGAGGCTCACAAAGACCCTGTTTGCTGCTGATGTTGTTTATTCACTAAGTCGAGTCCAACTCTGTGACCCCATGGACTACAGCCCGCCAGGTTCCTCTGTCCAAGGGATTTCCCGGGCAGGAATACTGGAGTGGGTTGCCATTTCCTTCTCCAGGGGATCTTTCTGACTCAGGGATTGAATGCAAGTCTCCTGCATTGGCAGGCGGATTCTTTACTGTCTAAGCCACCAGGGAAGCTCAAAGACTCTGTTAGGTGCTTACTATCATAACCCCATTTTCCAGGGGAGGAAATAGAGGATCAGAGGAGGTTAAGTAACTCGCTCAAGGTCATGCAATGACAATGCGGTTTGTTAAGGGCCACAAGGGGGGCTGCTAGTGGGAGCATAGCGGAGGTGTGCCTACTCAGTCTGGGGTAAAAGAACTCCTATGCCTGTGGGTGTAATTTCTGAGTTGAGGTATGGAGAAGGTTGAAGTTGATGCAGGAATGGTGGGAGGTAAGGAGGGAGAGAAACTCATTCCAGTAACATGCAATGCTTGAAAGTGAGGGCACATTCAGGAAGGAACCTCTGGGAGGTAAAACGTTGCCCAAAGGTAGAATTAACCCCTTGCCTTATTTTGTGTGGTTCAGGTTTAGCCAGGTGGATGTCACATTTCCGGAGCTGTGGTTTAATGCTAGGCTGGCTGGCACTCCCCAGAAGGGCTGTGTGGATGGTGTGGGTGTCTTAGGGATGATTCTGGGGGATTCCCTACTCCTCCAGGTAGCGAGGTTGTCCTTGTGCCTGTCTCCCTGGGCCCCATGGAGATCCCCGTGGTCACTGATTGGACTCTACCATCCCAGCAGGATGAAGGTTATTCATGTTGATTCTTAGATTAGCTTGTGGAGTCCACAGAGGTAATGAGTGATTAGGGGTGAACACAGCATTTGATGAGGTTGTCAGCATGTGCTGCTGCCCATACCCAGGGTGGCAGTCTCTTACCCAGGCCCTCTGAGGGTGCTGTGAACTACATTGAGCAGCTTGATCAGTGGTCATCTGTGTATAGTCTCCAAGGCTCTGACTGTGCCCCCAAGCCCCAAATTGCTTGACATGACCCTCTTGTTCCTTCTCTCTGACCACGCTCTAGTCTGAGCTGCCATCTTCCTCACCTAGGACACTCCGGCAGCCTCAAGAGGCTTCCTGCCCACTGTGATCCAGTCTCCCCGCACAAATCAGAGTCACCTTTCCAAAATGCAAATGTGACCACGTCAAAGTCTCCAGTGCCCTCAAGTGCTTAAAGCCCAGATTCTCTAGCATTTTTCGGTTCATTAATTTTTCCAGCCCACAAATGGTGATTGAGCACCACTGATTCTTCTGAGGTCTGATGAGGCATTAGCCTCTCCACCGACTTGGCTGTATTGCCCTTTTGGTAGGAGTGAGTCTTGTGAGGACATCTCTTGTTTTTGTGGGCCCAGCATTTACATCCCTTCTTCTGGCAACTGCACCCCAGTTTTCACTGGGGAGTGCCCCCTTTCACATGCAGTCCTGGAGCCCATTAGGCTCAGCAGTTCAGCTTTTCCTCAAAATCTTAGAGCTACCTTGAATTCCTCCAATACATTCCTTGTTTTGTCAGACTCAGTAGATGGTGCTTGAAACCAAAGAAACCCTGATGGGTGGGCTCACCTCTCCTCTTTCAGCCTGAAAGAGCTGTGAGTTGGCTATAGCTTCCCCAGGTCCACTTGGACCCTTCTGCACCCTGCATGGTGCCCTTGGAGGCTGAACCAATCAGCCTAGTTCCTTGCACCCAGCTTGCAGGGGGATTCGGCCAATGGAAAGCATCACATAACAATGTGGGTGGGAAGACAGAGAGGCTGGGTTTAATCTTCCTGGGTCCCTCCCTGAGGGCTAGAGGTGCAGTGGCTGTGCCCCTCTGTTAAAGGCAGTCTTTCACACACAGTTCACTCCCCAGGTCCTGTTAGCAGCCCCTTCCTCTTGCTCTTTGAGGCTCCCCCTAGTTCTGGTTTTGATCTCCTTGCAGTCCAAGGGACTCTCAAGAGTCTTCTCCAGCTGTTGAAGAAGATTCTTGAGAGTCCCTTGGACTGCAAGGAGATCAAACCACTCAATCCTAAAGGAAATCAACCTTGAATATTCATTGGAAGGACTGATGCTGAAGCTCCAATTCTTTGGCCACCTGATGTGGAGAGCTGACTAATTAGAAAAGACCCTAATGTTGGGAAAGATTGAGGGCAGAAGGAGAAGGGGGCAACAGAGGATGAAATGGTGGGATGATATCAGACTTCATGGACATGAGTTTGAGCAAACTCCAGGAGATGGTGAAGGACAGGGAAACCAGGCATGCTGCAGTCCATGGGGTTTCAAAGAGTTGTACATGACTTAGCAACTGAAAAACAACAACAACTAGTTCTGGGTCTTGCACTGCCTCTTGATGGTTCCCCTTGACCCGGACCACACCTTTGTAAACAAACCCTCCACAAATCTTCCCTCCAATTACATAGTTTGTATGTGTATCCTTTTCTTGCCAGGGCCCTGACTGTTTCAGGGGAAGCATCTGCCACCATCTGTGCCTGCTTGTTAGAAGCTATGGAGGGTCTCCCAGGGTCCTGGGTGTATGGGGGGTAGGGTGGGGGATGGAAGGCCTGGGAGAAGACAAAGAGAAATTTCCTAAAGTACCCCTAAAATGGGAACGCTAAGAAAAGCTCCAGATAGAACAAGCTCTGAGCTGTAAGTTCACCATTTCCTTGCTGTGTGACCTTGAGAAAAACCACTTCCTATCTCTGAGGCACATCTCATCTGTAAAATGGGAATGATAATAGAACTTCCTGCATCAGGCTCTGCTGGAGAGTCAATGATATCATGGTATTCATCCATTCATTCATTGACTCACTCAACAAATATATATTGAGGGACTTCCCTGGTGGTCCAGTGGTTAAGACTCTGCTCTCTCAATGCAGAGGGCCCAGGTTTGATCCCTGGTCAGGGAGCTAGATGGCACAAGCCAGAATCAAAAGGAACTGTATGCCACAATGAAGATCAAAGATCCCACGTGATGCAACCAAGACCTGGTGCAATCAAATAAGTAAATAAAATTAAATATTAAAAAATGTATCAAACCCCTGTTATGTGCCTGGCAATGTGCTGGGTGCTGGGGACCCCAGCAGAAAGCACAGATACTGCTCTTACCCTCGAGCAGCTTCCAGCCTATGTGGGGAAAGACACGTAGACAAAAAGCCATACAACCAAATATCCAATCGTTCACTGTGGAAGTGCTTCTACGAGGGACCCAAATGGGACTGAAAAGTCTTCTCTGAGGAAATGGCTAGTGTGTGAGCTGAGCCTTGGAGGAGGAGGAAGGCCAGCTGGAGGGTGAACCAAGATAACAGACACAGCAGGGGCAGAGGTGGCTGTTGGAGGAGCTGCAAGTGACGGGGGAACAGACGATGAGGAAGAAGAGGTGGCAGAGATCAGGGTAATCGAGCTTTGCCTCCCTCAGTGATGGGTCTGCATTTTATTCTGAGCACAAGAAGAGACATGCGTGGTCTGATTTATGGCTTGAAGGACCACTCTGGCTGTTGTATGAAGAGCAGACTAGAGAACGGCCAGGATGGAGTTGGGGAGACCAGAAGGGGACTGTTACAGTTGCCCAAGTGAGACAGGATGGTGGCTTAGGCTGCGGAAATGGCAGTGAAGGTGGAGGAAATGAGCTGAGGCAGAGATGGCCTGCTGGCCACCACAGATCCACTTTCATAGTGTACTGTTGTGGCTGGGAAGCAGCTCTCCTGCCAGAGACTACACTTCCCAGTGTCCTTTGTGGCTGGATGAGGTCATGTGACTTGTTCTCACCAATGAAATGAGAGCAGAAGTGATGGCCTCATTTCTGAACTGAAGCAGTTAAGAGCAGGTGTGTCTTTCCCACCTCCTCTTTTCCTGTCCATTGGTTGGAAGCAAAAAGCCCTACGGGATGGTGGAGGCATAAGATGGGAGCCCCTTGGGTCCCTGAATCACCATCTGGACCCCTAAGTGACTTTATTTGACCTATGTACACATTTCTCTTCTACGGAGCCACTGAGATTGTAGGGTCTAACTGTTACAGTTAGACTAAGCAATGGGCAGACCAGTTAGGAGAAAGAACCAGCAGGACTTGGTGATGGATTGGATGAGCAAGAAGGAGGTCAAGAATAACTTCTATATTTTTCATAGGCAAAACACTCTCTGACATAAACCACAGCAGGATCCTCTATGACCCACCTCCCAGAATATTGGAAATAAAAGCAAAAATAAACAAATGGAACCTAATTAAAATTTAAACCTTCTGCACAACAAAGCAAACTATAAGCAAGCTGAAAAGACAGCCTTCAGAATGGGAGAAAATAATAGCAAACAAAGCAACTGACAAAGAATTAGTCTCAAAAATATACAAGCAACTCCTGCAGCTCAATTCTGGAAAAATAAACGGCCCAATCAAAAAATGGGCCAAAGAACTAAACAGACATTTGTCCAAAGAAGACATACAGATAGCTAACAAACACATGAAAAGATGCTCAACATCACTCATTATCAGAGAAATACAAATCAAAACCACAATGAGGTACCATTTCACGCCAGTCAGAATGGCTGCTATCCAAAAGTCTACAAGCAATAAATGCTGGAGAGAGTGTGAAGAAAAGGGAACCCTCTTACACTGTTGGTGGGAATGCAAACTAGTACAGCCACTATGGAGAACAGTGTGGAGATTCCTCAAAAAACTGAAAATAGAACTGCCATATGACCCAGCAATCCCACTGCTGGGCATACACTCCAAGGAAACCAGAATTGAAAGAGACATGTGTACCCCAATGTTCATCCCAGCACTGTTTACAATAGCCAGGATATGGAAACAACCTAGATGTCCATCAGCAGACGAATGGATAAGGAAGCTGTGGTACATATACACAATGGAATATTACTCAGCCATTAAAAAGAATACATTCGAATCAGTTCTTATGAGGTGGATGAAACTGGAGCCTATTATACAGAGTGAAGTAAGCCAGAAAGAAAAACACCAATACAGTATACTAACGCATATATATGGAATTTAGTAAATCAGTAAAGATAACCCTGTATGCAAGACATCAAAAGAGACACAGATGTATAGAGCTGTATTTTGGACTCTATGGGAGAGGGCGAGGGTGGGAAGATATGGGAGAATGGCATTGAAGCATGTAAATTATCATATGTGAAACGAATCGCCAGTCCAGGTTCGATGCATGATACAGGGTGCTCGGGGCTGGTGCACCGGGATGACCCGGAGGGATGGGATGGGGAGGGAGGTGGGAGGGGGATTCTGGAAGGGGAACACGTGTACACCCATGGTGGATTTATGTCAATATATGGCAAAACTAATACAATATTGTAAAGTAAAAAAATAAATAAATAAATTAAAAAAAATAAAGAATAACTTCTATGTTTTGGCTTGAGCAATTGTGCAGAGGAAGTTAATGTTTCCTGAGCTGGGGAAGATGGGAAAGGTGGAAGAGAGGTTTTTTTCCCCCTTCTTTCTTCCTTCCTTTTATTCCTTTGTAGGAGAGAAGATTTGAGTTTAGAACATGATGTTTACAATGTTTGGGAGACATTTGAATGGAGATGTTAAGTAGAAAGTTAGATGTAAGAATTCAGAAGAGGTCTGAGCCAGTGATGTAGTTTGGGATTTGTTGTTTTGTAGACAGCGTTTGAAGTACATAGTAGGTCCTTGATAAATGTTCTCTGAATCAGAATGTGAGTCATGTCTTCTTCACTTCTACTCAGCATTTGGAAGTCGATGAGCGAAAATCATCCCAAAGTAGTTAATGACCTCTATCCCCACCCCAACAGAAGCTGAACAACCACCCACCCTCTGCTCTGCGCATCTCTGCTCATTGAAGAAGAGTCCCTTTGAGCTCAGAAAAAGTTGAGAATCTAGCTATTCAAAGGCTGAATGAAGGTAATTCTGATGACGCTTGAAACTGCCTTCCTGCTGTGTTGGGTAAAACACTCCTCTTTGATGCAATAAAATCACTTGTATCTCTGCCTTTTATGTCCTCAAGCAACTTCACCTAATGGACTGGGGTGTGAAAACAGAGTGTGAAAGAGCAAGGCTGGGCTTCACCTGCCTCCAGATGAGGCCACTTGTCTCTTCCCGGGTCTTTTATTCCCCGGGTTTTACAGTGGCTGCTGCATAGGGAAGATCTTCTGGGCAGACTGGGGAGGCAGTTTGGAAGAAATTCTTGGCAGAGCTGGTATTTTCACCCAATGGCCTCTAACTCCAGGGAAGCAAAACAAATATAGTCACCCGTCAGCATCCATGGAGGATTGTTTCCAGGAACCCCCCTACCCTGCCACAGTGATCCTAGAATCCGTGGATGTTCAAGTCCCTTATATACAATGGGGAAGCACAGTTGGCCTCTAGTATCTGCGGAGTCTGCATCTGTGGGTTTTGGATTCTTGAATTCCAGCAACCGAGGACTGAAAAATGCAGAACTGGTGAATGCAAAGCACTGGGATTGGCAGTTGGGTGAATCTGCAGGTGCAGAACTGGACGTGGAAGGCTGATTGGACCTGCAAGAGCCTGCCAGTTGGACTCAAAGAAACTGGTTACATGAGGACTTGAAGAATTGGGGAGTACAGGTTCTCTCTAAAGGGATGGATGCAATGGGGTTCCAGCAGATTGTTGCCCTGTGGAATGCAAGTCCGGTATCACTGGGTCTTCTGACTTCTCAAGAGATGCTTCAAATACAGATTTTATATGAAATCTGAATTTAAAATGTTGGCAACTAATTACATTTAAACAGTGTTTGTGGGCCAAACAAAGAACATGTGCTTGTGCATATGATGTCTTGAAACCAGCTTGCAGCCCTCAGGGACTTGTGGGGTGGATGTGTGCCTCTTTCCTAAGTAATTGCCCATGGGAGGGAAATATGTAATCATTTTGGAATTGCTATTGAATCAGGGCAAGTTCATCAACTCAGCTCTATAAATCGTGAGCCGTAATTTGTGCGTGTGTGTTTAACCCCCTCTTCCCTGATAGCTCAGTTGGTAAAGAATCTGCCTGCAATGCAGGAGACCCCAGTTCAGTTCCTAGGTTGGGAAGATCTGCTGGAGAAGGGATAGGCTACCCACTCCAGTATCTTGGGCTTCCTTTGTGGCTCAGCTGGTAAAGAATCCACCTGCAATGTGAGAGACCTGGATTCAACCTTGAGTTGGGAAGATCCCCTGGAGAAGGGAAAGGCTACCACTCCAGTATTCTGGCCTGGAGAATTCCATGGACTGTATAGTCCATGGGGTCACAAAGAGTCAGACACGACTGAGTGACTTTCACTTCATTTCACTTCACTTTGGTGAGGTAAGCCTTTTAGGTTTTTCAATAGGTGAGAAAGAAAGTCAAGATAAATGGTGATGGGGAGCAAACCAGACCTCGCGTGGGAGGGCTATGTGTCTTGCTCACTGCTGAATCCTTGGAACTGAGCAGGTGCTCGGAAATATTGTTGGATAAAGTAATGAATGGGAAGGGATGGGCGAATAAAAGTAGAGGCAACCACAGAATCAGGTTTGCATGTTTCAGAGTGTGGGAATCCTTAGTGGCCCAATGGTCCCCCAAGCCCCACATTTTAGTTCTGCTACATTTATTTATTTATTAGATAAGTGTATGTGCTTGCCTACACTGAGGCTTACTTAGTTGCAGCTTGTGGGATCTTAGTTCCCTGACCAGGGATTGAACCTGGGCCCCCTGTGGTGGAAGCGTGGAGTCTTAGCTACTGGACCACCAGAGAAGTCCCAGTTCTGCTACATTTCAATGATCTTCTGAAGAGGTCACCTCTTGGGTGCTGGTGCAATGTATAATGATTGGTTCTCTCCTTCCTCCCTCCTTCCCTCCCACCCCTCTACTGTCGTTAAGTATTGAAGAGAATCGGAGAATCACGAGAATGCAGTCCCGTGTCCACACAAGCTTCACCCCACCATCCAATCCATTTTTCTTACTGCAAGAAGAGTGACATCATCCTGTCACCCCCTAATTTCAAGTTCATCAGTGGCCTTCCATTGCCCTCAAGATAGAATGAACCACTAACTCCTATCAAGTGCATCCTCTGCCCAGTCCTCCTTCCCTGGCTCTCCCCTCCCCCACCTGATGACCTAGACTCCAGCCAAACACAGAGACTCACAGTTGTTAGCAGGGGCTCACCCCGGGGCCTTTGCACAAGTGCTTCTTTATGCCTTGAATACATTCCCACTCCCTCTTTGCCTGGCTAAACCCTACTTCTCCTTCACATCTCAGCTGAGACCTCACTGCCCCCAGGAGCCCTCTCCTATCTCCTGACACTGGGTTGCCAGCCCCCTCTGTGTTTCCTGAGCCCCCCGGACTCCCTTCCAGCACAGATCACACGACTCTTGGCTCCCTGCCTGCCCGGCTCTGTCTGTGTCACGTTCAGGGTTGGCTGGCTTTCTGTTCTCTAACAGAATTGCAGGAAAGACTTCTGAATGAATACCATCTCTCCTTTCTCCTCTGCCTCCTGAGCCTGCAGGGCCCTGTGAATTTTAAAGAGAGTTAATGGTCCTCCACAGGGTAGGGAGTGTGAGGTTATGGAAGGGGCCCCTTCCACAACAGAGCAGGAACCCACACCATTGGCAAGTCAGGGTCAAAAGAAAGCATTGTTCCCTTCCGGGGGGTCCTCAGATAGAGACCTCACAAAGTCGGTGCCACTTCTGGTGTCAAGGGAGTGTCCTATGGGACGAAAGACCTGGAAAGGGGTGTGTGTGTGTATGTGTGTGTTACACCCCAGTACTTTGCAAAGGTCTCAAATTCAGACTCGTCAGCAGCATCGCCACCAGGTGCTGGGTAAGAGACTCTGTGGTGTAGTGGTTACTTTTCTGACTGCTGTGTCCAACCTCCTGGATTTGAATATTGTCTCTACTATAATTTTATTTATATAATATTACCCAGCTGGGTGCCCTTGGCCAAGCCATTAAACTTCTCCATGCCTCAGTTTCCCCCTCATGTAAAATTGTCTTGAGGAGGACAGTATTACGTATTGGGGTCGGAATGGGCATTTGGTGCTATGAGGTCGGTGAAGGGTTCAGTGACGGGCTGGGGTGGGGTGGAGGAAGAGCTGGAGAAGCCTCCTTGTTTATCCTTGTTCTGCTTTGGGGACTGACATGGAAATGATTCTCCTTACCACAAGACCTGGCCTGCCCTCCCAGCTCTCCTGTGGACTCTCCGGGCAGCCCTGAGCAGGGTCCTTCTCCTTTCGGGGTCTCCCCAGCTGCTCATGGAGTCTCCCGCCTCAGATGGATGGGCCGTGCCAAGCATTTGGGAAACAGCCGTTAGACTGCCTGGCCTGAGCCTGCCCTTTCGGGGTGGGGATTAGAAGGCAGGTGGGTGGGAAGTGGGTCTGAATTACTGCGGGGACTGACTAGACTGTGGAAGACCTGGATGACATGGGTACAGGGCCAGCAAACCAAGAGGGCCACAGGCAGGGTGACCGACAGTGCCAGTTTGCTGGGGACCTAGTTTTATCACTGAACCTTCCATGTACTGGAAACCCCCTCGGCCCTGGGCACACTGGGACCACCGGTCACCCCAGCACATCAGATGCCCCCTAAGTGGGATCCTAACACTTCTGGGATAACGAGGTTGAGGGAAGATTGGATGTGGCTACTGGGGAACTGACAAGGGTGACCCCACCACCCCACCCCTGGTGTTGCAGGCTGCCAGCCTTTCTCTTCTTGCATAATTTCCCCCCAGATGTCAGATACCCTATGAAATGAAAGCTGAGACTTTTCCAGCCACGGGGCCTGTTCAGGCTGTACCCTCTGCCTGGACCTGCCTTCCTCCCCTCCTTTCCTCCAGCAACAAAGGTTTATTGTATAGTACAGGAAACTGTAGTCAATACCTTATAATAACTTATAATGGAAAATAATTTAAAAAATAATGTATGTACACAACTGAATCACCTTACTATGTACCTGAAACCCTGTAAGTCAACTATACGTCAGTGAAATATATATTAAAAAAAAAGAAATCCTACTCATGGCTCAAGATCCAGGTCAATTCTCAGCCCCATTTCCTCACCTGCTGGTTGGACAGCCGGGTTCCGGGCAGAGAGGCAGTCACCCCTCCCCGCACACGACCCCTCTGGGACCCTGCGGAAATCCCTCCATCTGGCTGCTGGTGTCCACAGGCAAGTTGCTGGGACACCTCTGTCTCCTTGTCCACACAACATAAGAGAAGCGACCTCTTAGGTTTACCAGGACACTCACCTCCCTTCTCCCCTGGTCCTTTTCTCTCATCTACATAAGAACTGGGAGCCCAGAATGTAATTTGGTGAAGTCACTATGGAGAACAGTATGGAGGTTCCTCAAGAAGTTAAAAAGAGTTGCCATTTGATCCAGCAATCCCACTCCTGGGCATAGATCTAGACAAAACTATAATTCAAGAAGATATATGCACCCCAATGTTCATAGCAGCAATATTTACAACAGCCAAGATGTGGAAACAACCTAAATATCCATCAACAGATGAATGGATTAAGAAGATGTGGTACATATACACAATGGAATATTACTCGGCCATCACAAAGAATGAAATAATGCTATTTGCAGCTACATGGATGGACCTAGAGATGATCACACTAAGAAAAAGTCAGAAAGAGAGACAAATATCATATGATACTACTTGTATGCGGAGTCTAAAATATGACACAAATGAACCTATCTACAAAACACAGACTCACAGACATAGAAAACAGACTTTTGGTTGTCAAGGGGGAGGGGGTGGAGGAAGGATGGATTGGGAGTTGGGGATTAGCAGATGCAACCTATCATATATAGAATGGATAAACAACAAGGTCCTATTGTATAGTACAGGGAACTATATTCAATATTCTGTAATAAACCATGATGGAAAAGAATATGAAAAAGAATGTGTATATATGTATAACTGAATTACTCTGCTGTGCAGAAGAAAATTAACAAACTGTAAATCAACTATACCTCAAATGAAAAAAAAAAGAAGAACCAGGCTTACATATGTATCCATCCCAGGCTGGCCTTTAGCTCTTTGTACACACGTAATGTTTGATTGTTGAATCACAGATTTCAAAACCTTTCAAAGGGCTTGAAAGGGCCTTTGGCAAGACAACTACGAGCACAGTGAACATCTGTCGAGCGCTTACCGTGGCCCTGTGATGTTCTAGGCTGCAGCTGCTTTGAATTCAGACATCACCGCTGGTCTATCAAGTGTTGACCACATGCCAGTCATGGCACAGAGCGCTCCACGCCAGTAATTCTCAGCAGGGGTGAGTTGGACCCCCAGGGGACTCGAGGCAACATCTGGAGACATTTTTGTTGTCATGACTGGAGGAACGGTGCTACTGGCATCTAGTAGGTGGAGGTCAAGGACGATGCCTAATGCCCTACAAAGCACAGGGCAGCCCCCCATCACGAACAGTTATCCAGACCAATGTATCGACCGTGCCGAGGTCCAGAGACCCTGCTCCACCTGTGTGAGCTCTTATTTCATCCACCCGATGGCCATGGGATGTGGGTAAAACAGAGGAGGAAATGGAGACTCAGGTCCTGGCACATGCCTGGAGGAGTCAGGATGGGACCCCTGGTAAATATGATGCCGAGTCCCATGCTCTTTTCACCCCAGCTTGGGGGGAGCAGACTTGGAGGGGTGTGTAGAGGTGGCTGCCTTGGCAGGAGATGAGGGGATGCTTGGCTAGAGTTGGGGGACCCTCCTGATTAGTTGAGTGAAGCCCTGTCTGAGGGTCACTGGTGGGTCGAGGGGCACCTGGTTAGGGCAGAGGGGCTTGCCAGAGCCCAGAGCTTGCCCTTCTGGAATTCTCCTGGCTGGCCAGAACCGCCACCAGATGGGAGGCCGAGTGGAATTTGATATCTGACCATCTGCAGTCAGCACCCCCCAAGTTTGGCAGGCAGCCCTCCCCGTGGATGAAAAGGGTCTGCTGGCAACACTGTCTATTCTGCTGTTGGTTTTAGAAGACCTGATTGCTGAAGATACAGTACCTCACACACCACCCCACATCTCTCACTCTCTCACTCACACACACACACACACACACACACACACACACACGGCTTTAATCCCTTGGGTGCCACGAGCTCTGATGGACTCTGAAACCATCCATCTCTCTGTCACATGCCTGCTCCTGCTTTTCCTTAGGAACCAGGTGGACACCAAGCTATGATAAAGGGGGTCTTGGTCCCCTACATCAAGCTGAAGGGAAAGCATCAACATTTCTGGGTGAATCCAAGGACATTTATGACTGGCAAAGGGAGGGTGTCCCTTATCTGCCCCTGGTATGCCCTAAGCCATAAGAAAGGCCTGGTTGGTCCCCTCCCTCCTGTGAGCTGCCTGCCAGCACTTCACTCTCTTGATCCACTTCTGGGAATATACAACCAGCTTCACACTTTGGGGACCCAGCAGTCCTGAGGTGTTATAGAATCATTTTAAAGAGGCGCATTTCTTAATTGCAGTGGGGGCTCCCAGTAGTGGAAAGTTTCTTTCAGGCACCGGGCACTGTAATCCATTGTCACCTTCAAGTCCTGAGGATGGCTCTGATATTGAACCCCATTTTCTGAAGCTCAGAGAGGTGAGGGCTTTCCCCCAAGATCACAGATTATGTGCATGATTTCAGAGTTTTCTAATAAGTTGAGAATTATCACAGTTCATGCAGAAGGGTCCAGGGTAGAGCTGGCATACAGCAAATACCGCAGACGAACCCACGTCCGCGCGGGGTCTCGGGAAGCCCTGTGCAACGAGTGACTAGCACTGCTCCCCACTAGCCTTGCATATGGCTACCTCCCAGGTGTCGGGGGCATGCTCTTCTTTTGAGGTGGTTGAAACACACCCACTTGCCATTGATGACTCTTTTGATCAAAGCATTCTTTAGAAATAGGGCCATGACCCACTTTGTAGCAATTCCACGTCTGAGAATGGTCCCAGCTCCCGAAGTTGCATCTTTTGAGCCCTTGCCCTGTTCAGAAATTGCATTCTTCCTTGCTTGTTTACCTGATTAGCCAGGTCTGAGCCCAGCACGAGGGCAGCATGCCTCTGCCTGGCACATCCCATGTGCTGAGGAGAGCCGGCGTTAGCTTGGCACCCACTCTCTGAGGGGTGCTTTGCAGTCTCTTGCCTTCTCATCCTCTCAGTGGTCCTGCGAGGTTGGATTACCATCACTTCCTCATTGAGGCCTGGCAGCTGGGGCTTCCAGGGGGTTTGTGGTTTGCTTAAAGCCCTGCAGTCAGATGGTGGCCAAGGTGGCGCAGGGAACCAGGTCTGGGCTGGGGTGTGTGTCCCTGTCCTTCCTGGGTATGAGCTCTGGAAGCCTGCCCTGTTGCCCTGCTGGGGTCAGGAAGGGATGAGGCCATTCTCTCGGCTTCCTGGGTTCTACCACCTTTCGAAGTTCAAGGCAGTTTCTTCACCAATGGGGCCAGCTCTATGCTCTTGCTTTTAACCTGAGCAAACAGAGCTGGCTAGCTGGCTACAATTCTCCAGTAACTTTCAAGTGTCCGATGCGACCAAGCCAGATAGGCTAAAGAGTTTCCTTCTGCTGACCCAGGCAAGGAAATCATATTACTGAATTACGGTTCATTTGCAAAGTTCCCTTGACCAGCCAGTAGGCTGGCTTCTTGACCCCATTAATCAGATAGTCAACTTTCCACGTTCAGGGTGGCCCAGGTGGTCTGTGGCTGGATCCCAACGGACAGTGGCCTGATCTTTGTGGAGTGAGAGGTCAATGATCGACACATGGCTCAGATTCCAGTGGCTCATCTCAATTTCTGGGAGAGTTACCTAACTCCTCTGAGCCTCAAATTTCTCACTCATAATACAGGGATGGTAACAGTATTTGGAAGACTTTTTTCCCTTTTAGTATGCATTTTCCTTTCTTATCAGCACCCCCATCTTTTAAGGGGGCGGTTTGTCTTTCTCTGTTGGATGGTCATTCATTCTGCTCATCCCTTGCCAAGGGTGAGTAAGACAGCCTAGGGGGCTGTAGTGAGGATTAAATGGGTGATGCCTGCAAAGCATTTAATCCAGTGCCTGGCATTCAGTGAGGATGCTAACTGTCCCTCTGGGGTAGGAAGCCCCCACGGTGTCCCCAATGACCCTACCTCCCAGTAATCATCCTTGAATCCCTCTGAACCCTCCCCCAGTGAAGTGTGGCTGGGACCTAGTGATTGCTTCTAACCAAGAGAACCCAGCTGAAGCGATGAGTGTCACTTCCTAGATTTGGCTCCGAAAAGATAGAAGCTTCTCTCTTCTTGCCTTCTCCTGTCTTTGCCTTAGAAAGGGTTAAGTGAGACGATGCCTACGAAGCATTTAACCTTGGCTCTCTCTCTTGGAGTCTTCGCCCTGGGGGAAGTTTGGGAGAAAGCCAGGAGCTGACAATGGAGAGCCCTGCATTGTGGTGAGAAGCTGATGTCTCCTGGCAACAGGCGGGGAGACCCACAATGCAGAGACCCGCTGACTAGCTGGGAGGTAGATCTTTCCGCGATGGAGCCTGGAGATGATTGCTGGTCTTCTGTCTTGCCTCACCCTTTGGGGGGGGTCCATGAGGACTGTGATTTTATTTTTATTTTAAAAAATTTTGGCTATACCCAGCAACATGTGAGACCTTAGATCCCTGACCAGGAATTGAACCTGTGTTGGAAGGTTGAGTCTTAACCACTGCACCACCGAGAAAGTCCTGGGACTGTGGTTTTTAAAGTGTTCTGCAAGCTCTGAAGCCCTCTAAGGGATTTGCTATTTTTCTGTTAACTATTACTCCAGCAACTGCCAACACAACCTCTCGAGACCAAAGTACACAGGGTTGAGCCCATTGGTCTGCTTGACATTTCAACATTCCCAGTTTGCAGATGTGAAAACTGAGCTTGGGAGAGGTTAAGAGATGTGTGCATGGTCACAGCCAATATGGGGCCAAGCTCAGACTTGCCAGAGTGGGCCTGGTCAATGAACATTTGCCTCCCGGCAAGTTTGAGTCAGTCTTCTGAGAAATGGGCTGGGGGAGCTCTTTCTCGCTCAAGAAACACCCTTAGCCTGTGCCAGGGTTGGCGAAGGTCATCCGTGTTGTTTTTCCCAAGGGTCTGCCAAAGCTGAGACTGGTCCCAAGAGACCCAGAGATCAATGGGTTTGCAGCATCTTCCTCTTAGGTTGAGGAGGGTGCTGAGACAGCCTGAGTGGAGGCAGAGGGATGGCTGAGGTGGTCTGTCTGAGCCCTGAATGACTAGGAACTGTCCACAGGCCTCTGACTGTGGGTCTCCGGAGGCCCCCCTAGTGGAAAGTGGCCCCCGCCTGTATGATTGAAGGGTGAAGGATCCCCACTGTCAGTCTCCTTTCCAAGGACTCTAATCTGAGCCAGAGGTTCATGGTTGCTGTGACCTCATCCCCTGTGTCCGTTCCTGCTTCCCCATAATTTATGTCCACGTCCATGTTAATTGATGCTGCAGAGGCCGTGAACTGGGCTAATAGTTTCCAAATAGCGGATTGCGAGGTTTCTTGGCTGATTATGAGGCATTAGAGTGGGAAGTGGCAAGGTTCTGCTGTAGGATAATTAGTGAAGGACCCGGGGGATGCCATCTGCCCGGATGGGATTCAGAAGCCTCCGTGTGGCGTGGCCACCCGGTGCCCTCTGAGGTCCTCCAACCCCAGACGGCAGGAAGGGTACATCTCCTGAGCGGAGCTGGAGGAATTCTCCCCTGGGGTGATTTCTTCAGTGTCCCCCATTTTCATGTGGTGATGATGTGACAGACAGAAAGAAGCCTAGAGGGACTTTCCTGGTGGTCCAGTGGCTAAGACTCCATGCTTCCAAAGCAGGGGGTCCAGGTTCCATCCCTGGTTGGGGAACTAGATCCCACATGCTGTACCTGAAGATTACGCATGGTACAATGAAGACTGAAGATCCTCTGTGCCACAACTAAGACCCGGTGCAGCCATATAAATAAATAAACAAAAATAAATATATAAGAAAGAAGCCTAGTGATTGGCTTCCAGGATCCAGAGGAAGCAAATGCTTGTCAGATAATAATAATAATAATAATACCCATCTTAATAGTATTTGCTATATGCCAGGTACTGTGCCAGGACTTTCCTTAGATCTCATCTAATTGACATGCCCACCTGGGGGAAGGGGCTCTTGGCATTCCCATTCTACAGATGAGAAAACTGAGACATGAGAGGTAATATCACACACCTCAAACAACAGGTGATATTTGAGAAAGAACTAGGCTTAAATCTGTGTGGTCTGGCTCTAAACCACCACTCCCAACAGTCTCTCCAGGGAGCAGTGGGACAAGCTTTGGGTTTTTTTTTCAACTTTCTTTTGCTCTCCAATTATTCTAGTTTCAGTTCATTTCCAGGTCAGCCCCTAGGCACATGCCCTCACCAGTTATGCCAGGGTGTCCTTCCTCCCTTGTCTGACTTCCCACCTCCTTGGGATGGCTGGCTGCAGGTGGGAAGAGGGTGGGAAGAAGGGAAATAGGGCTCATTGAATCTTTCTGCATATATGATTCCATTTAATCCTTTAAAACTCCTGTGTGGTAGCAGTGATGGCATTGCTACAATAATGAAAAGAGGAAACAGGCTCGGAGAGGTAGGTGACTTGCCCAGGGTCACACAGCAGACACGTGGTGGAGCCAGGAGTGGTCTGATCTCAGACTCGGATCTTTATTGTGGCGTGTGACCTTGGGACAATCCCTGTTACCACTCTGCATCTATTCCTAGTGGGGCATTTTTCTCTAGGAAGCACAATGTTGTCCGTTTGATCAGCTGTGGCAAATATCTGGCATGTGTACACAACCCACTCTTCCTGTGTCCCTGGCAGACATTACTAGTGGCTCATAGCACACTTTCCTCCTGATCCTGTATCTGTGCTCAACACAGTGATCTAGGCAGCCGTTACCAACCCCTCTGAGATGGCATTTGAGATGAAACCAGGTGTCACTCCTTTCCCAGTTTTCTTGAGGACAAGGCAACATGTCTAATCCCTTGGACCCCAATCTCAGGGCCTCAGATGACTTCCCAATAATATGGAGGAAACCTGAAAACTCTTCCAAGATTGCTGAAAACAAACCCAACCTGAAGCTTGGCCTCCTTCCCAAACACAACCATTTCTTGGACCTGCCCTTTCAGGAGTAAATACCACCTCAGTCCCACTAAATTGCAAATCTCAACTCTCACTCTTCTGAGACCCACAAAACAGATGAGGCAGTGCACTCTCATGGGCGTACCCAACCTTAAGGCCAGAGAAACATTTAGCAGAGAAAGAATGCAGTGCAATAGCAGGTGATCACCAGGACTGCCAACCCCACCCATCAGGAGCTCACAGCATCAGGCATGGTGTGGCTGAAATTGAGTGGATGAGGGCAGAGCCTCGTGCATCTGTGATGCTGCCAGATCCTTCTCTCATGCTTGTGAAAGTTTCTCAGGGGCCTCCTGGAATCTACTTCAATATGAGTCAGATATTGACATGCTTAGGTGCTCCAGGGTCCCTTGCTTGATGACAACATGCCACTGTCCCACCCTAGAGGCTAGGAGTCACGAGGCCAGAAATGACTTCTCCTCACTGGTGCCCAGAATCTCCTCCACAACACCTGGCACAGAGAGGGTACATACACCATGGGACCTGTTATAGGGTCTGTGATCCTGGGTCCTGAGTCCTTGAATCTACTCCCTGCATGGTCTGAGGAGGACACATCACCTGGGTTTGTCTGACCGTCTCTATCTCACCCTGTTCTGGGAACATCTCATTATTTTCTTTTGGGACAATTCTTCCCTTGTTCTCATTGTCACGAGATTGGTTGAGGAACAGGAGCCTCCAGCCAGGGCAGTCAGAGGTCCCGCACATCAGCTGAATTCTCACCTGTCTACCCCCTGCCTATTACTCTCCAACTCCGTCCCAGTTATCACTGGTTTAGGGAGCTCATTATCCTGACCTGTTTATTGTTTGTCTCCCCCACTGGAATGTAGCCCCAAAGGACAAGGACTCCATTTACCGATGATTCTTCAATTCTTAGAACAGTGCCGAAACACAGCTAAGGACTCGCTCAGTTAAGACTTCTCCAATGAATAAATGGTCACTTGACCACGGCTGAAGTGATTAGAAAAGAGAACCTCTTTTCCTGCTTGAGTTGCTGAAACTTGCTCCAAGGAGACCTTGCCCAAGAATGAATACAGCATAGAGGAGAGACAATCTAAGTAAACAGAGAAAGATTCCTTATGACAACAATCACCTAGATCCAACTGTGCCTGAAGCCAGAACTGGAATCATTGTATGGGATTGTTGTTGTCTCATTTATTATGTGTAATTCATTGAATTAGATTTTGGGTTGTACACTGATAAATAAAACATCCATAGTCCTGCCTTCTTAGTCCAGAGGAGGAACTAGACAACGTAAAAGCAAGCAAATCCACAAAAGCTATCATTACAAGCCACGATAAGGGCTAAGAAGAAATGCCATGGGGTGCAGTGAAAGAGAATGATAGGGGAGATTTCCTTCAGCTAGGTATTTGGAATATTATTCTGACTTGAAGCTTAAACTTGAATGAGTCATCCTGCCTTTCATGTGAAGATGGGAGTATTCCGGGCAAAGGAGAGAGCATGTGCAAATGTCCTGAGGTTGGAAAAGATGTGGTATGTTTGAGGATGCCAGAATCCTGATGGGGACAGGGTGAGGGCCCACATGGCTTGAGATGGAGCAAGACAGGTAGATATCAGCTCACCATTTAGATTAGAACTTGCAGATCAAGGTGAGGCATTGAAATTTTCTCTGATAATCACTGGGAAGCTACAGAAAGATCTGGAACAAGGGAATGACAGTTACCTTGTCTCTAGACAGAACTCCTCTGGCACCTGAGATGAATGGACTTTGGAAGAGGCAGAGTACAGGAAGGAAGGGCACCAGCAAGGTGGCCATTTAAGGCTCCAGGGAGAGAAAGCAGGGTCTTGGAGCAGCGTAGAGGAGCTGGACTTTGCCAGGAGGGGGCAGATTCAAGGCTGGTGGTTTGACTGGACTTTCTGTGCCTCGCTCATCAGCATCAACTGTTTAGAATCATTCTGGTGGCTCCCCTATGGGACACCCACCCCCAGTCTGGCCCCGAAGACACCCTTAGTCATTTCCAGGCACAGCCTTCTGGGATCCTTCCCTCACCTGCTTTGCTGTCTGTGTTTTAAGCCCTTCATTATTCCTAATTGTCCTGGTTTCAGTTCTTTCTTGTTCTTGTCAAACACCAATTTAAAGTATGAGTCATCATTAACTTCACGCCACTCCTCATTTATAAATAGGCCCATTTCCCCACTCTTCCTCTCTCTCTCTCTTTTTTCAGTGTTGAAAAACTAGGGGAGAAAAAGAAACTCTTTTTTTTTTTGACATCTTTTGTGTCTCTTCTGCTAGCACAAAGGCTATTGGCTGTTCAGCTGTCTCGAGGTTCCCTTCAGCAGTTTAAATGCCACACACGGATCTCAGCTGGGGAACCTGAGAAGTGCCAGGATGCTTCAAGAGAGACAGTGCCATCAGCTATGGCCTTTGGTGGCTCCTGGGGACATGTCTCACCGAGCCCAACCTCCAGGCCCCAGGGTGCAGCCTCCCAAACTGGCCAGCTCAGGTGTGAGTCAGGCTGAGGCTAAACCACTGGTGACATGATTCCATTGTTCACCCTATGAGTAAAGCTGGCCTGGCTTTGAGCCCTGGGAAGTGAACTTAGACTGTTTCTGATGCAGCAACTCCAAAGATCAACAGAACAGTTGCTTTGGGGGTCAGGGGATTCACTTCAGTAAGTCAGTCAACAAACACTGTCATGCTTGTCTGCTGGGTTATAAGTTTCTGTTGGGAGGGAGGCAGGATGGGCTTAGGGTTAAAGGGGGGGCCCTGGATTCAAACTACCTGAGGCTGCTTCTTACAGGGTGTGGGATTTGGGACAAATGTCTTAACCCCTCTGAATCTCAGTTTTATCATCTGCAAAATGCAGAAATAAAAACGCCTTCCTTACTGAGAAGGAAGAAAGAACTTTTTGAGAACTGAAAAGAAGTAGAAGGCTACAGAGGAAAATGTGTCTTACACAGGAGACGAGGCACAAGGAAACATTCCTGGATGCAGTCACTTGTGCTTTCTGGACCAAGGGTTCAGAGTGAGTGATGAATTAAAAATACACTGGTCAGCTATCAAGAAGGGGTCTCTGGCATAAAAAGATGCATACTGTGTGACTGCATCTTGGGAAGCTCAAGAGAAAAGAACTATTCCTTCTTAGAACATCTCTTGGGGCAGGTTACTGACTACAGGGGACAGGAGAAAGACAGCCAGGCACACTGGGAAGGTTCTGCATCTTGATCTAGGTGGTGGACACACAGGTATACAACCATGTAAATGTCCATCAAGTGTGTGCCTTTAAGGTGAGTGTGCTTTACTGGGTGTACTTATACCTCCATTCAAAAAGAGAGCCATAGAGAAATGGAGGGTCTGGGGGAGTTTGCAGAAAGGGCTGAGTGAGGGGAGCAGAGAAGAAAAGCTTATGGATCCGGCGGAGCACCTTGAACCTCAGCCTTGCTAATGTTTCCTTCTCATACAAAAGCTGGCCCTCTGGAATGCAGACCAGGTGAGTAGACATCAAGTGGAAACTTGGTAGAAATGCAAATTCCTGCCCTCCGGGAACAGGGTTTCCAGGTGGCTCAGTAAGGAACCCACCTGCCAATGCAGGAGATCTGGATTCAATCCCTGGCTTAGGAAGAAGAAAATGGAGAAGGAAATGGCAACCCACTCCAGTATTCTTGCCTGGGAAATCCCATGGATGGAGGAGTCTGGTGGGCTATAGTCTATGGGGTTGCAAGAGAGTCAGACATGACTGAGTGACTAAACAACTTTCCCGTCCTGTCCCAGACCTACTGACTCAGGGCCTCTGGGGCATCTAAGTTTCATAAGCCCTGGGGGTGATCCTGCTCCCCCTCCACAGGGGACCAGCCGCTCTATGCCAAGACTCTGCCAGGGCAAGCTCTGGCCTTTGAGGACCCCCATCCTCTGGGAGAATCTCCTTTGGTTTTCACTTGCTGCCCTGCCCTGCCCCTTCTTGGGCTCTCTGCATGCCTCTTCCTGTGTTGTCCTGCACATGTTTCTTTGTTCAGGGTCTTTCCCAGTCCCTCCTCTTTTCTCTGTCCTGGGCTCCCTCTTACTCACTCCAGAAGCTTCAGCCATCACCTTCCCCCTGCCATGTCCCCAAGCTCTCCCATCAATTCACACTTCCATCTAGAGCTCCCAGCAGGTCCCTACACTCCCGCCCGGGCGGAGTCTGGGCTCCACTGTACCTGAGCAAGGAGGCAGGGAACCTGCCTCTCAATTTTACTGTCTGGGGCCTCAGCTATTTTACCTTCAAGGGGAAATAATGATGCCCACCTCATCAGCCTGCTCTGAGGATTAAAGGAGATAAAATATGGATTCAAATCTAGGCTCTGCCACATACTAGTTGTGTGACCCTCCCTGGACCCTTCTGAGCCTCAGTTTCCACATCTGTAGAATGGGATATTCAATGCATGTACTCAACAGAGCTGCTAGGAACACATATCAGAGCCTGGAAGGAGATCAGTGTTGGCTGGTCTTGTAATCTATGATTTTACCAAAGCCCGGGCTGTTCACCTAGCTGGAGTGGACTCAGCATTGACTTCAAGGTGCTTGGGGAAGAAGGAAGCTACTTCTGAGGTAGAAACTGGCCCCAGACCTCCCCTCCTTCATAAACAAAAGCTCTTCCAAGGCTTCGGGGTCCTTGTGTAACTCCTTTCCCCTTTTCTCAAAACCTGAAAGTACCTTGGTTTCAGCAGTAAAACAGGCCCTAGGTCATGACTACACATCAACAGCACAGTTAGTCATGGGTGCAATTTAGATTTCAGAAGAAGGTTCCTGGATTGTGTAATAAAATACAAGGAATGTGTTAACAGGTGAGAACTGATCTCTATTTAATTAGATGCCGGCTTCCTATGGCTCCAGGGAATGGTGCAAAGACTTCTGGGCTAGAGGGTGATTTTTGCAGCTGAGTCTCTCTTGTGTTTCTCTCTGGGACATCTGTTGAAATTACCCGTGGAATATAAAAGCTAGAGAAAAGCTTTTATTGGAGGTAGAAACTAGGGAAGGTTGGCATTCGCAATGTCCCAGATTCAGATCATTGTGCAAAATAGCTTGGAGATGGGATTAGATTGGAGGAAGGTCTGAACAGATCCATGGAAGGTCATGTGTGAGAGAATAAGTCACTACTAGTAAGGACCTGCTGTCTAGCACAGGGAAGAACACACACACACACACACACACACACACACACACACACACACACACACAATGTATAACACAGTTAATCAACAAGGACCTACTGTATAGCATAGGGACATCTATTCAATACTCTGTAATGGCCCATATGGGAAAAGTATCTAAAAAGAGTGGGTGTATATATAACTGATTCACTTTGCTGTATACCTGAAACCAACACAGCATTGTAAATCAACTATATCCCAATAAAATTTTTTTGAAAAAAGAATAAGTCATTGTGAAGTCAGGAGAAGAGACCCCAGAGCATACCACTGTCAGGAGTGGGGAGTAACAAGCCGTTCACTTATTGGATTTTTTAAAACATATTTTTGATCATGCCACACAGCATACAGGATGCTAGTTCCCCAACCAGGGATTGAACTGGTGCCCCTTGCATTGGAAGCAGAGAGCCTTAACCACCGAACCACCAGGGAAGTCCCAGGCAGTTCATTTAGATCTAGCTGGTGCCTCTGGGAAGGGTGTAGTATGGGCCACCATGTTGTGGGGACCCCCAAGGGGAAGCTAGTTATCTGCTAGCATCACCATGACTGGCTGACACTGAGGGAAGCCGGGCTTGGCGAGGAGTTAAGGGTATTGCCTTAGCTATTCCACAATTGTCAGAGACAAGACACTATTTGACCCAAAGCTGTGCTTCCTAATGAAGCTGGCTGTGTGGTGCAAACCTCCACTTGGATCTCCTAGGTCCCTAGAATTCCAAACCAGAAATGCTTCTCTGTAACAACTTCAGTTTTACTCCCTCTCACTCCCACTGTGCCTGAAAGGACCAAAAGGATGCATAACCTTAGAAAAACTCAACTCAATACCCTTTCTTGATTCAGTACCCTATCAGCAGGGAGCTCCCTTAGGAAGGAAGCAGAGGAATGATATGAAACCTAAAAAATAGTGGTGCATCCAAGAGAATAGGATAACGCATCTTTATGGGAGGGAGGGATTAAAAAAATCAGAAAAAAACTTGGTTAAATTTTTAGTTCATGTTCTTGGCACAACTCTAGTGGATGGTACCCCTAAGAAACTATAGGAAGCATTCATGAAAGAGGCATATCTGAGATTAGGGAAGACCGAAGAGATGAAAACATAACTGCTGAATTAAAAACTGCAATGGGTATTAGAGAAATTCAAATCAAAATGACAATGAGGCACCACTTCACACCAGTCAGAATGGCCATCATTAAAATAGTCTACAAACTATAAATGCTGGAGAGGGTGTGGAGAAACGGGAACCCTCCTACACAATGATGGAAATGTAAATCGGTGCAGTCACTATGGAAAACAGTATGAAGTCCCTCAGAAAACTAAAAATAGAGTTGCCATATGATCCAGCAATCCCATTCCTGGGCATATAACTGGACAAAACTATAATTCAAAAAGATACACGTATCCCAATGTTCATAGCAGCACTATTCGCAATAGCCAAGACATGGAAGCAACTTAAATGTCCATCAGCAGAGGAATGGATAAAGAAGATGTGGCACATTTATACAATGGAATACTTGTGCTCATGCTTACTCGCTCAGCCGTGTCTGACTGTTTCTGACTCCATGCACTGTAGCCACCAGGTTCCTCTGTCCATGGGATTTTTCAGGCATGAATACTGGAGTGGATTGCCATTTCCTCTTCCAGGGGATCTTCCCGATACAGGGATCGAACCCATGTCTCCTGCATTGCAGGCAGATTCTTTACCACAAGCCATCAGGGAAGCCCCACAATGAAATACTACTCAGCCATAAAAAAGAACAAAATAAAGCCATTTGCAGCAATATGGATGGATCTAGATATTATCATACTAAGTGAAGTAAGTTAGAAAGAGAAAGATAAATATCATAACACAACTTACACCCAGGAGAAAGCAGTGTTCTCTTCTGTTGTAAGGAATGGGGAAAGAGGAGATACCTTAAATATCAATTTGGTCCCTTGTTTTCCTAACTGTGTTTTTTCCAGAGGGCCCTGGCCATGCAGACTGTTTGTAAGGCCCGATGGACATGCCATGCCTTGCTTTGTTGGCTTGCTTCTGCCAAGCTCTGTGCAATTCCACTGGTAGAAGTGGAATCATGCTCTCCTCGGGGGACTGAGGAGTCATTGACAAGTTCTCACTAACATAGCGTGTGGTGACCTTTCTGCAGGCAAGGGATGATGACCTACCTCCAAAGTCCCCTGCTCTTCCCTGTCCGGCCAGGAAAAGTTTCAGCACCCCGGAGCACTGGCCAGGAGAGGCCCCTCCCCAGGGGCTTAATAAGAGGATGATGCTTTCGCAATGAACATTTCCCAGGGATTTTCCAGCATCCCTGCCCCATTCTCTGCCTTTGAAACCAGCTGCTCTTGAACTAAGACTTAAACAGAGGCCCTCTTCCCTCTTATTGTCTCTGGTCACTGGGGGCATGGGGTGGTGTCCGTGGAAGTGGCCCCTTTTATTCATGCACTCATGCATTAATCTATTCCCTCAATGTCATGTAATGTGCATCGTTAACAGGTTCAATGCCCACAGGAGGAGTGATGGAGCCCAGTGAGTAAGACCATGGCCTCCAGTCTTAGCCAGCTCGGGGTTTGAATCCTAGTTCTGCCATTTACTATGTGTGTGGTCTTGGGGAAGTGACTTCACTTCTCTGTGGCTCGATTTCTCCTTCTGTACAATGGAGTCATAAGGAGCCCTATCTCAGGGAGCTGATGCGAGGATTTGAGCACATAAAATACTCAATCTGTGTTTGGCATATGGTGAGAAGTCAGAATGGTAACTGCAATGATGATGATGATGATGGTGGTGGTGGTGGTGGTGGTGGTGGTGAGGAAATCTTGGCTTTGAATCCCAGTGACACTCTCACATTTGGATCACTTGGGAAGGTTGCAGAATCTTCCTAGTGTTGAGGCTGGAAAACTAATGCAGGGGGAGTGCATGGAACAGTGCCTGGTACAAGCGAGGTATAAAAAGTATGAAATCAGTACAAAAGGGTCAAATTGGTTCTCTTGGTGATGTGCCACACTGGTACTGGGAGAGAAGGGCAGGGTGCATTTGACTGGCAGCGGGTGGAGAGGACAGTGGCTTGGGCCCTCCTGCAAAAAGAACCCCCAGGGCCACCTGTCTGCTTTGCCTGTTTCTGTTTGTACCCCTCTCATGTTCTGCCCACAGGTCTAGACTCTTTGGAGCCAGAAGAGTTGAAGGGGTCTCTGTGTCATCCTGGGCATATGCACTTCAGATCTAGAAAGAACCAGTCTGAGTCTTGACTCTGCCACCTTGCACCTGTGTGATGTAGATGAACTCTTTCTATGCCCAGGGCCCCAGTTTTCTCATGTGCAAAATGGGGGTGGTGGTAATGGTACCTGCTTGGGTGGGTGGTTGGAGGATTAATGAGATCACTCCACACTGTCCTGCATCTCTTAGACGGGGCCTGATGCAAGGTATGGGGGTATGACAGTGAATGACACATGAATGGCCCCTGGCCTTGAGCAGGGGACATGTCACAAAGTCAGCATTCGATAACAGGGATCAATCAGTCATAATAACTAAATGACAGTGTTCATTCTTTCCACAACTCAAAGGTCCCTTACCCCCCAAATGGGATGATCATGTTCTTCTTTTTGCATCTCCGGTCTCAGTTTCCCCAGGACTGTGGGAGGCTGGCTGATCCCTGGGATCCCTTGCAGGAGGATAACCATGCACTGAGTGAGCCTGATATTCCTCCACAGACCTGGCCCCATCCAGGAGGACACAGCTCTTCCCTGTCATCTCAGAACCTGCAGCCTATGCGATGACTCAGAGCATGCAGGCTCTATTTACTGAATGGTAGAGAGTCTGTACTGGGTGAGAGGGGTTAAGTGAGACCAGTCCAGGTCACAGAATTGCCATGTTTGTTCTTAGACCAAATAATGAAATCATAAAAGGGGCTCTTAGTCAAGGCTTAATAGTTGACCTTGAGTGAAAAAGAGCCTAAGAGTTTCCGGCAAAACCACTTGGGTTTTCCTTGGGAAAAGAGACAGGAGGATTGATGGAGAATCCACCAGGAGCTTGTCAGGCTTTGGCTCCTGATAAATTGCAGGAGACGTGGCTCACAGGGAGAGAGGCACGTGCCTGATGTGAGCAGCCAGGCCTCCTTCTGTTTCAAGGACAGGTAATAGGATAAGGGTCCCTTCTTCCTCCACTATCTTATTTGAGTTTTATGGTAAGCTGTGAAGCAAGCAGGATGAGTACATTTCTTCCTATAATATAAATGAAAAAACTGAGCCCCAGAGAAATTAAGTAACTGACCAAGGCCACATAGCTAAGTAATTGACAGCTCTGTGGAACCAGATTAAGTGCTGGTGCCACCAACCATGAAGACTACATACATAGGTACCTTGGCCTGGAAGGAAAACACTGTCAGAGGAGACTGCATGGTGATAATACTTTGGGTGGAATCTACTTCCCCACCCCGTGGGTCTGGGCTGGTCTTGTGACTTGCTTTGACCAACAGAATGCAGCAGAAGTGACACTACCCAGTTACCAGCAAAGGCACCAAGAGTCCACATATCTCCTCTTATACACTTAAAATCCTGCCACTGCCACATACATGAGCTCAGACTAGTCACTGGAGGTTGAGTGGCCAGGTGGAACAGAGGCAAGTCATCCCGCTAAAGGCCTTCTAGATCAGCCAGCTCCCAGCCAACTTGGGAGCTGACCACAGATTCAAACCGCTGACCCACAAGATGGTGAACTTCTATAGTGACTTTAAATAAAAGACATCCTGCAAAATAGTTCATCTGTATCATTTTTCTAGATTCCATAAATATGTGTAAATATACAATATTTGTTTTTCTCTGACTTACTTCACTCTGTATAATAGGCTCTAGGTTCATCCACCTCACTAGAAATAACTCAAATGTGTTCCTTTTTATGGCTGAGTAACGTTCCATTGTTTGACATGTAACACAACTTCTTTATCCATTCATTTGTTGATGGACATCTAGGTTGCTTCCATGTCCTAGCTATTGTAAATAGTGCTGCAATCAACACTGGGGCACATGTGTCTTTTTTAATTATGGTTTTCTCAGGGTATATGTCCAGTAGTGGGATTGTTGAGTCATAAAATTCCTAGCTTTTTTAAGGAATCTCTGTACTGTTCTGCACAGTGAACCTATTTTCAGGGCAGGAATAGAGACGCAGATATAGTGAATGAAGTTGTGGACATAGCAGGAGAAGGAGAGGGTGGGATGAACTGAGAGAGTAGCATCGAAACATATATATTACCATATGTAACATAGATAGCTAGTGGGAAGTTTCTGTATAATACAGGGAGCTTAACCCAGTACTGTGACAGCCTAGAGGGGTAGGATGGGGTAGGGGGCGGGAGGGAGGGTCAACAAGGAGGGGACATATATATATATACTTACGGCCGATTCATGTTGTTATATGGCAGAAATCAACACAACATTGTAAAGCAATTATCCTCCGATAAAAAATAAATTAAAAAAAAAAAAGGCATTTGCTTTTGGGGTGGTTTGTTACACAGCCAAAGCTCACTGATAAATCACAAGGAGAGACAGTTTCTTTTGGCCTGACATCTGTCAGACTTGAGCATCTACGGAGTTAGGACCTCACTCCCTCATGAGGTCAGGGCCTCCATCCATGCAGTCTCCTGATTCATCCCCTTGGGGACTTCCAAAGTTGGGAACCCAGATGCCTCCTGTGCAATGAACATATGGAGATGTCCCCCATAAAATAGCAACCCCAATAAAAAGCAACCATTTTATTGTATCACTGATACGATCTAGCAGTGTTTAAGTGGGTGGGCTTTGGAAACAAGGCCAGGTTCAATTGTGATACTCAACAGTCACTTTCCCACTCAGAGCCTCATTTTTTTAATTCGTAAATTGAGGAGTTTTTAAAAACATCAAAGGATTGCTAATGACTTAACCAGCTTGCCACAGGCCTAGCACAGAGTTAAACATCAACATTGTGTTAGGTGATATCCCTCCTGGGCCTTTCTCTGATCATAGGCTCCAGGTAGCAGGCCACATAGCATCTTGGCTGCTCTTCTTGTATTGATATACACAAGAGGAGGGTGTGATATCCTGATACCGTAACAAAGAGTTAGAAGAAGGACTTCACTTGCGTGCCCAATGCAAGGGTCCTGGGTTCAATCCCTGGTCAGGGAACTAGATCCCGCATGCTGCAACTAACAGTTTACATGCCACAACTAAGACCTGGCCGCAGTCAAATTAATAATTTTTTTCAGAAAAGATGAGGTTAAAAAAAGTTAAAATGTTGATATATGGCAGAAACCAATGCAATATTGTAGAGCAATTATCCTCCAATTAAAAATAAATAAATTTAAATTTTAAAAAGGTTAAAAGAAGTGGAGAAACACATAGTCCTGGGTTTCTTGACCTCAGCACTATTGACCTTTGGGATCATTCTTTGCGGCGGTGGTGGTGTGGAGGGCTGTCCTGTGCATTGCAACATGCTTAGCAGTACCCCTGGCCCCTACCCACTAGATGCCAGTTGTGACAGCTAGAAATGTCTCCAGACACTGCCAAGTGTCCTTCAGGGGACAAAATTGTCTCCAACTGAAAAGCCACTGACATAGCCACCCTCTGATGCCCAAAGAACAGGGCCAAACTTCCTCCATCCTGGAGGACAGCAGAAAGTAGAGAGAGGACACTAAAAATACTGACTGCCCAATCAAGAGCCATCAATCACTGTGGAGGGAGCTCTCTTGCCTAGATGATGCCATCTGCTTCCAAGTTGGTGGTGGAGGTGCCCAAGGGGGTTGTCCAGGAGGGGAAGGCAGAGAGGGGAGGGGTGATGGAGAAGGTGAGGATGGGAGGGAGGGGCCTCTGGGAGGCTGAGATGGAAAGAGATACTGTCTTTGGTTGGGTTCCCCAGCGTCAGACCCTGAGATGAGGATTTGGGTGGCAGCGATTTATGGGAAATGTCTTCATGATAAGTGGTTGGGGAGGGTTTCCCACTGGTCCAATGGCTAAGATTCTGAGCTTCCAATGCAGGGGGCGCAGGTTCCATCCCTGGTCAAGGAACTAGATCCCACATGATGCAGCTAAGAGTTTACATGCCAAGCCACAGCTAAAAGAACCTGCCTGCCACAATGAAGACTCCGCACAGCAAAATAAATATTAAAAGAAAAAAAAAGAAGAATGGTAGGAGAGAGTGGGAAGGAGGAACCAAGAAGGGAAAGTGACCAAGAGAGGATTTGCTAACACCCCAGAGTTGTCCTTATTAGGACACGAGGGTACTGCACCCCTCAATCACTGGGTAGGGGTCACCCCCAGGAGGATATCAATTCCCAGGCACTCAGGTTCTCTCCCAGGCAAAGCAGGTTCTGGCTGTTGGGAGTGAATGTGCATGGAGAGTAGCTGTGCACACAGTGAAGGAGTCCTGGTGAACGTGCACAGGACACGCAGCACAGGAGCACGTCTGCTGCAGACAGTCAGGAAAAGGGCTAGATGAGAAGAAGAATGTGCAGACGCAGCTGTCTTTTACTGAACAGGGTGCCAGATACTGTGCCTGCCACCTGACCCCATGTGCAAGCCTGAGACTTGTGATGGAGGCTGGCACTCCAAATCCAGCCAGCCAGTCAGAATCCTTCCCTCAAGAACTGAAGCTCCCAGACACTCAGAAAGAGTCCTGAGTCAGAGTTATGGAGGAGGTGCGAAGAGGAGGCGGTCAGAGGTATGGATGCTGAGAAGACAGTGGCGCACATTCTGTAAACATTATTATTGTTTAATACCTGGTACATCCCCCATGATACCTTTGGTTGAGGGTGGTCTCTAAAGGAGCCCCTGCCTTGTCTGACCATCAAGTGTGTAAGCTCCATGCAGGTTGGTGGGTGGTGTTCCCTGCTCAGTGCCACCCTCTGCACACAGTACGCACACTCTGCATACTTCTTGTTCAACAAGGCTGCTACAGGGGCTTGACAGCATATGACATCTAAGGGCACCTACCCAGGACCTGGCACACAGCAGATGCTCAATAAATGTATGCTGCATGTATGAAGGAGGGAAAGGGTGAATGAAACAATGCCAGTGCCTACCCAGGCAGAACAAACCATCGCATGCTTCTGAAGCCACAGCTTCTTACATTACAAAATAGCTTTGAATGTCACTCAAATGCCACCTCTTCCAGGAAGACTTCCTTGATCTCCTCCCTGCCCTCAGCTCAGTGAATTATTCCCTTTTCTATAAGACCACCTGCTTGGGCATACCTCTACTAATCACTCATTTATTTGAAGTGAAACTTACTTTAATGCCTATCTTTGCTCTCTGTTATGCTGGAGGCCACAGGACTGGAGAAGGTCAGTTTTCATTTCAATCCCAAAGAAGGGCAGTACCAAAGAATATTCAAACTACCATACATTTGTGCTTATTTCTCATGCTAGTAGGATTATGCTCAAAATCCTTCAAGCTGGGCTTCCATAGTACATGAACTAAGAACTTGCAGATGTACAAACTGGGTTTAGAAAAGACAGATGAACCAGAGATCAAATTGCCAACATTTGTTGGATCATAGAGAAAGTAAGAGAATTCCAGAAAAACATCTGTTTCACTGTCTATACAAAAGCCTTTGACTATGTGGATCACAGCAAACTGGAAAATTCTTAAAGAGATGAGAATACCAGTCCACCTTACCTGTCTCCTGAGAAACCTGTATGCAGCTCAAGAAGCAACAGTTAGAACTGGACATGAAACAATAGATTGGTTCCAAATTGGGAAAGGAGTACGACAAGGCCATATACTGTCACCCTGTTTATTTAACTTATATGCAGAATACATCATGCAAAATGCCAGGTTGGATGAATCAGAAGCTGGAATAAAGATTGCCACGAGAAATATCAACAACCTCAGATATGCAGATGATATCATTCTAACGGCAGAAAGCAAAGCGAAACTAAAGAACCTCTTGATGTTGGTGTAAGAGAAGAGTGAAAAAGCTGGCTTAAAGCTCAACATTCAAAAAACCAAGATCACGACATCCAGTCCCATCACTTCATGGCAAATAGAAGGGGAAACAGTGGAAGCAGTGGCAGGTTTTAATTTCTTGGGCTCCAAAATCACTGCGGATGGTGACAGTAGTCATGAAATTAAAAGACACTTTCTCCTTGGAAGGAAAGCTATGACAAACCTAGACAGCATATTAAAAAGTAAAGATATCACTTTGCTGACAAAGGTCCATCTAGTCAAAGCTATGATTTTTCCAGTAATCATGTATGGGTGTGAGAGTTTGACTATAAAAAAGCTGAGCACCGAAGAATTGATGTTTTTAAACTGTGGTGTTGAGAAGACTCCTGAGAGTCCCTTGGACTGCAAGGAGATCAAACCAATCAATCCTAAAGGAAATCAACTCTGAATACTGTTGGAAGGACTGATGCTAAAGCTCCAATACTTTGGCCACCTGATGCGAAGAACTGACTCATTTGAAAAGATCCTGATGTTGGGAAAGATTGAAGGCAGGAGGAGAAGGGGATGACAGAGGATGAGATGGTTGGATGGCATCACCGACTCCATGGACATGAGTTTGGGTAAACTCCAGAAGATAGTGAAGGACAGGGAAGCCTGGTGTGCTGCAGTCCATGGGTCACAAACAGTCAGACATGACTCAGCAATTGAACAACAACAACAACATGCTAGAGGCTCCTTGAACAGAGGCACCTTGATTTAATTATTTCTGTATATCCTAATGTCTAGTATTGTGCTTTGTGTATTGTATTAAATAAAATTTCAGAGCCTGTTGATAAAGAATAAGATTTAGATGTACATGGGAGGTCACTCTGGCAGCTTCCTCTCTTAGTTCCCTGAGCCTCAGTTTCCTCTTTTATAAAGTGGGGATGTGGAGAGAGACCTCTTGAAACCATTATGGGAACTCTAGGATAGCCTTTGATGGTTCCCATCACCAGGTGTCCACACCCTTGTGTAATCCATAACCCTTGAGTGGTGGGCAGGACCTGTGATGCATTTTCAACTAATAGAATACAGAAAAGATGATGAGATGCCAGTCCTGCGATTTGTTCACACAAGAGTGCGACTTCCTAGGTAACTAATGAGAACCTACTGGAGAGCTCAGGGAACCTTACTCAGTGCCCTGCGCTGTGCTGGGCTGTGCTTAGTTGCTCAGTTATGGCCAACTCTTGGCAACCCCATGGACTGTAGCCTACTAGGCTCCTCTCTCCATGCAGATTTTCCAGGCAAGAATACTGGAGAGGGTTGCCATGCCCTCCTCCAGGGGATCTTCCCAACCCAGGGATCAACCTGGGGTCTCCTGCCTTGCAGGCAGATTCTTTACCATCTGAGCCACCAGGGAAGCCCATGAATACTGGAGTGGGTAGCCTATCCCTCTTCAGGGGATTTTCATGACCCAGGAATCAAACTGGGGTCTCCTGCATTGCAGGCAGACTCTTTACCAGCTGAGGTACCAGGGAAGCCCAGTTAGTGCTCTATGGTGACCTAAATGGGAAAGAAATTCAAAAAAGAGGGGACTTATGTATACAATGGAGAAGGAAATGGCAGCCCACTCCAGTACTCCTGCCTGGAAAATCCCATGGATGGAGAAGCCTGGTAGGCTACTGTCCATGGGGTCACAAAGAGTTGGACACGACTGAGCGACTTCACTTTATGTATACAAAAGCTGATTCACTTTGCTGTACAGTAGAAACTAACACAACATGGTAAAACAACTATATTTCAATTAAAAAAAAAAAAGAGTGTGACTTCCATCTGGACAGCAGATTCTATTGCCTTTTCAGCTTACACAGTTTGATGAAGCCAATAGCCCTGCTGGAGAATCCCACAGGCACGCAGTCCACCAACCCGCAAGAAACTCACTACTTTCAACAAACACAGGAGCCTGGAAACCTGTCCTTCCCCAGTTGAACCTTCAGATGAGACCCAAACCCTGGCTAACAGCCTGATTTCAGTCTCAGGAGACACATTGAAGCAGAGGACCCAGCTAAGCTATGCTGGGATTACTGACCCACAGAAACAGAGATCGCATCTGTGTGTTCTTATAAGCCACTAAGTGTGCAGTGATTTTATGCAGCAATAGACAACTTAAATATATATATATATATATAATAACATATACTATAATATATTAAATACTAAATAATAATATATATATTATCTGCTATATATGTAGTTCTGATGCTCTCAATTAATGGCAGCCATGATTTTTAATGTTATTATTTTGGAGGGAGGGAAAGAGCCACCCCATCCCATCACCTGTGTACTTTCACACTCCTAATGACAAACATTCCTGATCATTTTGCTTTCCCGTACTTTCCCATTTGTCTACAAGAAACATAGATGTATGCAAGTTTTAAAAACCACATTGACAATATTCACAAATAAAGAAAGTTTGGCTAAACTGACTGCAGGAATTTAAGTTCCAATTTCTGAAGATGCTGGAGAGGGCTTCCTTGTCTGTACCTGCCTGCCCACCTCTCCATCCTCAGTTCTCATACCAAGGGCTCTAGCCTCATCTAACCAGTTTCTGCTATTCTTTCCTCCTGGTACATCCTTTCCACCCTTCCTCACCTGGCTCATGCTTAATCATCATTCAGGTCCCAGGTTAAAGCCACCTACTCCAGGAAGTCCCCCTAGTTTCCCCAGGCTGGGTGAAATATTTCCTCCATCCTCCCACAGTGCCTTGCCTCATTCAACCACATCTCCTGGGCACCCCCACCAGAATCCCACATCTCCCTAATGACCCACTCACAGGTTTTATTCTTCAGCAAGGAGCCCCAAACTCAGTTAGCCAGTGTGGTCTCCAAGTGTGCTCATTCATACAGTCACCAAGACACAGCCATAGGATCTCAAGTAGACAATATTCATCAAATAACTTTTTAACTTCTGCTCGTGGGACATTATGAATTCATATTTTTAAAAAATCCTGTCATTTTCTTCTGGCCAGTGTGCTTGGTGGTTGTTAAATATAGTTGTATTAGTTCACTGCAATCATTAAAAATATAGCGGAGAGTTTTTAAACTCTGTTTTGCAGTTTGCTCCTTTTTCCATATACCAGGAGCCTCAGGAAATGAGGGTGCTCTGGATCTAGACAAACGCCCTGTTCCTGCTGTGGCCATCGCTAGGAACGCCTTTCTCATTCTTTCCTGCCCATTCAAACCTGCCCTGGCCCCTCCAGCCACAATGGGCCATTTCCTTCACCAAATCCGGACACTGCCCGGGATTGTAAGGGTGGCTGGTACCCGGGTGGGGCCTCCCTGGGGGCCCTGAGAAGTCTTGGCAGAAGGCCTCCCCTACCAGGCCGACTGGCTGGGCTCCTTGCTGCCCGGGCCTTGTACCTGTTGAGGCCGCTGAGACCCTTCGAGTCTCCTCCTCTCCGCCTCCGCTTCTGTCTCCTCTTCCTCCTCCTCTTCAGAGCCGGCAGGTCCTAAGGACACCTCTGGCCTGGCTTTCCACAGGCTCCTGGCAGCCTGGTGCTGACCAAGTCTGACCTGGGGCCTCTGCGAGCCCTGCCCCCAGGGCTCTGGGCTGTGAGAATCAGCCCAGGTGCGTCCCTGGGGCCCTGTCTCCCAGGCCCAGCTGTGCCGGTGATGTTGCGGCTGCACAGGAGGCTTTGGGGCTGAAGCTGGGGTGGGGGATGTAGAGGGGGCTGGGACAGCTTACTCACCCCGGGTAGCACCCACTGGCTCGTCTGCTATCAGAACAGGATTCCAGGTCCTGCATGGGGTATCCACAGAAGGATTCTAGAAATCTCTATCCTTTAACAGGTTGCACCAGTTGAGGCAAGGGTGAAGGAAAGTTCTGGAAAGAAGCTTCTTCTGAAGCAGGACCGCTGGCCCAGGCTGTTAGCAGGACCAAAGGAGAAGCGTAAGGACAGGCTGGAGCACTGGCAGATGGACGGCCAGCCAGATGGATAGACAGGCAGCAGCCTGGTTATCTTCCCCAGAGTCTTGGCCCAGCTAGTGATTATATATTTGGCTGTTTGTTTACTTGTTATTGCCGTGTCCCCTACTAGAATGTCAGCCTTGGGAGGGCGGGGACTGTGTCTGTTCCAATGTCCCAGGCCTAGCATAGTGCTAGGCACATAGTAGGTACTCAATAAATATTTGTGGAATAAATGGATGAATGAAGTAGATGCTTGAGAGGAGGAACTGGCAGTCAGGCAGATATAAAGGTGGGTAGATGGGTGGATGAATGAATGGATGGGTGGATGAATGAATGGATGGATGGATGAATGGATGGACAAAGGCAGGGAAAGGTAGATGGATAGGCAATAAGGTCAGCACTCCAGGCAGGCTCCTGCTCAGTCTTCATCCCTACATCTCCATCTTGAGACCTTCCAAACCTCGAAGCTTCTCCTCATCCCTCTGCCAACATGCCCTCAGACCCCTCTAACCCCTCAGCAGGCGGGCTTCTCCCTGTGTTGTCCAACCCCAGACAAAGAAAATCTACTCAGAGAGAAAAGCTGCCTCCTGGGTCACACTGAAGAGTCCCATAGGCCAGGTCAGAGCTGTCCTGAGCACGGCTGGAAGCTTCAGACCCAAAGTGGAAGGATGCGCTGAGGGCTGACCCTGTTTTAGCCACTGAGGCCTCAGAGAGACCCTCTCCCTGTCTTCCGGTCTCAAGGTGGGGCGGGTCATAAATTTTTAAAAATACAAAGAATAAAATACAATAACTACCCTGCATAATCTGACCACCCAGCATTAATCTTAGTTAACATTTTGGCATTCTGACCTTTCTTCTAGACATACGCTTTAAAGTTTTATTTTACGTTTACTCTGAACGGGAAGTAGAGTTCCCATATGCCTCCTGCCAACCCCTCTTCCAATACACAGCCTCTTTCACCACTGACCTCCCTCTCCAGAGTGGGATATTTGTCAAACTGATGAGCCTACATGGACTCGTCATTATCATCCAGAGTCCATGGTTTGGACATCAATGGGTTTGGACAATGTGAGAGTTTGACCGTAAAGAAGGCTGAGCACCGAAGAATTGATGCTTTTGAATTGTGATCCTAGGGAAGACTCGAGAGTCCCTTGGACAGCAAGGAGATCAAACCAGTCATTCCTAAAGGAAATCAACCCTGAATATTCACTGGAAAGACCGATGCTGAAGCTGAAGCCACCTGATGCAAAGAGCCAACTCACTGGAAAAGACCGTGATGCTGGGAAAGATAGAGGGCAGGAGGAGAGGGTGACAGAGGATGAGATGGTTGGATGGAATCACTGGCCCAAAGGACATGAGTTTGAGCAAACTCAGGGTGATAGTGAAGGACAAGGAAGTCTGCTGGGCTGCAGTTCACGGGGTTGCAAAGAGTCAGACATGACTTAGAGGCTGAACGACAACATAATGATACATATCCACCATTACAGTATCACACAGGGTAGTTCCACAGCCCTCAAAATCCTCTGTACTCCACCTAGTCATCCCACCCTCCTCCCTAATATCTGAAAGCCACTGATTTTTTCCTGTCTCTGAATTTTAAATCTTTTCCTGAATGTCATATAAGTGTAATCATACAGTATGTAGCCTTTTCAGACTGGCTTCTATCACTTAGTAACATGCATTTCAGTTTCCTCCTGATCTTTTCATGGCTTGAGAACTCATTGCTTTTTAGTGCTGAATAATATTCCATTGGATGTACCTCAGTTCATTTATCTACTCACCTACTGAAAGACATTTTAGTTGCTTCCAGATTTTGGCAATTGTGAATATAGCTGCTATAAAATCTGTCTGTAGGCTTTTGTTTGGACCTAAGATTTCAACTCCTTTGAGTGTCAAGAGTATGATTGCTGGATCGTATGATAAGAATATATTTAGGCATATACTTAAAAACTTACATTATTGCTGTATGAACACACTGTCCTCTAGAAACATGGCTAACATTTACTGAGCACGCGCCATATGCCAGATGGTAATTCTGTGAATTTTATGACATTATCACTGTTTCTCTGTGAAACAGATATTACTCGGCTCCATGTTACAGATGAGGAAAACAAGACCAGAGAGATTAAGTAACTTGCCCAGGGTCATACAATCTTCGGGTCAGGATTCAAACCCAGCAATCTGACTTCAGAGCCCATGCTCGAAAAATCAGAATATTATGAGTAGAGCTGAAGTCTCCTTTGACACTGCCAGCCCTGACCCTGGTCCCTATCAGCCTTCCCTAGCAATGGGATACCAAGTGTTGGGCTGAGGGGGTGGACCACCCTGTAAGCATAAAATAATGAACCGAGCTGTTTGTAGAAAAGTTTACAGTGAAGCTAAGTTGGTCTGCTTTTAATTATCACCACAAACTATGTATTCACTGATTCTAGTCGGTGATCAAATACTCCTCCACAAGAAAGTGTTTTAGGTTCTAAACCATTGCTGCATTGCTGTTAAGGTTTAATAATAAGCTTCAAATTAGCCCATTTTTATTACTCATGCCTTAATGATCATAGTATCCTATGGAAGCTAAATCAGAGAACCCCTCAATTATACAATGGCCCCTGACACAGGCAAACTCAGCTATGCATAATTGTTTTGAAAGTTCAAACATTCCCAACAGCTAGGAATTGTTCAAAGTCACTTTAGGCTCAATTTGTGTCTCCAGCTTCTGAGAGAGTATATATTCCTATGTTTAAACCATAGATTCAAACTAAACAGTGATTATAGACAGTTTTGCTATTCTTTGTCACCATGTGGAGCAGTGTTTGAAATTAATTTGCGTTTACAAATGTAAAACAGTGAAATGGAGTACAAATTGCTAGATGTAAAATTTCTGGGTTTTTTTTGTCAAGCACAAATGTTTAGTTTATTCATGACCTATTTTACTGAATTTGAATACATTGAAATGTATTTCTTTAAACATTTTTGGTTTAAAAACCAAAGAACAAGCCCTGAGAATCATGCTTGTTATTATAGAAAATAATTTTGCCCTGTAAAGGTGGGTAGTGTTAAAACAAATGACCCTCTCTCGGGGCTTCCCTGGTGGCTCAGTGGTAAAGAATCTGCTTGCCAATGCAGGAGACATGGGTTCCATCCCTGGTTTAGGAAGATTCCGTGCGCCACGGAGCAGCTAAGTCAGTGCACCACAAACACTGAACCTGTGCTCTAGGGCCTGGGGGCCACAACTGCTGAAGCCCACGCACCTAGAGGCCATGCTCAGCAACAAGAGGAGGCATCGCAATGAGAAGCCCACAGGCTGCCACTAGAGAAACCCCATGCAGCAACGAAGACCCAGCAGAGCCCAAAACAAATAAATAAAAATTATTAAAGAGATAGTATCCTTCTAAGAAAGTGACCCACTCTAGGTATCACGTATCCTGAACATTCTTGTTCCCAGAGGAATTCTATGCTGTGAGTTTCCTGTGTCTTTCCAAATTTGCTTTATACTGATGCAGCCAAGTATATATATTGAGAAGGTAAATATATCGCATTATTTTGTATATGCATACATATTTAAATAAATGGGAATATTATCACCTTTTGTACCTTATTCCATAAATTTTTCTCACTCTGCAGGATGTGTTTGAGGTCTTGTCATGTGAACGCTTTTCTTTTCTAGACTAGTTCTTTAACCTGGCTGTATTCATCATAGAGAACAAACGTATGGATGCCGAGGAGGAAAAGAGTGGATGGGATGAATTGGGAGATTGGGATTGACCATATACACATTACTGATACTATGTGTGAAACAGACAACTAGGGACTTCCCTGGTGGTCCAGTGGGAAAGAATCCAATGCAGGTTTGATTCCTGGCCGGCGAACTAAGATCCCACATGCTGAGGGGCAACTAAGCCCGAGTGCCACAGCTAGAGAGCCCACGCCCTGCAACTAGAGAAGGCTTCCTGCTGCAACGAAGACCCAGCACAGCCAAAATAAATAATATGAATAAATAACAATTAAAAACAATAGATAACGAATGAGAACCTCCTATAGAGCAGAGGGAACTGTGCTCTGTGGCCACCTACATGGGAGGGAGATCCAAAAAAGTGGGGATCTGTGTATACAGACGGCTGATTCACTTTGCTGTAGAGGAGAAATGAGCACAAAATTGTAAAGCGACCATACTCCAATAAAAATTTAAAAAATAATAAAATACGTGGCTGTATTCTTAAAGAGACTGCATTTTGCTCACATACTTTCCTCCCACCTGTTATTCAGGCTGTTTGCAGGTTTTTTTTTTTAACTATTATAAGCAATGTGTCTGGGCTGGGGTTTCTCCAGAGGTGACAAGGTCAGAGGCAGAGCAGGGGCCCTGAAGCCTTCCCTAGCCTGCAGCTCCTGATGGTCCGGGGCTATTTTCACTCCTGCCCTTTCCCCGATGGCCAGGGCCAGGCGAGGCCAGAGATGCCATTCCCATCTCAGGTGGCGCCTCCTGCATGGATCCCGTGACCCTGTGGCTGTCACAAACCTCGAGCCTTGTGATCTGGGCTGTTTAGGCAACCTTCCCTGCCACAGTACACACACACACACATAGACACACACCCTTCCTTGGTCTCTTTACACCAAGGAGAGATTTCTAGCCCCGATCAAGTTACTCTGCTCTGCGTTCTGGGACTGGCAGCTGCGACTGGGGATCCCAAGGACTGTTCTCACTGCCCATCTATACCCACAGCTTCTTCCTCTTCCCCCAAATCCTCCCTGGCCCTGGCCCATGCCTGCAAGAGACACCAGGCACGGCTGGCTTCTCTCATGTATATGTCTGCCTCCCCAACTTGTTTGTGACACCCTGGAGGGTAGGGACAGTGGCTTGCTCACTCAGCCCCCAGAACTTGGCATGAGGTAAGTGCTGGGTCAGATGTGAGAGTTGGACCATAAAGAAGGCTTGAACGCTGAAGAATTGATGCTTTTGAATTGCAGTGCTGGAAAAGACTCTCGAGGGTCCCTTGGACTGCACGGAGATCAAACCAGTCCATCCTAAAGGAAATCAATCCTGAATATTCATTGGAAGGACTGATGCAAAGAATAGACTCATTGAAAAAGACCCTGATGCTGGGAAAGACTGAAGGCAGGAGGACAAGGGGGCGACAGAGGATGAGATGGTTGGATGGCATCACTGACTCAAAGGACATGAGTCTGAGCAAATTCCAGGAAATAGTAAAGACAGGGAAGGCTGGCGTGCTGTAGTCCATGGAGTCACAAAGAGTCGGATGTGACTGAGGAACTGAACAACAACAACAAGGTGCCGGGTCACTAGAGAATTAACAATTGATCAATGAAATAACTGCAGCTACTCTGTGTTGGTCTTCACTCTGTTGGGCACCATTCTTTATAAGCGTTTTCTCATTGAATTCTCACACAGCCAAATGACTAGAAGCTGTTGTTATTCCTGGGGGGGTGGGCAATTATCCATACTTTATCACTGGGGAAATCAAGGCTCAGAGAGCTTAAGCATGTTGCCCAAGGCCACACAGCAAATTCCTCCAAGGCCAGGGGCCTTCAGTGAATCACAGTGACAAAAATCACTGATCACAGATCATCGTAACAAATAATCGGAACAGAATGAAATATTGCAAGAATTACCAAAATGTGACACAGAAACACAAAGTGAGCAAATACTTTTGGGAAAACAGCACGAGAGACTTGCTGTTTCCTAAAGAATCTAGTATCACTGCTGGACAGCAGGCTCCTGGAGGACTGTGGCTGGGACCTTGGAATGATTTGATTTCTCATGTAGAACCTCTCCTGGTCCAGGAGCAGGTAAGGGAGACTTAGCCCAACCCCTGAGGGTCCTGCTGAGATCAGGGCTTGGGGCTGGGGGGTGGGATGCATGCCCTCCCATCTGGGGGTACACCCAAGGTATGCACACTTCCGGGGTCAGCAGCTGAGATGGGAGGAGGCTGGCCAGTTAATGGATCACCGCCCAGAGTCCCCTTCAGATCTGAGCCAAAAGCCTCTTCATTCCTTGGCACTGAATTGGGGGTGGTGGTGCTACTGGCTACTTTTTAGCAGGGAAAGCCCCTGGGGAAGTGTCCCTTGTCTGTCTGTCTTTACTTCTCTTTAGTGTTTCCTGTCCCATGTTAAGTAATTATCCGCCTCCCCTGCCCACACCAACATGCCGGGCACAGGGATAGATCTGAGAGTGACCATGGGTTGAGAGAGAGGATGGGCCATGCCAGACTCCAGCCCAGGCACGGCTCTCTCAAAGCCCCAGGGGGTTCTCCCCTTGTAGCTTTCCAGTGTGTCTCCCTTTAAGACTGGCCCTGGGGGTGCCACCTGCCACCCGGGAACACTGCCTGACCCGACTCTAGTTGGGAGCGGTTCCATCCCTTGTCTTCTTCCTCATGCAGGAAAACTGCACTGCATAGTCCTGCTCAAACTTCCTGACATCCCTTTGGGGTCAACCTCGGTCAAAGTCACCCACAAATTGTCACGAGAATCTGGGAGCCCAGCATATAAACATTTGTTCTTGTGAGCTTGCGTGCTCAGCTGTTTCCATTGTATCTGACTCTTTGTGACCCTATGGACAGTAGCCACAGGCTCCTGTGTCCATGGGATCTCCCAGGCAAGAATACTGGAGTGGGTTGCCATTTCCTACTCTAGGGGATCTTCCCAACCCAGGGATAGAACCCGAGTCTTCTGTGTTGGCAGGTGGATTCTTTACTGCCACTCACTTATCAAAGGGACCACAGATTCCAAGGCATCCTTACATGGTCCTGAGTTGCTGCGAAGTCCCCTCTTGTTAAGGTTGAATTAGGCTCCCCTAACCCTGTCACCTCCAATTGATATACTGACATTCTAACCCCCACCACCCAAGAATGTGACTTTGTTTGGAAATATGGTCATCGCAGACATTTTAAACACTTAGTTAGGTGAGGTCCTACCGGCGTGGGGTAGAAATTCAGTGTGACTACTGTTCTAGAAGAAGAACTACACGTGAAGGCACAGAGGGAAGATGCTATGAAGACCGGGCCATGTCACTGACAGGTCGGAGAGCCCTGAGGCAGCCAGAGTTAAGCGAGGCGCGTGGCACGTTCTCACCTACACCCCTCGGAAGGAGTCCCCCAACCTCGGTCTTGGACTTGCAGCCTCCACGACTGTGAGATAATACACTTCTATCACCAAAGCCATTCAGTTTGTGGGAGTTTGTTATGGTGGCCCTCGCAAATGAACACATCTCGTATTCAGAGTGGTGAATACACTGCAGTCCACTGCAGAGTGGATTGCCACGATCCCCTTGCATTTCAGAAGTGGGCACCCAGCAATGTCAATCACATATACCCAGTGTCTCCCAGCACTTCTGGGCCTGAGCAAGGGGTGGACTTGGAACATTTCCAGCTGCCTCTTCCCTCCTTTCTGCTTTGGTGACATCTCCCACATTCTGTGGGTGGAGATGACAGAGGGAGACAAAGGCTGGTAAGGGCTCTAATTGGCATGAGCTGGTGGGTTTGGGTGAACACCCTGTGGATGGTGGCCAAGCCCCCAGGAGGGGGCTGGGGACTGAAGTCACCTACATGAGTGGGTCCTGTGGCCCTATGCATGGGGAGACATTGCCACTGAGCCATCAGCAGCCTGGTGCTTCCCTGACTATCAGAGTCATGGTGGAGCAGAACCCGCTACTGTGTACCAGCCAGGAGACACAGCCTCCAGGCGACCAATTTCCTATGACTCCCACTGTTGCTCCTATTATTAGACAGTCTCAGAGTTCTAGGAATGAGTTTGAGCATCCATTGAAAGGAAAGAACGCCCATGTGCTGCCATGAATGGGGCTGTCCCGCTTTTCTGTGCCACTAGGAGAGCAGCCCACATCCCACCAAGTAGGGGCACCCTGCCCTAAAAATCTCGGGGTGCTTTGGGAGAGACAGACTCAGCACGCAGCCACATGCCCAGTGCGCCCCAAGGCTGGGAGCAGAGTGCATCACAGTCACCTCCAGGATCTTACCACGGAGTCCCGATGTATCTGCTCTGCTGCTGATCTACCCTCATGAGCTCTGGCCCAACAAAGACCCCATCTTACTGCATTGACCTGTGGGCTGTGTGTCATAACATCTTCTCACGTCAGAAGCACAGGTTAAAGGGACTCAGGTTCAAATTCTAGCTCTGCGGCTTACTGAAGGATCCTAGGCGAGTAACCTCACCTCTCTGAGCCTCAGTGTCTTCACCTGCAAACCGGGGCTTATTATACATGGGATTGCTTTGTTTGGACAAAACAATGTGAATGCATGTAAGAGGCTTCATGCCATGCTCAGAACTTGAGAAATGTCCAAACAATGGTGGTGGTGGTAGTTTTTTCTTTTTTCTTAAAAATCAATTCATGGGTGCTTTAAAGCATTTTTTGTTTGTCCATAGAGAGATTTTCAAACCAAGTCATCTAAGGTTCCTTGGGTTTCCAAAATCTGAGGTCACTAAAATGCTGATGTGAGCATCTGCATGGTTTATTCCTTGGCCCTAAGACCAGGAGGTCTGGCCCTGGGCCCAGGGTGGTGTACAAACCTCCTGAGATGACACTTGCAGTACAGAGTGTATGTGAAGTTTTCTTCAGAAGGAGATTCTGGATGTTGTCAGATTTTCCAAGGAATTCTGTCTACAAAGCGATCATCTCTGACCATGCTCTGAGCAGGTTGTTTGTGCCCAAGGGCTGGCAAAAGGGACCCACTGCTTACTGAGCCTGAGTGCCAAGCTGAAATACATTGTCCCTATACTAACAATTGGGCAAAGTATGTACCATCATTCCCATTTTCCAGATGAGGAAACAGAGGCTCGGGGAGCTCAATCTGACAGCCAGACACTGGACTTGGCCACTTGCTTGTCCCATGGCTGGCTGGCACTGGCCTGGGATTTCAGCTCAGGACACTCTGATCCCAAGGCGAGTCCTGTCCTTAGCACTGTGGTGTCTTGGGGAAACCCAGCGAGGTACCAAGCCAGGAAGTGCCCTTGGTCAGAGCCTCAGCTCAAGCTTGACCCCACAGACCTCAGCAGGCATGGAGGCACCAGAGCCCACAGGATGATGATTCTCAGGTCCATGGAGACTCCACGTCCCCTCCAGGAAGGAAGAGTGCACTCCCCTCTCCAAGCGCTGCCCCGGTGCCTGGCTTAGCCCCTCGTGGGTCTTCTCTCGTGCTCTGCTGTGGGCTACAGACCCCAGTAAGGCAGTTGTTAAAAGCCTGGGTCCTGGCTGTTGTTCAGGCGCTCAGTCTTATCTGACTCTTTGCGATCCCATGGACTGCAGCCCTCCAGGCTGCTCTGGCCTTCACCATGTCCCCGAGTTTGCTCAAACTCATGTCCATTGAGTCGATGACGCCATCTAACCATCTCATCATCTGTCATCCCCTTCTCCTCCTGCCCTCAATCTTTCCCAGCATCAGAGTCTTTTCCAATCAGTCAGGCCCTGGAGGCAGGGAGAATGCTGATTCTGCCACTGATCAGCTCTGTGATTGAGTGACTCACCTCATCCCTCTGAGTTCTACTTTTACACAATGAAGCCAAATAGTATCTGCCTCACATGACAGGGTATTCTATTTTTCTTGTACTTTCTCCCATCAAGGCCACTCTCTCTTCTTTTTCCATCTCCATCTATTTTCCTCTGAGCATGAACTCAGTAAATGTTAGCAACAGTGACTGCTGTTGTTACTGTGTTATTATCCACGGCGTGCACATTCATATCCACTACTTTTCCCACATTTTAAGCTCCAGGGAGGCAATGATTGCTTATTTCCATGTCCCTAGCACCTACCATAGTTGCTGGAGCATAATACAGCATCAGGAAATGTTTGCTGCTGAACAATACACTCAAAGAAAGTCCTGCTTACACTAGATGGTTAACATTGAACATTCAGAGCCCCAGAAGCACTTCATAAAAGTACAGTTTTCAGAAAGGTTCAGAGACATTTTTGACTGAAATATCCCTGATAGGTTACTGGGGAGAGCTGGAGAAAGTTGGGACATGAACTTAACCTTAAGGCTATGTGCAATAGGACAAATTAAACCATCATATGGCACATGTTTTGATATCTCCACCAACAATGGAGTTTTAGGATGAAAGAAATATGAAGCTTGTTGATATTTCTTATTAAACACATTTTTTTGTTGTTGTTGTTGATGTTTAGTCACTAAGTTGTGTCTGACTCTTTTGCGACCTTATGGACTGTAGCCCGCCGTGGGGATTAAAAAATCATCTACCTCCCATTCTTCTAACTGCAAACATTTTCGCCCACCTATGTATCCATATCATCCTTCCAGGTATCTATCCATCCATGCATCCAGATATCCACTCAAATATTCATCTATTGATCTATCCATCCATCCATTCAAATACCCATCTAAGCACTCATCTGTCAGTCCATTTATTTACCCATTCATCCATCTATCCATCCATCTACTCAGACACCTATTAGTAGATCTATTAACCTGTATACCCATCATTAATGTGTTTATTGAACACTTTCCAGCTTCCAGGCACTGTGCTAGACATTGTTGTGACCTATCACTGAATAACCTATGGATCCCACTTTCAAGGAATTTACATTTGAGAGAGATAGACAAACAAGTAAACTGGTGTTTTCAATTCGGCATGATACAGGATATGGTGGAGTGTGTACAAGAGTCTAAGGGAGGACACAAGATCTAGGAGAGTCCAGCAAGAGTTCCTGCCAGAGGCAATGTCTACACTGAGGCAGGAAGGACCAGCAGGGGATGCTCTGTGGGGAGATGGGCTGTCCAGGCAGAAGGAGCAGCAGGTGCAAAGGCGAGGGCAAGAGGAATGTGCTGAGCTGGGGGAACAGTAAGTGCTGTCCTGTCCGGATGGACTATGGGAAGTGAAGCTGGGAGGAATGAGAGAGTTGGCAAGAGTTCAGGGCCTTGAGTTGAGCTTGGACTTTGTCCCAAGAAACTGAGAAGCCTTGGATGGTTGTAAAGAGGCTTGAGTGAAGGGAGTGGCTTTAGAAACTTCCCTCTCATAGGAAATGGATTCCCTTTTTGAACAGGAATGGCACTTGGGAAGCAAGTCATCAAACTCTGAATGATACGAGAAAGGCTTCTTTCTTCTGAAATTTGCCGTCTCCTTTCCCAGAATCATTTTATGCCTGGCTGAAAATCCAGTGATCCTGGCAGGAGGGGAGGTAATGGTTCATTATCTCTCAGTCATTAATATTCCCCCTGAAGAAGCTTCCTTGAAACTCTAATGGGAAATTCAGACCCCCAAGTCCAAGAGAGAATTTCTATAGAGCTTAATTACGGGCGATGATGTCCTTTGCTCAGTCAGTAGTGACGTTCCATTTCCTCCCCTGGCCATCGTGGTGTTTGGGGGCCTGTTGCCAGGTTAGGGGTACCTACTATAGCCAAGGCACAAAGCACAGGATACAGACTCACTACCACCTACTGTGTGCCAAGCACTGAGCTGGATCCATGAGAAACCAAACCAGGACCCTGTCTTCCAAAAGCTTATAACCATATTAGGTAGATAGGACATGTGTATAGAATGAATCAGTGATCCACATCAATCAGACAAGAAAAAGGCGAGCAGAAAAAGAAAGGAAGATAGAACATCAACGTCTCATCTGAAATGGTCATGGAGTCAAAATACCCTGCTTGTAGCTGATGAAATAAGAAATGAAAGTGGAAGGCATTTCTTGAAGTTGCCAAGGTAACCAATGTGGGACTGAAAATAGTGATAGACTTAACATTAGGAGGACAGGGCAGCACATGCTGATAGATAAGGTCTAAGGTCCAGAAATCAATAAACATCAAGTATATGCGTGGTATTGGGAGATTTAGAGATAACCACAGAAGAAACTTCTAGAAGACATGAGAACAGGAACCCTTGGGAAGCCGACTAAGGGTAGGAAGGGGTGGGACAGGGAGCTACTTCCCAGTATCAGGCTTTGTCTCCTGTTTTTTTTTTTTTTTTTTCTACCATGTGTATGTTCTTAGATAAGAGATTTTGAACATTCAAATGGAGAGAAATCTTGGCTTAAAAGAGTCAGTGGCAAAAGCTATGTGCATGGTGCAGGCAGTTAACACCACTGGCTTTGGAGCAAAGGGTCTCTGGATACATTTAAGAGGGGCTGTGAACTTGGATGGGATAAAATAATTACATCTTTATGTTATTAACCTTGAGCTGAAATTTAGCATTTGCTTTCCTTACAAATATAGGGGAAAAGCCACATCGGTATTATCAGACTTGTGACTTTATCACGGATAGAAAATAGTAAGTATTTTCATATTACCTTACAGCTGTTAACAAATATCCCAAAATATTTATGCTCATCACTTCTTCAAATTTGCAGTGTGTTAGGCTCACAGCTACTCATTTAGTTAATACATAGATAAAGAAACACATGTATTCTCTCATATTTGTTTTTTGTAAAAATACATTTTTGGTAACTATAGCTTGACAGAATTGATTTCTTCGCAATCCTGTGTGTTATTTTTTATGCATTGAAAAACACTCTTCTGCCAAGGGGTCTGTGGATTTCGCCAGATGGCCAAAGGGTGTGTGGCATGAGATAGGTTGAAAAGCTTCTTTAGAGACAGGAGAGCAGCTGGGGGTGAAGGCTTTTGATAAACTGGGGGGAGAAGGATGTGCCTGTTGAGGAGAGCTGGGACCCAGGCTGATGGAGAGGAGGGTAGAGGGTGCTGATGGAAGGGATGTGCTGATGACATAGAGGTATGATCACGGGAACAGTAGAGGCAGAAGCTGCAATTTCTGAGCTCACAAGGTTCCAGACCTTTTCATTTGACCTTGACAATAACCGTAAGAAGGTTTCTAATTCAATTTCCCTTTCAGAGCCAAGGAAACACAGCTGCAGACATGTTCAGGGGTTTGTCTGAGGTCCTATAGCTGGGAAGTCATAGAGCTAGAATTCACACCACGATCACCTTATCCCCCGACTTGCTTGTCTCTACTGCCAAGGATGGTAGAAGGCCTCAGTTAACCAACCAAGAAGCTGAGGATGGGACAAGTCAAGGGAAGCCGAGCCCAGGATCCCAGCATGCCTGGGAAAAGCTGAGCCTCTTTCCTTGCCTGCCTTCCTGCTTATTCCTCTCTCCTGGCACCTCATGGCTCTGGGAGGCTCCAGGAACACCACACCAGTTCTCTGGGCATCACTGTTAAAGCCCAAACCCTGCTTAATCTGCCTTCAGTCCATCACTCAGACCTCCTGTCCCATTTTAGCTTTTGGAGCCCTCCTGGCCTCAAATCTTAACCATAACCTCCTAACTGGGTTCCCTAACTGGAACGCACATTCCTTCACACTACTAGACGTACCTGAATTGATGTTCCTGAAATTGGGGTCCACTTGTTGTTGTTCACTCAGTCATGTCCGACTCTGCGACCCTATGAACTGCAGCATGCCAGGCTTCCCTGCCCTTGACTGTCTCCCAGAGTTTGCTCAAACTCAGGTCCATTGAGTCAATGATGCCATCCAACCATCTCATCCTCTGTTGTCCCCTTCTCCTCCTGCCCTCAATCTTTCCCAGAATCAGGGTCTTTTCCAATGAGTTGGCTCTTTGCATCAGGTGGCCAAAGTATTGGACAAATTATTGGCCAAAGTATTGGGGTCCCCATGGGGGTTCATAAGACACTCTGATCATTTAGGAGTGTTATCATTTATGTGTAGTACATGACCATCAGCCTTTCCTGGATCTGCTGATGACTGTCTCATCACTAGGAGCTGCCACATGATTCCAGTGACTGTTCTGTGATGATGGCAGCTGGGCTGAGCTGTCCTGCTTTAATTACTGCACAGGAATGAGAATAGGCCACCGGTGCGATACAGAAATGATCCTCCCCGTGCCTGGAGGAGGCCAAAGGCTGGAACACCATGTTATACAGACAGAGGGCTCTAAGCAGTGTGAGGAGGAGAGAGGGAGGGAAAATCAAGTCCTCACAGGGCCTGGCAGGCAGAACCTGGGGGACCCCAGAAGGCCTTCTGGTCCATGCATCATGTATTATACTTATGTTGCAAACAGAACTTCACTCAAGCGATCACATACACGTTTTGAGCTCAAATCTGATTTGTTTTGCAATTGGGAAGGTGTTCAATTTGCGGATTTGCTTTGGTTTTGTAGGAATATAAGCATGAAAAACTCATACCTCCTGTTCTGTTGGTGCACAGTTAAGCAGCATTATAATCAAAATATTTTATGACAACATTGAGGGAGAGTGTCTTTGAGAATGTGCCCTTGAAAAGTGTGCCATGTTTGAAAGACATAGATCTATATGCCATCTTTTGTTTTGTTTTCAAGTTTTCCCTTTCCATTTCTTTATTCATTCTCTGTTGAAGTATAGTTGATTTACAATGATGTGTTAGTTTCTGGTGTACAGCAAAGTGAGACAGATATATAAGTGTGTCTTTCCCATTATAGGTTATTATAAGATATTTGTCTCTGTGCTATAGAGTAGGTCCTTGTTGGTCAACTATTTTTTTTAAATTAATTTTTATTGGAGTATAGTTGCTTTACAACGTTGTGTTGGTTTCTTTTTTAAAATTTATTTTTAACTGAAAGATAATTGCTCTACAGCATTGTGTTGGTTTCTGCCAAACATGGTCAACTATTTTATAGACAGGGGTATCTATTAATCCCAAACCCTAATTTATCCCTCCCCACTCTCTTTCCCCGTTGGTAACCAAAAATTTGTTCCCTATATCTGTGAGTCTGTTTCTGTTTGGTAAATAGGTTCATTTGTATCATTTCTTTGGATTCCACGTATAAGTGATAAAGGATATTTGTTTTTCTCTGTCTGATTTACTTCACTTAGTATGATAATCTCTAGGTCCATCCATGTTGCTGCAAACGGCATTATTTCATTCTTTTTTTTTATTATATGCTATCATCTTGCAGGCTACACCCACTGCTCAAAAATTGCTACTCTCTTAGAATTAAATTCCAATCCTGCCAGTCCCCATGGACAGGCTCTTCACTGCACCCAAATAGTTCTATTTAATCGTTTTCAGCTAGTCTGTGCCAGTCTCCATCTGTGGCAGGTAAGGGTAGGGGGTGCCAATGGCTCAAACCAGCACCAAAAGCACCAATCAGTACCCAATGGATAGCAACCACGACTAGTACCAGCATCATTGCTGGCTCTTAGGACTGATGGAAGTGACACCCAATGGTATAAAAACATCCTCTCCTGACATTCTGGTCTTTGCATCTCACAACCTGGTCAAGAGAATACAGGAGAAACTGAGGTAAAGGTGCCAGTGGAGAAACACCTGCGAAGGAAACACGGGAGGCTCCATGATGACACGGGGAAGAACATTCTGGACTGGAAAACAGCCTTGAGGGGATGGCTCAGCTCTGTGTGACCTGGGACAAGCTACCTAGCCTCTCTGAGCCTTTGGCTCTCAGTATATGAAGGAGGACAAAGGATCGTCCCAGTCTCGCCCACTGCACAGAGCAGGTGGGAGGAAGGCCAGGCAAGAGACGCGGAAGGAGGCAGTGACAGCGACGTGAAAGGCTACCATTACTATCGCTAGAGTGGCAGTGACGAGGCAGAACCAGAGAGATGCTCACAGAGCCGGTGAGGAGGGAGAGACAGAGAGAGACAGAGGAGGAGAGGACCTTCATTGCCTCGACCTTCTGTCCCCTCCTCAGTGCTAACTTGGCACCGTCCTGAGAGAGATCCCTCCCAGCTCCCGCCCCTTGGCTGTGTCCAGCTCACACAGGCTCCCTGGGGCTGCCTTGCTAGCTGCTGAGGTCCCAGTTGGGAGGCCAGAGGGTCAGGTCACAGCCCTGCTGGAAGAGGAACCTGGTGGGGACAGAGCATTGACCGCCCGGAGCGGGGATGCCCAGGGCTGGGCCGTGCTAAGCTCAGACCACACCACTGGGGTCCTGGAGCTCAGCACTGACCCTCCATTCCTCTGAATGTAAGAGAGTCACCACTTCTGTCTTCCTGAGGGTACCCAGGGGGCCCTGAGGCCAAGTAGGAAGACCCTTTGGGGGCGTTAGCTAATATGCAGATCCAGTGGGCAGAAGGCAGCTTGTTTCCTGAATCTGTAGGGATTGCTGGCCAATTGCACAAGCGGCTTCCTTAAGACTGAATTTGTTTTCTCTGCTTTGGGGTTTGAGTCTTTCAAAATATTTGGTCTTTATTTGAGATAGTTTGTTTTTCTTTGTAGGCAGCAAATGTCTCTGTATAATGCATTGTTTCAGGGGAATCCTGGTGAGCATTTGCAAACCCATTTTTTCCACCTAAATTTTCTTGAATAATGAGCTCCACTTTGATTTAAACATTTTTATAAGAAGTTTTCCTGTTAATTCTAAAGTGATTTTTTAAAAAAGACATTTGGCAGGAGTGGGTGTGGGTGAGGGATGTGTCAAAGTTACAGACTCATTCATCCCTAATGAAGTGGAAGGGAAGTGGAACCAGAGGAGAAATAGGATAAAAAAAGAAAGTAATAGAATCAAAGGAGAAAAGAAATAGTATAATGGATGAGTGTGGGTTTTGAATAGGCATCTTGTTACGTGGGTAAGTGCTTGAGCTAGAAGAGATACAGGGAGGAGCAGTCAGAGCTAGAATCTGGCCAGAGACAAGAGTCCGGGGACCTGAATGCATTGCCTCCACCTCCCTCTTGGCTTGGGGGCCTCAGTTGCCACATCTGTGGAATGGGTTGAAGCCATGTTCCCAGGGCTGCTAAGGGTGGGGGGCCAGGGAACAATGAATGAATGGGAAAGTGCTAGCTGTAGGGTGCTGTGCATGCATGAGGTAGCTTGTTATTGGGGTGGGTGGGCAAGGGTTGGACTGAAAGGGATTCAAGACTCTCTCTGGCTCTCAGAATCCAGAATTTGATGAAAATACACAGACACACACTTGCAAGTATAGACCCATGCACACAGATACACCGCCCCCCGCCACACCCTCTCACCTGCTAGTTCTCACATACCCTCACATGTGCCAGTGTATATACCACACACAGGCAAGCTCATTCATTACACACCCCCACACACCGATATACACACCATTCAATACATATGTGTATGCCCCCACCACAACTGCTTACACACACACCCTCATAGGGGCTTCCTCACCACACGCACTCACACATGCTCATACACACACCCTCCACTCTCTCACACACATGCCTTTAAATACATTCTTGCACACATACACACCCTCCCATCCACATGTCCACCCACCCCTTCCCATGATCATTCATAAACAGCCCTGCACGCACATTCTCATGCACACGTGATCTTCAGTTAGACAGTCACTCCTGGCCTGCACGCCACTGCCTTTTCCCAGCTGAGCTCTGGATAAAAAGTGAGGCAGGAGATGGATGGGCCCTGGGCTGGGCAGCTGGAGTTCATCCCCTGTGGATAGACACTCCAAGTTGGAGAGGAGGAGGAGCTGAGTCCTGCCCAGAAAGGAGACCACGTATTCCTCATTCTCAAGGTCAAGGTGACCTTCCCGACTATACTTGCCCAGAAAGGCTCCTTGGAGGTCAAAAGGGTGGGGGCGTCACCTCACAGTAAGTGACGTCAACCTACCCATGCCTCTTCGCCAGAATCCATCTCGGCTGAGAGATGCGTGTGCACATGTGGGAGGATCCTGACTTAAACCAAATACAACCTTGGAATCAGGCAAAGCAAGACACCTGGCCAAAGGAAACCAGGAAGAGATGGCCCAGAGAAGTGATTCAAGCTACCACGGGGGGTGCGACTCTGAGTCCACCCACGTGTCTATCTACACATACGGTACTCTTTTCTCTCCTAATAAACATTTAACTTGCTCCACTACTTTCCGTCTTTGGGAATTCTTTTCTGCAAAGTTGAAGAGCGAGGGCCCTGTCACGGGCCACTGGTCTAGCGACTAGGACTTAGCGCTCACTGCCACTGTTCGACTGCAATCTCTGGCTGGGAGCTGAAACCCGGCTTCAAGTCACTGCAGGCTGAGGCCACTCAAGGTCAAAAGCAGAGTAGATCCTCTGTCCTCTCTCCCTGCTGAGCTCACGCCTCACAGCCCTGCACCCAGGCCTGTGCCCCCCCACCGCCACCATGCCCAGAAACCGCTCAAAGCTTTCATCTTCTCAACCCCTCGGCCATGTCCCTCTCTTTGTCCCCTGTCCTTCTTTGGTGTTTAATGATCCCCCTCCCCACCACAAACTGAGTTCCGTGAGATTAGGGATCCTTTCTGTCTTACAAACACATCCTCAGAGCCTGGCACTTGTAGCCGGAGTTGTGGAAATAGTTGTTGAATAAATGAATGGATGGATGGATGGTTGGACAAGGGTGTGGTACCTAGAGGAGGAGATGGTCTGCTCAGACCTGGGCTCTGCGCTTTGGGAGCAAGGCATGGGGAGACCATGGGGGGCCTGCCCCCTCTTGGTCAGTTCCAGGGCCCTGTTCCCTCCTGGGGCATCTCTGCTCTGTCCACACACATCCCCTCTTTGCCTCTGCCTGAAGGACCCAAAGTACCGATGACATTTGGGACCTGACCCTGGCAGCCATTTCTGGCTCACCTCCCGGGGTTCCCAGGTCCCTCTGGGACTCGCAGGAAAGAACTGGATTCTGTAGGCTCACGGCCCCCTATAACCTGACCCTGCCCCCATCCACCAGCTCCGCCATCCGCAGCGTCCCAGCACTTACCGTGTGTGCCAGGAACAGGGCTACTCGGATCATGCACAAGTCCTACCCACCGTTCCAGGAGGGAGCCCCAGGTAGCATCCACAGCTGAGAGCCGACCAAGCAGAGGCTCCGGGAAGGAAGGAACTGGCCTGGGGCCATCACCTGGCAAGTGGCAGTGCTAGGATTTGAATCCAGGCCCCAGGCTGCTCGAGGCCATGTTTCCCTGGCTTCCCACACTGGGCCTGGGGCCCCGTCCTGGGCTCCCCCAGCCCTCTGTGCTTCTCCACTGGGGCAGGGCACCCTCCCTGATGATGAGGGAGGCACCCTTCCTCACCTGTCCACTGCCTGCCTCCCCCACCCCACTAGGAAATTTTCAGGGGCGGCGCAGGAGGCCAGTTTGGTGCCTTGCCCGAGTGTCCTTTGTCCAGCAATGTATGCACTCCCCAGCTGCTGATCTTTATTCCCAGAGAATGGCCCTACGTAGCCAAACCGGTTTGTTGGGGAAAGATGACACCCCTCACCCTAACTAAGCACCAGGGACTAGCCACATGGGATCCTAAAGGCTCGCCCCCATGCCTCAAGGTGGGATCAACTCCGCTGTGCCACTCACACTCCGGAGCACCCCATGGGGTCATCTGAGCGTCTTCAGGCTTGTTAAGCCCCTTCGGCTGCCCTCTCCTGCTTCCCTCACTCTCCCTTTCTAGAAAGCACTCCCTCCATCTGTTAATCATTGTGACCCCAGTGCCAAGATCAAGGCCAGGTGGCTGTATCCCTTACTGAAGGAAGGAGCCATTCCTTCCGCCCTCAGTGCAAAGTCAAGCTGTGTTGAGGATCAGTTCTTGGCAGAGGGAAGGAGCGTGGTTTACCATCATCACCACTCTAATCCTTGTGCCATGACCAATACCCGGCCTGAAGTAGGAGCTAAGTGAGTATTTGCTGAATGAGTGAATCAATGAATGAATCAATGAACAACTGCCTCATTTTTCCCCAGCCCAGATGCCTGCCTTTCTCCAAATCTTTCAGGCCACCTCGTCTTCACCTGCCAGGTAACCTCACCTGCCATGTTCACCCTGGCTGGCTTTGACTTCACACCAAAATGCTTTGCCAGCTGCCCACACACCCCAGCAGTTCACTGAGGGACCTTGCCCCCTTCCCCAAGGGCAGAGGATCAGAGGGAGCCTGGGCTGCGCTCAGCCAGGCCCCCACCAGAGATTCACCCAGGCCAGCTCCGCTCCGCTCTACTTTTGGACAAAAGTGCTCTGCGACTGCAAAGACTATGCCGTCCAGCATTTTCTAGCTGCCCCACTGCCTGCTTGAGTGGGGCACATCCTCCCTTTGGTCGCCCCACTCAAATTTTGTTTGCAGATGTTCTGCTCATGTCCCTGTCTGGATGGAAACTCCCTAAGGACTCTACCCTAGAGGTTAAAAGCTCAGGCTCTGGAGTCAGAAAGGCCTGGGGCAGGTTATGAAGTCCCCTCATAGCCTCATTTTGTATAACTATAAAATGAGGAAGTAATAGGGCTGCCATCTGACCCGGGCAAGAATTCAAAAAGATGAATCCTGTATATGCCTGGCTTGTGGAAAATAATAAGTGGCACCTTCTAGTATTTATTAATTACCTGAGCAAGTGCTTCAGGCATATCTGGTGGTTAATCATCAAAATGATCACACTTTCCTTTGGAAAAGGAAGTTAAATCACGTGTGTGTGTAAAGCTCACCCTGTTCTGGTCATGACCACTGGGTTCCAATGAAAGTCACTAATTCTAGGTAAACCCTGGGGACATTCTGAGTGGCAGCTGCATGGCTAAATGGGGCCCTTATGCCTTGCCGTGAAAGGACCAGAGAAGGGCCTTCAACTTTCTTCTGTTTCTTAAACACCTGGCTTTCTTCCAGACCCAGGCTCGGTGTGTACAGACGGCAAGGAAATTTGGAAGAGATGATGATTTCTCATTTCCCAGATTCTCTGGTGTAACTGCAGTGATGAGCCCAGCATAGCAGTGCATAGCGGTTGCTCCATAAATATTGTGGGGTGAATGACGGAATAAAAGGAAGGAATGGATTTGAACTCTACCACGAAATTTCAGCACCAAGTTTAGGGGTCTATCAATCAATACTTTTGAGTGAATGAATGAACTCTGGGTTCACTCTCACAGTGCCAGTTCTGAGCCCAGGTTGTAGCCTAGAGGAGGCCTGTGATAAATATTTATGGAGGAAATGAACTAGATCCAGTACTTCCCAGAAAGCAGCTGAGTTTCAGCTGTGGTCGCCCCCACCCTCTTTTCTGGTCGCCCCAGGCCCACAGACAAGGTTCCAGGGACTGAGCCTTCGGATTCCAGCCAGCAGCCTGGCTTGGCCTCAGCCCAGTGGGAATGGCGTCTGGGACACAGAGCAAGTTCAGGGCATGGGGTGCACGACTGAGACCTAGCTGGCTCGCCAGGGAGCTCGTGGGTGCTCCCCCTGGGAAACACTGCCCCCAACCCCCATGATGGACTGAGCTGGCAAGAGCAGACCGCAACGACCCAGGGACACTGCCAAGGAGCCCCCCGTCTGCACAGCACTGGCATCAATACAACCACCCACACACACACACACACACACAGATGGGGACGTGTAGCTGTGCCCTGCCAGCCACAGGGCTCTCTTCCCACAGCCCGTCCTTCCTCCCAAGCCCACGTGTCGGAGCCAACCACGTGTTGGAGCCACTGTCCAGAACGGGCTCCAGCGATCCACGCAGGTGATCCTCCTCAGCTCCTAAACTCACCCCACGTGGCGCAAACACATGGACACGCACCTGGCACCTCTCCAACACCCCAGGGCCCGCCATCCTGTTCCAAACACACCTTGCCTCCGCCCCAAGCTGGCGGCGGCTGCAGACCACCCAGTGGTACCACCAACAGACAACACCATCTCTCACCAGGGACCCTGTTCATGGATAATAGCACACCTCTCAGCCAGGAACTGGGACCCACAGTTCAAACTGTGGGCCCTGGGACAAGTCACCGAGTGGCTGGGAGGTACCGAGCTGGACCTCTCTCTGACCGCCCCCCTAGTCTGTGTCATGGGTTGGCAGCTGTCCCCTCCTTTGCCACAGCTGGTACTGACTCCCCACTCGGTACCATGGGGCGGCTTGGACCCTGCAGAGGCCTGCATGCTGGACGACGCCCCCAGAAGCCTCAGGGGTCCTAGGCCAGGGCCCTACTTGCCCCCAGCCATGCACCGAACCATGCGGCATTCTGAAACCACAGGACTCCACCTGAGCTCTGGCCTGGGGAGGGAGCAGCCCCCCATGTCACCTTCCTGCAGGAGTCTCATGCTGGGCAACCAAACGGGGCCACCCCATGACACTAGCTGGCGGGCTGGAGGAACATGCGTGGCCTTGGGTGCCCAGACGGGCTGGCACAAAGAGCCAGTTCTTCCAGGGTGATGAGGAAAGAGTTGGGACCCTATAGCCTCCCTCTGGGCTGACTGGCCCTTTGTTCACCCCTCAGGTCCCCCTCAGCCACAGGCCGGGGGCGGCCCCTGCAGCTGCACCATCCAGGGAGAAGGCCCCCAGGCTGGCATTTGGTCCCTGCAGGGATCCCCTGCAGGTCAGGCCAAAGCAAAGGGGGTCAGGGATGCTAGAGGCCTGAGATGCCCCAGGAGAGCAAAGACCACGGTGAGCCCCCCTGCCCTGCCACGGCCCAGCTGGGCTCACCAGGCCCACCGGCCTGGGAGCAGGGCCCCCAACCTGGGTACTCACCAGCTCCGGTGAGGCCTCTTCCTGGCGTGGTGGCAGGTGCCCCTCTCAGGCCGTGCTCCCCATCTGGAGAGGCCGGCGGCACTAATCAGCCGCCTGGTGTGGCGTGAGCCTTGTGGCTGGGGCTTAATTGACACCAGGTGGCCCCTCCCCAGGGGCAGGCTGGGAGGCGGTTCTGCCAGGGCCAGGGGGTCAAAGCCGGGGCAAGGGGGCTGCACCCAGGCCCAGCCGGTTCAGGCCTCCCCTGGAGAGACCGGGGCGGTCAGGCAGCCAGTGGCCACCCCTCCCCTCCTCTCCTGCCGGCCGCCTCCATCACACACCCAGCCCGACTTCCCTAGGCTCTGACCTTTCTTTCATTTCAGAGGCAGCAGTGGCAGTGACAGCGTCTGCCCAGGAGGAGGGTGGCTCAGGTTTCCCCCCAGCTGGCTGGGGGCAGCCGTGAGTGTGTGCGCTGGGTCTGCAGTGGCCAGGCTGGGCCCGCAGGGTCCTGAGGAGGGCCACCCACTGCAATCACAAAGGATCCCCCAAACCATCTTTTATTGAACACTTACTACATGCCAGGGCCCTGCACGGTCCCCGCACGGACCCCCCATTAACTCTCTTGGGCCCTGAGAGGTGGGTATTTATTTAACCCCGCTTAGCAGAGGAAACGGAGAAGGCAATGGCAACCCACTTCAGTATTCTTGCCTGGAAAATCCTATGGATGGAGGAACCTGGTAGGCTGCAGTCCATGGGGTCACTAGGAGTCGGACACGACTGAGTGACTTCCCTTTCACTTTTCACTTTCAAGCATTGGAGAAGGAAATGGTAACCCACTCCAGTGTTCTCGCCTGGAGAATCCCAGGGACGGGGGAGCCTGGTGGGCTGCTGTCTATGGGGTCTCACAGAATCGGACACGACTGAAGCGACTTAGCAGCAGCAGAGGAAAAAAAAAAATCAAAGCTCAGAGAAGCTAAGCTTTTCCCCAAAGGTCACACAGCAGGAGAGGCACCAAGTCAGGGATTCTAGTCTCTACCTGCAAAGTGAGGAATCATCTGTTAGATAGGGAAATCGAGGCTCAGAGACAGGAAGCCAAGTCTCAAGGTCATAGAGCAAAGTGTGGAATTCGGATTTGCCACCAGACGTATTGGGTCAAGCTGCCTGGAAAAACAAAGTCTGTGTGTATGCTGAAACATAAGCTTTCTCTTCTGACCCGCATGAGTCTCTGCTTGTATTAGGGCTCTGAGGTGGAGTCATAGGTGGAGTTTAGGGGTAAGAACATTGGACATAGCATCAGGAGACCCGTGCTGAAGTTGCTGTGTGATCTTGAGGAGGTTACTCTGGGCTTTGTTGAAGCTCCAGTGAATACCAAATGGGATGCCATGTCGAAAGGGCTTTGCCACTGGGACACACAGGGCAAGACTGGGGAGTGCTAAAGTGGTCCCTACTCTGTCCCCAGTACCCCTTCTCAGAGGCTCCCCACCCCTGCCCCATCCCCTCATTGCCAGGGCAGCAGGACCTAGCAGTTAAGAGCACACACAGGCTCTGCAACCACACAGATGTGGGTTCAAGCCCTAGCTCTTCCTCACCAACTTGGGTGACCTTCGGAGGTCACTTCCCTTCTCCGGGGCTCAATTTTTCATCTCTAAGAGGTGCCAAAGAGGTGCTCTCTGCCTGGGATGTGTAAGAATAAACAAGAAAATGCCCAGCACCTGCCTCTTTACTCAATCACATCTACTGACCACCTACTGTGCGTGGGTCACCATGCTGGGCACTATGTGCCCTGCTGATGGAGACTGATGATAAATTTAAAAGACACATATATATGTAATTCCTTGTAGAATGTCCTCCAAAAATAGGAAGTAGCTGTCGCTTGTTGTCTATGCACTTACTCAACAAAAGAGCTTGTTGAGCACCTCCTATGTGCCAAGTACTGTTACAGGCACTGGGCATACAGCAGTGAACAGTGAGGATGGACCCCTGTCCACACGGAGCTGACAATTTCTAATAAATAACCACGACAATCCATTGCAATAATAATTATTATAAGACCATTCTTTGGCAACACACACACACACTCGCGCGCACACACACACACACTGTGTTCCCTGGTGTCCTCACTGGTGGAATAACTTGCCTGTCTGCTGGGTCTGCCCCTCGGGGAGCTCCAAGGTGGAGCGTGCCATTCCAGAATGTTCTTAGGTCTAATCCTCAGTGAGGTTCATGGGCTCCTTTTTGGTGTGACTGATGGGCAATCTGGCCGGCAGCCCATCCCCCTTGCCCAGGCTCAGACCCCACGTGGGTTGGGAGAAGCTGAGCCCGTGACTCAGCCGGCCTGACCTGTCAGGCTGAGAAGGAAGCAGGCAGCTGGCTGTGCTGTGAGCCATGGGGTCCTTCTGAGCCAGACGTGGGGCAGGTGGCCAGGGTGCAGACCAGGGCCTCCAGATGGGAAGGGCTCTGAGTTAGGTGACTGCACCCTGGCCCCTGGTGATCTCACTAGTAAAGAGAATATTCTAGAAAGAAGCAGAGGGATTTTGCTGGCAGTCCAGTGCTCAAGATTTCACCTTCCAATGCAGGGGGTGGAGTTGTGGGTTCGATCCCTGGTTGGGGAGCTAAGATCGCACATGCCTCATGGCCAAAACAAACAAAACATAGAACAGAGAAGCAATGTTCGTAACAAATTCAACAAAGACTTTAAAAATGGCCCACATCAAAAAAATCTTTAAAAAAATTAAAAAAAAAGAAGCAGTGAGAAATCACAGGATGTTGTGCTTTGTGAGGGAATGAGCTCCCTGTCAGTCAAAAGATTCTAGCAGGATGGTGTTAAGGGGACTCCAGAAATGGGGAGAGTGTTCTAGAAAAGCTAGTTGATTTCTCCTGACATCACCTTCTCCTGCAAGCTTTTTCTGAGTCCATCTCCCATGCTAGCCAAGTGTTTCCCCTGACCTCCCCCACCCCTGGGTTCACCCTTGCCCCCAGTCAGCACTTACTGCTCATTGCCAGAAGGGGCGGTTCATCTTGCCCACAAAACTGAGCCCCACCTCCTCTGTCCCCTGAACATTAGTAAACCCCCAGTACTCAAACACAGAGTGTGGCGTACAGTAGGTGCTCAGCAAATGTTTCTTGTATTAAAAAATGTATAGATCAAAATGATAATCTACCATGCCCTTTCATACTTTGAGCATTTGGGACTTTGACAAGGAGGAGTCTTGCCATTTCACTCATTCATTCTTCATTCAACAAATATTTCCTGAGCACGTCCTATGTGCCAGGCACTGTTCTAGGCACTGGGGATACAGCGGTGATAAAGACTGATAAAAAAATCCCTGTGTTCAGGGAGTCCACCTCCTCGTGACTGTACCTTTAATTAGATAATCTTCACAGGTGTTTTTATTAATAACAATAATAGCCATTGCCATACACCACAGTTTCTAAGCCTCAATGCTATTGATTAGTGTTTGAGGTGGGGGCTGTACCGTGCACGGTAGGAGGTTTAGCAACATCTCTGGTCTCCACCATTAAATGCCACTAGCAACCTCCTCCCTCTAAGTGTGACACCCCAAATGTTTCTAGACATTGCCAACTGCTGTAGGGGAGCACCACCTCTAGTTGCTAACCTTAGTTATCTGTTAAGCACCTACTATGAGATACGCACTTTGCATTCATTAATTTACTCCATCTCTAAAATATCTCTAGGAAGCAGGGGCAATTATTTTCATTTTACAGATGAGGAAGCAGAAAAGATTAGTCGTTTGCTTATGGCCCCAGATTTGCACACGCAGCCCTGCACACATAACTTACTAGCATCCCTGTGCAGAAGGCAGGGCTGGTGGACCTTGGGAGCCAGGGTACCAGCTGCAGAGACCAACCTCAGAGCGGCATAGCATGTTCCTCGTCTGGTTCCAGGGGTCTGCTGTCAGCTTGGAGCTGAATTCTCTTCTGGTTTCATCCTGCAGCCCCTTGCAGAGTGCAGGGACTGGCACCCAGTAGGCCTTCCAGGACAGCAACAGATGGGAGAAATACACTGCAAGCCAAAGACCTAATTATAAGCTTTCTAGTAGCCACTTTAAGAAGGTGAAAAGAAACAGGCGAAATTAACAATAGTGAGGTATTTTATTTAACTGGATCTAGTTGAAAATGATCACGTCAATATGTAACCATTATACAAAACTGTTAAGATAATTTACATTTTCTGCCTTTTTTTTTTAACACCTTAGAAATCCAGTGTGTATTGTACACATACATCTCCATTCAGACTCATCACACTTCAAGGGCTCAATAACCACAGGTAGCCTGTGGTTCTGTATTGGGTAACACCATTGGCTTCCCTGGGGGCTCAGTGGTAAGGATCTGTCAATGCAGGAGAGGCAGATTCAATTCCTGGGTTGGGATGATCCCCTGGAGAAGGGAATGGCAACCTATTCCAGTATTCTTGCCTGGAACATCCCATGGACAGAGAAGCCTGGTGGGCTAAAGTCCAGGGAGTTGCAAAAGCAGGTATGACTGAGTGAGAAGCACATGCATGCATTCTAGAAAGTTTATTGATCAAGAGAATGAACATGGGAGGTAGGATATTCTGAGCTCAATGGATAAGGCATCCCTGGGCCCACAGAGCCTGTGGGCTGTCACGTGGAACTGTCAGTTTTTCATTACTCACCTCTCTGTCTTCCAAGTTCATCCGTCTTGTTTTCCTTGGAGCCCAGCCCCAGAGCCTGGCTGTAGGAGAAGCGGTGCGGTCTGGTGGCTTGGAATCAGAGGCCTGGTGTCTATCCTGGGTTAACTACACAGCTGAATGGCTCTGAGCCTCAGTTTTCTCATCTGGAAAGTGGGAGTGATGACAGTTTCACTTGGTGCCGTGCCACTCAGTGGAACTTTGTGCCATAATGGCCATGTGGGCACTAAGGTGGTTAAACTCTATCCACATGTGGCAGGTCTGATGGAGAATTGCTTTTCAAACTTTAACTGCTAGTTATTCAGTCGTGTCTGACTCATGCAACCCCATGGACTGTAGCCCACCAGGCTCCTCTGTCCGTGGAATTCTCCAGGCAAGACTCCTGGAGTGGGTAGCCATTCCTTTCTCCAGGAGATCTTCCTGACCCAGGGATCGAACCTGAGTCTCCTGCATTGCAGGCAGATTCTTTACCATCTGAGCCACCAGGGAAGCCCAATTTTAACTAAATTTAAATGTAAATAACCACGAGTGGCTAGCAGCTACAGTGTATCAGCACAGTTTTGGAGCTTCACTGCAGGGATGAAGTCTAAAGCACCTGGCCCAGAGCAGGCCTTCTCCGCTTGGTGTCTGATTTACCAGGCTGGAGGGGCTATCCCGTGTGTGGAGGTCCCTTTAGAGTACTCAGGGTACTGATGTGGGTGTGAGGAAATCACCTCAAGGTCCAGAAAAGAAGCCTCTGAGGGGATTAGGGTGGGGCTATTTGAAATGTGAATATCTTGATACAATTTACGGGGATGCAGAGGGCCCTGAAATCCTCTCTCAGAGGTGCTGGAAGGCTGCAAGCTCATTCTGGCAAAGGCCTTGCATCTTGAACATCAACCTTTGATGGGAAGATAAGAAGGTAAGAGAGGGTAGCTGGAACCAGGCAGCCCACAGACTTGGGCAGGTGAGGTGGAGGCCACAGGGCAGGTGAGGTGGAGGCCACAGGATTGTTTAAACTGTGAGAAATGGGGAGAAAGGGTGACTGCTACCTTGAAATAGTGCTGGCCTTTCTGTGGGTAATCTATCATAAAACTGGTAACAACAGCTATCAGTTGTTGAGGGCTACCTCTGTGCCTGGCATGGAGTTAAATGGTTTAACATGAATTATATCATTTACTGCTCACAATAACTCTATGACATAGAGACTTGTGGGCTTCCCTGATGGCTCAAGCAGTAAAGAATCTACCTGCAGTGCAGGAGTTACTGGAGACTTGGGTTTGATCCCTGGGTTGGGAAGATCCCCTGGAGCAGGAAATGGCAATCCACCCCAGTATTCTTGCCTGGAAAATCCCATGGACAGGGTGGCTAGGTGGGCCACTGTCCACAGAGTCTCAAAGAGTCAGATACGACTGAGTGACTGAGCATACACATGTGATTGAGACTTGTACTGTCTCTGTTATGTGAATGGTGGAACTGAGGTTCAGATTGGTTAAGCAACCTGCCCAAGGTCACAGAGCAACAGAGCTGAGCTGCCAACACAAGCCTGGCTGACTGTGATGCACTCTCTCTTTTCTCTACTGTGTGATACTGTTTCCTTGTGTAACTCCCTTTATGATTCCACGGCTTCTTAGTGATTCTGTATCAATCTTGACATTAGTTTTACAAGGTCATATCATACCGTCATTTGGTGATGAAAAACTGGGCCACCAATAGGTTTAACAACTTATCTAATAAAATATTAAGAACACTGTTAAGAACAGTGTTAAGAACACTGTTAATGAAATTGACTCTGAAATTTGTTTGTACAATGTTTTTATATTTAAAAATAAAGTCTGTCATCTTTGCTCAAATTTAATCTTTTTAATTTACTTAGAGGGTCACTGTCTTCATCCTCTTGACTCTGGGTGTTTTGTAAGGCCCCTTTGCGAGAAGAAATGACCTTAAGACCTGACATCATACCATGTAAATGATGAGCAGGGATCTAGGCTAGAGACCCTGGGTTTCAGGTTTGTTTGGTTTTCAAGCAACAACACCAACAAAAATTCTAAATGAGCTTTGGGGAAAAGAGGAAGGGGGAAGAAGTGATTAGAATCCAGCTGGAGAATCCAAGGAATCTGAGGAAATGCAGAAAATTCTATCAGCAGCAGAAATTCTTAAAGGTCTTTGAGTCACAGACTGACTCCTAATACTATTCAATCCCTCCCTGCAAGCCCCAGTTCAGAATTCTAAGTTCTCAGGAAAAGACATCTGATTGGCTCAGTCTGGGTCAGGTGTCTACCCCAAACCAATCAGCTATGGGTAGGCGGGGCTTAATCATATAGTCATGGAGCAGAAAGGACTGCTGGGATATACACATCCATGCAGAGAAGACAGGGTGGGCAGCCAAGGAAATAGGGACCCTTACCTTTGGCAAAGAACCCTTTTCCAAACTCAGTGTGGCTTGATGTCCTCTCACTATCCTACTCTGAACAGACCTGTGTCCTTCTTCCCTAGAAAGTGCTGACAATTCTGTTCTGCCGGAGTCAGCGAAACATTTCTGTAAAGGACCAGATAGTAAATATTTTTAGCTTCATAGACCATACCATGTGTGTTGCTGTGATCCAATAAAACGTTATTTATGGACACTGAAATTTGAATTCCATATAATTTTCATATGTCACAGAATCTTCTGAGTTTTTTCAACCATTTAAAAATAAAAGACTCATTCTTGTGGGCTGTGCAAAACTAGGTGGCTATCCAGATGGGGTTTGGCGGCTGGAGGTTGCTGATCCCCTGTTGTCATGAAGAGTAACATTAAGTCCTTTGATCTGAATGTTTACTTCAAGATAGAGAAAGCATCAGTGGAACAAAACATTACTTCAAATATGTTGCAAATGAAAGCTAAACCAGCCTTAGGAGGACTTAATTAGATATGTAATAAAACAACTGCAAATCTGACCTAACTGAGTGATGCTGGTCAATTCAACTCCTCCCCCAGCTCAGTGTGTAGGGACATCACTCAGCTATGTTTTACCTCTGCCTCCTTATCAAAGTGGCATTGTAATTTCTTGTTCCTTGAAGAATTTCTAGCCATTATTCTTTATGTAGGATCTGATTTTCCTTAAAAAAAAAAAAAAAGTCTCATTGAGGTTGGAAAATGTCACATAGAACAAAGAATCAGGATGGTGCTGGACCAGAAAATCACAGTCCTGCTCCCCACCCTCCCTCCCAAGCCTAACCCCATAGTCAGGCTCCTGGTAGGGGGTCAGATATTAAAAAAAGAAGAGAAAGCAATCAAATACATTGAAATCCTCAGAGGTATGGCTGGAGGCATTGCAGCTTCGTTTTTTCTGGATGAACAGTCAGAGGGCAAGGAGTCCGGTGCTAGAGCTTCAAGCTCCAGCCCCTGTTCTGGGAGTACCTCCTGGCAGGGAGTGGGGGCAGGGGAGGGGCTGGGTCTATAGGTGAGGACATTACAGGTGGACCATTGCTCAAAAGCCAGTCTTTCTTGTACGAGACTGATCTCTTGGGTTTCTGAGCTGGAGAGAGAGCTGCTGCAAACTCCAAAGACACGTAGGCTCCAATAACAATGTAATAACTATGGCAAGTATCAGCTTTTCTTGAATTATGAGCTAGGCTTCACGCTAAATGGCTCACATATATCAGCTCCCTGAAGCTAAGAAGTTAGATATGATTATGTCCCTATATGATGCCTGAGGAAATTGAGGCTCAGAGACTGGCATGGGTGACTGTCTTAGCTTGGCTTGTCCCAGAAGAAGATCCTAAGGAGTTGTGAGTGAGTCATTTATTGAAGACGTGTTCCCAGGGATGATGGGTGAGGAGGTGAGGTGGGGAGAAGTCAGGCAAGGAGCCATTTCAGGCTAGGTCCAGCCTCAGCCTGATCCTGCGGGGGAGGAGGTGCTCCAGAGTGTAAGGTATGCCTCAGAGGTCATCCTCCTTCAAGGCAAAGACTGCCTGGTTTGGTACTTCTGCGACCAGTCCAGTCCTGGCTAACAGCTGCCCTGAGGGGATGCAAGAGCAGCTCTAGCAGCTGGAGGATGGTCTTCCTGAGATCACAGGTGCAGCTGTACTTAGAGGAGGGGGAAGGGCACACAGAACGGCAGCTCTTCAGGGCGTTAGGGCAATGAGCGGAAGAACTGGGGTTCAGAGTCCTGGTGTCAAACCCTAGAGCCCTGGACCTTCAACACTAAGCGTGAAGCCCCCAAACACTTGTATATGGATTTGTGCTGGTCTGTGTCACAGTGTTCACTGGGCTTTGGAGAAATGAAAAATATAAGGATATTTTCATTTTTATTTCCCCAAATTGTGGCTGCTCTAATTTTTAGCCTTTCTTCCATAAGACAGTGGTGATAGTAAGGCGCACACATGCTTAGTCCCTAAGTCATGTCTGACTCGTTGTGACCCCATGGACCATAGCCTGCCAGGCTCCTCTGTCCATGGGATTTCCCAGGCAAGAATATTGGAGTGGGTTGCCATTTCCTCCTTCAGGGGATCTTCCCAACCCAGGTATTGAACCTAAGTCTCCTGCATCTCCCGTGTCTCTGGCATTGGCAGGCAGATTTTTTTTACTACTGAGGCACCTGGGAAGTCTGATAGTAAAGTGGTGGAGAGAACTTATTTGGATTTTGCTGTTTTTTAACAAAACAAAACAAGAAGTTGAGACAATGCATCAGTTACCCCGTTTTTCCTTTTCATCTAACAGTGCAGAAAACGTGGACTCTCATACTTTATGGTCTGTAAAAGGCCCAATATACTTTGAATTTTTCCCATGGCTGAGAGCAATGTTTCTCCCTTGGAATATGCATCTTCTAAGATACAGTGAACAAAGGGTTCTGGGGTCAAAAGAGTTGGGAAACCTATATACTCTAGTCCACTCTGGGAGAGTTTATGAGGTACATGAGCATATTAAAGGCCCTGACAAGTCCTGTAGCAATGAAACAGCACCTCATTTCGTTTTACCCAGTGCCCCTTTACTTTTTGATCACACTCACTAGCCTGCTATTGACATATTTCAGGAAAACTCTGGGCACTGGCTGAAGCCACTGTTCTCAGTGCATAAGAATGCATATACCCTTGTTTGGCTTGTTTGTGGCATCGTGCCTGGGAAGAGGCTGATGGGAGACGGGAGATGAGGGTAGGCTCCAGAAGGTCTCAGTTTGGGCAAAGGTGAGGAGGACCCCAGGGGCCAGAAAGGTTTGAGAGGCCTCGTCCCTGCCACTGGGGCAGCTGGGTGACCGCCTCTGTTGTTGTTTCTCACTCCCAGGCACTTTCCTTGCAGCCTGTGCATGGTGGTTAATGAGCCGTTCAGTTCCGATGACTTGCAAGGCCTCCCGTACTCAGCTTAACACTGGCTGTGCTTGATTGATGGTGGCCCTGCGGCCACAGAGGACCACAAGTCAGAACCGGGACAATCAATTAGTTCCAGGCCCCAGGGAAACCTCTCCCCTTCTTTTCTGCTCGAAATAGAAGAGGAGGGGATGGAAGTTTCTGCTCTGTCTCACACTTTCTTCCCACATCAACACTATCCCACGGCTAAATGTCAGATCCAGGCTGGAAATATATAATGTTTATTGGTCGTTTATGTCATGCAGCGTGTTAAGTATTTTACCTGTTTTTAATCCTGATCACAGCCCTCTGAAGTGAGAGCAATTATTATCCCAATTTTATAGTCACAAGAAACCGAGGCTGTGACAGTTGACGTCACGGCCCAGCGAGGTCACAAGGCGGGTCTAAGTAACATAACCCGGGACTGAAATTCAGGTGCTGTGGGAGACTTTCACTTCCTGGAACCTCAGTTTCCCCATCTGTAAGATGAGGCAACTCATACCCCATTTGATTGTGATGAGAGGGAAAAAAAATCATGTGTATGAAGGCAGGTCAGTGAATTTAGAGCATTAGATACCAGGTAATATTCTCTGAGAGAGACATTGAGGTGGGCTGGTGCCTGGGTCACCTCCCAGCAGAGATGGGCGCTCTGGGGTGAAGAAACTTGGACTGGAGATTGTTCTTTACTCACTAAGACTGGCCCCACTCCACAGCCATATTAGTAACAAACTCTAACACTAGCAACTAACATCCATAGAGCATTTACTAGAGGCCGGCACTGCTCCAAGTAGTTACGTTCATCCATGTAAGCCTCAATTATGCCTATTTTTACAACAATTATGCCTATTATATGAAATGGAGGCTCAGGGAAGCTAAGCGACTTACCTAAGGCCACACAGCTTGCATGTGGTAGAGCTAGACTTTGACTCCAGGCCCATCAGTGTGCCCGTGCTCCTGGAGCGCATGCTGGGAAGAACTTACTGGGACCGAGGAGGCCAGCTCGTCTCTCTGCAGCGTAGTCCAGGAAAGGGGCTGGGAATCTGAGTCAGTTACCCTTTGGCTTGTTTCCCCAGCTCTCAGTCCCTCCTGCTTTGGATGAGTTGAAGAGCCCCTGCCTCACTGGCTAGTTCTCCTGGTGAGAAGTGATCTGGTTTCATGAAAGCACTCTGTAAAGTGGGCTTTAGTAACCCATGTGACCGAGGAGCCCGTCATGCTGTGTGCGCGCCCAGGAGAATGCAGGTTTTGGGTTCACACCTTGGCTTGAGCCCGTTACTTCAGCCCTCTGCCCCAGCTTCATCCGTCAAAGGGAAATGAGTGGTTGTGGGGATTAATGACCAAGCTTAATACTTTCTGGGCCAGGGACAGAGAGGGTGCTCAATGTGTAGAATCATGTTGGGGTGTATGTGTGTGTGTACACAGTGTGTGCATACCTGTGTATGTATTTATACATTCCCACCATATGCATCCCTAGGGAGAAAACTCATTCATGGCTGGCCAGATGGAAGGATTCTTGGCCAGGCTGTGACAGTTTGCATTACTTTTGAGCAAACATTCACTTTCCTCCCCCTCCTACTCTGGGTAGAGTTTACAGCCCGTTCCAAATGAATGGCTGGATCACGTGACTTACTTTGGCCACTGGAATGTTAGTGAATGTGGTTTGAGAAGATGCCCTGAATGTCTTTATATGCAGTTTGGCTTAGCATTTCTGTTCTGGGGACCTGCCATAGGAAGAGCATGCCCCAGAGAGCTTCTCCTTCAGCCTAGGTCCTGAAATAGGGAGATGGGTGGAGCAGACTTGATCTTGAAAGGACCCTTATTTAAGTCAGTCTTGGCCTCCAGACCTAGGAGCATGAGAATAAATGCTAGCTATTGTTGGCCATGGAGTTTGTGGGGAAATTTGTTACACAGCATTGTTGTGTCAATGGCTGACTGAGACATTGGATGATGTCACATCTCAGGATTCCCTTTATACCACAGACAACAACAGAATTCACACCCGTTTTGGTGGCAGTGTGATGCAGTAATTTTTCAAATTCTTTATTGGCATAAATAATTCAGACATTGGATTCTCACTAAACATTGCACTAAGCACAAGAAACAATAGGCTTGCCAGCCCAGAGGCTCACAACCTGTCCAACAGCCCAAGTTAGAAATACTTTTTTGAGAAGTGTAGAAAACTTTATAAATGATTCTGTACAAATATACACAGTGGACCCTCCACCCAGCTGGCCTTCCTTTCTTGGATGGCATCTGAATCAACAGTTCTTTCCCAGCAATGAGACATTGGCAATGAGAGAGACGGACAGACAGACAGAGAAGACAGACAAAGATAGAGCAAGAAAAGGAAAGTGGCCCCAAAAGGAAAACATGAAACCAACTTCTTACATGAACTCATTCTGTGACAGTCAGCACGAACATGAAGAAAATATGGGCCATCGGTCCATGTCGGTCTGTACAAGAATTTGTCTTTATATATATATAATATATATATGTATAATATTTATAGGTATATATACTTTGTGTATAGAAAAAAGTAACAGCATAATTTACATAGAGAAAGCCTTTTTTTTTTTACAACTGAGAATTTTCCTAAGGTCAATAACTTTGAGAGTAATCAACCGAATGAATCATGCGGTAAGTGTATGGAGTGGACCCCAGTGAAAGATCAAAGCTCAGGGAGGCAGAAATGAAAGGCTTAGGGTGGGACTTGACAGCCCAAGCGGGATGCTCTCAGCCTGGCCCAACCATGGGCAAGGGTGCTCACCGGGTGTGACCAGACTCATCTGGCCTCGGTGCCTACCTCTGGCTTCTGTCTTGGGGCCCTGCGGGTGGCTGGTCTTGCCAGAGGCTCTCCAGCTCCCTGAGGGTGAGCCTCTGCCCTATGGATGCTGACCCCCACAGCAGTGGAGGGGGATGTCCTTGTGAGATTTGGGCATCCCACCCCATGTCTATCAGGGCACCAACATCTAAGAAAATAGTTAACACCTACCATCTCTCTATTCCAGTCCTTCTGTTTTTTTCAGGAAGATCCCCTTAGAGGTGGAATTCCTGGGGAGGCTTCAGTTGGGTCATGGAGAAGAGAAACCACATTTACTGAGCACCTACAACTGTGCCAGGTATTGTGCAATGCTACTGACATTCACTACTTCAGTTACTCCCTCCAGTATCCTTGAGGGTTAAGGGTCTACGAAGCGCTCGTAGGCTGCACAAAGCTAAGAAAATCCAAGGAATGTTTGGGGGGAAGTGCTGGTGCTGAGAATTGATGGCGAGGTCATTATTCACGATCCAGCGTGGCTTACGAAATATACGTTGTCACAATGAAACAGGTGAGCAAGCCCTGTTAATTTACAGCAACACACACACACACATACACACACACACACACACACACACACACACACAGCCCTGGGAGTCCTATGGTTGGCAAAGACACCATGTTCCCTATCCTTCAAGCTCTGACACATATTTATAGGGATATGACACACACCATTCCATCGACAGGGTAGATGCATTTTCTCCCACACTTTCAGCTGCACTGCAGACATGGCCTGTGGCCCACTAGGACCCCTAGGTCTTCTTCAGCCACTCTGTAACAAACCAATATTTCGCCCATCACACCGGTCACATCTAGTTGGGAGACCCTTAAAGTAGCGTATTTCCATGTTCACGCGTGTGCTTCATTTCAACACTCCAGTGGCCTATGAACAGTGTGACATAAACTCTCCAGGAAAGAGGCCCTGGTGACACAGCTGAGGGAGGCTTCATGGTGTGGCAAGACAGATGCGCGTACCTCAGCGATCAGAGACACAGGTTGCAAGAGAAGGCAGAAGCAAAGACAGGGAGGAAAATGCCTTAAAGAGAAGGGCTGAAGGCCAATCCATCTACAGAAGTGATGCCCCTGAGTCCTACCCAATGAAGGGGCGCTAAGAAACAGACACTGCGTGAAGACAGGAAGCACAGAGCTAGAGGCGGGGGGGGGGGGGGGCAACGGTGTCCAAGACAGCCTAATCACTGGTCTGATGCAGCAAGCACAAATTCACCTGGGACACCTCCTTCCTCAGCACAAGGCTGAGAGCCTGGACCAGGCATGATTGGGGGAGAAGTTGAGGACTCCACATCTGAGCCAGGGCACCTTCTGTTCGGGGATGAAATTTCCTAGGATCTGGCACTAGGGTTGGGGGAAAGCAGGGGAAGGGTAGAGCTATTTCCTAGGGGGCAGGCTTTCAATAAATCGAGATCTTGCCTCTGAGCCTGCACATGGGCTGTTCCCTCCACCTGGCACACTGTTCCCTACCACTCACTCCCATGTGACTTAGATCTCAAGACAAGGTTCAGGAGTCCCCTCCTCTGAGAAGCTTCTCTTGAGGGCCCTTACTGGGGCGGGGTGATCCTCCAGAGCTTCAGAACCCTGTCACAACTTCTCTGTCTTCTCCTCTGGACTTATTTCCCTGCAGGGAGGGGCCACCTCCTCACTTTTCAGGAGCACAGGAAGCACTGACTGAATATTTACTGGATGAGTGTATGAGATGAAGTCTTGGGGAACGAAGGGACACATGTTGCCTTATGCTGAGCTCTGCTGGGGGTATAGCCAGTGTGGCTGGGGACACGGGCTTCTGAAATACTGAGAAGACTTTCTTTGAATCCTTCAACTGCTCAATGGGAAGCATCTTAAACCCATCAAAGGGCCAGAAAGTAGGAGCTACAGTGGTACTCAGGGACCAGGACACAGAGCAACGCCTGTGGAATGTGGGAGTCTATGCAGATTCGGGGAGCCCACAGTGGGTAAAGTCTACCAACTGGATGACGGCTTGGGAAGGGGGAGTCAGAGAGGCCTGGGTGACATCACGCCTGACACTGTTCAGGCATCCAGCCCCAAGGCTTGGGGCTTTCTGAGGATTTATTCTGGACAGCAAGGTCAGGATGAATGGGCCAAGAAAGGGAGATGAAAATCTACTGCATTCCCTGAGGCAGGGGGCACCGGGGCAGATGAAAGACATGAGAGAGAGGAAGAAGCTGGGAAGCCTTCAGGCATCTCCTATTTGTGCTTGGGCCTGGCCAAGGGCACCCATGCTGGCTGTACACCCTCCCTTAATGGCTCAGCCTGGTCCAGCACTGCCCAGCTGACTGGGCCTTTATGGGTGGGGCTGAGCAGGACTCAGTGGGAAGCTGGTTGGGAACACGAGTGGGTGGGTGCTGGGAGGGGCTTGGTGTGGCAAGACGAGTACATTAGGGTAGCCTGGTATCTACACTGTAGCTACAGAGCAGTTACTTGAACTTACACAGGTTCATAGGTACCCAGTTTATTAGTAGTAGTAGTAGTTGTAGCAACACAGATAGAAAATAAACAGAGGGAAGTGGCTACAGTCTTGGGGACCAATGCATGGCATTCATTGACAAGGATGCATTTAAACTGCCACTGCCCCAAGCCAGGCAGGGCTGGGGTGGGGAAAGGTCGACACCCCAGGGAATGGAACCCCAGTGTCGACTCAACATCCTTCTTGGAAGGTGCTGGGCTGAGTGTCCCTGATTCCCAAAACAACTTTCCCAGCCCCAGTCCTTTGCGATGCCTGACTTCCTCGCGCCCCCCCATCCTGGGACCATGGGAACCCTCAGGATCTGACTGCAGGGGTGGAGCAGTGGGACTCACAGAGCTCATCCACACCCCACCACCCACCTCTGTCCCCGAATCAGTCACATGACACGGCACTGAACAGCCACCTCTTGTCCACACCATCCATTTTATGGCTCCGTCCCCACCAGAGACAGCTCTTATAACTCACAGTTAACCGGGGATTGGAAGGAGGGTGGGAGAGGCCCTCAGATGTCAGGGGACTCTCCTTCCTGGGGAGGACAGAGGGGACTTCCCTGAGTAGCCCCTGAGAGCGGCACTGGGGTTGCTGATGCAAGTGCTGAGATTTCCATTCAATAAGAGGATCTGCATCAGTAAGAGGATGGAGCCGGCCACCATGGAAGGAACGAGGGAGGATGTGGCAAGGAGAGCTGGGGCGTTGGGTGCATGACCTGTGGGTCGCTTGCTAGCTTGTGAGCTGGGATTTCAGACCTTGTCGTGTTCATGTAGATGGTGACGGGCAAGTCAATTTCCTCTTCACCCAGGCAGCCTTCCAACCATTGAAGATGGCCTTTAAAACCCATTTCCGTGCCATAGGTACTTCCTTCTTTCCTAGGCAGCCTTCCAACCATTGAAGGTTGCCTTTAAAACCTATTTCCATGCCTTAGGTTCTCAAAGAGCCCCCTCCTTGGGTTTTCCCATTTCCCCTCCGTCTGATTTCCCTTTTCTCTCATGAAAGGCTGCAGAACGGCAGGAGGCTGGATGTGGGTCCTAGTGACGTGGCCAGGAGACAGTGTGCTAACGATGTCATGCCTTTGCTCAAAGCAGTGAAAATCAGATGGTGACAATGAAGCCCTTAAGAGCGCCCAGTGCTTCCCCGCTGCCCTTAGAAGCCCTTTGAGATGCTCCCCAGCCTGGGATGCTCCTACGCCCCAGCCCCCAGCCTGGTTCACCCACTGTCTAGCCTGCTCATCCCCTCTCTGGCCTCCTGCCACGCCTTCGCCCGTGCCACACTTCTCTTCCTCTCGGGGTCTTTGTGTGATGTGTTTCTTCTGCCTAGAATGGTGCTTTCAAATGGGCAAGGGAGACTGATTCTGTCCTCCTCCCCACCAGGACATTTGCAGTGTCTGGAGACATCTTTGGTTATCTCAACTCAGGGGTGGCAGGAAAGTGGGGCTGCCGCCAGCACCTGGTGGGTGGGGGCCAGGGATGCTGCTCAACACCCTCCAGCACACAGGATGCCCCGCCCACAGCACGAATTTCCTGGTCCCAAACATCAACAGTGTCGCGGGGGAGGGACCCTGACCTGGAATGAGCGCCCCTTCCCTTCTCTTCCTTGAAATCTCATCTGAAATGTCACCTCCCGGCAAAGACCTTTGCCAACTGCTCCCTCCACTATAATCTCATCTCATGTTACTGATCCTCTCGCAGGGCCGGTGGGGAGGGGCGGTGCTATGTGAGTGGTAATTTATATATTGTCATTGGCTGCCTTCTTGTCTACCTCCTCTGCTAGGCTCTAAATTTCAGAAACCGGAGACTTTATTTCCCTCATCACTGAATGCCCAGGGTCTACCAGTGTAGTAGATGCTCAATAAATAACCTGTCGCATACATGGCATATGAAGAAATAACCCTATGGAATTCTGAACTGATCCGGCCATTGTCATCTGTGTGGGGATGCAAAAAGTCCATCTCCCACCTTGACCAGCTCATCACTCCCCTCCTTCACAATAGGCTTCTCTGTCTCCTGTTGTCTGTCTGTTGTTGTTTTCTGCTATCCTGGCACCAGTCTCTCCAAAATTCTCACTCTAAGCGCGGGAGGTCAGGGTATTTTTAAACTACAAGAACTAGCCAAGCTGGTCTTTTTTTTTTTTTCCCCTTAAGTGGTGGAAAAGAAAAACTAAGATTTGTTTTTAATCATTAGACTTTCAAATCTAAGAAGGCAGGATGCAAATAGCACGTTGGCATAAACAATGACTGCCCGCTCAATGGAGGGAGGGAACTGTTCTTCTGAGCTAATTTAAGCTAAATACATGGCAGCTATTTTTCATCGCCACTATTGTGTAACTTTCTCCTGAGCTCATGGTCCGGGGGAGATGTTATCTGGCAGGAGGCAGTGGTGGTAGAGGATACGGGGAGGAAGGAAAGGAAGAAACGTAGCATACAGAAAGTACTCTCGGCACGAAGCTGGTTACTAAAGGCATTTCAAAAGCTCAAGGATGGAGCTGTTGGTCCACTAGGATTCCAGGGAATTTTATCTGGGTGAAAACTTGATTTTGAGCCTTCCACACAGTGCAACAACCAAAAAACAACCACAATTAGATTTCCTTTCTGCCTCTCTACAGGCAGCATTCCATATCTCAGAGGTGTCCAGATTGAACCACAGAAACTTTTACAAACGGCCTCAAGTGAAGAACTCCACCCACTCACATACACACCATATTTTCATAAGGAGATGAAACCAGTCCACCCTGAAGGAAATCAACCCTGAATATGCACTGGAAGGACAGATGCTGATGTTGAAGCTCCAATACTTTGGCCACCTGATGCGAAGAGCTGACTCATTGGAAAACACGCTGATGCTGGGAAAGTTTGAAGGCAAAAGGAGAAGCGGGCAGCAGAGGATGACATGGTTGATAGCATCACTGACTCAATGGACACGAGTTTGAGCAAGCTCTGGGAGATGGGGAAGGACAGGGAAGCCTGGTGTGCCGCAGTCCATGGGGTCACAAAGAGTCGGGCATGACTGAGCGACTGAAAAACAACTGGGCCTTCCAGCCCAGTGGGTATGAGGCCTTGAGGGGAAGCCGTTCCCAGGAGGTTAAATGATTTCTCTCCAAGCAAACACATTATCAAATAGGATCATACTCAAGGTCTTAGGACAGAATCTTTCTTTCTGCATTTTAAGTTACCTGACTGCAAATAAAGCTCTGTAGGGCCCACTGAGACAGCCCACCAGCGACAGCCAAGACAGTTTGTGAAAATTTCTAGGGCCTTAGTTCTAAATCTGCTTCTAAGAAGGGCCCTGGCTTGGGAGAGTTCACCTTCCATGCTCTGGGTCCAAGTTCTTTCTCCTGTGTTAGGAGGGGAGGCATGAAATAAGACTGGCTACTTGTGTCCACATGAAGTAGGAAGGCATGCTGTGATTGACTGGCAATATCTGCCACTAGTACAGGAGGTGCAGTGGTGGCAGAAATGTCACATATTTGTACCCTCTGGACCAGGTCGTCCTTCTGGATCTTCTAAATATAGATCATTCTAGACCTTCACTGCAATGACCAGGCTGAGATAAAATTTCAGGTCAAGACCTAGCTGGCCCCTATGAGGGCATGCTGTCCTCTGTTATTCCTGCGTTGGTCTCTGAGCCATGGTGTGTGGGGGAGTCACCAACACACAGCACATCTGACCCCTCCATTGGAAGATACGATCAGCCAGGGTTTTCCTTTGTGGGGTCCTTGTGTGTGGAATCACTGTCCTCATGCATGGAACCAGGCTCTTCTTTCAGCAGGCCTGGGGAGGGAATGTGAGGTGGCAGGGACCAATTCAAGTTTTCTGGGGCTCAGAATAGCCACTGGCCACTCTCCAGCTGCATCCCTCTGCCCAGTGCATCTTGTTCAGCTTCCAGGTTCATCGTCTTCACCGAGCCAGCCTCCAGGGGAGGTGGGGCTGATCTCCGTCTCCTGGCTCCTAGCAGGTGATTGATGGCTAAATGCTGGGGGTCAGCTGCTCTCTTCTGTGATCTGGCACTGGCTCTCAGAACACCGTGCGGGACATCAGGTCGAATTCACAGTGGTTGATTTTACTGGGGATTCAGAAACCTGCTGAGGAGCTTGGAAAGAGCAGCCTGTTGTCAGTCTTTTAGAGATTTAGCTACAAGGTAGTGTCTTCAAAGCTCTGATAAGCCCTGCAATCAACAACTCAGCTCAGTCTTGTCCTGCCTAAGCATTTCCAATGCACATTTGTCTCGAACCCTTCCAACGATGCAACATTCATCTAGTCTGCCATGGAATTAAAGGCTTATGTGACACACCTGATAAACGGTCAGCCTGGCTCAGGCAAGCTCCGGACAAAGCCCATTTCCTCCTGCTTGGTCCTCAACAGACGGACAGCGGCCATCTCAACCCCAGGGCGACAAACTGTTCGTATTCTTGGTATTAGGAAAAGGGGCTGGAGGATGCTAGTGTTCAGCATGACCCAGTGGGAGGGAGGAGGACTCACTGCTGAGCCTCCCAAGACAGAGAACCACAGTTCAATGTTCAGAGTGGTACAGCAAGAGGGCTGGGCTGAAGCTGCAGCCTGCTTGGCACAGAGGTGTTGAAGAAACTTGGGAGTGGCTTTGCCAACCCAGATGCACATTTCCTGGAAATGCGCAGCTCCTGGCAGCCTGTCAGTCTGGGTGTGTAAGTGGGAGCTTCTGTGCAAACTCCCAGGAGGGTCCCCACCTCCCCTGTGTCCTCTCCATCTCCCGGTTATGAGCTACAGGTAACACCACAGGTGGGGCCTGTAACACTCCGACAGACAGCTGGGCATCTACACGGGGGTGGTGGGCTCCTGGGAAGAAACGAGCCCAGAGGATCACATTTATAATGTTGGCTCTACCTGGCACACAGCAAGTGCTCGGTGAAGAGCAGCTGTTAGAGATGCATCACTACTCTGCATCCCAGGACTTAGGTACCTGTGACACTGGCCCCAGCGAGTCTCTTTGTGAGTCACCACCACTGAATCTGGCAAATTCATTTGGGGTGATGTGGAATCCACAGTACAGGGCCAGGCTGTGGAGAATCCCATTACCACCCGGTCCTGCCAGTGGACCCTCCTGGCTGCAGGGAAGGACGTGTGAGCCCCTGTTTCAGGGCCTCGCGCTGACCCCCTCCAGCCCCCCGACCCCTGCATTCAGCAAGCATGTACTGAGTACCTATAATGTGCCAGGTGTTATGCTTGGTGGTAGTGTGTAGGTAAGTAGAGAAAGTTGGGGGAGCTTAAAGGTCTCCACCAACGTTGTGCCCCAGCTGGTTGACAGGAAGGGCATGGATGGTGTGCCCTTGAGAGGAGAGTCAGTGACTTAGGGTGATAATCAGGAGCAGTGGCTGGAGAGGAATGGGGCTGCCCAGGAAGAACCTGCCAGACACCAGGTTTCCACATTCCAGGGTTCCAGGCTGACCCTGGCTGCATCTCATCCCCCTTGGAGGTCAGGACTATTCTTACAGGTGTGTGCAGGTGAGGGCTGGGCTGGGTGGGGACTGGTAAGGTGAATCTAGGCAGCCAGGGAGAGTGTCTGCCTGAGCTTGCTCAAAACCTTCCTCACTTTATAGACAAAGCTGAAAGAGGACACAGCAAATGCGCGGTTCACTGAGGTCTGTTCCTTTGTTGCTGAGAGAGAATGTGAACAGAAGCCATCATGATGTCACCAACCGTTTCGGACTGGGCTGAAGAGCTTTCCATGGTCAAGTGACTGTCCTGCTACACATGGGCTGCCCATCCTCATCCACAGAATTAAATATGGGACTACTGGACACCAGTGATGGGATGTGGGGGGAAGGGGGCAGGTTTGATAAAAGTGGCAGCCATGGGCTGACCCTTGTGGCCCAGAGGTCTTGGGAATCTATTTCTGGGGGGTCTGCTATGGAAGAACCAAAGTGACCACCCAAGGCACAACTGAAAGCTCCTTGGAGGATGTCAGGGGTTTCGAAATGAGCCCCTCTCCGCCAAAAAAGATATATTCAAGTCCTAACCCTGACTACCTCAGTATGTGATCTTATTTGGAAAGAGGGTCACTGCAGATGTCATTGGTTAAGATAAAGTTGAACTTGAGTAGGGTGGATCCTAATCCAACATGACTGGCGTGTCCTTAGGAGAAGATGCTGGGAGATGACCGACACACACAAGGAGAAGGCCGTGTGATGACAGGCAGAGGTTGGAGAGATGAAGCCACAAGCCAAGGAATGCTGAAACTGACAGAAAACCATGGGGAGTAAAGAGTTGGTTGGGAAGGACTCCTTAAGAACTCCTTTATGAGTTCCAGGGGAACTGTGGTCCTGCCAGCCCTTGATTCTAGACCTCTAGCTTTCAGAACTGAGAACATCAATTCCTGCTCTTTACACTGCTCCAGCAGCCCTAGCCAGTTGGTACAGAGGGGGCAAGGGGCTTGAGTGCATCGGTGGCATATTTGAAACAAGACCGGCCCTCAGGGGATGGCTGGGTCAAAACAAGGCCGCCCAAGGATGAGGACAGGGCAGGCAAATTTAGGAACTCAAGGCTAAGGACAAGCATGGAAAAGCCAGCCAAGGATGGGAGTTTTGCCTCCAAAGGCCCCCAAGTCAGAGTCCTTGAAATCCCAAGGGTCCTTGTGAGGGACTGAGTTATGCACACACCACCCTCCCTCAACTCATACGTTGAAGCTCTAACCTCCACTGTGGCTGTTTAGAGAGAGGGTCCTTAAAGAGGTAATTAAGGTCAAACTGGGTCATAAGGGCAGGACGGTAGTGTGATGTGACTGGTGTCCTTAGAAAAGACAGATGCCAGGCACGTGTGCGCCCAGAGAAAAGGCCAAGTGAAGACAGAGTGGGAGGCTGACTGTCTCCAAGCCAAGGAGAGAGGCCTCAGAAGAAACCAACCCTGACACCTGGATCTTGAACTTCCAGCCTCCAGAACTGTGAGCCAATATATTTCTGTTGAAGCTTCCCAGGCTATGGTATTTTGCAACAGCAGCCTGAGCAGACTGGACGAAAGCAGGAGCCCTCCTGAGGTAGGGCCTGAATTCCCTCCAGATCCTGCCCACTAAGTGGTCTCCATGTCCACACACCTCTCCCAGGATGGGGAGCTTTCTACCTCCCAGGGCGAGCTGTTGGAAAGTCCTTCCCCTGCTAGGATATGTTCTTGGCCCCTGTGACTCCCATCCCAGCTCCTGGTCTGCCATGCTGGGAGCCATGTGCAAGCTGGTTTTTCCTTCCTTTTGACAGTCGCCTAGATCAAAGGTTAGGAAAAGTCTTCAGTGAAGGGCAAGACGGTAAATATTTTCAGCTTGAAGGGCCATCCTGTCTCCGTTACAAGTAGTCGTGGCACAAATGAAACTGTGGCCTATATGTAAATAAGTGGGTGTGGCTATGCACCACATTTGTTTATTCACACCGATATTTGAATTTTGTAGGTTTTTCACATATTATGCAACCTTCTGTTTTTCTTTTCCCTCCAGAAGGAATGTTATGACCAACCTAGATAGCATATTTAAAAGCAGAGACATTACTTTGCTAACAAAGGTCCGTCTAGTCAAGGCTATGGTTTTTCCAGTGGTCACATATGGATGTGAGAGTTGGATGGTGAGGAAAGCTGAGCACCGAAGAATGGATGCTTTTGAACTATGGTGTTGGAGAAGACTCTTGAGAGTCCCTTGGACTGCAAGAAGATCCAACCAGTCCATCCTAAAGGAGATCAGTCCTGATTGTTCACTGGAAGGACTGATGTTGAAGCTGAAACTCCAATACTTTGGCCACCTCATGGGAAGAGTTGACTCATTGGAAAAGGCCCTGATGCTGGGAAGGATTGGGAGCAGGAGGAGAAGGGGATGACAGAGGATGAGATGGTTGGATGGCATCACTGACTCGATGGACATGGGTTTGGGTAAACTCCGAGAGTTGGTGATGGACAGGGAGGCCTGGCGTGCTGCGATTCATGGGGTCACAAAGAGTCGGACACGACTGAGCGACTGAACTGAACTGACGGAAAACACTGTACAAACCATCTGATGGGCTGGATACAGCCTATTCTGCCTACCCTAAGTCTAGAGTTTTAAACATATTGACTGGGCCTAAGTACATATCACTTCTTTCCTGTTCCTTAGCCAATCACAAAAACAGCAGGAGATGAGGGGTGGGGCAAGATGTGTGCAGTGGGAGGTGGAAAGGGGACAGACCAGGGTTTCTCAGATACAGGAATCTAGTCTCCAGATAGCAATCCAGAGCTTCTATTGGCAAAGAATCCAAGATAGAAATATAGAGAGAGTGGGGGGCTCCATGGCAAGATGAGAGTTTTCTCTTTGACCAGCAAAAGGAAAACCAGGACAAAATAATTAAGTACAGATTCTGATCTCCAGTCCACTCTGGGAATGATGACATGTGGAGATGGCCCCACATAAGGTCAAGGAAGTTTCCCTCCAAGGGGATTCCACCCCACCCGCATTTTATGAAAGACCTGTGGCCAGGAAGAGCTGGGTGGAATTCAGTGTGCAAATCCATGCACCCTGCAAAAAAGGCAGAGTCACGACTCGCTAGTGAATCTTTACCCCACAGACTGGTCCCTTTGGGAAGCCAGTGTGTGTGGGCGTTTGCTGAAAGTGAGGCAGAGACAGAAGCAACTGGCAGTTGGGTGCTGGGCACCTGCATGCAGCTGTGGTGGGACGTGTGCACACGATCTGTGTCGCATGGATTCTGCAGAGTGAGCCAATGGTGGGTCTGGCAACTATGATATAAATGCACACACCCCTTTTCCTTCCTTGCAGAAGATGAATGAACGTGACCTCCTCCCAGTGCTTCAGTGAATGAGGATGGAGGTCAGCAGGGAAAGCAACGGTTTGGTTCTTTCTATGAAAGCTGGCTTCTAAACAATTCAGGGCAGTGAAGCCGGAGGAAGGTAACAGGGAGGGGCTGGACTGGTTACAGCAGAGACTGAGGAAGTAGGGAGCCAAGTAAAGACCTGGGGAAAGAGGGAGAAAGTGAGAGCAGGTGACGTGGGACCCAGTTCTGCAGGCAGAGGAGCTGCAAAGGCACAGGGGGCTTCTCCCTGGTCTCTCAGGCCCTGTCTTTAATCTCAAGCTGGTGCTCATGAACAAATGGAAAATTCAGCCTGTGGAGATGCTGCTGGGCCCTGCCAAAGGCTCTGGGTGGCGTGTTAGTTTAATTCTGGAAACAGCGGCCAGAGGTTCTGGTGAGCATTTTGGCCTTAGGCAGCTGACCCTGACTGCTCCTCCCCTTCCCCATTTCCTTCCCCTGCACAGAGGTCCCTGATAAAGATGGGTCTGGGGACCCAAGAAGTCTGATTGGGCTAAAGAGATGCAAGACTCTCAGGAGGCTCGAGCGGAGGTCTGGGACACGTCTTCTGGGGGACCTGCCTGGTCAGGGAGGCAGCCACTGACAAGAGCTGCCTGCAGCAACATCAGAGCAGCTGGGGCTTGTGCAAACATGTGTAAATGGCTCTAGGACACACAAATGATGGCCTGAGGGCCACAGCGACAAATGCCCCCAGAAGAGGAACATTCAGGAACCGCCCACGTGCGGGCCTGGAGTCTCTGGTCCCAGGTGGCTGGGAGCACTAGGAAGGCGATCAGGAAGGCCTCTGGGGAGGCATAGGGCTCCCTCTCGGCCTGGGTCTGGGGAAGCATGACTGGTCTCATCATTTTCCCCAGTTTGGAAGCAGGCTTGGCCCCCAGGGCATGAACCCGTCTGGGGGCCACTCAGAGTGGGAAAGATCCCCGTTTCTCTGGTTGGATGTTGAGTCTGAGCCTAAGTTGGGTTTTTGAGTCTGAGCCTAGGTTGAGGTCTCCTCTCTGGGAGGGAGATGTCTGGATGAGGTGGCAATCCGAAGAAACCAAGCCTGGGCAGTGCCCAGGAAGTACGGCAGGACTGTGGGCCGACCCCGGGCCTCCTGCCTAGTGCCCAGCTGTCCTGCTAGTGCCCTGCTGGGGGACAGAGATCCCCCTGATGCCAGGTCAGGTGAGTGGGATGCAGGGTTTGGGGAATGAAAGACATTCCCTCATAAGGTAAGGAACATAAGATAGAGGCTCTCCATTATCGCTCTGTACCTAACTTGCTCCCAGAGACCTCCACGTAGAACACTGGACCCTAGTGTGGTCAGAAAAAGCAGCTGGTCCAGGTGGGGAGGGGGCAAGAGATAGGAGGTGGGGGCACCGAGCTTGCAGAGACATCGGATGGGGAAGCCATTCTGGGGCTCGGCACCGGCTGGAGCTGACGACGCAGAGCCCTGAAGAACAGCCACCCTCCTCGCCTCCCCAAGGACTTCTTAAGGGCAAAGCGGTGGGGGTGGGGGAGGGATCACTGGCAAACAGGATGCCATGCACGCGCCATACAACCCATCACATACACACACGTAACCCAGAGACCCGTATCTGTCATCGTGGTGGACAAACTTAGCTGGTGTGAGTGCCAGAGCAGAGGGAGGGAAAAAGAATGTCCTAGAACTTACCCCTCCCAGAGCCCCGGTTCCCAAGGCTCAGACTTCAGAGGGTGTCATGGATAAAGGTGAGCTGGAAGGAGCCCCCCTGAAGTCATCCTGGCCAGGGAGCCACTGTGCTTTCCAAACGGTGGTGGTAGGGGGCAGCGAGGAAAAAAGGGATGAGGCTGTCACAGAACAGGAGAAGGCGGCAGAAAGGGGGCAGCATATCCCAGAGAGACCCAGAGGGCAGAAGACATGCACTTCGGAACTGAGATGCAAAGGTACCCAAACCCTGATGGGCTTGGGTGGGGCCTCTGAGAACAGACGTTTGCAAAGGAACAGCTGAGTCCCCCGCCCAGATCTCAGCCCTGTGGCCTCCACTAAGCAGGTGCTCAGCTTTGCAGCTCCCCCACCATCATTGCAGAGAGTGCAGCCGAAATCCCTGACAAAGACCCTGAAACAGCTGAGGGTGGGGTGCCCCACTCTGGACCCGGGGCAGCCTGACTCCTGTTGTCAAGAGGAGTTGAGAGCAGATGGCATCGCGCACATAGACACATACGCACACACAGACCGGTCCTGTGAGCCTGCCTGTGTGGGCCCCCTGCCCTCGTCTCCATGGCCCAGGGGCTCCGCATCCAGCCCATAGTTCTCTTGTCTACACCGTCCCCCGGGGCTCACTGATCAACTCCGTGTCCCCCTAGCCGGTCCCGTGAAGTCCTGGCGCGGGGTCCCTGCCCTTTCCCGAGCGAAGGCGCGAGTCTGGGTGCAGGGAAGCCGCCGGGCTCAGTCGTGCAGCGCTCCCAGGCCGGCCAGGGTCGGTAGCCTCTGATGGTGAGCCTCTGGCCTTCTGAACTGGCAGAGGGCAGAGCGGGGGAGGAGAGGTGGCTTGGGAGCTGAGGCAGCTGAGCGCTGTCCCTTTGGTTCAGTGGTCACAGCCTGGAGCGCGGAGAGAAGGGAGAGAGTGGCAAGAGGTCACATGGGTATGACGACATCATCTTCTGTGAATCAGCGCCCTGTCGGAGGGCAGGTGGTCTGAGATGAGTGGTTCCCACGCTCTACAAGAAAAGGCAGTGGTCCTACTGGGAACTGGGCTCGGGGCTGAGCGCTGCACATACCTGATCTCACTTAAACCTGAGGACAGTCCGCAAGAAAGGCACATTGTACCCCTTTTACAGACGTGAAAACTGAGGCTCAGAGAGGTTAGGTGTTTTGCCCAAGGGTGCACAGCCAGCCAGCAGCAGGCTCTCCTCACTGGAGCAAGCAGCCTCTGGACTAGGGAAGGTCACCTGGGTGTGGCTGGGCTGAGGCCACATGGAGCTGCTGAGAATGCTCAGTGGAGGATGGAGCTGCAGGAGGAGGAGGGGAGACCAGACCCACATCACAGACCCCAGCTCTGAGTGGAGGCTCTGCTGACTGCTGCTGAGCCAAGATCTGGGCTGTTGGGGGCAGAATTTATGCCCACTCTCCCTGGATGGTTCTAGAAAGAGACCCAGAAAGTACACAGGCAGTCTTTGCCTAGAAAGCAGTGAAGTGGCGGGATCAAGGTCCAGAGCAAGCTGGGTTCCAGTACTTGCTCTGTTCCTTACTTGCTGTGTGACCTGGGAGTAGGCACTTAACCTCTCAGGCACTCCTCTGGCAGTACCAGATTACCTCTTGATGAAGGGGTGGGGTTCTGAGGATTCAGTGGGATGACGCAGATAGAATGCTTGACACAGCACCTTTCACACATGTGTGTTTAATAAGTGATGCCTAGATGATGGAGATGGTGCTGGTGGTCGAGGTGATGAAAAAAGAACTGGAAGCAGAGACTTGAACAGATGCTCATACACCAAAGTTCACAGCGATGCCATTCACAATAGCCCCAAAGTGCATACAAAGCAAATGTCCAGCAACAGATTAATGGACGAAACAAACTGTGGTATATATGCATAATGGAATATCACTCAGCCATGAAAAAGAATGATGGTCTAATATATGCTACAACAGAGGTCCCCAACCCCTGGGTCACAGACTGGTACTTGTCCATGGCCTGTTAGGAACCACGCCACACAGCAGGAGGTGAGTGGCGGGCGAGCAAGTGAAGCTTCTCTATGTTTACAGCTGCTCCCTCTTGCTTGCATTACCGCCTGAGCTCCCCTTCCTGTCAGGTCAGCGGTGGCATTAGATTCTCACAGGAGCATGAACCCTGCTGTGAACTGGACATGCGAGGGATCTAGGTTGCATGCTTCTTATGAGAATCATCCCGAAACTATCCTCCCTCCTCCACGGCCTGTGGAAACACTGCTCCCATGAAACCAGTCCCTGGTGCCAAAAGGGTGGGGACTGCTGTACTGCAGTGTGGTGAAACATGAAGACATGCGGAGTGGAAGAAGCCAAACACAAAAGGGCAAATAGTGCGTGCGTTGGCTTAAATGGAGTATCTAGAACAGGTATATGCGTAGAGACAGAACACAGATGAAAGATTAGTGGTTATGGAGAGAAAGGATTAACCGTTGTTTTTTGTTCTCCTAAGTCTTTAAAATTTAGTGTAGATTTTACACTCAGAGCACATTTCGATCTAGACTCACCCCATCTCAACTGTTCAAGAGCCCCATATGGTGTGTGGCTGTTATTGGACAACAGAGGTTCGAAGGGGGGGGCGTGGTCCATGGACCAGCAGCATCAGCAACACCTTGGAGTTTGTTGGAGATGCAAGATCTCGGGCGCCACCCCAGACATAACAGAATGAAAATGTGCATTTTAACAAAGCCCCGGGTAATATGAATGCGTATTAAATTTTGAGATGCATTGTTCTGGAACATAGGCTTGCCCCCATACTGCCTTCAACTCACCATGTGTGAGAATTCTAGAAATGCCAGCTCCTCTGGCATTTGAGCCGTGGAAGGGCCCACCCATGATCCCAGGGGCGAGTTTTGAGTTAGCTGCTCACCTCCTTGGAATATGTCGGCTGCAGCTGAGAATCTCTTAGTTGGTCCCCTATGCAGATTACAAAGCCCTAAACAGGGCCCAGATCCTGGGCCTACTTTAGCCAAGCGCTCCCCCAATCCACTGCCGACTCAGATGGCTTCTGGAAAAACCACACCACCAGAGTAACCATCTCAAAGCCAGATGAGTGTGAGTGAGGAGTCTGTAGGGGCTGAGGTTGTGGGGAGAACAAACTCTAAATTATAGAACTGGAGCCTGACCTGTTTCCCCAGTTCTATCACCAACACCCCAGGCAGAAGTGGGTGAGCTGGTGAATGTCTCTGTGGGCCACAGTATCTCCATGTGTAAAAGGAGTTAGAACAAATCTGGAAAGGCATTAATGTGCTGATTCTAAGTAACTGCTGATGAGTATCACTGAGTGATGGCAAATGTGCGGTGAGAGATTAGTCATGCCTGCCATCGGTACAGGAATAGGGCAGAGACAACTCATACACGTTTATCATCCATGAAACAGGTACTCCCCAGGACTTCTGTACTTTGAAGAACAGCTGACATGTAGGGCTTGGTGGGTTCAGGGTATCACTTCACCATGAGACGCTCAGATTCACTGGGGTGTCAACCTTCATCAGGAAGAGATGGGCAATGTGAAAGCCATGGTAGTCACTGGGATCTGTGCCCTGTGTGGACACCTCTAGGACCCAGATTCCAGAGGAGACTCCCCTGAACAGAAACACAGTGGGGAAAGGTGGTGTGTGGGGAGGGATGTGGGTACACAGAAAGCAGATGGTTGGCAGAGGAGCTGAGGGTGGGGGAGCAAAAAGGTGACAAAAGCCACAGGAGAGAGGACAGTGGGAAGAGATGCTAAGGGGGAACACTTACTCTGCAGACTTCCAGAAATGTCCAGGGTGAGACAGGCGGCGGTTTCGCTTTGGCAGTTTCTCCAGCATGTCCATGAGCTTGGTGAAGGTAGGTCTCTCTTCTTGTTCAAAGGCCCAGCAGAAGAGAAGAATGTCCTAAAAGAAACCAACGTGGTGATTTAACGTAAATAGTAACTGCTGATTACTCCTTGGCATCTCATTGGATCTGTCTACCCATTTGTTCCACTTTCAGATTCCACTATCATCCATCCCTCCATCCATCATGCATTCACCTATTGTGCATTTATCCATTTATCCATCTCAATTCATGTATTTACATTTCATCTATCATCCAGCCATGCATTATTTATCCATGTATCATCCATCCTTTTACTTATCCACTTTTTGAGCCTATACAGCAAACTAGGTAAATCCTATTATAGAAGATATGGGATACACTGAAATTAATAGTGCTCCCCAAGGAGTCTCTTGGCAGTTTTCTCAAAAGGGAGGAGGAAGATCCTGAGGCTTCTATCCACATCTAATACTATAAGTGCCCCTGAAAATCTCAGAGGGGGAAAATTACTCTACCAGTGATCGCCTCACCTGAGAAAGGAAATCTAGAGACAGGTAATCCTTAAAAAACACACCAGATAATTACACGTTCCCTGATTCAGCTATTTTCTGATCAACAGAGAATTCTTCCTGATGTGTTTGGAGGTTGATTATTAATTTATACTCGGGCGTCTATGTTTTTGTGTATCTTGTTCTGAGTTGGATGATGCCTTAAACTTTTTATGTAGATTTAAATAAAATTAGAATAATTGATACTGGTGATAGTTTAATGTATATCCTTAAAAAATAACAGAAAAAGAGGGATTCATTGGTTCTACTAGACTCAGCAATCCCTTGCTAGGAAAAATCTGGCCAAGTGTACTGCACCCTGATGGTAGGAATCTGAATTTCAGGCATAGTTTGAAAGCTTTGCCTTCGAAGCTCCAAATCATTATCTGACAAGGCTATGGGCAGGCGTTTTCATCACCCTCCAGGGAAGCATTTCAACCTTAACATGTGGGAAAAGGAGTGCCTAGAACTGTGTCTACTTCTCCCTTCGTCTCCCAGACCTGGCACCATCCTGGGACTTACCGAGATTTCTTTTCCCATGCCGATCTGGCTGAGGTTGGGTTTCATGCCTGTGCCCATTTGCCAGATTATTGCCTCTGCTGGTTGGGTCTTGAAAGGCCACTCCCTGGCATGGAGTTCATACCAGATAGTCCTGTGGGCAGACATTGTTAAGAGGATGCTGGTGTGATATGTCACCTGCAACTCTGTGTCCCCTCATCAACACACACACACCCAGTCAGCCTGCCGGCTAATCACACTGGCTTCTGAGTTTCTGCCACACAGGATTGCTGTTTTGCTATCTAAGATGTACTTTAAGCTTTCATGATGTCTTAGAAGTCATGCTTATCCCAGGATATCTTCTCTGGTGCCTGAATTAAAATGAATCAAAAGCTAGAAACTGCACAGTTTAATATAATGTGGCTAGGATCTCTGGCCCAATGTTTGTAATTTTAGAAAACTATTCTAAGGAGAAAATGAGGGATATCAACAAAAATTCATTTATAAGGATCTTCTGTACACCATTATACAGGACACTGAAAAAAATAGCAATAACAAAACTGTTCAACAAGAATTGGTTATAGGAATGATGGTAAATCATAAAATGAAGTGGAATACTTTATTATTATTGTTAGAAATTTCAAAGAAATTTCGCTGACATAAAAATGCTCAATATATAAATTTAAGTGAAAAAAAGCAGGACACAAAGCTGTATATTAGATATGTCACACTTTTAAAAACCATTATATACATATTGATATATGTGTATAATAATGTATAATAATAATACATAATTGATGTATGTATACCCATATGTATATGGATGTAAAGAGAATTAATTACAACACAGCAAAATGTTAGCAAACTGTCTTTTCTCTGTGATAGAAAGGACATATTTTTTCTATTATATTTGTGTTTTCTAAGAAGGAACCATCCTGTGAAATAATGGAAAGAAAAAATAAAGATCTGAAGATCAGACTGCCTTGAAGTGTTCAAGTCCTGATTCTGTTCTATGCTAGGATTATGTCACTGGGTGGGTTGCCTCCCTTCTGAATCCAGGTTTCCTTACCTGCCAAATGAGAATGATGATAAAATTGCAGTGGAAGAATGTTTATCTGAGAGGCTGAATGTCAGAACAATTCAATGCTGGGATTATTCTAGAGGGATTGACTATGTTATCATCTCTGTTTCATACATCATGATATGGTAATGACTGGAGAAACCACTGCTTGCTTCAGTGAGCAGCACATATGGGATGGATGGGGAGATGGGCTGGGTGGTGCTGAAGGGATGCTGGGAGAGGTGTGGGCAGCAGTGAGGACCATGGTGGATGCCGCAGGGGTGTTCAGAGGATGCTAGGTGATCACTGAGTTGGACCATGGGTATAGGTCTCAACTCACTGAGATTACCCAACTCAGGGAATATCTGAAACAATGCTAGGAAATGATCTTTTCTATGCTGCTGCTAAGTCGCTTCAGTCGTGTCCAACTCTGTGCGACCCCATAGACGGCAGCCCACCAGGCTCCGCCGTCCCTAGGATTCTCCAGGCAAGAATACTGGAGTGGGTTGCCATTTCCTTCTCCAGTGCATGAAAGGGAAAAGTGAAAGTGAAGTCGCTCAGTCGTGTCTGACTCTTAGCGACCCCATGGACTGTAACCTACCAGGCTCCTCCGTCCATGGGATTTTCCAGGCAAGAGTACTGGAATGGGGTGCCAGTGCCTTCTCCATCTTTTCTCTAACCTAAGATAATTTATGTAAATTTGCTTTAAAGAATATGGAGCACTCAGTTATCCTTTTTAATGATGAAAAGTGAAAATCGTGTCTGACTCTTTGCAGCCCCATGGGCTATACAGTCCATGGAATTCCCCAGGCCAGAATACTGGAGTCTGTAGCCTTTCCCTTCTCCAGGGGATCTTCCCAACTCAGGGATCGAACCCAGGTCCCCCACATTGCAGGCAGATTCTTTACCAGCTGAGCCACAAGGGAAGCCCAAGGTACTGGAGTAGGTAGCCTATCCCTTTCTCCAGGGGATCTTCCTGACCCAGGAATCGAACTGGGGTCTCCTTCATTGCAGGCAGATTCTTTGCTAACCCAGCTAATAGAGGACTGTATCAAACCAGCTATTTCTAGGAGCCCACCTCTCAGCATCCTCTCTCCTCTGCTAACCTCATCCGTCTGGGGCAGGAAGGGGTGGTGATGCTCAGGTGTTGGGCTGTTGAGTCAGATGGCCAGGAAGTTCTCAAGTTAAGGTGCTAGATGGTTCTAGTCATCATCGTCATAAACAATAACACTTACTGAGTTTTCACTCTGTGCCGGACACTAAGCCCTTTGTATTTATTATGATTATGGAGGAGGTGTATTAAGCAAGCCTTTTTATTCTCATGCTTTGATATCTGGGGTCTTGCTGACCATGGAGGGCCTGCCCCTCTCAGGGCCAGCCAATTTCTAGAGATAGTAAAGGGCTGATCTGTAAGCGGTGATTTTCATATATAAACTAACCAATCCAAAGCTCTGTCCCCCATCTCCTCTAACAGGCTCTCACGTTCAGGTCTGGTATTACCCTGTCCTACTCAAGACAGCTCCCAGACCCTGTGCCCACTGAAGTTAGTCAAACCAGCCAATCTTAAATCTGCTTACCCTGCCTCATCCATTCCTTCCTGGGGAAACCACAATGATGGCTCTTGCCTATAGTCTCTTCCTGCTCCTTCTGCCTCTTGATTGACCCTGGTGCCTCCCCATGAGCCCCTGCATGGGACAATGTGCCCCCTCCTTTTGGGATCTGTGAATAACAAACTATCCAATGGTAAGTTGTTTCCTGATCTACTGGCCTCATCATACTGGAAGAAGGTTAAAAACCTACATTTGAAAACAAGAAGTGCTATTATCAGCCCCATTTCACAGCTGGGGAAACTGAGGCTCAGGAGGGTTATGTATCTTACCCAGGGTCACATAGCTTATGAGAGAGGTCACAGCCAGAGTTGAGACCATCTGACCACAGAATCATACCACTAGCCATCCTGCTCTACTGGGAAAGCTACACACCGTCCTATTCGCGAGCCCTTTGTAACTGGGACAGTGCACTACTTGGGATGGTTGGGGCTGGTGACAGAGGCACAGAGTGTAGGCACTGCTCATGTGAACTGGGGAAGGGAGACTGTTGGAAGCCTGGCTCTGTGCTGGGTGCCTTACAGATGTGTTCTCATTCAGTCCTTAGAAATTCACAGTGGCGTTATTAACATTGATTTGTGGCTGAGGGAAGTAGGGCTTTGAGTGGTGAAATGACTCTCAAGCCAATTGGGGGCTCTGTGGTTAAAAGCTCCAACTGTGGAGTCAGGATGACCCAAGTTTGATTCCCAGCTCCGTGGTTAATTACTGTAAGGCAAGTCACTGAGCCACTCGGAACCTCAGTTTCCTCATCTGTCAATTAGGAACAATGGTACCTACTTCAAAGTTGTACTTCTGAAGATGCCCTGAGACAGTGCCCATGACAAGCTTAACACGGTGCTCAACACACTTTATAAAATCCATTTTTGTTCCAAGTCATGCCCTAGCATGAGGTTCCCAAGCAACAAGATGCACCTAATTGGCAGGAAACCAAGAGCACCAGGTCCCTCGGAATTCAGCAGTGTCAGGAATAAAGGTCTCATTAAAACTTCCTTTCAAACCTAACTTTCAAGAGAAACTTGCTTTAAGGAGGAAAAAAATTGCTCAAGATTAAACTCCAGTGGAAAACCAATTACTTACTTTGGTACATTTTGTTAATTACATTCTTTTTTTTTCCTTTGCTAAATTGATACTAAAATATACCAACTTAATTACTGCAATTTGGTTTCAGATAACAATATTTAACTAGATAAAGATCTGGGCATAAACTAGCCAGAACAAGTGACAGCTTCTAAAGGGGTCCAAGTGACAGATGGCGAGAATCCTGATGTGCCAGCCAACACCGCCCCCACCCTGATTTATGGAGAGGATGCACTGGGGGTACTTCTCCATGAAAGATGGTCTCTGTACCAGCTTATGGTGTTGCTAAAATCTAACTTCACACATCTGCGAGCCTCCAGCTTTCCCAGACAGCTTCCCCAGCGTCATCTCTGCCAGTCCTTGCAACCGCCCTCCACAGTCAAGGTAAGATGAGGCTCCTGGTGGATCTTTTCAGAGTGCTGGGATCTGCATCTTAGGACTGTGCCCTGGAGCCTCTCTGCTTCCTCTATACTTTCAAAGACAACTCATTTTCTCCCATGGTTGCAGTTACTCTGTCTTTACTGATGAGTCCTATGCTCTTCGTCTCCAGACTTCAAATATGTAGATTCAGCTGCTTTCTGGTCGCTTCCATCGGCTGACTCCAAGGTGGCTCAAACTCACTGTGTCCAGATCTGCTCTCTTTGCTTTCCTGGTACACCCTGCCCCCCATCCACACCCCCCAGGCAGGGTCTCTACTTTGGCAAAGGACACTACTCTCTACCCAGTTGTTTCAGGAAGATATTTGCACCACCCACATTTAAACCAATAGTCAAGCCCTATCCCTTCCAATCCCCAAATTCTGCTTCTTATGTCCAATCCCAGCTTTCACTTCCCTGGCACTGATTCAGTGGAGAACTTCAGAGTCTCCCCCTGCATTGGTCACCTGGCCCCATTTGTCCTCCTCCTTTCTGTTTTTTGACACAGTAGAGATTATTCTAAAACTCAACGTGCGATTATGTCATTCTCCTGCTTAATAACCATCAGTGGCTCCCTAGTGCCCTGAAGATGAAAACTTCTTAACTCAGCCTCTAAGTCCCTGCAGAGTGTCTCCTATCCTCTCTAGTCTTTCACTGCACCACCTTAGTCTCATTTTTTTCCTGATTCTCCATCCATCGGCTCTCTTTCCTCCCCCTGCCCTGCTCCCCAATGTGTTCCTCCATGGTGGACAATTTGTTCCTTGTCACCCTTGTTCCTTTTCATGTGTTCCTTCTATCTGAAACACTTCACCTTACCCTCACCTGGACTACTTATACTCAATCTTTAACACAGGCTCAGGAATCCCCTCCTCTAGGAAGCCCTCTCTGATCTCCCAGGCTGGATTTAGTTCCTCCTTTCTTCCCACAGTCCTGTGCTTATCCTCAGCATAGCATTTATCATGGAATTTTGTTAAAGAAAAAAAAAACAAACCTGTTTCCTTGTCTGTCTTCCACTAGACAAGAGAGAATAGGGAACCTATGGTGGTTTTGAAATGTCCACAAATTGATACTCCTTTTTATAAAAAAAGCAGAGCTTAATTCTCCTCTCCTTGATTTACTGACTTGCTTTTAAGAAACAGAGTATGGTAGAAGTGACTATATATAATTTCTATGACCAGGTCATAAAGGCAGTACAGCTTCTTGACGTTGTCTTGTGAGGTCACTCAAGCAGTCTGTGGAAAGGCTTGTGTGGTGAGGACCTGAGGCCTCCTGCCAACAGCCATGTGAGTGGTCACCTTGGTAACAGATCCTCAGCTGTCAAACCATCAGATGAGACTGCAGCCCTGCCCAACATCTTGACTGCAACCTCATGTGAGATGCTGAGCCAGCTCAGAGCTACTCCCAAACTCCTGGCCACAGAAACTTGAGATCATAAATGTCTTTTTAAGCCACTAAGTTTTTGACAATTCATTAATACTAGGCACCCAGTACAAAGCTACTGCATGAATGAATAAGTCAGGCAATTTGCCACGGTCACATCCATCAGTTAGAAACCAGGCACAGAGGTTTTGCTATGATTTCTCTACTACAGCCTACTCAGACACCGCCCCCTCCCATAATTTCACCCAGAAATCTTCAGACAGACGCCCTGTCCTTCCCAAAAGGGAAGTGCCCCTCTGCCCGGGCTGGGGCTCTGAAGAGCCTGGGTTGGGCCACCTACCCGAGTGCAAAGACGTCCGAGTGTTTGGAGAAGGGGAGCTTGTCCTCCTCTGTGTCGGGAGACAGCTGGCGGATGATCTCTGGGGCCAAGTGGCACAGCCAGCCGTTCTGGATACGCAGCTTGTCATCACGCCTGGAGAAGTGAAGCACAGAGTGAGCCGTGTTTCACAGCCCAGAGAGGACTGGTCTTCCATCACTGACTGCAAGTCCCTGGACCATCTCTGCTGGCTTTCTTGTGTTTCTCCCCTGCCCTGTGCTCCCCCTCAGGCACTGCCTGACCTTGTACTTGAGGCCAAGACCCAGTGCGAGGTACAAGACAGGGTGGTCTGGAGAGAGGCATTCCACACCCAAACCATCATCCTGTCCCTTCGTCACTGAGGCGCCCCTCCTCCATCTTCATCTAACAAATAGAGCTGGTGCTCGTTGTTCATGGCACTTATGTTCTATACAGACCCTTGGCAAACACTGGATTAGTGAATACTGAGAGCAAACCAGTCAATCCTAAAGAAAACCAGTCTGGAATATTCATTGGAAGGACTGATGCTGAAGCTGAAGCTCCAATACTTTGGCCACATGATGTGAAGAGCTGACTCACTAGAAAAGGCCCTGATGCTGGGAAAGATTGAGAGCAGGAGGAGAAGGGGGTGACAGGATGAGATGGTTGGATGGCTTCACTGACTCAATGGACATGAGTTTGAGCAAGCTCTGGGAGTTGGTGATTGACAGGGAAGCCTGCCGTGCTGCAGTCCATGAGGTCACAAAGAGTTGGACATGACTGAGAGACTGAACTGACTAAGTTACCGCTCCTGGAGGAGATATACAATATATACACTTGCATGCATGTGTCTCATATACATTAATCTTAAATCCTAAAAACAACTCACTCATCCTAGTCTAGTTTATTCTGCACAAGAGAAAATGGGCCTCAGAAGTAGTAAGTGACTTGCTCTGCGGCTGCCCTTCTACCAGGGAGGCAGAATTGCAAAACCTATCCAACTGGCCCCAGAGCTGGAGCTTCTTGCCCTGCACTGCACCACCCACTCCCGTGTCCATCCCCTGGTCACCTCCAAGTGAGAGCTGAAACAAGACTGCATAGCATCCTCTCCTTGGACCTCAGTTGGGAACATGTGTATTGGTTGACCTATAGAAGACATCCTCTGCCAGAAAACAGGACTCAAATCCATTCATTAAAAAAACCCAAAAACCATGAGTTTGGAGGGTCCAGTGAGTGCTTGCTTCTAGAATCAGGGACACCTGCAGAGGTTTAAGGACCCATCTGTTGCTTACTAGCTGTGTGTCCTTGAACAGACCTGAGTCTCCACTTTCCCATCTGTGAAATGAACACATGAACTTGGACTCCAGATGACTGGTGCAAGAATGAAAAGGAGAAGGGTTGGGTCAGCTGCCAGGGCTACACGATTCCTGGACATCATTATTCCCTGTGGAATAATGCACCTTGAGGACTCAGAAATGGAATGGAGGTTAGAGTCCAAAGTAAGAATGTCATCCAAGAGAGAGGGGCCGTGTCCTGGGCCACCCGCCCTTCTCCTGGCATGACCAGGCTGTGTGGGGTGGTGTGGGGTGGGATGCTGCAGCCAGGAGGACAAACCTGTCAGTTCCTATCTCACTCAACAGCTCCTTCTGCCTCCTCCTGACTTGCTGAGGCAGTGGAGCTTTGGAACTGTAAGGCTTGGTCACTCGATAACCATCATCCTGGAGTGGATGTAGGCACATGCCTGGCAGGGGGCCGGGAGCCAGGCCTCACACAGACACCCTGGGATGTCCTGTTCCCCTAGTGATGGGCCCATCAGTGACTAACCCAAATTGTCTTCATTATGGGTATCACTATAGGCAGCTGGCGTGATAGCACTGGCATCTTAAATGACACCTTTTCTGAATGATGGCAGAACAGCTGTAGACAAGGCAATGCTGGGGAAGGGCTCAGGGAAGCCCTGGTGTCTGTCTGGATGTCCAGAATGTGCTCACTTTTACTGCGACCCCCACTCCTGCTCCAGGCCGGCTGATTTCCCCTTTCTGGGCACAGAGCACTGTAGATGCCCTAAGGTCTAATTGAGGGAAGGGCAGGAAGGCAAGTAACTCCTGCTGTGTGCCTACAGTATGCCAGGAGTTCCAGCCCATTTAATTCTCAGGCACCCACAATCGACTGGGTATCACCGCTGTTCTATGGATGAGGAAATAGCCTCAAAATGTTTAAGTGTGTGGGTGTGCTCAGCTGCTAAATCGTATCCAACTCTTGGCGACCCCATAGGCTGTAGCCCTCCAGGCAAGTTTGCCGATGGGATTCTTGCCATTTCCTTCTCCAGGGCATCTTCCCAACCTAGGGATCAAAGCTATGTCTCTGGCACTGGCAGGCAAATTCTTTACCACTGAACCACCAGGGAAGCCCCCAAAGTTTAAGTGACCCTTCCAAAGCCACAGAGATAAAAAGTGAAAGAGCTAAGATCTGTTTGATTGCTAGTCTTTAAAACTCCAGTGACTAGACTCCTAACCACAATTCTACAAGAATTCCACGGCACCATTTGGGAGCAAAGTTCTGAATTCAGCCCTAATTTCCCAGCAACAGGGAAAAAAGCACAGGAAGTCACTGATGGCTCCTCTGGGTAGCCAGGCGATGTGGGTCTCTGGTGGGGAGGTGTTACTGAGGGTTCCCTGGCCTCTTGTGACACTAACTGGGTTTGCATTGACAACCAGACTGGGGCACGGTTGGGGGCAGGGTGCTATCTGGGGGACAAGGCCAGAAGCCATCTTGCCCTTGACTTGACTTCTCTTCCTGGATGACATGGGGCCTCCATGAATAAGCTGAAGGTCATTCCATTTCCTTTTGCTTTTTCTTCAGTCTATGGCTTCAGAAAACCATTAATCTAATGGGAAAAAAGCAGAAGCCCTGCCTCGCTTTCCCCTACTTGGGGGAAAAGCCCCTGGCCAGGAGGATGAGTGTGGACCTGCCACCGGGAGGGAAGAATCTGATTTTTTTTTTTAAAGAGCCTTGAACTAGGTTAAAAAAGACACCTGCTGAGCCTCTTTGTGTCTTGACACAAAGTACTTGGGTTCATAGTGACATCACCAACTGCTCTCTCTGCCCTTGGCCTTGGGATGATAGAAACAGCTATTCCCCAACCAGAAAACTGGAACCTCAGTGACTTCCTGGCTTCTTAGGTTCTTCCTTGATGACCCTCTGCATCTATCTATTAATTTCCTGTCTCCTTATTTTCTTATCTTAGGGACTATAAATCATTTTGGAAGATGAATCTCTTTGGGTGAAGAAATATCTGAAAACAAACAAACCTTTAAGCTTCTGATTGTTACTGCATCTCAAAGAACAGCAAGATCAGGTTTCACCAAATTTCAGATGGTCTGACTGAGATTCAAAGCATTATAGAGCATGAACAAAATTCACTGTGCCGGGAGGAGTATTGGGGCTCCTGGGACATACCTCAAAGAGATCAGAGATTCTCCAAATCAGCTGAAACAGGAGTACAAATAGAGAAGCCTGGAGGAGGGTGCAAAGCTGTCTTTCTGGAGAGGCACACCATTTGTTATAGAGGCGTGATTAGAGAAAACATATTGGGTTTAAAGTGTGGGTGTGTGTGCGTGAGCACAACTCTCCAAATTAAAAGTTACAAAGGGCAGACCTTTGGAATTATGGGTTGTGTATTTGCGATCTCAGCTGTTTCTTCACTGGTCACCTCAAGGCAGCTTGCTCCAGGGTGAGTGGTGGCTGAGATTTAATTACTTAACAATAGTCAATGATCCTCCTGGGTGATACTGGGGAGGTATGCAAATTCATACTAATTAGAACAGCTCCACAGTGGCTATTGTTTGTAGTGCTTGATGTGCTCCAGGTGCTGTACTGGACGCTGGCTGTGTGCTATCTTATTCTACCCTCATAAAGACCCTAAGGTAGGCATCATCATACCCATCATTTTTCTTGAAGGAATGTGAAGGCACAGTTAATGAGTGGCCAAGCCACACTAGGCCATGGGTGGGTCTGGCTTTAAATCTCTTGCTCTCAACTACACTCCAGCTGCACTGAAATGAAGGAGTTCATATGAAAACTGAGCAAGGGTGCTTGGGTGAGTCCAACTTCCATCTGCATGTTTGGAGTAAAGAGAGAGTCCTCTGGTGAAATTCAAGGGCAAGGGCTTTGCAGGACTGAAGGAAGCTCTGTGCCCATTCAAAGGCACAATTTCCAAGACAGACCCCATGGGACTCAGCGCCTGACCTGGGCACCAGCATTGCACCATAGGCATAACAGCCTCGCCCCTCAGTTAAACGATCTCAGGTCCAGCATCATGTCTAGGTCACTAAAGCCATTTGGGTGACTTCCCATCCCCTGACAGTCACCTCTGAAGAACCCCTCAGGGCCCTTCCAATCAGCACTCACCTGCCAGCCTGCAGCACCCCGGAAATGCTGAAGAGCCCGAAGTCTGTGATCACCACTTTGCCGTTGTCGTAGAAGACATTCTTGGACTTGAGGTCCTTGTGCAGGATCCCCTTGGCGTGGAGGTAGCCCATGCCCTGCAGGAGACAAGGACACCTGTGTGCTCACTGCAGCCTGGCCTGGATTCATGGTTCACACGCCCTGCCTTTCCACTGAGACCACACACGCTGAACAGCTGCAGACCTGGGGCCCAAACACCCAGGCTTGCAAGTAGGGTGGAGAAGCCATGGCGAGTGGGAACAGGCAGGGTGCCCAAGGCAGAAATCTGCCACCAGCCTCAGATTATAGCAAAATCATCTCCATCTAAGTGCTTCTGCTTCCTGAAGAAGAAGCAAGGGAAGATCTCCCCCGAGGGAAAGGGGCAGGGCCAAATCTGAAAAGAGGCCCCCCAAGAGAAAGGAATCCCTTAGATCTTATTCCACACCACTGCAGAAATTCAGTTGTGTTCCTCAAGAGACGTATTGTGAGGTCGAAAAAGCAAGAGAGTTCCAGAAAAACATCTATTTCTGCTTTATTGACTATGCCAAAGTCTTTGACTGTGTGGATCACAATAAACTGTGGAAAATTCTGAAAGAGATGGGAATACCAGACCCTGACCTGTCTCTTGAGAAACCTGTATGCAGGTCAGGAAGCAACAGTTAGAACTGCACATGGAACAACGGACTGGTTCCAAATAGGAAAAGGAGCACGTCAAGGCTGTATATTGTTATCCTGCTTATTTAACTTATATGCAGAGTACATCATGAGAAACGCTGGGCTGGAAGAAGCACGAGCTGGAATCAAGATTGCCAGGAGAAATATCAATAACCTCAGATATGCAGATGACACCACCCTTATGGCAGAAAGTGAAGAAGAACTAAAGAGCCTCTTGATTAAGGTGAAAGAGGAGAGTGAAAAACTTGGCTTAAAGCTCAACATTCAGAAAACTAAGATCATGGCATCTGGTCCCATCACTTCATGGCAGATAGATGGGGAAACAATGGAAACAGTGTCAGGCTTTATTTTTTTGGGCTCCAAAATCACTGCAGATGGTGATTGCAGCCATGAAATTAAAAGATGCTTACTCTTTGGAAAGAAAGTTATGACTAACCTAGACAGAATATTTAAAAGCAGAGACATTACTTTGCCAACAAAGATCTGTCTAGTCAAGGCTATGGTTTTTCCCGTAGTCATGTATGGATGTGAGAGTTGGATGGTGAAGAAAGCTGAGTGCCGAAGAATTGATGCTTTTGAACTGTGGTGTTGGAGAAGACTCTTGAGAGTCCCTTGGACTGCAAGGAGATCCAACCAGTCCATCCTAGGGGAGATCAGTCCTGGGTGTTCATTGGAAGGACTGATGTTGAAGCTGAAACTCCAATACTTTGGCCACCTGATGCGAAGAGTTGACTCATTGGAAAAGACCATAATGCTGGGAAGGATTGGGGGCAGGAGGAGAAGGGGATGACAGAGGATGAGATGGCTGGATGGCATCACTGACTCAATGGACATGGGTTTGGGTGGACTCTGGGAGTTGGTGATAGACAGGGAGGCCTGGCGTGCTGTGATTCATGGGGTCGCAAAGAGTCAGACACGACTGAGCAACTGAACTGAACTGAATCAAGAACATGGAGATGGGCTTATGGGAGGTCAAGCTCAAGGGTGAAATACCTAGATTTCTATTTTTGCCTTAATGAGCAGTCACAGTTTTATTTCTTTTTTGAAGTTCAGTCCTAACACATCCAATGGAAAATAGAAACCTGAATACAATGGAATCTCAAGGTACCTGCCAGAAAACACAGGATGTTCCCGTTTGTTTTAATCCCAAACAACACTCAACAATTTGATAGTTTCCCAGCTATGGAGAGAGATGGTTTACACTCATGGGAATTCAAGGGTTCAGGGGGTAAGGAATTCTAGTAATGAGAAGAGCCTCCTGGTCCCTGCACACACCCAATTATCCTGACAACAGGACACCAGAAGGAAACCAAACATTGGTTGACCATCTCTAATGGCTGTTTCAGCAAAATTCTTACACACACATGGCCTGGTATCATTAAGGTCAAGTTTAATTTCTTTTAAGACCAAACTGTTGGTCTGAAGCCAGACCACGAGTCTCAGGATGGGGCCAGGTCTTTGTAAGGTTCAGGGAGGAGGCCCCAGACCCTATGGTACCTTCACAATTTCTTGGGCAATCTGCCTCGTTTTGTTGACATCCAAGACGATCTTGGCATCTCTCACCACAGAATAGAGTGTCCGGCCCTTACAGAGGCTGGAAAGCAAAAGGACAAAATTAATGGTTGGCAGTTGTTAAGATAAGGGCCACCCACAACAGCTATTAAAAGTGAGACACAGAGGGAATTCTCGAGTGGTTCAGTGGTTAGGACTTGGCGCTTTTACTGCCGGGGCCCAGGACTGATCCCTGGTTGGGGAACAAAGATCCCGCAAGCTGTGCAGCACATACAAAAAAAGTGACACATAGAGAGTGGGGCGTGTGTGGACACTATTACATCCCTGAGATATTTAGCCTGCTACTGGACTCTGATTCTGGTTCTGGGATGCAGGTCTAGGAGCAAGTCCTTTGGGGTTCTTCAGGATCTTCACCAGCTTCCCCCTGCCCCCCTCAGCATCCAAGGATACCTGCAGAGTCTAGCCTAGCCCAGAAGCAGGAATGCCATGTACTGTCTAACCCAGGCTGTCACAGGTGAAAATCTGCTCAAAACTGGTAACTTATGTGTGGGAGTCCACAGGCAGCACTCAGACAGCACTCTGCAGCATCCCAGTTGCCATCACTTGCCAGGAGCCACTGGTGTGTGGGGACAGTGACGAAAGACCAGCAAAGCCATCGCTGATGTGTACTAAGTGAATGATGTATTTAAACCTTTGGACAGGAGTGTGTAAACACCAGTAACACTCCCCCAAACCAGATGCCTGTCTGGACAGAGGATCTTAAAACTATTTTCAGCCTCATTGAGTTCATTTCGAGGACCAGCGTTTCAAGATGAATGACAAGATGAAAAAGGACATTATACAGTGACAGTAATGCCTCATTTAATTGCTGGCACGTTTACCCATCCGTTTCCTCTGCAATGAGCACGATTTCTGGTGCACACAGACCATGCACTCGATGAACAGTCACCAAATGAATGAGAGAATGAATGAGTTCTAGATTCACCATGGCATCCCCAGCCCCTAGGACCACATCTCGCTCACTTCATCCACTATTGGCTGAAAGAAGAAGGAAGGACACTAGGAACGTTCATTTTTTATGTCAAAAAGATGGCATAAATTTTTCTTTTAATCTGTGACTTGACTGCTAAAATATTGTTGGCATCGTGTTCATTCCTATAGTAGTTACCAAGCCCTGCTGCGGGCTAGAATTAGCTGAGATCATGTGGTTATAGCCAGGACTTTGGTATCAGAAGGGCTCTGCTCTTCACCTACCATATGTCTTTGTGTCTTTCACTGGGTTACCTAACCTCTCTGGGCCTCAGGTTCCTCATCTGTCGAAGGAACTAAGGAGACCTAGCCACAAAGTTAGTATGAGGACTGAATGAGAGAAAGATCTCTCTCATTGGTGTCCACAGTGGTTAGAACAGGGGCCTGGCGTCAGACTGGGTTAGAACCGTGGTTTGTCAGTGGCTGTGTGACCCTGGGCAGGAGAGTTAACTTCTCTGAGCCTCAGTTTCATTATCTGTAAAATGGGGCCAATACAGATTTTGTTTTCATAAGGTTTCTAAGGAGAATCACATGAAATTGGGTGTGTCAGAGTGTAGGCAATTCTCCATGCCCAATACAGTCACTATTCATGAAATGCTGGCTATTATGAGAGGTGGTAAATTATCAATAAAACGGTGAACACACACACATACTTGTGTGCAAATATATATAAGAATTATATATTTATACCCATGTCGCATTGGTCTGTCCACGTGTTATCTACTCATTTATCCATTTGCTCATCATGCTACCTATAATCACTCATGATCTTCGGCTAAGGTTGGTTTCTTCACCTGCTTGAGGTGAGATTCCCAGGGTAGCTGACTCACAGAGAGGCTGATTCTCCTCTCCAAGTTCGCCCAGTTTGTCGATGGGTGGCAGCCACGGTGACTCAGGGCTGTCCCCTCTTGCTGTCTCAGGTAGTGCGTTTGCTGTGGCTGCTGGAGGCGAGGTGGAGGAGGGGGGAGTGGGCTGCACAGCCAATTAGATCGAAGTGACATTTAAGTATTCAGGATGGTAGAGACTGTGGGTAGATTCCCTCACCTGGAGATGCTGTTCCTGAATAGTCACCTACGCTGATTACCCGCCAGAGCCCAGAAGGAATATTATACGTCCCCACTGTAGACAGCACGGTGAACAACTGCAACAGGCTCCGAGACTCCTAGACTCTCAGGATGATTGTGTAGAAGTTGCAGGATTCAAATGTCCATCCCTGTCGCCTTTCCCCTGCTCACATCCTCCTTTCCAGCAGCAGCTGCTAAAGCTTGTGCTTCTGCTTCCACCTTAGGGCATCTGGAGCCCTGTGGGGACACACACACACACACACACACACCACCTTATGACATCTGGAGCCCCTTGGATACACACACACACACATTCACACACATAGGCTGGTAGGATATCAGTTGGTAAGATCGCAGCTTGGCACATCCACTAAAGTGAAATATACAAATAAGCCAGGACCAGCAATTCCTTCCCTAAGCATGTACCCAGCAGGCATGCATACTCACATTGACCTACAGACATGTACCAGAATGTACCAGAATATTCTAGAATGTTAATAGCAATACATTCATATTAGCCCCAAACTGGAACCTACCTACATGTCCACCAACAGAAAAATGATGATATATCCATGTAACGAAATATATTCATACTGGATTATTAATAAGCAAATTATTGCTGATTGCAAAAGACATGAAGTTCTAAACAAACTCTGAGCAAAAGAAGCCACATAAACACTGAATGATTCCATTTATATGAAGTCCAAAAGCAGACAAAATTAGTTTATGTGCTACAAGTTAGCACAGTGGTGACCTTTCGTGGGGAAGCTGGAAAGGGCGTGAGGGGTGCTAGGGGCAGGTGATGCTCTATATTTTGATGTGGATGTTGGTTATATGGATGTGAGTTTAGTGAAAATTCATCAGGCTGTGCTCTTAGGATATGAACACTGTGGTAGGTACACTATCCTTCCAAAAAAATCTACTTTAAAAAAAAATCAGTGATTATTGGGCATATACCCCAAGAAAACCAAAATTGAAAGAGACACATGTACCCCAATGTTCGTTGCAGCACTATTTACAATAGCTAAGACATGGAAGCAACCTAGATGTCTATCAATAGGTGAATGGATAAAGAAGTTGCAGTACATACATACAATGGAATATTATTCAGCCATGAAAAAGAACGCATTTGGGTCAGTTCTAATGAGGTAGATGAACCTATAGACTATTATACAGAGTGAAGTAAGTCAGAAAGAGAAAAACACATTTATATGGAATCTAGAAAGATGGTACTGACGAACCGATTTGCAGGGCAGCAATGGAAACACAGACATAGAGAACAGACTGCTGGATACAGTGGAGGAAGGAGAGGGTGGGATGAATTGAGAGAGTAGTATGGAAACATACACATTACCATATACAAAATAGATAGCCAGTAGGAATTTGCTGTATGACACAGGGAGGTCAAATCAGGTACTCTGTGACAACCAGGAGGGGTAGGATGAGGCGGGAGGTGGGAGGGAGAGAGGTTCAAGAAGGAGGGGACATATGGATACCTATGGCTGATTCATGTTGCTGTATGGCAGAGACCAACACAATATTGTAAATCAATTATCCTCCAATTAAAAATAAATTTAAAAAATCAGTGAGGAAAGGATGAACCATTAATACATGGTGTTGAAACAAAATCTCAGCCAATATTGACACCCCAGGTATCCATTTCTAAATGCTTCACACAGTCCAGAGGGAGAGTGCCTGCAGGGGAAAGGGGGGTGCCAGGCTGTGCCTGCTCAGGTGCGTATAGGTGGCTGAGTAAAAGAGTAGGTGTAGGGTGAGGGTTGAGCTGTGAGCAGGAGTAGGCACTGGGCAGGTGTACGAGTGACTGAGGCTCCAACAATCCAAGCAGGTCAGTCCAAGTATCCACGGAAACTGCTCTGAGCATGGGATTTCTGTGGCTAATGCCAGTGCCCTAAAAGCCACTTGTGGATGTGAGGTGGGGAAGGGAAGGAAGGATGCAATGAAGGTTTTCTGAGCACTTGTGAGACCTATCTTACCCCCAGCATCCTCTCAGCATCCCTGCAGGGTCCACAGTGTCACCCACCTCTTACAGGTGAGGATGCAGACACCCAGAGGGGCAGAGGACCTGCTCAGGGACACAGTCACGGCTTCCGTGGTGCGGGTGCCCAGGTACTGGACATGATTTTGAGGCCACGAAACAGACACAGAGCTGAGGGAATCCAAATTCCAACTCTACCCTTTACTGCTTGTTGGGTGACCTTGGGAAGTGACTTCAACCTCGGCTTCCTCATGTGTAAAATGGGGCAATAGTAACAATACCAGCTAACATGGGCTGAGCCCTTTCTCTGTGCCCAACATCAGTCTAAGCCTAAGAACCCAGGAGGTGGGTACTCTCTTGGTATTTCATTGATTCCAATGGGCATTTCCTTCATTGTAATGAACATCTTTGAAATCAGAATGCGTTTTGCATTCGTGGACAGGTGACAGTTTTATGGGCACTGCCTTTCTCTGGAGTACATGGAAGAAATGGCGCGTGTTCTAGTCGACAGCATCTTTTATTTCTTCGAGTTCGGGATCAGCCCCATTTCTACAAGTGAGGCTCAGAGAAGTGAAGTTGACCTGGGATTTGAACCCAAGCAGGCTGGCTCCAGGGTTTATGTTCTTAACTCCCATCTTTTGAGTCTTAACAATTTTTTTCAGACTCCAACAAATCATAGGTCCTCAGTAAATGGTGGCTGTAATATCGCTACATACATCACCAATAGCAATGAAGATTAATGAGGTCTGTCTGGAGGTCAAGAGAAGGTGTTTTGGAGGCTTACAGATATATTTAGAACCTCTCTAGCTTCTGGGACGTAGGCCCAAGAGCTAGTGTACACACAGCATCTCTCTCTGCAACAAAGATTGTGTTCTCCCAAGAAGAGGAGCAAGGACTGGGAATTTCCCATCTTATCTGCAGGTCACCGTCCCTCCCAGCTCTGGCCCCAGGCAGCTCATAGAAGGCTGTTTTTGATCCCACTTCCCAGGTGACACAGTAAACCTTTGGTGTGGCAAGGGTAAGATTTTTATTGTAAACTAGCCTAAAAGAGGCTTGTCAGAACTGATCAGATAAAACCTTCTAGCGGGTTTCTCTCCAAGGGCCTCTGTCCAAACTGGCTCATTCTGCCAAAACAGTGGCTGGGAAAGAAATCTGAACACCATAGCAGCTGTTTCCTTTCTCTCCCACAAACTCCTCACTATCAAAGCCAGAGAGCCAAGCCAGTGTGAATGGTGGGGAGTGGGGACGGGGGGCAACCTTCTCTGAAGACTGACAGACCGGCTCCCAGCCCATCTCTGGCCCCTCTGAGCCCACACGCCCTGGGGACTCACTGTGGCTCACCTGTGTTCCCATTGGTAACTGGTCAATTCAGTAACAGTCCCCCAAAGATATCCACAGGCTTCCCTGGTGGCGCAGTGGTAAAGAATCCACCTGACAATGCAGGAGACATGGCAGATGCAGGAGACAGGGGTTCAATCCCTGGGTCAAGATCCCCTGGGGAAGGAAATGACAACCCACTCCAGCATTCCTGCCTGGAAAATTCCATGGACAGAGAACCTGGCAGACTACAGTCCATGGAGTCACAGAGTCAGACACTACGGAGCATGCATGCACAAAGAATATTTACGCTCAAAAGGGATTCTGCAGCTGTGATTAAATTAAGGTTCTTGAGGTGGGGAGATTACCCTGGAGGATAATGGGCCCAACATGTCATTACAAGGGTCCTTGTAAAAGGAAGGCAAGAGTTGAGTGAGGGAAGGTGGCAAGTGTACTGGGAGGCAAAAGAGAGGCAGAGGGAGATCAGAGGACAGTAGAGGAGGCTGAGTGATGTGACGTGAGAAGGACTCAACCAGTCTTTGTTGGCTGTGGGGATGGAGGAAGGGGCTGCAAGCCAAGGGATGCAGGCAGCCAAGAGAAGCTGGAAAAGGCAAGGGGTGGGTTCTCCCAAAGGACCCCCATCCCCAAACTGAATGCTGCTCTGTCTAAGCCCTGATTGTAACCCTGTGAGACCCATTTTGGACTTCCAACCTTCAGAGCTATATGTTTTTATCGTTCCAAGCCACTGAGTTCGTGGTAACCTTACTGCAGCAACTGACTTACTCAGGCGTAGTAAGTAGTGTCACAGACGGGGTATGAGGGGGAAATGGGATCTCGGAAGTACAGTGCTTGGCCCAGCGACTGGCCAGAATGTGTATTCCTTGAACGTGGCTCACATCATGCCTAATGATGTTAATATTATTTCTAATATTATCATGTCTAATAATATTCTAATATTACCTCTAATAATAACACTCTCCTGTCTGGATGACCATGCCGCCCCTCATTGCCACTCTGCCTCTCGCAATTCATTTTCCATCCAGAACTTTTGAGTGGCTGCTTCAAAATGCAAAGCTGACCAGGTCACTTCCCCGCTACAATGGCTCCCCACTGCCCAACAGTGGATACAGACTTGACTCCTCCATCGCCCAAAGATCCTTCAGAGTCTAGCCCCTGCAGACGGCTTACCCCTTTGCTCATGGAGCTCCAGCCACAGTGGCCTAGCGCAGGGTCGCTGCCTGCCAGCTCATCTTCTCGGCCTGTGACACTCTCCCCATCTGGCCTCAGAAGCCTCCCCAGCTAGGCCCCTCCTCCTGTTGGCCCCTGCGGGCACTCCATCTTTGCAGCTCTTGTTGTGGTTGCCATCCCACATGGGTCAGCTGGAGTCTTTGATTACAGGCCGTCTCTCCCTCCGGACTGTACGTGCTATGCGGGCAGGGTCTAGCCTACCTGGCCACCGCTGTCCTCTCAACATACAAAAGCTTCTGAAGGATGGAGAGATGTGATGCTATGGGTGCCTCACGGCCAGGCCTCCCCTTCCAGGGTTCCTGGGTGTGGGATCCCCATCAGAGCATCCACATCACATCCAACCAAACAAAAACAACTTCTCAGGGGCCTGTGTCTTTACCTTTCTTGACTTGTTTCCTTGTGGGCTTTTTTTGAAAGTTCTAAGGGGTTCTGGATGAAAGTAACAATTGGTCCATTGGGGAAGGAAGGGGTGTTGGGCTTTTGGGCAGGCTCAGTCTTACATTTGAATGTCCCTCGACAGGGCATGTAGGGTCTCCTCTGCCACCCCTGGACCACTTCTTGCAGTGACACCACCTGCCTGGACCTCACAGGTATTTAAGCACTGGGGCAGTGGCTTACAAACTTGAATGTGTGTGAGAATCTCCCTGGAAGGGGTTGGGAAAACAAAGATGGCTGTTCCCACCCAGAAGAGATTCCGATTCTGGGAGTCCAGGGTGAGCCCTGAGAATGTGCTTTTCTGACAGTTCCCAGGTGATGCTATTAATAATGCGGGTGGTCTGGGGACCCCACTTTGAGACCTGCTATTCAAGCCAATCTTGTTTTACTGAGACCCAGAGATCAGTAAGTTCACAATCACAGTCCCTTTAGTGAATACTATGTGGACCAGGTAGGGTTCTAGGTTTAAGAGAGAGTGAGCGAGGCAGGCCCATCTTCATCTGGGCCTGACGGGATAGAGGAGAACTTCGGTGACAAACAAGTAAGCCAGCAAATGGATGAGCTGTTCGGAGAGGAATGAGTGCTATGAACAGAATGAACGGACTTATTGGGGAAAACATGGTGGGGCTGGGAACCTTCTGGGCTAGGACACTCAGGAAAAGCTTCTCCAGGCAATGGCATGCTGAGACAAAAGAAATAATCTGGCTGTGCGGAAATCTGGGAGACAAGGCCTCCAGGCTAAGGGACTAGCAGGTGCAAAGGCCCTGAGGCAGGACCAGTGCAGCACGCTTGCTCACACAGCCCAGGCCATATGGCCGGACTCTAGAGAGCATCTAGAGGTGTCTGCCCTCCCCAGGTGTTGATCCTCCAGATAAAAGAAATAGCTGGGTGGGAACCGTCCTCGGCTCTGCCTGACTTTAGCTGGTTTTAAAGTCAGCTATTATTTTAAAAACACTGGGTTCTGTCAGAAGGGATTTACAACCCCTCAGCTGCTCCTCCTCCTCACTTACTTCTCAGCATCCCCAATCTCTCAAAACTCAAAACCCACTTAAATGCCCCCTGCGCTCTTCCCTTCCCTTGAGCAAATAAATCACACACCCAGTGACAAGTTGCTGCTCCATCAAATTCCAGCTGCAGGCAATCTGTAAATTCCAAGTCCTTTGTGAATCTAACACCAAGGATATTAAACCTTGGAACTCTGGGGCTTTATAATAATAAAAAAAAAAAAAGCCAGGTTAGCTTCCCATAAAAATGGGAAATGCCAGAAAGTAAGTGAGAAATGCCAGCTGTGTGCCACCTGCTTAACCCGACACGCATCCAGGAAATGAAGAGTTATAGAGTTCCATTAAGTGAGGGGCTGGCTGGGGAAGGCTCATGTCCCAGCCACACAAGAAAGACGACAGGGACCCTCAAGGCCTCGGAATATGCAGAGCAGGAAGGAAAAAGAAGCTTATAATCTCCACTTCACTGGATTCCTCTCTCCATTTTTGCTAAATACAGAGAGGCCAAGTCTTGAATGCTCTGGGCCCTACAAGGACTGACATAGGGGTTCTGTCCATTTTAAGGGGTGCCCCAGCCACTGACTGTGACATTCTGTCCTCCCTGGTCTGTGTCTTCTGAGGGAGGGAGTGTTCCAGGGGCACAGGCATCCAGCTGGTGAGGGTTGGGCCTCTAGTTCACTGCAAAAACTTCTCGCTGCTTCCTTTGCCTCTCATCACACTATGTGGTCCAGCCACTGCCCAAGACCAGCTCTTTTGACTTTATCCAAAGACATCCAAGGAATGTTCCTCCTGGACTCTACAATATCTTTTCTCAGCATCACCTAAAGTTCAGTGAGGATTTCACTCAGTATCCCTCAAGTTGCAATCATTCCAAAACTACCTAAAGACTTTTGCCAGATTGGCCAGCTCATATTATCACTTGCTAATACTTTTCCTTTAGGTGCACTGCCTCTGAAAAATAAGTGTACTTTAGAAAGAAAATTTATCATTACCTTTTATCATTATCAGAAGGAAAGTCAGAATTTCTAGCCCCAAATAAATGTAAAAATATACATACAATGAAAACAAACCCACTAAAAAGCAAAATTAAACCCTTGCTTGGCATCATGGCTTGCCAAATGGTTGAAGCTTAAGGCCTCCTCTTTTTGTTCAAACGTTCAGCAGGTAAGGGTTAGGAAGGTATTAAATACCAGAACTGAATGAAAAGTTTCTCCTAAATGTCACCAGAAGGATAGAGAGAGAATTAAGAGGAAAATCATGATCCCACTAGTGGTTCAACATTATCTGGGGCTGGTGGTACCTGTCCTAACTTCTGGGAAATCTGGGCTCATTTAATCCTCAGGCCTGACAACCTTCCTCTCCTGCCAATTAGGTATTAACAGGGAGGTGCTTCCCAAGTGGCTCAGTGAATAAAGAATCTGCCTGCAATGCAGGAGACACGGGTTCGATCCCTGGGTTGGGAAGATCCCCTGGAGTAGGAAATGCAACCCACTCCAGTATTCTTGCCTGGGAAATTCCATGGACAGAGGAGCCCGGAGGGCTACAGTTCATGGGGTCGTAAAGAGTCAGATAAGACTGAGAACACACACATACACACAGGCCAGGTATGTGCAATGACAAGATAAAAGGATCATTTCCTTGGTGAGGGAGCTGACATTCTCGTGGGGGAGACAGATGACAGGCACAAAGAATAACTGTAGGTGATGATGAGGGCAATGAGGAAGTACACGTGGGGTCAGGCAGACCATGAGGATGCAGAAGGTGCCTCCGTGAACAGGTGACCAGGGTGCACAGCAGGGAGCCCTTCCAACCACATCCTGTTTCTTTGTTTCAGGGCAAGGACTGTGGAGTGACTTCTGGTAACGTCCAATCAAATGCCCCTGATCTAATCTATCCAAGGAGGGCAGGCTTCGTCCTGTTTAGGAAGACAACCATCTACCTAAGGCTTCCCTGAGGACCAAGACAGAGCCAAAAGGTTCCCAGGCATCATCACACTGAATGCTTCTAATAACTCTGCAAAATAGATCTGGTTATTCCCTTTGTATAGATGAGGAAGCCGAGGCAATGAATCAGCCTATCCCTTCCTAGCTGTGTGGTCTTGGGCAAGTTACCTGAAATCTTTGGAACTCAGAGTGCTTTGTGAACTGTGAGGTGAGGTGATTCCGGAAAAGGGTTGGTTATCCATGTGAGTAGGAGTGTGATCTCTATGTGCACTTAGCCGCCTGGAGCTGATGGTGGTCTCTCTACAAGGCACTGAGCTGAGACCCTGTCATGCCAGCCTGCACAGGACGGGAGGCTCTATGTTACAAATGGAAAAATTCATGTGTAGGAAGGTTAAATAACCTGCCCAGGGCCCCGCAGTCAGTGGGCAACAGGGTCAGGACCCAAGTCCAGGTCTCAAATTGTCTTTCCAGGATTTCTTAAGATCCCCTGGGAAAAGGATGGTTTCACAGAGCAGGAACTGGCAGAGCCCAGCTCAGAGGACCTGACCTTGGAAACCCTTGTTTATCCACTGATCTGAGATTCTCCCTCCCTTCCCAACTCTAGGCCTCTCCTTCCACCCTTTCAATTCAGGGCCAGCCCATGTTTGGTCTCATCATCCACTTTGTTGCTTCTGTTTGGGAGCTCCCAGCTGCCACGCAAAGACAGGCAAGGCAGGCTGCAGGGGGCTAGACCATGGGAGAGGATCTGGAGAGCTTCTGGATGCATCCACGCAAGCCAAGTCCAGTGGGCAGTACACATAGGCCAGGCCTGGGAGAGGTGCTCAGGGAGTGCTTCTAGAATGGGTGAATGGATGAACTAAGAAATGAGGGACTCCAACCGCTTTCCTTCTTCCCATTGCCGGTGGGAGCTGGGAGAGCTGTGCTCCGAGCTGAAGCAGGTCTTCCCTACCAGCTCAGCACATGAAACTGACTATGTGCCAAACCAGACCCACTCAGCAAGGATGCTTCAGCTCTCGTTCCTGCTCAAGGCTCCCTGTGGCACAAAACGACTGGACCGACCCAGGTCCTTCCCTCCAGGGCTGGATATTGAAACTCAACTGGATATCTGTTACTGTTGCCCCTGACCAGAACCACATTTTTGTAAACTGAACAGTCAACTGAATGACTGTTTTTAAAGTGTATACATACACCACCTAATTCATATGCATTAAAACTCAGAGAAGATAGACTCCAGGGTGTTAGCAGGCCTAGTCCCGGGTCATGGGATTAGAAGCTTTGCAAGAAATTTTTTCTCCCTGCTTATCTCTCTTTCCTAATTTTTCTCCAATAAGCATGTATTACTTTTGTAAAATGAGAAAAAAGGACAAAAGCAACTTTGATTCAGACTTAAATGAAACTAGACATGTGTTTATGCTATAGACGGTTTGGAAAATATTGAATGGGTGACAGACTGAAATGAGAAAGCAGAGTGGGAACCATATTCTTCCTCCCAGGAGCCCAGCCTCGCCTGGAAGGCTCTCTGGCTGTGACTCTCAAGGCAGAAAGCAGTTTCCTGCTCCCCTGTCTTCTGCATAGGGTTTACAGCCCGGTCAGGGCACATGGCCAGTGACTGGCCCTTACCTGAAAGTCCCAATGGATCTCTTTCCCTCTGAAAAAATTGCATCCCTAATGAGGAAGATGAATTCGACTATTTGATATTTGATATTTTAAAAAATTCTATCGGAGTCTAGTTGGTTTACAATGTTGTGTTAGTTTCAGGTGTATGGAAAAGTGAATGTTATATACATACGTACATACACTCTTTTTAAGATTCTTTTCCCATATAAACCACTAGAGAGTATTGAGTAGAGTTCCTATGCTGTACAGCAAGTTATCATTAGCTATCTATTTTATATATCAGTTCTGTTCAGTCTCTCAGTCATGTCCGACTCTTTGTGACCCTATGGACTGCAGCACACCAGCCTTCCCTGTCCATCACCAACTCCCGGAGCTTGCTCAAACTCATATCCATGGAATCGGTGATGCCATCCAACCATCTCATCCTCTGTTATCCCTTTCTCTGCTCGCCTTTGATCTTTCCCAGCATCAGGGTCTTTTCTAACGAGTCAGTTATTTGCATCAGGTGGCCAAAGTAATGGAGATTCAAATGCAGCATCAGTCCTTCCAATGAATTCCTTTAGGATTGGCTGGTTTGATCTCCTTATAGTAGTGTGTATATGTCAATCCCAGTCTTCCAATTTATCCCTCCCCCATGCTTACCCCCTAGTAACCATAAACTTATTTTCTACATCTATAACTCTATTTCTGTTTTGTGGATAAGTTCATTTGTACACTCCTCTGTCCCTCCACATGTAAGTGCTATTATATGGTTTTTGTCCTTCTCTGACTCACTTCACTCAGTCTGACAAAGTGACTGTGGGGCTGGTAAAGGAGAAGGGGCAGACAGATGAGTGGTGTGTGTAACCCCATGACATAGTTGTGTCCTTTCCGCCCTTGGGAAGAGAGGGAGGAGGAGGAAGAGAAAAGGGGATGGAGAAAAGGGGAAAGAGAATATATGTAGAAATTTCTAGAGTCATTGGGTTTTCGTCCCTCATGGGAGAGATGGGGAAACCAAAAAACAGAAGGGGGATGGAATTTCCCAAGGCCGTGCTTTGACTGGCACAGCTGAGCTGGAACCCAGACCTGTCTGAGACGAGACTGTGGGCTCACAGCCACAGAACCATGCTGCCTCCTAAGAACAAGCAATGCCATTCATTGAACCTTCCCGTGAGCATTCTGCTAAAAGTTTTGCATGAATGATCTTATTTAGTCTTACTCTTAACCTTGACCCTTTTGGGGAGGTATCGCTCCTACTTCACAGATGGGAAAACTGAGACTCGGACTGGTGAGGTTATTTCCTAAGTTCACACATCTAAGATACATGAGGCAGAAGTGGCATTCTCCCCTTGGTCTATTTGACACGTACATCTTGCTCTCAATCTCTAAGCTACTTGGCCTCTTCAGGAAATGGAAAGAACAGAGGCTGAGGGCTGAGAAAACCAATGTTTTCGAGCTCCTGAGACAAGACCGATGTTTGTCTCCCTCTCACCAGAGACCTGGGGGGGCGGGAGTGGGGAAGCGGACTTTTCATCTTCCTACTTTTCCAACATCCATTTGGGATTTCCCTGGTCCAGTGGCTAAGACTCTGCGCTCCCAATACAGGTGGTCTGGGTTCCATTCCTGGTCAAGGAATTAGATCCCACATGCCACAACCAAGAGTTCATATTGTTGTTGTTATTTAGTTGCTAAGTCGTGTCTGAATCTTTGGGACCCCACGGACTGTAGCCTGCCAGGCTCCTCAGTCCATGGGATTTCCCGGGCAAGGATACCAGAGTGGGTTGCCGTTTCCTTCTCCAGGGGATCTTCCTGACCCAGGGATAAAATCCGTGTCTCCTGAACTGGCAGGCAGATTCTTTACCACTGAACCAACAGGGAAGCCTGTATTGGTATGCTTCAACTAAAAGATCCTGCAGCATGATGCAAGACCCGGTGCTGTCAAAATAAATAAATGAACACTCATCTGTGCTAAAAAACTCCTTAGAAAGTGAGCAGAGAGGGAACATAACTCAACATAATAAAGGCCATATGACAAACCCACAGCTACTTTTAACACCCTTAAATAAAAGTTTAAAAAATTCAAAAGAGAAATGGTATTTTGTGACCTGTGAAAATTACATGAAATTCAAATTTCTGTGAAATAATGTTTTGTCGGCACATAGCCACACCCTTTGTTCCTATATTGTCTGTGGACACCTCTGCATCATAGCAGAAGAGTTGAGTAGTTATGACAGGGACTGACACAGCTGAAATATCTCCTGTCTGGCTCATTATAGAAAATGGTTGTTGACCTTTGTTCTAAGAAACTGGAGCGGGTCAGCAGAAATTGGGCTGCTAGGTCTAGGAGTTTGACAAATTTGAACCATTCTTCTCTGCTTTGAGAACCAGGTATGGTCAAGGTCAAGTGGGTTTTCCATTCATTATTTGTTCCCTCATTTATACATTGAACCATTCACCATCCATCCATGCTCTGAGCCAACACTCCCCTCCAGGTGTGGGTGGGCAGTGTCACAGGTGCAGGGGCACAGCTCTCTCCTGGGGATTCAGCCAGGAGGATGTGGGAGAAGGCAAGAGTCTGGAGCCAGTGTAAATGGAGGTCAGGAACTTCTCTGCAAGCTAAGTTCCACAACAGTGGAGATGGATGCACTGCCCGCTGCCACCTCTGACTGGAGGGAGGCTCCATCAAGGACCCTCCCGAGCCTGACATGCCATGACTCTAACCAGGAAGCACAAACCAAGTTCATGTCACACAATTTACCTGTTTCTGAGTTTCCTACCTCTTCTGCCATTCCCTGCCTGATTCCCCACACCGTACCCTACTAGAGCCTTCCCAGGTGGCCCCTGGGCATGAAATTAGCTGGACAAATGTGCACCGGAGTGAGGTAAATCCCAAATTGCTTTAGAATGCCTTTCTTGCAGACCACTGGCTTGGACAGGGCCAGCAGGGGGAGATTACCTGATCTGCTGCCAGCAAAGGATCCCTGTAGCAAAGGACACGTCTGTACTTACTGACACGTGCATGCACTTTGTTTCTATGGGTTCAAGTGCCTCTGCCTGTATGCATGCGTATGTGCATATGAATATGTGTATATTGTTTACATGTGAGTGAATTCATGTGTGTGTGTGTGCAAGAAGGCAGTAGTATGTGTATATGTGTGTGTATGGGGGGGTGTCTTTGCATTTATGGGTATACTTGTGTAGAGTCTACCTATGGATATGTTTTTTGTGACTAGAATTGGGGAAAGGAATGCAGGTACAGTCATGCCAGCTGCAGAACTGGCCACAGCCTCTCTCTCTCTTGCCTTGAAAAGCACGCTGTCTTCATTTCCCCCAGCCTCTGGAATGCTCCAATGAAAACCTGAATTTTTTTTTGTCTGAAAACTGGAGGCTCAGGTTACCAGGGGCTGGAGATAGTGAGTGACTGTTAATGGGTACAGGGTTTCTTTGTGAGGTGATAAGATGTTCTAAAATCATATAGTAACATTTCATGAAATGTAATCTATAAAAATATTGAATAACTATGTTGTACATCTTGAAGAGTCAGAAGGACTTAGCAACTGAACAACAACAATGTTGTATATATGAAACTAATATAATATTGTAAATCAACTATACTTCAATAACATTAGATTTGGTGACAGTTTCACAGCTTTGTAAATAAATTAAAAACCACTGAACTATATGGATAATATATATAGATTTTATCTATCTATCTATATAGATAGATAGATACAAAATCAATAAAGTTGTTTGAAAGAGAAAAAGCTGGAAGTTCACAAAAATACCCACTCTCCCACTCACTTATTCTCACTACATTTACAGAGGAGCCCTGGTCTGGGGGAAAAAAAATCCTGATTTCTCAGCCTGGGAAGAAATTTTACCAGGGAGGGATTTCCTCAACTTTCTAGAACCCATGGCTTTGCCAGGCTGATAGCAAGGAGTTCTGTGTCCCTGCATTTGAAGCTTTGTAGATAAATCTACAACACTGAGAGGGGGTTAAGACAGGCTGGATGGACAGAATCACTGGGATGAACACTGGCGGGGAAATGAACTACCATTTCATTACCCCGAGAGAAACGGAGAATCCAGAGACGGGGAGTGCACTGGGAGAAGTCACAAACAGAAGAAGAAACAGAAAGAGAGGGTAGAGAGGAGAGAACTCACCAGGGAGGCAGCCATGTCCAGCAGTTAAGAGCTCAGAATTTGGAGTTGGGCAGAACTGGGCTCTGGATCCATGCCTGGACCTCTTATGTTATAAGCCTCTGGGCACATCACTAAAGATAAAAAATGTGGGTGGACAAGGCAGAAACTACCTTACAGACCTGGGGGTAATAAATTAGGAAACTCTTGCATGGAAGACAAAATGCCCTGTGCTGACCAAGTTCTGTGTCCTATCGCTTCCTTCCAACTCCCCCTGGAGACCACTTCTTGGTCTCTTTGTGGGTATGCAGCACCATGTGACTAGTTCTGGGCCAATGGAAAGAGACCCCTGGAACTTCCTGGTTGGGGTAGAGAGAAGCCTATGGCTGAGTCTTCAGCCTCTTTTCTTTTACCACGGTCAATGTGGAGGCCCCATGATGACAGGGTAGAGTCTCAAGACTGGAGTTTGCTGGATCCCTGAATGACTGCATGGAAGACAGCTCCCCTGGAGCACTGACCAACCTATAGCAAATTCAAGTGATTGAGAAACTTTGATTTAGCCAAAGAGATATCAGGGTTCTTTGTCATTGCAGCATAAGCCTATCCTATCCTGACTATACTACCTGGTTAGCAGGTAATTGATGCAAACCACCAACTCAATGGAAAAGACCCCGATGCTGGGAAAGATTGAAGGCAAAAGGAGAAGAGGGCGGCAGAGGATGAGATGGTTGGATGGTATCATCAATTCAATGGACATGAACTTGGGCAAATTCCAGGAGATAGTGAGGGACAGGAAGAACTGACGTGCTGCAGTCCACAAGTTGCAAAGAGCTGGACACAATTTAGAGACTGAACAACAACACAGTAATTAGCAGGAGGGAAAGGTCTGCAGGTGTAGGGCTTCCCCAGAAGGTAGGACAGGCACCACCAGCCCCAAAGAGCGCTGACTCACACAGAGATGAAGTGAGTGAGGGCCTAAGAAAATGGAAATAGACACAATAGTAAAATAAAAATAAGATACTCTGGCTAGGGCCACACTTCAACAGCAACCATCACCAGGGGAACCAGTCTCCGAGATGGGAACTGTGCTTTCCTCTGTGCTGAATAAGCATGGTTCTTTACCAAATGGCCCACAGACACCTCCATTTGTCTATAACTTGGCAATGGTTTTAAAGAAGCAGAGGCAAATGGGAACCTATGTTCAGCAAGATTCTATTTCCTGTTTTTGTTAATAGCTTTCTCCTGCTTCCCACAGATAGAAAGAAAGTCACCCCAGGGATGTGACCTCACCTCTCAATCATTTAAAAACAGAAAATAAATGTCCAGAGAGATTAAAAACACAGGTTCTGTGCCCTGAAGGGTTGTCACATGACAACGTGGCATCTTCATGGGAAAGATGAAAACTCCATGTAATCCTATTACAAATATTTCCACTAGTCACCAAGCCTCACCTTGGTAATCTGTTTCAGTGTAAAGTCCTGTCGTTCCCCAGAAACCAATTTAGAAGGTACAGGAACAAAATGTATGTTTGTGCCAATTTCTCGGACATGGGCGAGAATCGTCACTCAGGTTCATCTGGGGTTCTTTTTTCCCCTTAAGCTCTTAACTCCAGGGCACCAGGAGAATTCTTTTCCAATATTCACTCAGGTAATCTTGCCATTCCAGGCCTCCTTAACTCCCAGAAGCACCCTAGTTTCTATCTACAAAGCTCTGAGGGCAAAGATGCAGGGATCTTGACAAGCAAAGGCCCAGCCACCTTGACACCCAAGGTTCATGTGCTTTGAGATGCTATAGCAAGGTTTGTGGGAGGGGATGCCCAGGCCTAGGGCTGGGACGCATATAAGAGAAGTGAGGACCAGCCAGGCCATTCAGTCTATACAGCTCAGGACCAGAGTCCTGACCTCATATCAGTCTCTATCTGGTCCTCTGTGCTACATCACTTCATGCACACTGCCTGAATGGGTCTAACCGGCCCCATTCCACACCAAGAAAATGGAAGTTCAGGGTTTAACTCAAACCCTAGAGCCAGCACGTGGAGATTCTACTTCTTCTACCCAAGAGTAGAACCCAGACCATTCTGTTTCCATGTCTTCATCTTTTCCCATCAGACCACCCCAGCCTTCTGCTCAAACTGAGTTGTGCTTCTGTTGCTCACGCCCAGGGAACCCTGGACAAGTAACAAAACTTCTTGGACAGAATTATAGAGAAAATTTTTGTCCCTCCACCTAAAACTCGTAAGTTGAAACCTAACCCCCAATGTGACGGTACTTGGAAGTGGGGCCTTGGGGAGTTGATTGAATCATGAGGGTGAAGCCCCCATGAATAGGACCAGTGCGCAGAGCTCCCTCACCCCCTCCATCATGTGAGGTTACAGTGATGACAGTCATCTATGAACCTGGAATTGGGCTCTCACCAGACACTGAATCTGCCAGTGCCTCGTTTTTGGACTTCTCAGCTTCTGGAACTGTGAGAAATTAATGTCTGCTGTTTATAAGCCACCCAGTCTGTGACATTTTGTTACAGCAGCCAGAACAGACCAAAATAGAGTCTGATCTATAAGATGGAGAAGAATAATCATTCACTTCTCAGGGTGGCCGTGAGCATTCAATAACAAAGTATCACGTTATAGATCCCACATGTCACAACTAAGAAGTTTGCATGTCGCAACTGAAAGATCCCACATGCCACAACTAAAAATGATCTTGAGTACTGCATCTAAAGATCCTGAGTGTCACAACTAAGACCCAGTGCAGCCAAATAAATAAATAAAAATAAATATTTAAAAAATCCAAAGTAATATGCTTGGCATAGTGCCTGGCACACAGCAAAACTCAATAACCATTCACTCTTACTATGGTTACTTATCCTTGAGGGTCAAGAGCCCACACTTTGGTGCCCATTGTACATGCTCCAGTTGACACCACGTGTACCAACTCAACTGAACTACTGTTACTTTTCTAAATGTGGTATCTTGTTTCTACTACCTTCTTGCCTTTGCCTATACTGTTCCCTCCATCAAGAACGCCCTTCCTCTATTTCTTCCAAATGTCTTATTCTTCAGGACATAGCCTACCTCCCTGCTCCTTGAATTCTCATCACATTTTGTACACTTGTTTCAAACCTTCCTACCTGGTAAAATGATTGCTGAGTTTCTCATGAGTTGGGTGGGTGGATGAATGGATGGACAAATGAATGGTTGGATACATGAATTATTAACAAAGCTGTTTTTGAACATTTTGTTTGGAGACACATGTTTTGGGCATTGACAATGCATACCACCACACTGGGCCAACAAAACATCATCTCTATCAAGATTAGGAGCTACATGCAAGGCTCTCAGATGAAATTTCATAAATTATTTCAACCAGGCAGCTCAGAAGAATCAGACTATGGACTTTATTGGCTCTCCACATTATATGTTTATGCTCTTTTTGGCAGCCTGAAAATGACATTTCTCTCCCAGCCAATATCACCTCTTTTCCCACTTAGCAAACATTGATTATTTTTTCCCCCAAGTTGTCAATTTCAGCTTGAGATTGTATTCTCCTTTGGTGTGTGCACGTGAGGTCTGCTTGCTTCAGAGATTCAGAAACACCGTCCTCTTGGTGTCAGAATAGCCCTGTGTTGCCCACAAGCCTGACTGTTGCTTCCTAGGGCAACTTCAAAAGGCTCACAGGAGATAGGAGGAGGGAGCCCAGTCTGGGGCTTTTCCAGGAGAAGAGCCGAGAAGCAGACCTTGGAGGATCTTCTCCTCCAAGGGTGGAGGCTGGACAGAGACCCAGGAGAGAGCTCGTGGGCTTCAGAGTAACACACAGGCTCAAGTGCCTCCTAGTTGAGTAACGCAGGCATATTGTTTAACCTTTCTGGGCCTCAGTTTCCTAACCTGAGATAAGGGTGGTAAGACCATTTTCCTGAGAGTCAAGGAAATGCTCAGGTGTGAATTTTACCTCCACCAATACTTTGTCTTCCTGAGTCTCAGTTTTTTCATCTGTAAGCTGGGCTTAACGAGCCTAAAACCCTGCTCTGAAAATGCATTTAGATAATACATCTAAATTGTAAGAACCTAACAGAAGCAGAAGAGATTAAGAAGAGGAGGCAAGAAGAACTGTACAGAAACATCTTAATGACCTGGATAACAATGATGGTGTGGTCACTCACCTAGAGTAAGACATCCTGGAGTATAAGGTCAATTGGGCATTAGGAAGCATAAAGCTAGTGGAGGTGACAGAATTTCAGCTGAGCTATTTAAAATCCTAAAAGATAATGCTGTTAAAGTGCTGCACTCAATATGCCAGCAAATTTGGAAAACTCAGCAGTGGCCACAGGACTGGAAAAGGTCACTTTTCATTCCAATCCCAAAGAAAGGCAATGCCAAAGAATGTTCAAACTATCACACAATTGCACTCATCTCACATGCTAGGACTTCCCTGGTGCCTCAGATGGTAAAGCATCTGCTTACAATGCGGGAGACCTGGGTTCGATCCCTGGGTTGGGAAGATCCTCTGGAGAAGGAAATGGCAACCCACTCCAGTACTCTTGCCTGGAAAATCCCATGGAGGGAGGAGTGTGGTAGCTTACAGTCCATGCGGTCGCAAAGAGTTGGACACGACTGAGAGACTTCGATTTCACACTCTAGTAAACTAATGCTCAAAATTCTCCAAGCCAGGCGTCAACAGTACATGAACCATGAACTTCCAGATGTTCAAGCTGGATTTAGAAAAGGCAGAGGAACCAGAGACCAAATTGCCAACATCCGTTGGATCATAGAAAAAGCAAGAGAGTTCCAGAAAAACATCTATTTCTGCTTTATTGACTATGCCAAAGCTTTTGACTGTGTGGATCACAACAAACTGTGGAAATTTCTTCAAGAAATGGGAATACCAGACCACCTGATCTTCCTCCTGAGAAATCTGTATGCAGGTCAAGAAGCAACAGTTAGAATTGGACATGGAACAACAGACTGGTTCCAAACTGGAAAAGGAGTACATCAAGGATATATATTGTCACCCTGCTTATTTAGAATCTGCCTGCAATGCAGGAGACCTGGGTTCGATTCCTGGGTCAGGAAGATTCCTTGGAGAAGGAAATGGCAATCCACTCCAGTATTCTTGCCTGGAAAATCCCATGGACAGAGGATCCTGGTGGGCTACAGTCCATGGGGTCACAGGAGTCGGACACGACTTAGCTACTAAACCAACCATCACCACCATTGCTTATTTAACATATATGCAGAGTACATCATGCGAAATGCTGGGCTGGATGAAGCACAAGCTGGAATCAAGATTGCCGGGAGAAATATCAATAACCTCAGATATGCAGGTGACACCACCCTTATGGTAGAAAGTGAAGAGGAACTAAAGAGCCTTTTGATGAAAGTGAAAGAGGAGAATGAAAAAGCTGGCTTAAAAATCAACATTCAGAAAACTAAGATCATGGCATCTGGTCCCATCACTTCATGGCAAATAGATGGGTAAAAAATGAAAACAGTGAAAGACTTTACATTGGGGGGCTCCAAAATCACTGTGGATGTTGATTGTAGCCATGAAATTAAAAGATGCTTGCTCCTTGGAAGAAAATCTACGACAAACCTAGATAGCATGTTAAAAAGCAGAGACATTACTTTGCTGACAAAGGTCCATATAGTCAAAGCTATGGTTTTTTCAGTCGTCATGTACAGATGTGAGCTGGACCATAAAGAAGGCTGAGCACCGAAGAACTGATGCTTTTGAACTGTGGTTCTGGGCAAGACTCTAGAGAGTCTCTTGGATTGCAAGGAGATCAAATCAGTCAATCTTAAAGAAATCAGTCCTGAATATTCATTGGAAGGACTGAAGCTGAAGCTCTAACACTTTGGTTACCTGATGCAAAGAGCCAGCTCATTGGAAAAGACCCTGATGCTGGGAAAGATTGAGGGCTGGAGGCAACAGAGGATGAGATGGTTGGATGGCATCATCGACTCAATTGACATGAGTTTGACCAAACTCCAGGAGGTGGTGAAGGACAGGGAAGCCTGGCATTCTGCAGTCTATTAGGCTGCAAGAGTCGGACACGACTGAGTGACTGAAAACAACAATACATTTAGGGGCTTACTGCTGTGCCTGGCTCACAGTGAGAGCTGAAAGGATCACCACCATTCACCAGCACTCCTCATGTGCACTGTTCTGAGTCTGTTACAGACATCACCACCTTCAAACTTCCATGTAGTCTGTGAGGTTGGTCCTCTCATTATCCCCATTCTACAAGGGAGGAAAGTGAGGCTCAGGGAGGAGAAGTGACGTCCTGCTCTCACTAGGGCACTAAGTGAGGGATCCCGGGCTGGAAGGCAGATCTACATTCTCTTGAGAAGACAAGGAGTGGAGATGCTCTCTTTGCTTTCAGTTCAGTTCAGTTCAGTCGCTCAGTTGTGTCTGACTATTTGCGACCCCATGAACTGCTTCAGCAGGATCTGAAAGGTTCCAGGCATATGGATGATGATGCCTCACCATCCAGGGCAGCACCTCTCTGGTTATTATCTGCTTTCTCCCTGACTCTTGATGCAGAGGCTCTGGAGTCTGGCTGCTGGGTTCAAATCCCAGCCTGCCTCCTCCCTGAATGCCTCAGGAAATCACCTCCATTGAGTCCTTCAGTTGTCAAGTGGTAATAACAGTCATAGCTCCTTAAGGAAGCTAGCTGTTAAGATGATCCCAAATCATCCAAGTAAAGGGATTATTTAGCAGGAGCCCTGGGACTCTGATGCTGGGAAAGATTGAAGGCAGGAGGAGAAGGGATGATAGAGGATGAGATGGTTGGATGGCATCATCGACTTGATGGACATGAGTGTGAGCAAGCTCCAGGAGTTGGTGAAGGAGAGGAAGGCCTGGCATGCTGTAGTCCATGGGGTTGCAAAGAGTTAGACATGACTGAGTGACTGAACAACAAAACTGGGACCTAGTAGGTACTTCATACTGACGGTCATTACTACTGTTACTCCTGCTCTTCTAGCAAGAACTACTGCCATCGCCATGGCTTCTACTGATCTTTGGAAACTGAATTTTGTCCCAGGGAACCCCCAATGCCATTTGTATGTGGGATTTTATTGGTCAACCCCTTGCAAGTAACAACAGTGATTTTAGCTACCAACTGTTGAGCCCGAACTGTTTTAGGTAAAGAAAGGTACCTGTGCTGTTATCATATTTACTCTTCTCAATAACACTGGCCACTGAGACATTCTACCCTTTTTTAAGGATGAACACAGCAGTGAGGAAGTGACAGAGGCATGGCTGTACCAGAGTCTGCAAGATTCCAGGTGCCCTGTCATGAAGCTTTTCTGATCCTGACAGTGGGGAGAAAAGCTTGACATGGCTCATTCTGGGAATTGTGCAGAGGTTCCTCATCCTGGTTCCAGGATGGAGTGACCTGGAGAGGGTCAACAGAATGACACCCAAGCCCCACCCCAGACCAACTGACTCAGGACTTTTGGGGGATGGGAGGGGCGGAGAGTCCAGGCATCACTCAGGATTAAAAAGCTCCCCTAAGTGATGTTACTCCTAATGTGAAAAGGTTCAGAACTACTGGAAAAGCTGAAACCACTCATCCTGCCTCAAAGGATTAAAAAAAAAAAAACAAAAAAAAACCCCTTATTTTCACTGGAATCCTTCTAAAAAACTATTTTCCTCCTCACATCTGTTTTTGTTGTTGTTGTTTACAAAACATTTTCATCTTCTTGGCTTAATCTACTATTTGAAACAGTTCTGTGGATTAAGGATCCATGTACAGATGAGGAAGTTGAGGATGACTCACCCAAGGCCATCCAGCATCAAGCTGGGGAACTAGGGATCCCAACCCCGTGTCCAAGAGATCATCCTCAGACAAAAGGACCAGATCTTCAGGGCACTTAAAGAAAGCCATGGCCACTCACCTCACATAAGGTAAGGGACTCAAGGGACCTGGTTTGGATACTTGACTCCAAAGATATTCTTACTAAGGTTGACCGAAGGGTTTTACCGTGATATTAAAATGGCAACATAGAGCTAACTGTCAAATTGGGTTGGATGGGGCAGGAGAAGGGGGGAGATGTGTTCCTTAGAGAGAGACCATTTTGAGAGCAAGTGAAGGTTTCTGAGGTTGCAAGCCAGGAACCATGAAGGCCAGTGGGTGTCCATCTGTCACCAGCAGTTCCATCTGCCTTTAGGCAGTGAATGTGCTCTGGTAGGATTTCTTGAGTGGGTTAAATCTACCCCACTGTGATCTTGTTTGAATTGTTGATTTGCTTAGCAAACACTTTCTCAATAAATAATGAATAAGTAAAATCCAGCCTGCCACTGATAAATTATCATGAGTTGAGAGTTAATGGGGTGTAACATAGGCAGCAAACAGCCCTGTGCCTTTTGGTTTGCAGCAACCACCCACCCTCGCCCAACACCCAACCACCAACTTTTGGAAAACGTGCTAAGCTACCACAGAGCCTATTAAATGGGCACCTTCTTCCCCCATCCCCCACAGCCCAAAATGACCCTCTGACCAGCCTCTCCTCCTCTGTTTATCCCCAGGGTCTCAGCTTCCACACTTCTCAGCAGAGTTCCATAAAAATAGAACTGAAGGGAAGGAAACATGGAGGCAAAGATGATTCTGAGTCTTTTAGTCTTGCTGCCTGGTTTTTCACTGGAGTGTTCTGTTTCCTTTTCATATCTGGGAATATGGCCTACAGTTCCTTTCCATAGATGTGCAGTCTGCAGAAACTCCCACCCATGGATGTGCCTTATTGTTGGCTCCAGCCCAGTGACACCAGAATGATGCTGACCAGTTTTCCCACTTGGCCCTGCGATCCTGTGCTGTATCAAAGGACTGGCTTTAACTCTGACAAGCTGACTCCATCACTTTCTCAAAGAAAAGCCCCAAATATTCATTCTTAGCAAAATGGCAGTGCCTAAGAGAACAGCTCTAAACAACTATTTGCTAAGTGGCTTGATGGCTAGATCATTAGATGACTGAGTGGATGGGTACCTGAATGGATAGGTGGGAGGACAGATGGATGGTGGATGGATGGGTCATTGAAAAGACAGATGTTGGATGGATGAATGTGTGGGAAAGGCAGGTGGAGGGGGTGGATATGGGATAGGTGGAAGGGTGGGTGGACAGGTCTGTGAAGGGGGTGAAGGTATAAGATGGATGGACAAATTGATGAGAAGATAGATGGATGGATGAGGCTCATTCACTTCTAAGCATTCAGCTTAGGCCAACCAGGTCCAGACAAGGAGGGAAATGTTATAATCATTTCACAAACAAGGCAACTGAAAGGTTAAAGGTCTATCTAAGGTCACAGCAGAGGAACTTCTTGAATTATTGGCTCCTTCCTCCCTCCATTCTCTTTCCTTGTCATATTCAGCATCTGATGGAAGACCCGTTGTTCTACAGGCTGAGTAAACAGCTCTAGTTTTTCATCTCTATATTCCATATTGGAGTGGTAAGATTAGTCCCTGGGATATGCCAGCACCAAGGCACATTAAGGCTGAAAGTAGGAGAGGAAGAAGGTGAACAGGGAGGCCAGAGGCAGCAGAGTTTCCGCAGAAGGAAGGGCTGCAAAGGCCAGTGGAGCCAGAGAAACAGTGGCTTATTAACAAGACTGAATAATAATCCACTGGGCTGCAGTGTGGCATCTCCAATTTTGAGAAACTGTCACAGGCAGCTCTTGTTGCTCAGAGAGAGATCAGATTCCAGTGACTGAGATGCTATGACAGTCCTCAATGGTCTACAAACGCTTCCAAACAAGTCCGCTGAGAATCCTTGATCTGTGCCTCGAATCCCAATGGGCTGTGCTAATCACTGCCTTGGAGGGACTGGCCTCAGCTGGGGAAATGCTAAAGATGGTTCCGACCCCTTCCTTGCCTTTGAAGGTACTTGATCTGTTCCCTGCTCTGCGTTCCTCTGGGTTTTTTGAACACCTAGAAGAAACAGAATCCTCTTTTGAAGAGGACTCAGAGACAAACCTTTTGATTAAAGGCAGGAGTAACTTCTCAGCCACAAGACTGTCTGTTTCCATCAAAAAGAGAAGATGACAAGAAGGCTCAGGAGAGGGGTCCCTGCTTCTCATCTGTCAGTCACATCCTGAGGATGGTTACTTCCTTGGAGACCAGAAGGCTTGAACCCAGAAAGAGGGACTGAGTGCAGGTCCCCTCAACTTTAAACTTGGGTCACTGCTGCCTGCCAATTCAAGCAGAAAGTTCTCTTAGCCAGTGAAGTGTTTACGTATACTAGCTTTGACAATAGCAGAACTAAGTTAAAATCCCTGCTCCACCACCACGAAAGTATCAGTCTTATCTGGTAGTTGGGAAAAGTTGAAGTGCTTAGAGGTTTCCCTTGTAGCTCAGTCGGTAAAGAATCTGCCTGCAGTGCAGGAGATCCAGGTTCAATCCCTGGGTCAGAAAGATACCCTGGAGAAGGAAATGCAACCCACTCCAGTATGCTTGCCTGGAGACAGAGGAGCCTGGAAGGCTACAGTCCATGGAGTTGCAAGAGTCAGACATGACTTAGTGACTAAGCCACCGCTGAAGTGCTTAGAACACTACCAGACATATACTCAATGCTTCCTAAGCTATTGTTATTATTATAAAATTTTAAATTATTCCACAATTCTCTAGTCCTGGTCACTTTATGAAGAATTTTTAATTCTTGTATTTCATGTGCTCCTCTTAAGACACCCAAGGAATTACATTATCCCCAGTTTACAGATGAGAGCACTGAGGCTCAAAGAGGTGACATAAATTTGTCCAAGGTCAAACAATCAGCAAGTAATCAGGTTAGAACATTCACCCAGGACTCTGAACTCCATATCTGACATTCTTTCTGTTGCAGCATAGGACAAGAGTGCTATTTTTGTCACCTCCATTGGTGCAGGGCTAGTAGTAATAATAACTGCAACAACAACAAATGCTAATTGACACTTAAATGGCACTCGGTGTGTGCCAGGTTCTGATCTCAGTACCTTATATATATGAGCTCACTTAGTCCCCACAATAAAACCAAGAGGTGAAAGCTATCATTATCTCCATTGTACAAATGCAGAAATCAAGGCTCAGAAAGGTGAAATCATTATTAGTACAAAAGAAAAACTTGCACTGGCAAATCTGCACCAGATCCAGACAACTGGTCAACCAAACATTTCCCCACAGGATGTTTTGGTGACCATCAGCTTGGTATTTTCTGATAATTCACAAGATCAGGCACTGGAAGACCCACAGAAGCGTGACTCTGACATGCAAAAACTTTCTTCTTCAGTTTAAAATTTCTACATGGGGGTCAAGTTCCATAAATCTGCCTCCATTCCCAAGATTGAGAGGAGTGGCTGGACTGTGACGGTGAGCTATATAAAACTCAGCTGGAGGGCCTTGGGGGAACAGCCAAAAAGAATAGTGCTGTTTGTTACATATGAAAGTTGTTAAGGGAGAAAAATCCTAAGAGTTCTCATCACAGGGGAAAAAATATATTTTTTCTATTTCTTTCATCTTGTATCTATGTGACATGATGGATGGTCACTAAACTTGCCGTAATCATCTCATGACATAAATAATTAAAATCGTCGTGCAGTGCACCTTAGACTTACACAGTGCTGCATGCCCATTATATCTCAATAAAACCGGAAGGAAATGATAAGTAATTAAAAAATATTCAAACAAAGAGGTAATTCAGTCTAAGATGGCACAGGACAGCCTGGTGTACTTAAGGCTCAGACTCTGGGGTCAGAAAGATCAAGTCAGACCCTGACTCAGCTTCACACAAACCATTTCATCTCTCTATGCCCCAGGTTCCCCATCTATAAAATGGGGACAACAATCACTGTCTATAAAGTTCTTAGAACAGAGCCTAGCATGTAGTAGATGTTCAATAAATGTTTCCCTTAATAAATACCCAGAGCGCCTTTTCACAGCAAAGCTCTTTCATGTTTACAATAGTTCGACCAAGCCACCAATTTTCCTCATTTTTAAAAGGATGGTGGTGGCTGAGTAGGTTTTGAGAACAATACTGTGCAGTGTCTCCCTGGAGTAGAGAGTCACTTCCGGCCTCAGGGACTCCACACAGCCATCATGATGAGTTTTTGCTCTTTCCTATTGGGAACTGTTATGGGGGGATGGATATTTCACCTGTGTTTCAGGCCCCTCCGATAGCTATCATTAACATCTCTGAAATTGTCCTACCATCCTTCTGGTTTGGAAGGTGAAGCTTCATTATGATCTGAAAAGAAAGTGAAAGTAAAGTCGCTCAGTTGTGTCAGACTCTTTGCAACCCCAGAGACTGTAGCCTACCAGGCTCCTCTGTCCATGGGATTCTCCAGGCAAGAATACTGGAGCGGGTTGCCATTTCCTTCTCCGGGAGATCTTCCCAACCCAGGGATCGAACCCCGGTCTCCCGCATTGCAGGCAGATGCTTTACCATCTGAGCCACCAGAGAAGTCTGAAGTATGATCTGAAACCTAGCCCTAATCTGGAATGCACATGGTAGGCACCCAAGATCACAGTTGGGGGTGTCAAAGGTCACTGGGCAGGTGAATAGGGAATTCGAGTAGGTCTAAAATCACCACCCAACAAAATTCAAGGCTGCAAGAAGTCTGAGGGCCACTTTTCCAGTTGCATCTTGCCTGTCATTTCAACACAGCTGACCGCTCCTCCTTTGTGGGGAAAAAAAAATACTGTTTTCTCCAGATTTCCATGATAACATACTCTCCTGGTATTCCTCTGACTCTCTGGCCACTACTCAGCAGTCTTTACAGGAACCCTCTTTTCCCCCCAGGGCTGCTGGTCCTCAAAGTGGTCTTCCCATACCTGCAGCATCGGCATCACCTGGGAACATGTTAAAAATGCAATTTCTTAGGCCCCCATCCAAAAGCAACTGTATCCAAAGCTGAGGACAGAGCCCACCACCTGTGTCTGCTCAAGCCCTCCAGCCCTCCATGGCATATTATATGCCATCAAGTTTGAGAAGCACTGCCCAGGGCCAGCTCCCCAAGTCTATAGCTCTTAATTCCTCACAGTACAGACAGCTCCCAGTTTTACATCTCTAGGCAAATAGATGGGGAAGAAGTGGAAACATTGACAGATTTTATTTTCTTGGGCTCCAAAATCACTGCAGCCATGAAATTAAAAGATGATTGCTCTTTGGAAGAAAAGCTATGACAAACCCAGACAGTGTATTAAAAAGCAGAGACATCATTTTGCCAACAAAGGTTCATATAGTCTAAGCTACGGTTTTTCCAGTAGTCATGTATGGATGTGAGAGTTGGATCATAAATACGGCTGAGCGCCAAAGAATTGATGCTTTCGAATTGTGGTGTTGGAGAAGACTCTTGAGAGTCCCTTGGACTGCAAGGAGATCAAACCAGTCTGATGCTGAAGCTCCAATACTTTGGCCACCTGATGCAAAGAGCTGACTGACTGGAAAAGACCCTGATGCTGGGAAAGACTGAGAGCGGGAGGAGAAGGGGGCGGCAGAGGATAAGACGGTTAGACAGCATCACTGACTCAGTGGGCATGAATTTGAGCAAACTCCGGATGTTATTTAGTGAAGGACAGAGGAGCCTAGCATGCTGCAGTCCATGGGTTCACAGAGTCAGATACAACTTAGTGACTGAACAACAACAACAAGGCTAGAACTCATCTCTGAACAATGATTTATCTAAATGTCTACTTAACATCTCTTCCTGAAAAATTCAGCAGCCCCTCAAACTCAGCCCAACTCTTGATTTGCTCCCTGAACCTGATGAGGTTCTGCAAACCTCCTTCTCTGTATGTGTTGCCAGCACCCAAGCAGCCTGGTCTCCCCTCCTCTGCACCCCCCCCTTCATCATTTCTAGTCCTTCCCACCTCACTCCTTCCAGTGATACTGGAAGGCCAAACACAAACAGAACGACACAGCCCTTGGGCAGAGGGGGTCTCTGGGTTGGACATCCAGAGAACAGAAACAGTAAACACAAAATAGGGACTTCCCCAATGGCTCAAGTGGTAAAGAATCTGCCTGCAGTGCAGGAGACACAGGAGACACGGGTTTGATCCCTGGGTTGGGAAGATCCCTTGGAGAAGGAAATGGTACTCCACTCAGTATTCCTGCCTGGAAAATCCCATGGACAGAGAAGCCTGGCGGGCTATAGTCCATGGGGTCACAAAGAATCAGACATGACTGAGCACACACATGCACATGCAAACACTAAATATAGTTCTCTTTAAAGCAAACCTCTCCTTGGATTTCTGCAGTTCACCAAGGAATCAGTGAGTGCCTACGGTATGCCCGGTACCCTGCTTGTGTCTAGGGATACCGATGGTCAGTCTCTCTCTGCTCTCCTGTTCTCCCCTTCTGCCAGAACAAACTCTTATTTGACTTTTGAAGATATATGCTCCCAGTGCATATAGCAATATACCTATTGATCTTCCTCTTGCTAGTCATTATCAAGATTTATTTATCCCCCCAGTTCTCCATTGATTGAGGAAAGCAGTATTCCCAGTGGTCAATCAATTCTGATATACTCCATGACAAAGAGTCAATAGCTATTTATTATTTGATTTATGGGCTTAATTATCTTAACATGATCAAGCAGGGACAAAGCAGAAGCTGAGCAGTGCCAAGCAACTGTAGCTGGGTTGGGAAGCCGTTAAACCTAACCCCAGGCCGGCAAGCTCCCAGAAGTGGTGAAAACCCACTGATCTGACATTTCCCACCTTCTGCCCACTGGGGCCACCTTGGAGTCTGCCATCTGGGGAGGAAGGGAGAAGGACAAATACCAGGGCCAACTCTGCATGCCAGGCAAGCTTGGTGGCTCGGACAATAAATCTGACTAGGACTTGGGTCAGCTTTTGCTTTCCTTGGGGCAGAGGACCCAGTAGCGGAGGGTTCTAAGAGGTCCACGGTGCATGGAGAAGGGGGGACAGACTTAGGTGTGTCTGGGAAGGGAAAGAGGAGAAGAAGATGGTTTAATATGAACTTTGGTCTGAACCAGATAGTCTTGGGTTTGAACCCTGCCTCTTCCTAAGCCTTATAACCTTAGGCCTCCTGCTTCCTCTCTCCATTCCCTTGTCTAAAATGGGAGGGTTGCATGGTGCCTACTTCAGAGGGTTGTTAACATGATTCAGAAGACAGGAAAACCAGAATGCATACCCAGGTCAACTGGATGCGGGGCACCAGATTTTAATGACAATTTCACCTCCCTTGCCCCATGAAGCTGCCTCTGCCCCCGGGACTCCTGAATTTCTGTTTAACTACTGCCTGCCAGCTGTCCAGAAGAAACCTTTCCTCTGGTTTCTGGAATACATGGTAAGGAGCTGATGTTGCCCACATTTGCCTTCAAAACATGGGAGTGCAGCTGGCTATTTTTAACTCGGGTAAATAGAGAAAGCTGTTGAAGACGCCTTCATTTCCACAGGGCTGCCAGCTCACAGTTGCTTCCCCCTTAGGGAGTTGAGCCAAGGATCTTTCAGGACCAAGGGCTTTAAAACCTGCGCTGGTTCCCACTGACGTCGGATGAGGATAAGCACCGACTGTCCACACCCTTCTTAAAGCAGAGAAGCACATTAAGAATCCTGTGACAAGCTCTCCTAAGAAAAGGGATTGCCCTAAAGTGTTCTTTCTAAATTGCAAACCCGACGCTGTCACTCCTTTGGTTACAACTCTGGGGGGGATTCCTGCTGACTTTAGGAGAAGAGTTCTGTGTCCTTAGCTTGGCTCTTGAAGTCCTTTAAGAGCATCTCCAGCTTCTTATCTCTTGTTATTTCCCATGTGGATCCTATATTCCAGCTTGTGACTCTAGGTTGTGTCCTATCCCCACCCCCACCCCCTGGTCTTGCTGCCTCCTACCTCCTGCCCTCTGCACATGCCGGTCCCTCTACTGGGAATGCCAATACTTTCTTGTACATCTGGCCAATTGGTTGGATAATGGGGCCACTCTGGGGCCCCAGTCAGCCTCCTAGGATCCTATGGCAGCCATTAGGACACCATTAAAGAATCACCCAGTTACCTGTCTACCAGTAAGCACCATGGATGGAGAGGCCATGCTCACTTCTTTTCGTTCCCAGCATCAGGGCCAGGACATTATACATGATGAATGTTCAAAGTAAACACCCCCAAGCCATTCAGCTCCTTTACTGTATTTTTATCATCATCGTCACCTTATTGGCATCTTTCCTCTTGCCATCACCACGAATTCTCCCACATCCTCAAGCCACCCCTGACTAGTTTGTACTATATTTTACTTATGTCCCACTTATTCCTCAGTGATTCTAAGTAAACAGTACCATTCATTGTTTGCTGCTACACTTGCCGAGAGAAGCAGGCTATGATAATGTGAGTGAATGTATTTTTGGAATCTGTTATTCATTCATTCAACATGTATTTAAGAAGGACTTTGGGGATACATGGGTGAGTCAAATAGCTGAGGCTCTGTGTTCCTAGGGCTTATATTCTAAGGTCGGGGAGGGGATGTAGGGAAAAGAGGCAAGAAGCAAACAAATTGAGGAACAAAATATTATCTTATGGTGAGAAGTGCCCTATAGAAAATAAAATACAGTGATGACATAGGAGGTGGGTTCAAATCCTGGGACAGGGAGATATCCTGGAGGAAGGCATGGAAGCCCACTCCATTATTCTTGCCTGGAGAACCCCATGGACACAGGAGCCTGGTGGGCTACAGTCCACAGGGCTGCAAAGAGTTGGACACGACTGAAGCAACTGAGCATGCACGCATGACAACACAGGAGAGACCAATGGTGGGGAAGCTGGGTGGCGGGAGGTGCTTTGGATTGGCTTCCTGACTCCATGCACCTCTGGATGCTCCTACTGCCCTGCCCAGGGTCATCCAGGGGAGAGGAGGGTGACCTCAACTTCCACTGAAGCCCACGGCTTCCATCACCACTTCCATGCGGATGACTCACATGCAGTTATTTCCAGCCCCAACCTTTCGTCTGAGCTTTAGATCAGCATATCCAAGCCCTGACTTGACATCTCCTCCCGGGCAGCTTGGAGCTTACAGAGGTTAACCAAATGTGGCCAAGGCTCAAGCCTGCAGCAGAGCTGGGTCACAAGCCCAAGCATCAAGCTTCAGTCACTGCCTCGTATCATCTGATATTATAATAAACACAAAACATCTTCTTTTTGTAGCGCTAAGGCTTTGGCACCTGAAAATACACTACTTCTCCTAATTGCCACTATCATTTTCATTATTGTTGTCATCACTGTTAGAATGTTGTCATTACTATAGCAACCAGGAGATACAAGGTATCGAACACATCTAGTTACCAAAGGCATTAAGCTACAGCCTTTCCATACAAGATCTCCAATTCTTATCCCTCTCTAGAAAAAGAGATCAATGTTATCCCCATTTTACAGATGAGGAAACTGAGGCAAACAGGAGTGTTGACATTGGCAATAATAAACTCAAATCCAAAGCACGTATTGTTCATGCAAAAATCGTTCCGTGAAAACAGCTAGCCGTGAACAGGGTTGGTGGAGGAGTCTATTTTCAATGGAGAAGGAATTGTTCTTCAGATGCTGGGAGAAATATCAATAACCTCAGATATGCATATGACACCATCCTAATGACAGAAAGCAAAGACAAACTAAAGAGCCTCTTGATGAAGGTGAAAGAGGACAGTGGAAAAGTTGGCTTAAAACTCAACATTCAAAAAACTAAGATCATGGCATCTGGTCCCATCACTATATGGCAAATAGATGGGGAAAAAATGAAAACAGTGACAGATTTTATTTTCTTGTACTCCAAAATCTCTGTGGATGGTGACTGCATCCATGAATTTAAAAGATGCTTCCTCCTTGGAAGGAAAGCTATGACAAACCTTAGGCAGCATATTAAAAAGCAGAGACATCACTTTGCCAACAAAGGTGAGTATAGTCAAAACTATGGTTTTTCCAGTAGCCACGTACGGATGTGAGAGTTGGACCATTAAGAAAGCTGAGCGCCGAAGAATTGATGCTTTTGAACTGTGGTGCTGGAGAAGAATCTTGAGAGTCCCTTGGACTGCAAGGAGATCAAACCAGTCAATCCTAAAGGATATCAACACTGAAATACTCATTGGAAGGATTGATGCTGGAGCTGAAACTCTAATACTTTGGCCACCTGATGCAAAGAGCCAACTCATTGGAAAAGATCCTGATGCTGGGAAAGATTGAAGGCAGGAGCAGAAAGGGGCAACAGAGGATGAGATGGTTGGATGGCATCACTGATTCAATGGACATGAGTTTGAACAAACTCCAGGAGATGGTGAAGGACAGGGAAGCCTGGCATGCTGCAGTTTATGGGGTCGCAAAGAGTTGGACACAACTGAGTGACTGAACAACAACATCAAAATGCTAAGTTGTATCTAACTCTTTGCAACCTCATGGACAGTAGCCTGTCAGGCTCCTCTGCCCATGGGATTTCCCAGACAGGAATATTGGAGTGGGTTGCCATTTCTTTCTGCATATCTTACCGACCCTACCCATAAAAGTGTGTTTGTCACAGAGTTGCTGGTTCTTCACTGAAACCCAAGTTGTTTTCTTTCCAGGGATATAGTTTAGCTATTTCTCAGCCTCCCCAGCAGTCAGGTGTGGCCAAGGGGCTGGGAAGGTCCATGACATATAAGTGGAATGGTGTGCATGGCCCATGTGACCCTCCATGCTTTTCCTCTTTCCCCAACTAGAAGCAGAGGACTCTGAGCCCTGGGAAAAACTCCAAAAGATGGGATTAAGCATGAACCCCTCCACACGTGGAGAACAGCCACCTGCCATCCAGAAACACATATCTTGGACTGTTACATAAACAAGAAATACATTTCTCTTGTATTAAGCCACTTAATGGTTTAAGGCTTATTTGTTACAGCACCTACTTGTTATTCTGACAAATACAAACTGTGAGTTGGCATATATACTCAGAAAACTGCCTAGAATGATACATAGCAAAATGCCTCGGGCTGGAGACACTCTGGGTGAATTTCACTTTCTTCTTTTTACTGATCTGTATTTTCAACAACAAATGAGTTATCACTTGTGTAATAAGACACAAAAGGCAAGTGAAGATGGTGTCACACAGGCCAGTGTAGAATCCTTCAGATTTGAGGAAAGCAGTGGCATAACTTTTCACCCATGCAAGTCCTCTGCTGGTCACATTTACCAACAGGCATGTACAATATAAATGAGATGATGTTAATAATAATACTAATGATGATGCAGCACATTTATAGGCTTCCTTCACAAAGGTCCCGGGGCATCTTATATTCCAGCACAATTAAAGACAGCCACAGACAAAAAACATCTTTTCAGCTGTGCTTTATATAAAGAGAAAGCAATTCAGCTTTTTGAACATAAAAGGAAGTCAGTTCCACTAGATGATGGGGGGAATGGAATCTTCATGTGCTCAGCCCGCCCCCCCCAGTTCTAGTATGATATATTTAGGACAATCAAAGTGGCCTGAAGACAGAAAAAAATCAGAAAGCCCATACATACAGAGTTACAAAAAGATCTCATTCAGGCACTGGGTTACCATCTTAGCAGAAGGCAAGGTCCTCCATGTGTCAAAGATAGCAGCCTGGAGTTATTATGTTTGAAAGCGTGAAAAACAGGAACTGATTCGGAGCTGGAAATAAATAACCTATTAAATAACTCCTGATATTTACCAGACTTAAAAGGCTGTGCAAATGAGGCCCCATGGGATTTCATTTCTAGCTCATCCCTGGGAGATGAGGACAGGCTGTGGATGTCCTGTGTGTGCCGGCAGAACAGTCAGGATGACACGACTGCAGAATTGCACTTGGACTCCAGGCACCCAGCAAGGGGACTGATGACACACACTAAATAAGAGAGAAAATCTGCTCAAGAGCTGTGGAGAAATGTTCTCCTTCCTTCCCTCTCTTTCCTGGGGTGCACAGCCTGAGCCCCTCTTTTGAGACCAGATGTTTATTTAAGGTAATGCCCCTAACGTGTCACTCTCCCCTACTTCCGTCCCTGTGAGAGCATCGCGGTGAAGTTCACTGTGTTCGCGAAGGCAGAGGAACCATTCAGCATCTTTCCCGAAGCTCTAGAAACACCACACTAACAGCCGGGACACCCCAGAGTCCCACTTCCTCTGTCTGTGTCCCTCAGAGCTGGGCTTGGTCAATGGCATTGTTGCTCTCAACCAAATGAGTTCTGACACAGTTGATTCAAGCAGGTGAGAGTCAAAGGAGGCAGCAGCCTGGCCTTCAGGAAACTTCCAGAGGGGTGGGAGCAGCTCCTGCTTAAAATCTTCCCCCTGCATTAGGATAGACTCCAAGGCTTCACCTGCACTTCTGAGGCTCTGTAGCTCCTTCGCCCCGCTACCCATCACTCTCTCTTGCTTCCTTGTAGTCCTCAGACATGCCCATCTCATTCCCACCTTGAAACCCAGTCCCCCCCAAAAACTAGGTTCCTCTGCCGAGTTTAGGATTTCCTCTTCTCGTCCTGCACCTGTTCCTTCTCAAGATTGAAGAGTATCAAAGAAGAGAGGGGATCGTAGCTGAGCAGAACCCTATGGGGCCTTCTGGGGATAGAAATCCTGCCCTCCATGTCCTTCCCTTGCCTCTTATTTATAGAAAAATTTTGGCCTCCCAGGCCTTCCCTGGGAGGAAAAATTTAATTAGAAAAGTGAGAAAATGCAGAGACAAAGGAAAAGAGCCAAGCAAGACAAAATAATAATAGTTTAACCATTAAGCGAAGTTGAGGGCCTTTCTTTAGTTCCTCCCAAATGCAGGAGACCTGGGTTCAATCCCTGGGTCAGGAAGATCCCCTGGAGAAGGGAATGGCTACCCACTCCTGTATTCTTACCTGGAGAATCCCATGGACAGAGGAGCCCAGCCGGCTGCAGTCCATGGAGTCTCAGAGAGTTGGACAGGACTGAGTGACTAACACTTTCACTATCAAGGGCTGTAGAGAATATTCTGAGCTATATCCTCTGACCTGTTTTGCAGATACTGAAACCCTCAGGTGGAAGAAGTTAACTACACATTGCCCACAAGCGTGCAGACTCCAGACACACTGGAACCAGAAGGTTGATAATGTTGACTCCCAATTACCTCAACTACCAACCCATCAGGAGAATGTCTATATATTCAGATGTACATCTGCTCAATTCCAGGTTCTGCCAGTTATCTGTTCTATGATCTGGACAAGGGCCCCCTTAGCCTCTCTGACCTCAGTTTTCTCATCTGTAAAATGGGCACCACCCTTATGGCAGAAAGCTAAGAAGAACTAAAGAGCCCCTGGATGAAAGTGAAAGAGGAAAGTGAAAAAGTTGGCTTAAAAATCAACATTCAGAAAACTAAGATCATGGCATCCGGTCCCATCACTTCATGGCAAATAGATGGGGAAACAATGGAAACAGTAGCAGACTTTATTTTGGGGGGCTCCAAAATCATGCAGATGGTGACTGCAGCCATGAAATTAAAAGACGCTTACTCCTTGGAAGAAAAGTTATGACCAACCTAGACAGCATATTACAAAGCAGAGACATTACTTTGCCAACAAAGATCTGTCTAGTCAAGGCTATGGTTTTCCCAGTGGTCATGTATGGATGTGAGAGTTGGGACTATAAAGAAAGATGAGTGCCCAAGCATTGATGCTTTTGAACTGTGGTGTTAGAGAAGACTCTTGAGAGTCCCTTGGACAGCAAGGAAATCCAATCAGTCCATCCTAAAGGAAATCAGTCCTGAATATTCATTGGAAGGACTGATGCTGAAGCTGAAACTCCAATACTTTGGCCACCTGATGTGAAGAGCTGGCTCGTTGGAAGATTCTGATGCTGGGAAAGATTAAAGGTGGGAGGAGAAGGGGAAGACAGAATGAAATGGTTGGATGGCATCACTGACTCAATGAACATGAGTTTAAGTAAACTCTGGGAGTTGATGATGGACAGGGAGGCCTCACATGCTGCAATCCATGGGGTCGCAGAGAGTCGGACACGACTGAGCGACTGACCTGTACTGAAAATGGGCACAGTGATAACCAGGAGATGGTCACTGTGCCTTGCTGAAGGCTGGTGGAATCTGTTGCTTCTGGAGGATTCTGCATTTATTAACATTAAATAAAATGCCCCTCAGTCAGGGAAATGGTTTTAACAATGAGGATCAGCTATGCTGTTTCCTTTAGCTGTAAGAAAAGGCAAGAAAAGCCTCTACCTGGCTCACAGCTCTCCAAGTCCTCCTGTCCTGGCTGATGCAGAATGTAAGGAGGACATTGGGACATTGTGATAAACCTTTCTGGGAGGAATGGGACAGCTTCTTCCTCCCTAGGCTCATGCTTGGCAGTTTCCCCTCCGCTGGTGCAGACCCTCATTCACTGTTAATACAGCAATCACGACAGGGTGGTCTTCATAACACAGTGCTTCCTGGTCTGGCCAGGGGCAATGGGATGGGTGGTGGGAGTGGATGCTGGCACCCACCGAAGCCACCAGCTCTTTGATCGTTTTGGGAAGTTAGGGCAGATAAAGTGACATTTCTTTGAACTGTTGTTGCCTTGGCAGCCATCAAAATACTCCCTTCTTTAAAAACACTCTGCAATACCCTTCATGTTGGAAATTTCTCAGTTTTTGCCCCCAAACACACTGGATACTGTCCCTGCCTGCTGCACTGAGCATAAAACAGACCTCTCATCAAGCTTTTAGGTCCTATGACAGAGGGTCTTCTGGCTGCCGAAAGAGTCACCTAGGGAGGCGTTGTACTGAGGGCCGAGCCCCATCCAGACTAATTAGAGACTCTATGGGAACTACAGAGTCCTTAACTGGGGCAACTTTGCCCCCAGGTGGTGTCAGCAATCTAAAGACATTTGGGTTATCACAACTAGGGAGTTGGTACTCCTGGTGCCTAGTGGGCAGAGGGCAGGGAGTGCCTAGAATGCACAGGACAGCCCCCATAAATGAATCATCCAGCCCCAACCATCACAGGGCTGAGGATGAGGTCACAGAGCTGAGGATGAGAGACTGGGGTAGGTGTTGGTATTGTTTTAAGCCCTGCCCGCCAAACCAGCTAGTGAGCACCCCCCACCGCCCCAGTTTGGCTTCCCTGTTTCCATTTCCCTCTGCATTAGCTGGACGCATCTGACACCTATGCTGCGCACTTAATAATACATTCTGGCAATAATCTTTAGGGCAGGATCCCAAGTGTTTGTTGGAATTAGAATGGGAGCTTGGTTGAAAAAGGCTTCACCTACAAATAGACTTGATCCACCAGACTGAGGACAATTCAATAGACTGGAGAATGGCCCCCAGAGATATCCAGTTCCTAACTGCTGAACACTCTCACTGTCAGTTTATATGGCAAAAGGGACTTTGCAGGCATCATTAAGTCAAACATCTTGAAATGGGAGATCATCTTGGATTACCTAAGTAGGTCCCACATGTAACCACAAGAGTCCTTATAAGAGAGATGTGGAAGTAAGATGCGACAGTGGAAGTAAGATGTCACGTTGCTGGCTTTGAAGATGGAGGAAGGGGCCATAAGCCAAGGGATGCAAGGAAGGCAGCTCTAAAAGTTGGAAGCTCTAAAAGCTCCAAAGCCTCCAGAAAATAAAGCAGCCCTGCTTTGGTTGTACCAAGACCCACTCCAAACTTGCGACCTCCACACCTATAAGAGAATGAATGCATAGTGCTTTAAGCCATCAAATTTGTGGCCATTTGTCTTGATGGCCTTAGGAAATGAATAGAGGTGGCACCCAGGAATCTGCATTTTAATGACCTTCCTCCCTTTGGTGGCTCTGATGCAGGAGGCCATGGTGGACCGTATTTTGGGAAGCATGGTTCCAGAGCTGTTCCAGACTGCTTCTGAAGTGGCCCAGGCTCAGAGAACCAAAGAAGGACCCTGCAACCAACATCTGCTTCTACCTATTCATTTTACAGATGGGGAAACTGAGATCTAAGAGACTCTGCAGCAAGGGGGAAGGACAAGAGATGCTTTCATTCAACTCTATCTTTATTGGCTTTCAAATTCCATCTGGGGCTTAAAAAAAATGAGTGATTGTGCAGACGGTCGATAGCCTTGCAATAACCCTATAACAACCCAATTGTGAAACGATTTAGCAATCTTGCTGCTAATTGCATTTGTGGCTCTAGCAATTGGGTAACTAGTTGGTTATTACTCACTCCCCAAGAGCCACCCACATCGCATTACAAGGAAGCTAATCTTAGAAATATGTGTTAACTTCGATGATAATTACTAAGTGATTGGCTAGAACATGCCATTGTGAATTTATCTAGAATATGCCAGGTGATTATCCAGTTTTATGTTCCCTGTAAAATAAATCCAGGGTCCAGAAGCTGTTCCAGTTGGTTGGCTCACATCCAACCATCAACCTCTGCAGCCAATTGCACGAATGTGAGTGATTAATTGAATTACTCAAATATTTGGTTTCAAACTGAATGCTCAGATAAGAAACCTGGGTGGCCAACAAGTGGATGGTGTTGAACGGGAATAAGGAGGGCACCCAGCCCCTCCCTCAGATAAATATATAATGACACAATAATATGGAATAAATGCCACTTCTTTGGGGCTCATCTGGCTTCTTCAAACAAAATACCAAAACACTTCAGAGACCAATTATATGTCCCAAAGCTGTGGAGTCTTTATCACGGTGCCAGGAAAAGGCTGTGCTATTTGTGAAATCTGCAGGCAGTTATGGTGCTTGGGGAGGGGGACTCAGGATTCTGTATATAATAGAAAAGGGGCCGCCAACGCAGCTGGCTTGCAGGGGGAGCGACACATTTTCATAATGGCCACTCTTTTTTACAAGGAAGGCTGCTAACTGCATCCATCCATTTCCAATTAGCCAGCCCTTGGGGAAGAAGGGAGGGAGGCGTGGGTAAGTGGGTTCCGCCGATACCCCTGGAAAAAGTCAGAGGCTGGGAGGGTCTGACTTAGGGGGTCCAGGCACAGGAGAAGAGATGATGGATTTTGAATTTCTAATTTGGGAATTTGAAAAAAAGGGGTTTAGCAGGCCAGAAGGTGAGGAGCTAATCAGAGAGAGGGAGTTGGGCTAACAGACTGGTGGGAACAGGGACAGAAACCAGTGGTGGTGGAGAAGACTATCTTCTAATCAGACTTGTGTAACCCAAGTAAAGGGCTGCAGACAGCCTGCTAATATAGATGATACATACCCGAAAGGAGAAAGAAAAGGGAGCTACGGGGCTTGCTGGCAGTGGTAGGTGGGAAAAACAACCACACACTGGCCCTCTCCCTGCATGAACATTCTCACAACAATGGCATTCCAAATCCTCCCAGCCAGAAGTAAAGTCTGTTCTCCACGCCTTGGATGAGGTTGGCCATGTGACTTGCTTTGGCCACTGCACATCAGCCAGTGCAACACAGACAGAGATGTGAATGACTGTGCATCAGGGCTTGAACTCCTGCTGTCTTGCTGCACTTGGAACTCTGAGACCACCATAGGAAGGAGTCCAAGCTGGCCTGTTGGGGGGTGAGAGGCCACTTGTAGAAGAACTGAGGCACCCCGGCTGACAGTATGCCAGCCATGAGACACGTGTGCAACCATCAGACACATGAGTGAGGGCATTTGAGACTGATCAGCCCTCAATCTGACCTGCCAGCGGATCACAGACACATCCAAGACCCCAGCCACTGAGCCTGGCTTAGCCCAGAAGAACTGTGTGCAGACTAGCGAGAAAGTATGAAGTTTGGGGGTGTTTGTTACTCAGCAAAAGCTTACTGATCCACTCCTCTACTCAGCCCCCAAATATGATCTGAGCTGATTATCTGAGAGCCATTTCTGGTCCTGTGTAGAAGTGAGAGCTGCCAATTTCTACCTTGGTTTAACGAAGGGTTGAAGGGCCATCCTTAGATCTCTAATCCTCTGCAAGCACTTACCATTTGACACACGAGTTCCAGTCAACCCACCAGCAGCATAAACAATGGTGACAGATGATAACACAGCTTCTACCCATCACCCAGGTCTTACAAATGGACTCAAAGAGGCTTTGTATGGATCACAAGGGAATAGATCAAAGACATACCAGCTCTTCCCTGAGCCCAGAGCTCCCACCATAGCACATCCCACCACAGATGCAAGGCTTGTGTACTTGGGATCTTATTGCTTGTGTTGAGATTAAGAATGAGAAGATTCCTAATGGACCCTTGGCATCACAGGCCACACCAAGAACACTGATGCTGTGGCTAGTCCTAAGTGATAGGAGAGCAAAGGCCCCAGCTTAAAAACACATCAAAAGCTTGTTCCACAACTGCTCAACTGAATCTACAGTTACTTTTTCCAATGCCTACATTGCTGTGTGAGGTTAGAGACAGCAAGTCCAAAAAAGTTCCCAACATCTGATATGTTCCTAATGTCACTCCTCTGTTAACCACCCCTTTTGTATAGCTATAGACCATGGATCCTGAATATTTAAAACAACAATGGTGGAGCCCTACAAATGTGCTCTGCTGTTTTAATGAAAGCCAGAATAAGTTATCAGAATGTTGGTCCAGGTTCAACAAACTAGGGTCTGTAGGTCAAACCTAGCCCATCGCCTGGTTGTGTTAATAAAGTTTTATTGGCACACAGCCACAGACATCCACTTATAGTTTATCTGACATTGCTTTCACACTACAGTAGCAGAGATGAGCTGTTGCTGCAGAAACCTTACGGCCTGCAAGGCCAAAAACACTATTGGGCCCTTTACAGGAAAAGTCTGCTGACACCGATTTAGTCTAATCCATTCAATCACATTTGGAGAAAGTGAGTCTCAAAGATGCTTTTTCACAAATGTGGAGCACAAGGGGGTTCAACACCAGCTTTTCTGACTTCCCACGTGCAGCTCTCTCCAGAGCACTTGTCAACCAGAGTTACAGCACGAATAGCATTTTCTGGAATCTCAAAGCTTCAAACCATAGATGTGATTGGTAAAGCCAGATTCTCTATTCACCAGAATGTTGAATCTACCAGAACCCCTGCTGCTCAACGCTGCTGGAAGCGGAGCTCTGGGAATGAATATGACGGTGGGGAACCCGGGCGGGACTGACCTGGTGATGATGGCCAGGTGGGGCGGGCTCATGCAGGCGCCCATGAACAGTACCACGTTCTCATGCCGCGTCTGCCTGTAGGCCATCACCTCCCGCTTGAAGGCCTTGAGCTGCTCCTCATTGTCCCTCTCGATATCGATCAGCCGGATGGCCACCTCGCCATGCCAGCGGCCATGGTACACCTGCCCAAAGCGGCCCTTCCCGATGAGCTCGCCGATTTCCAGCTGCTCGAAGGGGATGTCCCATTCCTGGAGGAAGATGCTGGTCTGGCTGGCCTTGCGCGGGAAGCTCCGGGCCGAGAGGAGGGACAGGTTCATCTCCTCAAAGTCATCCTCTGACTCCTCGGCCTCGTCGTGGCCCTCCTCATTCTATGGCCAGAGCGGGAGAGGGGTCAGTTCCCGTCAGCATCCCACCTACCCACCAGGTCCCCACTGTGTGTTGTCAGCCGGTGCACATGTGTCTCTCTATTTGCCCAGGTACCTCCTGTCTATCATTGTGCTGAAGTGAAGGAGCTGAAAGGGAGATCATGAAACTGAAGCTCAGAGAGGGGAAATGCTGGGGGCGAGGGGTGGGGACCACCTCTCCTGGTTTCTCAGGACTTTGCCTGTTTGGGGGCTGACAGTCTCACATTTGGGAAACCAGCAGACAGGGATGGTTGGTCCCTGTGGGAAGTGCCTTGCTCTGGTCAGGCCGCCAGGCAGAGCAAGGGTTAAGATTCAGTTCTCTTGACTCTTAATATTCGACGCCCTCCTACTAGATCATGATGTTCTAACTTGTCTCAATATTTATGTGGGAGTAAGAAAGAAAACAGGCTGAAATACAGACACCCTATACACCTGCATATAACATGTGACAATCCTCAACAGGGAGGGCCTTTGCTTCCTTGGAGGAATTTGAATCAATGAGGCAGAAACCAGGAGATGTCAGAGGTACTCAGTATAGGCTGGAGGCCCAGGGTTCCTGTGCAGCTGGGAGGGCAGGAGATACAAGAGTGAGAGGTTGACAGAATGGGCTTAACAGTCAGACCAAATGAGCTGGAATCTGGCCTCTGTGTGACCTTGGACAAGGTGCTTCACTTCTCTGGGCCTTCCTTGATTTATCATAAAGTGGGGCTAATGACACCTGCCCCTGGGGGTGGTGCGAGGTTTTCAGTGAGGCAAAGATCTGTTGAGTTCTTTGCACAGACCTGACTGCCTGTACAAAACAGCTGCCGGGATGGCTGAAAAAAAATACAGACTCCTAGGCCCCAGCCAGGTTTTCTGAATCAGAAAATCAGCAGGCCAGAGCCAGGACTCTGCATTTTCACTGCATGCCCACATGACTCAGGCACACTTAGACGTGACCACTGCAACAGTTAGAAACTCCAGGCCTAGGGATCTGCCTTCCCAGTGTGGTGTCTAGGGGCGCCTAGGGCTGGGGGGCCTGGTCCCTTGGCTTCTTCAGCTGGAATGGGTGAGCAGCAGCGGCCTGAGCCCAATGCCGGGGGTGGTGGGAGGGAGGTGTTGGTGATTTTCAGGGGCTTGGAGCCTGATAAGACGGCCAGAAAAGGAGGCCCCTTGGCTGGGTGCAGTCTCTCTAAACCCCAAACCTGAGCAAGCTACTCCCAAGGGCACGTTCAGGAGAAATGACATGGGAAATACGGCTTCCTTCAGGGTCACTTTCCAGCTACCGCAATGGTTCCAGAAAAGGACATGATTTGCTCTGGATACCCTGACTCCATTCCCTTCAGTTCAGGACAGACCAGCAGAGCCAAGGAGTCAGGGCTCTGGTTCTCACCCCAAAGACTTCGTTTATTCCTCCAGGTGTTCTGGCAGGTGGGAAGAGGCCCCAGAATATTCTTAACACCCCACTAAGCCAGTGACCCTGAGGCCCTCATCCCCTCCTCTCACATATTCTTCAGAAAGTAGTGGGGCACATCCCCCTTGGTACTCACTGGCCCTGAGCTGAATTTTCAACTAAGAATGCAGATCACTTGCCAACTTCCACACAACGAGCTTTTCCATGATGCACACCACGTTAACGGCCCATTAGGCTTGGCGCCAGGAGGGGCCCCTCGCTCGTTAGTTGTCCTGGGGTTAGAACATCCATCAAGCAGGGCACTGTACCCCTAGTCCACCCCAAGCCCTCTGCATCATCAAAGACATCAATCACTTTTGCCAAGTGGGCAGCCCCTGGAAAAAGTTGCTTCATTTGCTTCAACGCTTTCCAGTTCTCACCTCCGAGGTTGGCTCCACTTCAATTTGAAGTAATGGATTTCCTTCCAAGCTTTAAAGAAAGAAAAATAAATGTGACCCTTGGGTGAAATGATGGGTGCATGCATTGACTTGATCCATGTATGAAACGTCTTAAAATGTGAAGCTCTCCATTAAGCCTTTTTCTCCAATTTCCCTTCACTGCTTGTGTCTAAAATAATCCATAACCTCGCCACCAAGGAGAGGTGCGCAAGGACACTGTTTTAAATGGAATTTTTGGTCTGCTCAGGGCTCATTTTTCTTTCTTGGTTTCCCCTAATCTAGCAATTTCTGTATAAATTGGCCTTATAAATTCCTTATAAAATGCCATGATGGCTGGATCCCCAGAGCTCTAGGTGTTTCTTAGGAAAGAATTAATCAGATCTCTACAGTTCTGAATCTTTTGGAAGGATTCTTTGGCTGTTTTTGCTCATTCATTCATTCATTCATTCACCCATTTGATTAGAATTAAGAGTAAGAAACAGTGCCAGACCCTTAGAGGGATACAGCATTGAGACTGACATGGCTTCCTGACCTTAAGGAATATTTATATTACTAGTGCAGAAAGGCTATGAGTAACAAGGGTCAAAAGTTGGGTATGAACTGAATAAATGGATGGTGATGGAAATGCCCAAGGGAGAGGATTACTGGATGAATTTGAAAGTTCGCAGTGTTTTGAGTTAGACCTTGCCAATCACGTTCAGTGGAGATGTGTGGGTGAGAACGAGGAGGAGGAGACAGATTGTATTGGACTGGAAGACACAGGTGTGTGTGCGAGTGTGTGCACGTGTGTGTGTATCCCATGCATTCTTGAGCTCCTGAACTGCAGTTGTGTTCTGAGTACAGGAACAAGCCGGGTATGGGAGCTGGGGGCACACACACCGTGACTGCTAAGTGTCCACTGAGGACTGTGTGGGTATCATGGGATGTGCTCTGTGCAGGGGTTGTTCTGTGTGCGTGTGAGTTGGGTGCACATACAGGGGATTTGTGGGCATGCAGGAGCACAGGATACATGAGGGAAATGCACATTGTGCATTAAAGAATTTGGTGGGGGGAGTGGGTTTTTAAGGTAGAGGATGTTTCCAGAGTGAACTGGAACTGGTGGGAGAAAAGGATCACACTGGCCACCACGCCCCCTTCCTATTTCCCCAGTGGAAGCTTAGCAGATTCCCCCAACCCATCTCCTTATTTGAGGGGGGCTCCCCTATCCTGACTCTCAAACCTCACCAGGAAGCTGCCAACCCTGCAGACAGAGTCAATCCACTTGCTGGAGAGACTCCTGGTTAGAAGGAGTCTGAAAGACTGTAAGAGCTCAAAGAAGAAGAAAGAAGCAGCATTTGCCATCTTATTAACCAATAATTTATAGTACAGCTTTGAAAGGCAGAAACCGCATGCTGGAAATCTGATGCCCTGGGGGAGGTTTGGGTGGAACAATGCAGCTGGAGTCCCTCCTCAGGCCCAACAGAACCGGCTGCCCTCCTCGGCTTGCATCAAGGCGTGATTACAGCAGCCAGGCTATTAAATGATTTCCCTGCTGCAAAGAGTCAGTTCCCATCACTCCACGCACATTTAAGCAGATCGTGGGCACTTATTGACTCTGTTTTTCACTGGCACTCCCTGACTCTCAGTTAATAACCTGGAGTTCATCTTGCACAAATTGTGGAATTGGTTTATGTGCTGCAGAGAAACGATCTGGAGCTAGATGTCAGCACAACATCCCCCGGCAAACTGCTGCTCCTTTGATCTCAGAGATGTACCATTTGGGTCTTTAACAAAGTTGGTAACATGGATCAGAAAGGATGGAGCAGCTGAGGGAGCTGGAAGAAAAACCAAGTAGGCAAAAATGTGAGTTTGGAAAGATGTCAAACCAAAGTTGGGTCCTTAGCATGCCCTAGACTTGGGTCACAACCAAAGAAGTTATGTAAGGTGATTTCACTTTGGCTGCATGAGCAGTAGAGTGCCTAGAAAGAGGGCTTGTATCCTAAGGATGCTAAAGACATCACACACAAAGATGTTCATTGCAGAATTGTTTGTACAGTGAAAAATGGGAAGATGTAAGATCCAGCAGTAGATAAATGATTAAGGAAAACATTCCACATCAATATGGTATTTTAAAATCAATGTGTATGAAGAGTCTGGAATAGTATGAAAAATATGATGTTATAGCATTAAGGGATAAACAGAGCAGGATGGAAATTGCACACAGTTTAGATCACAAGTACGTAAAATACGAATAGAGCATACTTCTAAGAGTGGTGCGATTATAAATTATTCCTTTTCTTTTTTATAGAATAGTTTAAATTTCACAAAATAAGCTCGTTTTATTTTTGTAATGTTAGAAACCAGGGATCGGCAAACTTGCTGGGCCAGATAGTAAATATTTACGAGTCTACTGGCCACACAGTAGTGTCTGTTGGAATGACTCATCTCTGCTGCTGTAGTGCGAATGCTGCCATAGACAGCATGTTGTGAATAAATGGGCATGGCTGTGTTCCAACAAAACTTTACTTACAAAAACATGGGTCTGTCCCATTGGCTGTAAGTTACTGATCTCTAGTATAAACCTAAATTTTCCTTTTTAAACAGGGGATAATGATGTAGAATAACTGCCCTTCCATTAAGATTTAGCTATTACCTGTGGAAAGTTGTCTTTCTGATCACAGGAGGGTCTGGGGGTCTGAAGGAAATGGTCCGGCCCCTGGAAGTCACACTTGATTGGCAAGACCAGAGACACACAGCAGAAGTGACTCACGGGGACTAGCACTGTCCCTCTCAGCCTGGGCTGTCACACTCTTCCCTCTCTTTGCCCAAGTTATTCCCTTGTCTCTATGGCCCCCTCATGCTTCCCCAACCCCCTGCCTCCCACCCCATCAATTCCAGGAAGAGGAAGAAAGAAGACAGGGATCCTGAGCAAACTGAAAGGCCAGGGCATGGGGAGAGGTCTCTGCCACCACTTACATTGGATTCGAGGTCACTGGATGCAGGATGACCTGGGGCGCCCGTGTCGGCGTCTCCAGCACTGGCACCACATCTGAGAGCCAAAGATTGGAGAGTCAGAAACCAGACGCGGGGTCCACGAGCTCCCCCAAAAGCCTGATTCCTGGGAGATGCCGGCGGCTGGAAACTTCTCACCAGATCAGGAGTCCCTGGGCTGCCCAATCCCCTCTCTCCTTTCCCTGGCCACTTGAATTTACCTGCTGAGATGCATGAGTAGTCAAGATGACATCCTGAACAAAACTCCCCATTGGCACCTAGGGGGCTGCCAGAGCCCCCAAACCTCTGGCCTGAAGCGCCCACTGAAGCATCATCTCTGGGTCCTCCTCACTCCTTTGTCCCTTTTGGGATGATGAGGCTGCTTGGTTTCATGTCTCCCATGCCCAGCTCTGGCCCCTTTGGCCATCTCTCCCCCACCACGGGGTTCTGGACCCCTCCTCACCCTTGCCCATCCTTACACTGCAGACCTTTCCAGGTCTTTCCACTTGTGCTTTGGGACCTCGTTGGTGCCACTGAGTCTTGGATTCCACACCCTTTTTACCCCTGCCTCCACAGCCAGTCGCTAGCCAGTGGTCTGGTGGTTCCACCTGATCCTCTCTGGGCTTGTCCACCCCGGTAACATTCGCCTCCGTCCCCTCACAGCAGCTGCCACGCCTCAGTGGGCTCGCTTGGAAGAAACTGAGCTCACAGGAAACTCACCTGGGAAGATGAACTGCTGCCTGTATTTGTAGTAGTGGGACACTTGCAAAAGAAAGAAAATACCACAGTGAGTGCCATCCCGGAGCTGACCTTTCAGGTAACAAATGGGGCTCCTGTAGCCACCCTGTGGTCCTCTGCCCACCCCTGAGTTTCCAGACTTTTGCAGACACCCCATATTCCAAGGGACTGAGAACATGTCTGAAGAATCCAGAATCATTCAAGCCAACCCTTCCATTGAAACTCCCTGAAGACAGAGCACCCCACCTCGGAGAGCCATCCTGAGCACAATCTCATCTTTGTGAAATGCATAAAGACACACAGAGACAAAAAGTCTCTAAACCCATAATCTAACACATTAATTTTCTCCCTTCTGGCAGAGTGGTTATAGTGGCTTAAGAAAATCCTTTATGACCACAATAACATATCACCTCACAGTTAGGATGTCTATTATCAAAAAAGACAAGAAATAACAAATATTGGTAAAGATGTAAAGAAAAGGAAACCCTTGTGCACCCTTGGTGGGAATGTAAATTGGTGCAGCCACTGTGGAAAACAGTAGGCGGCTCCTGAAAAAGTAAAAATTAGAACTACCAGATTATCCAGCAATTGCACTTCTGGGTATATATCTGAAGGAAAAGAAATCAGCATCCAAAGGTGTGGAAATAACCTAAGTGCCCATCGACAGACAAATGGATAAAAAAATATGTGTGTATATATATATATATATATATACACAATTGAATACTGTTCAGCCATAATAAAGAATGAAATCTTGCCATTGCTGTTTGTGACAAAGTGGATGGACCTAGAGGGTACCATGCTAACTAAAATAAGTCAGATGGAGAAAGATAAACAGTACGATCTCACTTATATGCAGAATCTAAAAAAAAAAAAAAAAAAAAAATCAAACTCACAGAAGCAGAGATCAGATTCGGGACTGCCAGAAGTTGGGGATGGGGCCAGGGGCACTGGATGAGGGTGGTCTATGTGTTTCCTCTATGTGTTGCCCATGTTTTTCTAATTTTCTGCACTGAGCATTGTATTGGTTTTCTTATTGCTGCTGTAACAAATTATCATAAATTGGATGGCTTAACACAAATTTATCCTCTTAGAGTTCTGAAGGTCAGAAGCCTGAAAACAGTCATAGGCAGCTTGTTTTTTCTGGAGGCTCCAAAGGAGAACCTTCTCCTTGCCTTTTCCAGCTGGAGAGTGTACCTCCACTTCTTGGCTCACACCCCCATCACTCCAGCCGCTGCTGCCATCCTGACGTCGCCTTCTACTGTCTTTGATCGCCTCGTCTCCGTCTTATAAAAGATCCTCATGACTGCATTTAGAATCCACCCAGACAATCCAGGGTAATCTTTCCACTTCAAGATCCTTAATTCAGTAACAGCTACAAAGTTCCTTTAGCTGTGTAAAGTAATGTATTCACAGGACCCAGGATAAGACCATTATTCTGCCTAGCAAAGGCACAAGTTAATTTCCGTATCTAAGGAAAGATAATATAAAAAGAAAATTCCTCAGATTCACTGCTAATTTTCCTACAATTCATTTTACTTTCGGTCTGTTCACTGGAGGCCAGCTGTTCAGGACATCCCCAAGGTTTCCAGTGTTACCACTGCTCCAGTGGGGTGGAGAACCTGGATCGGGGGGTAAGAAGGATGTCAGGGGCAGAGGACAGGTCACACAGAGTTTTATATCCTCAGGGATGGGATCAGATATGAGTCTGAGCTGGTGAATATACTTCTAGAAACAGTTTTATCCATTCACGGTCAAGCTGGCTCACCAAGAATTAGTACAGTGGTTCCAAACCCGGAGTCCAGAAGCCGATCCTGTAGGGTTGAATCTGTGTTCCTCCTTTGATTGTCTGTGAAAGTTTGGGCATCTCTCTCCAAGTCTCAGTTTCCAGATATGTGAGATGGGGACCAAAAATAATCTCTCCTATATAGGGCTGAGCTCATCATTACATGAGATAAGAGCTCAGGGATGATGCAGAATCAGGGTTAACTGCGATGCATAAGCTGGTATCTTTCTAAGTTCTCTTAACTAACAGACAAGAATGCTTTATAATTCATAGACAGAGAGTTTCAAAGAACTCAGTCATGAGCTGCCCCTGAGGGTGGAACTGATTTATAAACCCCATCCCCATCCCAGAATGGACACCAAGTTCTGGTATTCAGGATCCAAGCACCTGGCTTGGTGCCTCGCACCCAGTGAGTGAGATGCTCGTGTTTGTTGAATTACTCAAGTCTCTTTTAGCACAGCAATCCCCCAAATATCTTAGCTAGCTGGAATCCAAATGGATGCATTTTTTGATTCTGGAAAACAAAGTGCCTAGTTTGGGCAGCAACTCGTTCAAGGTTACAGAACACAGCTTTAGAAGAAATCTGACCTCGATGATGTCAGGGACTCATCTTCCATTAGATAACTTCGGTTTTTTTTCATTGCATTTGGACATTTTATTAGCCAAGAGGGGCTAAAATTAAAAAAGAAAAACTACCTGGGATTCTCAAGAGACTTAGCTGATCTCTTCTCTCCCCAACTGGAACTGGGGATTCAGTGTCTGCAGAAAAGGTTAGCTGGCAGTTAAACACTCTTTTAAGGAGGTGGGGCTGGTGATGGAGAATGGGTGTCACTCTGAGAAGGGACAGGTGTCCAGCAATGGGACACCCGACAAATGCCTCCACCCACTGCCTCCGACTCCTGCCAGGAACCCTCTGTGGCCTGAGGACAGCTCGTTTCTGATGACTGAAAGGGAGAGAGTCTCGGCAAGGAGAGGAGGGAAAGGGTGCTGTGAGCCCTGCCTGTTCTTGCTGATGACAGACACCAGAGAGAAGCGGGTCAGATGGGGCAGCTGATGACTCTGAGTGGCTCCTGGCTGTCTGGTATCAAAGAGGGTTCGGGAACTGAGAGGTTGCAGGTGACCAGAGGTCAGAGAGACAAACAGGCTACTTTGAAGGCTCTTCCACTCTCAAGGCCATATTCCCTCCCTATGGACTCCTCAGAGAGCAGCCTCAGTGGCCATATGAAAGAAAGGACCTAGAAGGAAGGTGGAAAGATCAAATCATCCCCTGCCTAAACCATGCAATTCCCTGCAAGGCCCCACCAGGCCTCAGCCCTGCAGCTCTGAGCTTTGCCTGGTGCCTTGGTTATGGGCACTGAACCATTGATCACGTTTCCAGCTCTTTCCAATAACAGGGCCTTTGCGTGTGCTCCTCTCTGTCTGCCCGAACAACTCCCCTCCTGCCTTCAGCTGCCTCTGATGTTTCAGCCTCTTGACTTTGCTCACAGCACTGTCACAGCACTCACCACAATTTATAATCCTATTTTTGTGTGTCTGTTTGCTAGGCTAACACCTGTCTTTTCCACTAAGCTATAAACTCCATGAGAGCGGAGACCGTGACAGGCAGAATAAGGCCCTTCTCCCCCAACTCTATTCCCAAGACGTCCACAACCTAGTCCTAGGACCTGGAAATATGTTACCTTACATGACCAAGGGGACTTTGCAGATGTTTAAGTTGAGGATCCTGAGATGAGAGGATTATCCTGGATTCTCTGGGTGAACGTTGAGTATAATCACAAGGGTCCTTATGAGAGGAAAGCAGGAGGATCCAGTCAGAGGATCAGAGAAGGAGATGGGATAACGGAAGCAGAGGTTGGACAGATGTAGGGCCATGAGCAAAGGCATGCAGGTGGCCCTCGAGAATCTGGGAAAAGGCAAGGGAATGGATTCTTTCCTAGAACCTCCTAAAGAAATCAGCTCTGCAGACACCTTGATATTGAGCCCAGTGAAACTGATTTTGGACTTCTGACTCCTTAACCGTAGAGTTATAAACTTCTGCGGCTTCGAGCCACTAAGCTCATGGCAATTGGTTACAGCAGCAACAGTCAACTCATACAGGGCACATCTGATGTGTGCCTTGCTCCTTACCCAGTGCCTCGAACAGTACCTGGTATATAGTGGATGCTCAATAAACATCCATTAAAGAAATGAATGGATGGAATGCAGGGCCAGAGACAGTTTAAAGAAAAAGAACCTGCAGCTCTGGGAGGTAAACGAGCCTCAAATCACTTGTTCACTCATTCATTCACTCAACAAACATTTAATTAGTGCCTTCAGCAGTCGACATTGGGCTGGGCTTTGGGTGGTCGGTGAAGAAGGGTAGGTGAAGCACATGGGTTTCCTAGTGTCATGGAGCTGACTTTCTGATGGAGGAGCCACTAAACACGGCACCAGGTTACTCCAAAGGAAGAAGGCATTTGAGTGAACACTTCAGTCTGAGGAACCCATACAACAGTCCCTTACAAAGCTCCTTCGTGTACCTTCCCACAGCAAACATCGTACAAACTGGCAGGTCAGACCCATTTTACAGATGAGAAACTGAGGCCGAAACAGAATCAGTGCCATATTCAAGGCCACAGAGGTGGGAGAGGGCAGATCTGGGATCCAAACGAAGCCCTCCACCCTTCACTGTACCATGTCCAACGTGGCACCAGAATTCTGAAGGGAGTGGCCAGGAACAAGGGGATCCACCCAACAAGCAGAGCACAATCCCAGATTCTGTGAGGGGGTGTCCTTCACGTGCCCTGAGGCTAACAGTTGAGCCAAATGCCTGTTAACCACACGGCCTCTTTTCAAAAAGAATGTTCTAGAGTAACCAGTGCCAGGGGCACTGTTATGCCTAGGTGTTAGCTTGAATTGTCTTCAGAAAACTCAACATCTGGCAGGAAACCAGAGCCAAAGCTCCTTTCCCATCAACAGAGACTCACAGTCTGGAGCATGTAACAGGTGACTGGGGCCTTCCGTGAGCAGAAGAGATGCCTGTCACCATGGAGGAATTTTGCCAAAACCGCCTAAGGCAGGCAGTGGGGAAGGTCTGGCTGCCCTTCTAGAGGGTCCTATTTTGTTTTCTATGTCAACACTGCATTTAATTATTATTATTCAATTATAAAACGGATGCATGTTTCTTGCCATTATATGCACTACAGAAGTGCATAAAATAAAATTCCTCTTCTTAGAAAGAACACCTGCCATGAAGTCCTGCAGACATTTGTCTGCATATACAAATACATACACACACACACACGTATAAATATACAAATACATTAAATCATTTAACAACAAATAGGATGTTATTATACCAGTGCTTTTGCAAATCACCTATTTTCCACTTAAAAGATATTATGGATTTCTTCCCATGTCCAGGATATTTACAAAGAGCTACTCCATTTTTTCAAGGGTGGCTGAGTATTTGGTTATACAGATATATTACAGTGTATTCAAACACTCCCCTCCTGATGGGCATTTGGGTTGAGTCCAGATTTTTCACTGCCGCCAAAAAAGTCGTTATAGATCCTTGTGCAAACACTTCTGTGTATAAATTCTTAGAAGTGATACTGCTGGTCCAGGGAATGTACATTTGAAACTCTGACAATGCCAAATTACCTCCCCTAAAAGTTTAATTTGATTCCTACTCCCAATTTCAGGGTATCTGGGGACCTCATCATTATTTCCACAATTCTAGTTAGGGCATATTACTTAGCAGTGGTAGCCACGGTAATTTGCTAACCCTGTGTTTAATCTAATAATGATGAAAGTAACTCACCTTTGGTGAGCTCTTGGACGAGACAGGTGCTCTGCTAACTTTGCACATGTATGGCAATGTTGAGCCCTTTGAGGGTTCTACAAAGTAGGTACTATTATTACCCCCATTGTACAGATGAGGAAAAAGGGGCACAAAGAGGTCAGTAGTTTTGCTCAACAGCACATAGATAGTAAATGATGGAGCTGGGATTTGAACCCAAGCAACCTAGTTCCAGAGCTCACACTCTTTTAACTGCTGTTCTAAAGTGCCTTCACCGAGACGACCTGTTAGTTCACTCCCCAAAGAGGGTCAGGGCACTGTTGGCACCTGCCATGGGGTAGATGCAGACCCGCTGGCAGGCTAGCACAGCAATTTGGTCAAGACACCTCCCCGGGGCTCTGACTGAAGGGATGAAGGTAACAGGGATCACCCCTGGAGAGTCAAGATGCCAGTAGAGTCTTCTAGAGATAAAAGAGTGCTGGTGCTTTGATGCACGGTTCCCCCTTAAGAGGTCCTTTGCCAGCTCCCTGTCTATAAACAAGCAGCAAATGGTTACAGGGAAAATAGTCCTGAAGTGAACATCTTGGGTGAGGGGTGGAACAGCTTTAGGAAAACATCCAGACGCTTCCCCCCTGAGATTGGGGGTCAAAGGGGTGAAGGGGGTGTCAAAGGGCCTTTTTCCCATTCACCTCCTTCCACGGAAGTGGAAATAGCTGAGGGTGCTGGTGGGAACCCTCGGTCTGTGGAAACGCTGGGCACTGTTGCCTGGTTGACTCGGGGGCACTTACTGAGATGATTACAGCTGATGACTTGCATTATGGTCCTTGTTGGCTGCCAGGTAAGAAGCCCTCACATCACAGGTACGAGGCTGCCTCGGGCTTGGACGTAATCAAAAAAACCCCCATCACACAAGTCTTTAAGACTCACTCTATCCCTTCAGACACAGCCCAGATCAAAGCAGTGTAGGCAGGTGACATGAGCAGCTTATGCTCAATGGGTGGGTGTATCTGGGTGTTTCCCAGATATCCTCTCCTGGCTGGGTAGGCTTGGAGGTGTGACCTGTGGCTGAGGACCTGGGTTTTTTATTTTTCCCCCTGTGGGAAGCTCTCTGGCTCAAGAGGAAACCAACCCCTAGACCAGCATTGCCCAGTGGGACTTTCTGCGACAGTGGGAAATAGTCTACACCTGTGCTGCCCAACATGGCAGCCACTAGCCACAAGTGGCTCTCGAGCAGTTGTAATGTGGCAAGCGTGACCAAGGAATTAAAACTTTAATTATATTTAATTTTAGTTCATTTAAATTTAAATAGGCACATGTGACTAGTGTGTACCATATCGAACAACATTCAGCTAGACTTTGGTCCCAAATCATCAAACCAGACCTCATCCCACCAGCCTCCGTCTTGAAATCAGCTATGGTGCTACAAAAATGGCTGAGCTGGAAGTGTCCTTGCAGTTGGAGAACAGGAGGTGGGCTGGGCTGAGCCCCGGAAGGGGTGGGAAGACACTCAGGTCTGTCTCGCTTGAGAGCTGAGAAAGATCTTTTTCCTAAGTCCGAGAAGCCAGAATACCACGTGAGGGCTTCTCCATTGTCTCACAGCCCAGCACATGGTCTCAGGTCAGCGGTGGAGTGCCCTGGGGTTTGTGAGCTGGAAGACCCTTTGCAGTCCTCTTGTCCACCTGCATCCTTTCAGAGGTATGAAAGCTGAAGTCAGAGGTCACAGGGCAGGGACAAGAGAGAGCTAGCTATTGACTTCTGGACGCCAGCTCACTCTTCCAGAGCCCTGTTTGGTGTCTGCATGAGACTCAGAATGTAGCTCTGCTCAGGCGTGTGGGCCCTGAGATCCTTGGCACAGGATCCTGTTGCCAGTTTCAACTGACTTAGCTCTCTTTTTTTTTTTTGGCAGCACTGGATCTGAGTTCTTCTTAGATCTTCAATCTTCATTGTGGCATGCGGGATCTATAGCTTTCAGCGTGCAAACACTTAGTTGCAGCATGTGGAATCCAGTTCCCTGACCAGGGTTTGAACCCAGGCTCCCTACATTGGGAGTATGGAGTCTTAGCCACCGGCCTACCACGGATTTTGCACTTAAGGCAATGTCCAGCTCCAGAGCAGATGGCTCCCCCTGTGACTCAGACTTAGGTGGAGACCCTGGGCTGCTGCTTTCCAAAAGACAGAGTCTCTGAGAGTCCCCTTACCTTCTGAGCCTCGGTTTCCTCATCTGTAAAATGGAGCCGATCCTACTTACCTCATGGCTACTCTAAAGATCACATAAGGGACTATGCAGCAGTTGCCCTGCTTATGGTAACACTTAATCTATACGCTTCCAACCCACAACCTGTCATGTGGACTGGCCTGGACAGGGCTCTGGCACAAACCCGATTCCTGACCCCATGACCTCCCACACGCAGAAGGTACCTGGCAGGTTGAAATTCTTCTGCTGCCTTGTGCACTGCGGAGAAGGGTGTAGGGGAGAAGGTGGCGTGGCGCTGGGCGGGAGTGGGGGCGCTGGCGAGGAGGGCGTGGAGGATGTCGTGGACGAGGGGTTGCTGCTGGAGTCTGGCTGGTAAGGAACAGGGATGTGGTCCTGAAGAAAGAAAACAGGGTGGGGTGGGGGCAGGGGCAGGCAGAGAGGCGGAGACACTGCAGCAGTGAGGCTGAGCTGCCCGGGAAGACCACCCCCTCGGCATCCTCAGTGCCTCCTCTGTTTTCCTCAACCACCATACTCTCCCCGCCCCCCGCCAAAGTCCCACCTGCCTCCCCCACCCGCACTGGGTTGCATCCAGCTGTGGAAGGCACAGTCTCTCGAGTCAAATTCCTGCCCAATGCCTGGAGCCCAGGCTGAAAGGTTACCATATAATGAAAGCCACGTGGGTGACAGCCACGCTCCTTGGGCCTCTTTGATTTTGGAAAATCCCACGCCAAGTGCCCAGAGAGCTCTTCCCATCCTAACGCCTCTCCTCCAGAGTGTTTTATTAAAGAATCAACAGCCTGACAGCTCAAGAGAGAGTGCGAGAGCCAGCCTGCAGCATCTTCCCTCGCATCTCAGCTGGAACCAGCATGGCCTCCTCTGGCCCTTGAAACTGCTCTAAAGCCAAGATGAAGACAGAATCCATGTGCACATCCTCAGAATGGCGCTGGTCAGGGTGCGGCCAGTAGCCATACAGTGGGCTGAATACTGTCTCCCCTCCAAGACATGTCCACTCAGAACCTCAGTAAGTGACCTAATTGTGATGGGACCATCCTGGATTTGGTGTGGGGTGGGGTGAGTAAGATCCCATGTCAAGCGTCTTTACAAGAAACAGGAAAGGAAAGACACACAAAGGAAATGGTGCTGAGAAGACAGGAGTAGACAGGGGACTGATGCTTCTAGAAGCCAAGAAACACCAAGGACTGCCGGAGCCACCGAAGGTTAGGAAAGGAGCATGGAATGGATTCTCCCTTGGAGTCTCCCTAAGGAGCCAACCCCACTGACACCTTGACCTCAGGCTCCTGGACTCCAGACTGTAAGAGAGCAAATGGCTTTTGTCTCAGCTACCCAGTTTGCAGTAATTTGTTTCCGCAACCCCAGGAAAGTAATACGAGCAGAATCCCAAGTGAGGCAAAGGGAGATACAGCCAGCTCTTTCCTACGCATCCTGAACAAAATACCTAACCTCTCCATTTCTCAGTTTTGCCCTCTGTAAAATGGGAATAAATACTAGAAAACCTCAGCATCCCAGGAAAGAGGTTCCTGACTCTCAAAGTCGGCAGAGCTAAGCATTCTCAGGAATACCTTAATCTGTTCACTCACAGCACATGGATCATTTGGTTCCTGAATCACTCAGAGCGCCACCACTCAGCGTGGCTCTGGGTACCCAAGGATGGTTTTGTGTGATCTGATTTTGTCAACAGGTGTGTTTGCCTGCCAAATAGCAAATACCAATGAGCATAGGGCGGGGAGTGGGGGTGGGGAACAGACATTCCTCATCTGGAGGCCCAATCGATGCTCGACCGGGTTGTGCATGCCCCCTTCCCAGAGGTCATTCCACTCCCACGAGGTCACACTGCCTCCACATCAGTGACTTCCCCACTGTGAGCTTCAGTCTCTCCTTGTCCTTTACATGGGCTGAGAACACCCACTGTGGCTCTGTTGTGAAGTTTAAGGTGATATGTGTACCTAAATCCCTAGCACTGGGATGAGGCACTTTGTTATCAATAAATGGAAGCAATTACATTTGGGACAGCATTTATTTTTGCAATTAAGCTTTCAGTTTGAGATAGCTACAGATTCACATGCAGTTGTAAGAGTATTAGAGGGATCCCAGTGAAAGCTGTGGTTTTTCCAGTAGTCATGTACGGATGTGAGAGTTGGACCATAAAGAAAACTGAGTGCCAAAGAATTGATGCTTTCGAATTTTGGTGCTGGAGAAGACTCTTGAGTCCCTTGGACTGCAAGGAGATCAAACCAGTCAAACCTAAAGGAAATCAACTGTGAACTTTCATTGGAAGGACTGATGCTGAAGCTGGAGTTCCAATACTTTGGCTATCTGATGTGAAGAGCTGACTCATTGGAAAAGATTCTGATGCTGGGAAAGATTGAGGGCAGGAGGAGAAGGGGGCAACAGAGGATGAGATGGTTGGATGGCATCACCGACTCAATGGACATGTGTTTGAGCAAATTCTGGGAGATAGTGAAGGACAGGGAAGCCTTGTGTGCTGTAGTCCATGGGGTCGCAAAGAGTCGGATATGACTTAGTGACTGAACAACAATGCATTCTTATTTAGTTTTTTCCAATGATAACATGTTGCAAAACTAGGGTACAATAAAATTACAACCCAGACACTGAATTCATACAGTCAAGATACAGAACATTTTCACCACCAGAAGGATCCCTCATGTTGTCCTGTTCTGACTACAACCCCTTCCTCCCATCTTTTACCCTGGCACCACTAATGTAGTCTTCATTGCTATATCATTACAAGAATGTTCTATAAATTGAACTATAAACTATGTAATCTTTTGGGGTTGACTTTTTTTTCACTCTGAATAGTTCTCTGGAGATTCATCCAAGTTACTGCATGCAACAAAGGATTGTTCCTTTTTATTGCTGAGTGATATTTCATGGCATGGATGTACCCAGTTTATTTGATCAACCATCCACTGAAGGACAGGTAGGTAGTCACTGTCTGTGGCTCTTGTGGAACAAGCTACTACAAACATGCCCTGGACAAAGTCCTGTTCCAGGCAAGCTCATGCTCTAGTTCATTCCAGCCACCTTCCACGCAAGACCACCTTGGAGGTAATTCTGATCTGATTTTAATAGTAAGGTGTCAGGAGGCCAGCCTTGTTACTCCACCCTAGTTTACCTAATGGTAATTACCTGTTCCTGGCAACAGACTTGTTAATGTAAGGAAAAATAAGGCAGTAACATGTGGGCTAAGTTTATGTGGCTGGGCTGTGAAGCTACCACACAGTCAAAGGGGGGACAGGGGGTTTTCAGAGAAAGTCAGCGACTGATCGTGTCAGTAGAGGGATAAGGGGAAATGAAAGTCAGGCATCTATCCATCCTAGCAAGACTCTCTTCTTTGAACTTCTACTCATAGATGGACAAAGAAGTTTCCATAGATGCTCTGCAAAAAAAAAAAAAAATTATCCTTATTTAAAAAGCATAAAGGTTTGTGCTAAAATACAGTGTCCTGTTAGGCATACATACCATGCTCAAATGACAGAGCATGTTTAAATGAAAATGTTGGTTCATGATGTACACATTCAGGCTGGACCTGGGCTTGCATCACTTCCTCTTCTCTCATTCTTACAATGACTGCCATAGTCACATCAAATGGCCCACAGTTCCCAACACAAACCAGGCTATTTCATATCTCCAAGACTTGGGAGATGTTATTATTTCTGCTTGGAACGGGCTTCTCTGGTGGCTCAGGTGGTAAAGAATCTGCCTGTGATACAGGAGACTTGGGTTTAATCCCTGGGTTGGGAAGATCTCTTAGAGAAGAGAATGGGTACCCACTCCAGTATTCTTGCCTGGGGAATTCCATGGACAGAGGAGCCTGGCAGACAACAGTCTATGGAGTCACAAAGAGTTGGACATGACTGAGTCACTAACACTATCTTCCCAGCCTTGTCCCAGTTGGCCTGGAAGATGCCTACTCTTTCTCCAAAATGCAGCTCAGACTGCCCCTCCTCCGAGAAGCTCCCCTGACCTCCCACTCAACCAACCAGGTCAGCACATTCCTCTTCCTGGGACCGGCCCTGCCTGGTATTAGCTTGCTCTGGTACTGGTCTTGGCTTCTGCTGTTGCTTCAACCATCACTTCTCAGCTTGCTTGTCTGTCTTTGTCCTCAAGGTTAGAAGCTCCCTATTCTCAGTGTGGTCCCTTGAAAAATGTGTGCTAGAGGAAGGAGAATAGAAAGAAATGAAGTGAGGGATGGATAAGGAGAGAGAGAGAGGGAAGAAAAGGTTTATGTCCTCCTACTAGACTGCCTTATTTATCTTGGAATCGGCAAAACTTAGCACAGAAACAAAAACGTAAGAGGTGGTTAATAAATGTTATATGTATCAGTGAATGGAAAGGAAGGAGGGAGGCAAGGCAAGACAGAGAGAGGGAGGAAAGGAGTTGTCTTTATGGAGGAAACGGTTAAGGCAGGAATTCAGTCTCTCTCAACTCTGAGGCTCAGGGCTGATGTGAATCAACAGAATCAGCAAAAGAGAAATGTGCACAGAGTACCCACATTCCGCAGCAGAATAGCTAAATGGGAGGGGAAATTCCTTCCTTGGGCCAGACCCAGATCTGTGTCCCAATGGGAGGTTGTCTTCTATCAGAGGGAAACTCAGACTCTCTCAGATCATGCAGGGAAGGGCTAATGGCATAATTCCTCTTTCTGAGTGCAGCTAAAATGTGGAAACATTCTTCAGAGACCATCCAGTCCCCCACTTCATGCTGTAGATGCGGACGCTGAGACTCAGACATGGGGGCAATGTGCTGGAGTCACACAGAGAGTTAGTGGCCCAGGTTCCCATCTCCAGCCCAGAAGCAGAAACAGAAGGCTGAACCAAGTAATGAGAACTCACGTCTGACTCAGAATCAAATGAAGCATGTTCGCTTCCCAGGTTCCCCTTCAACCAGCTGTGCACTGACTTTGACATGGCAGTAATAATAACTCTCTTTCCCATGGAAACTGTCTCCTAGGGAAACTGTCCCCACCCTCCAACCCAAAAGTAGTAGTAGTAGTAGTAGTGTTAGTTGCTCAGTCATGTCTGACTCTTTCAGACCCCATGGACTGTAGCCTGCCAGGCTCCTCTATCCACGGAATTCTTCAGGCAAGAATACTGGGGTGGGTTGCCATTCCCTTCTCCACCTCCAACCCAACAGAGTCTCCTAAACAGCCTTACTTGTCTTGTGACATCCAAAGCCCACTCCCAACTCAGGACCAAAGGTCAGTGCATCACAGCAGCTGGTTAATGACCTATGATACCTGGAATAAACAGATGAGTGGGGCCAAGAGGAATAATAGCAGAAAGCAGAGCTAAGGTGGAGAGGAGGTGAGGTTGAAGGGGACAGAAGAGCCACGACAGGCCAGAAAAACAAATCAGCTGAGGTAACAAGGAGCAGGAGTGCTTCTATGGCTGCAGAAGTGAAGATGGAGAGAAAAGATGAGAGCAGAGGATGAGGAAAACAGTCAACAGTAACAGACCAGAGGGGACCCAGAAAGAGTAGCCAACCACTGTCATGATGGAGGACCAGAACAGTGACCCATGGTCTTGCTGGAGGTCCAAGCTGCTGACCTGAGCACAAGTCTGTCCTCTATGTCCAGTTTCAAGAGCCCAAGCTCCTTAACCAGGATTCCTCTTCCTCTTGTCGTCCCATGCCCAACCCTTCCAAGAGACAATTCCTTGTGCTGAGCTAGCAGAGATGAGGCTCTGTTCCTTGCAACCAACTGAAAAGGACAGTGAGGAGGCAGCCCCTCCAGAAAGCTTTCCTGCAGACAGATCTTCAGCTTCGGACACCTAGGTAGATGGGGCTTTTGATGCCTTGATGTGGAAGCACGCGCCTTACAGACTGGACCCCTTGGGAGCCGGCAGATGCTCCTGCTGCTGTGGCTTCTCCTCCATCTCCTCGTTCTCCTCCATCTCTTCATCTTCCCCCATCTCCTCTGCTTCCTTCATCTCCTCCATCCCCTCACCCTCCTCCGTCTCCTCCACCCTCCTCATCCTTCTTCTTTCTTCCATTTCCTTCTTCTTCCTGTTCTTTCTCCTCCCTCTTCCTCTTTCTCCTCCCCACTGCCTCTCTTGTTCATCCCTGAGCTCTTCCATGCCCTGAGGATCCAGTGTCAGGACTAAACCCTTTACACGTATCACTGCACCAAATCCTCTCCACAACCCCCAAAACATCTACTATTATAACGCCTATTTTACACAGCAGGTAACAAAGGCAGAAGGGTCTTGGTTCAGTCACAGAGTGTATGAAGAAACTGAGTTTCAAGCCCAGACCTTCTGATTCCAAAATGCACATCCAAACCATTAGGCTGGGTGAACAGGCTAGGCTTTTATGAAGCTGGATTGACAGAGCTAGACGAGAGAGGAGACAGAGCAACGAAAAGGAAATCTTCAGACCAAATTGGCTCAGAAATCTATTGCACTAACCACATCATTGCCTGACAGAAAGAATCTGTGTGAGGCTAGTGAGAAGAGAAGTAGGGGGAAAAAAATAACCCAGCCCTCTGATAGCTCCTGTCCACCTTCATGCCAAAGCCGCTTTCTAAAAAGAGGTTAATTTATTTCTCTTATCAAATTCTCCTGCTGGCAGACAAGCAGAACAATGTCAGAGTCACCGATCTATCTGACCCACGTTTCTGTCCCACCTGACACCAAGAGGCTCACCGTGTCTGCAAAGCCAGAGAGAAAGGTCTCGCGATGGCTCTGAGCCACTCACCCCTCAAGAGGTCATAAAGGAAAGGATGGTTACAGTTACTTTCCAGGAGCCTCACCACTGGAATCCCCTAAGCACCCCAACTCCAGAAGAGGGAGACCCTCTCCTAGAGACCTACATCTTTTACCAAAAAATAAAGGAAAAGTGGACCCAGCCTGACACTGTGATTGGAAGCCCAAGATTTTAGCTGATAAAAATAGCTAGAATTTCCTGGACACTTATCCACACGCCAGGAAGCTCTCCAAGTGCCTTGCCTGACACTGATTATTTCATTTCATCCTCACAGCTATTCTCTGAGGTTGGTGCTCTTCTTGCTCAGCAGGAGACAGTTTAAAAATGTGGCCACAAATTCCTTGGACTCTTCCCACTGACAAGTGGGACCATGCCTCCTCCCCTTAGATCTGAGTAGGCTTGTGACTGCTCCTATCAGTACAGTACAGCTGAACAGACACTGACAACCCTTGGCTAGTGACAAGCCAAGATAGTGCATGGGATTTTTATATCGCTAGGTTATAAAAGCCTCTGCAGCTTTCACCTTGTTTGATAAGAAAGTTGCTCTGCAAGCCCTGAGGTGCCACGTAAGAAGAGCCTGACTACCCTGAAGCAGCCAGATTGTGAGGAAGCCCAAGCCACAAGGCAGGATTGTGTGTAGTTGCTCCCAACGAGACCCTCTGTTGAGTTCAGGCTTTGACTCATCCCAGTCCAGACATGTGAGTGAAGGAGCTTCTAGATCAGGGGTTGGAAAATTTTTTCTTGAAATGGCTCATTAGTACACATTTTAGGCTTTGTAAGCCAGTGATCTCTGCTGTAACTACTTAATCCTGCTGTTGTAGTTTGAAAACAGCCATAGAAAATATGAAAGTGGCTTATTCCAACACATCTTAATTCACACAAAAAACAAGCTGTGAGCTAGATATGGCCTGTGAGCCATAGTTTGCCAATCCCTATTCTAGATGATTCCAGCCTCAGCTGCGTCAGCTTTCCCAGTTGAGTCCCTGGGCATTGTGAAGCAGAAACAAACCATCCCCCTGTACCGTTTTCCTGATACCTGATCCACAGCCTCCACAAGTGTAATTAAAGAACTGTTGTTGTCCACCATTAAGTTTGAGGTTGCTGGTTTGCACAGCTGTGGATAACCGGAACATGCCCATTTTACACACAGGAAATCTGAGGCTCAGAGAGATTAAGTAACTTGCCCAGAGACTCTAAGAGCAAGTGGAGGAAGCCAAGATTGGCTGCCAGGTCTGCCTGACTTCAGAGGCCAAGTGTATCATCAAGCCCTAAGACGATGCCACAGGAGACAGATGGTGAATGACTGAGACCCGGTGTGGTAGGTGACAGCTCGAGAGAGAAAGAACATATGGGCTTTGGCAGGGAGGTTGGAGAAGGAGGGAGGGACCAGTTGTGCATGGAGGCTTGCAGGCTGCAGGAAGGGGGTTGACTGTTTCCTCCACATGACAGAAAGCCACAGGAGGGTTTTTCAGCAGAGGGTGGCATGATTCAAATTACATTCATTAAGAATCACTCTGGCTGCTGTGTGGGGAATGGACTGGGGAAGGGGCTAGGCCCTCCCCAGCCTTATGCACAGAAAGGAGAGTATGGTTGCCAGGGAGAGGTCACGCGGCCAGAGATGCTCATCTGGGTGGGTGACTGTCCACACACTTGGACTGGCCCACACTTTATCCACCTTCCACACAATGCACGGAGGCACCAGAGGGCTTGAGAAATCACCTGCTGCCATGTGTTACCTCTTCCTCTTCCGTGAGGCTTTAAGTGTCCCTGGGATCCCTTTGGTGTCGTCCAACCCACAGATTAAACAAAGAACAAGGAAATCCCCAGTGGAAATTTCCAGGCCATGTTAGAAAGAAAGACACAGAGAGGCCCGCTGCTGACCACTATCTGAGGACCAGTCAGAAGCCAACCAGATCGGCTATGGCTCAGAGCTCAGGGCCTCCACACAGATTCATCTACCTGGTCTCCAGCAGGAGCTCAGAAACAGACTCTTGTCCCGGGGTGATTAGATTCAACAGATGTGTCAACAGATGTGTCAGGGAGTGCAGAACCTTCTGCAAAGCTCATCCGGGCAGATGATGAAACAGCTCACAGAGCAAAGAAGGTGGAGCCTGGACCACTAAGGACCCCCTCTCAGGCTCTCCTCCCATCCCTACGGCGCCCTCATCAACACGTTCATTCATTCTCATCGCCAGGTGGCCTCTCTCTAAATCAGACAGACTTCTGGTACACTCGCTCTGCACTGATGGCTGGATGCCCCCCAAACTTTCCTAGACACAAACCACACAGAATGACAAGAGAGCCTAGGGGCGCTGGGAAGTAAGGGCAAGACTCCCAGATCAATCCACCGAGTCCTGTTCGAGAACATTCCTCCCTCCTGCTCCTCACATGGCAGCGCCCCGACCCAGCACGCCTGGGCCCAGCGGAACCCCATCTCACCTTGTTGATTTTGTTGGTTTTGGGGAGCGTCTGGCTGATGTGCAGGTCCGAATACCGGGGTGGCTTTCGTAGAGGGTTGTTGATGTCACACGGGACGGACTCTGTCCGGACTAACCTTGCTGGATCCGTAGGGGTAAAGACAGTGATTTGGGAATTTAAGTACCACTTCTTCTCCGTACCGATGCCAGGAGAGCAGACCTCACCTCAAAGGCCCACCCCCAAGGCTGGAAGGGAATTGCCAAGAAATGACAGTTGTTGTGTTGTGTGTCATGATAGCAGGACACTCTCCCCACTACCTGTGTTTCTGTGGTTTCTAAGATGTTTGTATTGTCAATATATGGCTTTTGACAATTAAAACTTCTAATAATGAAACTGAAGCTATCGGAATTTTTTTCTCCAGTATCATAATTGTTTTCACATTGGTGTTCATTTCAGAATTGAACCTCCTTTGAAAGACAGGAGGCTCCAGATTTCTCAGGCGCTATCATCAGTGGACAGCTCATTATGGCCACCTGCCCCTCCCCCATCTAAGCTTCTATATTAGGATCGTCCTGCGTCACTTGTGGGATTTCTCAGGCCCGAGCGGCCTCTAGCATGTCAAAGCACGTTTGTCCTAGACAAGGTCATCGTGGATCCCTGAAGGGAAGTTTCGGCTCCCCCAGCCTCCCCTCTGCATCCATCCCTGAAGGCACACCGAAGCTGGACCAGCAGGCGGTGCTAAACAAACATGTCCTGACTCCAGCCATGCCACCTGAGCCCCTCTCTCTGTCAGCCCTCTGTTACTTACTATTTACAGGGGCCACAGGAGGGGCGAAGCTAACATGCAAATGTGATGCCTGGTTATGCTACTGGTTAGCTGTTTTTTTTATTGTGGGGGTGGGGCTGTTAGGGAGAAAGTTACAGCTTTGGACTGACCCAGGGATTTAATTTCTCTCTTAAGCCTGAGCTGCCATCACCATGGAAACCAACTGTATTTTCAACTTCCTACCAAAGAGGGGCGGGTAGAGCAAGAAGCTGGCAGAGTGCTGGAAAGTTCCTGTTTGTTCTTTGAGTAAAGAGGGCATGGCCCTGATGATGGGTGGGCGGGAGGGTGCCCTTCTTCAGATGTCAGCGTCTGAGAGCGGGTCACCTCCCAGCAGGCTGGTTCCGGTCTCCACGTGGGAGTCCAGCAGGAGGGGTGTCCGGAAGGAGGTGATCTCCCCCAAAGAATCTAATGCAAGACAAGGGCTCCAGAGCAGTGAGAGTTCAGGTTTAAAATAGGCTTGGGGTGTGTATACAGTTGTTCAAGGAACAGATGGTTCTTAATTAAGGATATGAGGTGGGAAGGGGCAAGAGGAAAGAGCTGCAGACTTTTCCTTCTCTTGCAATTTCCTCTCCTTGTGGAGGAAAGCAGTGCAAAGATGATCGAAAACCAATGGCCCATTGGCTCTGGAAGACAAGCCAGCACTTTCGGCAGCCATCTGCCTCCTTCTTTAAGTTTCCCTTCGGTTCGTTTGAGAACAGGGCAGGTTCCCCTGAACCCAAGCTGACCCAAGGCCAGGAGGGCTGTGAGGGGTGGCGGAGGAGGACAAGGACTAGCAAGTTGTGTTAAAGTTGGCGCTAAGCCTCCACCCAACCTACAGAAGGCGGGTGGCGGGAAGGGGGCCAGTAAGAATTTTAACAATTTTAGTAAGCTGCTTACATGGGCTTCCCAGGTGGCACTAATGGTAAAGAACCCGTCTGCTAATGCAGGAGACATAAGAGACTCAGGTTCAATCACTGGGTCGGGAAGATCCCCTGGAAGAGGGCATGGCAACCCACTCCAGTATCCTTGCCTGGAGAGTCCCATGGAGAGAGGAGCCTGGAGGGCTATAGTCCATAGGGTCACAAAGCGTTGGACATGACTGAAGCGAATTAGCATACATGCAAGTTTAGAAATAAGTATATGGCACATGAAGCCATTTGGGTTTTTTTTAGAAACATGAGAAGTGGTACAATGCAAGTCACGTTGCTAGAGTGGCCATCCTCTCTAGGAGACACCTGGGCGCTCTCTCTGCTTTGCACAGCCCCATCCGGCCAGTATCTGTCATTCAGGGTACCTGCTTGACCCTGGCAGGCATCTGAGTTTGCAACTTCTACTCCAGAGCAGTGCATCTTAACTTTAAAGTGCAGACGAATAACGTGCAGATGCTGTTTAAAATGCAGATTTTGATTCGCTAGGTCTGGAGTGGGGCCAAAAGTTGTGCATCTCTAACAAGCTCCCAGGTGATTCCTGTGTTGCTGCTGGTCCACGGGCCACAGCTGGAAGAGTAAGGGTCTAGACCAGCGATGGCCAATATCTGCAGTGATGAACATGTTCTATATCTGCACTGTCCAGTACGGTAGCTGCATGTGGCCACGGAGCCCTTGAAATGTGGCTGGTGTGACTGAGTAATTAAATTTTTATTTTTATTTCATTGTAATTCACCTAAACTTAAATAGTCAGATGTGGCTGGTAGCTACTGTATTGAACAACACAGGCTTAGAGAGCCCCCCACTAGATGAAGTACAGTGTTGATAATGGAAACACTACCCCAAGAATCAGGAGAACTACATTTTGAAAGCTGGACTACAAGGCCTCCTATTGTATTCTTGGCAGGCAGGGAAAAACCTTTCCTTCTAGTCTTTCCTTCCCACTAAATCGGTGTTGCTTTTGCCTGGTGGAAGGCTGGTAGTGGCTTCCCAGAGGTAGTGTCTGGCTACCTCCCTGCCTAGCCAGGTTAGCCCAGGCACTCCCAAGGCCCCAGGAGATGGAACACGAACAACTCAAAGCAACAGGTCCAAGCAAGACCCCTCTCTGTGCCTATTTCTACAGGGCCAGTTGACTGAGTCTGAAGAGCACATAATGGAAAAACACTCAGCTAGTACTCTTTTTAAGTGGGAAGGGAAAGGAATAGGACTGGGGGGAAAGAGAGGAGAGTAAAAAATTAGGAGAGAGGACAAGAGTGAGAGAAAAGAATTAGGGAGGGGAGATGAATCTGGGGGCTAAGCTATCAAGGAGACCAGAGTGAGGACAAAGAATAGGGAGAATAGGCATGGGGGTGGATTAAGGAGACAGATGTCAGGAGGAGGGGGTCAGAGGGAAAGAAATGAGTCAGGCAAAGGTTAAGGATCAAGGGGTTATCCAAAATTGACCTGGATGGACAGCTATCTCACATGGCCTGCAGGAGTCCCCACTACTACCCCAGGGCAGGAAGTGTTAAATACTTACCTCCTCGGTGGATGATCAGAAGATGACAGGGTGGGGCTTCTTTGGTGCATTTGTTGTGGCACTTTAACCTGAGAGAGAAAAACAAAAGGATGGATAGATGGATGGATGTCAAGATGAACAAGTGGATGGATGGATGGGTGAGTGGATGGGTAGATGGGTGGATAAATAGATGGGTGGGTGGATATATGGCTGGGTAGATGGATGGGTGGATGAGACACACCAATGGTTCAGAAAGCTCTGGGTAATATGGATACCAAGACACGGGGTAAGATAAGACAGCTACTGCAAAGGCATACCCTTGGAACCTAGAAAATTAACTCTGGAGAGAGTTTTTCTGCCATCCCACACTCACAGGTCAGCCCTGGGTAGTTCAAGAGTAGGAAGCAACTGTTTAACCAACAATGTCCACTTGGACTTCATGCTTTGAAAGACATTGTTATCTACCAGTCTATATTTGTCATCATCATTCAGTCACCACCTGCTTACATGAAGACTCATTTGCCAGCCATTGTATCAAGCATTCTATAGATGCTAAGTTATTAGATCTTTAAAGCACTTTTATGAAATAGGTATTATTCTTCCCATTTTACAGATAGAAAAACTGAGATTAACTGACTTGTCCTAGCAGAAACCCTGGGTCAGTGGTGCCTGAGGCAGCCTCATTTTTTTCTTAAAGGCTCATTCTATAGGAGGCAGTCAACCAAGACTTCCAATTAGGATGAGATTCGTAACAGGTATTAAGTTTTACGGGTATTATGTGTAAGAGTTTAGAGGCAAAATGTCTTCCTTTGAGACAAATCCAAGATGTCACCTTGCTCTTCCCCATACCTTTGTCAGATTTCAAAGGGTACTATGACCTGGTTTTATCTTTTTCTTTTCTAAGGCCCCCAGACTCAGACCCATAGGGAAGGTCCCAGCTCCCATGGAGATAACTAGTGTTGCATCAAAGCTCTGATGGAAAGCCCTGCTGAGTGTGAAATTAGCCTTTAGTTCATTCTACAAATAGGTCCTGGGGACACACAAAACAGTTACGCAGATGAAGCCCCTATGTTTATGGGGACAGTTAATAAACACATAAATATCAGGTCGTTGCCAGTGTGGGAAGATGGTGAAAAAATAATGCAGGGAAACGAGATGGAAAGTGACAGGAGTGGGAGGGGAAAGGCTCCAGTGGCACAAAGGTTAGAGGGCAAAATCAAACCTGGTGGGTTCAGGGGTCAGAAGTTAAAGGCTGATGAAGCTGAAATGAAGAGAACCAGAGTGAAAGGAAGATCTGAGGAAGGGGAGGTGCGCGGAGCCCCAGTACGAGAGTCTGTATTTGATTCCACAAACACCAGGAAGAAATCAGAGGCTTTAGACAACTGTGACTGGGTCAGATGAATGCACCTGAACTGGGAAGACTGCTGATGACAAATGATAGTCAGACCAAGAGGTTTCTGTACTCTTCCCTGATTGAAATAGCTCAACTTCTGGAAACTTCCAGAAAAAGACTGTTCCTTTCTGCCACCCCCAACCTAAGAGTCTTCTTTAGCTTACCCAGCTGGAAGACTGATGGGCAGGTGTGAAGCACCCCGTTCTCCATCATGGGCAGCGCCATGGAGCGAGGGCAAGCAATTCAACATTACCTTTGGACCATGTCCAAATCAGGACGAGGCAGGTGAGACCCCTAGTGACATCAGCCATCTCCTCCACTCTGTCTTCTGCAGGAAGGGAGCAGCCCTCCTTCACCTCTGGCTGCAGGGTGGGAGATGGAACATGCATCCTTCCAGCCAAGGCTTCAGAGGGCAGTGTAAGGGCCGGGAGCATGGCCCCAGCTCCTGCAGAAACCCCAAGAGATTGCTCTCCAATGCTTGGACAGTTAAACCTTGCACAGAGGTTCTCATGTCAAAAACGAGAGTCCACACATCCAGGACTTGCTGATCCAGCCAGTAGGATGAGCTTGGCACTGGAATCACCCAGACCCTGGAGGGGAGGGGGTACAGGGACTGAGGCCAGACATGTCTCACTTATGAAGAATCATTTTTCCAGAAGGAAACACACACAATTCCACCAAAATTAGATTTTTTTCCTTTTCACTGCCTAAGAAAGAAGAGCCACTAGCACACAATTTATTGGTAGACCACCTATTTCTGAATCAGATTTCCAAGGCATACCCTCTCAGGGTTCTGACTGGGGAAGTGCTGGGAGTGAGTGTGGGTTTTCAGCAAATGCACGCCAGAACTCAAGGACCACACAGAAGAGGGACACATTCTACTTCCCAGATAAGAGATGTCTGGATGCCTAAGTCTTCCAGAAGGCAGGGTCCTCCTTGCTCCATACTCCCTCCCCCCAAAAATAAACAGATTAAAAAGTAAAAGGAAATGGTGTCAGGATAACATACTGAACAAATCTGAGTTCAAAGCCTGACACCACCACTTCCTGGCTGTGACAAGCTGGGCAAGTCGCTGACCCACTCTGAGCCTCAGTTTTCTCATCTGTAGAGTGGGGACAATCACAGCATCTGTCTCACAGGACAGTAGAGATGAATGATACAACAGAGGTAAGGTGCCTAGGACGAGCACTTGAAGTTGCAGATACTCTTGTTTTTATCGTGGGGGTTGTGTTTATTGTTAGTTTGTGCAGTGTTCCACAAACTAACAATATGTGGGATAAACTAACAATTTGTGGGACAACTCAGGGGTGTATTGTCGAGGGACTGGACCCCAGGTGCCCACGACCGTCACCTGCTCTTCTAGGACCCAGGAAAGGCTGCCTTCCCTTCCCGTCCCTCTCTCACTTCTCCACACCTGCCCCCCGCCCCCGCCACTGGGGTGGCCTGGGCTCACCTCTCAAAGAAATTACTTGCCCCCAGATCTTTGTCTCAGGGTCTGTAGAAAAAGGGGAGCCCAACGAAATCACTATGATTATCAGAGGAGGTTTGGAACACCGACATGGTCTGCCTCAAAGCTCTCACATCAAAACCAAGTCTTCTGCTCCTTGTCCCTCATGTGTCCCTTGAGCCCACAGTCCTTAAGGAATTGGGTCCTCCATGTGCTCCATTCCACAAGGAGGAAAATGGAGATGTGAGGAGAACACAGTGGAACGCTCTGGACAAACCTCTGTACCAAATGTGGCCCTGAGGAGCCCTGTGAGTTAGGATGGTAGCTCTGATCAACTCCGGGCACCAGGTAAAGGTCATATGTGCTTCTAGGTAAAAAGCCTGGGCTTCAGAATCCAGCTGACCTGAGCCTGGGCCACAGTTCTACCTTTTCCAGACCAAGGAGGCATCCACCTGCCTGGTTAAGTTCCAGGTTCCTCGTAGGCAGAACTGCCATAAGGATCCAACGAGAAAATGTCCGAGTGGTGCCCACCTGGATGGCAAATAGGTTAATGTCTCTGCAGGCAGGGCTAAGGCACACTTGAGGGCACACAGGGAATGTCACATGAGCCTCAGGCAGCCTGGACACTTGGAAAGGATTTATTTAAAACTTTCATGGGAAAGAGTTCATTTTTTTCAACTTCAAAGGCTAGCAGGATAAGCTTCAGTTATCAAGAAAAGTTGCTTACGTGGGATATCTCATTCTCCAAAGGAGCTGCTGGCCGAATGAGACATCCTCTCTGTCTGAAAATTAAATATGTGAATTTATCTTGGGGGCAGGATCTGGGTCTTCCTCCTCCTTGCAGCAACTTTCCTACCCTGCTGTCAGTGCCTGGTTTGGTGGCTGGTGCCTGATACATGCTGAGCAGACACTGGAGAGATGGAGGGACAGAGGAGAAGAGAAAGAAACAGGAAGGCAACCCAGCAGAAGGGAAAGCCCCCAGATTGCTCCTGGTGTGGGAACATGAATAGTCTTCATCAAATTTTCTGAATTTGTTTTTGATGTGGACTACTTTTCTTAAAGTCTTTATTGAACATGTTATAACATTGCTTCTGTTTTATGTTTCGGTTTTCTGGCCGTGAGGCATGTGGGATCTTAACTCTCTGACCAGGGAATGAACCTGTGGCCCCTGCGTTGGAAGGTGAAGTCTTAACCACTGGATCATCAGGGAAGTCCCAAGTCTCCATCAATTTTTAGGAAGTGATTTCTATTTCTTATAAATTGTATCCCTTGCAGTTTGTGAAGTGCGAACACACCCCCTTCTGCATTCCCTTCTTTCAGCCCTCCTTCCTCCCCAACGTGGGGGTGGGAGATGGGGATCTGACCACAAGCAAACTGGACTTCTGTGGATCCTGCCCAGGAACTGTATGAGACAAACAGTTTTACGAGCAGCTCTGCCCTTTCCTTAATGGATGTGTCCTGGCCCCCAGCAGCCCCTAAGAGCAGACACAAGCCTGGCATGGGGCTGGGATCAGAAAGGGGGCCTTCCTGGACGAGGCGCCATCATGACCCTTGCTGGTGAAGACAAACATGTTCATTTCAAGTGGTTTGCCAGCAGAGTCAAACCAATTTATTAAAAGTTTGCTCCGGGCAGCCTAAATCCCTGATCCTTTCTCTCATCCCACACCAGCTCACTCTGCAATCTGCCTTTCCTTATAGAGTGCAAATGCTGCTGCTGGTAAGTCGCTTCAGTCGTGTCCAACTCTGTGCGACTCCAAAGATGGAAGCCCACCAGGCTCCCCCGTCCCTGGGATTCTCCAGGCAAGAACACGGGAGTGGGTTGCCATTTCCTTCTCCAATGCATGAAAGTGAAAAGTGAAAGTGAAGTCGCTCAGTCATGTCCGACTCTTAGCGACCCCATGGACTGCAGCCTACCAGGCTCCTCCGTCCATGGGATTTTCCAGGCAAGAGTACTGGAGTGGGGTGCCATTGCCTTCTGCAAGAGTGCAAATGGGATGTTTTTAAATACCTGGTCCCTGACATCCAGTTGAAGAAACATTAAGCAAACACCCAATTGGAGCCAGGCACTCTTACATAATCCTGGGCAATTCTGAACAACAATCCTGTGAGCAATGGATACTATTACACCCATTTCAAAGTCAAAAAGACTGAGGCTCAGGAAGCAGCCCAATCACATAGATAGTAAACAGCAGACTCAGGATAACCATTCATTTATGCTCACATAAAACAACATCATCTTCTCCCTCTGTGCCAGGTGCTGTGTGAGGCACTGCGAGTGTATAATAACATGGGGGAGAATTCTTCTTTAACCACCTTTCTTAGAATAATCTAGCAAGGGGTTTACTCTCTAGATGGGTATGGAAACCCATCTCTTGTCCTTTCAAACATGAATGCCATTTCACTCATTCCATTGTCTCAAAGTCAAGTCACCTCCTAGAAATGACCCCATTTGGATGGGAACCAGGATCCCAGAGCCTTGGGTTCAGAAGAACCACTTCCCTCCAGAGGCTCCTTTTGAGATCTATTCCACCATCTAGTATTTCCTGAGCACTTACTATGCCAGGCATTGTGCTCACTCTGTTTGTATGAATGGTGAACAAAGCAGACACAGCCCTTCCCTTGAACAAAGTCTGGTTAGAGGGACAGAGTGGTAAATGGACAAACACAACATCATATGTTACATGGGATGATCTGAAAGGGCAGGATATGGCGCTTTGGAACTGAGGGGAGTCAGGGAGGGCTTCCTGGAGGAAGTGATAACTGAGCTGAGCCCAGGGAGCTAGCAGAGGTACACAAGAAAGATCTAGGCTGAAGCACTAGGGTGCAAAGAAGCATCAGTGAGTGGGCACAGGTGCTGCCTCAGGGTTGGTGGCATGGAGAAGCTGGAGCTCTGGGCAAAAGGAGGGACGTGGTGAGAGGGGAGGAAGGAGAGGTAAATAAGAATGGCACAGGGTCTGCTCAGGAAACTGGATTTTATTCTGAGAACTGAGGGGAACCAAGGAGGGTTTTAAAAAGGGAGGTGAAGGCTGGATAAACATTTTGGAAAGACCTCCCCCCAGCCCCACCCCACCCGGGGAAGCAGATACTTACACTTACAGGGCAGCCAGTGCCCCTCTCGGCTTACCCCTCTTCACTCTCCTGCCTCTGCTTGCCTCCCCAACATCACTGTATTATGTGCTTCTTAAGGCTTCTTGCAAAATCACTAAACCAAATCAGTACCCTCTTTGCAGTGGGCTTGTCTGTATGAATACCCCAACTGAAAGTTTTGTCTAATTTTGATTCCCCTGGGGTCTGTCATTTGAGCCCGTACTTGTAGAAATGTCTCCTTATGGTCTCAGTGAAAGACCTCAAAGAACACACCCCCCTTCCCTCACTGCTGACCACCCAGTGGGGTTCAGCTCTTTGGCCTTCAACTGAGTTAGAAAGAGAAAGGCAACAGCCGAAATGAGCAAGGGAGATTGGGAGTATTAACACAGAAATCAGAATGAATGCTCCAGCAACATAATGGACAATAATCAGGAAAACCCTAGCACCGGTCTTTCCATAAGAGGTCTCTGTAAGGAAGCTGTACATTTATTACCTGTTGGAGACACCTCCCCCAACCCCACGCCCCACTTCCCCAAGAGAGGAGAGCGTGACCACAGAGTCACAGAGTCTTCTGGGTTCCCAGCACCTCGGGGCGGGGGGGCGGTGTTCATCACAGAGACCCTTTCATCATCTTTCAATTCAAAAAGGGATGATGGGAGAAGGCAGCAGGCGGGGGAGGAAAAGACTGATAGCTCTGGTCCAGGGTCAGGTTGAGATCAGATTCTCATCTTCTGCTCGTCTGGTTCAAGGAGAGGCAGAGTGGGGACCAGCAGCTGTGTGGCTGGTCCTTTGCCCACATAAAGTGGTTAAGGCTCTGGGATTTGAATCAGAGGGATCAGTGGGTTTGAGGAGTGGATTCACCCACAGTGAGGCTTTTGGGCCAACGAGTTATTCCTGAAGGACTCTGTTTTCGTAAAAACGGGGATAATAATAGACCCTACCTTCCCTGGCTTTTGTAAGAATTAAATGAGTTCATGCATGTAAAGTACTTAGCAGAATGTCTGGCACTCAGCAAGCCCTCGATACATGATACCATGACCATCACCATCATCCTTGTATCCAATCCCCACCTCAACCTCCAGGAGAATTATAATCAACCCTAACATACAACTGTGATTGGACCGAACTATAATAGGTGGGGACTTCCCAGGTGGTGCTAGTGGTAAAGAACCTTCCTGCCAATAAAGGACACATAAGAGACTCAGGTTCAATACCTGGGTCAGGAAGATACCCTGGAGAAGGGCATGGCAACCCACTCCAGTATTCTTGCCTGGAGAATCCCACGGACACAGTAGCCTGGCAGGCTACAGTCTGTAGAGTTGCAGAGTCGGACATGACTGAAGCGACTTAGCACACATAATAGGTAAAAACGCATATAAGGGACCATTAATTCTTACGATGATTATTGCAAAAACTGAAGTGTTTCTATTAATGGAAAAAATAAGTTTAGGCTTCAAGCTGGTGATCTCTGAAATACATGCTCATAATTATATCCTGCCAATATCCTGCCTGTTGTACAAATTCCTGAAGCTTCCAGGAACTTCACAGCAGCTGCAACACCAGCTCATCATTTCCCCAGTTTTGCAAGAACTGGGAAAATTAGAGCACCCAGTGGCTCAAACCAACCATGGCTTACTTCCTGCTTTTATCTCCTTGTCACCTGTGGCTGAAGTCATTTTGCAAACACAGGAAAATTTCAGATAAAACATTGGACTTTGAGGGAAGGACACTGGAGAGGAGGGCAAGAAGGGCACCGAAGAGCATGTGAAATCCAAGTGAAGAGATCCAATAACAGAGCAAAACCAGATAAAGAAGTGCCTGTAAAATGGCAAAGGCACTGCTTACGTGAAAAGAATTAAGTGCAATCATGTCTAGCCAGGCTACCGCAGGCAGGAGGAGGGGGAACTATGGAAAATGCATTAAAACACACTGGAATAAACTGGAAATAGTGTGCTGTTTCTAAACTTCACTTTCTACCTTTCCAGGGAAGTGATTATGGCTCCACGCCTACGGAAGCGGGCAGTGACCTTAATCGGAGCATGTAAAGTGTTTCTACCAGCACAGAGCTGCCTCTGCCACCCTGGGTCACCTGGGACACAGGACTTTCAGTGCTTGACCCAGGGAAGTCCCAGGCAACCCGAGCAGTTTGATCATTCTATTTAATATTTTAGTAATGGCACTCTAATGCTGGCACTTAAAAGCTGAATAATGGATATACAGTCCCACTGGTTGGGGATGAGGGATTTACGATATAAAAGAGTGGTTCTCCCCCAAGGGCAATTTTGTGCCCCCTCCACACCCCAAGGGACATTTGGCAATATCTGGAGACATTTTTGATTGTCATAGCTGAGGGTGGAGTAGGGGAAGGGTGGAGTGGGTGTGTGTGTGTGGAAGTAATGATGCTAAACGGGACAGCCTCCGTACCACAAAGAATTATCTGGCTCAAAATGTCAAGAGTGCCAAGGTTGAGAAACCTTGTTAGGAACCCTTTAACTAGTCTTCCAAGAAACTGGCTGGTTCAGAAAATCCCCCCCCCCCAAAAATGGAGAACAAGGACTACAGAAAAGTAGGAAATGGGCTGACTTTTCCAGAACTTGGACCTTGCTTAAACCCTCGGAGGTGACTTGGTGAGTCTGTTTCTTTTCCTGTTTCATATTAATAGAGAATCCACTTCTGTAATGAAATAACTGCTGAGCATCTTAAAGAGTCTGATATGAAAGACTCATCAAATCATTAACGTGACTGGGGCACTCACATGTCTCATCACATCAAATGAACACAGTAGCCTCACTTTATGTCAGAGAGGTTTAGAAACTTTCCCAGAGTCACACAGCTTGGAAGCAGCAGAGCCAGGACCTGCTCTTTCTGGCTCCAGCGTCTGGATCGTGCTGTTGGTGTCCTAAGTCGGGCTCCCTAGAAACAGATCCTGAGACGGGCAATCTGGCAAGTGATTTATGGAGGGAGTTCTGCAGGATGTTCCTTAGCAGGTAGGATGAGGGACAAGCTAAGCAAGGACATGGTTGCAGGTGACTCTAGTCTCAGCCTGATCCCACAGGGGCTCTGGGGTGTGCACTGTACCCTTGAGTCTGTCTGCCTGCAGCCAAGGAAGCTGGCCTTTGCACACCTGCACCAGGTACGCCTTGACTGCCTGCCTCTGAGTCCCCGGGGGAGAAGCTACAATCAGCCAGGGAAGCCCCCCGGAGAAGGTCTCAGGTTTGCACTGGTAGCACAGGCATCCTTAAAGGAGGTCACTGGGAATGTGCTCAGCGGCCACTAAATTAATCACCACATCTTCAAAGCAGAGGAGCGAGGACACCGTGGTCCTAGAGGAAAATGAGTCTTATACATCTGCAAGGTGTTCTGATACCCGTATGGTTCCTGTCTCAGGCCCCAAGAGCTGGTGACTCAGAGCACAGCAGGACTCTCCACCACCGCCCAGAGGCATGGCCATCCTGACATCACATTTTCCTCCCTGCACCGGGCCTGGTCCTGGCCGGTGAGCTGGTCCAGGGTGGTGGGAGCTCCAGAGCCCAAGACTGCTTTCCCAGAAGAGCGGCTGGCTGGGTGGTGAGGGGTGACCCCCCTCCACGGGCCTAGAGCTTCAGGAAGCAATATCTGGAGTCCTAGGGCCGGTACCACGGCTGCAAAGCAGAACTAGTCTCCTCTCTACCCTAGACTCTGCCTGCAAGATATGCTCAGCCCAGGTTCGATTCCTGGGTTGGGAAGATCCCCTGGAGAAGGAAATGGCAACCCACTTCAGTATTCTTGCCTGGAGAATCCCAAGGACAGAGGAGTCTGGTGGGCTACAGTCCATGGGGTCTCAAAGAGTCGGACGCGACGGAGCGACTAACACTAAGTCCCAAACCAAGCCTTTGTCCGTGCTGTTTCCTCAGCCCAGAACACTCATACTTATGTGCAAATAGGAATTATCTGGGAGGTTGACTAAAAATGCAGATTTCTAGGCCCTACACCCAGAGTCCAGGTCAGAGTCACCTTGGTTCAAACTCTTATTTCCTAGAACACAACCACTCAAATCACCACTGCCAGTTTTCCTGCAAGAAACCCAGAGAGATGTGGAGAGGTTTCCAAGGAACCCGATCTCAGCCCCGCAGAAGTGTCCTTCTCTGGAAGGACCCTGAGAAGGAGGAAGGGTGCAGATAAGACATGACTGAGCCAGGGAAATCCATCAGAATCTTACTGCAAAAGCAAACTTCAGTCAGCTGAATCCATGGTTATCAGACAATACATGGTCTGTACTGACAGCCAACCACTTAGAACTCAACTCCATTCCGTGCTCGTGAACCTATTAGGCGAAAACGCCTCATTTTAGATAACTGCAAATTGCTTTCTGAGCATAATTTCCTATTAGTTCATTAATCTCTCTTTTCAGAATGCTCACAAGACAGCTGATGATAATTCCGGAGGAAATGGGCACTGAACCAAAGCAGGGGGGAAAGGGGTTAGACATTCAGAAGTACTCCGGCTTCCTGGGTGGAGGGGTACTCCCAAATTAGTTTAATAACAGTATTAACTTTTATTTATTAAGTTCTTATAATAGGCCAGGTACCAGGCTAAGCATTTTCCCTTATTTAGTCAGCTAAAAAAAATATTCAGTAAAGTAGATGTCATTTTTTTTTCTTTCTATATAGCAAGAGGGCTTCCCAGGTGGTGCTAGTGGTAAAGAACACACCTTCCAGTGCAGGAAATGTAAGAGACCTGGGTTCAATCCCTGGGTTGGGAAGATCCTCTGGTGGAGGGCATGGTAACCCACTCCAGTATTCTTGCCTGGAAAATCCCATGGATAGAGGAGCCTGAGGCTACACTCCATAGGGTCACAAAGAGTTGAACATGATTGAAGTGACTTAGCACGCATGTAGAAAGAAATTGAAGCTTAGAAGTGGTTACACAGTTAGTGATGAGTCAGGATTCAAAGAGAGGTGTGTGTGTGTCTGACCTACAGCCTGGGTTCCTAATCATAGCATATCTTTTTTGACTCAGCACACAAATATTTACTGGATGAATTTACTGGAGAGACCAGGACGAGCAAGATTCATGTCTACAGAGCGAGGCCAAGGGATGTAACAGCAGAAGAGACTGAAAAACAATCAGCAAAGACGGACCAACGTTAAAAAAAAAAAAAAACTCATGTGCTAAAATAAGGTTTGATCTTGTGAAACCAGTGGTTTCATATATAGAGCAATGGTTCTCAGACTGTGGTCCCAGGACTTGCGCTGGCAGCATCAGCATCACCTGAGAACTTGTCAGAGACACAGATTCTGGGGACCCACCTCAGACCTGCTGAACTGGAGACTCTGGGGTAGGTCCAGGAAGCTGTGTTCTATTCAACTTTCCAGAGGATGCTGATACACACTCCAGTTTGATATCCATAATCTACAGAAATAAAATCAGCTCTGCAAGGGGATTTGGAGCTCACAAGAGCAGCGCTTCTCAAAATTAATGTGCACAAGAGTCACCAGGACAATCTTAAAATGCAGATCCGGGTGCAGCAGGTCTGGGGTGGGGCCTGAGAGTCTGAGTTTCTGGTCAGCTTCCAGGTGCTGCTGCTGCTACAGGTTACAGGCCCAGGGACCACATTCAGAGTAGCATATGTCTAAGCCAGGGAGTTTCTGGCAGTAACACCACCAGAATTGTCCTAGATTTTTTAGTTGCTTAGTCGTGTCCAACTCTTTGCCATCCCATGGACTGTAGCCCGCCAGGCTCCTCTGTCCATGGAATTCTCCAGGCAAGAATACTGGAGTGGGTAGCCATTCCCTTCTCCAAGGGATCTTCCTGACCCACGGATCGAACCTGGGTCTCCTGCATGGTACGCAGGATTCTTTACTGTCTGAGGCACCAGGTAAGCCCTGTTCTGGGTTTTCTTTCTTTAAAAAGGCAGGGATGGGGTGGGGGGGGGGGAGAGAATCACTACCTTCAGGACAGATTTAAACCCAAGCCTCTGTAAATGCTTTAGGGTAACAGGAAATGTCCCACATCAGACACCACTTTTTCCTCCAAGGTTCCCAATCAGGTTTAAGACCTTCCCTGAGCACTCCAATTAAAACTGCAGCCCCTTCCCTGGCCCTTCCTGCCTCCCTTCTCTGCTTTGTTCTTCTCCTTAGCACTTCAGCATCATCTGAACAGATGACCTATTTCACTACTTTGTTTACTGTCTGGCCTCCCCATCTCCATCCCCACTAGCATGTAAACTTCCTGAGGGCAGAGATTCTGTCTGTTTCGTTGACTGTTGTTTCCCCTGTTCCTAGAACAGTTTCTGGCACATAGTACATGCTCAGTAAACATCAGTCAAGTAAATGAACAAATAGTTCTGCCCATTTTTTTAATCAGCTCAGATGGCTACGAATCTGCCTGCAATGCAGAAAACACAGGTTTGATCCCTGGGTGGGGAAGATCCTCTAAAGAAGGAAATGGCAACCCACTCCAGTATTCTTGCCTGGTGAATTGCATGAACAGAGAAGTCTGGCAAGCTACAGTCCATGCAGTTGCAAAGAGGCAGACACAACTGAGCAACTAACACTAGAACAGTTCCCGGCACATAGCACATGCTCAATAAACATTGGTAGAGTAAATTATGAGCAAATAGTTCTGCCCATTTTTCTAACCAGCTCCCTCCCCATTCTCGGCATTGCCCTCTGGGATTCACTGGTTACTGCTTGTATGCCCGCACTTCAGCTTCACCGAAGTTCATTTCTCTATAGTTGTGTCTTCCCCTAACCTCTTTGACAATGGGCTCTGTTTCGCTTTTCTGTCCTTCATCCAAATCTTTCCAACTAAAATTTTACCAGTCTTTGAAATCACATATAAACAGCCATCCATCCTCCCCACTATTACTTAATGCAAAAAACTGCAGAATTTCACTGATGGAAGAGTAAAATCAAACTTCAGCAGATGATATCAGTAATGCAAGCTCCTAATGGCAACCTGCTCCAGTACTCTTGCCTGGAAAATCCCATGGACAGGGGAGCCTGGTGGGCTACAGTCCGTGGTGTCGAGGAAGAGTCAGACATGACTCAGCGACTAAACAGCAACAACAATCACATACCAGAGAGAGCACTAAACTCTGCTGACGTCATGCGAGTACAGCATCAGAGTTCCTGAGGCTCCTGAAGGTCTGTGGCTGCTACAGAGCCTGCTTTCACCTTTTGGGTGGTTGTTCTAAAGTGAAAGAAAGTGAAAGTGAAGTCGCTCAGTCGTGTCCAACTCTTTGCGACCCCATGGACTGTAGCCTACCAGGCTCCTCTGTCCACGGGGATTCTCCAGGCAAGAATACTGGAGTGGGTTGCCATTTCCTTCTCCAGGAGATCTTCCCGATCCAGGGATTGAACCAGGGTTCCCGCATTGTAGGCAGACGCTTTACTGTCTGAGCCACCAGGGAAGTCCTAAGGGCTGAGCAAACTGGTTAGATCAAGTGTTCCTTCCAACCAGGGCTTGGTTTGAATCCTGCCTCTTACAATTCCAGGAGGCATTTCTGTAAAAGGTAAGAGTGCGGATGAATGTTTGATAAAACGTTTGTCATCTGGGGCGAGGACCTTTCACAGACTCCTTCCAACAGCCCTGTGGTGGGGGTGGGGGAGAGGCACTAACATCACACCCACTTTGCAGGTGAGGAAACTGAGCTGGCGATGAGAGTCCCTTCCTAAGGTCACACAAGGAGTTTGGCGGTGCAAGTGGGACTCCAGCTCAGTTCTGCCTGCTTTAGAGCCTCTGCTTCTGGCAGGCACCCACCTCTCTCTCTCAGGTCCCCATCCCTCCCCCACCCTTCTGCAGGGTCTGAGCCTCTGCTCATTACTTCTAGAACAGAGAGAGCATGAGTGAAGGCTACCTCAGACTTCTGCCTCTAGCGCTGAAAATTAAAACGGCTCAGGAAGCGTTCAGCCTCACGGATTCCTGGCTGCGTCCCTGTCACCTAATTACCTGACTTCAAAGCCTCCGCTCGGCAGGTGTGAGGATGTGAAAGCTGCTGTCTTCCCCTCAGAAAGTGGTGTGACTACACATAGATGAGATGGACCCCAAAGCATCTGGTGTACCGGGGAAAGCAGAAGTTCCACCTGGACCCGAAGGCATGGCTTGGTGCATCTCAGGGTCAGAAAGAGCAGAGGCCACCATCCTGGGGACTCATCTGAGACCAAGGTGGGGACGTGGGCCTCCAGACAGTAACACCTGCTAGCTACTGCCCCCAACCTGTCCCCGAGTGCCATGGAGTTTAAGGTTCCTTAGAGGCTGGAACTAATTAATCCTCCCCACAACTCCAGGAGGGAAGGCGGCTCAGTCTTGCCTTATCACTGAGACATCCAGGCTGCAGGGAGAGTAAGAACTCCTTCATGGGGCAGGGATGTGGGGAGGCCTGATGCAACTTGAATCAGTTCCCAACCTGGGCTGGACAAGGAAGAGGGAGGCTGGAGGAGAAAGAAAGAGTCCTACTTTTTAACTTAGTGGCTCCTATAAAGCGATCAGATGCATACTCATTTGCAACCCTTGATACAGTTGAACGTTAATATTTTACAGACCAGAACGGGTATTTAGTACAAATTTACAGGAGGGAAGAGGAAGACCAAACAGAAAGGCATTTGTGACCTTTGTCAGAAGAACCCTAAGCCTGACACTGGGCTATGTCCTTTGGTGTTGATTTGTTCAGTCCTCACCACCACATCTGGAGAAGGCAATGGCACCCCACTCCAGTACTCTTGCCTGGAAAATCCCATGGACGGAGGAGCCTGGCAGGCTGCAGTCCATGGGGTCACTGAGTTGGACACGACTGAGCAACTCCACTTTCACTTTTCAGTTTCATGCCCTGGAGAAGGAAATGGCAACCCACTCCAGTGTTCTTGCCTGGAGAATCCCAGGGACGGGGGAGCCTGGTGGGCTGCCGTCTATGGGGTCGCACAGAGTCGGACACGACTGACGCGACTTAGCAGCAGCAGCAGCACCACCACCACCACCACATCAAGCAGGTGTGACGATCATTTCTTTGGTGCAGATGAAAATCCTAGCAACAGAAACTGAGGCGACTCTCCCACGGTCACTGAGCTAAACAGTGGAGGGACCAGGATGTAAAAACCTATCTCAATCTGACTCCGAGGCCTACGTTGGGCATCACAGTCCCTCCTGCATCCCGTTGCCAGATGCGACCTGGGGTGGGTACGTGGAAGCTGGGAGAAGTGGGGGCTTGTGTGGTCTGGTCTTCTTGCCAGAACTTGAGACCAACATGATGTCACAGAAAGAACAGGAATTTGGGGGGCAGGGTTCAAGTCTTGACTGCCACTTCTTAGTTGTGTGACCTCAGGCTTATCCTAGCTTTAACTCAGCTTTCACATTTGTAAAATGGGAAGAATCAGAACCACTCCCACTCAGAGAGACACCATGAGGAGAAAAAAATAAAGGGCAAAAGCCCTTTGCAAAGTTGAACTCAGGGATTGGCAAACCATGGCTGAGGGGCCAAAACCAGCCATGGCCTGTTTTTGTACAAAGGGCTTTATTGGAATAGATAAATCTGTCGTGCTTATTTGTTTATATGTTGTCTATGGCTGCTTTTGAACAACACAGCAAAGCTGAGGGACCCTGTGGGCCGCAAAGCCTAAAATATTTACTATCTGGTCGACCAGAGAAACAATTTGCCAACCCCTGATTTCAGAGCCTGTGGAAATGCAGGTTCTTGCTGTACTCTGCAGACAGCACTCCGCATTTTCAGCATAGACCATTGGCTCCAGTTCTTACTCACAAGCATTCTCCTGACCCTTTTCCCCAAGTGCAGATGTTCTTTTAGGGCCTATTTCCAAAAAACAGAGCAAGCAGCTCTCCTGAGAGCCAAGGGACAAAACCCACTAAGCCATTTCAGAGCCCAGGCTGGCTCCGGCCTGACATCAGGCACTGTGAAAAGGCGCTTGTGGGAACAGCCACTTACTTGCAGTTTTTACACTTGAGGCCAAAAAGCATTCCTTTCCCACAGACTGTGCACGTCTGAGACATCCAGTATTTGGTGGAAAACCTGTGAGGAAGAGAGAGAAAGTGTTCAAGGCCAAGGTGATGGTGACTGACCACTGGAAGGAGAAGCAATGGGCCCTTGATTCCAGCCCCACTTCTTCCATATTAGATGCCTTAATCAAACTGCTTAAACCACTGGAGCTTTGGTCTTTTCATCTGGAAAGTGGGCATAATAACACTATTGACCTCAAAGGTTGTTTGGAGGATTAGACAAGGTCATGCATGTCAAGGGCTTCACCCAGGGCCTGGTAGACAGAAAGCGGTCACTGCATGGGGTTGTGACTGTATTATTACCCAAACATTCAAAACAGTCATTCAGTCATTCAACAAACATGCCTGGAGGCCTACTATGTGCCAATTTCAGTTCTAGGACAGATGGATGGGGCTGTGACTATCCTCAGAGAACCACAAAGCAAGGTGCAGTTTCCCTGGGAGTCTGTTCCCTATCACTGAGCTGAGCCTTCCCCATCACTGCTATTTACATCCCTGGTTAGGGAGCTTCAAGAGGGCATCCCCCCAAAAAAGTGGAGACCCCAAACTTTAGTAGCAAAGAAGAGGCCTCTAAAGGAAAAGACTTTTCGGACCATCAGCTCACCTCCCTCCCTAGCCACTACCACTCGCTGCAAACAGAAGGCAGTTTGGAGATTTCTGATATACAGCTAAGAACTAGCAGGAATAGAGGTGCATTAACTTCCGGGGTTCCCTGCTGTTGCCAGGGTGCTTTCCTCACCTAGAGATACCAGGAAGCATCAGGGCTGGGCCCAAGAAAAGTACTGAAGGCTGCCAGGTCAGAGTTAATTTTCATTTTCAATTTTTGTCACCTCCAGAAGGACTTGTATCTAATCTCCATTGCCTCACAGTGTCAAAATGAAAATTGGAAGTGATTATGTAACTTTGGTGCTTGAAAATTTTGAGGGCAAGCCTGCATCCCTCTGCTGTACCATCTTGCCTGATTTGGGTCAGTCACTCTCCAAACAGAATGAGCTGCATTCCGAAGCTTCCATGTATAAGCACATAGCAATATTCTGAACACAGACTCTTGCGGCCAAGAAAACTCCCTTCCAAGTTTTGGACTGGAGGTTGGTTAAGTCCCATTCTGCCCCTTCAGTAGGGCCAGCAAGTTTGGCAGGATCTATTTTGCAGGATTTGGCAGCTCTGGGGAATGGCAAATGGGCTCGTGTTCCATCCACTAGCAGCAGTGTGGGAATCAAGAGTATGAGTGGCAGATGGGAGTTCATTCTCCTTTTCCAGCCCTCTCTCATCCTTGGGATCAGCAATCCCTCTTCCCAAGATGTGACTGAGGTGACTCTGAGGACAGGGGATGGTATGGGATTTTAATTTCATTTTTTCACGAAGGCTGGGATGAGTCCAGGTCTCTCTGTCCTGGCATGCAGCCGGGGAGAAACACAGGATGAGACTGGAGAGTAACAGGGAATCCTTAGTGCCAGCTCCTCTAAGATGTTCCTGATGCCCAAAATTACCAGACGATTTTCCTCCTCTTGGCATCAGCGTTTGAATCTGAGGTATCACCAGGTCTAACGTTAGGGTGCTAGAGTCTGGTGTCTTGGTTCAGCCACGATGAGGTCAACTGGAGTGGAGCCAAGTCAGGGGGTGAAGCTGAGCTAGTGGTGTCACCAATCCAGGGGTGGAGCTGAGCTAGGGGTGTGGCCAATCCAGGGGAGGAGCTGAGCTAGTGGTGTCACCAATCCAGGGGTGGAGCTGAGCTAGGGGTGTGGCCAATCCAGGGGTGGAGCTGAGCTAGGGGTGTGGCCAATCCAGGGGTGGAGCTGAGCTAGGGGTGTGGCCAATCCAGGGGTGGAGCTGAGCTAGTGGTGTCACCAATCCAGGGGTGGAGCTGAGCTAGGGGTGTGGCCAATCCAGGGGTGGAGCTGAGCTAGGGGTGTGGCCAATCCAGGGGTGGAGCTGAGCTAGTGGTGTCACCAATCCAGGGGTGGAGCTGAGCTAGGGGTGTGGCCAATCCAGGGGTGGAGCTGAGCTAGGGGTGTGGCCAATCCAGGGGTGAAGCTGAGCTAGTGGTGTCACCAATCCAGGGGTGGAGCTGAGCTAGGAGTGTCACCAATCCAGGGGTGGAGCTGAGCTAGGGGTGTGGCCAATACCAGGGTGGAGCTGATCTAGAGGTGTGGTCAATACCAGGGTGGAGCTGAGCTAGGGGTGTGGCCAATCCAGGGGTGGAGCTGAGCTAGGGGTGTGGCCAATCCAGGGGTGAAGCTGAGCTAGTGGTGTCACCAATCCAGGGGTGGAGCTGAGCTAGGGGTGTGGCCAATCCAGGGGTGGAGCTGAGCTAGGGGTGTGGCCAATCCAGGGGTGAAGCTGAGCTAGTGGTGTCACCAATCCAGGGGTGGAGCTGAGCTAGGGGTGTGGCCAATACCAGGGTGGAGCTGATCTAGAGGTGTGGTCAATACCAGGGTGGAGCTGAGCTAGGGGTGTGGCCAATCCAGGGGTGGAGCTGAGCTAGGGGTGTGGCCAACCCAGGGGTGGAGCTGAGCTAGGGGTGTGGCCAGTCCAGGGGTGGAGCTGAGTCAGGGAGCACAATGTAAGAAAACAAAAAAGGGCCCTTCTTTTTGACGTCTTTCTCTCTGCATCTCACTGCCTGACTACTGATGTGTCTATCATGTATTTCTCAAGGCTTCCTTCACTGTTTTCTCATTTGAGTCTTAGCAACTATCCTGTCAACACATTTCTTTCAAAAACTGTTGACGAGATGCCATTCTGAGAGTTTGCCCACTCCTGCCTCACCCTGGGATACCGTTAGGTGTCTGCCCCTGGTGTTCCCCATCTCTTATAGCCCCGATCCCCTCCGTACTGTCATGGTCTGTTAACTGTCTATCCCTCCACTAGACTGCGAGCTCCCCAAGACTGAAAGCCTTACGTGGTGCTCAGCGTTGCAGCCCTGGTTCAGATATTCTCTATAAATACTAGAGAAAAGAAACCAGGAATGAGTGAACTCTGCTGGTCACAGAGGCCTCAGTGCACAGAAAGCTCTCAGCAGTGGTGTCAAAAGAACACAAAGTGCTGAGGTTGGTTAGCTTGTAGATTCATCAAGTAATCATTCAGGGCCTCAGTCTCCCTATCTGTCAAATGGATGTACCATACTTGTGTTACTTACCCCACTGAGTTTGTGAACAGATTGTGAGGATAACGCGATAAAAAGTGAAAAGATAACTTCACATAACGGGTGACTTAGTGGACAGACATTTCCCTCCTGAAAAGGGCAAGCGCGCTCCTGGAGAGGCTGAACCCTGCACCCAACAGGGCTGGAGCTCTGGACTGACAGAAAGTGAGCATCTCTGACCTCAGCCTGCAACCTTGTCTTCTGGGTGCAGAGACTCAATATTAGGACAAGCATTTGTCTCAACACTGAGTGGTTATTACACGCCAGGGCCTTCACTTAGCACTTCAATACATTATCTCACTTAATCTTCACGACCACCCTATGAGTAGGCAGAATTACCTGATGAGAAAATTGAGCCTCAGAGAGGTTAAGTAACTTCTTCAAGGTTGCAAAGCTCTACTAGCTGGGAATGGAATACAGGTCAATCTGACTCCAAAGCCCTGGCTTTTAGCCACTAGGTATTAACTTTGTAAGAGCCAGGTGAAAAAGAAGCAGGCATTTCATTGCCCTGCCACATCAAGGTTTAACCTGGCACAGGAGAGAAGGGAAGACCAGGGCAATACAGGAACTGGGGCAGAACACTCTGCTGAGCCTTTCCCCACCCCGGGGCCAAAGCCCCCAGCCCTCACCCTGCTGGGAAGGGGCCCCCCATGCACTCAGGAATCCAGCCTACCTGTGCTTGATGGAGTTGCCGAGGTCTCTGCGAGGGATCTGTGGGGACCAGCGCGGCACTGACAGTGTGTCTGCAGGGAAAGAAGACATGAGAAGGTACCATTACACAGAGAACTGGAAGTGGGAGTGGGCTCTCACCAAGCCCTGGAAGGAAGAGGCAGTCTCGCTGGCCTCAGGAAGGGCACTGGCCACCACCACTTGCTAAACCAAAGCGAAATGGAAAACTGGTTTAGCTTCTGTCATCCTGACTCAAGCAAGGTCCCCGGAGTGAGGCTCCCAGTCAGTGCCTGGAAAGAAAGCAGCCAAGGGAGAATAAAACTGAGCCTGGCTCCCATCAGCAAGCACTTACTGTGAGCAAGGCATGTGCCACATGAATCACATGCCTGAGTTCATGACATCCTCCAAACAAAGTTAGGGACTGTTAGCATCCCATCCTTACAGATGAGAAAGCTGAGGCCTGGAGAGAGGAAGTCACGTGCTTGAGGTCGTGAGTCCAGGCTTAAGGGATCTAGAACGCGTGCCTGTGCTTGCAAGGCTCTGATTCAGGAGATTCCAAATGCTGGTAAAACAACTAACACTCTCCTAGTTTTTGTATGCCCTTGTACAACTTAATTAAGTTGACTTATTTGTTTGTTTAAACACATTTATTCTCAAAGTAAACTCTATATAGAAAACTAATATTGCTTTCTGTGTAAGTAACTATTTAGAATATGTCTAACTATGCACCACATAAACTCATGCTAGAATAAGTGATGGATGGATGGATAAGTGGGTGGATGGATGGATAGATAGATGGGTAGATGGATTGGCAGGTGGGCTGATAGATGTAGATGAATGTTTAGATAGGTAGGTGGATAAATGGTTGGATGGGTGGGCAGATGGACAGGTGAGTCAGTAGATGGACAGATGGGAAGTTGGGTAAATGGACTGTTAGGTGGATGGATGGATGGATGTTTGGATAGCTGGGTGGATGAATAGTTGGATAGGTGGGAAGATGGACAGATGAGTTGCAATGTGGACAGATGGGTAGATGGATGGATGAATTGGTAGGTGAGTGGATGGATGGATGGATGGGTGAACTGGTAGGTGAGTGGATGGAAGAATGGATGGATGGACAGATAAATGGATGGACAATATGATAGATAAATGGGAATGAGGAAGAAGCAATAAATCACATGGACTTTAGACTGGGTGCCTGTTTCCATCAGGTCTTTTCTTTCATGCCTTAGGCTACATCCCAGTGACCTACACCACCATTCCACCACTGAGTTCCAGAACTCCTTCCACAGCCTCTGAGCACCACCCTCCACCTTCACTCCACTGCCTGGTTGCCTGCATCACCCTCTTCACAGACCTCACAGGCCCCAGGGAAGTGTGAAACAACAGCAGAAATGAACTGGTGCTTTCTGTGAAGCCTCCACCAGTTAGGGGAGAGAAGAAGGAAGTGGCTGACCCACACGCCAGCTCTCATTTCTCAGGCCAGATGGATGGAGCTGGTTCCCCGTCCTCAGAGCTGCAAATGCATGCCTCATTTTTCACAGCAATTGTTATGGAGTGGCATGCTCATCGGGGAGCTGGGCATGTCTGAACTGATCAGGGAGCATTTAACCCCAACCCATTCACACCTCCCTTCTGCCTAATGACACTGTCGACAGCCATCTGAAAGCTGTTTCCAGAAACCCCAATTCCACCCTTGTAAAGTTGGGACCATTTCTGGGAGAGCAAATTATTTCATAAGTCCCAAAGGACAGAGAAAACCCAGAAGAGAGACAGCATGATGTATCAGTCAGAATCATAGCCAGTGGAATCTCCTCCAGGTTAACTAAAAACTAAATGTCATCAAGTCCAAGCTCATTTTATAACTTGTTTCAACTTGTGGGAGAAACAAACAAACAAAAAAGACAAGAAATAAAAATAATTTTAAAGGAGAGAGAGCAGGGGACTGAAGTCAGATTTGGGAGGAAGGATGCTACCTGCTAACTCCTTACAATGCTTTCTCCAGTCTAGGGGTGGGTGCAGGTGGAATGACCATGCTGGAGTGGAAGCTAGTACACTAGCTCAGATACACGGCCTCCTCATGGGGAATCCACAAAATTATCAGTAGCAGCATCAAAGGGGTTTCATCTCATGGGATGTTAGTAGCGGCTATCTAGAAAGGTGTGTTCAGAAGGATGCTGAGGCACAAGAGGAAAGAGCATTGGGATTGATTAGTAATGTCTGCTATTTTGTCATTGTTTAGTCACTAAGTTGTGTCTGACTCTTCACGACCCCATGGACTGTATAGCCACCAAGCTCCTCTGTCCATGGGATTCCCCAGGCAAGAATACTGGAGTGGGTTGCCATTTCCTTCTCCGTGTCTGCCATGGGTGGAGAATAAGGCAGTACCAACAAGTCTGCATATTTCTGCCACTCCTACAAGGACAAGGACCACATCTGCATCTTTGCATCACTGTCTCATAGCACAGCATCTTGGACAAAGTAAGCATGTAATACATGTTTGCTGAATCTGAGATTAGTACCACAGAAAGAGTGAATATAATGAGTACTCCATATGTGGTAGGCACTATTCTGTGCAGCTTATACCCAGAAGCTATGCCTCTGTGCAGACGATGTTCTCCTTATTCCCACAGCATAAAGGAAGAGACAGGAGCTCAGAAAGCTGCAGTGACTTGTAAAGGTCACACAGCCCGAACCCTGGTAGATCCTCAAGGAGTAACTCTGCAAGTGTTTATGAGCCTTCCAAAAGCCCCAGTCAGGGTGGTTTTGCCCCGAGGGAACATTTGGCATTGTCTGGAGATATTGCCAAGTAACCAGGGTGGAGGAGGTGGCGGTGGTCCGGGGAGTGGACGGGGTGGGGTGGGGTGTGGTGCAGGCATCTAACTAGGTAGAGACCAGGGATGCTGCTCAGTTCAGTTCAGTTGTTCAGTCGTGTCCGACTCTTTGCGACTCCATGAACTGCAGCACGCTAGGCCTCCTTGTCCAACACCAACTCCCGGAGTCCACCCAAACCCATGTCCATTGAGTCAGTGATGCCATCCAACTATCTTATCCTCTGTCGATCCCTTCTCCTCCCGCCCTCAATCTTTCCCAGCATCAGGGTCTTTTCAAATGAGTCAGCTCTTCGCATCAGACCCCTGCATCAAAGAACTAACCAGACCAAAATGGCAATGGTGCCAAGGTTAAGAAAACCTCATCAAGATATTTTTCACTTCTCTGGCCGTCTCCCTACCCCCGTCCCTCCCCACACCATCTCGAGATGGTACTTGTGAAGCTCAACTCGGCAGAGAACAAATCCTCTTTTATTATAAGCACATCCCACCACTGTATTCATATCCTAGTTATTCTGTTATTCTCAATTACAGCACCTTCTCAGAAAAGTAGATGTAATTAAGTTTAGTAGTTTGGTTTCATTTCTCAATATCTGGTTGAAGGGGTGAATTCCGTCAATTACATTCAGTGGCTGCAACATCATTAGTCTCAAGCAATAATAACCTCCACACGGCTTCATCCGTGGGTGTGCAGATCTGAACTCTGAGATCTTCTCTTTGCTTTCTCCATTTGGATTTCATTAAACTTGCCAATGCAAGCCTTAAAGCAAAGGAAAACTGTTTAAAGGGAAAATCTATGAAAATTCAGGCCTTATCATAACAGAGAAGGCAAACAGCATGTGGAGCAATTAAACTGATACAGAAACTTCTGTTTAAAAATCAAAGTGCCTATTAAGATGTCTCCATAGCTTAACAAAAACTTCTTTTCTACTCTCATTTTCTGATAACAAGTCAGGCAGACATGGGGGCAGAATTGTGACCATCTCTGGTGCCTTCCATTCCAGGGGCAAGATAACAAACAGACACTTCTTCCCAGATATTTTCATTCGTGGGGCATGGAAAGGGAGAGGGTTGGAGGGAAGGAGGGCTCCTCTTCCCTCCTTTAGGTCCTGCTGTTGATGCCCTCTTGGAAGTGCCTCTGTAGAGAAGGGGAGAAACCAGGAGGCTTGGTCTTTGACACCTTGGTAGCCAGACAGACAAACGGGACCCATGATAGAAGGAACCAATATTAATAAAATCATCACAGTAGGTAGAGCTTTAAAATTAAAAACTTGGGCTCTGACCTGGTGAATTTGAACTCAGGCTAAAATGGAGGAGTCGGGCATGGAGAGCACGCTTGAAAACATTGACCACAGAGACAACATGTGAAGATGGGTGATGGGAGACTTCTCTGGGGGTCCAAGGGTTAAGACCCCATGCTTCCACTGCAGGGGGTGTGGGTTTGATTCCTGGTTGGGGAACTAAGATCCCACATGCCGCAGAGTGAGGCCAAATAAATAAATAAATAAATTTTTTAAAAAAACATTAACAGTTGGAGTGATTAAAAAAAATTTAAATGGCTGATGATAAAGCAAAAGAAAGGGAGGAAAAAGAAGAGGAGAGAAATAAGAATAGTGACAAGAATTTTTTAAAAATGAGAAATAAGAAAAACAATAAATATGCTTTGTGTTGAGTGTTACCATGTGCCAAGCACTATTGCCAAATAAGCCCTTTACATATGTGATCCTATTTTATCCACACACTGCATGTATGAGCACATGTGATGTATCAGCTGTCACTGTCGGTGCCATTTCACTGAGGAAATCAAGAAGTGATGCCATTTGTCCAAGGTCACACAGCATGTAAAGGCTAAGACTAGTTTTGTTTGTTTTTTTTAATTTGGGTTACCTAGCTGGGGCTCAATAAACGACAGCCAATTTCATCCCTACTTCACAGATGGGAATACTGAGGCTTAGAAGCAATAAGCAACTGTCTGTAGTTTAGAAGTCACTGAACTGGGATTTGAACCACAGACAGGAACAAACTGGATGCTTCCATTCCAGACTGCCCTCCAGATACACGGAGTTCAACCCACCCTGTAACTGTCCATGCCTCCTACTTCTGAGAAGAGTAAAGGGAAGATGAGAAGCAGCTGGTTCAAACTTACGAAAGGGCCACAGAGGCTTGGAAAGTGATGCCATAGTGTGTTGTGTATTCCGACTATCATTTATGCAGTTACTCAGTAAATATTTTGTTGAATTTGCCCACCCTCCACCCCCAGAGATGTCCACATCCTGTGACCTAATAGGTAAAAAGACTTTGTTGGTGTGATTAAGTTAAGGACCTTGAGATGGGAAATTACTCTGGACTAGCCAGGTGGGCCTGATGTAATCAGGTGAAAGAGGGAGGCAGGAGGGTCAGAGTCAGAGAAGGAGATGTGGGGACATGGAGATCTGCTGGCTCTGAGGATGGATAGCGGCCAAGTGCCAAGGGATGCAGTGGCCTCTGGAAGCCAGAAAAGGCAAGCGAGCAGCTTCTCTCTTAGAGTCTCCAGAAGGAACAGCTCTGCAAACTCCTTCCCTTTAGCACCGAGACCAGTCCTGGGCTCCTGACCTCCAGAACTGTGCAATGTAAGCCACTGAGCTTTGCTAATGTGTTAGAGCAGCCACAGGAAACTGATAGAGCACTGACAGTGCCAGGAACGGAATCGGCGGTGGGAATGGCGAACAGGAGAGTTAAGAGTCTACAGGGGAGACATAATGTGATACATGCGATGAATGAAATGAAACAGGACTTTGGGGGTTGTGTTAAAGCAATGGGAACCACCTAGTACTCACTGGGAAAGTCCCTGATGCTGGGAAAGACTGCGGGCAGAAGGAGAAGAGGGTGTTAGAGGATGAGATGGCTGGGTGGCATCACCGATGCAATGGACATGAACTTGAGCAAACTTCGGGAGATGGTGAGGGACAGAGAGGCCTGACGTGCTACAGTCCATGGGGTCTCAGAGTCGGAGATGACTGAGCAACTGAACAAGTATCTTAGAACAAAGTGGGATGCTGTGTGGGGGTCTTATACATATAAGCGCTCCCTCTGGCGGCCGAGGGAAGAACAGCCTGCCAGGCTTTGACAAAAACAGGAGGGTCCTACCCTCACCCCAACCTCTAACTCCCCACCCCCGCTGGGGTCCATAATATGAGCCCGGACCCTTACAAGGCCATTCATCTCCCAGGCCAGGCTTTTCCCATTTGAGCTGTCATGTCATGATCTCACCTGCAGCCTCCAATTAAAAACAAAACCAAAAACATACCTCAGGGTCTTCCCTGGTGGTCCAGTGGTTAAGACTATGAGCTTCCACTGCAGGGGACTTGGGTTCTATCTCTGGTCAGGGAACTAAGATCCCCATGCTGGCACAACACAGCAAAAAGTAAAACAAACAAATAAATACAGATTTAAAAAATAAACCCATATCCCTGAGTAATCAGTCCACTGGCTGGCACAGGAGCAAGGCACAGTCTTATTTCTTGTACATATCCCAAATAAGGATTCGCCTCTTGGAGCTGTTTCTTCATTGAATCCTGACAACCCCACGAGGTTGTATCCCTAGTTCAGAGATAAGGGAAATGAGGATAATTAATTGTTCAACATCTTACTGCTAGTATTTGGTGCATTTGAGAGTTGCTTTCAGTTTCCTATAAAACCCAAAGCCTTGCTTTTCAGCCCCACACCATCCTACCTTCCTATGCTATGTCTCCCGAGACAAGTGTGAAAACTGTTGTTCAAACTGTACAGTCCTTGAGTTGGACAGGACCACAAGAAACCACCTACTGCAGTCTAGTCCCTAAACTCTGTTGGCTAGAGGAGGAGCTATGCTAACCTTAAATGTTTCCATGGAGATAAAGACTTCTGAGAACATAATACTATTAATAATAATGGCTAACATTTATTGAGTACCTACTATATGGCAGGACTCAGATTAAATGCTTAGATGTATTATTTCATCTGATCTCCTAACTCCTTTTCAGGCGGGAGAGCTGGCGTTTAAGCCAGGACAGCCCAATGCCAGAGCTCGTCCTCAGAAATGCCATGAATGAAATGGAAGGTCCAGCTGCTCAGTTTCCAGCCCATGGACAGGACAGACTGAGAACTTAATGGTGCTGCACTCAAATCGAGTAGCAAATTCTTTAGGCTCATGAAACTAATAAAACTTAGAGCATTCAAGCCACCAGCTAAAATCCCACTGGTTCATCCAAGGTGCCAACCAATCCTTGACTAAAGCTGTTCACAGTATTATTCACGTAGCGGGGAACAACTCTATTTGCTTTAATATCCAATTCAAAACATCAGATTTAAGAGTCTTTTCATCCTGTGCTATCTCTAAAGGTTACAGCTCCATGGTGCTTCAGGGCCAAATTGAGTTTCTCAGCGTAGATGGACATAATTTTCTCCCTGTGACAACTACAAGCCACTTCTCAAGATGCAAATTTCATCATCTGGGGGCTCGTGATCATTATGGAGGTGACCGAGGAAGCACTTAGCACCAGTGAGTATGTAGATGAAAGCGAACCTGGGTCCTGGGTCTTGCAGGGAAGCAATAAGGCAGAAGGGACAGACAGTGATAAAGACATGCTTGGCGTGAGCAAAGGTTGTGCTGCTCACTCTTAAAGGAAGAGATCCTTCAGAGGAGATTCTTAGGGGTCCCCATAGTATTGAGGCAAAACAAAGAGCAATGGTGAAGCCACCAGCCTAGAAATAGGAAGATTGTGGGAATGGAGGTATAGGGTAAACCAACCTGCATGTATATGGGGTTCAAGCCACCTACAAGGCACTGAGTGTAGACCTATTCTGGAGACAGGGCAGCAGACTTCATTTCTGAATGGGAAGGGCCTCCAGATTATCAAGCTGCCTGGGGGAGTGTGGGACTTTGAAGTGAGCAGACCTGTGTTCACCCATCAGCTCTGCCACTTCCCAGCTATGAGACCTTGGGCATTTTCACCTCTGTGAAAGGTGTCTTTCCTTGTCTCCGGCGAAAAAAAGGGGGGTGGTCACACTATCTCCCTCGTAGGAGGATGAGGCGGGTAATACAATTGGAACAGAGCTCAGCTGAGTGCCTGACATATTATTGTCATTCCTGTTCTTGTCATTGTCATCATCACTCTGCCTCTAGAATTAACACACCAGTTAGAACCTGACAAAGCTCTCCCGGGACCATGATTTAGAACAGAGGTTGGCAAACTATGACCCTCAGGCCAAGACTGGCCCATCTCCTGCTTTTATAAATAAAGTTTGATTGGCACATAGCCACGTCCACTCATTTACACACTGTGACTGCTTTTGCATTATAACAGCAGAGTTTGAGTGATTGAGACAGAGACAATGTGGTCCAAAGTCAAAAGCTAATTATTACCTGGCCCCTTATTGAAAAAGTATGTTAAACCCTGACTAAGAGCTGTGTAACTCATTTCCTTGGCTGATTAGTGGGAAAGTACTTTTCTACTTTTATTGAGGTATAATTGACAAAACTGTAAGATATTTAAAGTATACAATGTGATGGTTTGACATATGTATACATTGTGAAGTGGGTCGTAGACCCACTTCAGCCATTTACATGGTGGGAGTTCTTGGACAAATGGTGTGCATTCTCCAAGCCAAAGTGTTCATGACCCACAGGGTGTCACCCCTCTGCTTACCTAGTCCTAACACCACATGGGGTGTGTTGTTTCCATGCCTATTTTACATAAGAGAAGAGCCAGGCAGAGTAGGACCAATAAGCGGTCCAGCCAAGATTCTAACCTATCCCAGTCTCACCCCAAGCCTGTTTTCTTTCTAGCTCTCACTGTCTCCTGGTAGAATAATCTGTGATGAGGCAATGTCTCTGATTACATGCCACTGCTGAAATCTATGTCAGCACGTGGAGACAGGGGAAAATATTAACCCTCTCCTCTCACTGCTTCTGTCCGGGTTAATTAATACGATTATCCAGTTGTCACTTGATCAAAGCAGAGAGAAGACCTTGAGGACGTGTAAGTTACAGTGGGAGAGGTGGTGCTGCTGGTCACAGCCGAGGGGAAGAGATGAAGTGACCTCCTGGGAGTGGTTCCAGGTGGAAGCCTACCTTGGTAGGACAGGTGAGCAGTGAGGGCACTAAGTAATGCGAGTGCAGAGAGGGCTGATACGTGGGGCAAGAGGCAGAAAAGTGCAGAGGAGGTAAGGGGATGATATCACAATGAGTTAGAAGCAAAGCTCTCCTCTATCACCTGTTCCTCCTGGCCCATAGCTTGGGTAAAAAAATTTTAAATGGTGAAAACAAACTGGAATTACCTTCAGGATCTAGTGGGAAAACTAGAATGTATGTATCGTAATACCCCCCTCTTCAGAATCACATTCCCCTTTTTAAAGACCGTCACCACCTAGCATCTGAGTCTCGGCAGGTAACTGCTGAGCTGGGATCCCCTGAACTGCCCATAAATTATATGCGTAGACAGTGGATAACATCACGCCCTCTCCCAGTAGACATGTGAAACGTGGAGTCATCACCCATGATTTATCTCAGCCCCCTCACATGGCCTCAATTAAATTTCATTGCCGGTAAGGAAAGTGAAGATGGCTGAGGCATTTAATTACATTTTATAATGTGCTCACTGTTGAATTTATTAAAATGTATCAGGGATTTTTAACCTCGTAACCAAACAATGGGACACCCGGGTGCCACACGAGTAATTATCTTCCTTGTGGGGATGATAGATGGAGATTTTAAGACATTAACAGTAGGTTGAGAATGTGTGTAGGGGGTGTGGGGGGAGTGGGGGCTGATTGGGGGGATGGCTATGACAAGAAAATGAAGCAGTGGGCCTCTAATTCCATAAGACACCGCCACACAGATTGGAGTTGGGGGGAGTGGTACTAATTATCCATTTTCCCTCGGTTCTAAAAATGAGACCTATTAGAAAACCCATCTTCCTTCTCTCTTCCTGTATCCTTACTCCAAACCTTCCCCTCGGATTTCCCCTTGATATAATTTTACTCCTATAGTCTAGAAAGAGGAGAGGGATCGTCTCTGTTGTTTTGCAACAGCATCTGCTGTTGTGCACCTCCTACCTTCAAAGATACTGTTCTTTCTGCCTAGAACATTCTTCTGTATGTTCTACTCCCTCCCTACTTCTCTTAGTCCAACTCATACCAACTCCAAGATCCAACATAGGCATGGTTCTTCCAGGAAGCCCTCCCTGAATGCACAGGATCAGACACCCCTGCCATGCTCCTCCTGTAGCATCCTGTGCTGACTTCTCCAGGTCACTTGCTTTGTTGCATGAGAGCCTCTGCTAACACATCTGATCTCCTGACTACCCACTTGATCATGAGATCCAGGACAGTAGGAGCTTCCAATTACTCATCTGTATGTGTTCAGAGTTTGGCTTAAAAGAGAAGTGAAGGGTTTTTCTTGCTAACTCCAGCTAAAACAACTCAGCAGCCTAACCCTCCAAATGGAGGTTTCACTTCTCCAGGGTCCTGCAGTGCCTGGACCTGTGAGGGGTCCCAGGAAGCCAGGCACTCTACTCTGGCCTGGCCACCCACTCTGGCTCTAGCCCCGGCTCTCAGGCTCTGGGTGGGGGCTGGGACCTCAGCTAGTGTGGCTGACCAAATGAAGCCCATCTGTTCAAAAATGGAGCCCATCACTTCCTCACTCAAATCTTTTCTCATGTGCCTGTCTGTCTGGGGCCCCATGGTTTCCTGAGCCACTGGAACATTTTCATCTCCTCCTGACTCTCACCATTGAGTCCCTCCTTGCAAGGTACATCAGTGTTCACATTCAGGCCTCTTAGCTACTGTGTCAGGGAGGTCTAGTATCAATCCCATTTTACAGGTGAAGAAACTGAGGCTCCGAGAGCTTAAAACAGAAAGGCAAAATGATCAAAAGAATGGGGTTCGGTGTTAAAAAGACTGGGGTTATCGTCCTGATTCTGCCCCAAACTGGGCAAAGTATTTAACTTCTCTGAGCTACAACGTAGGAATCATAATAGCTAGCAGGACCCAGGCATTGCCCAAGTTAGTGGTTCCCCAACTGTCAGCACCCAGGAACTATCCGATGCCTGGGCCCCTCCCCTGCACTGTGATTTAATTCAGGGGTCAGCAAACTAAAGCCCAAGGGTCAAATCTGGCCTGTAACCTGTCGTGTAAATAAAGTTTTATTGGCATATCAACATACCCACTGTCTACAGCTGCTTTTGCACTGTAAGGGCAGAGCTGAGTAGCTATGACGGATATCTGATAGCCCACAGAGCCTAAAATATTTACTATCTGGCTCATTAATTAAAAGTTTGCTGATCCTCAATTTAATTATGCTGGAGTATGGCCTGGCTTTGAACATTTGAAAAGCTCTTCACACCCTACTAATGCACAGGCAAGCTTGAGAATCATTGGCCTCAGTGTTTCACATATATTGGTGCACTGATTCTTTATAACATGTCTGTTTCATTCCCTCCTGTATTCCCAGCAGCCAGCACAGGGATGGGTACAAAGTGACATCTCCACAAATACTAATGAAAGAATGAATGAATGAAAAAAAAATCTACCCTGTGAGGCAGGTACTAACGATCCCATTTTGCAAATGGCAAAATGGAGGCTCAGAGGTCGCCTATGGAATATGTCCTTCTGGGATTTTAACCTAAAACTCCTGGACTGCAGAGCTCTGTTCGTGAGCACTGTGGCCTCTCTTCAGATATTCAGAAAGGAGGAGAGACCAGCAGAGTGTCGGCGAGGGGGTCTTCTTGTGCACCCTCCCTAGGAGAGGAGCCCCGAGCAAGAGGAGAGGCAGCCTGGAAACCCAAAGAAGCTCGGGATCCCGCCGGCCACACAGAGCCATCTCAGACCACGCAGATACAGGGCCTGTCTCCTTGACCTCAAGGAAAATGCTAATTGGAAGAGGCTGGCTTACTGCGCCCAGTTCAGGCTTAACCGAGGACAAAACAAGAGTTGACAGACAGAGGCCCCACGCTACCATCACTGCAAATGTCCCTGTGAAGGGAGGAAAACAGTCAGATCTGTGCTCCATCAATTTCAATTGTATTAATAAATGGTCTCACGTTGAAACAGACCCACAGAAAAGGCAGTATCAGCGACAGGCGTGGGGCGGGGGGGACATGCACACCACAGTCTGGGATCTACAAGTTGGGCTTGACACCTGGACCCAGAAATGAGCAATGAACACGTTCATGGATGGCATGGTCCACCATCCAGGCAACCCAGGGGCCCTCACCCACTCTTTTGCCTGAGAGGCAGAGGGACAAGATCGCGTTAATTACAGGGGCAGACCTGAGTCCCAATCCCTGACTCTGCCTTTGTGATGCTTTTGTTCTCTGCTCTTTGGACCTCTTCCTCTGTAAACAGGGGACTGATAGAACCTATCTTTTGGACTTTCCTTAGGAATTAGGCACTGGAATATGAACCAAGTGTCTGGTACAAAGTAGATATGCAACAAGGCTGGCTTCCCCCTAGAGCAGCCCAGGTTCTTGTCTGCGTTTTCCTTAGTGGCCCTTCTCCCTGGCCCAAGAAGACAAAACTAGGGGGTGGAGGAGGCTCTTTTGGGAACAAGGCCACAAGTCTGGAGAAGCAGTGATGAGTTATGGGGAAAGCAGAACTGTCTAGGTCCCTCTGACCATTTATTCCCCTCCTATCATCCTGTTCTCTGAGCGTGTCCACAGCCCTCGCTTGCCTGGGTGTGATGGATGGGTCTTAAGTTGCTTGCACACTACATCATCAATTACTTATATATTTATTGCCTTGAACTGGGCTTATGGATCTTAAATCAGAGCCGTTCAGAGTTGCCTGAGATGAAATTCTTCCCCCATGGAAGAGTGGCACTTTTTTTTTTTTTTTTTAATTATGCAGTCACCCAGTAGTCAGTGTTCGGCAGAAGTTAATTGTCCATAGAACAAAGGGCTGCTGAGAAGTTCCCCACATGGAGTCATTTCATGGAATTTATTGCCTTAGCAGGCTCAGTGGAGACAGAACAGGCAGAAGAGACCCCAGTCTGACTTTAAGAAACCCAAGACGCCAGGCATCTTTGGGTCTGAACTTCAGGCGATAGATTTGCTCCCCGTCTCGGTTCTGTGATGCTCAAAGTGATATCCAAAGAGGTGTCACACTGTCTGCAGTTTGCAGACATGGTGGAGACAGCCTTGTGATGGAGCATATTCCAAGGTCAAGATGGGGCGCCCACATACCAAAGCATCTCTAAATGGCGCTGAGGTGATGGAGATATGACATCAGATCCTGGTCCTGATGCGGCAGCCCTGAAGGTGAGGCCATGGAGACAGGAGACCTCTGCTCCAACAGGGTCACAGTTTATCAGCAATGTGTTGTCAGTACTGGGGCGGACAGAGAACCCCCACCCCAAGAACTTGGAGGTAAGGAAGTTGATCTTCCAAGAGTGAATCTAGCACAACCCCCAATGGATCAGAGGGCAGTGGCACAACATTAACATAAAGCAGTGGTTCTCAAGTATCTGGAAACATTTGGGAGGGTCACAACTGAGGGATGGTGTGACTGGCACCTAGCAGGTAGAAACCGGGAATGCTGTTAAACATCCTCTAAAGCACAGGTCAGCCCCCCGCACAAATAATTATCTAGCCCTAAATGGCCAGTTTTACAGTTGAGAATCCCTGTCCGAAGAGTTATTAGGAAGGGGTCTAGATCCAGAGCCTGATGTAATCAGATTAAATGTTAAGACAGACTGAAAGAGGAGCTTAGTCGACCATGTTTGTGTGTGTACTCAGTAGCTTCAGTTGTGTCCAACTTTTTGCAACCCTATGGATTGTAGCCCACTAGGCTCCTCTGTCCATGGGATTTCCCACGCAAGAATACTGGAGTGGGTTGCCATGCCCTCCTCCAGAGGATTTTCCAAACCCAGGGATTGAACCTGAGTCTCCTGCATTGCAGGTGGATTCTTTACCCACTGAGCCACCTGAGAAGCCCTTAGTCAACCATAAATAGAAGCAGAGAGTCCAGGAGGCAGATGTTGGCTCACCTCCCTCTGGCACCAGAGCCTATTCCTTCCTCCAGTAACAGCAGCCTGGTTTTCCACTGGGAAATAACCCTTCTAGCATCTCAGTCCTAGAGGTTCAGGGTAGGCTGGACCTCCCAGTCCTACGGCAGAGCATTTATCCAGGCACGGAGAGTCCAAAACATTCCAACTCCTTGACCACTGTGATTGGTTCAGGGGCAGGCATGTGACCCAAGAGGGGCCAGAGTCCACAAAACACTCTGGGATCTTTTTTCTTCTTTTTTTTTAAAAAAGGAAACCCTCTGTTCCCCGGAGTAGCTAAGTTGGTGGGTTGCACACCTGAGTGCCCAGGGCCACCTGAGCATACCTGTAGGAAGGGCCTTCCTGAGAAGGAAGCCAACACACTGGGAAAACAGAGTGGAGAGATGCAGAGAAACCAAGGGCTGATAGATCATTTGAGCCCCTGGAGCTTCTCTTATATCCTCATTTTTAAACATGTGAAGCAGTTTGAGTTATTTCACTTATAAGCAGAAAAATGCTGTCCTTATAAGGTCACATAGACAGACATTATAGCAGACTTCTGTTACCTCCAATCCCTATAGCAACCCACTCCCAAACATGAGATGATTAATCACTGTGAAGGTGTTCATATCCATGATTCACAGACCACACACTAGGCACTAGTACTAAACACTTTACAGGTGTTACCTCATTTAATCTGTACAATTAAATGCACATTTAATCTGCACTATAAGATCTTCATTATTGTGATCTCAAAATCACAGACAAGGAAAATAACATTCAGAGAGGTTGAGTAACTTGCTCTAGGTCACACAGTTTTCCAGTGCTGGGGCCAGGATCTATCCCTGGACAGTTTGCCTGTACTCCTTGTTACCTTGCCCAGGAAAAGCAGGTTATCCCAGCTTGGGATCTTCAACATTTCATGTAGGAAACCCTCCTACTCTGTATTCCAGAATCAACAGGAAGCCTCCCAATGAAAATCTGGCCTTCAGGAAGGGTAGACCACAGAGAGGAAATGGGCAAATCACATGGCCCTTGAGAAATGCAGTACTGGTGACAGTGAGTTCTCATTGTACATTAACAAACATACATTTCGGTTTTATACATCAGTCTCAAAAGTCTGGTTAACATGACTCTAACTCTAGGAGTCTCTATATTCTGAACTGGCAAAGCAAGACCCAGATTTCTGAATTCCGATGAATTCTTTTTCTCAGTAGTTTTCAAGCATGGGCATTCATAAGAGCATTATTGATAATATCCAGAAAGTTAAAACCCAAATGTCCATCAAGTGATGTGTAGATAAACAAAATGTAGTCTATTCAAATAATGGACTATTACTTGACCATGAAAAAGTATGAAGTACTTATTCCTGCTACAACATGGATGAGTCCTGAAAATCTTATGCTAAGTAAAAGAAGCCAGACACAAATGGCTACATATTGTATAATTTAATTTACATGAAATGTCCACACTAGGTAAATCCACAGAGACAGAAAGTGGATTAATGGTTGCCAAGGGTTTGAGGGAGGAGTAACAGGGAGTGACAGCATATGGGTGTGGGGTTTCTTTTGGGGGTGATAGGAGTGTTCTGAAATTAGAGAGTGGTGATGGTTGCACAGAAGTAGATGTTTTTCTGGAACTCTGTTGCTTTTTTGATGATCCAACAGATGTTGGCAATTTGATCTCTGGTTCCTCTGCCTTTTCTAAATCCAGCTTGAACATCTGGAAGATCACAGTTCACATACTGTTGAAGCCTGACTTGGAGGATTTTGAGCATTACTTTGCTAGCATGTGAGATGAATGTAATTGTGCGGTAGTTTGAGCATTCTTTGGCATTGCCTTTCTTTGGGATTGGAATGAAAACTGACCTTTTCCAGTCCTGTGGCCACTGCTGAGTTTCCCCAATTTGCTGGCATATTGAGTGCAGCACTTCCACAGCATCATCTTTTAGGATTTGAAATAGCTCAACTGGAATTCCATCACCTCCACCAGCTTTGTTCGTAGTGATGCTTCCTAAGTCCCACTTGACTTCACATTCCAGGATGTGTGGCTCTAGGTGAGTGATCACACCATCGTGGTTATCTGGGTCATGAAGATATTTTCTGCATAGTTTTCTGTGTATTCTTGCCACCTCTTCTTAATGTCTTCTGCTTCTGTTAGGTCCATACCATTTCTGTTCTTTATTGAGCCCATTTTTGCATGAAATGTTCCCTTGGTATCTCTAATTTTATTGAAGAGATCTCTAGTCTTTCCCATTCTATTGGTTTCCTCTACTTCTTTGAATTGATTACTGAGGAAGGCTTTCTTATCTCTCCTTGCTAGTCTTTGGAACTCGGCATTCAAATGGGTATATCTTTTTTCCTTTGCCTTTAGCCTCTTTTCTTTTCTCAGCTATTTGTAAGGCCTCTTCAGACAACCATTTTGCCTTTTTCCATTTCTTTTTCTTGGTGATGGTCTTGATCACTGCCTCCTGTACAATGTCACAAACACTGGTCCATAGTTCTTCAGGCACTCTGTCAATCAGATCTAATCCCTTGAATCTATTTGTCACTTCTACTGTAAGGGATTTCATTTAGGTTATACCTGAATGGTCTAGTGGTTTTCCCTACTTTCTTCAATTTAAGTCTGAATTTGGCAATAAGAAGTTCACGATCTGAGCCACAGTCAGCTCCTGGTCTTGTTTTTGCTGACTGTATAGAGCTTCTCCATCTTTGGATGCAAAGAATATAATCAATCTGATTTTGGTATTGACCATCTGGTGATGTCCATGTGTAGAGTCTTCTCTTCTGTTGTTGGAAGATGGTGTTTGCTATGACCCAGTGCATTCTTTTGGAAAAACTCTGGAAAAACTTTGTTAGCCTTTGCCCTGCTTCATTCTGTACTCCAAGGCCAAATTTGCCTGTTACTCCAGGTATCTCTTGACTTCCTACTTTTGCATTCCAGTCCCCTATAATGAAAAGGACATATTTTTTGGGTGTTAGTTCTAGAAGGTCTTGTAGGTCTTCATAGAACCATTCAAATTCAGCTTCTTCAGCATTACTGGTTGGGGCATAGACTTGGATTACTGTGATATTGAATGGTTTGCCTTGGAAATGAACAGAGATCATTCTGTTGTTTTTGAGAGTGCATCCAAATACTGCATTTCAGACTCTTTTGTTGACTATAAGGGCTACTCCATTTCTTCTAAGGGATTCTTGCTCACGGTAATAGATATAATGGTCATCTGAGTTAAATCCACCCATTCCAGTTCATTTTTGTTCACTGATTCCTAAAATATCACTGTTTACTCTTGCCACCAGAGTTTCAGAAAAACATCTACTTCTGCTTTATTGACTATGCCAAAGCCTTTGACTGTGTGGATCACAACAAACTGTGGAAAATTCTTCAAAAGATGGGAATATCAGAGCACCTTACCTGCCTCCTGAGATATCTGTATGCAGGTCAAGAAGCAACAGTTAGAACTGGACATGGAACAACAGACTGGTTCCAAATCGGGAAAGGAAAATGTCAAGGCTGTATACTGTCACCCTGCATATCTAACTTATATTCAGAGTACATCATGCGAAATGCCGGGCTGGATGAAGCACAAGCTGGAATCAAGATTGCCAGGAGAAATATCAATAACCTCAGATATGCAGATGACACCACCCTTATGGCAGAAAGTGAAGAAGAACTAAAGAGCTTCTTGATGAAAGTGAAAGAGGAGAGTGAAAAAGTTGGCTTAAAACTCAGCATTCAGAAAACTAAGATCATGGCATCTGGTCCCATCACTTCATGGCAAATAAATGAGGAAACAATGGAACCAATGAGAGACTTTAATTTTGGGGGCTCCAAAATCACTGCAGATGGTGACTACAACCATGAAATTAAAAGACACTTGCTTGCTCCTTGGAAGGAAAGCTACGACCAGCCTAGACAGCATATTATAAAGCAGAGACATTACTTTGCCAACAAAGGTCTGTCTAGTCAAAGCTATGGCTTTTCCAGTAGTCATGTATGGATGTGAGAGTTGGACTATAAAGAAAGCTGCGCACCGAAGAATTGATGCTTTTGAACTGTGGTGTTGGAGAAGACTCTTGAGAGTCCCTTGGACTGCAAGGAGATCCAACCAGTCAATCCTAAAGGAAATCAACCCTGAATATTCATTGGAAGGACTGATGCTGAAGCTGAAGCTCCACTATTTTGGCTACCTGATGCGAAGAACTGACTCATTGGAAAAGAGCCTGATGCTGGGGAAGATTGAAGGCAGGAGGAGAAGCGGCCAACAGAGGATGAGATGGTTGGATGGCATCACTGACTCGATGGACATGAGTTTGAATAAGCTCTGGGAGCTGGTGATGGACAGGAAAGCCTGGCGTGCTGCAGTCCATGGGGTCACAAAGAGTCGGAGACGACTGAGTGACTGAACTGAACTGAACTGATGGTTTCACAACCCTGTGAATATACCAAAAACCAGTGAATTGTTTTAAGAGGGTAAACTTTAAAGCATATGAATTTTATTTCAATAAAACTACTATTTAAAAAAACTTGAATAGGCATCAGAATCACCAGGAGAGCTTGCTAAAATGCAGACTAACTGGGCTCTGCTGCCAGGGAACCTAATTTAGTTACATCTGTATCAGGACCTGGGAATCTGCATTTGTATCAAGGTCCCTCCCAGGTGATGTGGTGCCTCTAATCTAGGCACCCTGCTCTGAGAAACACTGGGTGGTGCTTGCCTGTCCCCACCTGCCATAAACTTAGGACCAGCCCTCAGGAATGGCAGTACCCGAACATCACCCTGTCACCAAACCTAGTGCTGGGGTCCTTTCACTACTGTGTCTCCTACAAAGGACTTTACTTATAGAACTGCCAATGACCTTAGTCACTGTGTGTTATGGACTGAATGTCTGTGTCCCTCCAAAACTCACATGGTGAAAGCCTTATCTTCAGTGGGATGGTATTTGGAGGTGGGGCCTTTGGGAGGTGAAGAGATCATGAGGGTAAAGCCCTCCTCAGTGGGATTAGGATTCTTTCAAAAGAGACCCCAGGAAGTTCCCTGGTTCTTTCTCCCATATGAGGACACAGCAAGAGGATGGGCATCAGGGAAACAGGAAGCCAGCTTCACTCGATTCCAAACCTGCTGGCACTTCGATCCTGGACTTCCCAGCCTCCAGAATTATGAGAATTGAATGTTTGGTTATTTAAGCCACCCAATCAGTAGCATTTTTGTTACAGCAGCTTAAATGGGCTAAGACACTGTAGGCTGAACAATGGCCTCCCAAAGACACCTATGTCCTAATGCCTGGATCACCCCTGGAGCCTCTTGAAGGAAACAGCCCTGCAGACACAAAGCTTGATTTTAGCCCCCTCAAGACTCATTTTGGGCTTCTGACATCCAGAATTGTAAGAGAATGTACATGTGGTTTTGAGTCACTAAATGTATAACAATGTGTTACAGCAGCAATAAGGAACTGACAGGGCCATATGCCTCCCAACTCTTCTTTCAAAGGAGAAGTATAAATGGGCATTTGTTAAGTGTCTACTCTGTGCATGGCATTTTAGGTACGGGATTCTCCAGAAAGACCAGGACCCTATCCTATTTTACAGAAGAGAAAATTGCAGCTCAGTTCAGTTTAGTTTAGTCCTCAGTTGTGTCCGACTCTTTGCGACCCCATGGACTGTAGCACGTTGGGCTTCCCTGTCCATCACCAACTCCCGGAGTTTACTCAAACTCATTACCATTGAGTTGGTGATTGCAGCTCAGAGTTCAGTAATTTACCAACACAGCGAAAGGGAGGAGGGAGGAATTTCTTGCCACTTCCTTTATCAGAAATTTCCCTTGGTGGGGGGGGGGGCATCTGTTCATTTACCTAGCATCCTGAAGTGATGAGGCAGGCACAGTAGCATCTGTGAATAAGATTCAACATTACATGGAAATCAAAATCAAGGGAAATCCTGTCCTGGCTCTTTGTGGAGTCAAGCAACATAATCTAACAAGCCCACAGGAGCCGGCAACATCCAGAGAAACCCAAGGTGTGCTCTCACTCCATTGGCCGTTTAGCAGTGTTTTCATTTAATTCGCATTCTTTAGCCTCTTAGACCAATGCCAGGCCCTGATGTGGGCCTTCCCAGGTGGCGCTAGTGGCAAAGAACCTGCTTGCCAATAACAGACGCGGGTTCAGAAGGTCCACTGGAGGAGGGCATAGCTACCTACTCCAGTATTCTTGCCTGGAGAATCCCATGGACAGAGGAGCCTGGCGGGTTACAGTCCCTAGGGTCTCAAGGAGTCAGATACAGCTGAAGCGACTTAGCACAGCACGCAGGCCCTGGTGTGGAAGGTTAGCTATCTGTAGTCTGGCACAACTTCAAATGGGACCGAGAGACAGAGTGATGGAGAACATGGACTCTGAGGTCAGAGAGGCATCTCTGTGGTATATGCAGGGAGACGTGGGCCCACAGCGCCTTCTCTTGGTCTTTCATAAAATGCATTGCCCTAGGTCAGTGGTTCTCAAACTCCATGTGTCAGATCACCTGGAGGGCTTGGTAAAATACCCGTTTCTGGGCCCCAGTTGCTGAGTCACTGAGTCTGGAGTGGAGACCAAGAATGTGTGTTTCTAACAAGTTCCAGGTGATGCAGACGCTGCTGTGAAGTTTGGGGATTGCACCTTGAGAATGATGCTCTGGATCAGGGTTTCCTGACCTCAGCATGATTGACACTTGGGGCCGGATAATTCTCTTTTGGAGGCTGTCTGTGCATTATAGGATGTTGAGCAAAATCCCTGGTCTTCACACACTAGATGCCATCAGCACCCCCAGCTGTGACACATATAAATGTCCCCAAACACTGTCAAGTGTCCCTGGGGAGTGGGTGAGGAAGAGACAGCATTGCCCCTGGTTGAGAATCGCTGCTGTAGGCCAGAGATACTGAGAATGTATAAGAAGAAGGGAACCACTGAATGGGAGCCCCAAACATCTTGGGGTTCTTGACTATGGTCCCAACTACTTATCAGTGGTGTGGGGTGAATGGTGAGTGTGGGGGTTGAGACAGGTTGCCGAAGCCTGTGACTCCTGTGGGCATCACAAGGTCAGTCATATAGCCACAGGTTCAACCAGCCACATGGCTCATCATCTTCAGACTAATCCTGAGGACTGAGTCTGAGCTGTCGAAGGCATTCAGGGCCAGTGTTCAAAGACGGTGTGATTGCAGATATCAAAGAAGAAAATAAATTCACAAAAGGGGCTCCAGGTTCCCAATTCTCAAGCTCAGCAAGACAAAACCTAAGGGGAAATTTTCTCAGGTTTTGAAAAAGCCACATGATTGACAGCTGGTAGAGAAAGGAAGAGGGGCTGAACCCAGGGCTGATGGATGGGTGTGGACGCAATCAGACATGTTTTCAGAGCCTCTTCACTCCGACACCTGCCCCCATTCTCCGTGGAGGTGGGCTCTGAATGCACTCCTGGACCACACCACACTCTCTGTTTCCTCTCCCTGGTGCCTCTGTGCTTGTAGAAAGGAACACAACCTAATGATGGATTCCTTCAATGTGATCATCCTCACTTATGCACAAAACAAAGGCAGGATTGATGAACTCTGAGGAAGCACATTCACTGGCCTGATATATGCCTTTCACCTTGCAGCGGGCAGTCAGCCTTGAGTGCGTGTCAACATCTTTGCATTTGTCAATAGGACCTTGATTCTCTAAAGGCTGAAAGGGTTTTCATGGGTGAATGCTCAGAGCCAGCTCAGGGATTTTGGAGCCTCATCAAAGCCTCCAGGTGACTCTTTTTGCATCCGCTAGCTTCTTTCATCCCTAGTATCACCCTTGAGTGAGGGCAGGCAAAAGACTTTCTCCACGCATGTAAGGAAGAAACGGAGATTAAAAGTGGGGGCTTGTGGGGAGGGGATGCCTGTGCGCTCGAGAGAGCAAGGTCCTGCTTCCTAAGTTTACAGCTCAGCTTTGCCGGTGGCTGAGTCCACTATCCTCTCTGAGACTGTTTACTTACTTAACCCGCGAAATGAAAATTTAAACAGCAGCCCTTCGAGGTGGCCGTCGGATTCAAAAAGGCCCTGGAGTCATGCTGCCTGGGCTGGCATCCTCCCTCTGCTATGTATCAGCTGCAAAACTTCAGGAAAGTTCTTGCCTAAATTCTTTGTGCCTCACTGGTTCCTCAGAGGATTAATCAAGGGCTTAAAGCCATGCCCAGCACTTAGAAGGTGCTTAATTCATATTTAATAGCCCTCTGCTTACTTCCATCCACCCTGAATGCTTCCAACAAAGCATGAGTAGTCTGTGCTCACTAATTCAGAATCAAAGATCTTGGGTGCACCTGATGTGCTGTGTTAAATAGGGTCTCCCCCAAATTCATGTTTACTCAGAACCTCAGAATGTGACATGATTTGTTTTTTCTTATCCATTATGGTTTATCACAGGATATTAAATATAGTTTCCTGTTCTTTACAATGGACCCTGTTGCTGATCCATTCTATATACACTAGTTGGATCTGCTAATCCCAGTACTCAATACATCCCTCCTCCCCTGCCACCACTTCCTACGAGTCTGTTCTCTATGTCTGTGAGTCAGTTTCTGTTTCCTAGATGACTTCATTTGTGAGAATGTGACCTTATTTGGAAATAGGGTTTTGGGGAATGCAATCAAGTTAAGATTAGGTCATAACAGGTTAGTGTGGGTCCTAACCTGATGGTTTATAAGAAGAGGGGAAAATGGATACAGAGACACAGAGAGGAAGGAGGATGTGATGTCATATTCAAGGAGAAAGCCGTGTGAAGACAGAGACAGAGATTGGAGCGATGTGTCCACAAGTCAAGGATTGCTGGCAACCCCAAAAGCCAGCAAGACACAAGGAAGGATTCCCCGCTAGAGCCTTTGGAGAGAGCATGGCCATGCTGGTGCCTAGATTTCAGACATCCAGCTCCAGGAATAGGGAAGAATAAATGTCTGTTGTTTAAGCCAGCCAGTTTGTCGAACTTTGCTGGAGTAGCCCTAGGACTAACACACTGAACATCAAGGGAAGCCTGTTTGTCCATCCCTCTGCTTCCTGGCTCAAGACCAGTGACCACTGTGCTCCCCTCTGGGAAACTGAGATACTAATTTCCACCTGACTTCCATCGCCTGGTCGAAAAAGACCTAGTCCAGAGTTCAGCAAACTTCTTCAGTAAAGTACCAGACGGGAAATATGTGAGACTTTTCAGCCCACACAGTTTCTGTCACAGCTACTCAACTCTACTGCTGTAACTCAAAAGCAGCCACAGGCAATACATAAATGAACTGGCATGGCTGTTTTCCAATAAGGCTGTATTTATGGACACTAAAATTAATTTCATATACTGGTCACGAGTCATTAACGTTTATTCTTCTTTTGCTTTGTTTCACTTATTTAAAAATGTAAAAGCACATTGTTAGCTTGCGGGCAGCACAAAAACAGGAAGGGGGCTAGATTTCTTTTTTTTTTAACGAAGGGAAATTCACATAACATAAAATTAACTATTTCAATGTGTAGGATGCAGTGGAATTTAGCATATTCACAGCGCTGTGCAAACAACACCTCTGTCTAGTTCCAAACCGTGTTCATAAACCCCAAAAAAGGTTTATGAAGCAGCCCACTGCCTGTTTTCGACCCACTGGCAGCCCCCGGCAACCATCTACTTTCAGTCTCAGTACATGTCCCTATCCTGGACACTTCATATAAATGGGATCATACAATCCATGACCTTTTGTGACTGTCTTCTTGCCCCTAGCATCATGTTTTCAAGTTCATCCATGCTGTAGCATGCATGAGTGCTTCACTCTTTTATGGCTGAATAATATTCCACTGTGTGATCACCATTTGGTTTATCCATCCATCCACTGATGGGCATATGAGTAGTTTCCACCTTTTGACCACTGTGCATCCTGCTTCTATGAACATCTCTATATAAGTACTTGTTTGAAAACCTGTTTTCTATTCTGGGGATACATCTAGGAGTAGAATTCCTGAGTTTTATGGTCATGCTAAGTTTAACTTTTTGAGGAACTGCCAAACTGTTTTCCACAGTGCATGCATGCTCAGTTGTTCAGTCACGTCCAACTCTTATTGACCCTATGGATTGTAGCCTGCCAGGATTCTCTCTTCATGGGATTCTCCAGGCAAGAATACTGGAGCAGATTGCCATTTCCTCCTCCAGGGGATCTTCCTGACTCAGGGATTAAATCTGAGTCTCCTGAATTGGCAAGTGGATTCCTTACCACAGAGCTCACCTGGGAAGGCACCGTTTTCCTTTCTGCCATTTTGCCTTCAGTGGGCCAGGTGTCTCTGGCAACTCATAGTTTGGCAATCCTTGATTTAGAGCAGGAGATGAAATCTCAGTGCCCACGAGTTAGACTGAGCACCAAAGAATTGATGCTTTCAAACTGTGGTCCTGGAGAAGACTCTTCAAAGTCCTTGCACAGCAAGGAGATTAAACCAGCCAATCCTAAAGGAAATCAACCCCGAATGTTCATTGGAAGGACTGATGCTGAAGCTGAGGCTCCAATACTTCAGCCACCTGATGTGAAGAGCCGGCTCACTGGAAAAGACCCTGATGCTGGGAAAGACTAAAGACAAAACGAGAAAAGGGGTGACAGGGTGAGATGGTTTGATGGCATCACCAACTCAATGGACACGAGTCTGAGCAAACTGCGGGAGATAGTGGAGGACAGGGAAACCTGGCTGCTGCAGTCCATGGGGTCGCAAAGAGTCAGACTTGACTGAGCAGCTGAACAGCAGCAACCACAGCGTTAGACAAATGAAACATGGGGCCCTCTCAGTCTGTTCATAATTTTCTTAAATTTTATAGAAACATGGATGCATGAAATTGTTTATGATAATTAATCCAATTAAATATAGATTAAAACAACGAGTGCATGCTAGGTGGCAGCCAGCATTCTGCCTTGCTACTGGAGAGAAAACAGGAGGGGCAGGTTCTTTGATGAGGTGCATTCTGCGTACTGACTTACAGCAGAGGCTGCCACTCTAGGCCTTTGTGGCCAATCAGGAGTGAGGGTCCAGTGCTGCCAGATTTTCTGGGTTTTCTTTGAGAAACCAGAGATTCAGATTTTTATATGAAATTTTGCAAGTTTTAAACGTTGACAATAATTTATTCATCTGCTTGGGCCAAACAGTCTATATTCAAGAGGTCTGATCTCTTGTTTTTTCTTCTAAGTTTGTTGGCGGGTTCTTCTAAAGAGAGGGACAGATTCTCTGGGATCTTGGGGGATTTTGGTCTCTTGAGAGGATCTGTGTTCTGAGGTTCTCCCAGGAGTCTGTTGATGGACAGATGCGTGCATCCTGAGTTCGGGTGAGTGGTACTGTGACAAACTTGTTGATTGGGTTTTAAGGAGGCTCTCTCCAAGCCAATAAGGCTCCGACATCCACTAAAGCTCCTCTAGTGCTGTTGACAAGGACCCAAGGACCCCAGACTTCCTATCCTGTCACTTAACGGGGGGTGGGGTGGGGTGGGGAGGGGCAGTGGGCCACTGGACTAAATGACAATGGGCTTATTTCATGCCTCAGATGGAATCCAGAAATAAGGAAAAGAAACCAATGAAAGAAACAATGAGGCCAAAATGAAGAAGGTTCATCCACAAAAGGAAGACAAGCTCTTCCAAAATATTTATGGCAGTGAGTTGGGAGATTTGCAGTAAAGCTTTGTCTGCTGGTAAGAGCACTGCACTGGGGATCAGGCTGGGTTTTAGGGATGCTCTGCTAACCTCTCTGTGCCTCAGTTTCTTCTCCTGTTAGATGGAGACCCTGGTAAGCATTTTTCCCGCTTCTCTGACTTGCAAGGTCAAAGAGTATGGGGTTGTAAGATATAATTCTGTGCATCCCAATACTTATTACATATACCACGCTAATCCTGATAAATGCCCCATGAAAAAAACCAGGATGCCATGTCCACTGAGCTTTGAAGAGTCACCATTACCAACATCGTCAGTTTTGAAAAGTCTTGTAGTTAAAGAGACCTGCTTAACTTGTTATAACCTAGATTTTCCAAATGTGTTTGATCTGCATCCTTACCCTCCCTCCCATCACACCTACTCACATTCCACATAACTAATTTTCAACAAACACAACAGACACCCAGGATTTTCACTCCTTGCTTTTTGGCTGGCCCACAAAGGGGGCGATGGAGCAACCCCAATAGGCTAAGAGCTGGTGGTTAGCTTACAGCCCCTTGAAGCTTTTAAACATCTTCCCACCTGCCTCATCCTGGCTTCAGTCCTCAACCCCCAGCTCCCGGCTCCCCTCTCCAACTGTGACCCTCACTCCAAAAAGGAGAGGAAGGATCACAGAGGTTCCCTCTAAGGAAGGGTAGGACAGGAAAAGCCCTCCAACTCTACCCATTAATGAGAATTGCAGCAAGAGCTCAAATCTCAGCTCAGTCACTGCCTAGTTGGGCACTTTAGGTGAGTTGCTGCTCTCTGTTCTTTTCACCTGTTGTAAATCAGGAATGTGTATGCCCCCAGCTGGCGATCATGATTCATGTAAGATGCTGTAAAGAGATAATGCATGCAAAGTGTTTAAGGATAGAGCTGAGCACAGAGGCAGGCTGTGCAGATGAAAGGTGAACAAATTAAACAGTTTAAACAAAGCATTAAGGCCTTGGTCAAAAGAGAGACAGGCTCCATAGCAGACTGAATATTTGTGCCACCCTCCTCCCATCCAGCTCTCCCCTCCCCCAGAATCTATACGTTGAAATCCTAGCCTGCAACGTGATGATACTAGGAGGTGGGTCCTTCAAGAGGTGATTAGGTCATAAGGATGGAGCCCCTGTGAATGGATTAGTGCCCTTTCAGACACTTTCTCTCTGTTCTTCCCTGTCATTGTGAGGACACAATGAGAAGGCATATAGCTGCAAACCAGGAAGGGGGTTCTCACCAGACATCAGACCTGTCAGCACCTTGATCCTGGGCTTGCCAGGCTCCAGAAGTGAGAAACAAAGTTCTGTTGTTTAGATCACCCAGTCTAGGGAACTTTTGTTAACAGCAGCCCAAACTGACTAAGAGTCTTCTTGGTGATTCCTGCTGACTCGTACACTGCTTGACTCCCTCCTTCCATCAGTGAGTGCCTGCTCACTGCCTTCTCTGGATCACACTGGACTTGGTTCTGGGAACATAGAAACAAGAATAAAGGGAGATCCTTTTCCTTAAGAAACAAACAGTTCCTTCTAGACACATTCCTAAATGGCTAGAAAACAAAGAAGAAAATGAGTGCTGTAGAGAGAGGCTCCTGTGAATAAACCCAGGAATGGGAACAGAAAATAAAGTTCCTGCCCATACGGGAAGGAGGGGGCTCTGGAAGCTGCTCTCCACCCACTCAGCCCCCCTGCCTGACTCCCCAGAGTTCTACCTATCCTGGAATCCACAGGCAGTTCTGTAGGGGATGGGACCCTGTGCAGCCCTGACCTGTCCCTGAGAGGCACCTGCAGGCTCACTTGTGCTATCTCTCTGTGCGTGATGGCAATAATCTTCAAGAACGAGGGGCAGATCTGGTTCATCTCAGCCTCCCGGGTGCTGGCCCAGGATTTGTATCGCTCAGAGGAATGGCTACTGAAGATCTAGGTGCATGAAAGTGAGGTTGGGCTAGGCTAGTCTGCACACAGAGGGAATCCCTCTCATAGTAATTACCTGAAATGTGTTCACTGTCCTAAGAGCCTGGTAGACATGACTGCATTTGGTCTTTCCAAGTACTATGGGATGGGGACGCATGCATGTGCCCATTTCTCAGATAAGGAAACTGAGCTCTGAGAGAAGCACAACTGGTTGGCAGCAAAGCCAGCACTGAGCTTAGGGTGGATAACCTGGGAAGGATTCAGAGGGTCAGGTCTGCACCACCCCGGAGGGACCACTGCTCCCTTCCAGCTTGGGGAGCTGGAAATCTGGGGATCTGCCCGCCTCTCCAACCCCCCTAGCCTCTCCCCCAGTAGGGAGATCCCTAAAGCGGAATCAGGCAAAGCTCAGAGCTGTTCTGGACTCATGCTCCACCACCAGTGTTGCATCAACAGAGCTTCCTGGAAAGCAAACTTCAGAGGAGCAATGAACAGGCTTGATGGGCAGGGTGGGTGATGGTGTCAGGCGTCCAGATGACAGGAGATTAACCCAGGGGTTCCGAGGATCTGAGGCCGAAAGACAGGTATGACAGAAGGGGGCAGGGTTTCTGACACCAGTGGGGACCTTCCGGAGAGAGCGGGACAGAGTCTGGGCACAGTTGCTGCCACATGAGACTGGGTTGTCCCCGAGGTCACTGAAGCATGAGTGATGCCTCCTGAGCAGGGACGCCCAGGGCACAGGAACCACCACCATGAGGGACCAGCTCGACTGTGCAAGGGGAGTGTCCCACCCACTGGGAAATATTATTAAACTCTCTGAGCCTCAGCATCTTCATCAGTAGTAGAACAGTGCCTGCTTCCTGGGCTTGTTAAGTGACAAACTGCCCATCAAGTGCCTAATGATGTCTGAGACTCATCAGTGTTTTGTCATAAGTTCAGCCTGGACCACAAGCTTCTCAAAGCACAGCTGTGTCTTATGCTGCACCTTGAAAAGTAACAGGCGTGTAGTAGCTGTTCAATTAATAAGAACAGTATCTGCCAATTGAAGAAAGGAACAAAGGAAGGAAACCTCAGATCATTTCATCATCGCCTCCTGATTCAGATTTGTAAGGCATCATTATTACTTTTGAAACAAGGAAATCTCAGTTCTGAGAATAAAGAGACTTTCTCTAGAATTCAGAGCAGTGGTGACCTGATCCCAGAACTCTGGGGAAACAGCATTGGGGCAGCTACTCTGCTCGGCACAGGAAGTTCAGTGCTGGAGGCCCATGAAAGAAGGTTCTGTTCCCATTTCTTTATAAATTAGAAGAAAGAAATGAATGCATGAATAATGGGTATATAATAATCAACAACAACCTGGATAACAATGTAGCAGCAAAACAGGATTTTAAAATTTTTTTAATGGAGGAAGGGGCTCATGAAGGCAAAAGTGCTTTGGGACACTCAGTGGGAACACAGCCACAAGGAGACATGTGGAGCCCATGAGTGGAGGCTACTTGATGGAGCTAAGTGCTGTGAGGTCTGAGATGGACGTGGCAGGGGAATAACAGCTCAAATCAAGGGTGCACCCTTAGCCAGGGAGCCTCTTTCCTATCTTCTGTCAACAGGAAACAGGGCTTACTCTCAACCTTCTTCCTTTATACATTCCATTCTTCCCTACGGTCCCATCTATTCCCCCCACCTCCTGCCATCTCACCTTGGTCCCAACCTCATACACACACATCTAGGTTTGGGGAAGAGGTGTGTCATTTTGGAGCCAGGTGGCGTGTTGATTTCACACACTGGGTCCAGAAGGGGCCATCCCTGAGTTCAAATCCCAGCTCCGCTGCTTTGTAAATGAGAGATCTCAGACAAGTGACTTCATCTCTCTTTTCGTCTCAAGTTCCTCACCTTTAAAATGGGGATAAGAACCTTGCACTAGGTTGATGTGAGAGGAAGCAAGATAACCATCTGCGTATAGTACCTGGCATAGAATGAATGCTTGAGAAGTAAAATCTGTTGCCTCCCTTTGACAGAATCTCTGAGCAGCTAACCCAAGAAGCTACAGAGTCCAACTAACCCAGAGGTCAGCAAACTGGCTTGACGGCCAAACTCAGCCCACCATTTATGGCTTCAATCTAAGAATGATTTTTACATTTTTTAAGTTACTTTAAAAAAAAATATCTTTTTAATGACCAGTTTGTGACATGGGAAAATTATATGAAATCCAGATTTCAGGGTCCATAAACAAAGCTTCACTGGAGCACAGTGGTACCCATCCCCAACTCCTCCTGGACTTCAGGGACAGAGTTGAGAAGTTGTGACAGGGACCCTAAGGCAGGGATTCTCTGCTTCGGCACTGCTGACGTTTGGCGCTGGATAAATCCTTGTGGTGGGGGCTGTTCTGTGCGTTGCAGGTTGTTGAGCAGCATCCCTCATTTCTCCCCACTACACGCCCATGGCCCTCTTTCCCCATTTGTGACAACCACAGCGTCTCCAGACACTGGCAATGGAAAATCACCCCCAGTTGAAAACTACTGCCATATGGCCCACAGAACCTAAAATAATTACTATCGGGCCCTTAAGGGAAAAAGTTTGCCAGCACCAGCCATAACCCAACTTCCCTACTGCATAAATGAAGAAGCTGTCGTGGGGAGGGAAACAGAACTGCCCAGATCCTCCCAGCTGGGTAGTTTTCTTATTTTTATATTTTTCCGGAGTGTTCTTCCTACTATATTATTAACCAGCCTCCTGGGTAAGAAGATTTTTAGTTTTCAGGGAGTATAAATCAGTACAATTTCCATAGCGTAATTTGGCAACATAATTCAATAGCTTTATAAATATGCGTGCTCCGTGACACAGAAATTATTCTTCCAAAAAACACCACCTAAGGAAATAATCGTGGTTGCACACAAAGCTCTGCAGCTATGTAGATTGTTTGGAAGTTGTAAAATTATTTAGAATGCCCCCAAATTAGAGAACAACCCAAATGTCAAACGATCAAGAGAATGGGTAAATAAAACACAGGACATGAAATGCTATACAGCCATTAAAGTTGATCCCAATTAGCAAATTTAGAACCAGATATTCCAAAATTTTATATATAAACAAAAATACATGTGGTGGGGGGAGGGGAGAAAAACACTGAATGTATTTCACAATATAACTAAGAACATGCTCTAAGAAGCAAGATTACTTCTGCAATGACCATTATTAACACTGTGTAAAAATCAAGTTCTTGTTGTTAATTTTAAATTTTAAATGAAACTGAAATCATCATTCCTCCCTCCTCTCTTCTTAGCCTCAGCACCACATGTGGGCTTGGAGTTGTGAAATGAAGCCTGCAGGGAGTAGGAATCCATGGGAGGGGCGGGGTGGCAGTCTCAAGGGAAGCTTGCCATGCTAAGTCGCTTCAGTCGTGTCTGCTTTTTTGTGATCCTATGGACTGTAGCCCAGAATACTGGAGTGGGTTGCCATGCCCTCCTCCAGTGAATCTTCTCAACCCAGGGATTGAACTCAGGTCTCCGCATTGCAGGCAGATCTTTCCACCTAAGCCACCAGGGAATCCCACAGACAATCCTGCTGCTGCTAAGTCGCTTCAGTGGTGTCTGACTCTGTGTGACCCCATAGAGGGCAGCCCACCAGGCTCCCCCGTCCCTGGGATTCTCCAGGCAAGAACACTGGAGTGGGTTGCCATTTCCTTCTCCAACAGACAATCCTAACCAGTGATAATTCAAAGTCACACTTGTATTCCACCTCAAAGAGGATGGAAATTCTGATGCATGCTACAATCTGGCTGAACCTTGAAGGTATTATGCTCAGTGACATCCGTAAGTCACAAAAGACCAAATCTTGTCTGATCCCACTGATAGGAGATACTTGGAGTAGTCAATATCATAGAGACAAGAAGTACAATGGTGGTTTCCAGGGGATGAGCAGAGGGGGAATGGGAAGTTAGTACTGAATGGGTACAGAATTTCTGTTTGGGAAGACGAAAACGTTCTGGAATTGAGTGTCAGTAATGGTTGCCCAGCAATGCAAATGTGGTTAATGCTACAGAACTGTATGCTTAAAAAATGTTAAAATAGTAAGTTTTATGTTACATATATTTTACCACAATAAAAAAACAGAAAAAAAAATCACATTTGTGTTTGACTTTGCAGTTCTTTTTTGGCAGAAGTTTTCCTTTCTCTAGGGTCCCTTTGAACAATACTTAAATTCATTTATACTCCCTAGAAAAAGCATCCAGTAACTTGCTAGAAAATAGAAAAGTTGAAGTTGTTCCAAGACATATGAATGGGCAATTCACAGAAAAAAAACAAAAAAACAATGACCAATAACGTCTATGAAAGAAATGTTTAACCTCACTAATAATTAAATAATCACAGGTGAAATCAAAACCATTTTCACCTATCAAGTTGGAAACCTTGATGAAGACTGACAGTATCCTGAGTTGGTGAAAGTTTAAGAAATGACTCTCTCATGCTCTCTTATGAGACTACAAATCTGTAGGACCTTTTTGGAAAGAAATTCATTGGAATCTATCAAAATTCTATATGCACATAACCTCTGAATGAACAATTCTTCTAGTAATACATTTTACAGAAATATGAGTTTATTAGACACATCCCACTGGCCTCCCCAGACTATCCCAGCCTCCTGGCTGGCTTAAAACTCAACATTCAAAAAACTAAGATCACAGTCTCATCAGGCAAATAGATGGGGAAACAATGGAAACAGTGAGAGAGTTTATTTCCTAGGGCTCCAAAATCACTGCAGATGGTGACTGCAGCCATGAAATTAAAAGACGCTTGCTCCCTGGAATAAAAGCTATGACCAACCTAGACTGCATATTAAAAAGCAGAGACATTACTTTGCTGACAAAGGTCTGTGTAGTCAAAGCTATGGTTTCTGCAGTAGTCATGTACAGATGTGAGGTTTGAGCAATAAAGAAGGCTTTCAAATTACGGGGCTGGAGAAGACTCTTGAGAGTCCCTTGGACTGCAAGGAGATCCAACCAGTCAATCCTAAAGGAAATCAGTCCTGAATTTTAAGGACTGATGCTGGAGCTGAAGCTGAGCTGACTCCAACTGAGTCATTGGAAAAGACCCTGATGTTGGGGAGATTGATGGCAGGAGGAGAAGGGGATGACAGAGGATGAAATGGTTGGATTACATCACTGACTCAATGGACATGAGTTTGAGCAACTCTGGGAGTTGGTGATGGACAGGGAAGCCTGGTGTGCTGCAATCCATGGGGTCGCAAAGAGTTGGACATGACTGAGCTAATGAACTGAACGGTGCCTACTGAAACCTCATTCTCCCCCAACTGCCACGTTGCAGACCCATCCTATTGGGCCTGCGTTGTTTAGTCACCTGAGGCTGATCAACAACACATCCGGAGTCTCTGCAGCCTCCCGTACTGGCCCCAGAAAAAATCACTACAGGGAAGTATATTCAATATCCTGTGGTAAACCGTGATGGGAAAGAATATGTAAAGGAGGGTATAACTATGTATCACTGAATCACTTTGCTGTACAGTAGAAATTAACACAACACTGTAAATCAGCTATACTTCAACAAAATAAACAGGAAAAGAAGAAACACCACCATCCCACGGGGCAGGGGATCTGGCCTCTGAGCAGCTATCTGATGGGCTGAATGACACAACCTGTTAAGGGTGGGAGGCTTAATGCACCGCAGGGTGAACCACGACCACTGGAAGACAGGCTGAGAGAGGCCGGTGGGCAGATGCCTTTTGTCTCCCTTCCTCCCCTGAGTGGTCAGCTCTTGAGGTACAGTTTCTCTGCCCAGCTTGTCCTAGGACACCCCACGTGGAAGAGCAGATGCACCTGCCAAGTGATGTGGTGCTTCTGTGTGGCTCACAGTGGACCACTGGCCAGGATAGCATTGCTTCTCCTTCTTCCTTTATTCCTCACTCTTGATACCCTGGGATTGTACCACCCAAACAAAGCATTAGCACTTAATCCTTGCCTCAGACTCTGTGTTCTGAGACAGGCTAAAACAATGAATTGATGCTTCTGAACTGTGGTGTTGGAGAAGACTCTTGAGAGTCCCTTGGACTGCAAGGAGATCCAACCAGTCCATTCTAAAGGAGATCAGTCCTGGGTGTTCACTGGAAGGACTGATGTTGAAGCTGAAACTCCAATACTTTGGCCACCCCATGCGAAGAGTTGACTCATTGGAAAAGACCCTAATGCTGGTAAGGATGGGGGGCAGGAGGAGAAGGGGACGACAGAGGGTAAGATGGTTGGATGACATCACCGACTCGATGGACATGGGTTTGGGTAGACTCCGGGAGTTGGTGATGGACAGGGAGGCCTGGCGTGCTGCAATTCATGGGGTTGCAAAGAGTCGGACACGACTGAGCGACTGAACTGAACTGAACTGAAAACAACGAACATTATGCTAAGAGAGCTGCATATGAGATGTTGTGGTAACGACAGTTCGGTAAAATATGGGCACAATTTTAATAATAAAACAGACTCACACAGAACCAATCAGTGGTTATTAATGAGGAGGGGGTGGGGGAGGGGCAAGATAGGGTAAGGGGATGAAGAAGTACAAAATACTAGATATAAAATAAATAAGATAGGAGGATGTAATTAATGCACAGCACAGGGAAATACAGCTAACATTTTATAATCACTTTAAATGAGGTATAATCTATAAAAATATAGAATTCACTATGTTGTCCACCCCAAACCAATATAATATTGTAAATCAACTGTCCTCCAGTTTAAAAAATATGGAAGCAAATAAATTATATTATATCCAAAGTATGAAATATTATATCTTTAAAAGCATGGACATATATAGATAACGTGGAAAGATGTCCTTGACATATTAAGTGAAAATACACAAACTGTCTTAATACATTTTTAAAATAGAATACTACTATATGTATAGAAAAAAAATTCAGGAAGGATAGACTCAGACTGGTTTATGTGGACATATCCTGATGGTGGGATTTGAGACCTTTTTACGTGATACACTTGGTTTGTTTGAATTTGTTGTAATAGCATAAATTACTTTTTGTAATTAAAATAGAAAGCTGTAAAAATCTGGAGAAAACCTGATCTATGCATAAGACACACAGAATAAAGATTACAAATGGATAACAGAATTGACTGGACTTGTTCAGGTTGGATAAAAAAAAAAAATGCACTGAAACTCTCTGGAATACTTCTCCCTGGGTGGGCTGCTCAGAACTCTATTTCATCATCTGATAAAATGTGAATTTAATATCACTATTAGGAGTAAATGATAGATCCTGTTGAAAAAGGAACCTCACAGATGATAAAAGGGAAGGCAATTGACATCTCCATGTGGAGAAAGGTCACTTAATATCTTCCTGTCGTACTTTTGCACATTCAACTGTGGGAACTTGGGGAGAGGAAAATGAATCAACATTACAGGGCTGGCTTTTAATTTACACCCATGAAATAATTTTGACGGTCATTCATAAGTGTTTCACTAATGTTTATTCTGGAAATGTCACCACTGCCTCTGAAATTTACTTGGATATTCTGAGTGTTATCTCTCTATTAATATGGGAGTGTGGAAACACTTGCTCTCTGCTTCCTATCCTGACATCTTTTCTGACGTGCCAAGACTTGGTCTGAATTTGTTAACAGTGGTTGCAGTGGTGATAAAATTTATTTTAAAAGAACATCTATTTCATTCTCTTCGCCTCTCACCCCAACATACACACTTGGGTACACACCCAATATACATACCGGGAACACCCCATATATACACCAGGAGCATCCACTATACACATCACGAACACCCAATATATGCACCAGGAACACCAAATATGTGTACCAGAAATACTCAGTACACACACCAGGAACACCCTTGGTCTCTGGGGTGTTCCCCACTTCAGTGCACCTGCTACAGGGAGAAGAATCTTAGGGTAAAAGCAGAGGTGACCACCCACTCTGTCTTCTCCTGGTGAAATATACCCAGAGTGCTGAGAAGGCATGTTCCCTTCTCTCCAGTTATACAACCCATTCAGGCATCATATTCCATTTTGGCCTAGAAGAACTTGCTATGCTTTAAAGACCTAAGAACAGCTCAGACACAGGGGTTAAATTCTGTCCAATGACCCAACACCTTGAGAAGATTATGATCTGCTAAGCAACGCTAAATACTTTACTGTTCTTTGCCACTTCCCCTTCCCTTCCTCCATTACCTGTTCATTCCCAAGTTTCTAGTCTTCAGTAAAACATCAATTTACGACTCTGCTCACCTTGGAACAAAGCAGATTGGAGAGACCAACACGATGTGGAGAGGTGGGAACTAGCTCCTGTGAAACTCAGGCTGCTGTGTCATGAAGCCACTCAAAGAGCCCTATAGAAAGATGTACATGGAAAGAAACGAAGTCTTGCTGCCAAAAGCCAGCACCAGCTTGCTAACCATGTAAGTGCACCATCTTGGAAGCAGATCCTACAGCCTCTGCTATGGTCTGAACCCATACCTACCAAATTCATGTGTTGAGATCCTAACTGCCAAAGGATGATGGTTGAGTAGGTGGGGTCTTTGGGAGGTGCTTAAGCATGAGAGAGGAGCTCTCATGAACAGAATAAGTGACTTATAAAAGGAGGCTCCAGAGAGATCCCTAGCTCTTTCCATCACGTGAGGACACAGCAAGAAGGTGCCAGCTACTAACCAGGAAGAGGGCCCTCTTAATGACTATGCTGGTACCATGATCCTTGACTTCTAGTCGGTGAAACTGTGAGACATAAATGTCAGTCGTTTATAAGCCATCCAGTCTATGGCATTTTGTTATAGCAGCTCTAATGGACTAAGACCATCTCAGTCAAGTCCTCAGATGTGACTCTAGCTCCAACAACATCTTGCTTGCACTCTCATGAAAGACCCTTATCCAAAACCATCCAACTAAGCTGCTCCAAAATTACTTACAGAACTGTGAGATAATAAAGATATGTCATTTTAAGTCACTAAGTTTTGAGATAATTTGTCATGCAGCAAAAGATAACATACGGATGTTTAAGAAAAAAAGAACTTCAGTACCTAGTACAGCATCTCAAAAATAATTTAATAAATATTTTAATAATGATGAATCATTAAATGGGTGAATTCTGAAAAAAAGAAAAGCATAAGAAAAAAAAAATCAGAATAGGTAAGTAGCACTCCAGTCACCATGTCCCACAAGGTAAACGCATTTTCTTCATTCACACAGTATGAAGGCTTAAGTTATTTTATATGAGTGTTAAAGAACTGAGTAACTCCAGAAGGCTTTAAAACTTGGGATGCTGGGTTTCCATATCATTTCTTTTTCATGGGGAAAAGAAATGAAAGGAAGTATCAGAGAGCTAAATGAACACTGCAAGGCACCCCCCAGATACACTCTCCACCTAGCAACCACTCTTGGCTGAAGAAAGCATCCTTGCCCAAAGCACACCCCACTCCATGAGGACAGCCCACTACCAAAACTGGCCAATGAAGGCATGTAAAGACTTGAGCACTTTGTTCCTATTGAGAACATCTCTGCACCACCAGCCCAGCTCAAGTGTCCTGTGAGGTTCGATGAGGTCTTTACTGAGACTGTATCACAGGCCAACTTCTCCTTTTGCCCAGTTTGCATCCTTTACTTGCCCCTCGCTGTAGATTCCAAGAGTGCTCCTCAAGAAACTTCCTACATGGAAATTTCCATCTCAGATTCTGCTTCCCAGGAAACTACCTACAACACATGGCAAGTCAGGGAAAGAAAGCTGGGCTCCACAACTCATCTTCCTTCCATTTTTAATTCTTTCCCTCTTTCCTTTCCTTCACCATTCATTCACACATACATGCATGTAATGAGCAATGACTGACAGCCCTCCATGAAACAGGAACTGGATCTTACCAGTTTTACTAAGAGGTGCTTGGGTGTATTCTTTCTTTGTATTCATTCTATTTGGAGTTCAAGGCACTTCTTAGCTTGACATCTTTTGTCATTTTTGGAAATTTCTCTATCATTATCACTTTGCATGTTGCTTTTGTCTCTTTATCTCCTTCCCTTCTGAAATCCCAATTACATGTATATTAGACCATCCAAGCATCTCTCATATGTCTCACATTTATTCTTCTCAATATTTTCTCTATCTTTATTCTCCCTTTGTGCTTAGGTCTGAGTATTTTCTTCTGACCCATCTTCCAGTTCACTAATTCTCTCTTCAACATGACTAACTTGCTCATTTTTGAACCCACATATTTAATTTCTATTATTATACCTTTAATTTATAGAATGCTCATTTGATTCTTGTTCTCATTTCCAGATCTCTGCTGAAATTCTCCATCTTGTCATCAAATTTCTTATGTATCTTAATTATAGTTATTTAAAATCCATGTCTTACAATGAAATAAAAGCAATAAAAATAACAAACCACTGATAACTGTAACAACAGAAATGAATTTCAGAAACATTATGCTGAGTGGAAAAAAAGCCAGACACAGAGGAATACATACCATATGAATCTATTTATATGAAATTTTATAAAGTGCAAAATAATGTATAGTGACAGAGAGAAGATAAGTGGTTGATGGGACTGGGAAGATGAAGAGATTAACTGCGAAGGGATATTGAAGAATTTTTTGGAATGATGAAAATGTTCTATATCTTCTTTGTGATGGTGGTTACCTAGATGAATACACTTGTCAAAATTCACCCAACAGCAAATTTAAATGAGTGCAACTTATTATACCTCAATAGTGTCGATCTTATAAAACCTAAATTAGACTTAGGCTAGTTGAGGAGACAGCTTCTAATTCTGGCAAATCTTGAATCACATGAATTATGAAACTGAATCTTAAAACAAAAGACAAAGCCCATGTGTGATAACTCAAATAACTCCTCTGGTCTGTCTTTTCCTTCTGGTTTTAGGTCATGTGGTTTTGCCTCCTAATATGCTTGGTATAATTTTTTTTTACTGAATTCCCAAAATTGTCTGAAAATTGAGCTAATCTGAGATTCTAGATAAAGTTATTTTTCTCCAGAAAGGGCTGGAGATTTTTGCTTCTGCTTTTGGCAGGCAGTTAAGGAAGGGGGAAATCATGTTAATCCAACCAAGGACTGATGAGATTCGAAGCTCAGCTTTATCTTCATAAGCACTGGTAGGTTTCTAGTTTACCCTTACTCCTAGAGTATCGCCTCTCAGGTCCCTACTGGACACATTGCTGTTTACTAAGGTCTTCTTCTGTTTGTCCCGAGCTCCAATTTTTGTTCCTCCAGCCCCAAGAGGTGAAGGAAGTTCTTAGCTTCCTAATCTCTTGGCCGCCACTTTGGATTTAACTAATAACTTGAATGGAAAAGTAGCATTGAACCATGGGCTCACTTCTCTGTGTGACCTTTCTGTCTGGGAGCCTCACTACCAGAGTACCGTACTGATGTCTTTAAACAGACTTTTAAAAATATCTTATCCAGTATTTCTAGTTATTCTTGGCAGAACAGTTGGTCCACAAAAGTACAGACTGCCATTCCTGGAAGGAGGAATTTCTTCAGGGCCTTTGGGAGACCCACATCCAAGGCCAGCCCCTACCTTCCAGAAACTGATAACTTTCAATGTTCATTATTTACTATAAGGATGTCTGCTAGACTGCCAGGCTACCAAGTTGGTGCAACTGTACTCTGAGCAACGTTTTCTCTGTGCAGCTGGCCTCCGAGAGCAGCCAACTTCCAGTTTTGAAAATGCTAATGATAGTGCACACATGTAGAGAATGTCAGAATGTCTTAAGTGATTCCATTCCCATCATCTCACTGAGCCTCACAATGAATACTTTTTTAAAAACAGCTTTTTTGAAATATCCCTGGAGAAGGAGGTGGTAGTCAACTCCAGTATTCTTGCCTGGAAAGTCCTATGGACAAAGAAGCCTGGTGGGCTACAGTTCAAGGGATCACAAAGAGTTGGACATGACTTAGAGACTGAGCATGCATGTACTGAGGTATAATTTACAAATTTGTAAAATTCAGTCAGTTTAAGGGTACAGTTCAATGAAAGCGAAAGTGAAAATCGCTCAGTCGTGTCCAACTCTTTGCAACCCCATGGACTGTACAGTCCATGGAATTCTCCAGGCCAGAATACTGGAGTGGGTAGCCTTTCCCTTCTCCAGGGGATCGTCCCAACCCAGGAATCAAACCAGGATCTCCTGCATTGCAGGCGGATTCTTTACCAACTGAGCTATCAGTAAATTTACACAGTTGTGGTCATCATCACAACTCAATTTTAGAACATTTCCATCACCCCAGGAGACACCATGTGCCCATTTACAGTCACTTCCTATCCCCATTCTCAGCCCCAGGCACGCACTAATCTTTTCTCTGTCTCTATATATTTGGCTTTTCTGGACATTTCATAGAAATGAAACTGTAGGGAATGTGGTGTTTTACATTTGCCTTCTTTCATTTATCACAGTTGATCTTTAATGAAGGTACTCTTCCTTTCATTTTACAGATGAGAAAGTTGAGGGTCAGAGAGGTTAAGAGACTTGCTCAAAGTTGGTCAGCTGGTTAATGACAAGGGCACAAGGACACTGGGATTGGAACCCATGTCTGAGAGTTCTTTCCCTCTACCAAACTGCCTCTATCATGTGTAAGATGCCTGAAAGCCAGTGCTAGATCTAATGGTCCCTAGATCCTGAGTGATGAGCAGTGTCTGGCCCATTGGGGTGTTTAGTAATTATTCACTGAATTGAAGTCAATTTATCCTATTTAGTTCCTGCCCTTATCCTTATTCATTATTTCCAGGTACCATTTTGAGTGACCTCGTATTGACTGTCATTAGTTGATATATTCCTCAGGATCACACATTTGTGTCATGGTTGACCGAGGGCAAATAAAGAAAAATGAAGAAATTAAGGAAGTACATGCAGCACAATAGTTTGTGGATTAACTATTACTGAAGCTCACGCACCTCAGAGCTCCTGATGAACAGATATCTGTGTCCTGATAGAGCTAAGTTAGGTTTGCTCCTGACTCCATGATGGGATAGGCAAAGGCCAGAAAGGTGAGCCCATTCGCTGCCAACATGGCTTAGGATGCTGGTATCAGACCAAGTGGTTCATGACCAATAACCAATGTGTGGCTATTTCCAATTCTTCCTTTTTTCCAGGCTCTTTCATTCCTAGTTCCCATGGCTTAGACTTAGCAAGTTCTGGGGATGTAGAGGGAAAAAAAAATTCACTCTGGTCATACCTCATAGTCCCTGAAAGTGAAAGTGAAAGTCGCTCAGTCACATCTGACTCTTTGCGACCCCGATGGACTGTAGCCTGCCAGGCTCCTCTGTGCAAGGAATTCTCCAGGCCAGAATACTGGAGTTCGCTTCTTCACAGGATCTTCCCAATCCAGGGATCAAACCCAGGTCTTCCACACTGCAAGCAGATTCTTTACCATCTGAGCCACCAGGGAAGGCCAAGAATACTGGAGTGGGTAGCCTATCCTTTCTCCAGGGGACCTTCCTGACCCAGGAATCGAACCAGGGTCTCCTGCATAGAAGGTGGATTCTTTACCAGCTGAGCTACCAGGGAACCCCACCTCATAGACCCTACCCATCATGTATTCAAAACAAACCTAAATATGTAGTGAGCCCCTACCACAGGTAAATCACTGCAGTAAGAGTAGGAGGATATATAATCTAAGCCTCTACTTTCAAAGAATTTTACTACTGAGCTGGAAGGCAGTAGAGAAAAGAGGTTAAGAGTGTAAGATCTGGAGTCAGATTCCAGGTTGGTATCACAACAGCACACTTACTAGCTGCATGCATTAGCTTTTTTAACCAGTGTCTCACTCTCCCCATCTGTAAAATGGGGACAATGATAGTATCTACCTCAACAGGTTCTTACAAGAACTTAAATGGTATCAGCATGCAAAGGGGTTGGTACAGAGCAAGAATTCAGTGATTGCATCCACATATTGTTGTTGCTCAGTCACTTAGTCATGTCTGACTCTTTGCAACCCCATGGACTGCAGCACGCCAGGCCTCTGTCCTTCACCATCTCCCAAAGTTTGCCCAAGTTCATGTCCATTGCATCGGTGATGCCATCCAGCCATCTTATCCTCTCACGCCCTCTTCTCCTTCTGCCCTCAATCTTTCCCAGGATTAGGGTCTTTTCCAATGAGTTGGCTGTTTGCATCAGATGACTAAAATCTACATATATATGCATATAAATAATATAGATCTTCTCTTTTAGTTTAGTTAATAGTATCATTTAGTTAATAGTATCATTTAGTTAATAGTATCATTTAGTTAATAGTATCAAAAGAAGAAGTGGCAAGAATACACAGAAGAATTATACAAAAAAGATCTTCATGACCCAGATAACCACGATGGTGTGATCACTCACCTAGAGCCACACATCCTGGAATGTGAAGTCAAGTGGGACTTAGGAAGCATCACTACGAACGAAGCTAGTGGAGGTGATGGAATTCCAGTTGAACTATCTCAGATCCTAAAAGATGATGCTGTGGAAGTGCTGCACTCAATATGCCAGCAAATTTAGAAAACTCAGCAGTGGCCACAGGACAGGAAAAGGTCACTTTTCATTCCAATCCCAAAGAAAGGCAATGCCAAACAATATTCAAACTACCTCACAATTGCACTCATCTCACACGCTAGCAAAGTAATGCTCAAAATTCTCCAAGCCAGGCTTCAACAGTATGTGAACCATGCACTTCCAGATGTTCAAGCTGGTTTTAGAAAAGGCAAAGGAACCAGAGATCAAATTGCCAACATCTGTTGGATCATCAAAAAAGCAAGAGACTTCCAGAAAAACATCTATTTCTGCTTTATTGACTATGCCAAAACCTTTGACTGTGTGGATCACAACAAACTGTGGAAAATTCTTCAAGAGATGGGAATATCAGACCACCTGACCTGCCTCTTGAGAAATCTGTATGCAAGTCAGGAAGCAACATTTAGAACTGGACATGTAACAACAGACTGGTTCCAAATCGGGAAAGGAGTATGTCAAAGCTGTATATTGTCACCCTGCTTATTTAACTTATATGCAGAGTACATCATGAGAAATGCTGGGCTGGATGAAGCACAAGCTGGAATCAAGATTTCTGGGAGAAATATCAATAACCTCAGATATGCAGATGACATCACCCTTATGGCAGAAAGCGAAGAAGAACTAAAGAGCCTCTTGATGAAAGTGAAAGAGGAGAGTGAAAAAGTTGGCTTAAAACTCAACATTCAGAAAACTAAGATCATGGCATCTGGTCCCATCACTTTATGGCAAATAGATGGGGAAACAATGGAAACAGTAACAGACTTTATTTTCTTGGACTCCAAAATCACTGCAAATGGTGACTACAGCCATGAAATTAAAAGATGCTTACTCCTTGGAAGAAAAGTTATGACCACCCTAGACAGCATATTAAGAAGCAGAGATATTACTTTGCCAACAAAGGTCCACCTAGTCAAAGCTATGGTTTTTCCAGTAGTCGTGTATGGATGTGAGAGTTGGGCTATAAAGAAAGCTGCGCACCGAAGAATTGATGCTTTTGAACTGTGGTGTTGTAGAAGACTCTTGAGAGTCCCTTGGACTGCAAGGAGATCCAACCAGTCAATCCTAAAGGAAATCAGTCCTGAATATTCATTGGAAGGACTGATGCTGAAGCTGAAGCTCCACTATTTTGCCTACCTGATGCGAAGAATTGACTCACTGGAAAAGACCCTGATGCTGGGAAAGACTGAAGGCGGGAGGAGAAGGGGACGACAGAGGATGAGATGGCTGGATGGCATCTCCGACTGGATGGACACGAGTTTGAGCAAGCTCCGGGAGCTGGTGATGGACAGGGAAGCCCGGCGTGCTGTAGTCAGTGGGGTCGCAGAGTCAGACACGGCTGAGCAACTGAACTGAACTGAACTGATCATACCAATGTTATTTTCCTGGTTTTGGTAATAGATCAGTACTACAGGTATATTTGATAAGGTCACTGGGAGAAGCTGAGTGAAGAGTACACAGAAACCCTATACTATTTGGGCTCTTCTCATGAGTCTAACATCATTTCAAAGTTAAAAAGAAAGTACAAAATTCCTAAGCCAAATATAAAAATGATCATCATAACACTGACCTTCTCCTCAACACCATCCACACCTCCATGCTTTAGCCTCCACAGTACTAATTTGCAAAAGGGAGACAGGTGAAGGGTCCAGAGACACTCCATTGATTGCCTGGGGATGCATTGGCATACTCTATTCTGTCAGTTTCAGGCACAAAGGGATGATCTCATTCAGCACATGAAAATTATATAACTGTGTTGCTCACAAGCAAGATGGCACCAGCTGCAAACCTCAAACCCATCTTTACAGAAGAGACTCAAACCATTCCCACCAGTGACTCCCAATGCAACCTTAGGCAGGTCACCATAATTCTCTGCACTTCTGACTTCTTAAAAAAAAAAGGAGAGGTGGAAAAAAGCACCCAATCCTCTAAGAATCCAGGATTTAGGATGCGATTCGCTCAGGATTGAATCATCATTTCCTGCATCTTATTTTACATGTGTAATTCAAGAGCTGAGAAAGTCAACATGATCGGGATTCACAATTAGCCTTCACAGACTGCACCCCAAACAGCTGCAAAGCAGAAGATCCTATTGCAGAGAGTCTATTTGATAAGACAACGAAAGTCATTTTATTCAACTGGCATCTCCTTCTCAGTGAGCCTATTTGTGCAATTTGAGTGTTGTGCAATTTAGTTATCAAGATTTCTTTTTTTCTCTGTCCCCAGAAGACAAGGTCAAGCAGGATTAAACACATGTTCATATCTTCCACTGCCTTGAACAAAGGCAAAACCATGACTAACTCACATTGATTGAAAAAGGTTCTCTTATATCGGCACAAAACTTCCAGGTCCATTATACACCAGAAAAAAAAACAAAACAAAACACTTTAAATGGAATTTTCAGAATCATGAATTTAGAAATGTTCCTTACTCCACTTTTAGGAAAAAGAGGAAATTGTTCCCAAAACCTAGTTTAAGCTGATACCCACTCAACAAATATTTATTGAACTTATTCTATACTCTAAACATGGTGCTCGGTGCCAGGAGTATGACACAAGTGTGAACACTGTCCTCCTGAAATACACAATCAGATCTGGCAGAAAGACAAGAAGCCAAACAATTACAATGCACTGAGGTAGGTAAGCGCTCCACTGGAGGAAGTTTAAGCTAGTGGTTTGAAGCCCAGTTTTTAAGAAACTAGACTCAGCCCAGTGCTGATGTGTGACTCTGGGCAAGCTATCCAACCTCTTTGAGCCTCATTTTCCTTTTATTTAAACTTCACAATGCAAATCTGATCATGTAGACCAGTGCCTGCCATATGATAGACTCCCTATGGGCCCTTGGGGGGAGGGTGAGTAGCCATATACACAGTGATACTTAACATTTGCACATTTTTAATGCCTTTCTTTATTCCAGAAAGGATCTAAAACTGTTTATATGCATGCATTATGGAAGGAAAAAAAGTTTTTTGAACGAGCTAATAAAAAATGCTGAACAAAAAGAAAATGAGAGTAGGAAATAAACCCAAAACCTAGGAGAACAGATGTAGCATTTAAGCTGACAGTTGTGGGCAGCTGGCCAAAGATTTGATCTTGAGCTTCCTGGTAGCCCGTGCAAAGAGGAAAATACAATCAGTCACCTGACCCAGTCACTGCTTCTATAATATAAAAAACGAAACAAGAGAGTGTGAGAATCACAATTCTTCCTGTTACTGAAAGCAGAAATAGGTCCTCCATAGGATACTGGTTACCAAGGCAACTAGCATCCACCACAAACCCCTCTTGGGACCATCCTAAAATGTTTCAGTTAACGATGAGGAAATAATAAGAACCACAGTATACGTTAGTGAAAGGAATCCTGTGGGAAGCCAAAACAATTCAGTCCTGGTATCATCCCAGAGACCTACTTGGTATATCAAGAAATGTGCACATACCCTCCATAAGCTCTGCTCCCTTCAGTCAACTTTATGCAAAATAAACATTAGCCAGTCCTCTAGTAGGGGGACTGTCTCCAGCTTCACTGCTACCATCTGCTTTATTGTTCAGCCAACTGGGCTCACACAGAAGTGGGTCACGGGAATGTTCACAGACAGGCCAGGCAGAGTCCTCTTGAGTAGGTTTGGGGTCCTTCCAGCATATCCAGGAGGAAGCAAGGAGAACCCTGAAATTCTAAGTGATGGTACACATGCCTAATATATGTACTCCCACGAGTAATGTCTCTCAGTATCTCCTTATGGAAACACAAACCTACTGCAGGGCGAGAGTTGACACATACTCTGGGTGCTCAGTTGTGTTCCAGGCAGAGAGAGCAGCATGTGCAAAAATCCTGGGGCAGAAGAGAACAGGGTGGTATAAGCGGGGCTGAAAGAAACCAGTACATATGAAAGAGGGAGCGTGGAGATGAGGCGAAGAGAGAGAGGGCAGAAGGGAGAGAGAGAGACAGAGTGTGTGCGTGGGGTAGGGGGGTACAAAATGAAGCCAGGGAGAGAGGGGCCAGAGCACACAGCCTGGGGGCCACATTGAGGAGTTTTGTCTCTGACCTAGGCCTTCCCAGGTGGCATTAGTGATAAAGAACCCACCTGCCAATGCAGGAGACATAAGAGATGTGGGTTCAGTCCTTGGATGGGGAAGATCCCCTGGAGTAGGGCCTGGCAACCTACTCCAGTATTCTTGCCTGGAGAATCCCATGGACAGAGGAGCCTGGTGGGCTACAGTTCATGCGATCGCAAAGAGTTGGACACAACTGAAGCGACTTAGCATGCCGCTGCCCTGAGAACAATGGGGGGTTTTGGAAGGATTCTAAGCAGGAGAAATTGACCAGAGTTGTCTTCTGCACAGATATCCTTGGCTGCAGCTGAGTCATGGACCACAAAAAGGTGAAGGGAGAGGAGGAGTCAGGGGACTGTGGTTGTGGCAATGATGGCTTTGACCCAGAAGGAAAACATGAATGGAAAGATGCAATTTGAGAACTCACTGCTGCTGCTAAGTCGCTTCAGTTGTGTCCAACTCTGTGCGACCCCATAGACAGTAGCCCACCAGGCTCCCCCGTCCCTGGGATTCTCGGAAGTGACAATAGGGAGGAATCAGGGACTTAAGGTTTCATGGGTGTGTGGTTGCTGAATGGGTGAAGAAGAGAGGCCCTGGTGGGCAGAATGGAGGGCGTTAAGGACAGCTGGACAAGGTAAAGGTCAGGACTATGTCTTCTGCAAAAAGCAGGGACCCTGAAGATAAAGGACAACAGTACTATTTCCTGTTGGTATCTATTCACCAAAGACCTGAGGATTTGCATCACAGGCCAGTGCACTCCATGAAAAGTAAAACTCTTTTCCAGGCTGCCAAGAGACAGATGGAAAAACAAGGCTCTATGCAGTGGCGCCCCACTCTAGTACTCTAGCCTGGAGAATCCCATGGACGGAGAAGCCTGGTAGGCTACAGTCCATGGGGTCGCTAAGAGTCAGACACGACTGAGCAAATTCACTTCCACTTTTCCATTTCATGCACTGGAGAGGGAAATGGCAACCCGCTCGAGTGTTCTTGCCTGGAGAATCCCAAGGACGGCGGAGCCTGGTGGGCTGCTGTCTATGGGGTCGCACAGAGTCGGGCACGACTGAAGCGACTTAGCAGCAGCAGCATGAATAGTTTATTGAAAGAATGAATGATCGACCAAGTCTGGAGCTGCCTGGGAGCTGCCATTTTAAAACTACAAGCCTGGATGATGGCCTGACCTCTTATAACTATTTGTGTTTTTGAAAAATATTTAGACTCTTAAGTTCAAAAAACAACTTCATGATCTTTCTTTGTGATTATTATTAATCTAAGTCTTTTCTTCTCCATCAGAAAAAAAAATCTTGACTTTTATCTACATTTTTCATGCCTAATTATTTTTCTTCATTTATATTCCAATATGCTAAATATTATGATAATGAATCTAGATAATCTTTAGTCGGTTCCTTTTCTAAGCATACTAAGTGTTAATTAACACCCGGAACCCAAATGAAACTTCAGTGTTTTCTACATACTCACAAATAAGATGAAACAAGTTCCTTGGGGGCAGAATGGGGATAATTATCATTATTTATCAAATGAGATAATAAACGAAAAAGCACTTTTAAGCTAAAAAGCATTATACAGAATGTGAGCTGTTACCATGCGTTAAACAAAATTCCAAAGTTAAAAAAAAAAAATCTTTTAAAGCCCTCATAAAAAATTTATTTATTCTGATGGAAGGAGAAAGTTGGGTGTGTAAGATAGAGCTTTAAAAGGCCCTCACAAAGCTCAGGTTCCCTGTACAATCTGAAAGCCCCCACAAGGCATTCATCAGCCACCAAACTTCCACAAGCCAATCATGAAGGCAGACAGTTGCCAGGCCAAGATTAAAAGGAGAAGAAATTTCACTTTAAGCAGAAAGTGGCTAAGACAGAGATGCCCTCAGGATAAAATCTTATAGGAATTGTCTCTCCCCCAGCCTGTTGCTGAAATATACCAACTGAGGAAGAATTTCCATTTCAAGTCATACTTTCATTGTCACATGAACTGACCACAAGGAAGGTAGGAATTCAGGGCTGGGTCCCTTAGATCAGCCACACCCAGCACTCAGAGTCCCAGAGATGATCTGCCTGCCCTGAGGACTCTGGAGTCAACTAGGGTTACCTCCAAGCTGAAGGTGTTTTCCTCAGCAAGGAAAATGTCGGTGTTGAGATACACCATATCCATCTTCCTGGAGAACTTGAGTCAGGCCCAGAGGCAGACCCTCTGACTATCCCAAGGTCGGGGATGTGAGAGCAGTGAGATCAAGTTCAGTCAACAGAGGTGAAGGAGGCCCAGATGCAATGATACTGGGCCAGGGACTTTCAAGGAGGAGATGCCATGTAGGTGTGATGGCTGCCGCCCCAGGTGTTATAGAAGCTGCTGCCCCAGCAAATCAAACATGCCATCTGTAAAGGGTTAACCCACAGCAAGGCTCCCAGAGTGGGGACCTCTGGAGAACTAGAGTCCAACGCTAAAACTCAGGGGAGGGAGGAAGCAGGCCAGCTGTCGCCCCCTCCCCATCCCCGTTCATGCTGAGGGTTTTCTCCTTGCTGGCTTCCTTTGGCCAGGGTTTTCTGCTGTTACAAACATGACGAAAACTAAGAGAAGGTATTCAGAGAGAAGCAGAGGAGAGAAATATTACATATTTTAATATGTATTTATATAACATGTAATAATATTAATGTAATAATATTATATATTTAAAATATATAATATTTTAAAGGGAGGGTAGATGGTTATGAAGAGATGAAAGGTGAGCGTGAACTAAAAGCGATAAATAACCTGTAAGTTCAAAATGAGTCAGTATGCCAATAAGCAGAAGACAGTAAGAGTTTTTGCCTATGTAGTGAGAGAAAAGAAAGGAGACTGAAAATAAAAAATGACTATCAGTCAAGGAAGCAGAAATTTAAAAGATGGAGGGCAAAAGAGCTCGAAGATTAAGACAAACGGTTTAAAACTGAGAGATGATAAATTAAAAAATGTAAAAGTAAGTGATGGGTGTAAGGATTAGAGACGGCATTAGAGACGGTGTTAGAAACAGGAGGCCAAAAAAAAAATTGTTTTTAAACGAGAGAAATCTGTTTTAATCAACGTACTACTTTGCAAAGATAGTACAGAGAATTCCCATATACCTTTCATGCAGCTTCTTCCATAAACACAGTACCTCTGTCAAGACTAACAAACCAATGTTGGTACGCTGCTATTCAGTAAACACCAGACTTTTTTGTATTTCACTAGTTTTTTCCTGTGTCCTTTTCTGCTCTGAGACACCCCAGTGCATTTAAGAGAGACTACTTTTAAAAGAAAATTAAAACAAAATTTTCAAAATTATTCAGATATACTTGGGGGAAAAAAAAGAAAAAAAATAGGGATAGGAAGAAGTGAAAACTTCTTCTTCTAGTGGAACAGAATAAAAAGTACAGGAATGGTTCTGAGTGAACTTAGGCACCTGACCGACAACGAGGTGGCATGGCAGATTAGCGGGGCAAAAGAAAGCCTATTTGATAAGTGATGCTGGGAAACTGGCTACCGATTTGAGAAAGAAAAAAAGAAAGAGAGCTGCCCTTACAGCATACATCAAAATCAATTCCAGGTGGACAGGACAATGTGTTTATGACTTCAGGGAAGAAAGACTTTATTAAATAAGATTTCTTAAAAGCAAAAGCCATAAAGGAAAGAAATGATACATCTGACTATATTAATGTTAAAAACTTCTATTCATCAAAAGAGACAATAAAGTGAGAAGGCACACCACAAATCAGAAGATATTTGCCACACATATAACAAAGAATTAGAACCCAGAATATTTTTAGTCCCTAAAAATCAATAAGGTTAAAAAAAAAAAAAGGCAACAACTCGTTAGGAAAAAAAAAAAAGGGCCAAAGACACAGGAGGAAACATGAGAGGTCAAAACACTTTTGAAAAGATCCTCAACCACACTGGCAACTGGGGAAATGCAAACAAAAACAAAACCCAGACACTGTTTTATTCTCACCAGATGTGCAAAGTAGTTCAACAGTCTGGCCTAATGAAAGCTGGCAAAAATAGGGAGGACAGAGAACCTCAATGCATCACTGGGTGAACACATTAATCGAGGCAACCACTGTGGCCACCAATCATCCATCTTCTAGTCGCGTGGTTCTCAGCCATGGGGTGGTTTTCGCCCCCGGAGGAAGGTTGGCAATGTCTAGAGAGCTTCTGGTTTCTGAAACATGTTTTTTGGGGGAAGGGTGCTCCTGGCCTCTCAGAGGGAGGGGCCAGGGGTGCTGCTAAACATCCTAAGACGGACAAGACAGTCCCCACCACAAAAAATTACTCATCCCCAAGTGTCAATAGTGCTGAAGCTGAGAAACTCTGACCTCGAGTTGAAAGCTTCAGTAAAAAAAGAGGGAAAAGGAACTTCCCTGGTGGTCCGGTGGTTAAGAATCTGTCTGCCAGTGCGGGGGACACAGGTTCGATGCCTGGTCTGGGAAGTTTCCACATGTGCGGGGCGACTAAGCCCATACACCACAGCTACTGAGCCTGCACACCCAAGAGCCCGTGCTCTGCAACAAGTCACCGTGATGAGAAGTCCGTGCAGAGCAACTGGAGAATAGTTCCCACTCTCCGCAACTAGAGAAAATCCAAGTGCAGTAACGAAGAACCAGCACAGCCAAAAATAAAAAAAGAGGGGAAAATATCCCAACATCTATCAACAGAGGAAAGCATGCATTCACTGTGACCTATTCGTACAATGGAATATTACCATATTTCACTGGCTTTTAAGATGCCGTTGAGTGTAAGGTCATCAATTTATGAACCACTAAGATAGAAAGAGGCTACCAATTATCTAGGACACAGTGCTTTCTTACACTTAAAACTTTTAAATTTGGTGTTATTTTAAAATATCTTTTAGGGCTTCCCTGGTGATTCAGTGGTAAAGAATCCACCTGCCAATGCAAGAGACACAGGTTCAGTCCCCGATCGGTGAAGATTTCACTTACTGCAAAGCAGCTAAGCTTGTGTGCCACAACTCTCGAGCCAGTGCTCTAGCGCCTGGAAGCCACAACTACTGAAGCCCATCAGCCCTAAAGCCCGTGCTCCACAGTGAGAGAAGCCACCACCATGAGAAGCTCTGTGCACTAGTTAGAGAATCCTGTAACTAGTAAAAAGCTCACGAATCAATGAAGATGCAGTGCAGCCAGAAAAATAAACAAAAAAAATTATTAAAAAATAAATAGAATACCTTTTAGACTTATTTAGACATATTTTATCATATATCATGCGGCTCTGTTCTTACACCTTTCTGTGTAAGACTTTTTCAACTGCAATGAAACTCAACTCACGTAAGATCAAAAAAGCAGAGGCCCTCAGAAGTGACAACGTTATGAACAGCCATGTCTGTGTGCAATGGATGGATGGTAAATGATGACAGTCTGAAACTCTGCCAGGAGGAGAGCAACCATGAGGTGCCAGAGACTGCAAGTCACAGCCCAACTTCAGTGGTGTTGAGTTGTGAGGGGACATGTGCGTCTTAGAGTTGGTGAAACACAGGATGTGACAGTATGAAAATGATTATAATTATTTATACAGACCTGAATGAATCTCAAAACCAGAGTATTCAAGGAGGAAAAGCCACAGAATATGTGAGGGACGATTCCATTTCTGTGAAGTCAAACCCATGCAAAAGGGACTTGCTGATGTGAGGTGGCCCAGAAAGAAAAGACGTGGTGAGACAAACCCAGGATGCTGTCAGTCCCTCAGGGGAACGGAAGAGGAATGCACATAAACAGGAGCCTGAGATACCTTATTCTCAAGTTCAAGTTTGGTTTCCTGAGCATTATTATCAGGGCTGGGACTAGGGGAAGGTAAGTGGGGCATTAGCCTGCAGGAATTTAAAGCAGTGGCCAAAACACTTTGGTGCAAGAAAAATATTTTGATGCGGCATTTTTAACTGAGTGCAAAAAATCCACTAGAAACAAAATATTCAACTTTTATATAAGTGCTTACATGACCTTGCCTCACTTGATACTCCCTAATCCCAGCCCTGGTTTGAATAAAACTATGTTAACAAAAACAGACAGCTGGCCCACACACTGTAGTCTGTCTACCTGTTATCTTAAAATATTGCATTAAACTTGTAATATTTTTCTTTTGAGTGTATATAGACTGTAAACATACACATATGCATCATGTATATATGCAAATACACTATTTTTCATTTGGGATATATATTTTGTAAATATTTTACAGAAAGGAAAAAACAGTGAGAAGAATACCCAGAACATCGGGCTGGGAGATCTCTACTGCAGCCACCACTCATCAGTCATTTTCAGTAAGATCAAAGGATGTTTTCTACTTTGAACCCCAAACAGAGGTGTGAGGGGCTTCACTCCAGCCTCTCTCAGGATGAGTGGATAAAGAAGATGTAGAATATATACATATATATGTATGTATGTGTATATATACATATACACACACAAATACATACACAATAGAATATTACTGAGCCACAAAAAAATGAAATATTGCCATCTGCAGCTACACAGATGGACCTAGAAATTATCCTACTAAGTGAAGTAAGTCAGAAAGAGAAAGGCAAATATCATATGATATCACTTACATGTGGAATCTTGAAAAAAAAGGTACAAATGAACTTTTTACAAAACAGAAACAGACTCATAGACATAGAAAACAAACTTGTGGTTACCAAAAGGGAAAGAGGGGGAGATAAATCAGGAGTTTTGGATTAACATATACACATATATAAAATAGATAACCAACAAAGACCTACTGTATAGCACAGGGAGCTCTACACAGTATCTTGTAATAATAGACAATGGAAAAGAATTTGAAAAAGAATATATATATGTAATATATATATAATATGTGTAAATCTGTACACCTAAAACTAAGACAATACTGTAAATCAACTGTACTTCAATAATTTTTTTTTTAAAAAAAGCCTCTGTCAGTCTGCCTATCAACTCCTTCAAACAACCTTCCCCAGTGAGGCAGAATTCTTCAGTATAGAAGCCACTTTGCCATCCATTCCTGAATCTAATCTTTATCATATTACTGTGTGGGGAAGTAGCAGAATCTTCACTTTCCAATGGGGACACTGAGTCTCAGAGAGGTTGACTAACCTTGCCAACACTGCACAGTGAGGGATCGCAGGCCCCGGCTCACACTGGGGAATTTCTAATCCATTCAACACTCATTACATAGACGCCAACATCAGACTAGCATCCTTTGTGAATTAAGAGGTGCCGTACCCAGTTTACCATTAAATCACAAAGTGGGGTGACAAAAGGGTACAAAGGGGCTTCCACTGAGGCTTTCTGGTCTGGGACAATGGCTGATTCCAAAGAGTTTATTCCCATAGTGTTGCAGGCAGTATAGACATGTGTGCCTGAGAGTGGGTGGCAACAGCTGTGCCTAATTGGCTCCCACCCCCTCCTCCGCCAAGAGGCCCCGTGGGCTGCACGGCCAGACTCTGTTCCATGGCAAACGGCCATCCAGGGAGCCAGCAGGCCATCTTGGGAAGCGGCACTAACTCTTTATGGTCACTAGGAGGCCATCTGCGAGGTGATCACTTGAACGCACTGATTGACGAGCAATTTCACAGCTGAGAAGAGCTCATGTCATTTTCCCAAAAAGCACCCAGTTTACTCCCAGACCGATTATACAGTCAACAGGAGACTGACTCATGAGCATGGCACTCGCATACGTCAGGGCTGAAGATATAGCCCTTAGAGACGCCTGTTACTGTCCAGGAGCTGCCGTAACAGAGTGCCCCAAACTGGGTGGCTTCAAACAGTGGAGATGTATTCTCTCATGGTTTTACAGGCCAGAAACCTGAAATCACGACTGAATGCAATCCTTCCTTGTCTTCTTCAGTTTCTGGGGGTGGCCGTCAACCTTGGGGGCCCCTTTGTTTGCAGCTGTGCCCCTCCAGTCTCTGTCTCCATATTCATGTGTCATTCCCCTTGTTGGTTTCTCGCCTTGGTGTCCAAATTTCCCTCTTCTTAGAAGGATACCAGTCACGTTGGATGAAGGGCTGCTTGCTCTGCTCTATTATGACCTCATTGTAACTTGGCTAATTATACCTGCAATGACCCCCTTTCCAAATAAGAGCATGTTCTGTCCTGGGGGACTAGGACTACAACATATTTTTGAGGGGATCTCAATTCAACCCATAACAGACCCACCTGTCAGAGAGCAGGAGAAGTCATTAAAGGGAAGGGTGAAACAGCACAGGTGAGTCAGTGCCTGAGACCTGAGGCTTCAAAGCTTCCCTTAGTACTAAACCCCATACACTAAACCAAAATTCTGGATCTGGGCTCCTGTTCACCTCTTTCTCTCTGCCCTGCCTCATCCACAGACTCCTGGGTTCCTGAAACCTGTCCAACTCTTTCAGCCCAGGCTGTTCTTTCTGCCTTAAATGCACGTCCATCACATTATCTGACTGGCCCCACCTAGCCTTCAAGTCTCAGCATAAACAGCCCATGCTCGTGGAAGCCTTCCCTGGCTCCTTGGCTGGACTAGACATCCCTGCTCTGCCCACTCCCATCATCGCTGATGTTTTAATTTGCATAGCATCCTGGACATTCACTCGCAGCTTTCATCACCGCCATAGCCAGTGGCTCTTTATATCTGTGTCCCCCAGCAGTCTGGCTGCTCCATGAAGATGGAGATCTTGAATGTCTACACATCCCCGTATCCCTGGTACCCACACAGGGAGGAGGCAATCTGAAATATTTTTGGTTGGATGGGCAGATGGAGGAATGACTCTTGAAGAGATAGACTCATATGTTATACTATTGGAAAAGCCATAGTTCCTGAATATTTTCGAAGCTCCCTCCAAGACGCCAGAGCCAGCTTTGTCACATAAGGGAAAGTGGAAAGGTGCTCTGGACCGCAAGGTAAACCAAGTCCTGACCCCAAGTCCTTCCTCCCTCTTGGTGACCCTGAGAAAGTCATGTCACTTCCCTGGGCCATGTTCTTCTCATTTTCAAAGTGAGAAAATAGGGGTTGTCACAATGAAGATGATACCCCCAACAACTACCAGGTGCTAAGTTCATTCTGGGGTTGGTGGGGGATGGGAGGGTCTTTTTAATTCATCAGTGACATGAACCCTTTGTTTGACTGGACCCAATTAGAAATCAGGAGTTTGAGAGAATGCTCTCCATTTTAGGGCCTTGGGTTTCCCATTCAAATCATTTAAAGAAATTTCTGGGCTAGCAGTTCCAAATTGAATTTCAAAGAAGTATCTCCAAAGCCATCAATGAGGGAAATCAGGGCATGGAACACCAGGCCCCCTGCTTTACAAAACCCATAACAACTCCCCTTTCCTCTGCTGATTCATATAGTAAGGGGTTATATGAGCTTCTTTTTGAAGAACGGGCTTTGGTTCAATAATATTAATAATCAACCTTTAAAATTCTAATCTAGAGAAAGAGTTCCTGACTTGAATTTTATAGACCAGAATATTTAATAAATAGGAGACGGCTTACAGTTAGCAATGTCTGTTTCTAAGAAAGGACACTATGTAAAAAAATCATCATATAATTACCCATCATTTCACTTTGAAAAGGATATTTAATACCAAAAAGTTTTGATGGATATTATCTCAAACTAAAGGAAATCAGTCCTGAACGAATATTCATTGGAAGCTGAAGCTCCAATACTTTAGTCACCCAATGTGAAGAGCTGACTCACTGGAAAAGACCCTGATGTTGGGAAAGATTGAGAGCAGGAGGAGAGGGGATGACAGAGGATGAGATGGTTGGATGGCATCGTTGACACAATGGGTATGAATTTGAGCAAACTGCAGGAGATAGTGAAGGACAAGGAAGCCTGGCTTGCTGCAGTCCATGGGATCGCAAAGAGTCGGACATAACTGAGCAACTGAAGAGCAACAACAGTCTCAAACTAAAAGGCTGCTTATTTAGCTCACTAACATACTTCGAGGAAACACAGTTTGTTTCTTGTCCTTATTTCTTTTATCTACCTGGAAGCCAGTTAAAAACATCCCCAGGTCCCAAACTGGGACATAATTCAAGGGTGCTTGTTCAATTCCCAGATTCCGAGACCAGCCTCAGATAATGGGATGGGAAAGAGACTCTTAAACAGCTGACCCATTAGAACCAGCATACAGGACCTTCCAGGATCTCCTCTTGCTTAACAAGAGGAGATTCAGACGCTTCTGCGTAGCTCCTGACTTTGTAAGCCCGTCACCAGCACTGAATTAACCTAGGAGGAGAACCGCAGATATTTGAAGCCCTCTGGACAGGTGTCCAAGTCTCCTCACTGGCCCTGTTGCCAGAACCTGATCTGTCTGTCATCCATCCCAGGAACCACAGTCCTGTCTATATTTCACACCTGTCCACCCACCCACTTCCTCCACCTCTGCATATATGCTTTCAGAGTCCTGTGCTGCTGCCTCAGTGTCGGCCCAGCTGAAGATGCAGCAAAGAGACCAGATAATCTGACAGTAATCAGTGTGCTTGCAAGCAGGAACAGCAGCGGTGAATCATGGCCCCAGCAGGGGCCCAACACCTGTAAATCACATGGGTCACACTTCAGACCAAAACGTGTCTTCTGTTTAGTTCTGGAGCTTGAGATGAGAAGCCAAACTCCCAGTACCCACAGAGATGACATAGGTCTTCAGAAAATCTCACAAGAACTTACTTCCACCTGTCTAGGATAGCTTCTGAATACGCTGGCCAGCTGGATATCTGGCTGGATATCTGGATAGCTGGACATCCACTTCAGCTGGATCTGAGGTTCTCGGATATTGGCTGCACATTGTAATCACCCAGGGAGCACTGAAAAGTATTGATGCCTAGGCCTCACCTTTCAGTGACTCTGGTGTCACTGGACAGGGGCTGGAGCCTGGGAATCAGGATTTTGCAAAGCCCTCCCTGCCCAGGTGATTGGGATGTACAACCAAGGTTGGAACCACCGAGTTCCTTCTTATTTCATGGCTGACTGAAGGGATAAAGATTCCTGACACCCTCTGAAAGTGGGAATCTCAAGTAAACAGAAAGGAAAGTGGAACTCATCAAATAGGTTCACACTCTTTTTCTGATTTACTAATCAATCATATTTCTCCTGGCTCCTCAGTGAGGAGAGAAACAAGTGAGATCCTGAATCATAGGCACCCAACCCTCAGTTTTGTAGAAGCAGTTGTTGCTCTTGTCTGCTCAGCATCTCTATTCTGGCTGTTACATCACCCAGGTGTTCCCTGGAGATCTAGTCCCCTTGACTGCAATCCAGTTGGTTCAAAGGGTTGATGCACTTAGATCTACAAGGATGGAAACCCGGACCAGCCAAGGGCTACCATGAAGAGAGAGCCTACCTGAGAATGAAACCCATAAAAAGGAAAGCACAACTGTGAGATGGGAGACAAAAAGAACATGTTCTGATGACACTGGCTTCTGGATCCAGCCATTCCTGAAGCTCTTGTTTAGCCTAGGCTTTTTTTTTCTCCCAGTACCTAAACCAGCAACTTCTCTTTTATCTTCTGAAGCCAGTATGTGGAAGGTCTCTGCATCAGAAAAAGCCCTGATGAATGCAGTCTTGGAGGTGTCTAAGCCAGATACTCTTCTTTCACCAGCAACTCCCACTCCTTTTTTTTAAACCTCCACTTTTTTAGTCCAGATTCTATGGGGTTTCAAAAGGAAGTGAAACTGGGTAAGTAAGGACCGTTTCCTCTGTCTAGATGCCTGGGTCTCCCAAACCATACACCTGCTCTTGGGATTAAGTTTACATATGAACAGAGGCTGTACTGGCCCTGGTGCAAACTTTGATTTCATAGTCTGTCTTTTCATTCACTGTCACTGGAAACAGAATCCCATGCTGCTTGGAAGGGGTTGTGAAGGGCAGTTACCACAATGTGGACAAACTGGGCAGTGGGTATGGCAGCCCTGACAGAGGAAATGGGTCCTGGATTAAAGCCCTGGCTTCTCATGAGGACCAACTGTGAAGCAGCCTCATTAAGTAAAGTGGGTGCAGAATTCTCACCAAAATCCATGCTGTTTTGGTTCTTCCTGTAATTCCAAATCCATCACAGAAAAAAAAACCGCATCTTGAGGAACATTTGTGTATGTCTGTGTATGTGTCTGTGTCTGTAATATATATAACATATATATCATACGAGTGTTATATATAACATGTACACGTATTAGTAACATGTCTGTGTCTGTAATATATATAACATATATATCATATGAGTGTTATATATAACATGTACACATATTAGTAACATTATATAAATGACACTTGCTGATATTCATTGACTGTTCACCATGTGCCTGGCCCTGTGTTAGCAGTTTACAGACATTCTCTCATTTAATCTTAAAACCACTCTATGAGGGAAGCCCAACTGTTCTCCTAACTTTGCAGATGAGAAATGGCAGCTCAGAGACCTCACTCGCCCAAGGTCTCCTAGCCAGTAGGGGGCAGAACTGGGAGCTGAAAACAGGTCTTGTTTAGCTCACAAGTCTGAGTGAGCCCAAGTTAGCCCACCATCTGTTTTGTAAATAAAGCTTTATTGGGACACAGCCTTACCCCTTTGGTTACATAAGGCCGTATTCATGCTACTATCAAAGAGTTAGTAGTTGAGACTGTTGACTTGCAAAGCTGGAAATATTTGCTCTCTGGTCACAGAAAAAATTGCTGAGCCCTGGCCTAAATACTCTCAGTGTCTCCTGGGGTTTCCAGAAAGTGCTGAGGCCAAACGCAGCATGGAAGGCTTGGGGAAACAGAAAATAATGACCCTGGCTAGAAGCAGGCTGAGCTGTGCCAATTAGCACCTAAGGACCTAAGATCCCAGTTCTGTCATGATGGGATCAGCAGTGGGGTTCACCTGGAAGAGGCAGGCCAGCCCCTGCTCCAGACAGGACACTTCTGCCATCTACCCCTACGATTTGTAATGAATCCCTAAGAGACAAGCACTTCGGGGGTTTTTCTTGGGGGGCGGGGTTAATTGTCCCTCTCTCCAGCCCCCAAGCCACCAAATTCAAGTCACCTCTATCAAGGCACGCAGCACAGAGTGGCTGGAAGAGTCAGGAGGCTGGGAAGGTGGGTAACTGGAGACAGCACGGTGAGGAGAGAAAGACAGAGAAGAGAGAGAGGGAACGTCAGCAAGGGGTGGGGCAGGGAGGTGGACTGAAAGTGTGAAGGTGACAGCACGGGAGAAGGGAGGAGGGTGACAGTGCTCCCAGGGAAAACCAACAGGAAAAGAGGCTGACCGATCCAGACAGACAGACAGACACTGAGACAGACAGGATGGAGGGAGAGAGGGAGGGGAGAAAACAGAGAAGGGAGGAGTTGGGGGCAAAGATAAAGGATGCTGGCACTGTGTCCATCAAGCCTGCCTGGTGATGCCCTGACTTTTAGCCAAGGGGAGAATTGCTTTAACAGGGGTCTCGGACAGAGCAGCGTCGAGCACAGCGAGACACTTGCCACTTGTATCCCAGCTGAGAAGAATGTGCCTGGAATGAAATACCAGGTCCCCAGATCCTGCCTGGATGCTGGTGGGGTGGGGCATTCGAGCAAGGGTGTGCACCCATGACCAGTAAGATGGCGTGCCCAGGCCAGCAGGGGTGGGGCCGGGGACAGGTCCATCTGAGGCCCAGGAGGCAACCTGATCTTTGAAAAAGGGCAACTCTCCCTGTTGAGAAGGAGTGTGTGCATGGTCAGTCACCAGGTCGTGTCTGACTCTTCATGACCCCGTGGACTATGGCCTGCCAGGCTCCTCTGCCCATGGGATTTTTCAGACAAGAATACCGGGGTGGGCTGCTCTTTCCTCTCCCAGGGGATCTTCCTGACCCAGGGGTTGAAGCCATGTCTCCTGAATCTCCTGCATTGGCAGGCAGACTCTTTACTGCTGAACCACCTGGGAAGCCCCACTCAAAAGGAGTAACAAACAGGCAAAATGTCTAGGAGGAAGATCAGAGTTATCAGAGCTACATCCTAGAACAGGACAGCCTGTGTGGCATGTGAGTGACAGAAAATGTCGTCAGGAGGGGAGTCCGGGAGCACAGTCCTGGGGATGAGAAGAGTGGACTCTGTGCCTGTGAAAAGAAAACCTTCTGTTATTACAATTAGCGAAGGACATGTCATTTAAGGCAGGTATGGGCACAAGGACCAGAAAAGCCCACAAGGACTAAGTTGCTCAGTATCACACTTTACTCGTCCAGAACTGAATCAGTAGTGATGGTTCCATTCAGGTATCGTGTGGGTGGCGGGGGTGGTTTGGACTGATGTCCAGCAGATACCAGGGAGGATCAAAGCTTACTGAAACCCAAACCCTATATGATAGTATTGACGACCACAGCAAAACAGGTAATGCTGTCTAAGCAACAGGCACAGTGCTCAGCTTCCTTTTATTTCAAATCCTAATAACTACTCCATGAGCAAGGCCTATTAGGCCCATTCTGAAGATGGGGAAACTGAGGCTCAGAGATGTTAGGTAATAAATGGCAGAGATGAGATTCAAACCCAGGTTTGTCCAACTCTCCATCCCATGCCTGGCTAATACCAAGATGCTATGGCTTCAAATTGCTAGTGGAGCCGAGTCTCCACCTGGAATTGTGTGCTTCCTGGAGACCCTAACACAGGAGTGTCAGAGGGATGGAAAAGAAACTCCTTGCCAGGGATCACTGAGAAATACAGCCCAAGGGAGACCCTCAGAAATAGGAAAGAGCTTTCTGTCCAGTAGTGGAGACAAGGCCCCACTAACTTGGATCATGAACTAATTTGGCCAGAAAGATGCTCCTCAAAGCTCTTGAGGACAGGGACCATTGTTGCTCATTTCTACTCTAATGGGCACTGGTTGTCAGCTTCCCCAGTATTTATGTTCCCTTTTTAGACAAAAAGATTCCATTTCTAAGCCCCAAAGTAAAAATCATAGTTCAGGATTAAACGAGTAAGTTTCCACCCCATTTCTCTGACTCCACTGATTGGTTCAGAGGTGAGCACGTGGTCATGCTGGTTGACTCAGTGAATCTCAGACTTAAACAATTTCACTCCCTTACTGTGGACCAGAAGAGGGAAGGGACTGGAACTTCTGAGGCCATATAGTCACCACATGAAAGCCTAAAAGCGAAGCCACCCTGGAGAGGAGCAGAGCTGAGAGATACAGAATCCTGACATGAACTGAGCCCCTAGATCTAGCCATGCCTGAAGTTCACACAACCCTTGGACTTTTCACTTACATGTGCCAATAAATGACTTTCACAGTAAAAAAAAAAAAAAAAAAAAAAGCTCAAGTTTGTTTACTGTCACTTGTAACAAAGCCATATGTCCGTTCAACCACTATCATGAAGCAATAAAGACCTGCTTATTTTCTGATTAACAATATAGTTTTTGGCAGAATTTTGCTTGGACACCTGTTTCTCTGGTTAGGAAAACCATCCATAAAATACAAAGACTGCATTGAAGTCTAGCAACTTTAGTTCCTGCCTCAGTGATGCCAAAACCATCCAGCTCAGCAGCTCTGAAGGGCAACAAGCAAAATCTTTTCTACTTTGCCTTCAAGATCCTGGGTAGCTATAGACTCACAATGCTGGCCACAAAGTGCATGCCCAAAAATGGTACTGTCCGTTCAAAAATATTTATTTGTGCAAGAGGGGTTGTTGGTGGGACAAAGGCACAATCAGACACAGGAACGGGATGTCCACACCAACAGTGTGTACCTGACTGAGGATCAGGACTCACTCCAAGAGGCACAAATGACCCCCCAACCCAGTTCCAAGTACCAACCACTTACCAATCAATTTTTGCTGCCATAGTTCCTGGTGGGAACAATCATAACAAAAGGTCTAAGGTTGTCCACTGCATGCTGAGCCCAAACTGTTTGTTCTAAGGCAGGAATTACAAAATATATGGGCACATCAGAGAAGGAGTTGATAAAAACCCAATAGTGGTCTTGCATAAAACGTACATATCCACACACACACACACACCACATCACCAGCCCTCCATACACACAAAATACATTGCCTTTTAATCAAAGGCGCTGCTTCCTTCCTCTGAGGCACTTTCAGCACAAAACTTTATGAAGCTTCAGTTTTCCAACCATCTTGGTATAACAGAGAGAACCATTAGCTGGGCATCAGGAGACCTGGGTTTAAACCCAGCTCTGTAACCCTGGGCAAGTCCCTTCCACTCTCTGGTCTCATTTTCTACATCTGTAAAAACGAGGGCTTGGACTTGGTTATTTTTGAGGCACCTACCTGTTCCGACTTCCATGATTCTAGAACAGAGGTTAAAAACTGGGAAACCCAAGACCAAGTAGGACCCACAAGCCTGTGGGACTATTTAAACTGGTTCACACAGGGTTGAAAGATTTTTCACTGGGTGCTCAGATTTTAAAATTCGGAGCTTTCTCATCAACATCATGGTCTCATACTGTTTTTTTTGAAAAAGCTAAAGGTCTGGCAGCCCTGGCCCACAGAGAATAGGGCTGCACTAAGTAAAACACAGCACCACTTGAGGAGAAGTCCCACCAAAGCTGCACAGCCAAAGTCTAACCACAAGGAAACATCAGACAAACCTAAACTGAGGGACATTCTGTTATGTGACTGGTCCCTACTCTTCGAAAATGTCCAAGTCAAAATGACAAGGGCTAAAGAACTGTTCAAGGTCAACATAACAGCTTAATGCAGTATGTGACCTCAGATTGGATCCTGCACCAGAAAAAAAATGCTATAAAGGATGCTATTGAGACAAATTGCTGAAATTGGAAGATGGTCAGATGAAAGTCTTGATTCAATATCAAGTTTACTAAATCTGGTAACTATGTGTGGTTATGTAAGAGAATATGCAACCTAGTCTCAAATGGTCCACAGAAAGGAGAGAGAGAGAGGGAGGGAAAGAGAGGGAAAGAGAAACTTAGGTTGGTGGGGGGGAAATTGGAGAGAAGAAGCAAATGTAAAGAAATGATAAAAACTAATGACTCTGAGCTAAAGGGGTACAGGAAACTTTTGTATTGTTTTTGCAACTTTTCTGTAAGTTTGAAACTATTTCCCAAAAGAGAGAGAGATATAACTGAGTGATTTTCAAATGTTCAAGTGCAGAATACCCTGAAGGGCTGGTGAAAATACAGAAGTCTGGACCCTCCTATTAGACCAAATTAGACTCTCCTATTAGAACTAACTAACACCCAAAAAAGATGTCCTTTTCATTATAGGGGACTGGAATGCAAAAGTAGGAAGTCAGGAAACACCTGGCGTAACAGGCAAATTTGGCCTTGGAGTACAGAATGAAGCAGGGCAAAGGCTAATAGAGTTTTGCCAAGAGAATGCACTGGTCATAGCAAACACCCTCTTCCAACAACACAAGAGAAGACTACACATGGACATCACCAGATGATCAACACTGAAATCAGATTGATTATATTCTTTGCAGCCAAAGATGGAGAAGCTCTATACAATCAGCAAAAACAAGACCGGGAGCTGACTGTGGCTCAGATCATGAACTCCTTATTGCCAAATTCAGACTTAAATTGAAGAAAGTAGGGAAAACCACTAGACCATTCAGGTATGACCTAAATCAAATCCCTTATGGTTATTCAACAGAAGTGACAAATAGATTTAAGGGACTAAATATGATAGACAGAGTACCTGAAGAACTATGGACAGAGGTTCGTGACATTGTACAGGAGACAGGGATCAAGACCATCCCCATGGAAAAGAAATGCAGAAAAGCAAAATGGCTGTCTGAGGAGGGCTTACAAATTGCTGTGAAAAGAAGAGAAGCGAAAAGCAAAGGAGAAAAGGAAAGACAGTCCCATCTGAATGCAGAGTTCCAAAGAATAGCAAGGAGAGATAAGAAAGCCTTCCTCAGCGATCAGTGCAAAGAAATAGGGAAAACGACAGAATGGGAAAGACTAGAGATCTCTTCAAGAAAATTAGAGATACCAAGGGAAAATTTCATGCAAAAATGGGCTTAATAAAGGACAGAAATGGTAGGGACCTAACAGAAGCAGAAGATATTAAGAAGAGGTGGCAAGAATACACAGAAGAACTGTACAAAAAAGATCTTCATGACCCAGATAATCACGATGGTGTGATCACTCACCTATAGCCAGACATCCTGGAATGTGAAGTCAAGTAGGCCTTAGAAAGCATCACTACAAACAAAGCTAGTGGAGGTGAGGTCCAGTTGAGCTATTTCAAATCCTGAAAGATGATGCTGTGAAAGTGCTGCACTCAATATGCCAGCAAATTTGGAAAACTCAGCAGTGGTCACAGGACTGGAAAATGTCAGTTTTCATTCCAATCCCAAAGAAAGGCAATGCCAAAGAATGCTCAAACTACCACACAATTGCCCTCATCTCACATGGTAGTAAAGTAATGCTCAAAATTCTCCAAGCCAGGGTTCAACAGTACGTGAACCGTGAACTTCCAGATGTTCAAGCTGGTTTTAGAAAAAGTGGAGGAACCAGAGATCAAATTGCCAGTATCCGCTGGATCATCGAAAAAGCAAGAGAGTTCCAGAAAAACATCTATTTTTGCTTTATTGACTGTGCCAAAGCCTTTGACTATGTGGATCACAACAAACTGTGGGAAATTCTGAAAGAGATGGGAATACCAGACCATCTGACCTGTCTCTTGAGAAACCTGTATGCAGGTCAGGAAGCAACAGTTAGAACTGGACATGGAACAACAGACTGGTTCCAAATAGGAAAAGGAGTACGTCAAGGCTGTATATTGTCACCCTGCTTATTTAACTTATATGCAGAGTACATCATGAGAAACGCTGGGCTGGAAGAAACACAAGCTGGAATCAAGATTGCCGGGAGAAATATCAATAACCTCAGATATGCAGATGACACCACCCTTATGGCAGAAAGGGAAGAAGAACTAAAGATCCTCTTGATGAAAGTGAAAGAGGAGAGTGAAAAAGTTGGCTTAAAACTCAACATTCAGAAAACTAAGATCATGGCATCTGGTCCCATCACTTTACGGGAAATAGATGGGGAAACAGTGGAAACAGTGTCAGACTTTATTTTGGGGGGCTCCAAAATCACTGCTGATGGTGATTGCAGCCATGAAATTAAAAGACGCTTACCCCTTGGAAGGAAGGTTATGACCAACCTAGATAGCATATTGAAAAGCAGAGACATTACTCTGCCAACAAAAGTCCATCTAGTCAAGGCTATGGTTTTTCCAGTAGTCATATATGGATGTGAGAGTTGGATGGTGAAGAAAGCTGAGCATCAAAGAATTGATGCTTTTGAACTGTGGTGTTGGAGAAGACTCTTGAGAGTCCCTTGGACTGCAAGGAGATCCAACCAGTCCATCCTAAAGGAGATCAGTCCTGGGAAGGACTGATGTTGAAGTTGAAACTCCAATACTTTGGCCACCTCATGCAAAGAGTTGACTCATTGGAAAAGACCCTAATGCTAGGAAGGATTGGGGGCAGGAGGAGAAGGGGATGACAGAGGATGAGATGGCTGGATGGACATGGGTTTTGGTAGACTCCGGGCGTTGGTGATGGACAGGGAGGCCTGGCGTGCTGCGATTCATGGGGTCGCAAAGAGTCGGACACGACTGAGTGACTGAACTGAACTGAACTGGACCCTCCCAGGGGTGCTGATTCAGTGGGTCTGGAAGGAGAAGAGTAAGAATTTGCATTTCTCACAAGCTTTGGGATGGTGCTGGTCTGAGACATGCTTTGAGAACAACAAAGCAGTTATAACCTAGCTTAAATTGTGTGAGTCCAGCAGCAGCAGCAGACACGGAAAGCATTTTTTAAAAGCAGGACTGGGAGAGGGATGATGCAAGGGACAAAAGTCTTCATTATGAACCCTTCTGTACCATTTCACTTGTTCCCAGGTGCACATATCTGAGAGCCTATAAAGCACCTACAGCAGCACTTGCCTGGCAAGTGGCACATGGTCAGTAAGTGTTAGCAACCTGCTGGGACCTCAGTTTCTAAAATACCGCAAAGATGCCAGGTGGCATGGGACATGGGTGCTTCCTGGGTCTCCTGGGTGGGGGTGTGGGGAGCAGGACTTCTATTGGCTCACTCTAGGGGAGAAAAGTCCTTTGGGTCACTCGTATGGAATATATGTCTTCCCCTTGCATATGCCATCGCTGTGCCAGGTCAGACTCAAATTTCCCAAAATTTCTCCCAATTCTGAAAAGAGAACATGGTTCAGGCAGTCAATTTTTGTCAAGGCACGCACTCCTCTTCCCCCTCTTCCAAGGGGTGGTGGTAATGAACCTTGGCCTCAAGCCTCATTAAACCCCATTATATAATCACCCCCATCCCGAGTCTCTTTATAACCCTTCCAGTGGCTGGTTTCTTGGCAGTCCGCAGCTCGGCTTCATCAGTCTTTATTGCTACCTGCGGCTGCCTCCCTAACAAACCGAGCTTCTGACTCATCCCCCCAAGGCACACGAGGCCAGGCCCTCAGCTGAGGGTCAGCTGCCTGTCGCTGTGTCTCCAGAACAAAGAACAGGAGCTGCTTGGAAAAGAGATGAGAAGAGGGCACAGTGAGACAGGGAAGGCGAGGGCATGCTGTCCTTCAAACACCTGGTGAAGGACACTATTTCATAAGAACAGGGTCTCATATCCAACTGCAGCTGGTGTTCAGGGCCAAGATGGGGATGTCCAGGTATCATCAGTCACTTGTTCGTTCTGACAGCTGCTGCCCTGAAATACCCTCCCACCCACCCAGACAGCTAATAAAAACTGCAGGTGGCAAAAGAAGTCCCCATCACCCCTCATCTTCTACCAAAGATGTTCAGGATGACAGCTTTTGGGTGCGTTCTGCAGCTGCCTGCCCCCCGCCCACAGGAATGGCCACCGCCTCGGACAATGGATTCCCTGAATATAAACACCGGAGTCTGGTGGGATAACAGTCTGCTAGCCAGCGTGGGTCGGAGAAGGCAATGGCAACCCACTCTAGTACTCTTGCCTGGAAAATCCCATGGATGGAGGAACCTGGTAGGCTAGAGTCCATGGGGTCGTGAAGAGTCGGACACGACTGTGCGACTTCACTTTCACTTTTCACTTTTCACTTTCATGCATTGGAGAAGGAAATGGCAACCCACTCCAGTGTTCTTGCCTGGAGAATCCCAGGGACGGGGGAGCCTGGTGGGCTGCCATCTATGGGGTCGCACAGAGTCGGACGTGACTGAAGCGACGTAGCAGCAGCAGCAGCAGCAGCCGGAGTGGGTGCTGATCGTTGAGCAAGCACTGTGCTCTGAGGGAATAAGAGGCATCCTTAGAGCAAGACTGGCCCCCACCACACAGTTCCCAGCTAGGCAAGGGCGCCAGCGAGAAACCTTGAACAAGGTAAGCTCCCGACTTGCTGAACAAAGAAGTTTCAGTGGAAAAGGTATTGCCATTTCACACGCCAGTGTTGCAGATTTGGCAGATTCTGAATGAGAGCAAACTCCATCCCCTTCCTGGCCTGTGACCTTGGGGCGGTTACTTAAATCTCTCGGCCCTAGCTTCTTCATCTGTAAAATGGGCATCATAATAGGAAGCCTGGCATGCTGTAGCCCATGGGGTCGCAAAGAGTCAGACATGACTGAGTGACTGAATTGAACTGAACTGAAGAGTATCTACCTGAAGGAGGACTATGAAGCTTAAACAAAACAACAGAAGTAAACTGCTTTGCCTGAATTGATGAAGCTTCGGAATAAATGCCGACTGCTATTATTATCGTCATTTTCCTCATTGTTACAAGCTATTCCATCCCATAATGTACAGCAAGAGCTCCCCAAGTGACCTTTCACTGAGACTTGGTGCTTTAAATTCTGGCCCCCATGCTAAGAAATTCACACGATTTCCTCATTTTACCCCCACTACCATCTTTGCTGGGTAGAAATAGACCCACAGGGTTCGGTGATGTGCCCAATGATACGTCAGCCACCACTTGGTTGCTATAATCCCCAAATCACCTCCACCATCCGGTATTGAATGATGATGAATAATTACTGTTCCCATGTAGGCAGCAATTTTTTTTTTCATTCTGAAGAAGCTCCTTTATAGGGATCATAGAGACTACCTGAACTGAGTCAGCTGGGGGTTAGAGATGCCCTCCAAGGTGCCACAGACACACAGCTTATTGGTCCAAAAATGGCCCATGGGTAGAAGGCATCCAATGAGACAATACAGGGGCAATGCGGTATGCATGAATGCAGCATGGAGTAAATAAATACAGCAAGGATGGAGAGGTAAGTGATGGTTCTCTACTTCTCTGAGAAGCAGGTTCACTCCCGGGTCAGCATCCTCCACGTTGAGCAGTAGAGTCTGATATCTGGTGTTTTGTCCATGGCTAATCTTAGAGACGGATTCCTCAGGAGCCAGGACTCCTCCTACTCTCCTCCCTTCCCCTGCCCATCATCCCCAGACCGGGGAAGCAGGGTGAGCCCCAAGGAGGTTAAGTCCTTCTTACAGCTCATTCGAGGTGGCTAGGTACCCCGGGTCCAAGCCCCGGCCACTCCATAGCCAGAAGCTTCCTAATGCTGACTCCCGGCATTACCATTGGGGATAACAGGATGTAGGCTCACCACCCTTCACAGCGCAGCCACAGCCAGAGCTGACAGTGACAAACGGGACGACGGACTCAGCCTGGCAGGGACACCGCCTCAGAGGTTCCCTCGGCCGGGTCAGGGGAGGAAGGCTGGCACTGGGGCCCAGAGGCCGGAAGTTCTCCTCTGGAACTCATAGTGGCGTGAGAACGGGACTGTCAGCCATATGGGGGAGCCGGTGCCCGCAGCTGTGTGCTCCCCACAGCCCTGACCCAGAGACTCCCAAACCAGCATTCTGAGTGAGTCAAAATATCTGCCTAGGAAAAGCCGCTCTGCATACTCACTGGGTTAGCCTTAGAGCTCCTAAGCTCTGGAATGGACCTGCATGCAGTCTTTTATTGTACAGTTGGGGAAACTGAGACCCAGAGAGAGAAAGGAAGATGGGATGCAGGTTAGAGTTTGCGTTTGGATTCAATACCTATAATGTGGTCAAGATCACTCACCTTTCAGAGCCTCCATTTCCTGATCTGTAACATGAGAATAATGATATCCGCCCCCAAAGAGTGCAATGCATCTGAACTGTGACAATGCCACTGACATGCCCAGCAAGGACAAAAGTCACACGGGCCACTGGTGACAACACTGAGATCTAGGGGAGAGCTTCTCATTTCCTGATCTGGAGCCTCTTCCACCAGGCTGCCTCTGCTTCTATTATTTGTTAGGATCATAGAAAATAGGACTGGTCCATGGGAGTCCAGCTAATACTTGGGTTACACACTTGTTCTCTCCCTGAAACTCAAATGCTAGCTTTCTCCTTCCTGGGAGATGAGGGAGGGGCCTCTCTGCATACAAGGACCAGGACTGTCCTGAGATAAAATTGTGCTTCTAGGGCCTCATAGTATCGGGAGCTGATTTTAATTCAGGATGACTCTGCTCCTGCCCACGAGCAGGCAGGGAAGCGTCTCCTCTCAGATGGAGACAGGGGCAGGCATGAAAATGGGGAACTACGGTGAATCCTTGCAAAACTCTGGGGCAGAAGCAGGGGTCTGAACGTGCAAGTCTGACGGCTGTTTTTTTGTTATTTTTTTTTTAAGGTAAGATGGAGATATTTCTCCTCTGGCCGGAATTAAAGTCCAGAGCTATGGTCAAACCCTCTGAGGCAGCCATGCTGACATTCTCTCACACGATGGCGATGCCTGAAGACAGATGGCTGCCAGAGGCAGTGCCCAGCATCATGCCAAGGTAAATTCCAGGCACTCTTAGGGCCAAAAGGGAGTTGGGGTGGAGGTGGGGTAAACTGAAAGGCATTTAGCCACAGCCTCAAAATTAATCATGGAGCCAGAGGATGGAAATGAATCTAGGAGAAGGCGATAACAAACATCAGAATAGCAATGCCATTATGAGGTGCTTACTGTGTGCCAAGTACTGTGCAGGCAACTTGACAAATATGAGCTCATCCAGTCCTCACAAACATCTGTGACGTAAAGCTATTGCTATTCCCATTTCACAGATTAAAGAAACTGAGGCTCAGAGAGGCTGTTAACTTGCTGGAGGTCAGCACAGTGCTCAGAAATAACAGAGCTGGGGCTGGAACCCAGGCAGCCCCCTCCAGAGCCATGACGCCCTGCCCCAGTTGGCTGCCAATACTCACTGCAAATGTCATCACCCCTTTCCCTTGTCAGGCCCACCCACCATCATGGAGTGTCTCTAATCCTTCTGACAGTGATTTCTCTTGACAAATTGATAAACTGGCTTTCTGGCGTCGACGTGTGTCATGAGTACTATTTTAGTTTGCTTGATTCAGGGCCTGTAGCCTTGGGCACTGAGATAAGCCAGGCTCTGGAGCCTCTCCTGATGTCCAGCCCCTCCTGGTACCAGACCCTCCATTGAGTCCTGCAGTGGACTCAGGAGACACATGTGTGGACTGTAAACTGAGTTCACGGTTCCTGCTCTGGGCCAACCATCCAGCTGGGGTAAGGCAGAGCTTCTGAACCTGACAGTCCTGACTCCAAACATTTGTGTTGGACATTCCATCTGCAGTTTTCCAGGGAGAGAACTAATAGATTGCATCCAATCCTTAACAGGTCCATGGGCTCCCTAAAAAGAGTTTTAAAACCTTTATGTAAAGATAAAGAACAGAATCCCACATTTAGAGAGAGATGTCCTTCTGGGTATCTGAGGAACTTGGTTACAAAATCAGGCATGATGCTTAAACTGGTATACTCTGGAGTTAGAAGGAATCAGATTCAAATTCTGACTCAACTACTCCATAGCTGTGTGACTTTAGGCGATTCTTTGATGTCTCTGGGCCTCAATTTCCTCATCTATACAATGGGAATAATCAGATTCAAATTCTGACTCAACTACTCCATAGCTGTGTGACTTTAGGCGATTCTTTGATGTCTCTGGGCCTCAATTTCCTCATCTATACAATGGGAATAATCCATGTGTACCACTGATTGTTGCAAGAACTAAATGACATCACAAATGTGTCTGATTAGCACATACTAGTGCTCAGTGAGCATCATTTATCACTTATCAGAGTAGCAACACGTGGACACAGTCTGGCTGTATTAAGGGCAAGGGGTTATTTCCTCCACATTCTAGCACCCCCTCCTCTTTCCAAGTTCCCAAGCAATAAAGTTGTCTTGGCTGGAGGACTGGTTGGGCTTTTTTCAGGGGCTCCCCTCTGACCACATCTGCGCCTGCTCAGCAAAACGGGCCTCTGGGCAGAGAAGATTAAACGCCTTCTGAGACTTCATCCTTGATCACCAGAAAGTTCCATTTCCGCCCCTAGGAATAACCACTTTGCCGCAAAACTCATGACAGCAGAATGTAAGCCACCCCAGGCCCCGCTCAGCCCAGTGTGAACCAAAATCCATCATGGAGATGTAAAGGTTACACGCATCGACCGGTGTTGGGGAGAAAATTACAAAATTGAACCAGAGAGGCCTTAGCCCATGGCGTCCAGGGAAAATCTCACGACCAGGCAGAAAAGACTGCTGTTTCCTTTAATGTCCTGCAAGCTTACTTCTCGCTGTCATCCCTACACACCTGCAGGCACATGGGACCAGTGACAACAGCTTCCCAATTACGCCCCTTTTTCTCCGAAACCATCCAAAGGGCATGGAGGGGCGCAGGGGCAGCCGGCTTGCGGAGCGCGGATGAGGTGTATTTTCACGGAAAGAAAAGCAGAGGGCGCGCCCTGGCGCGGCAGCCACCCGGGTGCGGGTGCGGAGGACTTACTTGAGGAGAAATTGGCCTCGGAGTGGACGGGAGGGGTGGAGGGCAGGAAGGGCGCATGTCCCACGAAGAAGGAGCGGAGGGAGCGCTCGGACAGCAGCGGGGAACGCTGCTGGGAGGGGATGTTCTCACAGCTGCCCACGCTGCTGTGGATCTTGAGGTTCAAGGGCTTGCTTTTCTTCTTGGCTCTGAAAGGGAGACAGAAAGAGAAGAGAGAAATGTATCCCTACGCACACACAGAGACAGCCGGGGGCCCTGTCTCCTTAGCATAGCACTCCGCACCCACTCCCCATCTCCACCTGGCCTTGCCATCCTCTCCCACTCTCCCTCTCTAGGTTCCCCGCACTATATTCTGTGCTGTTCCTCACCTCCAGCCCTTGGCTTATACTGTTCCCATCGCCTGCAAGACCCTCTCCTTCTTTGCCCGGTTAACCCCCACATGTCGTTTACAACTCTGGCTCTCATGTCCTCTCCTCCAAGAAGCCTTCCCTGACACCGCAGTCCATCCTGGCCAGGGTCGAGTGTTCTTCCTCCAGGAAGCCTTCTCTGATACTCCCCATATCCTCCTAGTTTGGGTTGGTGCTCCTCCTCCATCCTTCTAAAGTATTCTCTATGTATCTCTGTGTCTGCACTTTCCTATTTTTTCCAAACTTATTCCTGTAGGGTTTGTCTGGCTTCCCAGGTGGCACGGTGCTAAAGAGTTTGCCTGCCAATGTAAGAGACACGGGTTCAATCCCTGGGTGGAGAATATTCCCTGGAGTAGGAAATAGCAACCATTCCAGCATTCTTGCCTGAGAAATCCCATGAACAAAGGAGCCTGGTGGGCTATGGTCCATGGAGTCACAAAGAGTTGGACACAATTGAGCTTGTGCACACATACACATGCACACACACACTCTCTTTCCCACGTGGACAGAGGATCTTTGAGGGCAATGATTTTGTACTGTTTTCGTTTTTCTGTCTTTGGCAACCAGCACAGAGCCTGACACACAGTTGGTGCTCACGAAATGCTTGTTAAATGATCGCTCTGGATGGACACTTAGCATATGGCGCTTGAATTCTCCTGACTGTGTGCTCTTCGGGCAGTCGGACCCTGTTGTTTCTGTTGTTGGAGCTCTCAGCCCCTAGCTCAGCCCCAGCTGAATAGAAGGTACCTCTTGGTCTGGTTTTGAACTGTTTCTGCCCTTCCCCCGGAGCTTATGTGATCAGCTGAAGAGAGTTTAGTTTAAAACTGCACCCAAAATGACCCTTCCTTCTCTCCCCTTCACCTCCCCCCACCCCAGTGCCCTGTTCAGGTGTGGCCAGGAGTTGGGCGCCCTCCTGTGGTCAAAGCAAACCGTCCTTGCAGATTTTCACAGCTCTGGACAAAGGGCGTTAAAGTGCGTTAATTTTAAGAGTGAAGGCCTCCCACACAGGCAGCCTACAAGTCACCCTCTCCAGGAGGTCTGCTTCTCCTCAGCTTTAAGGAGTTCTAGCGGTGCCTGCCAAGTCGCCCCCTTGCAGCGCCTGCGGTGGCAGCCTTGCTTATTATCCCTCCAGGGGTTGGCAGCAAGGCCTCTTGTTAGAATGGCAGGCGCTGTTGGCTGGCTCACCCTGCCTGTGGTTGGAAACGAGAGGGGGGTAGGGCGCGGCATTTCATTCCACATGAGTGTCCAGCCGTGGAGGCTCAAAAAAGGCGTCTGCACAGAGGGAGTGGAATGTAGGAGTTAAATTCACACAGGCTTTGGGGTCGGGGGGAGGACTGGAGCTCAGGTCCTGATTGTGACCTCAGGAAAGTGATCCCACCTTTCTGTGCCTCAGTTTCCTCACCTGGACAATGGGGGCAAATCATAGCACCTACCTAAGAACGAAGTCGTGATATTAATACTTGTATGAGATCATGTGGGTGACACGGGGCACAGCACAGAATGAGAGTTCAGGTTACCTGCTATTAATGCAACTACAACCAGGTTAAGCTGGATGTCGGTACAGACACAAAGCAGGCACCCCACAGTGGCAGAGCTGGTCCACAGACTCCCATCCAAGTCCATGTGCCCCAACTCAGGATGGGAACCAACGTCCTCCACCTCGTGAGAATTCTAAAGGACTGTGGCCCAGGTTTGATCTGTGAGTCAGGAGGACTGTTTATTAACATCTTCCCAGTTACTTCTCAATTATGGGCTCCCCGAGGACAGAAATGCACCTTATTTCTTTTGCCAGCCTTGGCCACCTCCGCCTGAGTCTGGCAGACAGCTCTGCACTCAGAAGGCTCCTGATGAATGCCCATTTGCCAACCTGCCTCTCAGAGCCTTCATCACAAAGGTTGCCGAGGGAAGTCCCAAACTGATGGTTGGGCTTTGCACCATTTCTTCTCCCCAAAGTCTGCTGGATCTTGAGTTAAGCTGAGCTGCCGGCTCACACGGCCCCTCAGCTGTGTCAGGGGTGGGGTTGTGTCCCCTTGAACTCGAAAGCCTTCAATGGCCAAATCCCTCAGCATCTCACTAACAGGGTCTGGAGCATCTGGCCCTGTCGACTGGGAGGAAATGACAGGGCTGGGGACAGACAAGGTCCTCGTGGGCATGGCAGGAGGACAGGAGAAACAAGCATTCTCACATACCACCCTGGGCAGCATGGGGCTAATCCAGGAGCCATTTCCCCAAACAGGAAAAAATGCCTGCTGGTCTAGCCCGGGGCTGTGTGAGCTGCTCCTCCTTCTCAAACTGGGCCATTTAGATCTTTTGCAGTTGGCCTCATATAATTAGCCAAAGGGTGACCTCCAGGAAAGACCCTTTTCAAAAAGCAAAGAATAACACCAGTTCATGGATGAGAAGGGGTGAAAGTTGGGGTGGGGGGTACTTAGGGACCCTGGACTCAGCTGCTCAGAGGAAGGGGAAGGTTTGGAAAAGCCTAAGCCTGGGAGAATGTTTATTGAGAATCCACTCTGTTCCTTGGCCACAGGCAACAATCCTCATTTCTGGCTTAAGCATGCCTGGAGCAGGGTAAGAATCAAAGGGAGCCTTGGCAAAAACAGGGGCACCAATGAGTCAGTCAAACAGCATAGGCTGTATTTCCCCAGGTGTGGAGGAACAGGCAGTGCTTTCAGATGAGACACAGAATCATGTTTGTATTTGAATAGTTAAAATTTGAAATATTGATTTTGCACACCAAATATATAATTCCATGCAGTCGATTTCCAGTATACAGCCTTACATAAAATATACTAAGAAGAATTAAAAGAAGAAGAGGAAGGGAAAGAAGAAGAAGGAAAATAAAGAGAAAAAGAGGAAGCAGCAGATGAGGAAGAAGAAAGGAGATAGAGGAAGAGACATTGGTTAAAAAAAGAATGTCAAGTAAATTCTAATATAGGTCTTACCAGAGTGGCTAATGGAGTTGACAGCACCAAATGTCAATACAGAGCAACCAGAATTCTCATAAAATTCTGGTGAGATGGTGAATTGGTACAACTATCTAGGAAAACAATTTGACAGTATCTACTGAAACTGAACAAATACTCTGACCCAATAATTTCACCCCAGGGTATTATGCCCTTAAGCAAAATGACTGCCTGTGTCCACAGAATGACCTGTGTAAGAATGTTCATGCCAACATCATTCATATGGGCAAACACTGGAACAATCTCAATGTCCATCAATAATAGAATGGATAAATATATTGTTGATTTATATCCTAACAGATGATGCTGTGAAAGTGCTGCACTCAATACGCCAGCAAATTTGGAAAACTCAGCAGTGACCACAGGACTGGAAAAGGTCAGTTTTCATTCCAATCCCAAGAAAGGCAATGCCAAAGAATGCTCAAACTACCGCACAATTGCACTCATCTCACATGCTAGTAAAGTAATGCTCAAAATTCTCCAAGCCAGGCTTCAATGGTACGTGAACTGTGAACTTCCAGACGTTCAAGCTGGATTTAGAAAAGGCAGAAGAACCAGAGATCAAATTGCCAACATCTGCTGGATCATCGAAAAAGCAAGAGACTTCCAGAAAAATATCTACTTCTGCTTTATTGACTATACCAAAACCTTTGACTGTGTGGACCACAACAAACTCTGGAAAATTCTTAGAGAGATGGGAATACCAGACCACCTGACCTGCCTCCTGAGAAATCTGTATGCAAGTCAGGAAGCAACAGTTAGAACTGGACATGGAATAACAGACTGGTTCCAAATAAGGAAAGGAGTCAAGGCTGTATATTGTCACCCTGCTTATTTAACTTATATGCAGAGTACATCGTGAGAAATGCTGGGCTGGATGTAGCACAAGCTGGAATCAAGATTGCCAGGAGAAATATCAATAATCTCAGATATGCAGATGACACCACCCTTATGGCAGAAAGTGAAGAAGAACTAAAGAGCCTCTTGATGAAAATGAAAGAGGAGAGTGAAAAAGTTGGCTTAAAACTCAACATTCAGAAAACTAAAGTCATGGCATCTGGTCCCATCACTTCATGGCAAATAGATGGGGAAACAATGGAAACAGTGGCAGACTTTATTTTGGGGGAGCTCCAAAATCACTGCAGATGGTGACTGCAGCCATGAAATTAAAAGACACTTGTTCCTTGAAAGAAAAGTTATGACCAACCTCAGTTCAGTTCAGTTCAGTCGCTCAGTCGTGTCCGACTCTTTGCGACCCCATGAACCGCAGCACGCCAGGCCTCCCTGTCCATCACCAACACCCAGAGTCCACCCAAACTCATGTCCATTGAGTCGGTGATGCCATCCAATCATCTCATCCTCTGTCATCCCCTTCTCCTTCTGCCCTCAATCTTTCCCAGCATCAGGGTCTTTTCAAACCAACCTAGACAGCATATTAAAAAGCAGAGACATTACTTTGCCAACAAAGGTCCATCTAGTCAAAGCTATGGTTTTTCCAGTAGTCATATATGGATGTGAGAGTTGGACTATAAAGAAAGCTAAGCACTGAAGAACTGATGCTTTTGAACTGTGGTGTTGGAGAAGACTCTTGAGAGTCCCTTGGACTGCAAGGAGATCCAACCAGTCCATCCTAAAGGAAATCTGTCCTCAATATTCATTGGAAGGTCTGATGCTGAAGCTGAAATTCCAATACTTTGGCCACCTGATGCAAAGAACTGACTCATTTGAAAAGACCCTGATGCTGGGAAAGATTGAAGGCAAGAGAAGGGGACAACAGAGGATGAGATGGCTGGATGGCATCACCAACTCAATGGAGATGAGTTTGCATAAACTCCAGGAGTTGGCAATGGACAGGGAGGCCTGGCATGCTGCAGTCCATGGGGTTGCAGGGAGTCAGACACAACTGAGCGACTGAACTGAACCGAAATATATTATAGTATACTCATATACTGTATATATGACACTCATATACTGTAACTGCATGACAATGAAAAAGAGGAAACTATACTGCTATAGTACAATATGGCTGAGTCTCAAAGATACAGTGTTGGGCCAAAGAAGCCAGCAACAGAAAAGCATATGCTGTCTGAGTCCCTCATGATTCCTTTTACATCAAGTTCAAGAACAGGCAAGACCGATCCATGGTGAGAGAGGCCAGAAGAGTGATTTTCTTTGGGGAGATTATTGACTAGAAGCGGAACCAATGATCCTTTTTGGTGCTGGATGTGTCCTCTGTCTTGACTGGGTGGTACTGATAAATAAAATTCGTCAAACTGCACACAAAAGTTGTGCATTTTACTTCTGAATGGAAGTCATGCCTTACAAAAAAGACTTTTAAACAACAGTAAAAAAGACAACCCAATTAAAAAGATTAAAAGATTTGAATTGACATTTCTCCAAAGAAGGTACACAAATGACGGACAAGCATGTGAAAAGATGTCCAGCATTACTTAGTCATTAGAGAAATGCAAATCAAAGCCACAATGAGATGCCCCTTCATATCCATGAAGATGGCCATAATCAAGAAATCATAAAACAGTAAGTGTTGGTGAGGATGTGGAGAGACTGGAACCTGTGTCCACTGCTGGTGGGAATGTGAAGTGGTGCGGCCACTGTGGAAGACAGTGTGATGATTCCTCAACAAGTAAACATAGAATTACTATCTGACCCAGCAATTCTACCCCTAGATATATACCCGACAAAATTGCGAACAGGTGTTCAAATAAAAATTGTACACAATGTTTATAGCAGCATAATTCACAATAGTCAAAAGGTGGAAACAACTCAAATGTCTGTTGACAAGTGAATGGATAAACTAATTGTGGTCTATCCAGACAATGGACTATTACTCAGTATTATGAAATACTGATTCATGCTACAATGTAGATGAACCTCAAAAACTTAAGCTAAGTGAAAAAAAACACATGCAAAGGGCACACACATATGATGATTCCATTTATATGAAATATTCAGAATAGGAAAACCTTATCGAGACAGAAAGCAGATTAGTGCTTGCCTGGGGCTGAGGTCAGAAGGGTAAATGGGAAATGACTGTTTAATGGGTTTGGGGTTTCCATTTGAGCTGATGGGAAATTCTAGAACTGGATAGTGGTGATAGTTGCACAAGACTGAGAATATACTTAATGCCATTGAATTGTACAGTTTAATATGGTATATTTTGTAGGATGGATAAACAATAGGGGGTCCTACTGTATAGCATGGGGAACTGTATTCAATATCCTGTGGTTTTCTGTGGATGAGGACAGCAGACAACACAGTGATGTGCTTCCCAAGGCCTGAAGTCAAGCAGCCTGGATGTGGGTCCTGCTCCCCTCGTGTTAGCTTGGTGGTTGTGGGCTAGTTGCTTCCCTGTTTGGAGCCTTTCTGCTTGTTTTTCAGAGAGGGCTACCATCCAAGTGTGCAAATTATCACAGGAGATTAGAGGGATCTGAAAGGTGTGAGGTCTGGCACCAACCTCTTGGTATGAATCTGTATTGTTTCCTGTCAATTTCCTACTTCATGAAGGCACGTGACCTCAGCTCTGTTTTCCTTGTGTCTTCTGACTGCCAGTGAGTGCCACCTCAGCTTCTCTGTGCCTTCACTCTCCTAGAACCCTCTCGCATCTTCTCCCTGCACATCCTTAAAGGCTGAACTCGAGGATGAGCAGCTCTGAGCCCTCCAGAACCATCTGACGCTGGGGTTGCCATCAACAGCCCAGGATGTGCATCTGTGTCGTGCCGGAGTGCTCACTGCATTCCAGACACCAACCCTACACAGGCAGTAATTCTTGCAGTCCTCCCCACCGCCCTGTGGGGAAGGTGCTACAGTCATTCCCATTTTACTGATGGGGAAACTGAAGCTTACAGAGATGATGTGGCATTTGGTTCCAAATTCAACACAGGTCACCCAAGCACACCCCAAGTGTAAGGTACTGTGGTGGACACCACGGGACATTAAAAAGGAAATGTGAGCCCAAACTTTGTTCTCAGCAGCCCCATCTTGTGTACCACTTCCACACCAGTGTGGACCAGGCCAGAAAACGGAGTCTGTCCCACACCTGCCTTACGGCTGTGGGTATCCCACCAAAGCAGAGCAGGAATCTCAAATTCAAGTGTAACCCACCAGAAATCGTCTTTCACTGGAAGTAGGTCATCCCGGCTACCTCCTACCCTGGCTGGGTGAGAAAAGTGTAAGAAACCCTGAGTTATGCCTGGGGCATTGTTTTCCTCTTGTTCTCTGGGAAGCTGCCTGCTGGTTTGAGCTAGGTAGATCCAGCCAGATTCTTCTAGTCCTGGGGCTGACAAACTATGGACCAAATCCACCTCCTAGCCGGTTCTTGTAAATAAAGTTTTATCAGCCATGCCCATTCACAACACATTGTCTGTGAATTCTTTAGCTTGACAACGGGGGAGTTAGTTGCAGCACACACTGTGAGGCCCACAGAGGGGAAAGAAACAATTTCCTCTCTTGCCCTTTACCGGAAAAGTTTTCCAATCCCTATTCCAGGCTCCCCGCCCACAGATGTTAATCATGAAAAAATTCTAAAGAGAACCAGAGCTGGCTTGGGATTTATTTTCCCTCAAGTGAAAGCGTCTCTTGACCTTTTGCAGCTGAATAGTAAACACCCCGCCTTCCTATTCCCTTCTCTCCTTGTAGCTCAGGTGGCCTGACTCATCCAGGGTCAGGCATCAGCCACATCCCTGAGTGTAAGTATAAACCCCTTTGCCTAAATCTATGCTGTCCTATACAGTAACCATAGCCACACGTGGCTATTAAAATTTAAAAATTCAGTAAGACAAAATTTACAATTCTGTTCATCAGTCTCAAGTTGCCACAATTCAAACGCCCCAAAGTCACCTGTGGCTAGCGGCTGCCATTTTGGACAAAGCACTTCCAGCATCACTGAAACTTCTTTTGGACTTTGCTGCTCTAAGGCACCCTGTTCCTGGCCACACGGGGTGAGGTGATCACTGTTCTGCTATTACAGCATCTTCTTCATCCCACCCCTTCTCTTCTCTCTGATTTTCCCCCTCCCTCTCCAAATAGTAAAATTAACTTTGCTTCGCAAAAGGCTGGAGACAGCAGAAATATGTATCATAGGGGGCTGATCCATTAAATGGTGTGAAATGGTAACTCCATTTGTGGAGCTGTGTAGGTGTTTGAAAGAATCTGGATAGTGAGAACCACTTACTACAAAGTGAAGGAAGGAAGAGGAAAAACCAGTGTATATAGTATGACCTCATTTGTGTCATTAAAAGATATATTAGTGAAAAACATGAATCCAGTAAATATTCTTAGGACAAGGAGGTGCTGGACTCCAGCAATGAAGGAGGCAGAAACAAGAGCCATGCTTTCCCTGGGTTGGTATCCTGGTGGGGGATACAGACAAATACATGAAATGATAAGGAAATACTGGTTAATAATAAGAGCTACAGGGAGAATGAAAATCAGGTGATGCAGGGGCTTGGTGGCAGGGTCTTTCTGGGGACACGGCCTTTAGGCCGAGACCTGCATGTCAAGGAAAGCCAGACTTGCAGAGATCTGAAGAGAGAGGAGACCGGGCAATGAGGAAAGGTCCAGGCCAGGGCAGGTCAAATCACAGCGAGAGAGGAGAAAAGACGCAGGGTTAAACTTTGCTCAGTAACAGATCAGCTCTCAATATCCAACAGATTTCTACCAAGACTTGATTTAGGGAAGAGCAAACAGTCCTCATACACACATTCTCCTCCCATCCACTAAGATACACTTCAGATCCAAGGTGAGTTGTTGCTGTTTAGTTGCGAAGTTGTGTCTGACTCTTTTGTGATCCCATGGACTGTGGCCCGCCAGGCCCCTCTGTCCATGGGATTTCCCAGGCACAAATAGTACATGAAACCAAAAAATGATCAGGAGAGGAAAGGAAAGATGTTCCAGTGCAGAGGTCAACAAACTTCCTGTAAACAGCCAGAAAGTAAACATCTTTGTTTACTAAGCTCTCAGTCACAGCTACTCAGCTCTGCCCTTGTAGCACAAGCTCAGTCCCAGGTGACAAGTGATGAAAGGGCGGGGTGTTTTCCAATAAAATACCCACAAAAGTAGGCGCTGGGCTGGATGTGAGCTGCAGCTTGCCAACCCGTCCTAGTAGAGTCTGGACTCACCTGAAAGCAGGAAAATTGAAACGAACCAGCCCTCTGGTTTGTTTCACCTCGACTCCCATTTCCCATCACCTGGTTCATCCAATGAGCTTGCACCCCTGCCTGCTGGACTTCGTTTGGTGTCTTTCCTTTCCTCATCCTGACTCCGCCTGTCCAGGGTAGGCTGGGTCTTGACATGCTTTCAAGCTACAGCCCTGTTCTGGAATACACATTTGTTTTTCTAATTATTTGATGAAATAGGCCTCTCTCATCCACTTGGAAGCACCAGGAGGGCAGGGATCGTGTGTGACTTGTTCTGTGTGGACCCCCAGGGCCCAGTATGGAGTCTGACATATAATAAGAGCTCAATTGATGAAATGAATGTCTGAAGGTTCAAGTGTGCCCACTGTGCCATCACCTGAATGCTTCGGGGTTCCTCCTGGCAGTGAGTGAGATGGGGGACCTTCCAGTGCACCCACTTTGCCTTGATGCCATAGGTGGGGGATTGCCAGGCTGGCACCCACCCTATGCATTTATTTCTAGTAGGAGACATTTGCTGTATGGAGTGGCTGTGGGGCTGGTTAACCTGCAGGACAGGTAAGTGCCCATATCAGCCACCTGGGGAGGGGGGCAGGGTTTGAATTCCAGTATTCCTGGGACTGCTAATGTGAGCATTAAGACTGGCCTGGCTGAGAGGTAAGGGGTCAGATGCTGTGTTCTGGAAACATTATCTCATTGGAGTAGGAACAATCATGACCCCCGTTTTGCAGTGAAGGTAACTGGGTTTCTCCACATTTAATGTACCCACGTCCCAGCTCGATAAAGGCTAGGAGCGTGATCACAGATTTCACTGACTTCAAAGCCAATTCCTAATCGCTTTATCAATCCCACCATAAGAGCTGACCACACATATTCCCATCTTACAGCAGTGCCTGTGCAGATCTGGAGTTGTCCAGGTTGTTGATATGGGGGTTGGATGGGGACAACCAATCTTACACTTGCAAGCCAGGCATCTTGCGGTTTTGACCAGTTCTTGACCTGGACATGGACAACGCTGCTTCTGACCCGTGGAATGACCTGGAAGCCACTCTCTGGCTCCCTCTCCAGCCTCCTCCACCCCATCTGAGCTCACCCAGACAGCCACCCTCAATTCTGCCTTCCAGGCCTGATCTGTGCCGGCATCCAGGCCCGCTGACTTTCCTGCATCTCTGTGATTAGGAACTAATCTTATATTTTTGTTCCCCAACCCATAAATCAGTTACAGACCAAATATTTACATAGGCCATCATTTCCGACTGAACCAAGGCTCATGACAGCCTTCATTATTAGAAAGGATGACTGATTTTGGACAGAGATTTCACAGGCATGTGGCTGGATGTTTTCCTTTAGGTTTCCCTCCCCCTCCCCTGGCCTGAAGAAGAGACAGTTTCCAAGATGAACTGGTACAGAGGTCTGCTCTTGCTGTCTCCCTGGGGACAGAAGGATGTGGACAGGCTTCCATCAGCCCCATAAGTGACAGCCGGTATTGGCTTCTTCCCGCTTCTCTTGGCCTCCCCCTGGGCAGAGAATCATTTAACTAAACATCCCCTAAAATCATAAACCCTAAAGGAGACTGTGGTGCTGGATAAAACTTTTGAGAGTTCCTTGGACAGCAAGGCGATCAAACCAATCAATTCTAAAGGAAATCAAACTTGAATTAATTCACTGGGAGGACTGATGCTGAAGCTGAAGCTCCAATACTTTGGTAACCTGCAGAGCTGACTCATTGGAAAAGCCCCTGATGCTGGGAAAGATTGAAGGCAGGAGGAGAAGGGGGTGACAGAGGATGAGACAGTTGGATGGCATCATCGACTCAATGGACATGAGTTTGAGCAAACTCTGAGAGATAGTGAAGGACAGGGAAGCCTGGCGTGCTGCAGTTCCTGGGGTCGCAAAGAGCTGGATGTGACTGAGTGACTGAACAACAACAAAAGGAGACAGAGAGAGAAGAGGCTGGGAAGAGGAAACTCGGCAGCATCACTACCGCCATTAGTGACACCCACCCTACCGGAGATGGTGTGGCCTGTACAGGGTGACAGTGAGGGGGTCATGTGCTGTGCTGATAATATCTCTGGGTATAGAAGCAGGAGGCTGAGCTGCTGACCTGGCTCTGTCATTACTTAGCAGGTCACTGCAGCCTTGGAGGCTGGTTTCCCTCACTGTCAAAGCAGGGATCTGCCAAGTTGTCTCTGTCCCTTCCCAGTCCAGGTATCTTGGCTCTCATGGGGACAGCCACCATCCATTAAACCCTTATGATGAGCCTAGTCTTGTGCTAAGCACTTTATAGGTGTTCGGTCATTTTAATCTTTAAAATGGAGATCGTCATCTCCAGGTGAAGAAACAGAAGATCAGAGACTGAGCCACTCACCCAAGGTCACACTGCATGTGAGCAACAGAAGCCAGGACTTGAAATTTGTTCTGTCTGACCTCGGTGCTCTTGGTCCTAAAATATATCGCAGCCTCCCTGAGACCTGAATTTGCTTGGGGCACAGAAGCAAGCTGTCACGTGCATTCTTAATGTCCCTCTATCCCCCAATGAAAGCACTGACTGAGGGTCAACGTCCTAAGCAAAGGCAGAATTGACAATTTTCTGACAGGTGGTGGGCCAGCGGAGAGCCTTCTCTCTGCAAAGCTCGAGGTCAGAGCAGGAAATGTTTCTTCACGGAAAACATGATTTTTTTTTTGTGCCACCTATAAAGCTCTTCAAAGAAGCTTCCTTTACCCTGGGAAAAATTAACTGGGAGTGAATCTTTACAGACAAGCCTAAAAAGCACATATTTCAATCTGGTGGTTCTCCGAGAGCCACATGAAAGGCATCCATCAGAGCCAGCGAGACAGACAGCAGCCTCTGCCAGCTCTGAGGGCTTGGGCAGGATTCAGACAGCACCGGGGCCGGCTGGGCACTCAGGCCAGCCGCTTAACCCCAGCGGGTGTTCAGCCACTCCACTCGTAAAATGAGGGCTTAGAGCAGATCATCCTTAAAAGCTCATCCATCCTCACTGTGATGATTCTGTGATTCTGCTCTCTTTCCTCCAGACTTACACCATGCCCTCAGCAGGTCAGAAACCGCAAGGCTTCGAGCCTTCTTATTTATTCTGTGGGATAACCTCTCCAGACCCCTTGTCTACCCTTCGCTTCTCTGGGGCCAAATGAGTCAGCATGAGCTAGGTGAAACCTCAGCGCTATGATCCCAGCGGTGCAGAATTTCCATGGTGACTCCAAGAAGGTCTGAAACCCTTTTTCCATGTGAGTTTGAACACTGTTGCCTGAAATCAGTGTTTTGTTTTGCTTTTCAAACCAAGGCCTTCCACTTGGTTTCAACTTCTGCATCCAACAGTGACTTGTTATGATACAAAATGCATTCATTGGGGATCAAATAATACAGAAGGCAGGCCCACCAGGGATTATAACTTAATGCGCTTGCCCACATATTTCTCTCTGCTCAGCACATCTCAGGTATTTAAAATTCTTAGCCAATGGCCTGTCTGGCTGCTTTGCAGTGGACATTTGATTGTGACCACCCACCCAACCCCACTCTTTGGGGGAATTCTCTCTCCTCTGTGCACAATCTTGTTGGAGGTATCCGCCAGGGAACAGACGTTGCCCACCCCAAGTCACCAGTGCCAAATCAGACCCATCGGAATCTCCCCAGGGAATGTGAATATTGAATGGTGTGACACAATGGAAAAAAACACTTTGAAGCTCAGCTGATCTATGGTAGCTCCCCCAAACCCTTTCAAGTCATTCCTGCTACTGAGAGCCTCTGGGATGCCCTGGATCCTGCTCCTTTCCAAGCTTTCCAGTAGATCCTGAGAGTTACCCCGGAATCTTCCAAGTAGGTCCATTCTCTGCATAAGCCGGCTAGAATTGGCTTCCGTCATTTGCAACCCAAGACCCCTAATGCACCCTTGAGGGAGCCCACAAAAGCTGAGTTTCTTTTTCAAGAATGTCTATGGTTCCCTTTTTCATTGTGTTGGGCAGTATATTCTCAACTCCAGAGTTTCTCAAATCCTTTGGGCTGGGGCCCAGACACCGCATTTTAACAGGCTTTCCAAAACCACTTCCACACTCCCAAGAATCGCTGCCCTATCTGCCAATTCTACACCAATGGTCTATACTGTTACCAGCAGGTGTGGCACAGGCTGACACTCTGAAATGAAGGACCACCCACCTTGCCAGCATCTGCTCAGGTTCTCCAAGGACCAGACCTCAAGGCCTGAGAGTTTCGGCCAGACCAGGGCGAGAGTATGCCAGAAGAGAGGAAAGCTATCACCAAAAGACACTCCCCAGGACTACCATGGGGACACAGCTGCAGAAGCCACACTGCCCATCTCTGGTGCAAGCTTGAAAGCTAAGGCTTCACCACCCTCCCCATTAGAAAAGTTCACAATATTTATGTCAAACTGGAGGCATCGCAGAGAGAGCCTAAGTTAGTGGGTCCCCACTAGAGTACATACAGAGACTAAAGCAGGAAATGTCTTAATAAGGGAGTGATATAACAAAATATGATGCATCCACATTTTGGAATACTATGCAGTCATGAAAAAGGATAAGGTAGTTCTATATCCAGGATCAACCCACTTTTTCTAAAAAGGGCTAGGTAGCAAATTCTATAGACTTTGCAAGCCAGCAGGTATCCATCACAGCTCCTCAACTCTGCCAATGAAGCACAAAAACTGTCCTGGACAACACATAAACACATGGGTGAGGCTGTGTCCTAATACAATTTTTTTTTACAAAAACAAGCAGTGGGCCAGATCTGACCTGGGGCCCTGGTTTGCCAACTCCTGTTCTCCATGAGCACATGGGGAAAACTCCACCAGACATTGATTTATGAAAAAAACGAACTGCCTGGCAACATATCTAGTGTGATCTCATCTCTACAAATATAAATATATAAAAATATATATAGATACATTTGTGCAATATTTGAATATATTTACTATATATTCCTATAATGTATTTAAGGTCACAGAAGAAAGGCGGTGGGAGTAACAGAGTTGGAGAAACTCCCACATTTGACTATGTATGTGAAAAGTAAGTGAAAATGCTTACCATGAGTGTAATGTGTGTGTAATTTGGAAGGAAGGAGAGATAGAAGGGAAGAAGAAGGAAATTAGGAGAAAGGAGAGAGAGGGAAGAGTGAAGGGAGGAAAGAAGAGAGGAAAAGAAATAAAGCAAAGGAGGAAGAAGGGAGAGAGGGGAAGGACAGAAAGAAAACTGTGTTCCAATACAACTTTATTTACAACACCAGGCAGTGGGCAGAGTTGGTCCATGGACCATGGTCTAATCTAGAATACTGACTCAGTGAGGGCAGGGACGTGGAAGTGTCTGGAGAAGACCCTGGTGCACAGTAGGAGCTCAAGAAATAGCTGTTAGAAGAATAAAACCTGTCTTCTCTCTATGAACCTAGGAAACTAACAAGTCAACTATTACCCTAAGCCCTTGACACAAGCAGATACAAAGGGAACCTCGTTGTGTGTTACTCAAATGTCTTAAACTAATTGCTGCCAGCATATAGGTTAATTAAATGACAGTGATCTTTAAAAAAAAAAAAAAATCAGTTCTTATTCTCACAATACCACATCAAAGGGGTCTCGCTCTGTGGCACTGGGCTGCTTTAGAAGAAGAGAAACAGGACTCTGGCTTCTGCTCCACATCTAGAGACCAGTCCCCCAGTTCCTGCCAGGCACAAAAGCTGGTCTGCGGTCATGCAGGTCCCCAGATCTGCCGGCAGATGTTTCCATCTCCACGGAAACCGCATCTCTAAATGCCAGGCAGTGTTTTCCAACCACAGGCAAACAGATTCTGATTTGGAGGAAAATCTGCAAATCCCTTCTCAAAAACAGGAACAGGGCTTTAAGTGGGGACTGATATGGGGTGACGACATTGCAAAGGTGACTTTCAAAAGTATCGGGGCTATGTTTTTTGAGGGGGTGGGAGGAGAGATGGGAGGCTTTGCAAGAGGATTTTTAAAGTAGTGAAAAAATTGCTGTGCTTTTGGGCACTTTGTTCTGTGGTGCCTGGGAATCAAGGGCAATTGGCATCTTGACTGGCAGACTGAAGGGAGCAATGTCAAGTATAATCTTTAAGTCTTGGGGTCTGGACTGCTGGAGTCTCAGTCTGAACCTGGAGTCTCACTGCTACAGAGAAAGACAGCTGCAGTGGACACTGAGTCACTGGCCTTCACCTTATGCCACAGGCACCTGGGAAGCTAATAAGTAAGAGGCTCCCCTATTCCTCTTGAATATGCAAACCCGCCTGCCCTTTGGGTTCTGCTGCCTTCAGCATGACTGCGGCGTCAAGATGAATTATGTATCAGAGAGGTTCGGCAGATTGACAGAGACAGACGGCTGCCCACCAAAGGCCGTGCTGAGTGCAAACACAGCCATCAAGAGGTTGCAAAAGGCTCCCCTCCTGCCCCTGTTCGCTTCGGTACAGAATCCCTAAGCTGTCTCCATCACTATCTGCAGTGTCCATCCCAGATCGCTAGTGGATGCAGAAGCATCCAGGAAAAGAGTATATGTTATGAGCCCAGCCATGAGCTGCGAATTCAATCGAGGAGCAGGAATAAAATTCAAGCTAATGAAAAGGGTTACCATTTCTCAGGGGCACTGGAATAAACATTTCCCCTACACTACTTCCAATCTTTAGAGCTCATGTAGGAAACAGAGGACCATGTCCCCATTTTATAGATGTGGAAACTGAGGCACAGAGAATGGAAGCTGCTTGCCTAAGGGCCCACAGAGGTAGTACTCCACCCAGACCCTGCTGCCTACAAGTCTGTGCTCCTTTACCTCTGAAAGGTGCTACTGCTACAGTTGGTGGGGGCTCAAGAGAAGGAAAAATGACAAATGTGGATCCAAAGAGAGTATAGAACAAAAAAGACAAACAATCCAATTATTAGATGGACAAAAGACTTGAATAGCTATTTCTCCAAAGAAGAATTTCTACAAATGGTGGGCAACCAAAACATGAAAGGATGCTCAACATTGGTCATTAGTCAAATGCAAGTTAAAACCACAATGAGATACCACTTCACACATCCTAGGGTGGTTAAAATTTTTAAAAAGGAAAATAACGAGTGTTGCTGAGGATGTGAATATGGAACCTTTCCCCATTGCTAGTGGAAATGTAGAATGGCAAAGCTGCCATGGAAAAGTTTGGTGGCTCCTCAGAAAGTTTAAACATGACATGACCACAGGACCTGGTAACCCAACTCCTAGATTTATCTCCAAATGAATTAAAAATAGGTATAGGTACTCAGGCAAATGTGGGCTTCCCTGGTGGTTTAGTGGTAAAGAATCTGCCTGCCAATGCAGGAGACATGGGTTTGATCCCTGGGTTGGGAAGATCCCTTGGAGAAGGAAATGGCAACCCACTCCAGCATTCTTGCCTGGGGAATCCTATGGATAGAGGAGCCTGGTGGGCTACAGTCCATGGGGTTGCAAAAGAGTGGGACATGACTCAGTGACTAAACAACAATTCAGGCCAATACGTGTACATGTATGTTCACAGCAGCATTATTCAAAAGGTGAAAATGACCCAAATGCCCATCAAAGGATGGATGGTTAAACAAGTTGTGGCACATGTATGTTATGGAATATTAGTCACCTGTGGAAAGGAATGAAGATTTATAATATGGATGAACCTGAAAAACATGGTGCTAAGTAAAAGAAGCCAGACACCAATGGTCACATATCATATGATTCCACTTATGTGAAATGTTCAGAACAGGCAAACCCATAGAGACATAAAGCAGAGTAGTGGTCGCCAGGGGCTAAAGGGAGGGGGCATGGGGAGTGACTACTTAATGGCTATGAGCTTTCCTTCTGGGGTGATGACAGTGTTTAGGAGCTAGACAGAGATGGTGGCTGCACATGATGAAGTTACCAAATGCCACTGTTCACTTCAAAAGAGTTTGATGTTTTCTGAATCTTGATGTTGCAAAAGTGACTTTATTTTAATTTTAAAAAATACTTTTTCAAAAAGGGTGGCATCCAAAGAAATGGGGACATTGGGTGATCGCAAAAGTGGAAACATGGACGTCAGGAGACCTGGAGGTTTTTGTGACCACTGGCTCCGTGACGAGACATCCGTCGGTCTCTCTGGGCCTCAGCTTCGTTGCCTGCCGGATAACAGTCACAGAAAAGGCCCTTGGAGATGTCCTCACTTGACAAGCACTGGCTGAGGGCCTACTATGTGCAGGTACTGGGAATTTGATAGTAAGCTACAGGCCTGCTTGCCGAAACCTCTGAATTCAGTAGAAATTACATAACCATCCAGCTGCTCCAGAAGTGAGTGGGGGTGGGGGTGGGAGGGATTCATTCCAACTCTAGAAACCAGCGAAAGGTTTACGGAAGATGAGGGATTGAGGCTGGATCTGATAGGAACAATATTAGTGACTCACATTTATAGAGCCCGTACAATGGTCCAAGCGCTGTACCATTTTACACACATCGTGGAAAACTGAATCTTCATTACAGATCCATGAAGCCAAGAGTGCTGTGCACCCTGGGTGCTAGATGCTGTGAGATGCCACCCAGATGTGCCCTCAGGAAGAACCTGTTGCCCCAGCTGCCCTTCAGGAACTAGCTCACCCAAGATCATACCTCTTGGGGGCAGCCCTCATCCAATGACCCAAAAATGTAGGAATATAAAGGCCTGGCCATGTGGACCAATTGCAAGTCAACTCTGATTGGACATTTTGGCTCCCGAGCTCCCATGGGGTCCTGGGCTGAGGCTGTCTCACTTGACCTTCATCACCACTCAACACCCCCCTCTGTCTGTTCTTACATATGTCCTCTCCCTTCCATAGAGGTGGACCACCACAGCACCCCATAATAAACATCCACTGTACTTAACTCCATCTAAGAGGCTGATTCCTGGGGGGAACCCAGCCCTCTACCCCATCTCAGAGCAGAGGAGACAACTGAGGCTCAGAGAGGTTTTTTCACTTGCCTGAAATCACACAGCTGGGAAATGGGAAGGCAGGGACTCAAACCTGGGTTGGCATAGCTCCTAAGCTCCTGTTTTATCTACCCTTTGAGATCACCTCCCAGGAGCTTCCCAGGGGGCACTAATGGTAAAGAATCCTCCTGCCAATGTAGGAGACTTAGGTTCGATCCTTGGGTCGAGAAGATCCCCTGGAGTAGGAAACGGTGACCCACTCCAGTATTCTTGCCTGGAAAATTCCATGGACAGAGGAGCCTGGCGAGCTATGGTCCATGGGGTGGCAAAGACTTGGACACGACTGAGCACACACACATGCCCAGGAGCAAATAGAAACAGGACAGGTATGGGGACAGAGTTACTCTTGAAGGTTCCCAGAGCTCTGGAAAAGAAGAGGTTTAGAGGCGTATGATGAGGGCCGAGGGTCTAGCTGATTCTGATTACACTGATGGGCAATGTAGGGCTTGGTGGTGCCCAAGACATGCAAAGAATCTTTCCCCTGAGAAAGGACCACAGGCAAACAAGCATGAGGGCCATGTGGCTTCTGCTGAATTGCACTCAGTCCTGAATATTTCAGGGAGCGGGGACACCATTTAATATCTCTCAGCCTGCACTCAGGGGCTAAGGAGACCAGCTGCGTCATAAAGTCTGGAGAACAACTGCAGGTCCCAGCCTCGGGCAGGCGAGAGAGAACTTGACATCACCCTCATACTTCTTGTCTTGCTTCAAGGGAACGTATTTGTTGCACAAATGAGATACTTAGTGTGGTGGGATACAAAACAGTAGGGAGAAGAAGACGAATCAGACTAGAGAAAGGAAAGGGGCATTGACGCTAGAGGCATCCAGATGGCGGCTCTGCTGTGTCCTAGCTGTCACTTCAAGGGCCCCAGGCCTGCACATCCTCATCTCCACTGTAGGGGTGGGCCTGGCGCCTCCCTCCAGGGCTGTCATGAGGATTAAATGGGGTGATGTGTGTAAAGAGCTTTGCATGTGCCTGACACTTAATGGATGCTTGATAAATGTTTCACGTTTTCCCATACTATCATATTAACCATCAGCAGTCCCTAGAGCTCCGTAGTACACTGCAAACAGACTGTCATCTCTATGAAATAACACTTAGTAAGGACTTCCGATTTGCCAGGCTTCCTATGTGAATTAATAAAATCAATTTAATTCTTCCAAATACTCCTTGGTGGGTACTACTCCTACTGTCTTCATTTTACAGGTAAAGAAACCGAGGCAGTATCCAGTCGGAACATCCATTCAATCTCTGAACAAATATTTACTGAATGATAGGGCAGGATATATGAAGAGGCACCTGCCCTCAAGTTGCTGATAATCTAGTTGAGGAGACAAGATGGACTCCCACAAGAAGCTATACACAGAAAATGAATAAAAATAAAGGGGAACACACAGTGTTCTTTTATTCAAGTCATCTGTCCTGTGAGCAGTGAACTCAGGCTTCAAGAATTACCCTCTCTCTGTTGGTCTTATTTAAAGAAGAATCTAGGAGATGCTGTAGAGTAAGAACCAACATAAAATGAACCACCTACAGGCAATGAATGATTCCCAATCCATGCCTGATGGAAGCCCAGAGGATGGGACTGACATTCTAGAACATTCCTGCACTGGAGGAAGAAGCTCATTTTTCAAAATCTAGACTTCCTCTTCATTTCCACTAGGTCACTGAAGATGAGTGACTATTTTTAAAGACCTCTGAATCTTGAAGCCCAGGCCTTGAGAAGCAACAATCATGACAGATAGTAGGTGTCTCTGTGAATTCCAAGGCCGAGCATTAGTAGGTGGTTGATAACTCCTGGGTGGAGGGATGCCTTCCAGCCATACTAGGGATACTCCCAGAATGCTTTTCTCCTATCAAGTCTCTATGCTAGATGCTTGCTATGCACAGTCTCGTGGAACCCTCCCAAGCCTAGAAAGCAGGGCCTGCTGTTACTCCACTGATTAGCTGGGACACCTAAGACGTAGAAGGGAGCGTCATCTGTTCTGTGACCAGCGAAATCAGGCTTTAAGAATTACCCTCTCTCTGAGTCTGCCTCGGGGATAAACCACTCTGCTCTTGCCACTCAAATAAATTCCTTTCCTCAATTCCATATTCCTTGGTCTACAATGGCTGAAGGGACATCATTCAGCCCTTAAACTTTGTCTAGGGAAGACTTAAGAGAGTTAACCAAAGGACCTACAAATGCACTGAGGATATGCAGAAATTGGAACCCTAGCGTATTGCTGATGGGAATGGAAAATGATACAGTTGTTGAGGAAAACAATATGGCAGTTCCTCAAAAATGTAAACAGAATTACCATATGACTTCTAGGTATACACCCCCAAATTCAACTTCTAGGTATATATAATCCCTCCAAAATGGAACGCAAAATCTCAAACAGATCTTGGTTTACCCATATTCGTAGCAGCATATTCACAATAGCCAATAGGTAGAAGCAACCCAAATGTCCATCAACAGAAGAATGGATAGACATAATGTGGCCTGTCCATACAATGGATTATGATTCAACCTTTAAAAGGAAGGAAATTTTGACACATGCTACAATGAGCATGAACCCCTGAAGTCATTCAGTGAAATAAGCCAGTCACAAAAGGATAAATGTTGTATGATTCCTCCTATATGAAGTACTCAGAATAGTCAAAGTCATAGAGATGGGAAGTAGAATGGGAGTTTTCTGTGGCTGGGGGAAGGGAAGAATGAAGAATTCATGTTTAATGGAGACAGAATTTTAGTTTGGGAAGATTGGGAAAGTTCTGGAGATGGATAGTAGTAGTGGCCACAGAATAATGTTCAGTTTATGCCACTGAACCGTACACCTAAAGATGGCTAAAGTGACAAGTTTGATATTATAATAGCTCAGCTAGTAAAGAATCCTCCTGCAATGCAGGAGTCCCCAGTTTGATCCCTGGGTTGGGAAGAGCCCCTGGAGAAGAGATAGGCTACCCATTCCAGTATTTGTGGGCTTCCTGGTGACTCAGGTGGTAAAGAATCCACCTGCAATGCAGGAGATCTGGGTTTGATCCCTAGGTTGGGAAAATCCCCTGGAGGAGGGCACAGAAACCCCACTCCAGTATTCTTGCCTGGAGAATCCCCATGGACAAAGCAGCCTGGTGGGCTACAGTCCATGGGGTCACAAGGAGTTGGACGTGACCGAGCGACTAAGCACGCACATATTTTATCACAATTTTAGAACTGTGTTAGCAAGTGGATAGCCCACCCAGTAATGTTGTTTAGGGAGGGGAGTCCTGTGGGGGAAGAGAGAGAAAGAGAGATGCTTGGAGAGGAAACTACTTTTCTTTACAGAGACCAAAGAGAGGACCACCGAGACTCATGGCAGAGCCAGGGTGTGAGTTTCTAGGCAAAGGAAGATAAGCTGTGGGAATGAAAGTGCACAGCCACCACAATGAGAGAAGCCATCAGCCAGCTCTGACTGGGTCCCCCCACCTTTTCCAAACCCCTCCTCTAGCAATGTGCTCTCCACCTGCTCAGATCCAGTTTCATTAGAGGGTCAGGGCTCCCCAAGTACCAAAAGCAAATGCCAAGTTTATGACCACTGGCAAAGGAGCCGTAAAACCCAGACCTGCTCAAGTACATCTCAGTGCCACCTACCACCCCGAGGAGGCTGCTGAGCCACAGCTTGGGTGTCCTTGGGGTCCCACTCCACCCATGATCAACACATTATCTGGATCATAAGGAAACCAGTGGACAGTGAATCCTAAAGGAGAGTGGATTTCTCAGGAGCACAGCTTGTACAAACTTTCAGAAGGGATCACGGCAATAATCTGAGCTGCTCTGACAGCTGAGCAGCCAGAGCACTAGATGCCAAGAAAAATGTGGATCTGGAGTTGACCAGCTTGGAACTTGTTTCTCTTGCACCTTGGATTTCTCTGTAAGAAGGGATGTCCTGCGTCCTTGCATTGCCAGAGGCTACCGGTATCATGGAGCCGTTCTCCGTGTGAGCTCAGGAGGTGGAACGGGATTCAGGTGCCAGTTCTGCAGTGGAGCACCTGGGCTGATTCAGCAAGGCTGCTTAATCTCTCTTGTTAAGGGGCTGGGTTGGGTTAGAGAGTGCCATTCTCAAAAGGACCCTTCTCACTCCAACCCTCCCTAAGAGTAGCTACTATGGCAACTAATGAGCAATTCCAGACATCCAAGGACATCCATGACCTCCACTTGCCAGATCTGGTTGGTGTTAAGAAAAAAACTAAGAAACCAGACCTGGGAAGTCACCTCCAAGAGCTTCAACCTCTGCACCTGTAAAATGGGACTAATAGTAGTGCCTGCCTCCCGAGGTTTCAGGGAGGGTTTCCTGAGATGACATGTGTCCAGCTGGGCTCCTGAATCGTGTTCACCCCATGGTTCATGCAGAAAGTGACACAGGTGCCTTGCTGCCCCAGGCACCCAAGGGACTGAGCTGGTCGATGCTTTGATGCACCTTTAAGCCATTTTGCAGGACACTGGTTGGGAAGCTCCACTGAAAAGCAGGGGCACAGACAACACGCTAAGCTGCTCTCCTCCCACCATGATGGAGGGACCCATGTGCGCCTCTGCTCCTTGGAGGCCCGCAGGCTTGAGTTCTTTATTTCTAAGTTCAATTTGATTTTATTGTAAAGCAAACCCACATCGTTTTAAAACGTCAAAGTCAGCATCAAAAGGAACATAATGAAAAATGAAGTGCCCCTCTGGAAGACTTCTGGGGAGCTGGTAATGTTAGATTCTAGGTCTGGGTGCTAGTCACACAGCTGGGCTTATTTGATGAAAATCCAAGAGCTATACACATAGTAACATGCACTTTTCTATATATATGTTAGACTTCAATAAAAACGTTTCAGATTCCTCTGTTATAATTCAGAGCTCTCTGAGTTGAAGTGGGCTCTGCCCCCAAACTATATTGATTTTCTAACCTCCAGTAGCTCAGATTTTGACCTTACTGGGAACTAGGATTGTTGTAAATGTAATCAGTTAAATCTAGACCAGGCCATACTAGAGTCTGGAGAAGGGCATGGCAATCCATTCCAGTATTCTTGCCTAGAGAATCCCATGGACAGAGGAGCCTGGCGGGCTACAGTCCATGGGGTCACACAGAGCTGGACATGACTGAAGCAACTTAGCATAGATGCATGAATACTACAGTAAGGTGGGACCCTGATCCAATACAACTTGTCCTTACTAAGGGGGGAAAATTGGACACAGACAAGTGAGGAGACATGGAGAACACCATGCGAAGGCGAAGGCAGAAATCAGAGTGATGCTCCTACAGACCAAAGTCTGCCGGGAAACCACCAGAAGCCAGAGGAGAGGCTAGAACAGGCTCTTCCTCCAGAAAGAACCAACCTTGCCAACACTTTGGTTTTGGACTTCTAGCCTGCAGATCTGTGAGACAGTAAACGTCTGTCATGTACGCCATCCTGTTTACAGTGCTTGGCTATTACAAAATGAATATACCTCCACTGTTTCTTTCTCTCAGTCTCAGTCAAGTTCCTGAGAGGTCCTCACTTGTTAAGGGCTTCTTGTGTGTACTCCCAGAGAATGTGTTTTAATCGCCGTTATCTGTCATCCCTTCTTAGCTTTGCCCGTGGCTTGGCTGTGAGGGGTCAGGCACACCTGGATTGAGAGCTCCACGCCCACTTTAGAGTGGAACCCTCTGGGACCCTTGGAGCAGCAGCCCACAGTGAAGAGCACTCTATCTAAGATCATAAGCACCTTCAACATGGAGGAGCGAACAGGATGCTGCAGAGCCACTCTCAAAGACTAGCTCTCTAGCACATCATACACCACCCTGATATCAAGATCCTCAAACAGACCTTCCCTGACTGCTCCCCCTTCAAAAGACTTCCAGCAGTCTCCCATGCTGCATTCTGTCCCCTCACCTACCTTCTTTTTTTCTTAGCACGACCTGATGTTATATTACCTCTTGTTTATCGATCTTCTGCCTGTCTCCTGACTGGGGCCATGGAGTCTTACTGGCTGCCTCAGGGCCTTTGCACATACTGTTGTCTTAACCTGAAATGCTCTTTCTACTGAAGTCCATACAGCTTGTTTTATCATTTCATTCAGCTCTGTGTTCCATCGTGCCCTCGTTAGTAAGGCCATCTCACCCACCTTATCTAAAATGGTAGCCATTCCCTTTACTGGAAGATGGGGATTGACATATATACACTATTGATACCATGCATAAAATAGATAGCTGACGAGAAGCTGCTGAATAGCTCAGAACTCTACTCAGTGCTCTGTGGTGACCTGAGTGGGAAAGAAATTCACAAAGAGGGGATATATGTGCTCTGTGGTGACCTGAGTGGGAAAGAAATTCACAAAGAGGGGATATATGTATCTGTTAGTGTTGTTCAGTCACTCAGTCGTATCCAACTCTTTGCAGCCCCATGGACTACAGCATGTCATGTTTCCCTGTCTGTCACTATCTCCCAGAGCTTGCTCAAATTCACATCCATTGAGTCGGTGATGCCGTCCAACCGTCTCATCCTCTGTCGTCCCCTTCTCCTCCTGCCCTCAATAATTCCCAGCATCAGGGTCCTTTTATACGTATAGCTGATTCACTTTGCTCTGCAGCAGAAACTAACACAACTTAGTAAAGCAACTATACTTCAACAAAATTCATCTAGAAAATAAATAAATAAAATGGCAGCCTCCTCCCCACACTCTCTGTCCCCTTACCTTGGCTCTCAGCTTCTTTGTGGCAGTAAGCATCACCTGACACTGTGCATACTTACTGGTTTATGTACCTACGTCTATCTCCCCCACCAGGCCACATGAGCACAGGGCCCTCAAGATTCTGTTCTGCTTATAGCTGGGTCTCTAAGATAGTGCCTGGCATGTGCTAGGCACTCAAAACATGCCTGTGAACAAATCCATCTCGTAGCGTTTATGTAAAACATCTGTGATGATCAGCACTACCCTTTGGCGGACTATTGTCAGTGCAGTATCTCATTTAATTCTCACAACAGCCCAATCAAGTCAGTATTAGGATTCTCCCCTTTTACAGATGGAAACAGGGTGGCTAAGTGACTCACCCAAGGCCACACAGCTATGGGGCGGTGGAGGCAGGATTTGATGGCGGGACACCAGATCCCAGTGCCCCCAGGTTGAACCACCTTCCTTGCTCCCTCCACTCGCCTCTTAAGCTCACCACGTACCACTCTGCCTCCCCAGCCATGATCTGAACTAGCATCATGGCAGAGCAAGATCCTTCAAGAAATGCAAATGAAATGCAACCAACAGTAACCACGAAATTGCCTTTTCTTATTTATTTCTGCTGCACAGGACTGGCCTGGTTGTTTTTTCTTTTTTTTTTAAAGTCACTGGAAAATAATGATGCTGCACTGATGCCTTGGAGCTATATGGAGATATACAAAGCCTTCCCAGGCTTTAATTGGCTTCCTGCCACTGTGTGTACTTAACTAGGTGAGGATGCTATTAACTGCCCAGAAGAAAACATTTATTCACAAGAAAGCCACGTAATGAGGGGAATTATCTGTGTGAGAGCAAATGTCGGCATCTCTCAGATGAGGGAGAACAGCTCACTGAAACTGCTGAAACGTCCTCTTAACAATTCTCAACACCCATGCTACCGTGCAGGGCAACACTGAATAAATGATTCTAGATGATAATAAGGAACTTCTAGTTTATTTCCATTCACTTCTTCAACATCATTCCCTCCACTGCTCCAGGATAAGCCCCCAGCATCTCTCTCCTGGAGGAAAAAAAGTCTTGGTTGTACCCGATGCCTTCCAGTCCTCGCGTTGCATTAAAGAAGAGAAAACTTTTAAAAAGTTTAGATTTGGACAAGCCATGCCTTTGCTTAGAACCCTTTAGTGGCTTCCGAAAGTCATAAAATAAATATAAAATTCTTTATCATCACCTCAGTAGTGAGTTGAATGGTTTCCCCCTCCACCTCTGCCCTAAAAGATACATCCACTGGGATTTGTGAATGTTGCCTTATTTGGGTGGAAGTACATTTGTACTTTTGTACATTTGTATTTGTACTATTTGTAAAAGTACATTTGGGACTCAAAGCTCAGATGTGGGGCGTGGACAGGGTGGGGATCATGCCACTTTTCCTCATCTGTATAAAAACCTCACCTATGCATTCATGATAAAGAGATAAGCATATGTATTTTGTTCCCCAACCTCAGAATAAAAACCTATTTGTTAAAAGAAAAGAAGGTCCCTATAGATGCAATTAAGTTAGGGATCTTGAGATGAAATAATCCTGGATTATCCAGTAGGGCCCTAAATCCAACGACAAGTGTTCTTATAAGAGAAAGGGAGAGGGAGATTTCAGATTGAAGAGGAGACAGAGTAGAAGGCCATGTGAAGACAGAGGTGGAGACTGGAGTGATACAGCCGCAAGTTGAGGAAAGCCTGAAGCCACCAGCAGCCAGAAAGGCCAGGAAGGGCCCTCCCTTGACGCCTATGGAGGGGGCGGGGATCCGCTACACCCCTGCTCTAAGTTCTGGCCTCCAGAACTGTGAGAGAATTAATTCCTATTGTTTAGGGTAAATTGTTATAGCAATCCCAGGAAATCTGGGTTGAAAGAGTGACAGACTTTATTTTCTTGGGCTCCAAAATCACTGCAGATAGTGACTGCAGCCATGAAATTAAAAGACGCTTGTTCCTTGGAAGAAAAGCTATGACCACCCTAGACAGCATATTAAAAAGCAGAGACATTACTTTGCCAACAAAGGTCTGTCTAGTCAAAGCTATGGTTTTTCCAGTAGTCATGTATGGATGTGAGAGTTGGACTATAAAGATAGCTGAGCACCGAAGAATTGATGCTTTTGAACTGTGGTGTTGGAGAAGACTCTTGAGAGTCCCTTGGACTGCAAGGAGATCCAACCAGTCCATCCTAAAGGAAATCAGTCCTGAACATTCATTGGAAGGACTGATGTTGAAGCTGAAACTCCAATACTTAGGCCACCTGATGTGAAGAACTGAATCATTTGAAAACACTCTGATGCTGGAAAAGATTGAGGGCAGGAAGAGAAGGGAATGACAGAGGATGAGGTGGCTGGATGGCATCACCGACTCAATGGACATGAGTTTGAGTAAACTCTGGGAGTTGGCGATGGACAGGGAGGCCTGACATGCTGCTGTCCATGGGGTCACAAAGAGTCAGACACGACTGAGCGACTGAACTGAACTGGTGGCTCAGACTGGTAAAGAATCTGCCAGCGAGGCAGGAGACCCAGGTTTCATCCTTGGGTGGGAAAGATCCCCTGAAGGAGGGAATGGCAACCCACTCCAGTATTCTTGCCTGGAGAATCCCAAGGACAGAGGAGCCTGGTGGGCTATATGGTCCATGGGGTCGCAAGGAGTCAGACATGACTGAGCGACTAACACTTTCACTTTTCAGGAAATTTACACAGCCTCCAAAGTCCCCATGGGATTCACCCCTCACACTCGCTCTTGCTCTCTTCCTCCTGCACTGCCCCTCTTCAGCCATTCAAATGCACCATGCTTTCCTGCCCACCCCAGGGCCTTTGCACATGCTGTTGCCTCTGTCTGCCCCCAGTTAACTTCTCCTACACCTTTAGATAGCAATTCAGTCATAACTGCCCTCTGGGAGGTTTTCCTGATGTCACTGGCCAAGCGTGAGCTCCCTGTTACAATCCTTCCCATTACCATGCCCCTCTCCTTGGTAGTCATGTCTGTTACCATTGCCAAGGTATGGAATTCAATCATCTCCCTCATCAGAAGTGCTCCATGAGGGTGAGCATCACATTGGTCTTCTACTCCTGTCCCTGGAGTGTGCACACAGTGTCTGATATATAATAGATCCCTGAAGACTTGGTTGAATATTGAAGAGAGGAGTAATTTAGAGAACCTCAGAAACAGGTTCTACAGCCTCCAAATAGATCCATCAAATTAAAAAGGGAGTGGGGGGAAAAATGTTCTCTGAGGTGAGCAGGCAATTTAGCCTGACTTGTTTTCCCAAAGCCACATCAAAGTTTTCAGAAACAACTTTCAGAGCCTTCGAATGGTGTCAAATCAGGACATCTTGTCTTCCAGACTCCCCAGTGTGGGCAGAACTAATTTCCTCATTAAGCATCATTTCTATCCATGCCTCCACCAAACTGGAATATTCCCAGAGACCAAGGCCAAGACTCTGATCATTTGCAAAAGGAGAAAATTTCAGTGAAGCTGCTGGAGCTGGTGACCGGCACACCATGGCCTTCTTAAAGCTCCTCTCCAGCTAATGGGATGTTTAGATTGGCGTGAGATCTCCCAGAGCTACATTATTACATGTTCGGGGCTGTTTTTCTCTCTTCACAGCTGGACAATTGACTGGATGGAGGGAAAACCAGCCAGCTTCCCCTGGGGGGATGAGGAGGAGAAAAAGTGAGGAAAGACAGTTTTCCAGGAACGGACTTGGTTCCTTCTCATTCTCTCCAAATTCAAACTCATCAACCTCCTTCAAAAACCCAACCCAGAAACAATGGGGAATTGAGGAAAGACAGGATGGAGCAGGGGGCCATGGTGGGAGGATGGAGCAGGGGGCCATGGTGGGAGAGCAAGATGGCCCTGGAGTCAAGCCTAGGTTGCAATCACAAACTCAGGAGCTGCCATGTGCCGAATCTTGGGCAAATTATTTAACCTCTTTTAGTCTCATTTCAGGGGCTTCCCAGGTGACTCAACAGTAAAGAATCCACCTGCAGTGCAGGAGATGCAGGTTCGACCCCTGGGTCAGGAAGATCCCCTGGAGGAGGGCACAGCAACCCACTCCAGTATTCTTGCCTGGAGAATCCCACGGACAGAGGAGCCTGGAAAGCTACAGTCCCTGGGGTTGCAGAGTCGGACATGACTGAAGTGACTTAGCACGCACACACAGTCTCATTGAAGCTGTGGAACAGGATTTCATTTGTTCATTCAACAAATACTCATGGAGTGCCAACAACATGCTAGGCAGGGCTGGAACTAGGGGGAGCTGGGGGAGGTAGCTGAGGCCAAGGTTCAGGCACTGGCCCAGCCGCGAGTGAGCATCTCTGTAAACATCACTACATATGCTCCCTACTTGCCCAACCCTGGCTCTGGTACTGGGGCAGGGGTCCTGAGTGAACACCACCAAGTCCGTTTTACAGTCATGAAGTCTAGGACCTGGAAGGGGGAAAGCCTGTCTACACTTCACGACACTGATCCCTTTGGCCGCAACAACAACAACAAAAATGGCCAAGAAATTGCTCCCTGAAGTTCTTAAAAGGCAATTCCACCTCCTGCTGAAAAACCACTCGTGTGTCCCAGGCTAGGCTGAATTTATCAAACACACACAGCTACCCAGAAATCTTCCCAGAGAGCAGGATTAGAGGCCAAAGGAAATTAATGCAAGCAGACCCCATAAATATCAGCCTCTTCCAGACCTGCCCTGCTGGAGTTCTGGTCCTCCCAATCCAAACGCCAGGCACTCCAACTGCACCAGGGTCTGGAATGGGAGCACCGAAATTATCCCCTCTCCACTCAGTGTAGGGAAGATGCAGTGGAATCAGTTAGTCTCTTCACTTTGCAAAGAAACTGTGGGGGGAAGAAAAAGGGCAAAAGAGGACATGCCCACAACTGGGATGTATCAACATAAATAGAAGACATTCAGGCGATTTCTGGGTAAAAGCTGAGTCTCACTTGGGAATATTAATTGATCTGTGCACTGCTTTCTGTCAGGTTCCAATAGAAGACCTGTAATCTTCAGGATTATCTGAACTCGAGGAGGACATTCTGTATTCACAGGTGAAGATGTTCCTATTCATGCCTTGGTGATGACGGTTCCTGAACTGCAGGTGCCCCTGAAAGATCTTTCACATCCATCATTTCCAGTGACGGAAACATGTCTTTCCCTCCAAGGACTGTAAACCCACACACCGCCATCTCCAGCTAAGTGGACAAGTGGAAAAGACTGTTTCTGGAGTGGATGGGGAAGTTGGTACTGGGCAAAGCTAGAAGAACCCAGCTGACACTGACCTTGGAGCTTACTTCTGCGTCTCTTCAATAACTGAGCAACGAAGGCAACCCTGGAGACCCAGACGACTGGGGAGAGAAGGAAGACCACCGAATCAGGCCCCTGGAATGCCAAGAGGCAGGGGTGTCCAAGAACATGGGCTCCGTATCAGATGCCTGGGTCTAAACCACAGCCCCACGCTGTACATCTGAAGGACGGGAATGATAATGACGTCTCTCTCGTTGGGCTGTTGTAAAGATCACGTGAGATAATGTGTGGAAAGCCTTGGTGCCCCTACATAACTACCACGTCAGCTACTATCTGAGCACGACAGCTATTCTGAGTATTCATTTCCTCGTGCTGCTGTAACCAAATGCTGCAAACTGGGTGGCTTGGAACAACAGAAATCTATTTTCTGGAGGCTGGCAGTCCAGTTTCTGTCTCTGTCTTCCCATGGCCTTCTCCTCTGTGGGGCTCTGTGTCTCCGAGTGTCCCAATCCTCTACTGATAAGGACACCATCCGCTGGATTTAGAGTGTGCCCTAATCCAGAATGACCTCACTTTAACTTGATTCTTATCTGCAAAGACTCTTCTTCCTAATGAGGTCACATTCTGTAGTTTCGGATGGACGTGGTTTGAGGGGTCACTCTTCAATCCGCTCACTGCTCATGCTCTTTCTACCCCTGAAAATCACCAGGAAGAACACCTTAGCACCCCCTCTTAGCAGACATCTTTCAAGATACCCACATCTCCCTCTATGAACACTCCTACCCCCTTCAGCCAGTATTGTAGTACATGTCCCTGCTCTCCCTAGCAACAGGTGATTGGATGACAGAGGGCTCCAGACCTAGAAAGGGCCAATCAGATTCTCTCTCCTGGGATTTTTGGCATTGGACCTAGTGCATATGGTTGGTTAGCTGCAGATGCTGCCCTATGAGGGCATGTGAATTTGGGGTTGAGGCTGCCACTCAGAATATGCAGAGAGTCAGGAAGGTTGACCTGCAAAGGAACAGGGGTTATACAGAGGAGTGGAGGGGCACTAGCCCCTGGGTTCCTGACTTCAGCCTCCCTGGGGCATCCTTACCATTCCAACCAATCTCACTCTGTGTGTGTGTTGTGTGTGTGTGTGTGTGTGTGTGTAAAAGTGTGAATGTTCTTAAAAAGGAGGGACTTCTGCTCCTTGCATCCTTTACAACCTTGACTGAGACAAACTCTCTAAGCCAAGACTTCCATAGGGTTAAGAATTCTTTATCTCCAACCAAAGATTTTTTTAACTTGGGTCCACTTCACATGTTCTGACCCCTCCAATGGAAATCACTGCATAGGATCTGATGAGTTCAAAACACACACACACACCCTGAAAAGAACCCCCTTCCAAATTCAAAGACATGATCTGGACCACCTTTCTCTTCCAGGCCCAGGTTTCACAATGCCAGATCTTCTAATCTTCTATGGCCCTCTACACCCAAAGTCAGCAAACTGTGGCCCTCTGGCCAAATCTGGCCCACCACCTGTCCCTGTAAATAAATTTTATTGCAACTCAACCAATTCTGCTCACTGACATATCATCTCTGACTGCTTGCACATGGTAAATGCACTTAGTTGCAACAGAGGCCATACGGCCCATGGAGACTAAAGTATTTCCTATCTGGCCCTTTATGAACGAGTGTGCTGACCTCTGTAATACACCACACTCAAGACGCAATGGAAAAGGATCTAGAGCTGAGATGATTTCAATTAGAAGCTACTAACTCTACATTTAAAGAGTAGGGCAAGGTCTGAAGAGCTTGATGTCTGGCCTTTTATTCATCACCTGCCCCACAAATATTCTTTAAGGGCCTAGATTGTGCGGGATGCTGGGCTAAATGCTGGGGGTGTGGTGTGGACAAGACTAGCCAAGTGCCACCTCCAAGGGACTCAGAGCTCATTCCATAAAGCATGACTTCATTGAAACTACGGAAAGTGCTATGGAAGGGTGGTCCTCTCAGAGAGGATCAGGGGCACATAACCTAGTGAAGGAGGCCAAGGAAGGTTCCCCAAGAAAGCTAAGACCAGATGGGGTTAGGCAAAGGATGTTCCCAGAGTGGGAGATGCATACATGTGCATTTTCTCAACCTGAATTAAGAAACGTCAGCTTTGTCCATTTGCTCCCACGCTCTCTGGATTATGCAACAGGGCCCCCTGTGTGTCAAGAAGCTATTAGGAGTCTGGAATCAGGGACACAGGACACAGGGCAATGTGGCTCAGGGACACCCTTTCCTAGCTCTTCCATGCATGATGGCAGGTTCCCTGACAGGGCCCCAGGGGACACCGAGCAGAGGTGCCTAACCCAGTCCTCATCCTGATATCTTCAGATTCCACAGTCCCAGTCTCGAGGTTGACCTTGGCTTGATGGCGAGCAGCTGCATATGACAGTTTCCATCTGCCTCATTACCATCCTTACCCAGAAACCACATTTACAGCTAAGTACTCTCGGCCCTAATTGGTTCCTGAGAGATTGGGCCATAACAAAGCACTCAGAACCTGCCAGGCAAGGTTGGGGTGGGGGCTTGCCCTCCTCTTTGGGAACTCTTCTTGATGCAAAATCTGAGAAGCCAGTGAAGTGAGAGGGCCCAGACTCTGAAAGCCACTGAGTTTGGAATTCATTCCCAGCACCTCCATCTACTGCTCTGAGACTCAGTATATTCACCTGTAAAATGGGGCTGATGACCCACCTCACAGAGCTGTTAGGAGAAGGTGAGGAGCTAATCAGGATGCCCAAAATTTGCTGAGTGCCTCCCACACAAAGACCGCTGAGTATTTTCAATATATTCATTGGTTACAACTTCCAATCCTATAGTAATCAATCCCATTTCACATCTAGGGAAACTGAGGCAAAATCACCTGCCCAAGTCACCTGTCCCCAGTCCACATTTTCCATCATGGATAGACATTCAGAAAGCGTAGCATCTCCTCTATAAGTAGTAAACATTCTGCTTGCAAAACAGATTTTAACACAGCTGAGTCATATATGTGGAGACACATAATGTGGAGAAAGCAGATTGATGGTTGCCCGGATCTGGGCTAGCAGCAGGAATTAACTGCCAGCAGATATAAGAAATCTTTTTGTCTGATGCATACAATCTAAAACTAGGATATCGTGAAGGTTGCACAATTCTGTAAATTTACTAAAATGCATTCATTGTATTTAAAATGAATGTATTTTATGGTATGTAGGTTAAACATGAACAAATATGATTTTGTTTTCCAAAAAATGAACAAATATTATATTTCTCAAAAAATGAGCTGATGAACATGGCTGTAAATGGCTATAAACATGGCTATAAAGATAAAATATAAATTATCACAAATAGGAGGGTTAAAATAGAAATGGAAACATATGTCCATACAAAAACTTTTACATAAATGTTCACAGCAGTGTTATTCATAATTGCCAGAAAGTCAAAACAACCCACATGTTCCTCAACTGAAGAGGGAATAAACAAAATGTGGTCCATCCATACAATGGAATAGTACCCAACCATAAAAAGGAATGAAGTATTGACACATGCTAGAGCCTTAGAAACATTACGCTATGTGAAAGAAGCCAGACACAAAAGGCCACATAGTATATGATTCCATCGATATGGAATGCCCAGAACAGGCAAATCTACAGACACAGAAATAAGTTAGTGGTTGTCAGGGGCTGGGGTGGGAAGGAGTGAGGAGCAACTGCTAATGTAGATGTACAGGCCAAGTTCTTTAAGAAGCAGGAATATGACCTTACTTGGAAATAAGATTTGTGCAGATGTAATTAAAGAACTCAAGATGAGATCATCATAGATTTAGGACAGGCCCTAAATCCAACGCCTAGTGTCTTTTAAGAAAAAGGAGAGGGAGATTTGAAACTCAGACACACGGAGGAGAAGGTCTTATGAAGATGAAGTAAAGATTTGAGTAAAAGTTTATAAACCTAGGAACATTAAGGATTGCCAGCAACCTCCATCAAAAGCTAGGAGAGAGGCATGAACTCCAGAAGGAATCAACCCTGAGGTCATCTTGATTGCAGATCTCTGGTCTCCAAATTTGTGAGAGAATAAATTTCTGTTATCTAAGCCATGAACTTTGTGGTCATTGGTTACAGCAGCCCTGGGAGACTCATACAGCTTGCAAATCCAGAAATGTCAGTTCTTAATCTCTATGATTTTTTTTCCCTGAGAGGGAATCAGGGGATGGTGGTCAGCAGGAACAGGAAGTCAGGGGAAGTAGGCGGTAGGTTATAATACAGAGGGGACATTTGGGAGGGAAAGGGCCAGACTTATTCACAACTTAGTGGACTTCACATAATGATGAGCACTGTGATTGGGTGAGAGGCAAGTGTGATGGGGCTCAGAAGAGAGACACCAGCGTAGCCTGAGGGAGTCAAAGAAGGCCTCCTGGAGGAGGTGATCCCCAAGCTGAGTTTTAAAGAGTAAACAGGAATTAGCCAAGAGATGACGATAAGGAAGGGCAGGGGGAAAGGAACAAGTGAAGAAACTACGCAGAGCTGGGGGTTGCTGGAGTGGACCACGGAAGGATGGGGGATGCAGATGGGCCATTTCCCAAACTTCCAGCTGAGAGTGGCCAAATGAGATTATTTGTTCAACCAACATTTATTGAGTCTCTGCTGAGTGCCCAGAACTAGCCTGGGGACACAGTGCTGAAGACAACAGCTTCCGTTGGGAGTCACAGTCTGACTCAGGATCGCTCAGCTTCGACACTCTTGGGGTCAGGTAATTCTTTGTTGGGGCTTCCCAGGTGGCTTAGTGGTAAAGAACCCATATGCCAATGCAGGAGACTTAAGAGATGCAGGTTTGATCCCTGAGTTGGGAAGATCCCCTCGAGAAGGGAATGGCAACCCACTCCAGTATTCATGCCTGGAAAATTCCATGGACAGAGGAGCCTGGCAGGCTACAGTCCATGGGGGTTGCAAAAAAGAGTCAGACATGACTTAGCAACTAAACAACAAAATTCTTTGCTGAAAGGAGCTGTCCCATGCATTGTAGGATATCAAGCAGCATCTCTGGGCTGTACCCATCAGATGCCAACAGTGCCAGAACGGACCCAGGCATTGCCTGAAGTTCCCTGAGGAGCAGAACCATCCAGATTGAGAACCACCGGCCCATGGGAGACAGGGGTACTAAATACACTTGATCACAAAGAGTCTAGTTCCACACCCGTTCTTATCCTCAGAAAGAAGGTCACAGAGTGAGACGGCTCTCAGCTCTCAAGGGGGTGGATCTGGATAGGACCTTTGGCATTTGAGACATATTTGAAAAATTGTCTGCAAGGCAATTGGAATATTGAACTGGAGCCCTGAATCCAAGGAGAGAAATGAGTGAATAAAACATAGCAAGGCCCGACAGGTAATGATGCCATTTGAATTTGGCCTCTTGCTCCGAACCATCAAACCATCGCTGCTGTTTGTTTAAAGAATAAAAAAAAAAAAAAATGACCAACAGAGAAATTGGCAGGTGACATTGCAGGCCTTGAGGGCATCTGGATTTCATTATCTGCTTCTCATCTTTTATTTAACAAGGAAATGGGGGGAAGAAAACATAAGGAAATGGGAGAGTTTCTGAGCATTTGGGGGGAATGAAAATAATAGAACATTTGAGTGCCCTACGGAAAAAATGTCCATATTAGGGCTGGGCAGAAAGCTGGTTCCTGGGGTAGATTATGGGGGAGCTGGGGATGCTCATACCTCGCTGAATCTCCGGTGGCCTTGGATGCTGGGGCAGAAGGAACCTGATACTGGAATAAAGCGTAGATAGAAACAAATGCTTTGTGGGATTTAAAAGCTTTGGAGTTCTGGGTTCAAATTTGGGTCTGTCCCTGCAGGCTGTGGGAGTGGGACTTTGGAGGTGACACTTAACCTTTGGGAGTCTCCATTTCTTCATCTATACCCTAAGAATAATCTTATCTGGGGTTGTAAGAATTAAAGGAGCTACAAAACAGCTTTTCACTCAGGGCCTAATACATATTAGGGAGGATAAATGGTAAGTACCATTATGCTGGGGTTTCCCTGGTAGCTCAGCTGGTAAAAAAAAAAAAAATTGAGCTGCAATGCAGGAGACGCTGGTTTGATTCCTAGGTTGGGAAGATCCCCTGGAGAAGGGATAGGCTAACCACTCCAGTATTCTTGGGCTTCCCTGGTAGCTCAGAAAGTAAAGAATCCACCTCCAATGCAGAAGACCTGGGTTCACTCCCTCAGTTGGGAAGATCCCCTAGAGGAGGGAATGCAACCCACTCCAGTATTCTGGCCTGGAGAATTCCATGGACAGACGAGCCTGGTGGACTACAGGCTATGGGGTCACAAATAGTCAAACATTACTGAACGACTAAGCACAGCACAGCAACACCATTATGCTGGAAATTTTTTGTTTTATTTTGTTTTGTTTTTAGCCATGTCTCATGGCTTATGGGAGCTTAGTTCCCCAACCAGGAACTGAACCTGGGCCCTTGGCAGGTAAAGCGTGGAGTCCTAACCACTGGACCACCAGAGAATTCCCCATGCTGGCAATTGTTAACAAACACAAGCTCTGTCTCCTGCCTACTTCCCAAGTACCAGGTGACGTCTCCTCACTCACTGTGAGGTTTTATCCATGCCAGGCTTCTTTCCAGGGACACACTATAAGTGTTTCTGCCTCAAGACCCATATGCATGCTGTTCCCTCTGTGTAGAACAGGGGCCTAATGTCTACATTTCCACTCGGCTAATGTCTACATTGGGCTTCCCTGGTGGCTCAGACGGTAAAGAATCTACCTTCCATGCAGAAGACCTGGGTTGGGAAGATCCCTGGAGAAGGGACTGGCTACCCACTCCAGTATTCTTGCTGGAGATTCCCATGGACTGAGAAGCCTGGGGGGCTACAGTCCATGGGGTAGCAAAGAGTCGGACAAAACTGAGCGACTAACACTTAATGTCTAACATTTCCTTTAGAGATTGTCTTGAATGTCACTTAATCAGAGATGCTTCTTCCATCTGTCCCGTCTAAGTCAGATGCTCCTGGCTTCATCCTTCATCATGCCCGTTACTTCCCTTCCTATTCCTTAACACAATTTTATCATGTGTATAACTCTCTGTGCAATTGTCTGTTTAAATACTATTGCTGCCTCTAAGTTCCAAGAAGGCAGGGACTACACCTAGGAACAAGTCAGGGAATCCGCAGTGGAGAACCTCAGAAACATCACTGGCCGGAGAGGCTCTCTTCCCTGCCCAGCCACAGGAACACTCTCGTGACTGGGCTTCACTCCCTCCACCTGTAAGATGGGATACTGAGCTTCATCCCTACCTCATAGGTCACTTACAGGAGCAAACAGTTCAGTTGCTCAGTCATGCCTGACTCTTTGCGACCCCATCGACTGCAGCACACCAGGCTTCGCTGTCCATCACCAACTCCTGGAGCTTGCTCAAACTCATGTCCATTGAGTCGGTGATGCCATCCAACCATCTCATCCTCTGTCATCACCTTCTCCTCCCACCTTCAATTTTTCCCAGCATCAGGGTCTCTTCAAATGAGTCAGTTCTTCACATCAGGTGGCCAAAGATTTGGAGTTTCAGCTTCAGCATCAGTCCTTCCAATGAACACTCAGGACTGATCTCCTTTACGATTGACTGGTTGGATCTCCTTGCTGTCCAAGGGACTCTCAAGAGTCTTCTCCAACACCACAGTTCAAAAGCATCCATTCTTCAGTGCTCAGCTTTCTTTATAGTCCAATTCTCATATCCGTACATGACTACTGGAAAAACCATAGCTTTGACTAGATGGACCTTTGTTGGCAAAGTAATGTCTCTGTTTTTTAATATGCTATCTAGGGTGGTCACAACTTTTCTTCCAAGGATCAAGCATCTTTTAATTTCATGCAGTCACCTGCAGTCATCATCTGCAGTGATTCTGGAGCCCCACCTCACCAAAAAAAAGTCTCTCACTGTTTCCATTGTTTCCTCATCTACTTGCCATGAAGTGGTGGGACCATATGCCATGATGTTAGTTTTCTGAACGTTGAGTTTTAAGCCAACTTTTTCACTCTCCTCTTTCACTTTCATCAAGAGGCTCTTTAGTTCTTCTTCACTTTCTGCCATAAGGGTGGTGTCATCTGCATATAGGAGGTTATTGATATTTCTCCCGGCAATCTTGATTCCAGTTTGTGCTTCATCCAGCCCAGCATTTCGCATAATGTACTCTGCATATAAGTTAAATAAGCAGAGTGACAATATACAGCCTTGACATACTCCTTTTCCTATTTGAAACCAGTCTGTTGCTCCATGTCCAGTTCTAACTGTTGCTTCCTGACCTGCATCCAGATTTCTAAGGAGTCAGTTAAGGTGGTCTGGTATTCCCATCTCTTGAATTTTCCACAGTTTGCTGTGATCCACACAGTCAAAGGCTTTGGCGTAGTCAATAAACCAGAAGTAGATGTTTTTCTGTAACTCTCTTGCTTTTTGGATGAAACAACAGATGTTGGCAATTTGATCTCTGGTTCCTCTGGCTTTACTAAATCCAGTTTGAACATCTAGAAGTTCATGGTTCACGTACTGTTGAAGCCTGGCTTAGAGAATTTTGAGCATTACTTTGCTAGCGTGTGAGATGAGTGCAATTGTGTGGTAGTTTGAGCATTCTTTGGCATCGCCTCTCTTTGGGACTGGAATGAAAACTGACCTTTTCCAGTCCTGTGGCCACTGCTGAGTTTTCCAGATTTGCTGGCATATTGAATGCAGCACTTTCACAGCATCATCTTTCAGGATTTCAAGTAGCTCAACTGGAATTCCATCACCTCCACTAGCTTTGTTCGTAGTGATGCTTCCTAAGGCCCAATTGACTTCACATTCCAGGATGTCTGGCTCTGGGTGAGTAATCACACCATCATGGTCATCTGGGTCATGAAGATCTTTTTTGTATAGTTCTTCTGTGTATTCTTGCCACCTCTTCTTATTATCTTCTGCTTCTGTTAGGTCCATACCATTTCTGTCCTTTATTGAGCCCATCTTTGCATGAAATATTCCCTTGGTATCTCTAATTTTCTTGAAAAGATCTCTAGTCTTTCCCATTCCATTGTTTTCCTCTATTTCTTTGCATTGATCACTGAGGAAGGCTTTCTTATCTCTCCTTGCTATTCTTTGGAACTCTGCATTCAAATGGGTATATCTTTCCTTTTCTCCTTTGCCTTTAGCTTCTCTTCTTTTCTCAGCTATTTGTAAGGTCTCCTCAAACAACCATTTTGCCTTTTTACATTTCTTTTTCTTGGTGATGGTCTTGATCACTGCCTTCTGTACAATGCCACAAACCTCTGTCCATCTGTCTATCGGATCTAATCCTTTGAATCTATTTGTCACTTCCACTGTATAATCCTAAGGGATTTGATTTAGGTCATACCTGAATGGTCTAGTGTTTTTCCCTACTTTCTTCAATCTAAGTCTGAATTTGGCAATAAGGAGTTCATGATCTGAACCACAGTCAGCTCCTGGTCTTGTTTTTGCTGACTGTATAGAGCTTCTCCATTTTTGGCTGCAAAGAATATAATCAGTCTGATTTCGGTATTGACCATCTGGTGATGTCTCTGTGTAGAGTCTTCTCTTGTGTTGTTGGAAGAGGGTGTTTGGTAGGACCAGTGAGTTCTCTTGGCAAAATTCTGTTAGCTTTTGCCCTGCTTCATTATGTACTCCAAGGCCAAATTGGCCTGTTACTCCAGGTATCTCTGGGAGCAAATAGGATGCCATTAAAGGGCTTAACACAGCACCTGGCATGTGGGAAAGAATTCTGTCACCTTGCTGCCTCTGGACTCGAGGCTGCAGCATCAACTCTGAAATTGCTAGTCTGCCTTGCAGATTTTGGACTTTCCAGCCCCCACAGTCCCATGAGTCAATCCCTCAAATTCTGAATAGACATAAATATAGGTGCTATAGATATATATGATATTGATATAGATACATATATTGATATAGATGTAGATGGCATTGATAGAGGTATAAATGATACTGATAGAGATGGTATTGATAGAGATGACAGAGACAGACGATCTAGAGATAGAGCTATATACACACACCCTCTTGGTTCTGTTTCTCTGGGAACCCTGACTAATACAGATTTTTTGGCATTTGGCTATTATTCCCCCAAAGGATGCACAGCAAAGGATTTAAAGCAGTCATCTGGGGAGTAAAACTGGGGCTAGAGGGAAGGGCGGCTCATCACTGTTTTACTCTATGTACTTGTGTGCCATCTGTCTGTTACAGGAGCACAGCTTACCTTTATCATTTAAAATAGGGGAAGGGGAAGGATGGCCAGGGACAGTGAGAGGAAGGGATGCGAGGACAGGTCAGGACAAGCAAAGGAAAGCTGGTCCAACCTCCACAACCACATCCTTGCCTTCTCTTCCCTCCTGCTTTCTGTAAGCCCTGATGAGCAAATACCAGCGAAAGGGCTTCTAGAGGGAGAGGTGAAATGGGGCTGCTCCCCCAGGGGATGCAGCAAAAACACAAATTACTCCCGGAGGCTGACTCAATCTCAACTCCTCGGGCTCCCTGGATGCCAGCAACTCACTGCTCTGAAGTCAGAATTAAATGAGTTGGGTGGCATGGCATTACTTGTGATGTTTAGGGGCTGGGGAGGGCAAATTATTCCCCACTATTTTACTTTATTCTTTCCTCATTCATCTAAGAGGCTGGAATGAAGAAGAGGAATTTTCTTTTCTGATTTGGGGGCAGGATCGGGGGAAGCAGCAGCTTTTCGTTATCAAAGCCAGGCTCGTTAAATATTCATCCGGATGCCTGTCACCGTTCCAGGAGGATGATCGGATTTAAGGTTCGAATCTCACTGATCTATTATTCTTTTTGGAGCCGCAGGTGGAACTCTTTCATGCAACTGCAAATTAGAAAACTGCGCCATTCTTTGAAGAGAACTTTAAGTAATCAAATGCAACTTTTTCTTCACCCCGACAGGTGCTCTCCTATGCTGGATCTCATTGAAGAAAGGCGAGAGAAGGAACAGGGGAAAACCTGGAATGAAGCCTGCACCCATTTGCCCTTACGGATCAGCTCAGAGGGGAAAAGACTCCCAGGATCTGGGGAGAAGGGAGGACAAGGAGGTAGCAGCAGTGGGGGGCAGGAAGCAGGGAAAGAAATCCACACTCACAGAGGCCCTCCCTGGTGCCCAGCACTTCACTGAAACCATCCCATAGCATCTCTACAACGACCTTTCAAGCAGGAGTTATGCTCCAAGAGGTTAAGTGGCGTGCCCAGGGTCACACAGCTAGCAGGGACTTGAAGCCCATTGGTCTGACCTCTAAGCCTCGAACCTGGAGCAGTTTTCTCTTAACTCCCACAGGTGTCCACAGCCAATGGTTCTCTCTATACCACTGCTTCTCAACCAGGGACAGAGTTGTCCTCCAGGGGACATTAGGTAATGTCAGGAGATCTCTTTGGTTGTCACAACTTGAGGGGAGGCGGGGTCCTAACTGAAGGCCAGGGAAGCTATTAACCTCCCTCCGATGTACAGGAAAGCCCCTTAATTACCTTGCCCCAAATGTCCACAGTGTCAAGGCTGAGAAGGTCTGCATTATGTGGAGGCCATGGGCAATCACTCCCACAGCCCCCGGGCTTTCACCCTGGGAATCTAGAAATCCTACCCGGTACTCCTATATTTTTGCCCAATGCCCGGGACAAAACTCGTCTGGTAGTGAGCAAGTATGTGGGGAATTCTTGCCTCTCTGCCTTGCCCCTGGATACATAAATTCTCATCTAAATTCATGCTCATGCTCACAATTTCACGGTGGCGAGAGAAGCACAACTTTCTCATTAAGGGGTTGCAGACAAAGTTTCTCTCTACCGAGAGCAGTAAGAAGAGTCTGGGCTCTGTTGAAATGAAGCGTGGCTGTAATTATCGTTAATGAAACCCCTAAGACAGCCCACATGCTTTGAAGCACGGGGTGTTGGCAGCAGGGTCTATGAGCTACAGACCACCCCATCCTACCCTTACCCCCTCAAGCAAATGAAACGCCACATTCAGGAGGAACCTCTGATCCAGACAGAGAAGTCAATTTCCCATTTCACCTGTCTTGGAACATGAGCCGTCCATGGAAGGACGAACAGAGAGTTCAGAGAAGAATGGGGGAGGAGATGCAAAGGAGAAAAGCCACCTCCTTGAGGGTAAACTAAGTCTAGTCACTGGGGCAGGCAAGGGACAGCCTCCCCTCATTTAATCTCCACAACAGTTGTTCGAAGAAGTCAGTATCATTGTCGACCCCATTTTATAACTCAGGGATCATCAAACTTTTTTCTTTAAAGAGCAAGATAGTAAATATTTTAGGCTTTGTAGTCTGTAGGATCTCTGTTGCAACTATTCAACTCTGCCTTTTTGGCAGAAAAGCAGCTGTAGACAATACATACGGCATGCACTCTTCTGTCCATCCAGCCGTCCATCCATTCATTTATTTATCCGGCTATCCATCTATTCATTAATTTATCCAACCATCCAACCAACCATCCATCTATCCACTCATTTATCCATCTGTCCATCCACCGATTCATTAATGTATCCATCCATCCATCTATCCATGCAATGAATATTCACTGACAACCTACCATATGTTGAACCTTTGGATATCAAGACAAACGAGTTTCCTCCAAGTCCTTCTCCAGGTAGCTCTGGTCACACTGGTTGTCAAAAGCACCTGGAACATGCAAGTGCTTTCCTTGCACAGGACCTTTGAATATTGTTCAGGGCCTCTATTCTCTTCCTCCTACAACACCCTCCTCCATCCCCACACCACCAGCTCTTTGCCTGGCCGCTGCTGTGATCCTTCTGATCTCAGCTTCTGACACAGAGAGGCTTTCCTGACAACCCTATCATTCTCCATCTCAGCACCATGCGTGTTCCTCTCACACCACTCGGTATACTTTAAAATGATTTTATTTATTTCATTTTAAATCAGTTTTGTGTCAACCTCCCCTACTGGCACATCAATTCCACACAGGTGGGGATCAAGTCTTTCTCATTTGCTATTATATTCTCAGCATCTGGCGCATAATAGATGCTCAACAAATAGGTATTGAACTGAATTAGTAAATATAAACCCAGAAAAGTTGATGCCAAAGTATGACCTCCACCCATTATATCAAGTACAGCCTAGACTATGCCATCCAGTATGGTGACCACTGGTCACATGTGGCTAGTGAGCAACTAAAATGTGGGTAGTTTGAGTTGAGATGAGCTATAGGTATACAACACACACCAGATTTAGGAGAGAGACTTCATATGGAAGAAAAATAATAATGTAAAATACCTCAAGTTTTTAAACTGACTATATGGTAAAATGGTATTTGAGATTTACAAGGCAAAATGAAATAAATTATTTAAATCAATTTCATCTGTTCACTGGGTAATTTTTTATCTTTTTTTTTTAATGTGGCTACTAAAGTTTTTAAAATTACATATGTGTTTGCATTATATGTCTATTAAGTAGCAGTGCTCTAGACCTCCCCATTCTATTCCCAGTCTTCCTACTAATTAGCTCTCTGATGTTGGTCCAGTCAATTAACCTCAACAGGTCTTGGTTTCTTCATGCAACAAATGAATATAAGAATTTCTGACCTGCCAAACACATGGGTTGTGGTGTAGCTCAAATGAGATAATGGATACGAAAGTGCCTGGAAAAAAATCTATACAGATGCAAGCTCTTCTGTAATGAGATTTTCTGACTCTGCTTCTAAATCCCCAAGTGGTTTGTTCCCCTGCCTTCCTGGCTCCTGACTATGACCTAACTTGCTCCATCCTTTCCAAATTCTGATTTTCATGGTCTGACTTCTGGAATCAATACTGGTTTTTTTTCTCCCAAGTGACACACCCCTCCTGTCCTGGGGACAGAATTCCAGAAGCTGAAGGGTTTGGCAAGGCAAGTCCACTGCCAAACTTCTCAAGTTCATCGGAGTCAGTGTGTGACCCATGCTCCCACCACTCAGAGCTATCTTTCAAGTAACAGTGGCGTCAAGGGAAGCTTCATTATTCGGACAGCCTCCTCTTGTACTACAACTGCCCATTGACAACTGTACCTTTGAGAGAGCTCTATATTAATTAGGCTGACTTAGGGCTGAGGTTTCAAATATTTTTAAAATGTAGAAACCTTGTAGGTTTAGTCTGCCTATCATCCACTTCCTCTGGTTCCCACAAATGCATAATCATTACTCTATTAAGGACCCATTCTTTCCCTGGTCTTCACCCACATGGTCAGTGTAGGGCAGACGGGTGTATGTATGCCTGTCTTGATCAGTTTATTCCATCCCCCTGGACACAACAACAGTTTCGAGGAAGGGTACAAGACCCAGGTTGATCTAAGGGGGGATCTTTTGTAGGAATCTTCAAGAAAGAAGAGTTGATCTTGCCATTGGATTATAAGTCTGCAACTACTTGAGACATGGAGTGGAGGGAAGCAGGCCACCATGAGAAAGCTAAACTAAACTATCACGGAGAAAGAGTCAAGACAAAGTCCCTTCAACACTGTTTAGTCACCTAGATCCAACTATACCTGAAGCCAATGACTTCTGAATTCCTCTGAACTTTGCAGGCCCAAAAGCCAACAAGTGAGTCAGTTTAACTTGAGATGTAATCTCTTGCAACCAAAAGAAACCTGTCTAAAGCAAAAAGAGATCAAATACAGTGCATTTTAAAAGAATTTTACTTTTATAACTTTCAATTAATGCAACAACTCTATCTGGGTTTAACAGAGTGTTGTCCATAGGTGCCACTAAGAATCCTTTATAACTAGATTATGAATTAACCACAAACAGCCTTTTCTCAAGTCACTGAGTATGCACAGAGGTTCAGGAAAGGGTCACTTTCACTGGGATCATTTTACTGAAACTCAACTGTTCACTGTGCATGGATGGAAAGGTACTGCTCTTCAGAAGTAAACTTCAGACAAGTCACTCCACTTGGAATAATTCAGAATTGGATTAGTGGGGCTTTAAATTAATGTGGGCTTCAGGGTTTTAGTCTTGTTACTTGAGAAAAAC